>NC_140298.1:10422277-11669777 GCF_964211825.1 Aythya ferina
CTCCCTTTTAAAAACCTTCCCACAACCCTCCCGAGGGCAGCGACCCGCCCTCCGCGGAAATACTTGTGCTCGCTGCAGGGCAGAACTTGAAAAGGGGCTGCCTCGGAAGGGCACGGCACCCACCTCCTTCAAACCTGGCCCATCCTGTTAGCAAGGATTTGCTTCTGGCGTATCTGATCGTCCTGGTGGCTGGCTTGGCTGCGCTCCTGTCCCCAGCCTCCCTTGGCTGAGCCATTCAATACAACTCGATACCCTAAGTGTATAATCCATAGCGCTGCAGCTAGAGCTCCGTGATAGACAGACCCGGTCTGTGCGATCCACGAGCCTCAGCCCACTTCATTTCTGGAGGGCAGGGTGAGTTCATAACCCTCAGGTAGCCCGGGCCCAGCCAGCACAGAAGAAAGTTTTGGAATTCTCTCTTTGATGGGAGGAAAACCCTGAAATACACAAATCTGTCAGGAGGCCTGGAAACACATCCCACACACGCACACTGCTCCATTCTCTGTCAAGTGAGGGCTCTGGGGGGGCACGAAACCCACAATTGTGTCTGTGGGGACTGTCTGACCCCGGTGGCCATGCCACCTGCACACCTCCTGGAGGGGCCAGCCGGCCAGCACTGCCACCTCCCAGCCCACCACGACCAAAAACGAGGGGGTAGAGTGACCACACGTACCCGAGCCTCCGCACGCTGCAGGACGGGGACTTGTTCACATCGATATCTCCTGTAACCTGCCTCGTGTCATCCAGAGGGAAACCAATTTTGACAAAACAAGGGCTCAAACACCAGGTTCATGCAGAAAGGAGGTGCTCCGTGCCTGCCCCGAGAAGGATGCTCAAAGGAGAGGCAGCGCCTCGGCAGCACAGCGAGCACGACACAGATGGAAACCTCCGCCACGCTAGGGGCGGCAGGGCCTGCTGAACTAAACAGCACAAGAAATTCTGCACAGAAGGATCGGCTCTGACCTGGATTCCCTTCCCGTCCCTGGAAAAGTCACAGGCTTTCTATCTTTAGTTTCCCAGTCTTTCAGAGGAGGGTAAGGCTGAGTGCCATGCCTTCGCAGCAGCACGGCAACTACAAGACGTGAGCGCGAATATCAGAAAGGATGAAAAAATGGAAGCCAAAGGGACTTTTGCTGCTGATTTCCACCCAAAGGGACCAACCAGAGGCACACCCAGACATTCAAACCAGCACCCAGCAGGCAGTGTTATCTCTCCTCATCAGCCCTACTATCACGGCCTGTTGCTGAGCCCCCCTGGCTTCAGACAGGAGCCAACATCTGGGGGCCGTGCGGCCACGCTGGTACCTCCAGCACCGCAGAGCTTTCCAACCCACCCCATGTCCTCAGGGAACGGAGGAGGAGAAGGAATAACAAGGAGAAGAGAGGAAAGGGCCTGAGAGCCCCAAACAGGCTGGATGCAGAGGGAAACATGAGTGCAGAAGGACACGGACAGAGCGCTTTCCAGAGGAAAAAGAGTAATTAGAAGCAGCAAGCATAAACCACAAAAATATAGGCGAACGAAATGGAGATCATCAGATGGGGTGGGACAGAAAGACAAGCAGGAAGCAGAAAAGCACAGCTCTTCTCTTCCATGAGGCCCCACAGCCCCACCGGTTCTGGGAGCACAGTCCCACTGCCTTCCACCCGTGCTCAAACCAAACACGTGGCTCTTGGGGAACCCACTCCAAAGTCCCTCTGTGGGATGCGGCACGAACAGCAGGGTTTTTGGCGTGAGAGAGGACCCACGAGCCACCCCAAAACACCTCTGGCAGGAAGGAAAGCAAACCTCCCTCAGGCAGCAGAAGGCTTAGACCATGCAGAAGGCTTCGGCCTTAGGTTTTGCTTCTTGCCTCGGTGGCTACCAAATGTGGCAGCTGTACGGGATGCCCACAAAGCCCGAGCATCACAGTGCACCCTACATTTGCTTGACCTTATTCCAGTCCTTGCTGTGTATCTCAGTGAGCGCTGCCTGCCCGGCCAGGTTAACCCAGCCTGTCGTGCAGGGTTTTCGTCTCCCACACAGCAAACAGTGACCAGTCCTTTCTATTTAGAGCAACCCTGCCGTGTAAAACCGTCTCCTCCCTTTGATAAGAGCCCTATCGCTAGATAGTAGTAATCCCCAGTCCTTTCCCAGCACAAGGAAATACAGCGTCACGGGCAAGGTGGATAAAATCACTGCTCCACGCGGGGTTTTTTTGGAGCAGGGCGCCCAGGATCATGCAGAAACACGCACAGGGACAGCCCCAAGTGGCACTGCTGTGGCCCGGAGGTGCACGGGGTCTCAAGGCATGGTGCTTCTCCCCAGCTCCTACCGAATTCAACAGGACTGGAGCATTTTCAGCGTCTTTCTAGACCAGGAAAAAGGCCTTCAGAGGCAAATAGAGTTTCCTGTTCAATATTTCATGTAATGATTCCTCCAAAGGTGTAAACAGGAAAAATGCCTCTCCACTTAGCCAGAAAATGAGCGTCTGCCTTCCCTTCCTTTTATTGCCTTTACGTGTTAAAAGTCATTTAGACGGGGATTTGCCAGATGCCCAGGTTTGGCTGAGGCACCGCAGGCTGTTCGGGCAAGGATCCCATCCGGGTCTGCACGGGCAGATTTGGGGTGAGGGGGAGTGCTCGGCTCTCCCCAACACACACCCCTCGCCCTTGTCCCTCCCGAGGATCCCTCGGAAAGCCCCGCACGTCTGCGCCCAGCCACACTGCTTTACTTACACCGAACCCCACATTTCCAAGCCATGCCTTAACAGCCCAAAGCACATCCCTGCAGATTTTGGGGGGCGGTATCTTTACGGGAGAGAAAGTTAAGCCATCGGGGCACCTGCTGCAAAATTTCTGCCGCGTGCACAAGCGCCGGATCGCTCTGTACCATCCTCCTGGCCGGGGCTCCTGGGGAGGGAAGGCACGAGGCCAGCCCTCACTCCGCCACAGCCACGCTTCCTTCCAGCTCCTTCCAGCAAGAACACCGAGCGTATGTCACAGCCATCAAATGGTCTTTTAGCTAAGTGACAACAGACGTGATTCGGAGTCAGCATATTTTGATTACAGCGCATTGTGAGCAGGGTTGGAGAGCGCGCTCGCGTCGCAGTGTTGTTCAACACCAAAATTAAATTGCGGCATAATTAGCTTCGCCGCAGCTACACCTTTCCGTCTGAATGGATGCGATACCTGCAAAGGTTGCACTCGGTATGAAATGTGTTCCTGATTATAGAGCGTTTGCCTAATCTCGAGGGCGCCGCCTTGTTTTTTAAGGCGCTCGGCGAGTCACGCACTCGGGTACGTGCTGCCCGTTATCTCCTGGAGGCTTACGACTGGAATCCCCGTGATTCACATTTTCCAACGCTCATGGCCAAACCCTTCCCCAGATCAGATCCTCCACTCTCTACCGTTTCACAACCAGCCGAATCTGCAGCAAGGCGCAAGCGGCCGACGGCCTGACGCTGCAAGCCACACGGCGAGGAGCTGGTGGCCACAAAAGACACCGTCCCCGGGCAATCCGCCGGGGTGGCTCGCCAGCCTGAGGTGGCCGTGGCTCCCCAACGCCTCTACCCGCTCGTTGAGGGATGGCTCGAGAGCCCGTCTGGCTTCCAGAGTCACCCCAAAAAGCTGGGCTGAGGGCTCCTTGTGGCCTCGCTCTGCCTCCCAGGGAAGAAGCCGGTGGGCTGGCAGCGACGCAGCCGGCATCGCCCCGCAGGGACCTGCACCTTGGGGTGGGCAGGCTGGCCCCCAGCCCACGCGTGCTCCCAGTCAGCCTCCCAGCTCCCCTCCTCATGCAGAAATTTCTGAGGGCACTGCTACTTACTTCATCCCGTGTTTAGGGTAAATTACATTCAAACTGTGGGGGACAGCAGAAGGGGCCAAAACCAAAGCACAAAGCCACCAAGCGCGAGTTTCACTCGCAGCCTTTAGATTCAGCTTATTGTTTCCCCGTGGCACCGAACAAAAGCGTTTTGCTTTCTTTACACATTTTTTTTTTAAACTATGCACAGAGCGAAACAATGAATTACTGTTAACATGCCATTTCCGAGTCTTACATGTCTCCTATACCTTGCTATCACTACGTGACGTATGAACTACGGTGCCAACAGCTACACCGCGCAACCCTGCTCACGAGCAACCCATCGTCTCGCCCCAAAACTTCAGCGACAGGCTGGGGAAGAGCACCCACAGTTCCTCTCCTGCCTCGTGCCATCAGCAGAATCACGTTTCCCATCCCTGCCCCTCCGGCATCACCGTATCGGTGCTCACCCAGAGCATCTCAAACCCTTCACGCCGCAGACCGAGCCCCTGCTCAACCCATGCATCGCGCATTTACAAGCAAAATAAATCGTCCCCGCATATACTGGTTGGGTGTATACCCTCACTGAGGCTTTAAGGAAAAATAACAATAATAATAATAATTAAAAATAATAAAGAGGGATTCTGTGAATGCAGCGAGACACAGCCATAGACACCACGTTTTTCCTGCACAGCCCTACGACGGTTTTGTGGACATGGGGAAAGCACAGCTCAGCTGGGCGGTGGAGGCCACGCCAGCAAAACTGGTTTGCACAGCAGGGAGGAGGGTCAGGAGCCTCCCGGGCTAACACAGCTGCAAAAAGTGCCGGGCAGAGAGGGGCAGAGGTGGGAACAGCCCGAGCATAGAGGCCCAAGAGCTGTGGTGATGCCCAGCTCATGCCAAGTGCTGCCCAAAAGGCCTGACCTCGTGGTGATGCGGCTGTACCCATCACCGAAACGCAGCCACGTTGGGGACGCAGCAAGGATACTTCCCCGCACGCTGCACAACGCAAGGGAAATTTCTTAAATTACAAGGCACGGGGACACTTCCCTCGCCAAAAAATACCTGGCCAACCCCATCTACACGAGGTACCGGCAACCAGCCGAGGAGCTCAGGGGCCAAGGCCACCACAGCACGCGGGGCACCCCAGCGCTGCACCCAGGATCAAAGGGGTCCGAGTGGCGGCACCACCTCGAGCCGAAAACCAAAGGCGAAGGTGCCACCTACTGAGCCCCTGGCACGGCTCCTTCCTACAGCAGCCACGTCTGTCCTCCTCCGAGGGCTGCTAGCAAAGGGCTGGCCGTGGCTAACACGCAGCTCGTCAAATTCGGCAAAGTTTTGGCCAGCGGTCACCAGGCACATGATAGTGCTTGCCTTGGGTTGCCGCCACGCGGCAGGAATCAGGGGACGTCCCCGCCGAGACCTGCCACGTCCCCACAGCCTGGCCCAACGCAACAGGTTGTGCACCGAGAGCTGGGCGAGGGGCAGTGCTTCCACGTCCACACCGCCACAACCTGTGCTGGCAGCGCTCGCCCTGCTCACAGCGGGGATAAACTCAGCCCGTGTAGCTTTGCCCACGCGCGCTAAAGCTGTTCATAAAACCCCCTCCGACAACGCGACCAGCTCCTTCACGTTAGGATGTTATTTTCTGCCGTTTCTGTGCGCGCAGACAGTTGCCCCGCACCCGTGCAAAGGGGACAGACAGAGCAGCAGCAGCAGCAGAGCTTTTAATCCACTCTTCCCCTCTCCTCCTGACTGCGCCGCGGCCTTAAATGGAGCTATTTAAAAGGCAGCGTTAAAAACACGTGCGGCGTGATCTGACCTTCTCCGCAGCGACAACGAAAGGGGACGAAAACCTACACACCGAATGAATGAAATGAAAATTACAAGGTAAAGGTTGCGTTCCCTGAACTTATGCCAACTGCAAGGATCTTACATTACAGCGCTGCAGCTTTCCAAATTTTAAATACAATAATTTTCTGTATTAAGGGCCCAGTAACCCTAATGGAGGCATAATTAGGCATTTATGCCAGACCCATATGAGAGAAGCTTGAAAAACTTAAATAAACTGTGAATGGCAGGATTAATACCACAGCTTTTCATTTTGTACAGCTGTTTGAATACAGTGCACTGACTGTGATGGCATCAGCTGTTGCTTTACTTTCGGTCAGTATTTCTGAGGTTAAAACAGGCAGTTCTTTTAACCAAATGAATAATTACCCCTCTTATTGTTGGCCTGTTTGTTTCAGCAGAGGGGGGGCTGGATGCATATTTGCTTTACGTTTGGAAAAAAAAAAAATAAAAGAAAGAAAGGAAAAAAAAGGAAAAGAGAAAGAAGAAAAGAAAAAGCCAAACTGCAAACACAATCAGCCAGCTCGATGCGAAGCCTGGTGACTCTAATAAGAGAATTGTAATTCAGTGCGATGGCGAGCGCGCGGGCCCTTCAGGACGGAGGAGTAAGTAATGCAGTTTTGGAGATCATCTGCACAAGTGGGAATATCATATAGATGCCGGGAGAGTCCTTGAGAAAACATCTCACCTCGGCCCCGACTGAAGAGGAAAGACAATACTTCGGTGAAACATAATTCTGTATTTCTAGGAAAGGCTCCAGTAGTAAATTGCTTACTAATGCAAGGAGCCCTGTAAATTTTAGTATGAATGGAACAGGCAATGGCACGAGTGCTACACGGCGCAGCATTTGCACACACGGCTTAGCCAGTAATAAGTAAATAAATGTGTAACTTATAAGCTGTAGAAAACACCAGAAAATGCTTCCAACAAGAACTCAAGCTCAGCGAACTTCAAGGGCGGATATAAAACAGCTCCCAAAAGTACCTCACTATTCTTTCCCCCCCCAGGTAAATTACTTCTCCGACAAGTTAATTTTCAATCTTTCGTTTTACGGCCAGCGGTGGTTAGAAATATCAGCTGAAAAGCGTTAATCGAGGCTTCCCCGCTGTCTCTAAAAGCTTGCTTATCGGTGGACGTGGAAGAAACTACGCAGGGAGCGCATACGGGGAGAAACTCCCGATTGCAACACCCACACAAGTGGTCCGGGAGGAGGACTGGTACCACGAGGAGCCTAACGCCACGTCCACACAGAAAATGCCACCCCCAAAACCGCAGCCCCGGGACCGGAGTTGGATGAACCAGCCCCAGCCCTCGCGTGAGCCACCGGCTCCGCTGCTTCCAGCCTGAAACTGTGCCCTGGCAGAGCTTCCCAGTTGTTAAACAGGCAGCGTTAAAAACAACATCGCTCTCAACCTGAACAAGCAGCCGGACCTCTCCAGAGCGCCGGGCACGAGGCCGCGAGGGCGCTCGGGAAAGACGAGTGAACCCAAAGTGGATGTGGCTGCTCTCATTCAAAAGAAAAGTGGCCTACTCCAAAGGGGATTAGGCTAAAGTGAACTACGGCCACTTTACTTCTGAATGAGAGCATCCACACAATAGCGCAATGCACTTTAACTAATGCACTTTAATTTTACACCCAGTCAATTTGTCTTACCTCTCCTGAGTGTCCTTGTGTGGACAAGCCCCGGGATCCACCGAGTTTCGAGGCCGGGCGGGAGCACTCGATCAGCCCAGCCAGCTCCCTACGCCACGGCCCGCTGCGATCCCCCGATATCGACCCCGAGCCCGCGATGGCTGACGCCCGCCCGCCCGTCGGGGAGGACACTTCTCCCAGCGAGGAGCCGGCCTGCCTTTGACGGCACCCACCATGTCGCTCGGTGGCCTGTCCCACCGCCGGCACGGGCAGGAAGGCCAAACCCAGGCAGAGTTTCTTTCCATCGCAACCTTCTGTCAGACAACTGGCAATCTAAATCTCTACAATCTGAATCGTAGCTTTTAAATCTCTCTCCCTTTCCTTTTTTTTTTTTTTAATTGTAAACAGGCCCTTCGTCTTCGGGACCGACTCCGATGTGTTAATTATTATTATTATTATCCCAGGTTTTCCTTGACTGTTTTTAAACGCCGAACGTTTCGACGCCTACTGGCTCACTCCAAGAACCGAGGGGAGCCGCTCAGGGCCCTTCACGATGAGACACGAAGGGCCCTTCGCCACCCTTCGCGACGAGACACAAAGCGCGCAGGCCTCGGCCTACGCCCTCCATGCTGCTCCTCAGCACCCTGCGAGGCGCTGCCTTCCCCAAAAACAGCCGAAGTGAGCGGCATGAGACGCCGGGCAATGGGGCTGTCCCTCGCTAACAGAGACCAGACCCCGCCGCCGAAGCAGGCACGATAGCTGCCCTGAAGTTTTCCAGTGATCTCACCCAAATTAAAAAAAGCCGTCCCGCGGACACCGGCCTGCAGGGCTCCGGCTTTCACCTACAGCCCTAGGCTGGATTGTGTCTCTTTTTTTAACCTCCTCTCCCCCCCAGTCTGAAGGTAGGAAACGGGCAAAAAGCAACCACAGTAAAACGTGAGCCAACGGCCGGCAAGTTGTCTTGAAGTCATGTCACAGAGTATCAGCGGTGGGCTAGATACCGGGCCATTAGTCAGGGACAGAAATACGCCCAAATAACACAAAACACAAAATGTGCACTCCATTAGAGGCTGGAGTCACCCTCTCCAAATATTGCTGCAACTGCAGAAAAAAAAAATCAAAAAACAAATATAAACACTCATTTACAAATTTGCCGGGTGAGTCAAAGCCTGTTACAAGCAACTGAGCATCAAGAGACCGAGGGAACGCGCCAAGGACACGCGATGGTACTGCAGCACACCCGGGTCTCCTCCTCGCACACAAACCCCGACCGGGAAACAGCTCCAGAAACGTTCAACAATTTTAATGACTGGTTCAGAACAATCCTCGTCTTTATTTTCTGAAATTTGTTTAGATTATACAAGATAGCTCCTAACTGCGTGCTCATGTGACCAAAAAAACCCCAAACACAGCAATGCAAAACAAAAAAAGAGACTCCTTAATTTAAAGAAGCTGTGCCGGATTTTCTCTACGTTTTAAACTGCTATTTTAAAACAGTATTTATCAGCACAACGTACGCTTACTCATTTTGATTGAGTGTGTTATAATCTGATTTTTCCAGTGCTAACATTGCCCACTCCGGGCTCCAGTGACCCCGCCACGTGCGCACATCCAGAGTCCATTACCTTTGCTGCTACCTGCATGCGAGCAGCAAGGGAAGAACCAAACGTTCACACACAAGAGCTAAACCTAAGGCAAAGCCCATTTTTGCACAACTTACTTGCCCATCTCCAAGCTGCCCCAAAATAACAATCTGCACCTCAGCAGCGCGCTCTGAAACGCGAGGACACCATGAGTTCCCACTTAGAGGAATGCCTCGGGACACGCTCCCTCGTGAGCGCGTGTTACAAGTTCCAGGGTTTCCTGGGGTTTGATTTTGCAAAGGATGCAAAAAAAAAAATGAGAATGGAAATTATGCTTTGCAAACTCCAGTTTGGAAAATTTTACGCGGGAGTTAGGCCTGCGCAAGGAACCTAAGGAAGGGAGCAAATATCATAGTCAAGAGTGAGGACAGATACGTTTGTGCTTACAAACAATTAAAAAAAATCAGCAAAGATTCTTGAATTTAAATGAAATCATAGACTAAAGAAAATATGCTCAATCTCCTATCTATTTAGCAGTATATTTACTTGCTTAAAGAAACAGGCAGCAAAGAAAACCTTATTTTGCTAACACGATTTCAGTCACAGTGTTTCTGATGATAACAGGTCCCGAATATAAATCAACTTGCCCTATCTTTACACTAAACAGTCTGCCGAGCTCAGGCATGGTAACAGCTCCTAAATATTGCAGCGAAAAAAAAAATTACACCCCCCCTCAAAAAACAACAACAACAAAAAAAGGATTCACTGGCTCACGGTGGCAAAAAGTCAGAGAAACAACATTTAATTTTGAGGGTTTTAAACCCTATGTTATTGGGTCTCCTCAGAGCCCTACTTCGCTGTAACTCTTTCATTATGCAGAAATGAAGTCTACCTTGCACTCTCTGTACTGCATCCATTATTTGGATGCCTGTTCCTCCAATATGGGAGTACGTACACCGAAGGCAGTAAAATTCCTAGCTCTTCCCACCCCTTAAAGCCATACATGGTTTGAAAATACCTGCGAAGAAGTCCCCAAGCAAAACAGTATTTGTCAGTCTTTTCTTTTTTGTCCCCTATGACATTATTTTCGTATTGGCCACAAGGAATAGCTAATATATTTGAAACGTTTGGGAAAGTTATCCTAGTCCTAACTGGTAAATGCCCTGAACAACCCATCTGCCTTCTGACGCGCCGTATAATGTATTCCAGTTTACAACATTTTCTTTGCAAAGAAGGCTGCATTTTAAGTAATCTTTCAATTTTTAAAAAAAGCTGCTGTCTATCCGCATTTTGTTTAGAGAAACTCTGCAACTGCATGCATTAAAAAAAAATCTATTGCAACATAAATACAAGTGTTTGCTTTATTATATACATATATATATATGATATACTATCATCCAAGAAGGGCCATCTAAAATGCCACAGTTGCAAACATTTAAGACTGTAACAAAAATGACTGAGACTCTAGTATCAGTTTACTATCCTTCAACAATTTCCCTGACAGTGGAGTCAAATAATGTTGAATTATGGACCTTCTTACAGGAAGTCTTATTTCATGTTCATTTTTTGATCATTTCCCTCCGCGTCCCTATAGGAATTTGGCCGTTTGCCGATTTTCCTTTAAAAATTTCTGCACAAGTAATTGGCTTGCGCGTGATTAAATTATAATTTTGTCAAGAAATACTATGGCACATTCGCCCAACGAGTTTATTTCACCTAAGAAAACACTGTTTTGCCTCCATGAAAAGCCATCTCACGCTGCTAACGTACTTCATTTGAGTGGGGTGGCTACTTTGTACCCTGCTTGCCTGAAAGGGCTTGGGGAAGGATTCCTGCAGACACACTCTGGGAGGAAAGCGTCACAGCCTCTTACAGTGTGGGCTCTAGCACCTGGGAGCCAAGGTGAAGCAAATTAAGCAAAACAGCCCCACGGTGCCAGCTCAGTGTATCTGGAGTCCCTAAGAAACCGAGTTTCTTCAGTGCGACTGCGGACAGTCTTTGGGGTTTTGTATAGGACGGAGCTTTCCCAGCCGCATCACGCAACAGCTGTGTTTTAAATCTTTCCGGACTGCGACAAACATTTGAAAATTTAAACATGCAAATGTTTGAAAAGCTAATGATTAAAAAAGGTTTATTTTGAAACTCCGGCCATGGGCGCAATCGTTCAAGCGACGCTTTTAAAGCCGCGGGATCTCGAGTTCAATTAGCCCGAGCAAAACCCCAAACTCCTGCCTTGTCCTTCTGGACGCGCGACGGTAAACAAGAGCTCGGCAGGTCCCACCCTGGCAGGCAGCGGGGTCGCGCCTGTGGGAGAAGGATGCTATTTTAGTGACCTCTTGCCACCGAGCTAGTTAAATCACCGAACAATGGTTAGCGTTATGGGGCTTTCCTGCGCAAAATCTGGCATTAGTGTCATTGCTTTCCATTAAGCGGGGGGACTTAAAGGCGCTGCCACGGAGGGGCCTAGAAGGGAAGGATAAATAAGGGGAAACCAATAAATTAAAAAACCCTGTTAACTGTAACCTTTACTACCACGATATACGAAAATGTAATTAAATCCATAATAAAAGCTTTTACATACTTACTCTTTTATGACTCTCCATAGCACAAAGGCGCGCAGACCGGGCCCCCCCCGCGCCCCCGGCCCGCCCGGCCGCGCACACCGCGCGCTTCCAGCCATAAACGCACCGCGGAGGGACATCTTAATTAGCCGCCCCAGCGCCAACCACTCAACACCTTATTAGCCACCCATTAGGGCCCAGGTCCTGCCGGACTTGGCACCGGCGGCGCCGGGGCGCGGGCGGCCGCGCATCCCCGGCACGACCCCCGCGGCTCTCGCCGCGCAGTTTTGCGCCTTTTTCCCCCTAACCCGGGGCCGGGTTAGGGGGAGGAAAATGAGGGTTTCCTACAAGCCGGTCGCTCCCCCGGTGGCACCGGGGGGGTAGCAGCGGCGGGGCTGCGCGCTTCTTGCGCGGGGTGCCCCGGTGGGGCCGCCCGGCCCCGCGCAACGCCCGCGCAACTCCCGCGCAGCGCCCGGCGCCGGCGCGCAAGGACCGCGGTCCCGGCGACAAATCGGGGGGAAAAGGGGGGGGAAAACGGGACGGGGACCCCCTCCCCGCGACAACCCCAAAACTACAGCTTCGTTCCTTTAGCTTTCGCTTTAATAAAATAATGATTCGTTGGGAAAATGGGGTATAAATCTTCATTTTGGAGGCAATTAAAGTGTTGATTTCATTCGTGCCCCTAAGCGATTCTTGTAATTTGCTCAAATAGCTTTATGTACCCAGCACTCCAGAGCTTTTAGAAACCCATTTTCTAGTTAGACTTGTTGGATTACAATTTTTATTCACCAGCGGCGAGCCCGGCTTTCCTCAGCCCGACCCTAGCCGCCGGCCCCCCCCTCGTATCCCCCCCCCCGGTGCCGAGGGGGTCCCGGTGTCCCCCAGCAGCATCGCCACGGGGCCCCCCGGCGCCTCCCCCCCGCCGCTTTCCCCCTTCGCAGAGAAACTCGGGGAGGGGGGGGGGAGGACCCGAACTGGAAGCCCCCCCCGAAGCCCCCAGCCCTGCGCCTCCGTGTCGGTAACCCAGAAAACAGCGCCCGGGAGCCTGGCACGGCGGCTAAAGGGAACTCCTGTCTGCTTGACTGCGCCTTGCTTTAACAAAAGGAAACCTCCAGAGTCGGGAGCTGATTACTCCTAAGACTGTATTTACGAAGCAGATCATACAGAAGAAATAACTTTGGTTTCCAGTGGCGGATTTGGGGTCGGGGTCCCCCCCCTGCCCTCCCGCAGCCCAAGCGCTGCTACCCTCCGACTGAGCGAAAGAAAGGGGATGGAAAGGCGACCGTGCAAAGCCCGCAGTCTTCCACGACCCGAAAAAGCCAAATCGCGGCCACTTCCATGATGCACGAGCTTAATTTAGCGTTGGGAGCCTCCCGCCTGAGCCCCAAACGCTCCCATCAAAGGGAAGGGATCACAGCAGAAGCCCGCCGAGGGGACACACACACCAAACAAGGGGAGGGGAGAAGGGGAAGAAAGCTTCCTAAAGTCATCTCTATTTCGCACATCGGGTCCGGCAGGCATTAAGGTTTGAACCATCCCAGACAAAACCTGGACACCGTCAAAGCCACGCAACACCTTGGTGGCTTGGTTGGGGTTTCTACCTTTTCTTGGGGAGGGGAAGAGACGGGTTGAAAACTTGAAAGAGCAATGAAAATAATTTAAAACCTGGGTCCCGTTTTATTTTCTCCTCCCCCCCCCCCTTTTTTTTTTTTTTTTTTTTTTTTTTTTTACTTCTATTAAGCAAAATAAAATGGGCGCGTTTGCAGCAGGCAGGCGTGCACAAAGCAATGTTCACTGAAGTCTAAAAGCGTTCGGCCAAGGAAAACTGACAAGACAGACTAATGAACCGTAGAGACGGGAAGAAAATAGCCAGTATTTGCTAGATTTCAAACCCTCTCTGTCTTCCCCGGACCACCTATCTCGGATTTTATTATTATTTTTGTAAACGGCTCCAGCCATTCCTTTTCTAAGCCACCAGAAGCCAGCGATTCACAGATAACACTTCTATTATTGTAAAGGGTAAATAAAATAAAGACAAAAATTAAAAGCGACAAGAAACAGGTCGAGTTTGCAGGCAATGCTTTTACAAGCTCATCTCGCCAGGTCGAATCCGGGAGCAAGCCTTAATGAAGCAATAATAGCCACATTATTCAAAAATTTTCATTTCGATGGAAATTTATCTAAAAGGGACTTAATCATATGCAAATAATAAAAGGAGGCATAGTGACCCAGCGAGCGATCTGCATACAAATTTCAGCGTGTGCAGCATTGGCGAGATCATACCTGATCTGTTAGATTTGCTGATCTTGTTATGTCTTCACTGTCCGATTTTGATCCGCCCTCTCTATCGTCTATGACCAAATCGATAGGCATTTTTCCTTTCAAACAGCTAATATACCGGTGGCAGAAATTGTCACATAATTCGTGTACCTACATTATGACAGAGGTGAAGGAGGGGAAAAAAAAAAAAAAAAAAAAAAAAGAGGAAAAGGGAAAAAGGGAGGAAAAAGGAAGAAAATATAATCAGGAATACATAAGTAAAATTGACAAGTGCAACCAGTCTCCCCCCTTCACCCCTGTGACATCAAAAGTCCTAAATAGGGGAAACACACTGCAATTATCCCCCCGAGACCTCTCGACGCATCCAGAATTAGGAATAACTTTCTTTTCTCGCAAAATAGAGATATCCCAGAAAATTGACAGTGACAAGATGATTCACAGGCTACAACATATTCAACACCCGTGTTAAATTCATCTGCTCCCGGAGCTGTGGCCATTAGAGAGGTGACCTGCATGGGTGACATTTAAGGTAAACTATTTAATTTCATCCAGTTATTTCATCATAAACCCTTTCCAAAGGGGTATGAGGACAGAAAAAAGGATTTAAAAAAAAAAAAATCCCGACGCACTGTGCTGAAATACATTATAGGCATCCATGCCCTGAAATCCCCAGCCGCTCTGACAGACTTGTACCTGAGCTGCCTCTATTAATGGGCAGATTTTAACACATTTCATGTAGAGCGAGAACAACCTGCCAGTTATGGTTAGATAAAGTGGCTGAGGCTCCCGAGAAACTTTTCAACTATTTAAAAACCTCTCAAAATGTTTATTTTTAGGAGAAAGGGAATTCTCTCCTAGGCCAGCTATCAATGACATGTAAAAAATCCGCAGGAAACCAGAGCGCGCTTCCAATTTAATGTTAGCTCGGGTGACACCGCGCTATTGCAAATTAGCATTCTCGCTGCTAGCATTTCCAAAATAGCGCCGAAAACTGCGTTTAGGCTGCAATCTCTTTCTTCTGCTCGGAGGTGTACAATATTCCCGGGAACGAGACACTGACACAACTATCAACTCTGCTTTGTCTCTGCAAAATGTTACAGGACAATCCGTGCCCTGAGCCTGACCTGCAGATGGCTCTTAAAAAAAAAAAAAAAAAGAAAGAAAGAAAGAAAAAAATCCCCGTCCCAACTAACTGCAAGCAAACAAAGCATCTTCCCCATCACCCAAAAGGGGGGGAGGTGAAAAAAAATAAATCATAAAAATAACAATATCACAAATTCGGGGGCTTGGCTGCAACAACAAACAAACACCGTTTGGAGCCTCATCTGCAGCACACAGAACTGCAACTATTTATACAAAGGCAGCAAAGTATTACAATGAACACAAGGCCTGGGCGTTTGAGAGCCCGGTTTTAGAGGCTGAAATTGTAATTAAACTGCGAAGAGAAATGGACGCCAAGATTGGTCTTGACACTAATTACCAGAAAGAAAGACATTTATGCAAATTTACCAGAAGCCTGAACTTCAGCAGTACTGAAACGTAGGAGGAAGAAAGAGAGAGACAAAAATTACCTTCTCTAATTCCAACAGATGAAACCTTAATACTTGTATGGCTTGAATCATCTGCAAAGATACAAACAACACGAGAATTTATCTCAGTCCCGGATTTCGGGATATTCCCCACAGCCGCCCCGGCCATACTCTGCAGCTTGACTTTTCTTTAGTAGTAAATAAAAAGTTGTTTTGATTTATGGCAATAACACTAAAACTTAATAGCGGTGGCTTTGTGCGCTGTTTAACGAGAAGCGATCTAGGGCTAAGCAAAAAAAAAAATAAAATAAAATAAAATCTCTGTTGCAACGAAGCAACTGAATTATACGGATCATAAACATTTTTATTTTTTTTTTAAATCCCTCTAAACACCGTCGCTGGGTCCTCGCTCTACAAAAGCGGGAAAACGCCTCCTGGAGCGGAGGATAAAATATTTGTTTATCCTTAAGTGGGAAAGGGGGGAATAGGGGAGAGAAAGGAGCGTGTTTGCGGTGGGCGAGCGAGACGGTGCATCTCCATCCCCTGCCCCTCCAGCTGCTTCCAAGGTGCCGGCAGGGGCTGCCCTACAGACACCCCCGGGGGCCGGCCACAAAGCCCGCAAAGCCCCCATTTGGGTGCCGCTCGCAGACCTGATGGGTTTTTATTTTATTTATTTAATTAATTAATTTTTACTCACACGGGATTTACCGCGCTGGATTTACTCGCAATTTAAAAAATATGTATATATTAAAAAAGGGGGAAAAAAACAAAAAAAAAAAAGAAAAGAAGATCCACGTGAGAAATTTTCAATTTGGCACTACAAAACGCTTGTCAAAGCTCGCAACCACCTCTCCAGAAGACATAAAGTTAAAAAAGAAAAAAAAAAAAAAAAGGGAAGGGAAGGGAGGGTAGAGGTGGGGGTGGGGAGAGGAAGAAGTGTTGTTAACTCTTACCAAGTTATCCAGTTCAGGATTAGAGGAAAATAGGGGTTTCTCTGCTCGGATCTAAATATAAGAAAGGGGAGGAAAGGAAAAAAAAAAAAAAAAAAAAAAAAAGAGATTTGAAATATGGAAGCAGAAAAAGCAGACGTTATTATTTCTTGCTTCATTACACTGTCGGGTCCATTATGTAACCTTTCGTGCAAAGCTCTGCCTGCTGGATTTAGTGCATCATCTAAACACTTTAACAAGTGAATCAAATACACCCCAAATACCTACGGAGCTGCCGAGGCTGAGCCCCGGCCCGGCTCCCGCAGCGGAGCTCCGCGGCTGGGCAGGCTGGCTCCCAGGAGCTAATTCAGTTACGGGGGTGCAGATGCCGAGATTTCCCGATTTTATTTATCAATTAATTCATTTCGGGGTGTTGTTTTTCCTTTTTTTTTTTTTTTTTTTTTGGGGGGGGGGTGTTGTTTTGGTTTGCTTTTGCCTCTCTCAGTAAGAGAGGGGGGCGGGGGAAACGCGCATCTTTATCTCAGCAGAGACTTGTTTTTCTCGTTACGATTTTTTTTTTTTTTTTTTTTTTACTGTTTCAACCCGTTTTTGTTTTTGTTTTTGTTTTTTTTTTGCTGACCTGTTTGGCGAACACTGCTATGTCTTCATTGAAAGACTCAGAGGAGCAAACATCGCCTCCCGCTACCCCGGGCTCCCTGGGTGTGCATGTAGCTAATTCACATTTCTCAAAAATCAGTGCTAAAAGAGGGAACAGGGGGTGTCTGAAAGAAAATACAATAGTCACACACACACAAACAGAGGGAGAAGGAGAAGAAAAAGAGAAAAAAAAAAAAAAAAAAAAAGAACAACAACGAAACAGAAAACAAACACAACAATAGTTAGTCCCGCAAGCAGCCTGCGTGCGGAGGGGGGGCACCGAGCGAGGGGCCCCATCCTGCTCCCGGCCGCGGCTCGCAGCCCTGGGAACCGCGCATCGCCCCGGCCGCGGCCGCGCTGGGGACCCTTAGGACAGGCTAAGAATAAAAACCCAAGCGGTTTCCAGCAGCCATTTTGAATTAACTTTCCTTGTCTCCTCTCTCTCTCTCTCTCTCTCCCCCTCTCTTTTTTTTTTTTTTTTTCCCTTCTTTTAAATAAATAAATAAGTGAAATAAATGATAGTCATAATAATAATAATAATAATAAAAAGAAGCAGCATCTACGGACGTGCACTTCTGCCTCTCTCTCGCTTTTTTAATTCCCATTTTCCGCCGGACGACTTTCTGGGAGCGAATAAAAAAAATAAAATAAAATAAATCGTAACAAACCCAACAAAAACCCACCAGGAGCACCCAGACCCCTTCGCCACCCCCTTGCTCCGCTACCCCAAAAAAAGAAAAACCAGAGCCCCGTGCCCCCAAAACCCAGGGGCACAAACCCAGGCTCCCGGCTCCGCGCAGCGCCCAGCGTGCAGGAGGGAGCCAGGTGCTGGAAAGCACAGCCCTGCACCTTCCCCTGCCTGCCCTCGGCCACTTAATAATTTAAATAAAGCTTTAAGCGTGGGCACACACGCATCTATAAGGGTATTTATAACGGGGACTTGGGGGTTTGCTTTTTTTTTTTTTTTCTCCTCTCCAGGGCTTGGTATTTTATTTTTTTTTTTTTACTTTTTTTTTTTTCTCTCTCTCCTGGAGGGTACCCGTGCAGCACCGAGTTGAAAGCAGCCCTACAGATCCCTGATAACCCGATAAAGAAAGCGGACGGCGTGATTCCCCCCTGCCTGCCCGCCCACCCCCTCGCTGCAGCACGCAACTGTTTTGAGAGCGATTTTAAGAGGCTCTCCGACTTCCCTTCGGCTCGACCCCGGGCAGATGCCTTGGGAAAGCAGCGGCCGCCCTACAAACCCCAGCGCACCGGCCTAGGACCCTCTCTGCGCCCCGCCGCGCACCCAGGGGCGGCCGGCGCTGGTGGCTGCGAAGTTCCCAAAAATCCCCCCAGCCGCAGTGACACCCAAAGCGGGTTATAAAAAGGAACAAGGGTCGAGGGAACCGGCCCGGGATTTCCCCCTCTCTTTTGCTGCGGCCGAAAACGGCCCGAAAATGGCCCGAAAATCGGGCGCAGCGCTGCCGGGCGCAGCTTTCGCACCGGGCGCAGGTTGCGCGCCGGGCGCATTTCCCTCCTCCTCATCCCGGCTGCGGGAGGGGACACCCCAAAACCCTTCGGGAAGGGGGATCCCCGAGCCTTCCTCTCTCCCCCTCTCCCCCCGGCTCGCCCCAAAAGCGCGCAGCCCTCGCCCCCCGCGCAGGGGGCGTCCCCCCGAAGGGGTGGGGTGGGGTGTAGGGGGGGGACACACACGCTGCGCGGAGGTTGCGCGGGCGCGGCACCTACCCGTAGATGGCATCTTTGTCCCTTTTGAGGGCGTCGTTGACGGAGGCGCCCATGGCGGGGGGCATGGCGTTGGCGTGGGCGGCGTGCGGGTACTGGTGCGAGTGGAGCGGCGGCCCGTGGTTGAGGTGGTGCACGGGCTGCATGGGGCGGGCGCCGTGGGGGTCCCCGTACATGGTGGTGGGGATGCCCACCCCCTCCATGCCGCCGTAGTGGGGCAGCTCGTCGTACTGCGGGGGCACACAGAGCGCACAGCGGTCAGCGCGGAGGAGAGGGGAGCAGCCCCCCGGGAGTCCCCATTACCGCCCCCCACCCCTTTTTCCAACGCGCACCCGCCCTAAAAGAAAAACCCAACGGCCCCGGGGGGGGAGATGGGGCCGAGTCCCGGCAGCCCGCAGCCCCCCGATCCTTAAGGGTGGGGGGAAAAGAGAAAAAAACACAGCAATATAAAATTAAATAACCCCCCCCCCCCCTCCCTGCCGGCCGGCCCCGCTCAGCCTGCTGTTCATTCAGCCCCAATTTCCCCGCCGCCAAACTTTTGGTGCCGGTAACCAGCCGGGTACCCGACCCGGCCAGGAGCAGCGAGGATGCAAAGTTCAGCAGCGGGGAGGAAGAACAGGAGAAACCACAACAACAACAACAAAAAAAGAAATTAAAAAAAAAAAATAGAGGGAAAAAAATAAAAGCGATTTTCTTTTTTTTTTTTTTTTTCTCTCCAGCGGCCGCACACACAACGCACTTCAACGCCGAAAGGCTGCAGGCGTCCGCACGGGCTGTCGGGCTCCCGGGATGGCTTTTTTAAAGTTTTTTTGTCCTTTCTTTTTTTTTTTTTTTTTCTTTGTTAAAGATTACGGAGAGCAGGCTACCGCGGTTCCCAGGCAGCGGGGGAAACTGCCACTTTTCGTCTCTTAAAAGCGAAGGTGTGAAGAAACAGGTTTAGAGAGCCCTGACACTTGCTTGGACCGAGCGAGCAGAAGGCAAGTTGTCAGCGGAGCAACTTTCTTTCCCGAGCAGCCCTCGGAGGGGCGGCAGGCGAAATCACGCACGGAAAACTTCTGCCGAGGGCTTTTCCCCTCGCCAAAGCCTGCCCGCAGGACCCCGGCTGCCCCCCCTGCTGCATTTCTGCCCAAATTTCAATGGGGAGGTATAGCTGGAGGGGGGGGGGAAGGAAAAAAAAAATAAATAGGGGATGGCATCCAAAATAACAAGGTATAACAATGCACATGGCAGCGCACGCTGCTAGCCCCTAATTCAGGATAAAGTCAGGGAGTTTCTTTTTAAAGAGCTCTGCCCATCGCACTGCACCTTCATGACCGAAAAAAAAAATATTTAGGGAAAAAAAAAAAAAAAGAGGGAAAAAGAGAAGAAAAAAAAAAGTTCTGCTTACTCCCAGCTCTAAGTTATCCTCCGAAAGTGACGCGGTATAACATCAGTAACACAGCCCAACGCTCCGAGACATGCACACATTAAAATATTTCAAGCACTGGTGACTTTAAAAAAGACATCGGTAGGACTAGAGCTACAAAACCAACAGATACAGAGGCTCGGACATATTCACTTACATGCCTGCATGTCATTAATGTATAGAAAGCTTGCCTTTTCCGTGAGAGATCCGGGATGGGGATTGAAAGAATCAAGAAAACGTCAATATATACAGGTTTTTACGTCTACAAGTACAACTGAGAAATCCTCCCGGGCCAGGACACCGCTTTGTGCCCCTGCTCCAAAGAGGAGGGGAAAAAGGAAAAAAAAAAAAAAAAAAGGAAAAAGGAAAAAAAAGAAAACAAAAACTTTTTCGCAGCGTCTCTGTCAGCCACGTTTCAATATCATTTCACATTAGAAATCCATATTTTTTTTTTTAATACGTACCCTTTGCGCCATCGGCCTGCTCGCTCCCTTCCTACTTCAACTTCTAATATATCCTCTTTAAGGCCAGTGTGAAAAGAAAGGATCGCGAAGTTTCCCCCCCCCTCTCCCCCAAAAAAATGCAAAAATCCCTCAGCGTCGCCAGCAATGGAAGCAATCGGGTAAAATCTTCGGCTTGCTGGATCTCAGCGAAGCGATGCGGTAACTCAGCATGAAAAAACGAGGAGAGAGAAAAAAAGAAAAAAAAAAAAATCGGGAAGAAAAAAAAAATAATAAAAATTCAACTCTCCCTCCTTGCTTCCTTTTTTTTTTTTTTTTTTTTTTTTCTTTCTTCCTTCCCTCTCTCCCTGTCTCTCTCTCTCTCTCTCTCCTCTCTCTCTCTGACTCTTCCCCCTCTGGTTTCCAAGACAGCAGCGGGACGGAGGCAAGTATCCTTTCCCCAAATCGCCTCTGCTGGCTGCTCCGGCGGCTCAGGGCGCCCGGCGTGCGGCTCTCATGGCTGGCGGGCGCTCAGGTGCCGCCTGACGGCTGACGATCCGCTCCGCTCCGCTCCGCTCCAAGCCGGGCAGAACCTCGGGCGCTCACCACCAAAAAAAAAAAAAAAAAAAAAAAAAAAAAAAAAAATTAAAAAAAAAAAAAAAGAAAAAAAGGGGAGGAGGGAGAGCTGGGGTGAAAAAATAAAAAATAATAAAAAAAATAATAATAATGATAAAAAATCTCTCTAACGCGCCGGCTCCTTTTATTACGGTTATTATGATGTTGACGACGGGGGCTTTTTAATTTTTCTTTTTAATTTTTTTGGGTTTTTTATATAAAAAGGTTCTTTTTTTTTTTTTTCTTTTTCTCTCTTTTTTTTTTTTCCTCTTTTCTCTCTTTTTTTTCTCTTTTCTCTCTCTTTTTTCTTTTTCTCTCTCTCTTTTTTTTTTTTTCTCTTTTCTCTCTCTTTTTTTTTTTTTTCTCTTTTTTTTTTTTTGTGTTGCTGTGTGCTCCTCGCCCGGCGGCTCGCTGCTGATTCCTGCCCCGGCGCCGGCTTGGCTCTGCCCCTGCGCGGCCGGCGGGCGAGGCTGGGCGGTAGGCGGGCGCGGTGCGCTGCGGTGCCGGGCCGGGCCGTGCCGTGCTAGCCCGCCTCCTCGCTGCTCTTCCTCCTCCTCCTCCTCCTCCTCCTCCTCCTTCCTCCTCCTCCTCTTCCTCCTCCTCCTCCTCCGCCGCCGCCGCCGCCGCAGCGCCGCGCCGAGCGGCGGGCAGGAGCCGACTGCGGGAACCCGGAAGTAGTGGTGGCCATAACAGGTCGCGCCTCACACAATGCGCCGGGCGCCCGCAACTCCCCGCGCCGCGCGGGGGGGGCGCGCCCCCCCCCTCCCCTCCTTCCCCTCGCTCTCTCCCTCTCGCCCTCCCCTCGCGGGCGGCTCCCCCCGCTCCTCACCGCCCCCCGCCGGCCACGGCCCGGCCCCGCGCGGCCCCGCCGGGGGGGCCCCCGGAGGCCGCGGGGCTTTGTGTGCAGCGGGCTCCGCGCCCGCGCCGCGCCCCCCCCTCCATTTTGCGGCCCCCCCCCTCTCTTTCCCCTCACGGCCGCGGCCCCGGCCCCGGCGGCGGCTCCCCCCGCGGCCGCCGCTCAGTGAGCTCACCCGGCCCCCGGCCGCCGCCGCCGCGCCGCCGCCGCCCAATCAGCGCCGCGCCGCCCCGAGCCGCGCCCCCATTGGTCCGCGCGGGGAGAGGGGCGCGCGGCTTGGGGGGGGCGCGGGGAGGGGGGGGGGGGGGGGGAAGGCGGGGGCGCGCCGGGAGAGCCGCGGGGCGGCGGTGACCCCGCAACGGGACCGGGACCGGGACCGGGACCGGGACCGGGACCGGGACCGGGACCGGGTCCCAATCCGGATCCCGGTCCCAATCCCGATCCCAATCCCGGTCCCAATCCCGGTTCTGATCCTGACCCCGGTCCCGCTCCCGGTCCCCTCCACCGCGTCCCCTCCGCTCCCGGTGCGCCCCATCCCCTCCCCGTCCCCGCGGGCACCGGGAGATGCTCCCCGCATCCCCCCCCGTACCCCTCCACACCCCCCCGTACCCCTCCACACCCCCCCGTTCCCCTCCATCCCCCCCCGTTCCTCCCCGTGCCCCCGGTCCCGGTCGCCTCCCCCTCGGGGGAGCCCCGCACCGAGCCCCCAGCCCGCTCCCGGCACCCGTTACGCCGGCACCGGCCCTGTAGCGGCGGGCGGCGGAGCGCAGACCGGGCAGGTAAGCGCTCTCCCCCCCCCCCAAAAAAAATCACGGCATTCCCCCCCCCCCCCGCCTCCGCCGCCGGGCAGAGCCGGGCACCCCGGTGCCGTGCCAGCCCCTCTTCCTTCCACCCCATAAAATTAAAAAATTAAAATAAAAAATTAAAAAAATATATATATATATATTGAAAAAGGGGGGAAAAAAAATCCGTCCTAAGCCCGAGGCAGGCCTGCCCGCGATGCATCCCGCCCGCCGGAGCCCCCGCACACTTTTCCGGCGTGATTAGGGCCGTGCGAAACTGTTTGCCCCCAGCCCGCTGCGGATGAGGCTTTTACAATTAGCAAACACGCAATTAGCCAACACGCAATTAGCAAACACCTCTTACCGGCGGCGCTCGCCGAGGGACGGGCGCTGCGCCCGCCGCCGGCCCTCGCTGCCCGCTGCCCCCCTCGGGCGCCGCCGCTTTTTGGGGCCGGAGTTTAATTTTTGTTTGTTTTTTTTTTTTATTAATTTTTTAATTTTTATTTTTTGGAGGGGCCGAACTCGGAGCCGGCGGCTCGCGGAACCCGCTGCCGTCGCACTGAGGGAAGTAATGTAAAAAAAAAAATAAATAAAAAAAAAAGGGAAAGGGGGAAAAAAAAAATAAGAGGGGGGGGATAAAGCAAGAAGTGGGGGTCCCCTGCGCCCCCCCCCCCCCGGATCCCTCCGGGTTGTGGCCGGGCTGAGGCAGGCCTTTGGCAGCGGGTTCAGCCCCAAAAAGCCGCCTCGGGAGCAGGGGAGCCTCCTCCGCGAGGTGGAATCTGCGTCCCTTTGCTTATCGGGTAATAAATGAGGCTTTTAATCGGGCTGAATTTCCCAGCTTCGGGAAAGAATTAGTCATACCTAGGAACAATAAAAGACGGGGTTTCTAGCCGGCTGCCCTGCTCCGCTGCTGCCTTCCTAGAAGGGATTTGCGGCCAGGGGAGGGGAGGGGGGAAAGGAGCATCCGAGGGGGCTCTCTCCCCATTAATATTGAAATTTCTAAACCTGAAATAAGAAGGGAGCAAACGAACGGGAAAGGGCTCGGGAGGCGGCGGGGAGCTCAGGGCGCAATGCCGCGGATCAGGGGGGACGCGAGCCGTGCCGAGATACCCCAAAAGGCAGCGCCCGAAGAAACGGCAGGGGAAAAAAAAAAGAAAAAATCCCTCTTTAAAGAGCTGTTGAAGGCCGGACCCGAGGGAGGGGGGGATAAAAGGGGAGGGGGGCAGCATTAGGGCGCTAAGCCTGCGGCGTCCCCGCACTTTTGGGGTTTGTGCGGCGAACAAAGGGCGGCCCGGCACGGCCCGGCTCGGCTCGGCCCCGATCCCGGTCCCGGTCCCGTTCCCGGCCCCGTTCCCAGCCCCGGCATCCCCGGGCCCGGCCCCAGCTTGCTCTCCGGCAGAGAGGGGGCCTTTTCTTAATTAAACGGAGGGCTTGAATAAAAGATTCCCCATAAAATTTACGCCCGTCTTAAAACTTTCTAAACGCCGCTATAAAACCCTTTTCATAAAATTAACTGGGAAATGAGTTACCGGCCCGGGCTGCTCTCAGCCCGGCTCCTCCCGGGGCCGGCCGAGCACGATCGTGGCCTCCCCGAGAACCGGGCTGCGAGGCCGGCTTCGCCCCCGCCGTGCCACCGGGGCCGTGCCGAGCCGAGCCGTGCCCGGCTCCGCGCCCCTCGCCAGCTCCCACGGCCCCGGAGCGAGCCCCGAGAGCGGCGCCGCTTTTCGGGCGATTTCCTTCGGGTTTATCATTTCTTCATTTTGGGGTTGGGGAGCGCAGCGCCTAGCCTAGTTAGAGCACGAGGCGCCCCGAAGTTCATTAGTGCTAATTAATGAGGCGGAGGGGGAGCGCTGCCCCGTGCTCCCCCACCCCCGGCTGCCCTGCGCCCCCTGCCCGTGCCGAGCCCTCTCCGCGCCTCTCGTTGAATAATAATAATAAATAATAATAATAATAATAAAAACAAAACACTGAAACGTTGGGTGAAACTCTGGCTGCTTAATTAAAAAATCAAATCAAATAAATAAATCCGCTCGGCTGCTTTGCATTTGAAGGATTGAGCTGTTGTGCCGTCTACTGGGCGCTGCGAAAAGTGCAGCCGGGGCTGCGCAAAAACCCCGCTCCGGGCTGCCCGGGGTGAGGGGCGGGCTGGGGGGCAGCGGGACGAGGGGCTGAGCACTTTGGGGGGGGAGTTAAAAAATAATAATAATATGGAAAAAAGGGGTAGGTAGCGCACCCGCCTTTAAAACGCCCTCCTGAGCATCAGTCGGTGCGGAGAGAGCTGCAGCGGCCCGGTGCGGGGGGCCGGGGGTGCGGGGGGGACCGGGGGGGTCCCGGCTGCAGCCTCGCACGGAGCCCGGCCGGGAGCATCGGGCAGAGGTGGCTGAGGGGGGGGGACATCGCCCCGGCCTTGAGCGGCGGGGGAGATGTTGGGAATGAAACTTCGGGGCGAGGTGTAAAAAAAAGTGTGTGTTTTCTTTTTTCCCCTTTCTTTTTCCTTCTTCCTTTTCCCTTTCTTTCTCTTTCATTTCTTTCTTTTCCTTTCCTTCTTTTCCTATCCTTCCTTCCTTTATTTTTTTTTTCCTTTCTTCCTTTTTCTTTCCAAGAAGTTTGCCGGGTGGCAGGAGCCGGTCTGCAAAGCCCTGCTCGCCTTTGCAGGGTGCCAGCAGCCTGCAAAGACACAAAGCTGGCCCCCTCGGGGAGCTGTGAAAGCCCAGAGCTCCGCTCCCCTCTGGGGAAACCCCCGGGACCCCCAAAAACCCGAAGCACCCCCGCAGAGGGGGTCGCAGCCCGGCCAGCCGCGGGGGGAGCGCAGCCCCTGCCGCTCGGTGCAGAGCCAGCGCTGCGGCTCCCTCCCTTCCGAGTCACTTGGGAAAGTTCAACAGAGGGTGACATTAGCCTAAAATATTCGATACCTTTTCCCGGAGACTTTCCCCGCTCCTGCTGCGCACTAAAGTCCAGCTCCGAGTTCGCGCCTGCTGCCTCCGGAGGAAAAAAAATAATAATAATAAAAAAAAAAAAAAGAAAAAAAAGAAAAAAAAAAAAAAAAGAAAATAAAACCCCAACAAAACCCAGCGACCTGGCTGATTTCTGCCAGCCAGGACCACGGGCGCTTCCCCCCGAGCAGACAAAGCAGCGAGGAAACGCCGCCGTGCCCCCGGTGCAAGCAGCCCGACGGAGCACGCTCCCCTCTAACCGGCTGGCAAAGCTCTCTCTCGGGGTGCAGCGTGGCGGGGACCGGCCTCGACCCCCCGATTTCGGGCTGGAAACGGAGAGCCGGGACCTTGGGGCGCCCCGGTGAGCCGCAGCACGGCGGAGCTGTGCCGGAGCCCCGGCCACTTGCTGCTTTTTGCCGACCAACTCCTTTCGGGCACCGCTGCCTCCCCGCTACCTGCCGCGTCCCCGCCAGCACCGGGGCAGAAATCACGCACACGCTGTAAATAATAAATTCAAAAAAAAATAGTAATAATCCACCCCCGGGAGGGTAACAGAGAAGGGAAGCGCTCTGCCGGCTCTGCACGGCCGCAGCTCCGGTGCCACCCGCTCCCGGTCCCACTCCCGGTGTCGCTCCCGGTCTCGTTCCCGGATCCGGTCCCGGCCCCAGCCCCACGCTTTGCCCCCCGTTCCCTCCCCAAAATCGCGATCCGCCGCCGCCGCGCTGCTCTCCGCACCCCCGGGTGCGTTATCACCGCCCGGTGCGTAATTGCCTATTGACTTTGCTAAACGGAGCCGCGGAGCTGTTTGAACACCCAGCCTTCCCCCGGCAAGCAGCTCTCCCGGCAAGGAATTAAAAAATGAAAATAACAATAATAATAATACTAAAAAAGGCGGCGGAATGGCTTAAATTTGCTCTCGCTCCTCCGTTTTCCAACGGCTCGCACCGCTCCGGGTGCACCGAGTGCTCGTCTCGAAGCGCTTTGCATCCCACTTTGTGTGGCAGCGCGGGCAAAAGGAGCGCAAATGGGGGTAAAAAGAGGGCAAATGGGGGTAAAAAGAGGGCAAATGGGGGTAAAAAGAGCGCAGATTTTGGCAGCAGGTGGGGTTCCCACCCGCTGTGGTCTCGCAGGTGAGTGCCCGCACACACCTGGCTCTGCATCTCTGCACTGCCCTGGGGAAGTTGTGGCCAGCGAGGACACCCATGAGAAAAGCCTGAGTGGGTGGGAGCGCGAAGGTCTGTTTTAAGGACAATTTGGGGAAAATCCCTCCTTGTTAAAAAGTTTTTAGCTCCCTGCTTTGCAGGAGAGGCGTCCGAACTCATGCGGCCTCCCTCCCCGCGGCACAAGCAGTGCCATGCGAGCCGCTCCGTCCCCAAAACCATCAGGCTGGGGTTTGTCCCCCGGGACAGGAGCGCTTGCCCACGGGGCCCCCTCTTTGCCGTCCCTTCTCCATCCTCCTCACTCTCTGGATGGAGCAGAGGCAGCTGCCGTCACCCTTGAGCCTTGCAGGGGAAGGCGGCCTCCTCCTGCACCGAGGCTGGCTTCCCGAGGCAGCAGCTGCGAGAGGCGGGCAGGGAGGGGGGAAAAATTTTTAAAAGAAGCGAGGGAGAGAAGAAGGGGGGTCGGGGAAGGGAGGCGGTGAAAGCTGCACTTTCCTCCGAGCGGAGAGAGAGCATCCCCTCGGAGGGGCCCCAGCCCCAGGAGCTGCCTCCCGAGCCCTGGGCCTCCCACACGGCAGCGGTTCCTCTGGCTGGGCCCCCGCTGCTCCACGCCGCCTCTGCCCGTGTGGGGACAGTGACACGGGGACGGTGAGACCTACAGGGACCACGCCAGGCCCACGGGCTGGCTTCGGAATGGGGAGCTCCAAGGGTCGAGGGATTTGGAGCATCCCGCGTGAGGACGTGATGCTAGCGGCCAGTTTCCAGGACTTTTGTAGAGAGCTCAGTAAAAGACCTGCAGCCGGGGGTGCCACAGGGAAACACGAGTCAGGAGAAGCTGTCGAGGTGGGTGCATCCAGAGCGATTCCTTCCAGATCACCCCACTGGGCGCTTTTTGGACCTCCGGCACCTTGGCTTCAGTTAAACAGCTCTAACTGCACTTTAAAGAAAACACTCTCCTGTCATTCTCAGCTCAGTCATGGGAACAAGACGAGGACTCACCCCAACGCCCCAAACTCTGCAAAGGGAGCATTTCTTACACAGAACCAGAGAAACAGCTCCTGGAGCAACCAGCTCAGCTCACCCCACCTGCAACACCATTTCCACGCGTTTAGTACTTCGTGCGTTTAGTATTTTGGCCAAGAGGGCTTTCAGCATGCTTTGAAGGGGGACTATCCCAAAACTCATCCTTTCAGCCCAAATTTCCAAAGATATTTTGGTTCTTCTCTCCGTGTGGCAGGGGCCGCAGTCCACCCTCAGAGAAAATTTGGCGCCTGACTCCTGCCAGAGGTCTAAACCTTCTGGAACAAGCATGGGCAGCAAGCCGTGCTTCAGGAGCTGCCTACAAACACAAGGCTCGCTGACAGTCAGTAGGATTAAGTGCCTAAACCACCTTTTGAAAAGGGACGTACCTTTCTGAAGGTACACAGACCTCGTTGCACGTGTAGACATGACCAAAGTCACTCCAAGCCTCTGGAGAGCCAATAAAAGCACGTCAGCGGGCTCTTCCCACCCAGCAGCTCCCCAGGGGATTTGGG
This sequence comes from Aythya ferina, assembly GCF_964211825.1. Taxonomy (NCBI): domain Eukaryota; kingdom Metazoa; phylum Chordata; class Aves; order Anseriformes; family Anatidae; genus Aythya; species Aythya ferina. The sequence goes on from NC_140298.1 coordinate 10,450,529, forward strand.
GGACGCCGAATCCTTTGCCCCAGTGAAAACAGGAGGCTTTCAAGGGACTCAACCAAGTGGCTACGTGGTGGCACACGGCGAGATGCTGCCTCTCAGGCCTCTGCTTGAGGACCAGCTGTTCCCACCCCTCTCTTCATTAACTCCTAAAAAGCATCCCTGGACCCTGCCCAGACCTATCACCCCTGGAATATCTTGCTTTAAACCATTTTTCTCATACTATCTTAGATCATATGTCTCCTTTTATGTTTCCAAGTTGAAGTTTGTTATAGTTTATTATAGTCTGTGCTGCTGATTATTTGTATCCCTGTCCTTGCTAGTACTGGAAACACCTCTTACTTCAGGACTCTCACCAGATTTCATTCTTATGCTGCTCACCCCAATTTTGACTGAGCCCAATCTGCCTTGCCTTTATTCTTACCAAACTCTTGCTCCTTTTCCTTCTCTGCACATCACGGCCAGGCTTTTCCTTCGGTCTTCTCCACGCCTCTCTCCTGATGAAGAGCCCCTCACCGGTCAGTTGTCGTTGCCATTAGTGTTACATTTCTAGTTATTCTTGCCTCTTCCCAAAGCCTTTGAAGTTGTGTAGAGACAATTTGATTCATTAGTACACCCAGCCTCGCAGTAACCCTAGCTTCTGCTTTATTTTCTGTATTGGAAGCACATGTCAGAGCCTCCACGTGTGGGGAAAGCTCCGCTGCCTGCCCTTCCTACACAGCTCAAACTCTGCTTAAAAATCCTTGCCTTGCTGAACTCAAGCGGCCGGTGGCTTTCTCCTGCTGTGCTGCACGTCCCTAGGGCACCTCCCTTTGCCTGGTGGGGCTGGGAGGCAGCGTACAGCCCCCTTCTGTTGGCAGTCGGGATCTGGGCCGGGCTCCTCCAAGGAGGACCAGGAGCAGACCGCTCGCCTCCTCACTCAGGCAGCTCCTTCCAAGCCTCGTGCCCCATCTCAACGAGGCAGGGTGAGCATCACGGACATAAAATGTGGCTTCATGTGTATTCCTTGCTCAGCCTTCCCGTGCTGACCCACTGCTGGGCTTTGTCTCCAGCCCCTGCCTTCCCCACTCCGAGCTCCACAAAGCTCCTCGGTCTTCACTGTCATTGCTGGCTCCTTTGCTGCCCGTGGGGTTTGTGCGATCCCGAGCTCCTGCAGACATGGCACGAGAGCGTCACCAACAGCCAAGGGATCTCAGAGGAGCTTTACCTCACGAGTGCCTTCCAAAATCGACGTTAAAAGGAAGAGGCCTCCTAAGAAAACTCCGCCGCGGGACCACTTGTTGCTGCGGGTGTGTAGTTTATTCCATTCCCTCTTTCCGCTTTCCAGTGCTTTTCCTACAGCTTTTCTTACCTGCCTGCCTCTTAAATATAGATTTTGTTTGGGAAGCCAAGCTCGCCTGCCTCATGTTTTCCCTTGGATCTGTTCCCTGCTCCTCGCATAGGTTGCCCACTGCTCTCAGCAGCTCTTCCCTTGGCCAACATCACTGCTGGAGCCCCTCTCCGTCCACCTCACCTCGTTTTGATCAAAAAGAAATCCATTTACAAGCGTCGGCACAAACAGGCCCACGGGTTTCTAGCCAAAACCAGCTGATGTCAAAATATCCCGGCTTTCACTTTGGCTCGGTGCTTAAACTGGCTAGGACGAGGAGAGCCCAGAAGAAAAAGCCCTTCGTTACGATTTATGAGCGGTTTCTGTTTGTTTAGCCCAAACGAGTCAGTCATCAATTTAAGAAAATCAATATAAGATTGGTTTAAATCAAATTAAGTGTTCGTACAGGGGCTTTGCCCCATATTTTAACAAGTTAATTTAAAATTACACTTCGGATTGTTTCCCTGCTTGGAAGAGGCCCATTTCCAGGGACCAGATGGGACCAGACTGCGAATGGTGGTGGGCCCAGCAGGTCTGGAGGAAGGTGGTGGGAGCAGCTGGATCCCAGTGGCTCTGGAAAACTGATCAGAGCTCAGTGACCCAGCCCGTGTGTCCTCCAAACCTTGGTCTCAGTGACTTTTCCAACGAGCTGAAGCAGGCGACCTGGGTTAGAGAAGCTCATTTTCGCCGTGACTCTGTGGGTTCTGCCCAAAAGGTTGCCACCTGCCCTACCAAGTTTTCAAGAATTTGTAACTATCGAGGGCCAAGTTTGGTCAAATCCTGTTGGAGGACAGGAGAAGGAGGCTGCTTGCAGCCAGGTGGCTTTGCACAACACATCTTTTCCTCAAAACCCCAGAGCAGGAGAGCAGGTCCAGCCCCGGTCCTCTGCTTGCCACCCATCCACAAACCCATTCGCTGTGGCATCCCAAACGCACGCTGGCCCCGTCACACCAAGCCAGCAGTTCCTTTCTTTCCTTTCTTTCCTTCTTTCTTTCTGTCTTGCCCAATTCGTGTGGGTTTTAGCGTTGCACATTTTCCTGTTGTTTTTGCTGCTGCGCTCGGAGCCCTTCGCTGCTCTGGCCCCGTGCCAAGGAGCCTTCCTCCGCCACGTTTTTAGCTTCTTACCCCCAGGAGGGAAGAGCTTGAATTTGTTTCAACATTTTCTTCTTTTTATTTGTTTTCTTCTTTTCTGTTGAGCCCGTAATTTAGTTCTGCTGACACAAATGGTTAACCCCGTAGTGGGAATCTACTTAGAAAGCCTCTCCAAAGATCACCGCAGCCTCTGGTTTTGACGCTCAAGTTTATTTTTTCCCCTAGCATCCCCAGAAATGACGGGCTCTAAAATACCCCTTGGAAGTGCTACAGTGCCAAAAAGAGGGCACGGGGCTTTGTAACCTGAATAAAGGCCTGGGATACGGAGAATTTGTGTTCAGACTCACGCGAGGCATCAGAGCATCACCTGTTCGCTTTATTTTCTCACCGAGTGGTGTCTTATTCCCGGGCTTGTTTTATGTCTGCACGGGGACATGTAGGCAGAATTTACGTGTGCTGGCGTGCATTAACTCCTGTCCTGACCAGTGCTAATTACCGCTAATTATGTGGGACAGTGTTAATTCTCTTAGCAGCGTTACTGCTGGCCTTACACTTCTGAAAGTGCCTTTGGGTGAGGCAGCTTACTTTGAAACGATATTTATGTGGGGAATAAATACGGAGCGGCTCATACACTGTAAATTTACACCGCCGGATCGCGGGCCCTGAAGTCTCTATAACTCTGAGGTCTCTGGGCACCAAGACAGAGAAACCCTCCAGGAAGAACCACTCAATAGAAAGGGTGTCAGGATCACCCCGCGTGATCTTGGGAAAGTAATTTTGATCTGGCATTTCTCTTCTGCGAAATTGGAAAAATAATATGTCCCTCACCGTCTCAGGGGCGTTGTATTTATATCCTCTGCCTTGCCAATCATTCTCCTCGCTTTTAAAAAATATCCTCCAAACCCTAATTGTTTTTATGTGTTTGCAGTATAAGACATAAAAGACATAAACCCATCATATTTTTCTACGCTGTGTTTTCCCCGTTGTGCTGTACCGCTACTGTGAGCGCCGTGCTTGCGGAGAGGATGAATGAAGACATCTCCAGCAGCGGGGCTGAGTGGCACCGTGGGGCTGGGAGGTGTCACCAGGCCACGTGGCTCTTCCCTGTCCCTGCACGAGTGGGAGGCCCACGTCTGTCGGTGGGATAAGGAAAACTGCTGGTGTCCCTCAGTGTCCCCAGCCAGGGCAGTGATTCCCTTGAATCACCAAATTCCCCTCTCCAGACATTTCTCTCCTGACTGGGATGTCAGAGCCCGTCCTGGGGAGCTGGGAGATGTCCGGCAGCCTTGGTTCGTGCTGGTGTCAGGGTCTCTGCACTTCAGTTCAGTCCTTCTCCTTCCAAAGGTTGTGCAGAGGGTCCTGGCCTCAGGGCTCGGTGGTCCCAACTCAGATTTTGCCATCTCTCCCAGTGACAACATTGCTCTCAGACCCCGTATCAGCTAGGTATATCAAAAGGAAAAATAAAACAAAGCAGCAGAGCTGGCTCACTCAACCCTTACGCAGGTAGGGGGCTGTCTCTGCCCCCTGGGGTTCCTACCCACAGCTTGTGACGCTGGGTGTTTGCACCAAGCAGAACCCCGTGATGGTCACTGCCCTGACCACGCGGCTCTTTGGAAGCATTCTTCTGAGGTTAGATGCGTTTCCCTCAACGATCTGCTGTCCAGTAAGCTGGAGTCGGATGGCTTTTTAACTAAGTCATCTTTTATATCTGCAGACGGGTGCCAAGGTTCTTGACTTTGCATAAAGCAATTATCCATCTGCTTTTTGTTTTTTAGGTGAAAGAACAGGAGTCTTGTTTGTCTGATGACAGAACCGTACAAACATCTACCAGTGCTTTCCGTGGCCCGGACCTTTGGCTGTTCCCCCTGCTGGCCTCTCCTCCTACTTCTTCAAATAAGAGGCAACAATTGGCCATTGCATTCAGACTGAACTTTTGCACTCGCTTCCCTCCTTTCTCAATTCCTAAAATTTTAGGCATTAAAAAAAAAAAATAAAAGAGGGAGACTGTATTTTCCTCGTCCTCTTTTCCCTTCTCCCCCTTTTCCCTACCTACCTTGCAGCAGCTCTCCATGAACCATCACTTTCAGAGGCTCAGCTGAGGGGGACAGGACACCTTCTGCCTCATCCCTCAATTTTTAACTCACAGTTGCACTGACTTTGGCAGCACTGCTCTGATTTATGGGGCTGTACGTGGTGGGACCGCTGTCTGTCCCTTCCTCCTCCCTGCCGGAGAGCCGGGCAGCTTCAGACAGGCTCCTGGCCTCGCGTTCATTAGCAGCAGCTGTCAGAGCAGCTCTTGCCGAAGCTCCACGTCCTTTCAAAACCATCACGGGTTTCTACTTCGTGGAGAAACAGGCAGCAGTTTCGTTTGTGTAAAACCCGCATGAATAAAAATTTAATCTAAGGCTATTGCTGCTCTAACAGCAATAATTTCTCTCCGAGACCGAATACAAAGAATACTAAAAACTGTCTATAAATAAGACTGCATTTAATACAGGGGAGATGTGATTTAATAGGCTTACTGGTAAAACCTTCTCTGCCACTTTCATGTCCAACTCTAGGTCTTTCTCCTGAACCAAACTGGCTTTCTGCAAGAACACAGGCCCTGATAAACTGTGATTTCTAAGGTGAAATCATTCAACTCAAGCCTTCCTCTGCAAAAGGAAGGAGAAAAATATCTACTAAAAGGAAATATTAGTTAATCAGAGGACATCCCTTTCATACTAGAAGCTACTAGGGGATTTAAAAGTACATTCTAATTATAATAGTTCCCTAATTATCTGCCTAACATCTCATTTTTCTGTCTAATCCCCCTTTTAATTACAGTGCCTTTTTTTTTTTTTTTTTCTTTTTTTTTTTTCCCATCACACAACCGAAGCACTCAATTTTACTGAAAATAAATCCTTTTAACTGGTGATGTCAGGGAAGAAATACTGCCGCTGCCCCCCAGAACGTGCACGCTGCCTGGTAGGGAAATGTCTCACCAGAGCTTTGGGTAAAGCGCTCCGATGTTCCCTTCAGAGCCAGCCTCGTTTAAAGCCTTGCAGGTTTTCTCAAGCGAGAAAAAAATGCTCTAAACTGCACGTTATTTATTTTTTTTTTCAGAAGTGCCCGGCTGTGAAAGTTTTCCAGCGTGCAGCTTTGTTTTTCAGGCTGCCTTCCACCGCCGCTGGATGGGATCCCCGCCACTGGCCGGCACTGGAATAGGATTTGGCCTTTGAACCAAGGCAGCGTGTAATTTGTGGAGCGGAAGCAATATTGTATCATTTGAGCTACGTTATCTACGAGCATCTGGTCATCAAGATCTTGCCGGGCGATTACGGAGCGGAGAGGAAACGCTGTCGGGGGGTTGGAGGGGAAGGGGGGGAAGGAAGCGGCGCGCGCGGGGTTCCCGTTTCCAGCCCCGCCGCTGGTTTCCTGCGCGCTCCTCAAGCAAATCACAGCTCTCCACTTCCTGAGAGCAAAAAAAGAATCGCCCTTCGGGGATGTTGTCAGGCTTAATGGATGTTTATAAATTGCTCTAACAAAAGGTGCTATGTCAGTGAAAAGTGCTCTTCCCGATGATTATTCAAATGCTCATTAAAATGCATTTTGTTCCATCCTTTCCCTCGGCTTGTGTGGGAGGAAATTGAAAGATTCGGGGCTTTGTGGGAAAGGGGGGGAGCTCGCTCCTTCCTTTGGGTGTGGGAGCGGCAAGTTTACAGAGCTAAAGACCTTTGGCGTGCAGGTAGGTTTGCATCTAAGGCTCCGAGCCAGGCTGCAAGCTCCGACAGACCCGTGGCTGGCAAGCTCCCTCCAGAAAGACAAGCCACGGATTAATGGTACCTTCCCCTGCTCAAATTTGCATGTATCATTTACTTAGCCTCGCTCCTGATGGAATTAGGTATCATCCTTTATTGAAAATTATTCTTAATGTGTATTTAAGCATTAAAAATGAATGCGCGTCTGCGATAAAACTTCGGGAATAATTTATAAACAGCCGACGTAACGCGAGGTGCGGAGCACTTGGCCGCCCTGCCAACCTGCGCGGACGTCTGCGCCTCGCCAGGATGCTTCTCCCTTCGTGGATGCTTCATTACATCTCACCAACCCCTGAAAGGCTGCCTGGCCCCAGCCTGCCCGGGTCTGCTGGCATTTCCAGGCACTGAAAGCTGAAGGAGACGTCATATATCTTCGGAGCTTCAGCTGCACCGGACGGCAGCTTGGCATCTGCGCCGGCAGGCCAGACACAATGTTCTTGGCCCTCTGCAGCGACCCAAACCCACGCCTGGCCTTAAGTAGCACCCACAATGACTGGTGAAGGGTTTTTTTAATGCCAGCCAAAGAAACCGAAACCTCAGTTGTGGGTAGGAAAAAGACAGATTTTTCCCGGTAAGGAGTTTCTATGTGAAATGTATGGCAGCCACCAGCCCAAAGGATTTTATGATTTGGGGCAAAAAGCCACCGCAAGTAGTAATTATCATCGTTTCTAACTAGAGTGCACCAACTTGCTCCTATCAGCATTTTTAGGGGACGGGAGGGAGCCGAACGCTTTTGTGGGGTGCAACGTCTGCTCCCAGATGCAGTCCTTTCAGCTCCCCCTCGCTGCGGTCATGCAGTGCGTCGGGGCACCCCTCCACCGCCACTCGGACTTCAACTCCTTCCTCCCCTGGGGACACCTTTCCTGTCGTGCCCTTCCTTTAGAGCAGGCGAATCGTCACCACCACCGAGGACAGCTGCTGGGCTGACTTCAGCTTCCTCTAACACTCAGAGCCCTCGCGCCGCGGCACGTTGCACAACCAGGTGGACTGGCACTGCTCCCTGCTTGCTTGCAAGGGCTGAACCGCCTCTGCAAAGCGTGAGGGGTGAGTCAGGCTCCCTGAATTTCTCCCCGTGCAAGCCCAGTCGGATCCTGACCCTATCCCGGTCTTTGCTCTGTACCCATCAGCAGTGAGAACCAGGCCTGGCATCACCTCGTGCCCCATGCTCAGCCAACAAACTGCCAGCTTTCAAGTCGCCCGTTGTCTTTTTTCCTTTAGACTTTTGCAGCTGATGCCTTTTTCCCCCTTTGTGCCTTCCCAGTCTTCCAAGCTCGTGTATCATCCACCCCATTTTCCTGGGGTGCCCCAGAGGCAATTTGGCAGCAGGGGCTGTGCCGTGAGCTGCTCCTGAGGTCTTCCAGAGCCTGCCCCTCTCTCCTGGGTGCAGGACTTGGACGTGACACATCCTAAGGAGCTGGAGGAAGGGGCAGCAGTGCCCATCAGAGCTTTCTAGCCCTCTTCTTCCAGACTTGTCTTCGTCCACTGACCACTGTGCCACGCGCTGACTCCACCTTCTGGTATGCGGAAAGGTCACCTGGGATTTAGTGAGGACGTTACACAAAGTTTTCTGGAAACGACCACCAAAATCTGCCCAATGTGGCAGAAAAGAACACCTTCCCCTTAGCTTAAAAGTCAACCCCAAATCCAAGCTTTGGGGTTGAGCAGACTTCTCAGACCTCAGTACCGGTCCCATAGAAATACCGTTTTGCAGGAAATTCGGCTACTATCCTGCAGGAAATTCAGTATTTCTCCTTAAAGTTGCTGGTGGTGTGGCCAAACAAGCTTCTGTTTAACGTCTCCCCTCTGGAGTGGGGGAAACATCCTGCCTCAATATCAGGGGTGACGGCATGAGTCCTTTCACCCTTCGTTTTTACTGAAGACCATGGGAGTTTGTCCTTGTATGTGCCAGGAATTAAAGACCAGGGACACGCTGGGGACATGGTGAGGGGCATCTGGTTCTCCTCCTCCTCCTTCTCCATCCTCCTCCTCCTCCTTCTCCTCCATCCTCCTCCTTCTCCTTCTCCTCCTCCATGAAGCTGAGTTTTGCCAGAGAGAGGCATCCAAATGCAAAGGCGTACAAGGAATAAACTTCAACAGCACCTAGCCAAATTTTTTTTTTTTTTTTTTTTTAGCATGCTTTTCTCTCCCTCTGCTTTCACTCAAATATTGCCTGCCCCCATTCTTCTTTAATAAATGGGTTGCTTAGTTTCATTTTTCAACGCTCCGTTTCTTAGCTAATTCAAATAGCCTCCGCTGGGTGTAGCAGTGGTGAGACTGGCTGCCCTTTTAACAAAATGTAGCTTGTTTGGCCAACTATTCTGGCAGGAAAACTTCTTCTGCATGCTAAACCATCCTGTGCAGAGGGCTGAAGCTCCTTAGCCATAGGACAGGGGCACCGTGTTCTGGTGGGAGCAGAGGACTGCCAACATCAGTGTATGGGGACAGACCTGGTTTCCTCGATGTCCCTGGGTTGTGTAGCCCTGTGTGCACAACCACGGGCAGAACGAGACCTTCATCAGGACAGCTTTAAACAAAAGATGCTGTCTTTGTACAAAAAGGTGTTGCTGAAATTAATCCAGCTGGTTCACAAAACGAAGGAGGACTTCAATGTTGGAAGGACAGCAGGGTATAGGTGGCATACGGATAACTAAGCAAGAGAAGCAACACATCTTCCTCCGAAAGCTACCTTGCTATGGCCACGTAAGGACCTGGTAAGAATGATGCAGGCTCATCTGCTGCTTGATGCACTGGAAATCAAGCCCACGGGTAACGCTTCTTCGTGCACTGCTTGCTCACCCCCACGGCTCCCATCCCAAAAGGACGGGGAAGGAGGGAGCCCCCGGGCTCCTCCTTTTCGTCTACATCCTCTCAACCCTTCCCTGCCAAGACTCTCAAAGTGGTTTGAGGTCATTTCCCCATCTGAAAAATGACTGCTAGAGACCAGCCCTCCGGTTTGTTCCAGGACTTGAGGAGCGAGACGGGTTTCTTCCTTGCCAAAAAGATATTCAGGCAGAAACTCTCTTGGCAGAAATGTATGGGTTTTCTGGCCCTATCTGTGTATTTGGATACATTCTGTTATGCAAGATGATGCAATCCTTGTATATCTCAATAGAAGCACACATTAAGATAGTCCTCATGTCTTTCTGATGGCCAGATGTGCTTCTCTGTAACGCTGCAGTTTACTGTAGACATGCTGGTTGTTATTTTATCTTAGAACAAAACCCAAAGAATCTATTAATGAGGATAAATACATGTCATAATTTCTTCTCTTTAACAAATACTTGGCATCAATTCCTCTTATCAGTCCTACTAGCTTCCCAGCCTGGAAGCTGCTGAAGTCCGCTCCCTTGCAGAAATCCCAGCAGAGAGTTTCTTACAGCAAATCCCCATAACTAATCCTCCCTGGAATCATCTGCGAGTTTCACAGCACAAAACAGCCCCGTGTTAATTTTTCCACTGCATTCAAAACTTTGCCAAATACCTCGAGAGCTCGTATGGAGCCGATGGCCACCGGTTGTTCTGTAGTTTTTTGAGCAGCCACTTTCCTTGCGAGCTCCCAGCTTTGGACCCATGCCCCCTGTCCACGCACTAAGCTCAAAGGTGGCCTCGTGGCCAGGGGCAGGGAGTTACATGTCTGCCCAGGATCACATCTGCTTTGCTCAGTTGATTGGGAGTTAGGCAAGATGCTTCAGGAAAGCTGCAAATAGCCAAAATTTGGTAGCAGACTTTCAAGACGGTCTTCCCAAACTATTTCACAGTAGAAGGCGGTCATTTCACCTCCACTGTCTCCATACCTGAAGAAAACCCTGCCTTTACAACCACTCGGCACGAATCACTTCTTGTATTTACCTGGGGTGTCTGTGGAGCCCACTGCAAACTCCTGCTGCTTTCACAGAATGGGGTCAGCCCCCCCAGCTGGACAAACTTAGCCCAGAGGAGTACGTGCAGGACCATCCTGCACCATCCCAGAAACTCCCCTCACTTTGCTAAAAGGGACATCATTTCTTGAAAACCCAGCCCCTCTCTAAAGACTGAATTTCAAGGGGGACTTTCCTTCTGAACATGTACTCGAGAAGGAAATCTACCCTTCGTTGCTCAGTGCGAGGGGAAAGCTGCAGATGGACAACCAAACCAATCCATCAACTCTCCCAGTGCCAACCTCACGTCCATCGCAGATGATGCTGCACGGGGCACTGTAGAAATATTTGACGGCGAGTCACACCTAATCCATTAATCATTGCTTTTAATAATTAATTCGTCCTTCTGCAGCCCTTTTCACCCAAGGATATCAAAGGACTTCTCAGCGAGGCGTTACCACGTCCCTCGTACCGTAGGCAGCGGGCAGGGCTGGAGCCGGAGATATTAACCTCAGCAATCGGTGCCAGGAGCAGAAGCCAAACAAAGCCTGCACTGGAATCAATTTTCAGGCTTTTTTGGATGGTTCTGTTTCACTTCTTTTTAAAAATAAATATGTACTGGAGGAGCTGGGCTCGCTCTGGAGGTTTACTTCCAGGAGGCAAAGCTCTGTCCGTGGACAAGGTCTTTTTCTGCGGCCGTGCTTATTTTTTTTTTGAGAACGGCTTCTGACCGAGACGGAAAATGCTCTCCAATCACCCCAAGGGCCAAGAGCCCCCTTTTTTTTTCCACGCCAGCCCCTGCTCCAGCCCCCCCAGTGCAACTCGGCTAATGTGCCTATTTTTCATCATACAGCCAGCCGCCTTACAAAAAGCCAATGAATTATTCTTGTTTTTAGTGCAACCGCTGAAAATATTTCAAAGTGAGAAGGAATTGACCCAACCTACTGTGCACATTATTTATTCAGAGGTAGTACAAAAACGAGTCCCTGATGTTACTAAAACAAATCCTAATAAGTACAGAGAGCATCAATTACAGGCTTCCCTTTATAGTCCTATATATCTCTTTCCCTTTCTAGAGATAGTATCACATGCAAGGGGGCACTGCGTTGGCTTTCAAATCTATTGAGCTTTCATAATTGTAACCTCTGTTTTAACCTCTTTTATAGGACACACTATACCGTTTCATGTTATGTTCCTTGAATCCCAACTAACCCTATGAGAAGGTGTCTTTAAAGCTTGCTTCTTATAAGGCATGCATAAGGTGGGAAATATTAAGCATTCATAACACCGTGCATACATTACATCTGGGTGCAGAGCACAAGGAAGAGCGAAGCAAAATTTATCTCGGGAACCTCGCTTGGAATGTCGCTTTAAGCTCAGTAAATATTCAGCATGCACAAATTCTGACATAATTAAACCAGAGAAATATTAATTGCAGTAGAATAGCTGGATTTTTTTTTCCCTCACTTTTTTTTCTTTTCCAGTCTGTATGGAATGTCCTTCTATTTAATCAAAAAGCTTGGAATGACTCCTAATCTATCATAAAATTTTTTAAGGACATGATTAATTCCATTGTTTAAATTCTGGTTTATTGCCATAAGAAACTCTCATAAATGATCCTGCACCTTTCTCTGTGATCATTTCCTTCTAAAGTAATACACTAATTAATTTCAATTAAATATATGTAAAAGAAGATATATTTTGAAAAATGCTTCTCCCTTGCCATTTGTTAATATATTGAAAAAGTGTAAACCTTGGAACATTTAGCATAGAAAATATTCATTTTTGGTAATTTCTCAAGGGGGCAATTTATTAAATGAAAGGCTTTTAACATTAGCTAAAAGCAGCCCTGTAAATCATGGGTGTCATCAAACTGCTTCATCACTTCATTAATTTAAAAGATTATTATATGCGTAACTGACATAATTTTGAACAATGTTACATGGTTAATTTATTAATGTAGAAAAGCAGAAATGACATGCTGAATTGATTTATTATTATAATTGTATAATTTTAGGACTTTTCTCTGTGACTTTCACCAACAGAGCGAATGATTCAGGGTGAAGTCGTGCCATTGATTTCCTTCTTAAGGCAGGACTTCTCCTGGATGTCTGTAAGGACTTCAGCTGCAAACAAGAGTTCCTTCAGCCTGTCTGCCCTGTGTTTCAGCTGGAAGACTTCCTCCCCAACCCATGCTCACCTTGTGCTTGTATTCATTTCCAAGAGCATTTTGTTTTCCCTTGGCAGTAGCCAAATATATTTAAAAGTCATTGCAGTTCTGCTAAAAACCCAATTCTGCGTAACCATGCTTAAACACGCCTGTACCCCAGGCTCTCTGCATGCACATGAAGAGGTTTTAGGGTCGTGGAGCCTGCTCAGCCCCACTTGAGGAACCCAGAGCTGCCGTGGCTCTCGCAGACCGGCCCGCAGTATTTTGGGCCATAATTCTATTAGCTAGCAGTTAGTGCTGGCTTCCTGCCCGAGCTGAAAATATAATGCAGCATCATTTCTTTTCTAGGCGCTGCTTGGAAGCACAGTTAAAGTTGGATTCAATAATATCATGCATACCACGGTTGGGATTATTTTGAGACTGAAATGATGCGTGACTCCGAAACCCTGCAAAGCCCGCGCAGCATTCCTGGGCTCAGCCCGAAGACGGGTGTGCGAGGTGTGGCAGAGCAGAGCCCCCGATTCATACAACCTTGCCTCAAAAACCCACAAGGGGATACAGCCTGGATTTAGCCAAACGGGGCCCCAGTTCAGCGAAACATTGGGGGACACGCTCGGCGTCTGGGATGAGCTGATGTGCTGTGCCCTGATCCATGCAGAGCATCTGTGAGCCCAGCAATTCCCCACGGCAGCTGGAGCCAGTCCTGTAGGGCCATCGGTGGTGCCCCAGCTGCACCTCCAGCACCCCCTGCTGCAGGACACGGGTCCCCAAGGGTCCCCAAATCACCGCCAACACAGCACAGACATCCCTGCACCCTCGGGTCATTCTGGCCCCACTTAATGCCAATGCTATGGCAGCACGTGCAAAAGCTCAGGAGCCAAATTCACGAGGTGCTGGCAGCGGGGAAAGGCGGGCAGCACACTGAGTGATGCCCCATTGGGGTGTCAGACCAGACATGTCCCCAAACCCCTCTTTTTTTTGTGCCTTTTATTTAGAGCTGCTTTTAGGTGACCAGACACAAAGGGTCTGGGCTCCAGGAGGGGCATCTGGGATGCCAATAGTAAGGATACCGAAATCAAAGGATTTCACAGTGGATAAAATTTAAAATGCAAATTAAAAACTATACTGTTTCAGAGCAGTGGTTAAGGATCCTGCATCATAAACTGGTGTCACAAGAGCATTCTGGGCAATTACTGACAATTTTTAAGAGAGTATTTTTCTTTCCCTGTAATCTTACATAATGCCTTTCATATGTAATACCTTGAGCGTATGCAGTATGCAAAACACTCTACCAACTGTATACATACAGAAATCATTTCACCATTAAACGCAGCCATGCCCAGGGTGCAGGATGGTGACCAGATGGGCTGAGCGCAGCACGCGCTGCCAGACTAAAGAGCAGGGAAAAATTTAGCCAGGACCACTGGGGCAAACCTAGGCTCTTAGAAAAAGCACCATGTGGCTTTCAATGTGCACAGAGTGAAGACAGGACCTCTGCTTTTAAGATACTACCCACCAAGATGGACAGCTTCGAGAAAGGCATCCTTCATACCATGAAGTTTCAGCCCATCACTCGCGTATATTATTTCAATGCTCCCAAGTTAGCTAGGGCGTATTATCAATCTCCAATTATCTCTGGCATTTACAAGGTTCACTTTTATTTTTGATGGTGATTTTTTTTTCTCTCTCTTTTTTTTTTTTTTTTTTTGCTAAGGGTGTCACTAAGGACATGGGGAAACAATTTAGGAGATAAAAAAAAAAAAAAAAAAAAAAAGAGAAAAGATTCGAGCCAAATGCTTTCTTACAGGAAACATTTATTTGCACTAGAGTGTCTCATCTAACAAAGTTCCCCCATATTTTCCCACAACAGACAGGAACTTGCCTGCATTAGCATTTTAAGGAACGAATCCTAAAGACCAGCAAGTGTCAATAAGCTGTCACAAGCAGGATTGATGGCTCTTAACAGATCTCTTCTCACATGAGTGCAAATGACTGTCTCTGAGTTCATCACAGGCATTTTGGTCAAAACAAACTTTTCTGATTTTCACATGGCCTTTAAAATCCTGACGAAAGCAAAACAGAGGGGCTGATCCCGTCCCACAGCGATCAATGGCAAAACCGTTTGCCTGAATGGAAGCAAAGTCAGAACCCTGGTTCAAGCAAATGGACTATTACCATTTTCTGCAACCTGATCTTTCACATAACGAATACGGACCTTTAAAGGTGAGAGGGAGACAATTTACAGAAAATAACTTGTTCTAAAAACAAAACACACGTCCTACGTGATCTGGAGTGTATGCGTACTTGGCATAAAGAGCTGGTTTTGATCTGGCTTTTGTTTTATATTTAGTGCTGCAAACATCTGCTAGCCTTATTACAAATTGCACTTTGGTAGTCATAATTAGTAACCACATGATTCTGTTCTACATGTGACATTCACAAAATCAGAAAAATATGGGACAGTGGAAGTACTCTATTAATGTAGTTTCTGGATGTTATATACAACCACAGTATGACTCTCTTAGCTTCCCTGTTCTGTCCTGACGCAGGGAGATGCCTTTTTTTAAAAAAAAAAGAAAGATATTTCACCCTAAGTGACAGCTTAGTCACAGATTTCCTTTTGGTGAAGATTGTCCCTGATGATGTCTATCAGTTTGACAATGGGGAGCGCTGCCTCCTGACGCCTGGAGGAACTCTGAAAGCCTCACCCAACCCAAAGCTCAGGTGGACAAATCTGGAGACGCAGAAGAAGATGACAAAAGCAAGGTTCAACTGCAACTGCAAAGCTGCAAGCTTCTTCAGGGTAGTCCTGTCCGTGCTTGACCCTTGGAACAGAAGTCTCCAGGGTTACAGTCCCTGGCAGTAACTTAATTCAGGTAATTGGACATCCATAAACCTCCCAACAAGAACCGGTGCAGTCAAGCGTGGGGATAAGGATGACTGTAGGGACCTGTCATCCCCTCGGTGCCTCCAGCGGAGCAGCTTGCTCCCAGCCCCTCTGGACGTCAGGGGAAGGGCTTGGGGCAAGCAGAGGACTAGCAAGGCAAGGAGGGTCTTTGCTCTCCAGATGTCATTCTCTGCGGCTGGCAAATACATTAATGCTGTATTCATTCCTTCTGCTTCGTTCCTTCTCCCTTTGCCCAACTTCTCTTTTTCCTCCCGCTATCATCTTGCCTCTTCCAGTTCCCCGTGACCTCTTGCATTTCCTAAGCCATAAAACAAACCTGAAAAGCTCCCAGAAACTGGCCAACCAGGTGAGCTGCTTGGACTTGACCTTACAAGACAACATCTCTGGCTAGAGAAATCAAGTCCTCAAGTGCAAAACTGGCAGGGCGTGACATAATTTGGGGGAAGTATCATTGCGTGCCTCTCACACACTTACACGGCTTCCAGGTGTTGTGGGTCCCTGTAGCAGGCAAGAGAGTGAGCTAGATCTTTAGTTTTGAGCCAGTATGGCTTTTCTTATGTTCTTTGTGAATGTAGGAGCCAGACATCAGCCTCTTTATAGCGGGGAGCCTCTTGTTAGTCAACCACACAAACCAGAGTTGAGTACTGTCCCTGAGGAGTCTTCCAAGTCTTCTGTTGGAGACAGGATCATGTTTCCTTACAGCCTTTACAGATATGTTTCCTAGGGTGGCAGCTCCATGTACTTACTGAATAGTTTGCTCCAGAGCTTAACCATTTCTGGTACAAGGAAGTTTTCTCAAGGATCTAATCTAAATCTCCCTTGCTGCGTATTAAACTGATTATTCCTATTCCTTCCCTCAACAGACACGGATTAAAACCTGGTTGCCCTCTGCTTTCTACTAACCTTGCAGATAGCAGAAGGTTAGGTCTCTCTAGCTCTTTAGCTTAAAAGAATCCCATCCTGTCAACCTTTACAATCATCTCATCGCAGTATTACAGAAAACTTAAATCCTCTCTCCGGAGCAAGCCATGCTTTTTGTGCCTCTGCAAGAGGCAACAGAGCGGGCTCTGAATTGTCGGAGAGAAAATGGCAGAGTCCATAAAGCAGGCAGGGTTCCCAAAGAAGATTTATGGCCGAGGCACTCAAGAGCTGTGTTGTCGGAGTGTTTCTCTTGGAAAGCCCCGTGTGCGGGTGCCGCCAGCCCTTACCCCTGCCCTGCCAGCAGCGGGGCTGCGGTATCGTCGCCACTTCTCCTTCGGGGAAGGAGGGGGTATCTACGGGTAATTAGCATTTTTCAAGAGTGGTGCTGGAGGCTGCGAGAGGGAGAAGTAAAAACAAACATAAAATAAAATCCAGGCAAGAGGGTAATATTTCCATCATCAAAGCTGACATACTGCACTGTGAGTCCTTTGAGCAGCAGAAACTTGATGTGCAAACCCCGTTGAAAGAGAAATCTTTGTATGAGCTTTTCTCATAGGATAATTTTAGGCTTCGGCACTTCTTTTGACACAGACGATTTTAAATCTGGAATCATTCACAGACGTCTAAGGCCATTAGGTCATGGAATACGACTTCTTCTGGAACAGGGGCCGATGAATTTCACCTACATACCCCCATAAACTTTTGTGCAGGGAAAAGTGTGTTCACAAATTGGGGTTTCCACGGTGAAAAATGTATGCTTGGAAGGGCAGGCAGGACATCCACGAGGAAAACCAGCTCTTTGAACTGGTGGACTTTGACACCAGTGGAAGGGTGCTCAGAACTGAGACCTTCCTTTCCCACTGCACTTTGTACCATCCTCCCAGACAAAGCCACCAGTTCTCACCTCTCCAAGTGAGACATTCCCCTGAGACCTTCCAACAGCCTGAAACTCCTCAGACCCAGTGCTGGCAACATGGCAAGTGTTGCTGGGTGGGCACTGGAGCATGTTTTATGGCTTTGGTTGGAAGGGGGAAAGATTTTAGTACTGATGGAAGAAGACAAATGGAAGAGGATGAAGCTGACACAATCCTTTGATAAATTTATTAAGGACCTCTTCCCCCCCGCCCCTGAACAAGGGCTAACACAAGCTAGCCTTTGTTTCCCATGAAAATTCACAGCAAAATGCTTACTCCTTGAGCACACAGATTGAAAGAAGGGAACAGAAGATCCTGAACATATTGTGAGTGCTCCAGCATCTTTAGATTTTCATAGCTTTACCAACTCTTCTTTACCATAAAACTACCTTTTTCGTGTCTTTTCTGTTCAGCATCCCGAGCAAGCATCCTAGGGATGCCCACAGCTCTAGTGCCACTGCTTTATGGAGGAGACAAGAGTTGAAGAGGCTGTTTTCTTTTATTAAATCCCTTTTCTCAGGGCATTTCTTTTCCACGCTTCCCAAGGATGTTAGAAGTGCTAACAAGGCAGGGGGCAGTGCTACCAGAGAGGCAGGGTGTCAAAGCAGGAGCACACGAAGAGCAGAAGCTGTATATCCTTCTTGTGCAGCTCTACATCTTCCCATTTCCCTCAGGTTAAAGTAGTTTCTCCCAGCCCATCTCCTTCACTGTCCTATTCCCTGTCTTGCTCTCCATGTTCAACTCCACCACTCAACTGAAGCTCTCTTTGGAGGCCATCAGTTTTGTGGCTCCTTCATCAGACACACTGACTTTGACTATTGACAGCACTGCTTGGGAAGCTATGAGGGAAAGTGGGGACGAGGGGCTGGTCTACAGAGCTTTGCAGTCCATCCTGAGGGTAGTGGGTTGGTTTTCCTGCCACAACTAGTCAGTGTTATCATGCAAACTTGTCACTAGAATATTTCACCGATGGTCACTACAACATCAAAGTGAAAACGTACAACGAAACAGGCCAAAGCAATACACTTGAGTATCTTCATGTTTGAAAAGTGATGCTTCTAGAGAGGTAAATAAATGTTCAAGTATAACCACAGTTCACATATGTGTTGATGAAGAAAAAGATATCACAGAACTCAAAACAAACGAGTGGAACAATAAAACCCAGCAAAAACCTAAATTCTGCCTCCCTCCCCCCAAGGTTAACAAAACCTCTTCAAATCAAGAGAGACCGCACTGGCAGACAACTATAGAAGGCTTTACATTGATGTTTTCTTTCTTTGAAAAGGCTTTAAATGCTTTTCTCGTGTTTTTACAAAAGCTTTTACATTTTCGAGGGGTTCTCTTTCTGTCTGAATGCCACTGCTAGCAAAGGAAAGGAAATTCTTCATGTCCTTTTGTTGGAGCTACGGTGAGGGCTTCATGAGAAAATTCCGCCTGCGTGGAGTCCCGCATGGGCTCTTGTAGACAGGAGGGAGAGAAAATCAACCCAGGCCCAGGAAACAAACAGATGTTTCATTCATGGCCACGTCAACAAATCAATATTAATCAATAGTAAGATCTGTTCATTACCCCCCAGAGGTGACCGCCTGACTGCATTTTCCAAGACCCAATTGGGCTGAAATCCAATGGGATCCTGCCAGTTGTGCAAATGGGAACGAAAGCTCATCCCAAAACGGTCGCCAGCCAAGTCTAGCATGGTCCCTACCAGCCCGTGCTGAAGACAGCATCCAGCCTTGATCCAGACGTCTGTGACTAGTTGAAGACCTATTTATTACCCTTAGTGTTATACCCAGTTTACAGAAAGCTTCACCACTGTTAGCCATTACTCCTTGTTTTAATGCCAGTCCCCAACGTGCTTTTTTAATGATTATCAAACCATTATGGGCCATCCCCTGCCAAAGACATTGCCCAGAAATCCCTTGACCCGCCCAACGCTACTACTATGTCCAAGCTACAGCTGGTGAGAGCAGAGAAAGAGAGAAGTAGTTGGGAAATGGAAAGGAAGGGAAGGATTAAACGAAAAGCTCTGCCAGGATGTAGCCCCGGGGAGCTAATTCACCATGGGCAGAGCAACTTGAGGGAGGACTGAGTTTAAAGGGTCGGAGTCTAGAAGACAGCTGGTACTCAGCTGGTGATGTTGCTGGTTTATGTTGCTCCTGCGTAGCCTATAAATGACACCAGGATGTGTTCTTGATATACATATATATATACACACACACACACACATATATATATTTTTAAGTGACTTGTACAGGAAATTTTTCCTCATTGCATATAAAAGCTGTTCCAATTCCCCAAAGTAAGAGACTTGGCAAGTCAATTACAAGGAAAGTAGAAGTGCTGAAGCATATGAACAAATTTTAACAACATGTAAGCATAACTTTTATTGCCAACAGTAGATGTACATTGGAATTTGGGGGGGGGAAGAAACCCTGATGAAGTGGCAAAATGCAGTTGTTTTTCTTTATCTACAGAGAACACTGTGGTTTCATTTGCAGATGAATCACTTTGTTGTGATTTATTCAGTTTGTAAATGGATCTGATTTATTTTCCCAGGGGATTTGAGAGATTTTTAGTAAAGCAAGTTACCAAGCTGGCTAAAATGAGAGGAAATATAATTGCACTGAAATGTTTGAAGAAGATCAAGTTAGGGTTTCACCTGCCAGAACATTTTGGCAACAAAACAGAACAAAATCCAAGAATTTAAGGACATAAACAAAAAAGGCTAAGAAACCCCAAACAAGCTGGTATCAAAAATGAGGGAAAACTATGATTTGGACTAACCAAACACAGCCCGGCCAGTTGTTAAATGACAAAGTCTGTAAAGGAATATCCTGCTTTGGTGCACTCTGTTCCAGGGCACTGTAATGTCAACTTTGCCAGAGCAATTAAACTGTTTAATAATCAAACCTGGATCTCATTTATATGGCATATGAACATAGTAAAATAGAGCGTATGGAAAGTGTGCTGTACAATGAGATGTGGTTTATTTCATATCGCAAGTTTGCTGGTAATTAGACAGTTCATATCACAGGGAAAATGTTAACGCCTATTGAATATAATATATACAGGCAGCAGATTTGCCAGCTTCAATAGCTTTCCTGCACTGACAGTCTTTATTTTGTTATTTTGTGTCCCACTGAGAACATGGAAGTCAAAGATTCAATCCAAATCTCAAGAGCTAGCGGAAAGATCCTCTGGTTAACTCGGTGACATGTGTATCTAGCCGCAGAATAAAGCCTTCCAAAGATGAAATCGTTATACTTAAACCTACATACAGAATCCCTCATTCTGGCAATGTTTTTAAACCAACTGTGGTGAGCCTGCTCCAGACACAAGCAACTTATCCCAGAGCTTCTACCCAAGGATTTTTTTTTGCTCCTCTTCTTCCACGTGTAGCAAATGAACTGGATGCCAACAGTTTTCAGCATCGGTGCCGTAAGAAAGAACACAAAGTTTTCTCAATCGTACTCTAGCCTGAAAAGTCCTCTTCAAAACATCAGCCGCGTCAGATAAAACCTCTGCAACCAAAGGAGGCTGAACACACCACCGCCCCTCGTTAGAAACGCTTTCATCCCCAAGTTTTGGTTTGCGGAGCGGAGGAACAGCCCGATGCTCGACTTTCTGCCGCTGAGGGATTTATTTGGATAACTTGGCCACGTCCTCTGGCAGGAGAGGACTCAAAGTCTATTTTACTAGCCAGTGGAACACCTACCGCTTCCAAAGTTAGCATTTCTGCAGCAGGTTGGAAAAAGTTTACAATGGGCTTTGATGCCTTTGCTCAGCCACATTTCCTCTTCTCGGATTTGTTGGGAAGAGGGGGAGGGAGAAAAGGGAACAGGTCCCAAACCCTTTACTATCTCCTCTGAGCTTGTTGTCTTTTGTAAGCCACAAAGAACAGATTTTCTTTTGTAAATCCTTAGTAATTAAACGAGTACTTCAGTGGCTATATTCTTCAATGGTCTTGTTTCCTAGGTTTTGCCTTTGACAGTCATATTTTGCAAAGGCTGCTAAGATGACTAGGCACCTTACCCTACTTAACGCTAAACCAATTGATGCCCGTGCACACTGCATGAAGGAGGAAAAGTTTCATTAATGGCACTTCATTAAAGAACTGCACTGGAAAGCCCTAAATGTGACTGAACCAACCGAAATCCAGAGCAAGCTGTCTATTAGGAAAGCAACAAAGACAGTTTCGGAAACTGAACTCTGGCTCCACTGCAGCGGATTAGGAAGAGTGATGGGATTAGTGTTTAATGACTTGGGGCAAGAGACAAAAGGAATTTCGACAAAGAGGCTTAGATATGGAAGAATTAACACTCTCTATCCCAACCATGCCTCTGATGACTTCCAGCATTCTTTCCTGGCTCTGCTGAAGTTTGGGGGGGGAGCAAAACAAAAAAAGACTAGCGGGGCTTTAATACCTCCTTAGCCTTTTCTTATCACAGCTCTTTCTCTTTGTAAAGAATGAAAAGATCTTTTAATTTTTCTTAATCAATGCAATAAGCAAAGTTGCTAAGGGCTCGTGCTTCAGCACACTGCAGATGATCACATTCCCAGCCGTGCATTCATGGGTGATGCTTGCTGATGCTACAGATCTTTCTCTCTCTCTCCCCGTATATACATTTATACAGAGAAAGCACATACTTTTAAAATGACTTCAGAGGGAGTGGAATTTGCTCGCAATTGCATGGACTTGAGAAATCCTCCTTGATTTGGGCTTGTCTTCTATAATGGGGAGCAGGGTGATATGGGCAAGGGAGGATGTAATTCATGTGCTCAGGCCGTATGGTTAACCACGGATTTTCCCAGAGTGACTCGATTCAGGGCAGAATGTGTACAAACAACCAACAGAGCTCAGGACGTGGGGTGCAGGAGGTGTAAGTCCATTGGAGTGGCTCATGATTTACTTTAGCCTAAGAGCCAAAGAGAAGGAAGACTTAATAGTAGCTGTGTAACAGGGAAAATCTCTTCAAGCTAAAAATAAAAATAATAATTATTATCAATATTAATAATAATAATAAAAACCAGAAGGAAGCCAATCCCCTCAACTGTGATATGGAGACATTAACAAATTTGAACTCTAAGTGGCACTCTAGTCACTGACCCTTTGGGTGCTCGTGTCAAGGAGACATTGATTAAATAAATACACCATGAACACCAACCACCTGAGTGTGGGGCACCTCTCCTGCGACATGCCCCAGGAGCCTTCCCAGTCCGCAGAACCGAGGGGAGCTCCTTCACATCCCTGAAGTAGGGCCCTTTCGAGCCACTGGTCCACCTGGCATAGAGGCAGGCAGCATCCTGCAGCTGTGCAAAATTTGCCAGCCCTGTAAACCAACTCAACATGTAGTTATTGTTATTATTATTTATTTTATTTAAAACCAACCCGAAGCGCTCACAGAAAAGCTAGGTATTCATTTCACATGTTAGCCAATATGAAATGCTCCCAGAGCAGCTTTAGACTCCAAAGTATTATTTAACCAGTGTGGTTTAGTAGGACAATGGCAGCCCCCTGCCGTAATCCATTCAGGGGCAATACCATCAGTCAGTGTGAAATTAAATACATTACAGGGTAAGAGCTTAATGCGTTTTATAGGCAGTTGTTCATCCACATCAAACTTTAGCTTTTAAAATCCTAACATTTGATCCCACAACAGGAACCATGCCTTGAGAATAAGATTGGCACATTTGCACTGCCAGCAGGGCAGAAAAAGCAGAGCGCAGCCTTTAGTGGGAAATGCAATTGCCTGAGAGGGAAAAACGTTCACATCAAGAGAGCTCTGCAGAGCCACAATCACTTGTAATACACAAGGCAGGACTGGAAACGTGGTAAATACAGTGCCAGGCAGTGGGTTATTAGAATCACTGTTTCCTGCCGCAGTGCATACAGATACCGCTTGCAAACCTTTACATATAAAAATAATATATATTTTTTTTGTTCACTCATACAAAGTCAGGCTCTGCAAGCTGTTGTAGCAATCCTCACGTCCCCTGGCTCGGGCAGGAGGTATTCCCCCATCGGAGTGCAGGCTCTTGCCTTTAGGCTAGCTGGGTGCTCCTCCTTGCCAGCGGTTATGCCCACACAGGCTCTAAAACCAATATGCTCCAGCTTCCCTTTGCCACAGAAACAGCCCGAGCTGTGAAAATAGTTCAGTCCATAAAAGAGATGTACGGAAAGTGCCAAGCAGTGGAGGCTGTTAAATCCTGCTCTCAGTTACACTTGCTTAATGCAGGAGTAAATTCCATTTGCTTCAGCCGAGTTACTCCGGATATAAATAGGTGTAAGTGAGATCAGAACTTGGTCCTTAGAGAGCCTCTGCCTTCTGTGATGCTGCTTCTTAAAATGAAGTGCTGATAAGCCCCAGTGGTAAAAAATTATTATTTAAAATATCTTCAGAGCTATCTGTTGCCCAAAATGGCTTTTAACTGTTGAAAGAACATCAAACATTAAAAAATGCATAATCTGCTCTCAGCACCGGCACACAGTGCCAGGAATATTCGTCAGCCTTATGTTTTTGGATCGTATGTCACAGTGGATTATCTGACACTCCATGAACATTGACTGCTTCCTCCAGTTGCAGCTACAAAACTTGTTCTCAGGCATGTCACTGGATGCTCCGAGCACCACGAAGTGGACCCTGCGATCACAGCGAGGGTATTGTATCTCCCCAGCCTCTGAGCAATGCTATGCCTTACATCCCGATAATGCCTCCCCCTTTGAACAGAAAGAGCCAAAAGCAACTTTGATGAGTTTTCTTTAGCGATGAACATTTGGATAACTCTTTAAAATATTCCAGGGCTCCAGATGCTATTTATCCAGTGGCGTGATTTGAGAGCCGTAAGCCCCACACCTAAAGAAAGGCTTTATTGCCTGGGGTGAGTGGGTGGGAAACTCTTTAGGCTCAAATGGGGTCAGTGAAGCTATAGGCAAGCGCTGCAGCTGACTCCGAACACAAAGGGGGAAGGGCACAGAAAGAGGATGCAGCCAAGTCAAAGGAAGAGCTGAATTTATTTGCAGGCTTGCATTGTCTAGCTAAATGGGGGCAAGAGAGGGGAGTCCAGGAGCCTCCTTTGCAAAATGTTTCAACCAGGCAGAAATATTTTAATTGATATAAAAGTCCCTTTTTAAAAATTATTTTTTACTCCCTCACCCCCCGATGGCCAAATCAGTCCTTTAAAAGATCTCCTTCAGTCTCTTTTTCTTCCTTCTGTCCATTTGCCTTATGTGTTTTTCTGGGACAAGTGGAAATCTGCTTGAGGAGATAAGGAAAAGTTCTCTTCCCTAAAGCCACCCGCCTCTTGCTCTACTCCTCTCCATCCATTCTTTCCTGCCCGCCTATAAAACCTTCCCAGGTTCAGTCCCTTCCCCACGCTGGAGCTCTGGAAGCAGGAGAAACATTTCTATGTCCCATATGCTCCTCTGGGATGCATCCCAATCATCTGATGCTCTGTAGCTCCTGCACGGGCATCACACTGCTTGTCAGCGATGTGCAGCTCTGAGGGCATCAGGCAGGTGCCCGAATTGAACCATTTTAAATCTTCCTCTCTTCCCATCTTTTTCTTGCAGTGGGAGACCGCAGGGTTAAATCTGCCAAGCCTCCTAACCCCGCGAACTCGCCACACCAAGTGGCCAAGGACCACAAGACGTGCGCTGCTGCCAAGAAGAGCCAGAGGGATCGGCCACCCCCCCGAATGGCTTGCGGTCACAAAAAGCCCAGCTGTGCTTGGGTCCTCTGCTCAGCCACAGACTGGGGTGAGACGGAGACACCAGTAGGGCATCCCCAGCCACCACGTCAGGTTTGGCTCTCCCAGCAGTTCCTGGCCACAGCCAGCCCCAGCTCAGACATAGATTTCATGTCAGCCCAAGAGCCAGCCCTTGGCCAACCCTGCACAGCAGGGAGGAAGCGATGTCCTGACACAGTAAATCTATTTTTTGGGGGATGGAGGGATATGCTTTTAAGTTTTTTTCCACTTAAACTGTGTTTTTTCAAGCACCAAGGGTGGGGAAGGAGAGTTTTGGTAGCTGGACACCCAACAGGCTGGAGCAGCACCTGTGGCTGGTCGTGAGCCACCCCAGAGGCCCAGGGGCACCAGCTCTCGGACTCTGCAAATGCAGCTTGTCTACAATTTATTTTATTTTATTTTTTTTCCCAGTGAAATGTGCTAATTAAAAGAAAAACTTAAAAAGGATGCAATAGTAATTTTGGTGGAGAATGCTCAGTTACTACCCTCCCTGTTTGCAAGGGTCAAAATTCAGAAGGACCAACCAACTTATTTTAGGGCAGATGTTTCACTTTTTTTTTTTTTTTTTCTCCCTTGGGAAGATAAAAAAGAAACCTTTCTGAAACTTATCTAATGACAAAAGCTCTGAACATGGAAAACATATATGGGAAAAAAGCTTTACAATAAACTTCTAATGGAAGGGAAATCCACACGTGTGGTTCACGGCAGCGTTTTTCTCAGCTCCGGGCTGAAGCACTGAGCAGTTCCCGGGAGGACCGACTTGGCCTCAGGCTCCCACACACATTCCCCTGCTCCCCCAAATTGCAACCCCGCTCTTAACCTTGTCCCCTCAGCATTTCTGGGTGGGTCGGTCCCGAAAACACCTGCATACCTTTTGCCACTCCTCGTCTCAGCTGAAACCCGTGCCTGCCTGCCATTACCTCACCCCACGGCGCAGGTGCACCTCGGGGCTTTTCGGGAAAGCCGATATTTCTCACAAAACAGGTGTGGGTGCGTGCAGAAGGGTAAGGGGAAACGCACTACGGAGCGATCCAAGTTTTCCAAACCCGGCGCCGTTTGCTTAATTTCTTCATTCGTGTTCGGCGTTTTTACCGGCTGATGCTCTGAAGGTGCCTGTGCAACGAAGGGACTATTGAGAGCTCTGCTATAACCACTTCCAAACCATCAGAAGGTGTTTCCTCTCCCGTTCCCAAGCCCGTTATTGCCTGGTCCACGTTGAAAACGAATGCCACAGCCAGGATGTTCTCCCAGGCATGTAATGACGGCATTTATAGTTCAATTTGGCTCTCACCAGCGGTCCCGTACGGCTGCTCTGAAGTGGGAAGCGAGCTCGGAGACCCGTACCCTGACTGTGCCGCCTGCTTCCAATACTTACCCCGAGCCTTGAGATATTTGATAGTTTCATTAGAATTTCAGGCTTGACTTCACCCTGCCCCGCACCCCCAGTAGGTTTCAATCCCTTC
The DNA here is from genome assembly GCF_964211825.1 of Aythya ferina. NCBI lineage: Eukaryota > Metazoa > Chordata > Aves > Anseriformes > Anatidae > Aythya > Aythya ferina. The sequence goes on from NC_140298.1 coordinate 10,476,763, forward strand.
TGGTTTTGGACGCAAGCCTGCAAACATAGCCCAGAGTCAGAAACAGGAAGGCAAACAAACCCCACGCTTTTATCACACGGTTGTAGCACGATGCTAGGGACTCCAGCTCCTGATTGTAGACCCTGACTCGTTATATACCTTACAGACACTTTACTATGGAACTGCGTAAGCAGTGGTAAGTTCCTGCCTGACTCAGAGTAGAGGAGACCAGACTCATGTCTCTTAAGCAAATAAAATACAAAATTATTCTGGCTTCCCACTAGGGAAACTGAGAAGGCGATAGAGCCCTGAATTAAACCTGGCAAAACCCCCCGAAGGTTGGTTAACTAGCTTTTCTCTATCACGTTCATCCTCAGATGTACAACAAAAAGAAAATGGAGGAAGGGAAGCGTCCCCATATCTGTACACCTCTAAAAAAAAAAAAAAAAAAAAAAAGCCAACAAAACCCAGGAGTACCAGGAAGTAGATCTAAATTCAAGATGTTTCTGACCAATTTTTGCTATCTCCTTATACGTGGATAGCCCAGCTATGGGGCTCAACTGTTTATTATCCAGACAAAACTCTCAAATTTCACTTACTGCTGGAAAATGCAGCTTCTTCTGTTCTTTTCTCTATCCCACGAGTTACTTGATTTCACCAAGCCAGAACACAGTTCATAAACTGTCTCCATGACCATTGTAGTTGGATGTTTTCTTTACATCAGACTGCTTTTGGCAAATACATACACAGGCTAGCCAACGCATTAGACTGTTAAAATAAATAAATACCCTAAAAATATGGCAATCTTTGTCTATAAAACCCATAAAAACACACAATTCTTTGTTTAGAAAAGCTGAAACCACACAATATTGTTGATCAACTTGCCCCGTACCCCTGCAAACACAGCAGCTTGGGTTTGCAAACACCTCCTGCACTCCTGTGGGCGAAGCATTGACTACGGGACCGGGAGCCATCCCCAGGGGCAAACACAGTGCCAAAGCCTCCCAACGAGACTTAAGCATTGCATCCAGCTCGTGCGGCCCTTAGGAAGCTTTGCAAAGCCAGAGGTTGGACTCAGCCTCTTCTAAACTCCTCTCCTCCTTTCCTCCGTGCTTCCCCAGCTGACGGATGCCCAAAGCCTTGGTGGCTGAGTAAACCACCAGCACGAGCCTGTCTCCGCAGAAAGAAGCACTTATCCAGAAAGCAAAGCAGCAGCTCGCAGGTCACCTTTGTCAACACCCCGAGGTGAGCTCTACAGCAGGAAGTCACCGTGTGCCATGCCCTGCTGCTCGGGGCATTCCCCTCTGTATTTGCCTTGCCCCACGGTGCAGTATTTGTGCACGGCGCGTTGACTTAGGCACGAGACGGGCCGATAGGCCACGCGGAAAAGGGGTTTGTTTTTTTTTCCCCCCCCCTTATGAACCGCTATCTTTGATCCATTTTTCATATGTTTCCCCGTGCAAGTGCACAAAGACAAATATTCATTGTAATATTTATGAACACAGCCTGATAGTTACTATGGTTTCAAAGAAAACAGTAAAAATGGATACGAGAGTGGATGCGCCGCACATTAGGCAGCTCTAGGTACAGCACATGTTATAAATTCTGCTCAAACTGACTCACTTCTTTCGATGAGGTAAGTGTTGACATTAGACAATTTGGTGGGGAGCATTTATTTCTGCATTTATTAAAATGTCAGTAACAGCAGGAGTAACACCTCCTAAAAGGCTTGCAGGTGCTTGTCTTCCAAAAATCCAGCGTTTGAAGAGGATAAAACGCACAAATTACATTTAAAACGATTCACCGTTGTCGGAAAGAGAATAGATACATTCAGGTGCTTAATTAATGCGTGTAATACATAATTAATACCACTCAAATCCAGGGGACTGGCCAAACTGCCAAATTTCAGCATGTTCAAAACGCTCCGCAGAATCAAAGCATTAAAGTAGTGCTCGAGCTGATTTAGACACATTGCCGAAACAACATGCTTAATTTATTCAAGGGCTGTGCTTTATACATACCCAAATGCAGGTGAACGCTACCTCTGAAATGTAAAGTACTCAGCTGCAAAGGAAGTGAATGAAAAATATATTGGGAAAAACGCATTCAATATGTAAAAATAGCTCTGCAGAGGTCAGGGTGCTCGGCAGCTGAAGCAACGCGTAATGACTACAGCCGAAGCACCGAGCTGCTAGGACAGCGCAAAGTTTTCTCATCCTCTCTCCCAAAATGTTTCAGGAGGCTGCTTGTGTCCCCCTTTGCTCGGCTCCACAAAGCAAGGGGTAAGGACGGAGTAAGACGTCGGCTTGTTCACATCACAGGGAAATACAAACTGAGGTCAAGAAAACCACAACATCTGGAACGTGAGAAAAGGATTTACTGTTAAGGGCTTAATGAACTCTGAAAATAAAGTTCTCAACATTGCTAATTTGTTTGGGCTTCAAAGGGGAATAAAATGCAACGCTGGAAGAAGGTTTTATTGCTCTCCCGAAGAAATAAAAAGTACATCTGAGCTAAAATTAGCAAGGCACAATGACAGTAGAGATAGCGTCACTATTATTTAGCTGATGCTAGGAGAAAATGCTAAATGGCAACTTTATGTGCGCATTATTGTGGGAAGAGAGGAATGGCAGGTTCTTGGGTTTTGCAGCGCAGGGACAGGCAGCAGCCCTGACCTGGTGGGGGTCAGGATGTGCCGATGCCTGCAGGCAACAAGGATCTGCCCGCTGACACTCACCTTGCACCGGGCGGGTGAAAGGATGGACACAGGGGGTGGGTGGCAGGCCCTCAGCACTGGTTTTTTCTTGTGCACTGAAGTAAGCCGTACCAAAGCTTAGCAAATGTTTCTTCAGCCTGTTTCTGAGCAGTGCCATACCCACAGGCCTTCGCTCCTCTCCCCTACGCAGCCAGGTGCCCGACAAACAAGATGTAAAACCCATTTGAGGTTAAGACCTTGAATGACCACGCTGGTCTTGCCACCACTGACTGGGAGAGCAAATGTTTCTCTGCAAAGACACCACAGACTCGATCCCAAGCCTCCTTAAAACACAAATCATTCGCAGTTCCACTGAAATCAAGGGAGTTTCGACTGGGAAGGGACTGGAAATGAGAGACTCGGGTCCTCGGGATCAGTGACTGCTCTCCACAGCGAGACGAGCCCTGGAGGATTTTCACCAAAATTACACTTCAGCTTGTGTGCTGCTGCCCCAGTCATCACAGAGCTAGGTGCTTACACAGAGCTGCTTCCCCCAGCACGCGTGTGTACGTGTACTCAGCTTGGAGGGCACTGAGAGACAAAAAGCTCTGTTTTCCTTCCAAAAAGTCACACTGGGGACTTGGCTTCACAACACAGCACCGGAGGACACTGATGTCCCTCAAGTGCAGCACACCGGGAGACAGCCACCTACAGCACCCCAGCACGGCCTTTGAGTCTTTTGCTACAGCAGAAAAACAAACATTTCCCTTTACATCTGCTATGTTCTGGGCTTCCACACTGCATGGAAAATACACTCAACTAACACACTTAAAAAATCTCTTATAGCATCGTGGTGCATGCTGGAGGTTTTGGTTTGGGGTGCAGGTGTCCTCACTATCACTTTGCCACCATAGATGGCAGTAAATGCCCTTCATCTGCCCGAGAGGTAAAAACCTCACTGGTACCCTTATTTTCTCTTTTTTGAATCACAAAACCCAGTTACACAGTGTCCTCCCCGGGAGGATCTCTAAGGACATTACTGATATCAACAAGGTGAGGCTCTGGGCACCCCCAGGCGAGAGCATTATTTCCACTTTTTCAAGGACAAACCATCTCACCAATCTCACGTGCCCAGGACAGACAAGGGAAAGCTGTAGCAGGGCTGAGGGAACAACCCAAACCCCTGGGCACCTGGCTTGTGCCTTCACCTTGGTGGTAGGTGGCATTTGGGATGGGGACTGGGGGCAGCCCTGACTCCAAGCAGCAGCATCGACGGCAAATTTCATTTGGAGCGATCCAAGTGCTTCCTCTAACACCAGGCGTACAACAGGCTGGCCTCCTCCCCTTTCACAATTATTAATTGTAAAATAATGATTTCCCCGAGAAAGAAATTTAATTCTTCAAGTATACTCACATCTGTTTGCAGTAAATATTTCAAAGTGACTTCGGGGAGGAAGGAAAAAAAAAAAAAAAAAACCAACACAAAAATCCAACAACCCTTACATGAGTTTAATACAACTATTTCCAAGCATATGCTCATAAAATATTATTTGGGGAAGATTAATTGAAGCGCTGATTAAAACACAGTATTTGTTCGCAATGCCAAGAATGTGACTGGGAGCACTGAAACTCGCGCTTTAAACGCGTCCCTTTTGTTCCTGCTCCGCCGGGGCTCTGGGCCGAACGGGAGCAGGTTCCCCACCCTCGGCTCCTTCTCCCTCCTCCCCGCTTCGAAAAAATGGCAGAAACTGACCATTAGCTGTGGATTAGCTCATACATTAAATAACGCTGTAAAATATTTTTATGGCGCTACTTCTAGCGGTTTTAAAGATGACTGTTCAGGACAGCTAAAGCTCAGGGTAAAAGATATATCTGCACTTTTTTCTTTCTTTTTTTTTTTTTTTTTTTTTTTTTTTGAACCAGTAACAGTATCTTGAAGCAACAAAGATCACAACTGATTTCAGAATGGCAAAGCACTGGCACTTACAGTGAAATCATTCTCCCCTACTAAATATAAAATATCCTAAGTATGATCACCTCATAATAATTACCTAATCCTTATTATTTTGCTTTTAGAATATTTATCTAGGCTTGGGTTACTAAAATTTCAAATAATACGGGCCCTGCTGTCATGGCTCTTTATCCAAATGAATCGTAGTCTCTTGTAAACAGTTCTGTGATCTGATTTCCATTGGGACAGAAGTTGTAAAAGGCCAGGGATTTGCGATGGATTTACACGTATACTGTTTCAGTTAAGTTACCAAGGTCGACTTAACAGCCCTTTTCCTCCGAGTCTTAAATACATTTGCCACCCAGCCTCTTTCTGCAACATTCAAGGAAATGGGTGATGTGATTGTAAGGGGTGCTTGAACTCCACTGCGAGCTCCAATTTACGTTCTTTCAACCAGCGGTGGGATTTGATTTGATTTTTTTTTTTTAAACAAGGTCTGCTGAGTTGCTAGAAAACCAATTCTTGCTAATGCGCACACGGGCAAGACACAGGTTTCTTTGAGTTTTGAAAAGGTCACTCGGCTTCCCTGCCTTCGGAAAGCAGCAGAGAATAGCACTCACCGCTAAATCGTCCCGCAGATATTAGCGCGGCCCTCTGAAGGCCAGGTTTTGCTCTCAGGAAAAACGTATCAGATTACTGACCCACGGTAATAGGCAGGTCTTGCTAAGAGCCAAGCTCCTCCAGACTAAATACAAAACAAACAAACATCAACGCCCTTCGATTACTCGTGACGTTCTTGGGAAAGTTCAAACAGTTGGGCTTGCGGTGATTGCGCAGAAACGTACCGATAATAAAGGTAAATGAAACCCACGGTTAATTCTCAGGTCTAAATGGCTGGTTTGATTGTCTCATTCACTTGGCAAACAATTTCTTTTCTAAACGTTACTTCAGCCACAGATATAATTTCTCTAACACTGCAGAAAGAATCAGATTAAAATATGATACAGAAGCAGCACTTACCTTGGACTGATTAATATGCTTAAGCTGTTACCATGCCACCATGCTTAAAAGCATAAAGATACGCTTTTCTACACTAGTCTATATATATTGATACCTCCTGCGTGCCAGAAAAACCTCTTTGATTAGTCACACTAAACCACTGCTTAAGTGGTATGAATTTCTCAGGCCTGCACTTTCCATAATCAAGTAATAAATTCTGGGACTAATCATAAGCGGCGCTGTCTCTTCCACGCGACGCGCAAAGAAATTCATCAGGAGTTTCTTTAACCGCAGGAAAAGTGAAACACCTAAGGAATTAAAAATGCAGACGACAACTCAGAGCAAAATTCATCTCGCCGGTCGGAACGCCGACCGGCAGCTATACACCACCGCCAGCGCTCGGCTCTGTGTTTGGGGAGGGATTTTTGTTTGGGCACCAACTTCTGCTCGGTGCTGTCATTAGCCTAGGCTGCTTTGTCAAGGGAGAAAAACTGTTCGGCAGGTTAAAAAAAAAAAAAATAATAATAATAATAAAAACTATTGAAATAAAGATCGTTGGGATTTTCTTCTTCCCCTTTTCAGCCCGTCTGCCCGAGAAGGCGCGTGCATTGCGGTCTCGTACGAGCCAGCTCCCCTTTATCCGTGAGCCATCTTTCAGAGCTCGAACAATCAGCTTTGAGCAAGTGTGACGTCCAAGCCGGGCTTTTGAACTTGCAGTGAATATATGAAACCGTAAGATCTGCAGAATGCTCCTCAGCCCTAAATGACAACATTCTTCAAAACCGTGCATGAAATTTAATCTAATTCTTTTGTACTCATGTTACCGTACACTTGGCTTAAATGTTGCGTTTTTAAGCCAAAATGCAAAGTTAATCTATCATAATGCCCCTCCAGGTGAGATTTATTATAGATCACTTTCTAAAACCAGTGTGCTCGATGTGCATGTGCATACCATATTCATCTTATTATTATCCAGTTGAAAAATTCCCAGTGTGCGCAACGCCTCAGATATAATAGCAGGCATGCCAACAGAATATGACACTTATGCTAATCTGCACCCCGCTGTGGAAAAACATACACAAGGCTTCCATTACCACATTCATTAGGCTGCAGTGCACTTCATCTTGAATAGGGATTATGAACTATAATAGAGTGAAAACAGTTGATTGAATCCACTTAGCCAAATCTCTATGACATTAGCCAAATATTTCAGCGTGAGGAAGAGGAGGAGTTGAGCCTTCGCCTGGCGGGATGCGCTGCCTTTGGCCCATCTTTCCACGGTGCTTTTTGGTTTGGAAGGAGAGTGTTTGGGGAAAGCCAAGGTCCCGATGACACTCGGAGCTGGCAAAAATTCAGAGAGCTGCCCAAGAATTAGTCACGAGCAACGTGCAATGCCTGCAGACACACGCACTGGTCCTGCTTTTGCACAGATTCTTCAAAGACCGCTACCAAATTCTGTGTGCACCTGTTAGAAGCCGTCTTGGCACCGAGGGAAAAGATTTCCAGGTTGCCCATACGTGCAGCGAAAAGCCCCAGTGACATCATTATGCCACTTACATGGTAATCACATTCAGATGAAAAAAGACATTGTCCAGTTCCGCGTTCAAGTTTCCCAAGTATGCTTTGAGTGTATATTCAATTTTTGCTTCTACACAATACAGTTGCCGCCTGACAGCCTGCCTTTCGTGGCAGAAAATTGAACTCGAACTATTTAAAATATTGTCAGAAATAATAAAGAATAGAATACAAGTTACCACTCAAGAAATGTTTTGGAATTCAGTTGTGCCCAGAAGAAGAAAAAAAAAAAAAAAGAAAAAAGGAATGAAGCCTTCCCCATGCACAAGACTCAAAAGATGATAATAAAAACCTTCTGTGCTTAGTATTTAGTCATTTCTGGGACTCTCTTGTTTATATACTTCCTTTTAATGTAGCAACTAAACAGGAAGTTCCTGTTAGCAGCACTGTAATGTAACTAAAGGGGAGAATCGCTGAAATTTGTGAGAGGCGCTGTTCGCTGCGCTCTTTTTTATTTCATTTAAAAAGCAAAGAAAAAAGAAAAGAAGAGAAAAACACGGAGAGCGTCATCGAGCAACTAAATATATTCAGTATGTCTCAACTTTGTTTTGCTTGCATGCATCTGACCCGCGTTGCACAGTGCTTACTGGGGGGCGTTTGCTGAGCTCATTTATCCCCCGGAGCAGTCCCTGCTGCTGCAGTTCTTTTTCCACCCAAATTTTGGCAAAGCTGGAGGCAGCCCCGGCTGGGACAGATGACTCCGGCACCAGCCTGCAAAGGGGGGGGGATCTCCTCCTGGAAATGCGAGGAGGGGAGCTGAGGGATGAACGGTGCTTGCAGTGCTCCTCTCTGCACCTTCCCTGACTGGCGCTGCTGAAGAAGCCAAGGAGTACAGATAACGTGGGGAGCAGGAAAAGCAAAAGGTGGTTGGAGTGGACGGGAGGGTTGGGCAAAAGGAGGATTTGGAGGCAGAGATTTGTGATGGAAATAAGATGGGACTCGGCAGAGGGACAGCTGAGAGGGAGCAGCTGGCAGTGGTGCGGGATGAGAGACTGAACCAGTTCTGAAGTTTGATAGGGAAGAACAAACTCCTGGACCAAAAGCAGCTTAGACAAAGGCGAGGCACCAAGAGTAAAATCCAGCATCGCGTTACTCGGTGCATGTGGGAGGCTGGGCAACTAACCATCAGCCAGGCAGTGGGTATGGGCTGCAGGGGTTCAGGAACAGAGACATGCATCACGGCTCAGGCTTGTTGCTCCTGCTTGCTTGTTTTCTTAAATACACCTCCCATATGGAATTTCTGAGCATGGACAGTCAGCACCACTGCCAGTGCAAATGGCCCACTTCATAAATCCCCACTGGATCCTGGATTTGGCATTAGCCCGTGTAGGCTAAATCTGCTCCACTGGCATTACTTCCTGCATTTTCAAAGTCTTGCACAAAAACCAAAAACCTAGGTTTCTGCACGCATGCAGGTACTTACTTGGGAAGATGCTGAGTGCTATCTGAAAGGGTGACTCCAGTAAAAGCTGAGGTAGGTCGGTATTTTACGGTGCCAAAACTTCTGACTATATGCCTGGTCTTCCTGGAGAAAGTTTAACTGCTGATTTCAGAGGGAACAGGTCCACAGCCAGCACGAAATAGCCAGCAGAAGAACGAGCCCTGTATAAACTCCTGAAGGAAACGCGTCTCTGAGGAACGGCATGAGGAAAAAAGTTGTACTAAATATATAAAACACTTAATTTAGCAGAAAGAAGGAACAAACTCTGGGGATGATTTTTTTTTTTTTTTCCTTTTAGCTGAAGTCCAGCTTCTATTTCTCAACTTTGAAAGATAAGTGGAAGCATCAAACAGGTTGAACGAGGCACTGTTTTCTTGCTACAGGAACATGGCCCTTTGCACCGAGATTGTAATACAATCCATCCTCTCTGGGACTGCAAATGCTACAGTGCAAAACTGTGTTTGAAAACCTCTTTTATCATTCATCGTCTCCAGACTGAAATCATTTTTGACAACCTCTGCAGAAAACAAGCAGCTTTCTGGCTACTGGCGAGCCGATTAAAGGGAGGAAACACATGTTCACTGTCAGACAGAGCCCCTGGAGAAAGCATTGACAACCTTTTAACCTCCTTTCCCAGTGAAAGTGCCCAAATGTTTCTCTGGAACAAAACCCCAGCATTGTTTTAAGCATCTTTTCATTTAATGCACTATATTTTTCAAGATAAGTTAAAAGTCAGAGGAATTCCATTTTAATGTGGAGGTTTCCAAATCCATTTAATTCCCATGCAAATGGGAATGCAAAGAGTTATTAACGGGGAATATCTTTTTATGAACTTTTTTTTTCTACTCTTTCTTCTTCCTTTTTTTTTTTTTTTTTTTTTTTTTTTTTTTTTTATACTGTCTGACCACGGTTTAAATACCAACACATTGAAAAGTTCACTAACCTCTACAGTGATTTCTCAAAACAAGCCAAAAAGCCGCAGGAGTGAAATTTTCTGAACAGTAGGAAGGCTGACTAGCAGACATTATTAGCACTTTGAGCATTCAAATCTGGCCATGGAAACTTTTGTGAGTTACAAGATGCTGGGGCAGGAAGCACCACACATTACTGATGTATTTGTTATCAAGGGAACCGGTTTCCACTGTATTTAATCATCAGCAATAGGGGAAAATAAATTTTCTTCTCAGAAGTAAAACGAGGATTTTTTAAAAATATTATTTTAAAGAAAGGGCCTTCAGAGCAATTGGTCTGGCTTTCTTTGTAGTTATAAAGGTCCACTCAGAGGTTGTTTAACATTTAACCTTGCTATTTTTACCTTAATATCAGCAGCTGGAATAGTTCTGTCTGTTTTGATAAAAAGGAGACTTTTTTCCATGTTGCATATTTGCTTTTACAGCTGAAAGGAACTGTTCCAGCTGAAGTAGGTAACTATAAAACTGCAGTGGTCTGAGCCGCCTGGGAGAGGAGTAGATTATTTGATTAAATGTTCCTGTAAGTAACTGCACATGGCACTGTCCAATAACGCACAGTATTTGCTAATGAAAGATAAAAGGCTGTGAGCTCTGCAGGTACGACGTCCCAGGGGATTTGCTATTCCTTTTCCAAAAGCCCTCGCGCCGGCCGTGCTCAATAGCTCTGCTACGGTTTCCCTCGTCTGGGCTTTCACCGGGATTACGACTTGGCTAACAAAAGCCGTGGCGGGGGCAATTTGCAGAGCCGAAGCTTGGCTTCTCCAACGTCGGCTCAAAAGGACTTATTGCATTTTGGCTTTTTATTTCATTTTAATTTCTTCTAAAATAGCTTTCACGCCAATAACCGTGTTCAAAACACAGCCACGGCACAGACGGCAGCTTCCTTGGCTTTCTTCAGGTGTTGGCGCACCAGCCCCAGCCGTGCATCTCTCTCATGGCACGGGCAGTGCCGGGGGCTGGCTCGCTGGGACAAGTGGCACAGGAGATGTCCCCTGCACCCTCGTTCCTCCTGGGCCCCCGGCTGGTTGAACCTGCCCTAGGTGATCCGAAGAGGAGGACGCGAGCCCTGCTTTGCAGCGGCGTTCGGGGCAGGATGAAGTTGGCGGGGCTCGTGCTTGGAGCCATTTAAATGCCTTTGGAAAAGGCCACCCATGGAGGGAAGGTATGTTGGAGCTGAGCACCTTGAATCAGCCGGGAAGTCAAACAATCACGGCTTTCTTCTAACCCGCTCGTGTCTTGCCCCGGCAAACATTCCTATCTAATGCATCTCCCACAGTTACAGGAAGCAATCTCATTCTTATTTTATGTAACGCGACAGCTTTAAAGGAGGAAATTTCCCTGAGAGCAGAGTTATAAAAGCAAAAGAAGCTATTCCTCAACGTTTCTCCTTTCCAGGAAACGCCTATTGCACAACTTTGACTGTCTAGCAGGACCTGACCATTAAAATAAATTGTATTTTTTTACCTTCTTGGATCCAAAAGGGCTCTCCTCCCCCCTCCCCGATTTTGTACTAGAGAATAAGCAAATCAGCTGCTGTCCACAAACTTGTGAAATCTTTTGGAACAGAAGCCAGGAGGATTTGCCAAAGTGCCAAGAAAGAATTCTGAGCAAATTCCACCGAAAGAAAAAAAAAATACAACAAAACAATCAATACTAATAGCCCTTGAAATTTTTAGCTGAAGATCATGACACGCTTCCTAAACGAGGTAAATATCGTTATGCCAATTTTAGAAATAGGAAAGCTGGGACCCGGCAGCCGAGGAATAGCCTGAAGACAGCCAGTTGGTGGCAGGGCTGGAAATGGATCCCAGACCCTCCCCGTCTCAGTCCCACGCTCCACACCTCCTGCAGCACAGACTGCTTGCACGCAACAGCCCCGTGCAATTTAGGTTTGGAGGAAACGCTGCTTTATCCAGGCTGAACTGTTTATCGCAGGCCATGAAATGCCGTGGCTGGAGTTACGCTTGTAGTAAACTCTGCTAATTGCGTTCAGCCCAAGTCACGTGCACGGCTACAGATAAATACAAAAAAATAAATAAAAAATCCCAAACCAGAGTTTATCTGCTGCTCATTTAGGCATACGTTGCTGACCCTTTTCTCCGCAGAAAACTCCAAGCAGGTGGGTTTAATTTCTATTCTACTTATCTACCATCCAGAGCTTATTTTCTAGAACATGGCCTTGTTATGAAGAAGCCCCCAAACCCTACCTCTGCTATTGACAGCTTGTTTGAGCACTTATTTATTCCAGGCATGCTTACATTTCTAATATACATTTGTCTCATTTCAGCTTCCTGATACTGGTTTTGCTTCGCATGATTTATCCACCAGATTAAACAATTTTCTATTGCTTGGTACTTCCTTCCCCTGCTTCTTCAAACCAAGCCACTTGTCTTCCTTTCTGCAAAGCCAAGCAGGGGATGCTCTTCATCTCTACCCCTTTCAGGGGTTTCTTACAGCTGCTTGTTGGACTCTCACTTCTGTCTGAACATCCTTCAAAAAAGTGGAAACCCAAACCATATGTCCTGGTACGAATCTCAGCAACACTAAGCACTGGTAAAAGCTCATCCGGTCTTCTACTTCTGCATATGTACGTATCCAAGGTTGGCAGCACGATGCTGGGACTTTGCTTGAGCCTTATCACCTCCAAATGCTTTTTGGAGCCTAACAACTCCACAAGGCAGTGCCATTTCATTGGCATGAAAATACACTTGTAAATAAGTTTTAATTGGGGTAAGCTAGCAAGTGGCTGAGCTCGTATCTAAATGATTTCTCCTCCTCCTCATTATTTACTGGTGTAAACACAGATGTAATTCATTGTTATTACCTCATCATTATTTACCAACATAAGTGCATAAATAATTCAGCGATATTCATATTATTATTATGTATAATACTATGAATTATAGGAATAAAAAAATTCATGGAGGGTACCATTAAAAAGTCAACATTAATCAGTGTTTGCTTCAAAGTTATTACGAGATAGCATAGTCTGCTCTACCCTCAGAATAGGAAATAAATGTGGTACCTCAGATACCACAGTATGGTAACAGTTGGCAGATGCTGCTTCTGAAATGGTAACCACTGGAACTAGAAATTTAATTGCAAAGTGCATTGTATCGTATTTGCTAAATAACTGTGGCTTTCCATTTTTTCAAACGCTCACCTAAATTATCAAACCGCAACATCTTCAGAGAAACCTGTCCACAGAAATTGCTCAAAGAGCAACCAAATATTTCTGCAGACTTTCTGCAGAACTGATTGAAATGCTTCTGTCAAAAACTTCTGTTTAGATGGTAAATGGCTTTGTGGGGTGGGAGGGAATAGACTTTTTTTATTTATAGTTTCAGAGGCAGAGCTAGAAAGAGGGCCAGGAAGAAGGGCTGCTTTTCTTCATGGTACTTTTGTAAAGGTTAGTCATTTTGCAAATAACTGCCACGTTTTGTCTCAGCATTTAGGCTGCTACTTCATTACCATGATTCCCAGTGAGCCCAGATGCAAAATGGTATTTCCTTACTGTCTGGTACTGAGAAGACAGGCCCACTGCTTGCAGGGGATTCAGTCTGTCCCCAGGCAATGTCACAAAGAGAGGGACTCTCTCATGCCAGCTGCATGATCAGACTGCTGCATCGGTATCTGCCTTATCGCTGTATTCATCTGTTTTGCTACTGACCTGTTACCCTTTTAAAGTTAGTGTCTACTTCCAGCGATCTATAAAAGAAAAATCATAAAAGAAGAATCACCACAGTCACTCAGTGAAATTGTTAAGCAAAACCAAAGCTAGAGAATGTTCTCACGTATTTATCAGTTCTGCCCATGGAAAGCCCATAAGCTACATGACCCCCTGCCAGAGAACTCAGTTCTCTATCTCATACAAGTGATTGTTGTATCACAATTTGTCTTAACTCTTATCTTGTGAGAGAGATCAAACCACTGTCCTGCAGGGATACTAAACTCAAGTCAAGGGAGGGGACATTGAACATCAACAACTAATTCATCTCTTTTCAGCCCTAAATCTAGATTTTAAAAGCAGCATTTCCTCTATTTGTTATGGTCAGACCATTTTGTCTCTCCCAAAGTAACTGATCTATCGATCCAGACTAATGTAGTTCCCAGCTACGTTGGTGGTAGCACAGATCTGATGTAGAGTGCGGTCACTCCTGACCAAAATTGCACGAGTACAGGTCCATCGCTAGGGATCTAACTGCCATCACTCCCCAAAATAATGGTCACATGCATACAAACACAGATTTATATGAGCTCTTTACCTGGCAGAACAGGAGAAACATGGAATTGTCTGAATATCACAGAGACATTCTGATAGTTAATGAGGGGCTACATACTCAGCAAACTCAATCTTTTTCTCCCTTCAAGCCACACTTTGATTCAAAATTCAAACTTTATCAACAAGCAAATCACTCTCAAAATGACCTCATGGTACTCATGAAGTCGTACAATGACAAGTTACGGTTTCCTAAATACTGTGAGGTTCACCAAGTTCCTCTAACTCGTTTGTCTGTCACTTTAGAGAAAGGAAAGTGAAAGAAGAGTTTAAACCTGCAGTGCCACAAGATGACTAGGATTAAAAAGGGAAAAGCTGTTAAAATTTTCAACAGCAAATTAGCTAGGCCTGCTCAAACTGTAGATTTAGGTTTCCATTAAGGGAGGAAAGAAAGCCATCACTGGCTGGAAGAAAACAACAAAACCCATCAGAGGCTGTCAATGGATTAGGAGATGTTTCCACCAAGAGTGAAGACAATCAATCAGTAAATTAAGAAACAATTGGGAAAAAATGGTGTCACAAGATGTAGAAATGACTAAGACTCTTTTAGCAAATTTTTGTGTAAGAAGGAAAGTAAGAAAAAACTTACATTAAACTTACGGAGTAATAATAATAAAAAAAGAACCATATCTCTCTGCTTAATTATCCATCTTCCGTAGCCCATCACTGCTCCTTTTATCACAGAGAGTAAGAAAACTCCTCTACAGCTCCAAAAGTTGACATGAAATTATTCTTTCTACAACAGATTATGAATGGCCTGCAGGGACTGAGACCCTCATAGAAAGGCTGATGAAGAACTCTTCCGTTTCTTGAAGGTTTCCTAAATTCATGAGAGGTTACAAAACCTTTCATAGGCATCCCATCCACATCTGGTCATGACTTTTTTTTTTATTATTATTATTATTTTGCTGTGGGAAGAGCGTGGTAGCAAATGCCTTTCATTGCCTGTGCCACTTCAAAATTTCTGCAAGGTCATGCAATGGGTTTTGAAAACAATAATTCTCACTTTCTTTGATGCGGTTCCTCAGAGAATATGCAACAGCTCAACATGGGCACATTATTATTTATTAGATAATTCACATATGTTTCCATACATAAAGCTCATGCTTCTGTGGAGAGAGACAGCTACCAGGTATAAGCCGAACAGCTCAGGGCAGGAATGAGCCAATGTATTGAGGGTTTGAGTCAAAACGTAACAGTTATATTTACTGCACTGGGTTGGAAGCAAGCCCTTTGTAAATGGCACGCGTTTATGTGTGTTTGTATACATTTTGTGCAATACAACTCCCGTGTTTGTTTTTTGAAATGTTAAACCCAAAGTCGGAAAAGAAAAAGACATCCTGCTCAGACTGCCATTTACAGAGCTTCATGGTCCTCACGGAGACATAAGCCACCTAACAATTCTTCCTTGCACAGAAATTAATAGAAGGGAGTTGTCCAATACCTAAAAATGCCAACTTAATTACTTCGGGGTTGTTTCTCACAGCCTTCTTGTTCTTCCCTGACTTGAAACTTGCAGAACAAGATATGGAGCTTGGATTATTCCTCAGGCTCTTACTGAGCCTTGATACCAGTCACTTCTCCCACACCCCAGTCAAACATGTTTTTTTAAATATGAAGTTTCATACAAATATGCATCTTAAAAGAAACCGAACACTGACTACAGTTTGCCTGATGAAACTGGCTGTCAAAAGTCTTGATAACATTAGCAATAGCAAGGAATTCTTTTATTATATTTCAGTTAATTATACTGACCTATTTAGGAAAGCAAGAAAGAAAACAGCAAATTAAGCAAGAATCATCTAAAAGCTCAGAGAAACCTTTTAATGGCTTGGAAGAAATTCAGTTAATGCCTTTCCATATTTACATAGCTCCAACACTTCCTGGCTTTCACTGTCTTCTCTCTCTCAAGTTTTCATACAACGGGTACCCCAATGGTATCTAATTCGCAAGAAAGAAGCACCAAAAACCCCAAGCGAAAGCCTGTCTGCAAACTTTCCACGCTCATCTCGCAGGCAGTAGAAATTCAGACAGTTGGGAGAAGCCTCAGAAATTAAACTACTTTTTTCTTTTTTTTTTTTTTTTTTTTTTTTTAGTTCACCTCCCTGTAAGCAAGACCTAAACCACGCAACTTCGTAGCTGAGCCCAAGAGCACGTTGCTCCAAGTCCTACCTCGAATTCAACGCACGCAGTAACGTTTGGGTCACATACATGGAAAGTCTCCCTTCAGGCTTCGAGGGCAACTGGATCTGATTAGACGTGCCGCTGTACCTTGGCGCAAAGGGATGAGTGAAATACGGACTGTCGGCCCCGGGCTGGAATTCACTTTGTTATATCACAAGCCTTACCTGAAATGCATAGCTTTATGCGTTAATAATATATTTGTTACAGCTATCCTGTGGAACGCTTAATTAAAGTGATATTTTCTTTCAGTTGAAAAATCCCCGACTGTTTTATTGTCATTTGACATTAAATTGCAATTTGCCATGCCACATACGTTTCTGCACACGTTGTCAATATGATCATAAAGGCAACGTTATTGACCAAGAACATAATACTTACTGAGTGCCTTGAGAAAACACTGCGATTTTTAAAGTTCTACTTTCTCTTTTCTGTTGTTAAAACTCAATCGCTTTGGTTTCTTTAAAGCTCTTTGCTGCCCAATAACTCCAAGTGCTAACAGAATTTAATATTCAGTTGTCATGCACAGCTCAGCTCTCACCCCAGCACTCCGTGAACTGTGCTCAAGCCCAGGTCAGCTTTTCCCTCGCGTGCATCTTGCGGCTCAGGTCACCACATGCACACGGGGAAGCGGCGGTGTCCCCTTCATCCCTTCAGTGCCCCTTCTGCAAGGGCCAGCAGAGGGAGAGCCAGCTCTGGGGGCACCCACCAGCACCGGCCCCTGCTCTCCTCTTGGGTCTCACGGATTGAATTTAGGCTCCCTCCTTCAGGCTACATGAATCATTTCTGCCATGAACTTGTGACCCTGGCTCTGTAACGCGGCACGTTGCTCTACCAGGACCATACGGCAGCTAATGCGCAGCTACTTTGGTCTGTACGAGACCTGACGTCCGAAAAGCTGCACTGAATTAGCGCAAGACAGTGCATATCGCAGAGAGTTCAATGTGCGCTGGGAATAAAACGCTTGGGTAGTGTTTCCTAAACTCGGAGGAAAAAGCTAAATCCATGCCCTCTCCTATTTCACTCTGATTGAAGAGGTAAATAAAATAAAATAGGCTTACATGAAAATGTTGTCTGTATTAGTGCCGTGTTATTTCTGCTTTACCAGCAAGCTGAAAAAGTTGTTGTATATTTTCTTTGTATTTCCTGACTTGGTCTTGAATATCTGGAATTGAGCTGGTGTGTTTTCTTTGAGGAAAAAAAAAAAAAAAAAGTTTGAGTACTACATTCAGTTGGGGTTAAGTTCAATTTCAGCTGGATTTTTCCAAGTTTTAAACATAGTATTGCATAAGAAGACTTCCTGCAAAAAAATTTTACTCAATTCAGAATTAGCGCGTTACCATTGCCCAGTCACAAACCCTACTGCAATGGCAAATAAGAACATCCCAACGATGCACAGGAAAACTCTGAAGCCTCATGGTCTGGTATATCAGTTACAGAAAGGTCATCACTAGTCACTGTTTTAATGGCTCATCTCATTAAATACTAAGATATTGTCTTGCCATTACATGCTTTAAGCGAAAAAAAAAAAAAAAAAAAAACAACTCAAGTTCAAATAGGGATGCATCTTTTGCTGCAACAGATTTAATAAAGTTGCTAGTTGCTGCATTACCACAAGTAACTAATAATAAATATACTTTTTTTGTTTTGTTTTGTTTTGAAAATGGCAAAATAACTATTGCCATAGAAGTGGCTGGCATGTGTAATTTGATGAGCTCACTTAAATAGTTCGACTGCGGATCAAAAAAGCAAATTATACTCACTTGAATAGTTCGACTGTGGATCAAAAAAGTAAATTATATAAGTGGATACTGCAACGCAGAAACATGTGGACACAGCTGTAGTGTCATGTGTCACAGCTCCGCTCCTTGCCAGCTGGCATCGGCACAAAGGCAGGCCAAGCCAAACAATTCCTGTTATTCATAACAGCAAATGTGCATTCAAAACACACAGTGCAGGCTTTATAAAATAACTTGGTATTCAAATGGATCCACACTGCGGAATTGTTTTTTAATCACACATCGCTGTGCGCCAGGCCAATACGCCAAATTGTCCTCGTGGTCCAGAAGTTCTCGTCTTTACCCAACGCAGTGTAAATGCAGGTCTTGGCCTGCCTATCTATGGGCTATTTGTGCTCGTGGTTTGCAGAGCTCCTTGTGCGCTCGATAAATAGATGCGCACCCTCGGTGCATTAAATATTCAGCCTTTCAATTAACAAGGGTGCCCAACATGCACATTTACGCTGTATTATAATCAGAACTTCCCTAGCATAGAAAATCGCGTCATTAAGAAGTCTAGTTAGTGAGAAAGCAAGCAGTTAGCATAGTTTCGCAGACAAACTCCTTCTAGACTGCATTTATATTTAGAACTTAAATATGAAATGCCAGAGGTATTCACTGCGCTCCTCTGTAAGGGGACGTCTTCCAAGTATGCAAATAGGCTCTGCGTATCTAACCTCAATGGGGACTTCATGAAATATGCCCCTACTGATGGAGAAGAAAAAAAAAAAAAAAAAAAAAAAAAAGGAAGGGGGGAGTGTAATTCAGCTCTTTTCATTGCTGTTGCGACAAGGCTTATATGAAAATCTCCCTGCCACTCACCCCCAGCCTCTTCCTCCGTCCCAGCGATCCAAATCAATATTTTATTATTGCAGGATCCAGCCTTCCTCGAGCATCTCTTCCGTTGTGTCATACCAGTGAATGAGCACTGACCACAGGAGGTTATGGCTGAAGTCAGGCAAAATGGGGGTTTTTAATAACGCAAAGCCCAGCTCCTCGGAAGAGGTGTATGCCAACATGGCCACTCTGAAGTCCCTGGCAACCTGCTAACCTACACCAGGTAACAATCTGGTACGAATCCGTAGGTTTAAATATAGCCAGGCTTAAAATAATACCGTGTCGCTTCCAAATTTTCTGGAAAAGGCTGAGCTGTAAAACCCCCTTTTTTCGCTTTCTCTGGAGCACGTAGCAGAGCTGGCTGCCCTCGGCCCAGCGAGGCCTACGGCACCGTCCTGCTCCCCGCATTGGGATTTTCACCCCGGGCCGACGGCGAGAGCCCTTTTTCCTAGGCAGCATAAATAAAGGGCTGCACACAACAGGGAGGGATGACAGCTTCTATCACCTTGTTTACAGTAGCCACTCTTTACTGTCTGGTGCCGAAGATCTGTCAAGCAGCATTTCAGTTCTTTTCCCCTCTGGAATGAGAGACGAGGAAAATTACACTAACACTTTTTTTTTTTTTTTTTTCTTTTTTCGGTGCATTGTTTACAGCCTGCGTTCTTGAAAAGTAGCCTCTTCCCATCCTCAGAGCGTAATTGGTATACGGGTTAATAGGTACCAGACATCTCCTATCAGGCAACATGGTTTAAATAGGCACGTCATTAACATGGATTACTTAGGCCACGTCTCCTATTGAATTAGTGGTCTACAGCCCAGTGCCAGGGAAGGGTTTGGGGGCCTGTAGGCTGGGTATTGAAACATCTCAACTCTGGCCCCAACCTCAAAAGAAAGTGTGAAAAGCCTTGGAAAAAGTCCCAGCTCTTAGGCTTTCACTGAGGTTAAAAGCAAAGCTCCTGCAGACATCCACAGAGCGATTCCACCCCGAACTGGAGCAGCAATGGGGCGGATTCACTGGGAAGTTTTAAAAGGACTTTGGGAATCCAGTTAACCCTTCCTCAGCTGCTGGCTTTGCTACCGCCAGCTTCACCAGGAAGCAGGGGAGTTGAGCATCCACCCCTTTGGAAACTCCATTCTCCATTTGAGTTTGCAAATCTATCACGGGGTGCGTTGAAAAATGGATCTGAAACGTCCAGCAGAGGATAAGAGCAGACAGACAGACCGAGCACGCCTGACAGATGCCTACAGATGGCCCTGAAGCATCGAGTGATGCCTGACACAAGCCCGCATGGTTGTGCAGGCAAAGCACCAGCATTAATTGCCATCTCCTCCTTCTGCAAGGAGAGGGAAGGGATGTGGTACCAGCAGGGAAGGCGGCCATCACAAGAAACAAGTAATCCTTCCTCTCCCAACGTTGATGACTTAGGATATTAATAAAATAAATAGGAAGGAGTATTCATTTGTTGCTTTCTTTAAATAGCTTTTTTTTTTATTATTTTTTTGCATAACATCCCTCTTAAACTTGCATTATGCTCAATAATAAAATTAATTGAGTTCCATGTAAACCAGCAGATGCTTCAGCAACAAAAGTTCGTTTTTTTTTCAGGCCAGATTCAATTGCTCACAGATGTTACCTGCCATATCCGAGTGATTCTGTCAGGCTTGCTGTTTCGTATGTAAATTCAGTGATGAGCACATTAAAAAGCAGACTCTCAGGCAGGGAACATCCAGTTACTCACAGCTAATCTGTCAGATCCACAAAAGCTGGGACACTCGTCCCATGTAAAGAAACCAGAAGTAGACATTTCCAACATATCGCACATCAAACCCTGTTGAAACTCCTGCTGAGTTTTATGACGGCATAATCCTCTCCAAAAATGGTTAATACAAAATGCTATTTTTTATTTGACCACGATGCAGTTATCTGATAGCAGAATTAGATTGACTACACTGATAGCAATACCTACTTAACTGAGGAACACATAAGAAAAGGCAATAAAATCTTGAAAACTCCCTGCGATTCCTTTTTTTCCTCCAAAATTCAACTGTAATAGATTTACTGAGCTGTGAAAAAAAGCATCTCTGGAATAGAGACACATTATTGCAGCCTCTGTACTGGCAAACAAATGTTTATACAGTGTGCTTAACACGATGCAAAGCGCTGGCAGGGCTGGAGCCAGCACCCTGAGCTGGCTACGTGCTGTGACAAGGCTTGCTCGGCTGCACAGCCTATGGACAGGGCTGCGCTGAGTGCAAGCCTACTGCCTGGCCACAGCCACCAAAACCTTTTCTGGGTACAGCTCAGGACACAGGGTGTGCACAACACTGTGAAAGGAGAGGTGAGAGCAGCAGAAACTTCGATTCCTTCCCTCTTCACAGTAGACTTTTTCTTTCCCCCACTGACTACATGAACAAGAAGTCTTGAGTTGAGGTTCCTGGTCAGCTTAGACTCCACCAAGACATCTCCTTGAAGAAAATGAGATAGTTTAGATCTCAATTTCTGAAGTTTTCTGATTATTCATTTCCATTTATTATTCCATAATTATCATTCCATATTATTCATTTCTGGTTATATTAATAACAGTCTGCTCGTTTTCTGATTACTTTAAGTTCACTCAGCCTCATGCAGAGAAAAATACCCATTGGCACAACAGGCTCATCATCAAATATCCAGCTTACACAGGTGAGGCAAAGCAGGCAGCCAAGTGAGATACATTTTTTTGGCCTCAAATGGTTGCAGAGGTGCAAGGTGCCTGAATTTGGCCGCCCTGACATCCCAAGGGAGGATGCTGTATTCAGTTTAGATTTAGACCCTGTAGCCCTGTGTATTTAGAGGGCTAAGCTGGGAAGGGCCTTGAGGAAGACAATTGTTTTTTAATTGCATAACATTTGAGAGGCTTTTGAAATGTCTTTTTTATGTTTTTGGATTTGTTTCAGTGAAAACAGAGCACAGCTAGTACAGAACATTTCTGAGTAATACAGAAGATGTAGCAGGCATGGGCACACAGCTGTGATGGCTGCAAAGGAAAGCAAGGCAATCAAAGTACCTACTAGCTACCTCTGGACATTTATTTCCTTTGCTCTGGGGTCATTCCTCCTCTAGATTATTTGCCTGGCCTTTGAAGAAGCCAACCACAGGCTGCAGCCACCAGGACATCAGGAATGGCTGCAGGAGTGATGGAGAGGGGTTGTAGCTTCAGCAGCCCCTCACTGTGGCTGCTCCCCTTCCAACCAGCCTGGCAGCTCCAATTAGGCAGCACCTTGTTGACTCAGACCCCTTCTTGCAACATCACCCACCACCCTAGCTAGCTCCCACAGCCTCGAAGTCTAAAGAGCATCATGAAAACACGAAGAAAAAAAAAAAAAGAAAAAAAAAAAACAACCAACAATTAGTACAAAAATCAATTAGTACAAAAAAAATCAACGTAATGCTTGCAGTCATAGTCTTGGTACATTCAACCCTGTCTCCTTTGTCAGTCTTACCAGTTTGGATTGAAAACTGGAGATGGCTGACAAAGCTGTACTTGCACAGAGCACAGATCACACAAATTTGGCTATTGTTTTCTCGCAAGCAGCAATACAAGATAAATCTAGTCTATATCCATATAAAGCTATCTCCTGCTGCAGTTTGTTCTGTCTTCCTTAGTTGCAAAATATTCCCTCTTCTGCCCAAAATACTTCCAGGAGGAGGCTGAGCTCTTTTTCATAACTCAAAAATGTGTTTTAATAAGACTAAAAATAACCCCCAAAAAACAACTTGGCAAGCATTTTCTGCAGCAGCTAATGATTTGGGGCATCCAAGACGATACATGTGTTGATTTTAATGAGGACAGACGCCCTGGCATTTTAGGGAAAAGTTTGCCGGACATTGAGTGCCTAAAATCAGTAGCCACCATGCAGCAGGATTTTGTTTTGCAGACACGGACGCGTGAAAGCACTTACTGGAGATGGAGATGGAAGCATCAGCGGTGAGAAGCTCTAGGTAAGCAATCGAAAGAACGAAGGAAAATTCAGTTTGGAAACGGAACGACAGAAAACCTCTCAAACCCCCATTGCCAGGTACAACGCGAATCCAACCCAACAGCCTCCTACTTTCACAGATGTTACAGACAAATAGCCCGCAGGGTCCCTCGCCGTTACCTGGGTTTGCTCATTCCTCATTCCCTACCGAGCGGGCATCCCGTCCCGTCCCGCACGCCGCTTCCCCGAGCAACTCGAGGTCTGACAGCCAGTGAGGTCACCCCCAGTCTCGCCAAGGCCTGTATGCCATTACAATGAAGTAATAATGTATTTATAACACACCTAACCACTGATGGCTTCTATTCCTGTTGGGGCTTTTTTTTTTTTTTTTTCTTTCCCCCTGCATTTGCACAGATGTTTTTTGAGAGCTGGTCTCCAGAAAGAGCCCTGCAGAAAACAAGCTATGTCTGTTGATTCTGGCTGGCTTTTATAACGATAGTTGTTAGCACGCAGGATTTATGTTTCAAATATCATTTTAATTTCTTGGGCTGCATTTTTAACCACAAAATGTTAATTCAATGGTGTACTATAAATGCTACAGCTCCTTTATAAAAATGTAGGACAAGCTGTTTCTAAGGAAATATTCCGAGAGTCTGATTCATAGAAATACGACTCACATACATTTTCCATGGAATTTGCTCTGAAATATGTGTGGAATACATTCTACAATAAATTATGTACTTTTGTGATTCATTAAATCCTCTCCCTGCTCACAAGTAGCAAGCTCTTCATTATACACAAAAAAGTGCAATCAGCCAAAACCAGCGACATTCTCTCTCTTACATTCAGTGGGTGCTCTCGTTTCTGATCTTCAAAAAAAAAAAAATCAAAAAAAAAAAATCTATAAAAGCATTTAGAGGAAGACAGCACATAACTTAAGCTGGCATCCAGCTTTAATTTACACGAAGGCAAATTAAGGATATCTACACACGTAATTACTTCCGTGTTCAATTTAAGGAGCTAGGGCTCGGAATGACTCTCATAAAAATCACAGTGATTATTAGGAATGGATGACTACTGAAAAAGACATTTCCAGGAATATTCACTCACTTGCTATTTTTCTTTTTATCGCTTCGTCCCAGCGACGCTACGGCTTCTTTTGCCCTGCCTACGAAGGCACACGTACCTGCGATGAGGTTTGGCTGGCAGGAATCTCCAGGAACAGAAAGTTTTAAGGTGCCGCCCGTGATGTTATTCATGTTCCATTTCGGCTCGCACGTGTTCACATTAGGAGCACTTACCTGACAGCCAATTAGCCAGCGGAAAAAAATATCATGTGGCTCACTCGGCTGATGACATCTAAACCACTTCAACCAACGAGCTCGGCGAGCAGAAAGCCACGTACCAGCCCGCTCGCAACCACTTCAATGGTGTAAGCTCTCCTCTTGGCCCCTGTCAGGGTTACGGGCATGCTGAAAGCACAGATACTGCCCTACTCATCTGGCCTTCAGCTTTCACCTGTGCCACACCGCTTTTTCATGAAACAATTTCTCCCAAATGCCCGCATCGCCAGAGCTTTGTTTAACCAACGTTGGCTCTCTCTGGAAGTAACACCTCCGAAATACCTCGTTGGCCTTTCCACACCCTGCTGCCAGTCGTCTCCACGCCTGTCAGAGCCCCACGGTGGCTGGCTTGAAGGGGAGGCAGCCGGCCGGGGTGAGATCAGGATCTGGCCCTCCGACTCAGTTGGGCACTGTCTGCACAGCCTGTGGCTGTGAGGGGAAGGGGAAGAGGGAGAGGTGACAGCACGGCTCCTATTTTGAAGGCCAGACCCCGACTGGAAGCACCCTACAATCACGCACTTTGTACTGAGAGCCAAGACGCATTCTCTCTGCACAAAGGAAAATAAGAAATATAATTTCACCATTCTTTTCAAATGTCATGTCCCAGCATATCAGACTCATTTCATCTTCAGATCATCCCACCATGCTCCATTAGCCACCAGAAGACGTGAGCCAGTGTTACCACCACAACAAACTCCCGGTACAACCATATCATTTCAATTCTTCACACATTTTCTTCCCGCGCGCACAATGCATTCTCCGGCTCCGTAAAAGTCTCCTCTCTCCAGCCCACTGCCACGGGCTACCAGGCTGAAACAAAGCCCGGTTTCAAAGCCGGAGCAAAATGACAAAGCAGGAGGGGAAGCACAAAAGAAAGAATCGGCTGTAGCCGAGCCTGTGTCTCCAGAGGTCCTCCTAGCCGAGGACTCTGCCCAGGGTGGGCCATCGGCTCTGCTTCTGGGGCGCGCGGCATTGAAATGCCACCTCTTGAAGGGCGGCATGGTGAAGCAGGGCAGGCTGCCAGCCCGAAAAATGTCACCATGTGAAAGCCCCAAGGCCCCCGCAGCCAAGTTGTCTTTTGTCCCAGCTTTGCCTCTGCTAGCGCAGGTCGGGAAACGAGCCAGCCGTTTGGGGCAGGAGCTTCTTCGGTGGTGGTTTCAGACCGTGCCCAGCATGTTGGGATCCTGGGACGTGACTTTGGGGCAAAGTTAACGGGGGTTATAAAAATAGCAAGAGGCACAAAACGAGACATTTCTGGCAGGGGAAGAAAAAAGGGGCTAGCAGTGTCCCTAGCAGGGCAAAAAGAGGCCAGCAGCTAGCTGCCTGTATGGGCAAGGGTGGAAGGGGAGAGAGCAGCTGGATGAAGAAGTGGTTCAGAAGTCAAAGCCTCTCTGAGGAGCTCTCTACCAGAATGAAAGGTACAGAAGGAGGGTAGCTAAAGGAACATTTTTTCCCCCACTTCGGAGAATTTCAATCCAAATTGCACGTCAGCCAGTTCCACTTTCCCTGGTGAGTCTAGACCTGACTTTTCGCTCTCCGCACCTTGCCTAGTCATTTCAGCCGTACAAAGCCGAGCCAGAAATAAACACGAACTCCTTCAAATTTGGCAGCATTTTACACCTCTTCAGTTAATGCAAAACAGAGTTACAAGGTTGGCCAATTTTTTTTTTCTCTTGTGAGAAAAAACACATATCGTACCAATGTAACCATCTGTTGTGTATTTCACTTGGAAAAAAAGGAGGGCTACCGAGGAACAGCATTGTTCCTGAAACACCATTTAAAGGGGGAGCGTGGTCTCAAAGAGCACAGGGACAAAGACAAGAGGGTGCCATCAATACGGCAGCGGCTGTCTGCAGGATTTCTGCAGTTCCCTTACTGTCCTGTCCCAAGACGTGATTCTCGGAGGCCAGAACTCGAGGAGCATCAGCCCGAGACGCACGCTGGGTGTCCGCCACGCTCTTGTGGCTGGCCCTGACCAGCAGCCCTGGGCAGTCACAGCAATGGGGTGATGACTGCGAGGGCTTCCCAAAGGAGCTGCTGTCGCTGCCCTGAGGCTGCTCCTCAAATGTGGGTAGACAAAACTACCCAGCTAGAAAGAGAGCAGGTTCTGGACATTCACAGCACAGCGTCTGTGCGAGGAGACATAGCTTCATGCTCCCTCGGGACTGTGGCATCTGTTAAACGGATCTTATTTTTTTTTTTAAAGAATTGAAAGAATAGAAAGAGCTCTTATTTAAAAGTGCTTGAAAATATTTCTGGCCATGGGCCATCATTTCTGTATTCCTCTTTGAGCAGTGGGTCCAAACAAGGTCACACACTCTCTTTTTCCTGTCTTCTTTCGCCACCCATCACTTCATCCCTCTCACAATTCTGCATAATGAAATAAATTATACAACTGAAACACAACAAAGCTAAAGCTTTTCCTTTTTTATATAATGCTAAGCTGAACAGACTGGTTTGAGTTTTTACATTTCCCAAGTACTTACAGGCACCTGCAGAGGAGCATAAGGACTGGCAGAACATGGAACAAGCTATCCCAAAGTAAATGCATCACAACAGAACAGATTTTGAAATTGCAGCTTTCAAAAGTAATAACATAAAGTACTTCACCAGGAGAAGTAACCAGAAGTTTAAAAGGCAAAGAAGGTTTGAGGGCAAAGTTTTAAGACAACGACAGGCTCAACAGTACGCTCCCGAAATACAAAAAGTTGGTGGGAACTGGAAAGGAAAAAAAAAAAAAGTTCTCAGATCAACCTGACCCAGATTTAAGTGTTTATTTCTTGCAAAACCAAAAGAAACAAACACAACTTTGTTTAGCTCGCAAAGGAAATGTTCCGTTAGACCTGAAACAAAACATTTTGTTACAGACACTTGCAAGCAAAGGACCTAGAGGCTTCTTCACACCCCTGCTGCTGCCTGTTCTCTAGGTCAGTGTGCACGGTGATGCTGCTCAACCTTGCTTTGATCCAAGGTCCGTGCAACCTTTCACATAAACCCAAGTAAACCCAACTTTTCCAACCTTTGTTTCTTCCACCTGCCACTTCCTTGCAGGTTTTAATACCTTTCCTGTCATTACATCCAACATTGTTAGAAGTGCAGAACTTCTGTAAAGGCCTGGAAGCTTGGTGTCTTGGCACCCGAGCTAGTCCTAAGCACCAGGGAGGGAAAAATCAACCTGCTCTGCTCATTCCTTCCCTGATAAAGCACAATTTTTGTTCCTGAAGTCTCCCACACTTTTGCAAGGTATCTTAATGGATGAAGCTTTAGGCAGGGTCGCCATCAGTTTCTTTTGGTGGGTTTGTCCCTTTGTCACATAGAGTTTCATGAAAAAGAGAGACATTTACAGTGGGGTCAGTCATGTGCATTCAGCTCCCTGAAGAAAACTGAAAGAGCATTGAGAAAAAAAAGGTGGAAGAGGTTCACATCTGGGTGAACACAAAGTTAGAGAGGTGAGAAGATGAAGTGGAAAGCTTTACAGCAGGCCAACTTGACTTGCGTGGAGAAGTCAGGGAGAGCAGGGTAAGAGTCAATGTGGGGCCATCATGGGGCCAGGGACCCACTGTTGTCATTGACAGACCTGTGAGCATCTCCCAGCAGGTTGCCCTTGGTCTAGCATAGAAATGTGGGAGCAAAAGCTCCCAAATGTTTACAGGAAGCAGGAGGGCTTCACCAAGACACAGGGGAGCAGATGCAGTCAGGCCTAGGAGCTTTGGCACCATCTCTTGGGACAGCGTGCTTCACGAGCCCCCTCCGTGACCCACACAGCACTCCTTGAGATCTCCCCAGGGTTTCTGTGATGACAGAGAAGCGAGTATCCCATGGTGGCTGGGGGGGACGGGGCCATGGCCCCATCAGCCCTGCCATCAATCCATCCGTGGGGTGAAGTAACACGGACTCAGCACAACGCAAAAACTCTGTTTGCTGGATGTACCAGTAAGTGAAACACCAAGCACTAAGCACAGAAAAGTCCTTTCTACGGGCACAAGCTAAGACAGGGTTGAAATTCTTTCCAAAACCAAAACAGAACAGATGAGAAAGACAGAGTCCTCTGCCTTCTGACAACAGGCACTGGTTGGGAATGCTCAAGGATCTTGGATTTTTATCTGCTGGACAGGGTAGGATGGAAATCTCATGAAGGCAATCAAATGATACATTACCACAAAACACTGACGTGACCTGACACCTGTCACTAGTCCAACCTGAAAATGAAAGGAAAGCTGTTGTGCATAAGGAGGAAAGGAAAAGAAACAGAAATTTTGTGAGATGCAATGAGACGTCGTTCTGGCTTCAGCCAGCATTTTGATTTCCTAACACCAACAGGGAAATGAGTGGTTCTGTGCTGATCTTGCGGAGGTACAATGTGCCCAACATCCCTGGAAGGAGAATTTTCTTGTGTGATGTTGAGCTGGGCTTTGGTGAACATGAATTTAGTGGGAGAAGGATGTCGTACTGTCAAAGGATTTTGCAGGCTAGGCTTTCCTGGGTAATTAACTGAGCAGCTCAGGTTCACTTGCTTTCACTTGAACATTTTTCTTCCCAATCCTGCAGTTCTTCCTTGCTTCTCCTGATATCTTTCCCCTGTACCGAAGACTCTAGAGCAACCAAATAAACGTGGATGAATAAAAAGGTACTTTCCACAGAATTACTGCATCGAGATTGCACATCATCTCTGGCGTTCACTGGAGGGGAAAAGACTGATGCACTCTGCGTGATTATAAGTGCACACCAGGTTCTTGTGCAACAGCAAACATTGCAACGTTACAAGGCCAAAATGCAAAGACAACAGGATCCTCCAGGTTGTATGGCTCTACTTCTCCTTTTTTAAGTGTACAGCCAACAACCATCATTGCAAAATTCACCATGCTTTTCTTCATAAAGTTCTCTGCCCAAACCACAGACTGTACATACTATAAATCATGCAGAATTAAATTTTAAGTATTTGGCTTAATTAATTTATGGAACTGCCCCAATGCATATACTTTGCACAAGTGACTGCAAGCAGTTAAGAGCTGCATAACATGAGCCTAAGCAATGCAAAGTATCTTACCAGCAGGATAGCAGCTCTTAAATAAAGCCAAAATGATAAAAATAACAACCTACTTTTATCAGAAAATTAAATAAATAAAAAAAGTTAGTAACGAAGAATGAGTTAACATCTTTGCAAAGTTGTTCTCTGAGAACAAACCCCAGTGTTATTTGTTTCCAGAAACCTTTGTTTACTGCCACCTGTGCTGTGCTAGCAACTTGCAATACACACACTCTTTTTCCCCCAAATCCAACCTGGTTTCCAGGGCTGGTAGGACACTCTGGGCACAAACATGGACCGGGGGGAGCTCTGGGGCTGGCCCACCCCATGTTTCTGGACACTGGATCCAGCAGCTGCCACACCAGCCAGGGGGTAAGGGCAGAGCTGGCTGGCAGTGCCCACACCAGGCACTGAGACACATCAGACAAATTTGATGTTTTTTGGACTCATCCAAAGCCCACTGACAAACTGCAGGCACTACTTAGTGTGCGTGTGGGGGTGAAACCAAGCAAAGCCACATTTACCTCAATACTTCCCAAAGAGCCTGGTCTGAACCTTGGTAAGGTCACACACCACTGCCTGGTCCTCAACGGGACCACAGACTTGAATCCCATCTTGAACCACAGCCGGCTCCTAGGGTCTTTTTACACCACAAAATCACCATTATGCTGCTTCTAACAGACTTCCAGTGAAAGCACAAAGCACCCAAGCGACGGAACTGCTTGCAGATGTATATCAAGGTTCCTTAATGTCCAAAGGACATTGTTTCATGGCAGCATTTTCTTGATGAACCTATCCAGACATGGTACTGATCAGATTAGTATAGCAGCAGCAATAATCTATAAAGTTAATTCACAGGACGCTTTTACACCGCATGATTGCGTAATAAACAGCAAACATTTAAGTGCTGATTCTTCACCTGGAACAAATTTCTATGGTTTCACGAAGCTGTACCCATCTCCTAGCTTGGGATCAGGCACCTAGGTTTCAAAGCAAGAATTTGCTGAAGACTACTATTAATCTAGAAAAACGTTATCCAAAAAAAAAAAAAAAAAAAAAAAAAAAAAAAAAAAAAAAAGACAGCCTTTGTATTAGCTTTAGAGTTTACATTCATTGCACAGAATTCCCCATTAGTATTTTTCAGCTTAAAGCAGCCCAACAGCATTTAAACACTGGCCTGATTTGGGGTGAAGGAGATAACGCAGCCTGTAGTTCAATGCCTGCCAAATCTATTTTCTATGTCTATAGATTTTGCTTAACTACCATTACTTTATCTCAAGCAGTCAAAAGTAACATTTATAAATTAATGGGATATTTGCTGAAGTTCGTTTCCTTTCTTCTTTTCTTTTACTGAAAAAAGGCACAGGGGGACAAGCAGAGAAGAGCTGAAGACACGCGTATTCCATTTGAAATCCATGATTAAAAAGCTTAAAAATTCAAATCAACGTAAAAAACTGTTTTATTTTAATACTGTGGAAGGTTTCAGTGAACTCCATTATTTTCACTCACTATTTGCTTGAATAATTTAGGCAAGAAAGCTAAATTATACATAAAGTGTACAGTTAGAAGAAAAAGTTCATGCACAGCCTCGGGCTATAGCCATCCCCTAATGATGTCTGTAGTCAGTGGAAAAGAACTCGTTAGACTGAGAGTAATTTCTCAGGGTTTAAATTTTTTTCTTAAAGCAATAATGTTCTTATAAAAATCTGACAAATAATACGCTAAACCGAAAGCCACAAAAAGAAAGGCCATTCCTAAAACCACAGCCTTAACTTTTCATTCCGTTTAACTGGAAAGCTGGCTTTTCACATGCTCTGTGTTCTTGCTGGCTGTCCTCAGTGATTCGATTAAACTGATTAAATCGGGGGAATGCATGTCTTGATATCACACAGTTCCTACTTTGTTTAATCGGAGCCCTGAAGTTTGCAGGGAGTTAAAATAGAGCTATACAGCTCTCTGAGCGAAACTGGAATCCGCTGTGAAGCAAGTCACTTTTATACTCAGCACACAGTCATTTCTGCTAGCGGTTGCAACTTGCTCCGTTATTGTATTTAAGGAGCAGCTCATATCATTAAACATTTATGGCCTGATCCGCTGAAGTTTTACGTGCCCTTTCAACTTTAGAATTAAAATGTGCGTGCCAAAACGGACCCGGTTACCAGAATCCAGTAAGTGGTGTCCCCTCTGATCTCGCGTCTCTCCCCGCACCATCAGGCGCTGCAGAGGGGAGCTCCTGATGGCACCGAGCTGGCTCTGAGCTGTGCCACGAGCGGTGCTAAGAACGAGCAATCATTGTATGGAAATTAGCTAATAGTAAGTTTGTTCATCAGACTTACCATCTTTTGATCAAAGTAGCTCGAGTAGATCAGAGAAAGAGACAAGGAATTTTATTCAAATTCTTCCTCGGAATCCTTTGCATGAAATGAATAACTTTCTATAATATTAATGGTTTTACATCACTTTATACTTGTATTATTCTGTCACATTAGTTTAACATTACTACCATGTACAGTGGTTTAGCATTAATGTGATCAGAAGAGAAATTACACGTGCACTTTCATATTGTTATATTGAAATCAAGGTCTTCTATGACACTAATACGCAGCAAACCTCAATAAAATATATACTTTTTAATATAAAGACATTTTAATATCATGTTGGAGCAAGAACGTGTATTATTTCTTCTCAAAATCACTTGCAGCATGGCATCTGAGTGCGTGGGGGGGGAGACGGTGCCACCAACCCTGGGCAGGAATCAGAGCAGCCACGGGGAAACCCTTCCCTGCTGGAGCCCCATGCTACAGCCCAGGCTCCCCCCTCAGTGCCAGGGGTGCAGGATCACCCCCCTCCCACTGAAATCTGTTCCCCAAAAGCCACGTTTGATAGGGCACAAGTCCTGTGGGGCAGCAACTCACCGCTTCCCAAATTTCAGCACTAGTTGGGGCCACAGTTGGTGTTTCTGTGGCTCCCCAGCAGCCCTCTCCCATTCAATAGCAGGGATGGAAGGAGAGCTGAGCAATAGGTGCCATAGACCTGTGTCCGCCCTCCACGGCACGTGGACACCCGAGGGAAGGGCTTTTGGTCCTCTTGGGACTTCACTGCCAGCAGGTTCATAAGGTGCCTCGCTATGAGCACGGAACTGCCTCTCAAAATGAGGATATTACAAATACAGAACAGATGGAACAAAAAGA
Source organism: Aythya ferina (assembly GCF_964211825.1). Lineage (NCBI taxonomy): Eukaryota > Metazoa > Chordata > Aves > Anseriformes > Anatidae > Aythya > Aythya ferina. The sequence goes on from NC_140298.1 coordinate 10,508,969, forward strand.
GGAAACAAAACAAGAAAACCAACACGGATGACATATGACTTCCATAACCTCCAACCCATTCCTCGAGTCCTTTTTGGCGTGCCCATAGCCAAACCAGCCTCAGTTCGGGCTGCTTTCAAGCTCTCCTTTGTTCTCTCAAGTGATTTGGGGAGATTTTGCCGGATAGCAGCAGCTGCCCTGTACGAGATGTTCCTGGACACCAGCTTTGCTCTTAAGCAAGCACCTCGTTAGACCTAGAGGCAACGCTCAGCAACCAAACAGCTGGGTGTTGAGCACGTTGGGCATAGCAAGAGTTCAGCTGGGGAAGAAGCTTCTGCCATACTTGGTGCTGGTCCTGCATCCGCTGAGCAGCATCACAGCATCTCGTGCCCTCGCGTTGCAGCGGTACAGGGAGCCAGGACTGACCAGCCACAGCCCGTTAGGGCCAAATCTGATTTTAGCCTCAAAACAGAGGGGTTTTGTTTGTCTTCCTGGAAATCATGTTTATTCCAAGTAGCACTTTGAGTACATGCATGGGAAGGGAATGTTGTCCAAAAGGAAATGTGATTTCATTTTGTTTTTAAACCTCCAGGGCTCTGTTCTGGTATCAAAAAAGCATGACCAGATTTTCTGAGCGATGGAAGTCTTGCCATTGAGGATGCTTTGGACTTCTGACTGCTGCCATTTGAAAGCCTTTAGACTTTTCTCCCAAACTATGACTGAACATTAAAAAAAAAAAAAAAAAAAAAAAAAAAAAAAAGTCTTCTGAAATTTTTTAAAACATGCTCTTAATTATGTAAGTCTTTAAATTGCTCTCCTCTGTTATAAAATTAACAGCTCATCTTGAAAAGAGAAAAAAAAAATGTATTCATCTTTATTTAGATGCTGACGCAAATGAGAGGCAAACTGCTAAGCACATTGAGGCTGGGGCTCAGTAGGCAAGCACCAGACCACAAAGCCACCGATCAGACGGCCACGAGGGACCAGCGCACTCAGCTGGCTTGGGACACCACATTTCGAGAGCAGATCCCTAGGAAAGCTCTCTCAGAGAAACTTGCCCTCTCCCCCTGAATGCTCTGAGTGATGAAGGCTGTGTCCCCTTCCCATCTCAGCCCCCTGGGAGGTTCACGATGCTCACCCTGCTGTGTTTCGAGCCCAAACTGATCTTGCTCCACCAAGCATGGGCAGGCTGTAATTTAGGGCCAGAGCTGCCTGCAGTGGGGCTGGAGGACAGTGCCTTAAAACCCTCCTGGGGGGCACAGTGGGATCTGGAAGGTCAAACGTGCCCTTTGTGTTCCCTATACAAGCCCTCCCAGAAGGTGCTGGAGGCTCTCACAACCATTGAGCTAACGAGACCGGACTTCCCAAGCTCTTCAAAGAACCGCAAGGCTGATAACCTTGCACACAGGTTTCTAGTTATTATTTTTTAAGGCTGCCTCAGTCCCACCCTGCAGATGGTGAGGCATCTTTTTTTCTCATCCTCAGCCTAAACGCTCTCACGGCCAAGGCACAGCCATTTGTCCTCGTTTCTAGCCATTTGTCCCTGCCCTGATGCAGCATTACAAGAGGTGTTTGCCAACCACAAAGAACACCAAGGACAGTGGGATTCCTGCCATTGACTCCCAAGGCTCTGGAAAAAGTCACTGCTGTAGGGGCTGGGGGGGAAGAGAAGGGATAATCTTCATCTAGAATACAGAAATATGAGAATAATCATATTCAAGAAGCTACTTTAGCCTGATTTGTTTATACATTATCCGAGCATTTTATTTTATTATGCATTTTAATAATGCAGGGGCTTAAGAGCTGGAAATGAGCATACTCCATGAGCTCAATATATTTTGGTTTGTACACCATCAATTGTTTTTCCTTGCGATTATGCAGTTTTACTTTATCATCCCTTTGATAACAATTTCTGCATAAAATCTGACTTTATATTTCATTTTTCCCGTCTGTTATCTTAGCAAAATACATCCAAAACACCCTTTGTACTGCTGTACTAATATAACAGATCAGGAGAAGCTGTGGCATAAGAAATCAAAACCATAATAATGTCTTTGGGTTTTGCATTTTAAATACTGCATTCATTGTTGCACTGAGGTTTGAGATCCCTTTTCAGACATTACTGAGATTACCTTTGGTAATGCCTATTTCATTGTACTTTGATATAAAATAATGTATGTCATAAATCATCTAAGTGACTGTCATTAGAGTGAAAAGCACCTACTTATGATATGTAACAATTTGCTTTTCTAATTTGAAGAGGATTGAGGTATTTTAATTATATAAGGTCTAAAGCCCTTGTGGATGAAATTAGAATTCAATGTAAAATCACTGCCTTCACAGAGCTGTAAGTTAGGAAACGATAACAGCTACACTCATCAATTTGGAGTTTTGGGGTGGACTAAATACAGGAACAAATGGAAACATTTCTCATCTGTAACGTTGCATGTTTTCAGGAGAGAAAAAACAAGCAAGCTTCTTGTTTTTAAGTTGAGTGGGTCTTAAAAAAATATCTTTTAACATGCCAGACAAAAAAAAATAATCTCCTTTTACAAATTCCAAGCAGAAATTATTTCGATGTCAAGAACCACTGAAATTTTGAGTTGTAGGAAAGTCAGGAAACTACAGGCAGGGTTGGACAGAGGGAGCTACTTAAAATTATAGGTGTGCTCCACGTTCTTGAGATCACTTCCATTTGGAAGCAAAATGGGGGTTCGGAGCCTTCTCTGTGCAGAATGATTTTAAATTACTGGAGCACTTTGAAGGTGATCGGGGCTCTGAACATGTACATTGTAGAGAGATTTAAAGTTATGAGAGCTCTTCAAATTGTTCAAAACATTGATTTTTTATAAAATAGATTTTTTCACCATTTTACTTCGTCAATGGCTGAGTAATTACAGCAGACCAGCAGCTGAGGTGCTTCTGTCTGAAGCCAGGACTGGCTTTCAGCCTCCCTCCCTTCCCATTCCCTCTCCCCCTCCCTTCTCTCCCTCTTTCTTAATAAGTTTTCTGGTTTCCCTCGCTGCTGGGACAGACACATCACGCTTTGTTCTCGCTCGTAAATCTCTCTCCAACCAAGGAACCAGGAAGTTATTAGGGGTGAGGAGAAGGTCAGGTTGAAAATTCAGTTTGATCAGACCTGTTCTGGCAAAAGAGCACCATGCCCACCTTGGCGAGCAAAACCCAAACTCAAGTGCTGTTTGGAGCTGACTTTTAATCAGCATTTCGTCCGGAAATGCTCTCCAATACATCTCACAATGCACGGTGCAGGGACTCAGAGGGATTAAGGAGCAACCATTAGTTGGGATTTAGTTGCATGCACTTACAGGCGCACACGCATGGCTTTTTCCAAAATCCCTTTCTCTCTTGCTAAACACGAACAACAACGCAGAAAGCCCCCCAGATTCATTAATCGGATTAAGGTGTGTGGTATTTAAGAGAGGAACATAGTTTTTCCCCAAAGATTTGAACTCACTCGTGGTGAAGATGAACACAACATTTGCATCTGCTCTTCTATTTATAGTAGAAATTATTTATTTTTAAATAGAAATACAAATATTGAGCCTCCAGACTGAAGGAGGCTTCCAATAGACTGTTTTTAGGATGTCATGGATGTGTTGGGGGCAGAACTGGCTTATATCAGCTATATCTTAGCTCATGGAAAGGAGCAAAGCTCAGTGCAACTGAGAACTTTTGCTCTGCTAAAGACTGCTCTATCTCAAACAGGTCAGTTTAAGTCAAAGTATGACTGTTTGACTTGCAATAATGAATAGATACTCACACTAGTAATCCTAAGGAGTCTATATAACTTCAGATCTTGCAATTTGCCTGAATACTACTTTTTTAAAGGAAAAAAAACACACCACACACATCAATGCTCCTCCAGCAAGTGCATCAGCGTGCATCAGAAAGGGGATGAAGCATTAATTTAGAGGAATAATAAATAGACAGCCTTCTAGGGAACAATTTTGAGGAGATATTTTTATATAAACACGCACACAAGCACTTATATAAGCTGATTGGTAATTTCTCCTAGTCCAGAGGATCTTCCATTTGCCTGTTTTTAAAATAAAACTATTTTGCCAGGACTTGAAGTAGAGCTTTACGTATTTTGTAAGAGGCCATATCGAAGGAAAATGAACATATTACTGAATTTTTGTCAGCTTGAAATAACACCTGCCACACACAAGGTCTTTAGCCTTTCATGCACATCATAACTTCAGTCTAAATTTAAAGGAACAGGGAAAGCAATAGAGCAAAGCTACCCAGATGTTGTACGGTCTGTGCAATTGTAAATTTAAAAGTACCAGCTTTCCATCCAGATTTTAATGCACCAGAAACAATATGAAAATTCCAAGCCACACCGGATTATTGAAATGTCTGGCCATTTTGAAATGAATTTTGGAACAGATGTACAGAGGTAGGCAATAAAGCTGTGATAATAAGGAACATTTCTACATCATCTCACAAAACTACTAATCTATAATGAGGACCAAAGCTATTCTTGAGAGAGGGTGTTTTTCATTATTCTTTTTCAGCTCCAGTTCGAGTATTCCAGTCCCTTTACTCGCTTGTTGGATTTTGTTATTGTTGTAAAGCATTTGGTAGCTATCTGACATTATCACTTCTAACCCACAACAGAGGCAAGCAACTGCATAACTTCATTTCTCCCTCTTCTTTATTGAGGGGAAACGGCACAGAGGGAAGGCAGTTTAACTAATTTATTGTGCTTTATCTTATTACTATTAACTTCCAAAATCAAGAGCAGTAACTGACTTTAGACATCTCCTTTTGGGGTTCACAAACCCAGGTATCGCTGGAGGCTCTGATTTGAAGACAACATCAAATATCTGCACCAAAAACCTAATGGTCAGCAAAGCTGTGTACCCCGAGCCCCCAAAACCCATCATTTTTCAAACTTCTGCTGTTAACGCAAGAAAATATCCCAAAGGAAATAAATTATCAGACTCTCGTTTGGATAAGAAAGACTCTAGATGCAAGGTAGGTGAGACAGATTGATGTAGCTAGACCAGGTGGAAGGACAGAGGGAGCAGGCAAGCCCTAAGCTCCCAGTTGCTTCTGCAGGGCAGCAGGAAGCAAAGGTGATGCCCACCTCCCCTTAAGCCTCTGAGTGGCCTGCAGAAGGGCTCACATGCCTGAAAGCTTGTCTAACGTTACGAACAAATAGCTGACTAAATTACTTTGTCTGTTAAAAGATATCATCGCTTCCAACAGACCTCGTGCTGACATGGAGCAGATTACTCAGGCAGGTTGGGTGCTGTGCTGGGTTCGGCTGCATACCAAAGCCTTGAGTTTAGGCACATTACTCACTACGGTTTTGGGGCTATCTGTTCAGCTCATCCTGTTCTGAAAACAAAACCCCAGACACATTAAATTGGGTTGCTCTTGATTTTCAAGGCTGCTAGATTTAAGCAGGCTTTTCTCCACCAGGAATGCGAATTTTCAGCCTGGATCTCAACATCCCCAAGCCGTGCGGAGCCACCTCACTCCTCTGTAGCATCAAGCAGGAGACCGAAGGAGGAGGAGGAACATCCGATTGCACTAAAAGAGCAATGATTTCTTTATTTAGGCGAGTCACCCGCTGGATTTGGGCCAGCCCCCGGAGCACCAACCTGCAGACAGGTGACTGACAGCGCTGGCCTGGCAGCGTGCAGATGCTCGGGCTTTCAAGTCACTGCCAAACCCTGGCTGTCGGGCAGCTCGAGAGCAACTGCTGGGCTGTTCGGGCAGAGCCACCAGCTCCTGAATCACCCTTTCCCACCCTCGTTTGCTTTTCCTTGAAGTTTCCCATCTGAGCACTGACCAGGCCCAAACCTGCTTACGCTTATGAAAGAGGACAGAAACACAACCCAGGGTGATTTTGCTTCGGTATGCACCTGCTCATTACTCCACCCCACCCAACCACTGGGGTTTTAGATGTTTTTGGCTTCGGTTGTGTTGTGATTTTTTTTTTTTTTTTAATAGGTATAACACTCCCTGTGCCTTGTGCAGGTCACCAGAGGGTGGGAGAATGTCACAGAACGAGTTTGCTGCTTTTTTAACCCGAAGGAAGGCCTGACTTAGTGCTCTCTTCCACACCCACCTACATCTCCGAGAGGGCGCATATTTCTCCTTGGATGAGTTTGTGTGACTAAGAGGTTGGGGAGGTTATAAAAAAAAATGATTGCCAAGCAGAAATTGTCACCTGCCCCGTGGGGTTTAGCAAGCAGGGGGTCGCGTGAGTGGGAAAGAGGAGAGGAGACATCCAGGGATGTCAAAAGTGTTGCCGCTATCACGGCCACCTCGGCTACTTCCCACGATGGCACTTGTGTGAGCACAGCTGGCCTCAGCACCCCAAGATGAGGGTCCCAAGCTGGGGCAGCATCACAGCAAGCACCGCAGGCACAGGTGTGAGATCCAGTGAGGAGCAAGTGTGGATCCATTTGGTCACATCTCCCTGCCTGTGGTGTTAAAGCATCCTTTGCTAGTTAAACCAGCGCTCCAGCAGAGCGAAGAAAGGTCGGATTTAATAGCAAAACAGCTGAAGGTACAAGTGGTGTGATGAGGTGTAACACAACAACGTGGAGAATTAGCAGCAGCCTCGTAATTAGGGAGCTGAGCGACACATCAAAGTTCAGACCTGAATCCATGTTCTGCCACAGTTTCTGTATTATTTTTGGACAGTCTATTCTCTACGATGCAGCCCCCCATCTAAAAATAAATGCTGCTCTCCGTTCTTTGGGTCTTGAATTACATGGGCTTACTGGGCCCAAATCCATGGAGCTCAGATCTCACCCACAACTTTGAAGAACTGTATGAAAGAAATCCCTACGATTACATAGACACACGCAGACATTTGTGCGTTCATGATGAACCACAACTACCCCAAACTCCTTCACTACTTTCTAAATGCAGAAAAACGCTCTGATCTTAAAAGGTTGCCCCAAGCAGTAGACTGTTTCTCCACTCTTTAGATGCAAAAGCCAAGACAACACTTGAATTTCTAAGGAAAACAGAGTATTTCCGAGGATGGTGAAAGTTCGGCAGTTTACTAGCTTTTAAGATGTTAAATGAAGGAAAACAACTCACTATTTTCCTTGCAACAGCTGTGAACCATCTTCCCCTCCCACTAAGTTGCATTTCTTGGGTGTGCACTGATGGAGCTGATCTAACTGTAAGGGAGCCTTTGAGTTTTACAGAGGTAACAGCAGAAGAAGGGAAGAAAAAAGAGAACAAAAGGGTCTGAAATAGGGCTAGAGATGCATTTAACGCTATCTTAAATCATTACTCCCCCCAAATTGAAAAAAAAATACTGCAAATGCCACACAAATTAATTCCTCCTGGAATATCAGCATGAACACACAGCATGAAGATCCACGTTTCCAGCTTTTTGACGATAAGCACCGTTTTATCTAGGGCTGTATATCCTCCAGGAGAGACCCTGAAGCACCCACCACAAGGAAGACTCAGTCCTGAATTGGGGTGGCTTCTTCGCCAATCCATCCTGGAAACTGAGAATACTTCGCACAACAGATATCAAAATAAAGCTTTCGGACTGAAACCGTTTACCAAATTCAACGTGGATTTGCAACAAATAATAAAAAAGAGGTTTTGACAGGAGACAATATTGCCACGTTCTAGTCCAAAGTCTTCTCTGCAACTTAATAATTGGCAACACAGCTTCACAGAAAACAGTGCCGCGTCTGGAAAGCAGGTTTTGTCGAGAGCAAAACAACAATACCGTTGTTACTTGTCCCAAGCATAATTTACAACAGGAATCAGAGTCCCCTCAGCTTGATCCAATCGTGGTTTATACCAGCTTCTAGAATAAAAGGAGCGTAGCAGCTACTGACAGAGCTGATGTCCATCCTGCTGTCCTGGCTGCTTTCTGCAGGGGCTGGAGGATCGGGCTGTGCACACTCACCTGGAAAAACAGCGAATTCAGGTGCCTGGAGCTATCTGAGTACCACGGAGTTCACCAGTTGCTCTTCCAGAAGAGCATTTTTGTATGGACTTCTTGTGTACCAACAGGATTTTAAAGGGTGCTCTGCATCCCTGTGCACGCCTGAGCTGCTCTCACAGTGCCCTGATCCGATCCACTCACCAGGAGTCTCTGAATATTAAGACTGAAGGCAATTCATTGTGAGGATTATAAACAGTAACATAAAAACCTACCTCTGCAACTACTGCTCTCTTTCATTGCTGCCGGTGTTCCTGGAAACCTTCTCCTAGCATCTAATCTGGAACTTTCCTGCTGCGGTTTTGGCCCCAAAACAAACTTGGGACACAGGTAATTCAAACAATTTTCTCAAAAGCTTCTGGTATACTGGAAAATATCTACGTGCAGTTGCAGATAGCGTCTCTTCAAAGTTTAGCAAACTTCATTTTGTTCAAGCTGTGCTTTACAGACTTATTCTTAGTGTTATCCTCTGAACTTTTTCCAGCTGACCCACGTTCTTTGAAGAACAGGAGAAAAACTAGTCGAGACCTTATCAGTGTGGAGTAGCACATATGGTGTCTCAAGAGGCAGATCCGTAACCAATTCCTAGTACAAGGGCTGCCTTTATTTACAGTACCGTGACCTTTTGTTTGCTTTATTTGCATTCAGCTTGTGAGCAGCTCTAATTCTCCAAGCCTTTTCTGAAGTGTTATTACCTGCCCAGTAGTTACACTTCTGATACTCCTGGAGTTGAGTACTTCTGAGGTTAGTCTCCTGCCTTTATCCCAGTTGAACAGTTTGGGTGTTTTTTCGGATCCATTCCCCAATCTGTATACGCCTTTCTAAATTCCTAATCCCGTCCCCCAGTATATTTGCAGTCCCTTCCAGCTTCATGTTGTCTGCAAATTTAATAAGCATGCTCTCCGCTGCACTGTGCAAGTCATTAATGAGAACACTGAACAGAGCTGGAAGCAGGACAGATAGCTGTGGAATATTACACATCACATCCTTCCAATTGGATAGGGGAACGCTGATAACGACACTCTGGATACAATTAACCAGCTAGTTTTGCACTCGTAGGAGTCTCATCTGGTTTAATCTCTTTTCCTTTCCCCACTTAAAGTACACGCATTCCATTTACCCCTTTCCAGTCCATTCTCAGTGGATTCTCAAAAAAAAAAAAAAAGAAAAAAAGGTAATGGTTCAGGAATTGCTTCAAAAGCTACGATTCATCAGACCCTACACAAGACATGAATGTCTGTTCTGTCTAGGACTTCTTCCTTCCCTACTCTAGGACAAGATCTAACATCTTCACCAATGGTTATATCCAACATTTGACCACATGTGAATTTTCAGAAACATCAGAGGATTTAGTTGTGCATCCAGCACTTGAGTCTGGCAATTTAAGAAGAAACTTGAGACCTTACCTACACCTTGTGGCCTGATTTGAAATTAGAGCCCCAACTGCTCAAGCAGAAGGTCAGATATACCCAAAAATCTCAGTCCTGGCTCTGAGAATGACTTCAGAAGGTACCTTTGTAGACTGGATGTGTGACAAGCCTAGGTTAGATGTAGTTACAAGTTCTTTGCTCTCCATCCTGGTATCTGGGATCACAATAAAGGGTGTTACAGAAACACTTTTTTTACATACGGCGGCTTCCCAGAACCTGCTGGCATGAGCTACCAGGAGATCTAAGCACTCCTGTCTCTCTGGAAACAGCCCAGGCTGGTAATCCAAATTAAATTTAAAGTGGGATTAGTTAACCCAGCTAATTAGCTAATCATAATTCAGTAAGGAAACTCCACGAGTTAGGGTGGACTAAATCCGTTTTCAGAGCCCAGCACAACTCAGCTTTCATTCTGCATGGGGTGTCCACACAGCTCGTACTCTGGAAATCTGCACCTAATTCGGATGAACTTCCTGAGTATCCCTTCAGGGGCCGACCAACACAGAATGGAGCAAGCATCACAGTTTTTTTTTTTTTTTTTTTTTAAATAGTAATATTATTTTAAATGAATAACTCGATGATTCAGACTTGGACCGAAATCTATTTCCTATGTGTTACTTAATCAGACAGTTTCATTTGAGCAAGCGAGGAGCCAAAAATAGAGCCGTGCAAAGCGCTTGGAGCAGCGCGGCACCAAAGGCAGCTCCACCCCGCGTTCCCAGGCTCTCCCCGTGTCCCATGGCTCAGGACGAGCGGCGAGGAGCTGGGCAGGTCTACGAGGCTTAGGGACAACGTGATGCTGCTAGCAAGCAGGAGGGAGAGTGGTTGGGTCTGAAAACATTTGCTATTAAGAAACACAAAGGACAACTCATCGCTAATTCTTCCCCGCCCCCTGCAGCGCTTTGTGTAACGCCGATGAAGAAGAGCTGACCTTTTGGAAGTAGTTAGAGGAAGATATTTTTGAAGCTATACCTAAAAACAGATTCAGTAAAAACAGGCAGAGATGGAACAGTCTTACCCACCAAGCTAGACAGCTTTTTTTTTGCAACCAAAAAAGGAATTTTTGATGTTTTTATGGCCCTCAGTGCGATGCAAAAGCTTGTGCCGAATTCTCTGGCATCTCGTTGCACGTCAAGGAAAGGATCATTTACAAATGACACTGGAAAACTGCCATTCTATATGGGACACGTAGAGAGTGGAAAGTCTGCATTTCCCTATAGATCCTGCACACCACTTGCTCAGACAAAACCCAGTTTTATAGGCAACCTCTGAGCAGAAGCAGAAGACTTTCTGCCAACCCCTCTGGATGACCACAAACCCTAGCACCTTCCACAGGCAGTGCAAGGCCAGCCTCACAGCAGAAGGTTTCCTATGAGCCTGGCAGCCTGGATTCTCAGAATAAAATACAGTTGTCCCTATAATCAGCCTGCATTGCCACAGCACAGCTCACTTAGGGCACACATAGAAATGCTCTGCTCCAGGGAAACTCTCAGAGCTGCTCACTCCTTCGACCCTCCTCCCCAGGGATGTTACACCAAGGCAGGGTGGTCCAGGGCTCACTGACAGACTCCCTCAGCACCTCCTCGCCCTTCCAGTGTTGAACCCAGTCAATGCTTGGTTTTGGTGGGTCTCCAGGAGCCCCAAGTCTGCCAGAACCGAACCTGCTCCTTACCCAGCCACTGTCCTAAGTCACTGCCCAGCCATTCCTCATCATCTTCCTGGGCTGCCGCCAGCTCTGGGGTGTCAGAGGCCCTTTTTTCTGCCAGTGCTCATGTCCCTTGTGCTCATGACTCTGAGAATGGAGTCCTGTTCCCCAAACCTTGTTACATGACTTCTACCCACATTGGGAAGTGCTCCAGCAAGTCCCCCGAGATAAATACACACAGTGCTCCTGGGGGAACAATTGATAGCCAACCTGCTCCAGCTGACCCAGGGAGGCAAGCAGACTGCAAATACTATTAGTCAAATGAAAACCATTTTCCAAGGTCCCAGGCATCTCCATCACTCACTGACCTTACTGGAGTACGAGTACATGCAGATCATTTCCAGCATTTTGCAGAATCAGGTGCTGCTTGAACCTAGATTAAAAGAGCATCCCAATCAAATCCTAGATTGGAAAGGTGCTGAGCAGGCAGGCTACTGGCAAAGCAGATCTCAAAAATCAAGAAGCCTCTTCAGGGTCTTGAAACACCCACACCTTTAGAATGGAGATAAGGGGATCTGACTTCATTTTTCTGAATTAGCCCCCAAAATGAAAGTGATCTGCCAAGCAAGCACAACATCTTCAATTTTTGCAATTCCTTAAATGAATGCACTTTTTTTTTTTAAGATTTATTTTTTCCCAGGCTTTTGGAAATATTTTTTTTTCCTTGAGAAGGCAGTAGAGGAAAGCGGCAGACGTTACACGTGTATACACAAGGAGACAGTTACAGAGCCGAGGGAAATAGTGGCTCTTTGCTCCGCTCATCTGGAGTATTTATCTTCTGATCAAACCACCGAGGCATCGGTAATTGCACCTTTATGACAAAGGCATGTCTCTGCCTCCAAACGTGTAGCAGCGAGGTGTGATTATCTCGTGACACAGCCCTATTATACAGCCCTGCCATTGAATCCGTTTTTCTTAGTGTTACCGAAGCACTTGAATGGTTTTGCTTTCTTATGTCTCAGTACAGCAGAACAACCCCGTGAATAACGTGAGAATGAAGAGTGCTATTTATCCAAATGAGCCCTCTGGTGCCTTCCTGCACCTTGTCTGTATTACCTCACTTCATTTGATTCACAAATACACAAAAGAGTACGAATTTATTCCTTTGCCGACAATTAAAGGAGCTAGCTACAAACACAACACGCCTTTATTTGAGACCCTTTCACGCACACACTCCTTAGAAGCACATGTAACTCATGGGAAAACCCTTTCCACTAGGGAGCCTCCCCGCACCCAGCACTTCATCAGTCCCAGCCAAAACGATGAGATGTAGATACAGGTGAGGTTCTTGCTTTGCTGGGGGGAAATCCCAAACCACTCTCTAAATGGAAGAGCGCCACTGCCGAGCTCTCCTGGGATAGGAGACCTCTCCTCTAGAGCTGATGGCACAGCCCCACCTGCTGCAACAGCTCAAAATCGAGCCCCCAGTTACACATACCACATAAGCAGCAAGTTATCACGGCCACCATCAGACCGAAGGCTGACCCTGCTATCTAATTTGAAGGTGGCAGAGAGATAAATGACAAGAGTGAGGCCCAAAAGAAATGTTTCCCAAAGGCCAGCTGGTCAGACACCAGGGAGAAGCCCCCCAAAACAGCACGGTGCTCAGGGACGCTCCAAGCCCAGGGGCTGCCAAGCAGCAGGCTTGTCCCGCAGTAAAGCAGAGCACCACACTCCTTGTCATCACAACCACCCCGAGCTGACCCGAGGGCTCTTTTGACAAGGATATTTCAGTCCCCATGCACTATCAGGCGTGGAGCCCTTGTAGCTGGTGAGGTGACAAAATTCCCCAGCTCCCGGAGAAACAGAGTGCCACCGAGCACCACGCACCAAAGCTTGCGGGAGAATCCTCTGCCCACATTTCAGTAACAGAGGTAAGGACCTGCCTCTGAGTAAGGCATGGGAAGGTGCTTAGCTCATCAGGGACACCCACCGCTGTTAAAAGCATTTAAGACTTTTGCCAGCTGTCACCACGAGCAAAGCGTAGGTAAAAGCTCAGGTTCTGGAATTAAACACAGCAGCTTGGTGCGCTCCAGCTCACCGGGACAGAAGCCCCCCTTGTTCCAGGTCTGCTCTCCTCAAGGCCCCTGCAGACACCAACCACTGCACCGTGGGGTTTCTAACACATTCCCAGGGAAGCCCCAAATCCTTTTACAGCGCAGCAGCACTGATTTCACAAACTGTATGGAAAACTGAAAAGAACAGGGAAGGTTTCACCAAACCTGAAACCTGTTCACCAGCGTGAACCCAGACACGTTGTTCAGCCAGCCAGCTCACCAGGTTCAGCATGGAATAGCAAAAAGACACCTGAATACAGTGAAACCAGCTGAAAATTAGAAGTAATATGAATAATACTAATTTAAAAACCTAATATGAATAATAATTTAAAAACCTAATCAAGGCATGAGTGGCTTCCCGGAGCCGACACAGGCATGGTGTCCCAGCACTATAGGGACGCGGCAGAGTGCCTGCGGTAATCCTGTCCTCAGCAGCCTTCATTTATCCAGGAAGGAATATGAGATTTCTAAGCTGGATTTGTGAATTCCTGCAGAGGCTTTGATTTAGCTCCCGACGTGCTGCAGGGAGGCATAGCCAGAGTCAAGAGCTGCACACCACGCTCGCTTAATCTGCTCTGTAAAGCCCTGCAAAAAAGGAGAACCCCTTAAAAAAGAGCAGCAAAAAGACACCAAACTCCACCTTTTCTCACGTGTGGGAGACTTTTCTGTGTCAGAGGTAGGGCTGGTGGAAGCCGCTGTTTGTGCAACCCAGCTAATTACTTCGGGCCCTCTTATCAAGCAAATGGACTGGGATGATACGGCAATAATAGGAGGAAGGATCTAATTGAGGGATACCAGGGGGTAACACAGATCTTCTTGTTAAACTAAATTTGTTAATCTAGTGTATATGAGAAAAGGGCAAATGGGAGGGAGAATTCCTCCTTGTTAAACATTTACCAAATGTTGGGTTATTTGAGCCCTGGGGAGAAGTAAATGTATTCACTACTTAAAGGCTGGAGCATTTGGTCTTCTCAGTTGGAATTTATCCCCGATTTGAAAGGAACATTTTTTCCCACTTGGAAAGGTTAGCAGCCTTTGTCTGTGCGAGTGATTTAATATAATGGACCATGATTATTGTTGGATTATTATAATGGCACATTGGCACAGTTATAGTTAAAGTTTTGGCAGAGTTTGTCTCATAAACTGCTATTTTACAACTCGGCTGTAAAAGTTTACTTCGGTCTGAAACTTGAGATACAAGATCTCAGTCCAGGAGGAGTCTTTTTTACTTTTTCAAGCCAAATTAAAAGAAAAAAAAAAGCTTAAAAATTCTCCTGGCTAATGTTTAAGTTATGCAAGTATTAAATACAAATTGAAATCTACTGGCTGAAGACACTTGACAGCATTTGCTTGCTCCTGAATGCCTCTGAGTTAAATCAAAATATTTTCAGCCTCTGATGTAGAAACACGGCTCTCCCACTTTCGGTATTTTGGAGAAAAGTGTGGAATGGTAAAACAGCTGGGGCATTAGACATAGAAAAATGAAGAGTGCGTGCCACAAGCACTTTCTTCAACAGGATTACTATTTGTATACGTATGGTTGTTAATACAAATAACAAATGCGTATTTGTTATTAAGCATGCAATTGATTTTTTTTTTTATTATTTTGCATATGTAAATACACTCAGTTGTTTTAAATCAACATCGCAAAGATTTTTGCAATATACTAGCATATTGAGCAAAAATTCATCTTGTTTTAAGAGTCCCTCTGGCCACTGTAGAGTAATATTATGGGACAAACCAAGTCCAGCACTTTCTCATCTGCACAAAAGCCACCGATTTTCTCCAGATTCCTTGACTCTTAAAGGCACAGTAGCCAAGTGACTGCATCACGCCTCATTTCTGCCTCCCCAAAGGGCTCCAAAGGAACTCAAACACCAGGCTATGAAACAACCCCTCACTGGGGCTGCAACCCTACAGCCCGGTGCCAAAGGCATTGAATATGGCAAATGCAGCATGGATCCTAGGGAAAAAAGCTTGTGGGAAACACCGAACAGTGATTTCTGGACCAGAGCTGTAGAAGCTAGAACGAAGAAAACCGTTCAAGATGAGGATAAGCACAATAAGCTGCGGAAGAGTCAACACGCGTTTCCTAGAGGAATGTCATGCCTCACAAACCTGCTAAAGCACTCTGAAGGAGTCAGCATGGATAGAAGTGATATAGGCAATACAGGGCACTTGGGTTTTCCCGAAGTTCTCAGCAAAGTCTCCCAACTAAAGCTTTTACAGGAGCTAGGCTGTTGTACAAGAGTCTTCTATACAATTATTAAAGCCTAGAAACAAACCAGCAGTAAATGGTCATTTATCACTCTGGAAGTTTCAAAAGAAGTCTCCAATCATCACTGCTGTTTAATATATTCATTAATGGCCTGGGAAAGGCGATAAATAGTTTCACTACTCCAGTAATTTCATATCAACAGCCAGGCTGAAGGTAACCGCAAAGAGCTGCGAAAGGACCCTCTGCACTGAGCGGCTCAGTGATAAAATGACAAATGAAATTCAGTGTCAATAAACACAAAGTAATGCACTGGGGAAAAATAACCGGAGCCATAAATACACGAGGATAGGCTTTAAGTTAGCTATAACCACACAGAATAGCGGGCTGGGGGTCTGAGTAGACAGTTCATGGACAAGGGAGCTCAGTAGAAGTTAAAAGGGAAAACAAGGGTTAGGCATTTTTAGGAAAGGGACAGGATGAAAGGAAAAACAGATCATTACAGATAACAGATCAAACCTGTAGCCTGCATCAAGTAGGATATGCATGTAGTTCTGGTCACTGTGTCTCAAAAAGCATGCATTTGAGAACTAGAAGAAGGGAGGGCCACAAAGGATACATGGCATGACTTCCAAGACAAGCCCATACAGGTAAGTGTCCTTCAGTATGGAGTGAAAAGAGCCCAGGGGACATTACTGGTAGAGGTCAGCACAGCCAGAAGCAGCACAGAGGAAGGATAAAGATCAATCCTTCACCACTGCTTGCTGGGTACCCATTAGGGATATGCAGCATCCAGGCAGCAGATTATAAACAAGAGCATCCTTGCCTGCATCACCACTCCTGCCAGCAGCCTTTACTCCCAGCACACCTGACCCTATTTGCAGGAATGCTAACTCTGAAGATGGATTTACTCACTTCCTAGAGCCTCGCAGGGACCTGGGGAGGCAAGGAGGGGCTGACAACACCTCTGACTCGAGCCTTGGCCAATTCCAGGTGCCTTCAGCCTGCAAACTGACAGCCCGAAGCGATACCACCAGAGAACGTTACTGTTCTGGCAGAAGGACAAGTTTCCAAGCTTATAACTTGTCAGCTGTTTCTGCCTGATCTTTTGCGGTTAACCTCTCACTTTTGCTTGAAGCTACTCTTTCAATATCGAGCCATTTATATAGCAAGGAGCCGATGCAAACAGCTGTGGCTCAGGACACCCAGAATCAGAAACCTTTGGGCACCTTCTGAGTGGATTCGGAGCTGTGCTATTATTTGCCCTGTTACCGTATGGTGGGTGTTGGAAAATACTGCCTGCTCACTGGTGAGCACTTATCCATCCTGCTAAAGTGGATAGCAAAAAAAAAAAAAAAAAAAGAACACTAAAATTGCCTTTACAGAGAAGTCTGAGCATCTGACACCTACGACTCGTGTTCTTGTGGCACAGAAGAGGACAAGAAGTTTTCTTTGCCCTGCTCCCTCTGTCCAATGCTACATTTTGCAGAAGCACGTGCAAGAGGAGCAGAAGCATGTTGTGTTGCTATTTGAGAAGGACCTACCAGTACTCCACAAAGTGCTGGCCAACCTTTTTGCTGTCCCAGCTCACTGGGATGCGGCCCCTCTGTGCACCGTGACAGAGTCCTGAAGGTCGAGAAGCTCCAAGGTAAAGCTCTCTACTCAATGACAGCAAACATTTCCATATGACAAAAAGCATTGAAGGCAGCCTATAACTTCTAATATTGAGTTAAATTAATTTTTCATTTTTTAATCCTGCTCGCAGCACAGTTTGTAACATTCCGAGTCATATTTATCTTTTGTGTATGAAAACACGATGCTCTTCTATAAATAGCTACAGGTTTCTTGGCAATGGCCGTGTGACAGTGGATTAATTAAACTGGAAAGCAGAGAGTGTGAGGACGAGATTTATATAATGAAAACAATATATCTGCTAACGCTGGAGAAGTGCTGACGCTGTAATAACACTGATATTAATATTTGGTGCAGAACATCTTGGAGCACATTACTACGATGGTTAAATCTGGTGGGCTGAGAAATGATCAGGGCACTGAAATTACCAGACCAAAATAAAACTTACTTTGCTATTAATGCCCTGAGTCTCCTTCCCATTCAGGAAGATTCGTGGGTATCTGATATTTCAAGTCCCAAGGCCTGGTAGGAACAGTTCACCAACCTCCCACGTGAGCTCCACAGCAGCTGCAAGAATATTTGGATGTTTGCTGGACTGCATCCTTAAGACAACACCACGCCACTCTGGAGTCATGCATGGACTAGAGAAACCCAGGAGAAAAAAGGAAAAGAAATCTATTCCCCTTGTTTCAGTCTATCAGCTAAGTCATATTGCCAACCTGTTACATGGTTTTATGTTAACACAACCCTACTGCCTTCAAAAAAACACTATTACAGAGAGGAAAACGAACCTCCAAACACCACACCAAACCAGCTGGTTTGACATTACCAACTTCATCCAAGATTACATAGAAAATCCCAGGTAAAATATTATCTTCAAAGTCTATGCTCAAAAAAGCCACAAACAAGCAAAAAGCAGGGAAAAGCAGCAAATACACAAAGAAACTAATAAAAAATCCCCCATAAATACCAAGATGTCCCAGGGCATTTAAACACAAGAATGTTCATACAACTCGTTCAAACTTCACCATACTTGAAAAATAAAAGGCACCTAATAACTTCTGCTTAATACTTTTTGCATTTCGAGTTCCACCTCATCCCATGGTATTGCACATGATGGAAACAAGTATAAAACTAAGTTATTTATTAAAATTGCAGAATAAAGAGTGAGAGCAAAGATATATACGCGTGTCAGTGGCCCAAATAAATTAGGGTCATTTTCATCAGTAGATGACGACAATTTTTTACATTTATTATAATATTTTCCACATAACTATTCTATCTGGTGACATTTCTGCACATATATTAAATATATGTGACAGTACGTAACATATAGCTAAATATTTGACCATTCCTAAACGCTGCAGTAGTTTGAATACATTTACAAACTGTCAAATATTTTAGACTTTCAAGTGATGCATTTTAAAACGGAATAAAATGAAGATAATTTACAGAGGAAGACAGAAATGATCTTCTTGGCTACCAACAAGTAACCTCGGTCTCCCTGCAGGTCTGAGAGTAGCAGACCACATCTTTATTCCCTTCAGAGTTACGAGCCACGGTAGGAAGTAACAGAGGTGGGAAGATGCATATAGGAGCGAGCTGCCTGTAAAAACAAATCCAGAATTACCAAGAGAGTTGTAGCTGTTCTCCTCAGCTGAGAGCCTGGCCAAACATCTTAAATCCCAGTTCATGCAGAACACGTGTTGACATGGGAAGAAGGACGTGATAAAAGGCAGCAATGGTTGAGCTTTCAAGGCAACCTTCAGTCTGGCACTTGGCATTTTTGTGTTTGTTTTTGTTTTAAATAAACAGGTTTAACCTGGGATTTAGCACAGATTGAATTCATAGCAAGAACAGCAAGAACAAACACTCAGACAGACCCTCTCCAACCGCATCCACTCGGACCCAACTCTCGTCTCTCTCCTCCTCCTCCCCAGGCCTCATTCCTCAAGCCACAACCAGGGCCCTCCAGGCTCCAGCCTCATCCCCAACCTCATTCCCAGACTTTCCAGACAGAGTCCAAAGCCCCAGCCCCTTCCCAAGCCCTCCCTCTCTCCACCTTCCCACCAAACCCCAGGCTCCTGGCATCAAGGTGCCTGCCCGGCTATTCTCATCTACATCCAAACCATATATTTTTTATTTTTGGCTTTCCCTCAGCAGTGTTGAGGGCTAACCCAGAGGTGTAGGCTTCCTAGCAGCAGCATGCACCACCCTCTGCAAGCCCCAAAGAGGTGGGCAGCGGTGCTCCTTCCCTGGGGAGGAGGCAGGCTCGGAGGCTCTTTGGGCAGAGAGCCTTATGCACTGCTCAAATCCAACTCCTTCCTGCTGAATATGCATGAACTAAGTTTGTTAAAAGCCTGACAGCTTTGCCAAATTTGGGTGGATTTTGACAGAAACTGCAAAAGGCATATCCCTGAAACAAAGGCCACTTCGTTGCCAGCTTTCATGCCTCTGCTCCAAAGCAAGGGCGTGCCACGCAGTTTGAAAGAAAAGATCACCAGAATTATTATATTTATTTTTTTTCCTTTTTAGAAGTTGCCTTATTATTATTTTACTCTTGCAAAACACTGCTGTTCCAGCCTCTCCCCCAGCCCCGCTCCACCAGCTTATTTTGTGGAATTGCTTTGGCTGAAATCCCGCGGCCCGGAGCCGATAACCTGGCGTGGAAGCAGGTCACCGAGGGGATTAAACCTGAGCAGAGACACACGCACCTGAGAACACCATCTCCTGACGGTTCCCAAATGTGAAATGCAAGTCCAGTCCTAATTCCTATAGCTTGTGTTGTCCAGGGTACATGCTTTTTGCTCCCAGCTGGGTCCGTGGCCCCTTGCATGGTCACTTCCAGCAACCTTGGACTGGAGCAGTTTGGGGAGGTGCAGGTTTCTGTGGGCACGGCAAGGTGCTTTGGGAAAGGTTTTTAATTAACGCCCAGTTCCAGGAAAAGGGATGAACCGAAACGTGAAGCTGCTGCATCCAGTGTTAGCTAATGGCTTGTTTTAAGCATTTTTGAGGTGCTTAAAGCCCAGGACAGGTTCCAGAAACATTGAATAAATATAAATAAATACAGTATTCTCTCCCCGCTCCCTTGACAGGCCATAAGCAAAGAGCAACAAGCTGCCTACGGAGCTTCAGGAAGGAAACAGATGTAGGAACTTTTACAGGCATTCCCTCGGATTCACTGGGAGCTCTGGATAGGCGTTGAAAGAGCCAAACACAGCCCGCCAGCTGAGCACATCCAAAACTTCTGCTGGGAGAGCCAAGAGCCAGGCCAGCCTGCAAGCTCCTGGAGGCATCGCCCTGCTCCTCACCTTCCCCAGGGGAGCACGGGGCAGGCAGCACCCATCCGAGGGCTGTGCTGTGTCCCAAAAGGCTGCCCCAAACACCACAGCCTGCACAGCTCCTCTATTTATTATAAACATCACAAACTGCAGCTTGTCAGTTGTAGCCACCTGAGAACCCCCCAGGAGGGTTTTGGGCTCTGTGATGAAGTTCAGGGGGTTCCCTTCTGTTCCAGCATCCCACCCAAATCCCCCCCCGTGAAGCACACACAGTCTCAGGCCAGGCACTTCTCCTTCCAGGAGAACTTCCCCGCCACCGATTTCCCTCTGACAAAGCCCTCGCACATCAATTAAATTCTTTCTTTCAGGGAATGGTTTAGGTTAGGGCATCCAGAATCAAGGCTTTTATGCACAGGTTCAGCCCTGCCAGATGTTGAACGCCACTGCCTCACTCAATGAGCACCGCAAGCCAAAATCCCATGGCTACCTCGTGGCAAGATGAAAACCCATCATGTGGATGCCCACATCCACCAGCCCAATTTCATCCACATACCCTTACAGGGCAAACTGATTTCGCTTCCAGGAAAACCATACCAAAGGAGCATTTCCTGTCAGTAAGATACAGCCCTGTTTTTCCAAGAATCGATAGATAAGCATCCCTTTCTTTTTCGGATATCGACTCAGTGTTACTGAAAAAAGGCTTCCTTTAAATTCATCTGGTTGAATTCCTCTGCTGACGAACACATGCGCGCACACACCTCACACTAGTAAGAGGAATGGTAATTATTTCCCTGGAGAACAATAATTTTGCGACACGTTTCAGAACCAGCATGATTTAGCAAATTAAGCTGAGAGCCAAGGATACTAAATACAGTTGATTTCTTTGAAGCTGGTGGTATCAAAAATTATTTCCTGTATCTCTTTAAACACTCGCACTTTGGAAGGAGAAACGCAGAGATCTTGAAAAACCCAAACCCAAGGAGTTTTGTTCAGCAGCTAGAAGCTGAAATCCACTGGAAAGAAATGCTTTCCCAGCCAGCAAGTCCCACCTGCATCTCTCTGCCTGGCACATCTTAGATTTTGATACCCTTCTTAATGGATGGCCTGTCACAAAACTCTCCGAAGTGCTGGCTCCAAAAAAAGTGTCAGCATTTTCACTTTTGTTATTCAGGCTTTGAAACATATCGCTTGATGTGCGAGAAGGCAGGTCTTCCTATTACCTAGCTGAAAGCACAGACAGACTGATAAAAAATAGCCAAAAGTACAGTTTTCCTTATGAAAACGACAGCAGCATCCTGCCAACGTAGCACTTGTCAGGGAGTCACAACTGGTAAAGGATTTCTGCGTAGCTGGGGGGTTCTGCTCAAATGTTAGTTGTTTTTTTTTTCCCTCCCTACGACAGAGAGGAACACATTAAACCGCTAAAAAGATCCATTCCTCCACAAGTTGTTCCTTCTCCCCTCGCTATGATAAATGCCATCTCAAAGACGTTGATACACATAAACTTGGAGGATTTATAGCGCATTTCCAACACTAATATTAAACATATCCTTTAAACTTTTTTTTTTTTTGGAAGGCTTTAGGTTCCCCCCTCCCCCCCTTTCAGAATCATTTAATAGATGTTAAGTCACCTTCAAAGAATTTGCAAATCCTTTGAAGTACGGTACAAAAAAAATAGGCTTCAACATCTTCCGAACAGTTGCAGGTAACGTGTAATAATTCCTGAAAGCACAGGCAGAAAGAGCTGTCTAACGCTGAGTTACTACTGCCTGCCCTGAAAACCTACTCCTGCTGAAGTCCATTTTACTGACACGCTTTTGGTAAGCGCCCTCCTCACCCTACAATGGCATTGGGTAAGAATGACAAGGATTTTCACCCCCGCATACTTTAGTTTTTATTTTGTTTTGATAAATGTTTCATTTTTTAGAGAGAATATTCCTCTGCAATTGGACAATATCCTTGAAGCAGGGCTTTGCTTTGCAGCCACACGTTGCTTTCCCTCCACGGAGCCAACACACATCTTCCCTGCCTCGTTTCTTACTTACAGATCTGATTTGGTGGCGGCGTTAAACGGGAAGGCTTCTGCAGGCTTGTCATAGATTTTCCATTTTGTGACAACACGGCCAGGGATTGTCAATAATAATTCTCTAGGAACAAAATGTTCCTGAGCAGAATATATCACTCACTCGTTGTCAATTAATAAAATCTTTAAAAAAAACATCTCTTAAAAGACTTCAAGTTTTAACTCACTCCAAGCTCCCTTAACGTGCACGTGGCAGATCGATACCATTGCCCAACCACCTGAAAAAAAATTATTCCTAGCAAATGCAAAAAATAATTATCCCTTCTTTAAAAGTTCAGAGTGCAGAAGTTTTGCATAATTAAAATGGTTTTCTGATTCTTGCTAGCAGTCCAAAGGTTAAATACTTCTCTTTGCTAGTATAGACCACATAATTGAGAGGAAGCAAGTGAGTTTATTCTTTGAAAGGCCATGAAGAATGAAAAAAAACACAGAAGTTTATTTGTGCTTGCAAATCCTTTCAGGTCTAAAGAACCAGTAAGATAATAAATTGTTTTTGCTGAAAACAGGAAGTTTGGCAAAGATGCAAAAGGACAGCTAAACTTTGGCTAGACAACCCAAAACACTGTGTTCTACTTTGAAAGTATTTCCAACAACAAAAAAGAGTGAAGTGCCTCGAATCCATAGAAAGCTAAAGGAACAGCAAAGGCATCTGGCAGCAGTCGTTTGTTGCCAAACTTGTGGTTGTGTTGTGCTGGCTTACAGGCTGGTTTGCCAGTTTTCAGTAACTTGCATCAAGCGCAGCTGAAACCCACATTTATAAAGCCTCAAATGGTGTCAAGGCTAGAAAAGCCTCAAGGAGCCTCTTCTTTCTTCTTTTCATCTGGCTAGTACCAAAGGAGTAAATAAGCATCGCTCCTAATGCTCTGACGTATAAAGGGAGACAACCAAATTCTGAGTCCTGGATGAAGTCTCTGCGGGGTTTGGTGCGGTGATGCCCACTGGGGGCAACCCCATCCCCTGGCTGACACCGTCCTGCTGCCCCCTGCCCCATCCTCTGCCAGGAGAATGGCTAAGGCAGCATGAGGTGCAACAGGAATGCAGTTTATAGGACACCTGGCTTATACTTAAAAAGTTTTGTCAAGTTTTGGGGTGAAAAGTTTTAGACCACAAAGATATGAGCCATACTGTGACATTTGCCCAGAAGACCAGAGAACAAATCCTGAATCGCTTCACTAACACAAACCAAGCAAACGATGCTAAGGGTCCCCTCCAGCGCCACACGTGTGTGAATGAACATAGAAAACTTACACACACATACAAATACACAAGCTTGTTTTTTTGGGCTAGAACTGCCCACAATTAATCTGAGACTCTCCCCTCCTGAAGAACCCCTCTCCCAGTCCCTCACCCAATATTTATTATGAAAATCCACTTCTCCAAGACATTTATCAGAAAAAAAGCACCCTTTGGGCCAAACAAAGCAAATACTATTTATATCATAAACATTTTTTGAAATGAGCAACTGAAACACAACAACCATATGCTGATTTTATTGACAGGCTCCATTCCCACTGTTACGCAGAGCCTTAATACCCCACAACTGCTTCTTGCAATCCTGAAGCAGGGGGTGCAAGAAAGTGAGCTCAAGTTTATTCATTATACCACTTCCTTGCTAAAATTATTTAGTAAAATTAACTGCATGACCACTCAGTTGCACCTGCATGAGCACAGGAAGGACGAAAGAAACATGCCAGCATACTATGAAGATGCAACATGCAGAAAGCAGAGAACACAAGGGTCCTGAGAAATCTTTATGATTCAACGATGAAAACATCTTTGCTTTATGGCATGTACCCCAGGACAGTCCAAAAATATCACGCTTTTAGAAAGGCACCAGCTAGAAACCTGATGTCCTCACTGAAAGCAGGTATTTCATGCCCTGCACCTGCAACACGTGCTCTTCGAGAGTAACAGCGACAATAATAACATCCATACCTCACAAAATAGCACTTCTCTGCTGAAAAGAGAGCACTTCGCAAGGGAAACAAAACATCACCATGCCTGTTTAGAACCTCGTGGCTGGAGAAGTGAAGTCACTTACCCAAGAGCATTCAGCTGAAGCAGCAGCAGAGCCAGGAGCAGAAGCCAGGGTCCCCCCACAGCTCCCTGATGTAAGCCTTTACTCGCCAGACCACACCTCAGACTTCAGAAGAGTTGATAACACGGTGCTTGACTCCGGGTTGAGCTTTAGGTATGATCTGGAAGCACTTCAAAAGCTGCAGAGCAAAAAGCAGTGTATAAATGCAAAGCGTGATTATTATTCAACAGATATTGGAAAAATTACTACAGTTTGTATTTGTTTTTCTGTATTTGTGGGATTTATGTTGTTTCAACACTCGAACAGCTTTTGATAATGACACCATCTGTTAATTCTCACCCTCCACTAATTTAGAACAAGCGGTGGAATTGTTAGACTGCAGCCTTACAGATCCCAACTTAGCAAACAAACCCGAGCCCAGGGTCAGCGAGAGGGATTACCAGCAGCAGGACGCGGCAGCCAGCCGGGCACAACCTCCAGCCCCAGCAGAAGGGAACGCACCAGATCACCAGGAGGGACACAGCCCTCACATAACCCTCTGGAAAAGCTTTCTGGAAGGCTGTGGTCTCTTTCCTGTGCCCACCAGGTGAGGAGCATTAGCTCAGAGACGTGGCAGACTAGCAGGGCAGCAGCAGGTAGGGCATTTCAGTGCAGATTTGAGATAGCTGTGAGGTGGGATGGATGCCTGGGGACACGTTGAAGGCTCCCTGATTGCAACCAGCTTCAGGTGGGTCTACACGGAGCAACTACCCCCAGCCAGGTGCCTTCTTCAACTAACACCCCCAGATTAGGGGCCAAGATGGTGTCAATTAGGGTCATTTCATATCCCGAACACACAAATCCTGCAAAAATACCAATTGCGGAGCAAGAGGGCCACACTCATGTATTAGTAATACATTTTAAAATAAGTTTACAATCAGTCTGTTGTGTTTGTTTTTTTTTTTTTTTCAACCATGTCCCTCAAATATCAGTACCCTTCCCTCTCTGCTCTGAGGTGCTCTCTCTCTGTCTTTGTGCAAGTCGTACGAGAATTTATTTAATATACTTGCAAAAGAATCAGATTATGCCACATGCAGATGACATGGTGAAAAGAGATGTCTCCTGGCCTCTGGACTACTCTTTGCATGTGCTGTCAGCCATCCCTTAGTTCTTCTAAGAGCCTTTTAACCCCCTCTTGCTGAATTCATCTTGATAATGTCATTCTTTGCTCGGGTAGTGAATCAAATCCCAAATAATTGAAATTTTCTATTTCACAAAGCCGTTTTATTAAAAGAATGGGCTTTTACTGCAAAAGCAAGCTGTAATACAAGGGCACATCAGCATACGAGGCAACAGGGAGCTTGTGCGTGTTATTTATGAATGTGTGGAGCACGTCTACGAAAACCTCAGCCCTCCATGTTCCTGATTATGCAAGAGTCAGGCGTAACACCACGGTTATCCTTGTCTAGCAATACCCCTGGTGGAGCTCCTCGTATTAAGGTTATTTGGTATTCATCATCATCACTGCAATACCTAATTACCTTATGCCCAGGAATGAACCCAGTTTCCTACCTGCCATAGGCAGGCTTAGGCAAAAGTCAGGATTTTCCAAACTCCATTTTTATGTCTGACGTGCAGAGAAACCCTTCCGTGGAGAATTTCCTCCAGCAGCAAAAACACGAGCTCTCCTCTCCATCCTCCAAAAGGGACTATGATAGGGATGGAAAGTCTGCTCCCTCGGTGGCTGTGTCATCGCAGTGGACCACGGCCATTGCCCATGGGCTTGAGTAATGCTCTTTCCTCGTTAACCACCGATATATGAGGCTGCATTGGAAACGGAGGCTTCTGGCAGCCCCAGGAAAGGCAGATTAAGATCTCAAACCTCAAAGGTGTGTGTGTGCTGTGATGGGGTGAGAAAGGTGCCAAATGGGCAAAATTTGCCTTACAAAAACTCCCAGGTCTTACTCCTCGGTCCCATTGGCTCTGGCTGTTCAAAGCATATCACCGCCAGCTCGGAGTGCGCCCTGAGCGCCCTAAAGTCACTTGCTGCTGTTATTAGGGGGTGATTATCCCTAAAAAGGAAGAAGAATGAGACATTTACTGGGCATTATAGGCACATGGTTGACATCACTGGGAGCCAATCAGGGCTGCTGAATCCAGGCCAGCTTTCAAAACCCCTTGATGTCATTGCTTTACAAAAGGTATTTGATACTACCGCTGCCTTCTCACATGTGATCTCATCCTTGACCCTGTGTGGCACTTTTAGGAACAGCTCCCTCAGGTTTACTTTTATCAGATCATAAACTACATCATATTCCCTTGCCCGTGAGATGTGCTAAAACTTGTACCGTTTGTAACTGGAAATCCTATAAAGCTGCCTGACATTTCTGGGAGACAACAAACTGAAGCCAAAGTTGGAATGGATGAGGAGGACGCTTCCACGCTTGCAAAAGGGTGTGTGTGCTAGGGGAGGCTGTAATCTGGAGCACTTCTCCCTAAATACTCTAAGGGCTATGTTTTTTTCTGCAGTAACAGCAGGGCCGTGTCCCTTCTTGGAGCAATAACACCTGGTCCCTCGCTGACTTGTCTTAATAACGTTACAAATACATGTTAGATGCTGTATGGAATATTTACAGTCTTTTCCAGCTCTATCCTGAGTGCTTTTCAGAACAATTGTTGCTAAACAGTTATTAAAAAGCTATGGCAGTGTTTCAAAATGCAGGTAAGGTGAGACTATGTCACAAACGGATGAAATCTGCTCCTCCCCACCCTTCAAAACAGGTAAAACTTCCAAATCTGGGCACTTTGATGCTCGGCAGAAAGATTTCAGAGTAGGACTGCCCTTGCTGTAACACTGCAGTCTCCTCCCAAGCCCTCCGAGAGGAACCAGGGCCGTGCACGAAGTTGCGGGGGCAACTTCGGAACAAGCCGGAGCTAAATATACTCCAACTCCTTGTAGGCTCCACGCTGGCTTTAGGCCAGCCTGCCGCGGTAATGGCTGGGGTAGGTTGGAAGTGCTCTCCCCTGCCAGCTAGTCAGCCCTGCCCTAAATTAACCCAGCTGACTTCGGGCTGAAACAGATGATGGGTCCTCATAAACTCAATTACCCAAGCTCAGCCACGCGGGGAAGGCTCTAGCTGAAGAGCGGTGCTTTACAAATATCCCGAACCTCTGCTGTCTTCCCCGCAGTGGCTGTTGACAGTGACCTAAATTCTCAAATCCATCAGGAAGACAAAGCTTCGGGTTAACCTAAGCAACATCACTTTCGGGGGCCTTTGCCTAGAACTGCTATATAGATGATGAAAGGAGGCTTTCTGAGACCATCCCTCCGCTCGATGTCAACATGCAGCGATGAATTCGCTCAAGATGTTCCTGGGGATCTCTTTCCTGTTAGGGTCATCCATTTCTCCGGGCTCCTTTTATTGCAGTCTCTGATCTTTCCAACTGAAAGAAACCACAACGCTGCTTTACGGGAGACTTGTTTAAGTCCCGATATAAAACGATGCTCACAGACACCGTTAACAATCCGACAACGATCCCAACACTTAGGATCAAATCGGTTTAGATAAAATAAAAGCCCCGTGTCTGTAAAAGTATGTGTATTTGCATGGATATAAATATAGTTCAGCTGCTAAATTTACATGCTGAGCCTGCATTTTCTGCAATAAAATATTTAAGTGGTTTCAACTATACAGTGAGATTAAAAAAAACAAAACACAACTAAGACAGAACAAGACATCGGCATAGGACAGTATCGACTGGACACAATCAATCACCTGGGCTAGTAGAAAGATAAATATCTTCAGCATGGACTGACAAGGGCCAATACAGATCTTCCCAGAGACAAATAACCTCAATAATACCTCCTCATGCAACAGTAAACTAAGACTAAGCTTTCATTTTAATGCCCAGCACTTAAATATCAGGGAAGTCTGATAAAGGATTGCCTGGGGCTGAGCCAAAGCAGCGCGGGGTGCAGGGCCGTGGGCTGTGCCCGTCTCACTGCTGGAGCCGCTGGAGGCCGAGGAGAGCTGCTAGTGGATTTAGTAAGAGTTCAGTGCTTTGTTTGCCTTTCCACCTGGGTTTTTCCTACGCTTCTTCAGGAACTGGGCTTTCCTGAAAAGTCATCTTGGAGGCCGGTCTGTCAGAGCCGGGGCTGGGCTGGTGGCAGGGCTCGCCTGAGCTGAGTCCTGGTAGTTCAAGTAGAAGCTCTCCCACTTGTCATCACAGAATATATGACCTTATTACTCCTCCCTCGGTTCTGGCACTGGCTGTTAACACTGCAGCCAGGGAAGTTTCCTCAGTGCTCTCTGCTGCTGTCTCTCCCAGCTCCTTCTGCTTTTTGTTTTCCAATTGCAGCAGAAGTATGCGAATCCCATTTTCCGCCAACACCGCGATGGACAGGCTCCAGAAAACAACGCGCCAGATAGCAGGGCAGGAGGATACGTGGTGGGGTGACGCTCCTAGCTAAGGACACGCCTCGAGCTGCGGGAATTTATCCGCGTGTCCGTGTGATGATGCCACTTGCTGCTGCGGGATGTGGGCGAACGAAGGAGCCCTGGCCCTCAGCAGCTCCCACCTCTCTCAGATTTCTCCGGCCAGGAGAAGAGAGTTAGGGAAGCCACGGGACAAGCCCTCGGTCCCCAGAAATGTCAGCAGCAGACCGAGACCTGCTGGCTGCTGGCCCAGGGCTTTGAGCTTCCCACAGGCATCCCGCTGGTGATGGGGCTGTGGCGCGGCGGAGACGCGGGCGTTTTGGGGCAGATCTGCCCTTTTTCCACCGTCGGGCGGGCCGGGGGGAGATGGCAGGGCTGCGGCAGCCTCCTCGCTGGCTCGGAGCAGCCCCTCTGTCTGAGCGTGAGCTCCCCTCGCTCTCGCACAGCCCTATCCAAAAGGCATTGTCTGGAAGCAATTAGAGAGATTTTTTTATTTTTTTTTTTTCCATCGTTGCCTGACAACTTCAGCAGACGCACATGTAGTCGTCCCCCTCCGCTTCGGAAGGCCTTTGCTTACTGTTAACTATTTAAACGTTGAAGGCATTACAGCTAATTGAACTCACTGCTCAGAGGACCGAGTCCGAGGTCAACCATCCCATGCGGTAACGCTGGTTGGGTAAAAGGACTTTGGGGTAGTGCAGAAACCTTTAGAAAAGCGCTCACGCCTGTCCATATACTTGTCAGTCCTACTTGTTGTTCCTAATGTTGTTTTATTTTGGGTTGGACAGCCAGATGGAGCTGCTCTGAGGACTCCTCAAGGAACAGCTGGAAGGACTAACCCTGCACTTTGTGCCCAAAGCTGGGACAGGGATGCCACCGGGCCGAGCTGCAAGCACCTTGCTTCAGGTGCTTAACTTGGGACGGGCTTCGTGGTCCCCGGTGGGACAACGGGGGACAATAGAGCTTTTTCCATAGGGCAATTCATATTTGATGCCTTTATTGCCTTCTGGAGGGACTTTTTGACACCATGTCTTTGTTAGCTTTACGGGAAACCTGGAGAAATTGTCCTCCAAACGTAGGTATGGCGAATATCCTCTCGGAGGGTCATACCGAGAAAGGCTCAGATGGTAAAGGAGAAAAGCTGTCTCGACTTCAAAGGTGTTATTGTTGACTTACATCCTGCTGAGGATTCAGCCCGGTGTTTTTAAAATGCTAATGCTCCTCGGGCTGTGGCGAACAGATTCATTCCGATTGCCTTACCTTCTGGGAGAAAAAAGGAAAGGAAGGAGGAGAAGTCGGTGGGTGTTAATGGAGCAGCAGCAGCAGAGGATTCATCCCCAAACGTGCCAGATCCTCAGCTGCTGTAAACCCCGAGGGAGTGAATTCGGGGCCAGGTCTGTAGAGCAAAGCTGTTCCCCCCATGCCCCCGGTGCTGTGAGAGCATCTCCCACACGCACAAATTAGCTGTCTTCCTTAGCACTGAGCTGGTGGCTTTAGGGGCACAAGGGATTTTGTCAGTACCTGGAAAAAAGCAGCCTGCTAGAAATGAACAGCAGGTATTGTTGATTTTTTAGCAGGGTGAGTTGTCTTTAAGGCATGCGGAGGAATGTGAGCATCCCACGCACCCAGACACTTTGCAGTCAAGGACTGAAAAACAGAGAAAAATGAGAAAAGAGAGCGTGGCGAGGAAGGTTCCTTCTCTCTCACCTCTCACAACCGGCCAGGCCTGAGGTGAGTAGTTCGGAGCTTCTCTTTTCCAGGGGAAGGGGAAGCCTTCCAGAAGCACGATCCTGAAGTGGGTATCAAGGGGCCAGAGGCAGCCAGGCTCTAAAGAAGATGGAGTTATGGTACATCCAAGCTGTCTTCTTGTCAGTCATCTAGTCAATCTTCTGGGAGATGACAGGAAACCTTCAGACAGTCCATGCCCACGACACTCCCAAATCCTTTCACGTCTCTGACTATGGCCTCGCACAGGCTTTGCAAAGAACAACATCTGAGCTTCCACCAGGCTTTGAGCTAAGGCACGAGGCTCAGATCCCCGACAGCACAGGGACCGGTCAGGAATGACTCGGTCTTTACCTACTGGGTCATCAGCCAACCTTTGTAATCTGCACAGAAAGAATGAATTACTATCAAAGGGATGTGAACTGTCCAAAGCAGCTGCAGGGCTCTTCTTGAGCAAAGTGAGGGTCTTGCATTTGTCCGCCGCGTATCAGGATGGCAATAACCTGATGACCTAAGAAGCAGAGTCGTTTTTAATACCTGCTCCTTTCTCCCAGTACCTGGAGGGGTAGTCCTGCATGCCTCATCTCACTGGTTATCATTATTATGTCATCCAGATCAATCATTTCAAGCTCATTGGGTTGTAAATGCAGCTTTGATCATTCGTTACACTTTGTTAGTATTTATCAGAGCCAGGACTCTGCTAATCTGAAACAGCAGCACTCAGCAAGCAAGGAAACCTGGGCTCCGAGTGCTTACTGCAAGGCGGAGGGGCGGTGTTTTGTTTGTTTCCTAAATTATTCGCTTCCAAAATTTTGCAAACTGCTGAAGGAGAGGGCTCTGAGAGGCAGGAGGACATTTTTCTTCTTTGAAGGTGGGCTCTGTGAGAGTGGCACACGAGGCACCTGATTACTGCTGGAAGCCCAGCGCTGCTCCAGCAGGTCGGAAATAGGCACAGGAGAGGGAGTCCTCCACGGGCAAAACCTCTTCTACCTCAAAGTACCTGCAAGGCTCCTGGGGCTGATCCACAGTGCACTGAAATCATCAAAACCAACAGGCCTACACCCAGAGCGCCCTGGAGCGGGTCTTTTGCTGGTTTTAACTCCTCGCATGCATTGCTTGCATGGCTTACGCTGCATTCAGGCCAGAGCAAAAGCATCGTTTTTGAATTGCAAGCCCAGGAAGCGCAAGGACGACTGCACTCCAAACGCTCTCCTTAGCGACGACAAGCAAAAATTCTTTAGCACCATCTAGCTAACGCCGAAGGTAACCCACACTGACACTTCCCACAGCTCCGCGCTGCCACCGCCACTCCTCGCCTTTAGCATGCAGACTTCAAAAGCCACGGAGAAAGTCGCTGCATGCCGATGAGGAGGAGAGGAGGGTTTAGCAAAGCGCCCCGGAGCAGAGCGTGCATTTCACACAGAGCCAGCTGGGCACCTATTGTTGGCCACGGCAAGGGCAAGTGCAAGTTTCCTAAAACGATTTGCATCATACCTCGTTCACCAACCTGAGAAAACACAACAGTGGGACACGGGAAGGGACAAGAATCCCTTTTTTCCCCAAAACGCTAGGGAAGATGGCTGTGAAAAATGCCACGGAAGCAAAACTTGATGCAGGAGGATTTGGTGAAGCTGAATAAAGAGCTATGAAATTAATGGGAGATGGCTGGGAAAACTTTGAGGGAACAGTTAGAGGCAGTCACAATCAAAATCCTTCACAAATTCAAGCAATATTTGCTGAAGCGTTCTTGTAGGAAAAAGAAACAATAAGGGGAACAGTTCAAAATAGCCAAATATTTTGAAATGAAAAAGCTGGAATTTTCCATTTAAAAATCAATTTCTTTCTTACAATTTTATAATGATATATTATTGTATAAAATGTAAAAACAAAACCTCAGAAAATCAAGTTACCAATCTACATTTATCATTTTCTAAAAAACATTTTGGAGTCCCCCTTATAAATTCATTTGGTGGAAAAAAAAAAAAAAAAAAAAAAAAAAGAAAAGAAACTAATGGATATTGCATTTCAAAATTAAGCTAGGCATTTAAAAAAAAAAAAAAAAGAAAAAAGAAAAAAAGAAAAAAAAAAAAGCTGTGTTTTTTAAGGTTTCATGAACTAGTTTTGAAACTTTTTTCTTTAAGTTCTGATAAGAAATCAGTGAGGCTGATAGTGGAACTGCCTGAGGGATAATGCATGGTCTTATCAAGATGTATGGGACCTGGGAGCCTCCCTTTTCTGACAAATTACTAGCCAGCAGGAACGTATGGATCTGTTTTTGTTTCATGTAGGACTGAATTGTTACCTGAAAAGAGTTCGTCTTCACCTTTCAGGTTTTTATCAAGGGGAAAAAGCGTCACCATATAAAAAAAAAGCATCATGATATAAAGGGATAGGAGGCATTCCGATGGAGCACTGCCCAATTACCTGTTTACATCTGGACCTTCAGAAAAATCACCGAGTTTTAATTTCTCAACCAACTACAACAATATCCTCAATTCTTGCAATTGATCTTTTGACCTAGGATATTCGGAAACATTTTCCAAACTCGGCGATGGGGAGAGGCGGCGATAACACCGGGCTGAGCCACCACCTGAAAGCCCCAAACGGAGCAGGCTGCCAGCAGCTCCCCAGCTCAGGTAGCGCTTGGCTTGGCTTGCTCAAGGAGAGAATCCAGGGAAGAGGTTTTGTTTGCTCTCCTTGTTCACCTGCCTGCTTGGGGTATTTCGTTCTTTTATGATTTGGCTTGTACAAAATACCCTGTCAAAAGGCACGTGATGGAATTGCCGCTGAAACTTTGAGCGTACGCTATTCCCACGCCCTCTCACACCCTGAAATAAGCTTTTTAGTCTATCGTAATTAAGACTCAGGAATCAGTCCTTGTTTCCTTAAAAGCACACAGAGCCCTCAACTCCGTATTTTGCTGCTGATTTGCTTCACTCGCTAATAACCCTCTCCCCTCCCTGCATTGCTTTCGTAGGCTTGCTGTCTTTCTAGCCACTGCTTGCTGAACTTGGCCTTCCCGAGCGCATGGTGAAAGCACTGCACCTCGGTACTGAGCCCTGCCCTGGCAGTGGCTGTGGCAATTAAAACCACCAGTGCCACACGTGGTAAATGCAGAACCTCAATCGCATCTGCGAGATGGTTACTGAGTGTATCGCTGGCCTTCTTCTTAAATATTTCCAGACCTCAGAGGAACATTTTGACACACAGTGCCAGCACACAGCCTCGTTCCTGTAGAAGAAAGGGTGAGCGTTCCCAGTGCTCCCAAATAAGCAAGGCGCTTATAGCTCCACGCACACAACTCCTATGGGCAGCTAAGAGCCTCAGCCTCACTGAAAACTAAAGAAAATACACTAAAATTGAGATTTTTTTAAAACCATAGACCATTTGCAGTATCTTACAGTCTTTAAATGAAGGTTGCACATCAGCCACCTCAGCCTGAATTCACGACAACTTTAAAAACCCCGTAAGAAAAATGGGAGTCGCTCAGCAGCAGCGGCTCGGGAGAACCCACTGTTAGCAAGGTGAGGCGATCAGAAATGTGACATCCACGCAGGAGCACGATCCAAACCCCTCTGCAGCCAGCACGCTTCCCATTCGACACGAGAGGCATTGGAGCAGGCTTGTATCGACTGGTGGGAGGGCAGAAACCGGCTCCTCGGGCTCCAGAAAAGCAAGCATCTTTTTCTCTGAATAATTATTATTATTGTTAAAATGTATATTTTCTCGGCTTTTTATTTACTATATAAAGTGCTTTCCACAGTAAATCAACAAATATGAGTATTCATGTCACCAAGTGCTGATGATTAAAAATAATTACTTTAATGGTGGCTGGCCTGGTGCCAAACATAATTAGCTTTCGCATTTCAAGCATGATAGTGGATAATTTACATCTCCTTTCACACCAATACCAAACTACTCCTAATGGATTCTATTTTAGTTTTTATGAATTAATAGAAATTTAGTGCCCAATTCACTATATTATAGCCATGATTTGCTTTCAAAACCGAAGAATTGTCTCAAAAAAGGGCACCGAGTATCCAAATCACATGGGCTCTGCGGGATCCATATCCAATAAACCCAGCTTCTGTGCTGACAGTGTCCTTGCCTATGCCCTTAGAGCTGTCGGAGGCAGAGGAAGAAGAAAACTTTGTCAGATGGGCCAGGGAATCCTGTTTGGGAGAGGAAAAACCCTGAGAAGGCAGGCAAGGAGCCCCTGGTCTCCTCCTGAAGTGTGAAGGAACCTTCTGCCTGCTTCAGGGGAGGAGATTTTATTCCAGGGATAGCGAAGGAAATTGGACATTTGCCTTTTAAAAACATCAGAAGCTGTTCAAGGACCTGGTGGGTGAAAACAGGAAATCTATTTACATTCCTTCCAAGTGGCTTTAAAACCAGTTCCCTTTTACCTACCCACTAGGTCCGAGCACAGAGCCCCGAGCTCATCCCGTGGGGACAAACCCTGATGTGCACGTGCAGGATCGCGCTGCCCTGCTTCGGTCACGTCTTAGGGTGACAAAGGGACCGGAGAGCTCTTTGTGGGAGCATTTCATTTGAGCTGCAAAGGAGCAGAGAGCAACACGGAGGCAAAAATCACCCCAGAGCCTAAGCCAGGGGGTGACTCCTTAAGCATGTGAAGCGAGTGGTGATGCCTCCCAGCCAGCTGGAGAAGACAAGGCAGGCTGCAGCCCCCCTGGAGCAAACCTTGGCGACTTGGTTTCCTCTTTGCCCCCAGATCTCAGCCTCCGACAGGCCCAGCAAGGGATGCCAAGCCATGCCTGACTGCGATCAGGCCCCGATCTGAAAGGTTTAACTGCTTTTGCTTGCTACAGGAAGCTGGCAACAAGGGTTTCAAAGAAAGACTTTGGGAAAAGCATCCAAAAAAAGCAGAGCTGGAAAGAAGCAAAACCAAGCAGCCTCCCTCCCCAGCCTGCCCGACTTCCCTCCGTGCTACACGATACAATTGCTGCTGCCCGGGATGCCCTAAGACCGTGCTTCGGGGCTGCAAGAACGAGCCCAAAACAAGCAAATAAGTTTCAGAGGAGCTGTAAACATTTTGTTTCAGCTTTTTTTTTTTTGCTGGTCACCGATGAAAAGAAAACCCATTTGTCAAGTTTAAGCCTTCACCTTTCAGCCTGCTGCTGACGTCGAATCTAAACACTTCTTTTGTGAACCCCTTCCAGCTTACATTTCAGCGGACCACAACCCTCACATACACTGACAGGGTCGGGCTGCCAGCGCTGGCAACCTTGGCAGAAGCACGGAGCAAACGGACGTGGTGTCAGCTTCCCCGTGCTGCCTCCCGGGCTTCCTTCCTGACCTTCTGTAGGCTCCTGCAGGGGCTGGTGGGAACCCAAACCTGCCAGTTGTGCCACAGGACCGGCCACAGCAGCAATTAACGCGGGTTTTTAACGGGTGAGGTTTTTTGATGAACGCTCCTCGCATCACTTCCCGGAGGCTGCACAGCAAATACCTGGAGGAAGGGAGGTTGGGGGGAAGAGCAGGCAGAAGCGGTGGTTTCCACCCGTCAGAGCAAGCCTGGCATTGCTGCTGGCTTAGAAATAAAATCCAGCATCACAGCAGGAAATCCCGAGGTCCGGCCCTGTCCCCTCATGCCAGCAGGAGCTCCCAACACCCCCCCCCCACGTTTCATTTTGGCAGAAATCCGAGCGTCTCCTCGGCGCTCCGATGTAAAGTAAACCGCCGTGTCATCGCTCCGGCACGAAAACACACAAATACCCTCCCACCTTCCTAAAGAAGCAAAACATTAAGCTTTATGGGTACAACAACCATTATATAAAAAGCTCGCCTATTTAATGCAATGTTGTGGTTGGGAACGTAACCACACAAAAGGCAGAAAACTCAAACGTACAATTCCCACAGAAACCATAACTTGGCCCCGTTTCACAGACGCACGTCAAGGCAGAAAGTTTAACAGAGCGTTCCCCCAGCTGAACTGCTGCCTCTGCGGAAGAGGTACCGCTCTCCTCCTCCTCCCTTCGCTTTTTTTGGCCCTGTTTTCTCCTGGATGAAACACCGCAGGCGACGTCGATCGGTAATCAGGGCAGGGGATGCCACGGGGAAGGGCTGCAGTGGGTAAACGCACGCGGTGGAGGTGGTTGAAGCACAGAGGTTAGCCTCCAGATTTAAGAAAGGTGGCCCAGCCTTTGTGCCAGTGTGGAGCGAGGACCTAAGTCTTGGAGTTGCACCCGCAGCAGGTCACCTTCACGAAAGCTGAATTTCTGTGTGCTAGTGGGTTTTCAGCTTGGAGAGGGGAGAAAAACGAGGTAGCTTCTCTGTTCTTTGTGCAGAAATTAAGACCATAAAAAGAGAAGAGCTGCTCCGAGGCACCAAAGGCACATCAAACCCGGCATCACATCTCCCCCAGTAGCCAATGGTGGGTGCTTCAGCAGCAAATATAAGCAGCACAGCAATTACAGCGATCCCTCCTCTGGAATAACCTCTCCGATTCCAGCACTCAGCAGTCTGGGGACTTCCTAAGCCAGAGGTTGCATCTGGACCCTCGTGTCTAATAGCTCCCCGTAGGCTTCTCCTCCATGAATTTGTCTAATCCCTTCTTGAACCCGTTTACACTGCTGGCTTCTACAACATCCCGTGACAAGGCGTTTCACACCATACCCGTGCGCTGTGAGTGTTGGGGAAGCAGACAGGAGGAAAACTGCCTTGCTGCCCATTTAATCTTGCTGCCTGCCTGTTTCAGGGAGCGCCCTCCTCTTCTAGCGGTATGAGCAGCAGAGAAAAGTTGTTCCCTGGGAACTCCCCACCATTCAGGCCTTTATCAGGTTCCTTTTTTGCAGCACTTCAGCTTCATTTCTACAGGCAAATCAGTATCTCACTGCCCGAGACCTATTTACTATCTCTCACAACAGTCATTCCATATGTTTGACCCCCTTCTCTGCAATTTTCTGTTTCCACTTAACCATCCAAGGGATCCTGAGCTCCTATACATACCTTCATATACAAATGAAATGATATATTATAATATAA
Source organism: Aythya ferina (assembly GCF_964211825.1). NCBI lineage: Eukaryota > Metazoa > Chordata > Aves > Anseriformes > Anatidae > Aythya > Aythya ferina. Next base: position 10,546,491 of record NC_140298.1, read on the forward strand.
TGAAATGCTATTAATTATCAATAATAACTATAAATGAATTATGGAATATCAGTATGTTGAAACACCCGCTGATGTGGGCACCCCAGGCTGACGCCTGTTCCTGCACCGAGTGTCACCGCACAGAGGTCCAGGCTCTCAAACACAAGCAAAGCCCAGCTCTGCCAGTGACATTTTAGTCAAAACACCCAGAAAAGGTTTTAAGTTGAATATATCCTGATCAGGAGAGGTTTACTGAGCTATGTCCCTTCCAGGGGCAGCACGCAGGTCAAAGGGAAGAGGAGAGAACAACCAGAAGTGTGGAGGAAGGGACTGAATCAATGTGCTTCCACCTGGTTCACCGGTCACTATTGATGATGCTGGTGGCCTGGTAGTGACAATTTGGATCCTGGCCCAAACGAACACGATGTCAGGACCCTGGCAACAGCAGCACTGTCACTGGTTTTGGTGACATCCTGCACCACTGACCTCCGTCGCTGCTTCCCACACCGCTCCCTCTTGCCTTCTTCCTCCTCACCCTCCTGCTCCCCCACTCCCAGCTTCTGCTGTCCTTCTTATAAAGAAAGATTTCACCATCCCAGGCAAGAGTCCATCTTTTGGGAAGTTTCTGTGGCCACAAATGAAACATGGGGTGGAAAACAGCAGCATCAGCGACTCGGCACAGCCGAATTTCTCAGGTCTCAGGGCAGCTGGCAGGGTTGGAGCAGCCAGTGAGCAGAAGGAAACACAGCTTCTGTCTCTGGTGCTGACCATCTCCCCGGGCTCATCTTCCCCCTTCCCCGCGTGTTTGCTTTGCCTTTGAAGAAAAAGGCTGGAGCTTTAGCTGCAAGAGCAGAACAAGTAACTCCAGCCTAACTCAGCTCACTTTGTCGCTTTTCTCCCCCAAAGAACATTCATCCTATTTATTTAAAGCCATTTAAAAAGACTTGCAAGCTAAAAGGGAGTTTATAAAAATCCCCTGCAGTGAAAGGGAAAGGAAATCATACTAAAATGAAAGCAGTGTTTTTTATATTTACCCCTTCTAGAGCTTTAACTAATTTTCCTTCTTTCCCCCAGCCCTATTTTTCACACAAGTTTGCTGTGGGACCAGCCAGGCTGCAACCTGCACCCAGCCGCCCCGAAATGTGTTCAAGTGTTTCATACGAGTACCCTGGCAGGGTGGAGTGAACTCCTTTCCACTTTTTCTCTCCAAGTGACCACAATAGAGTAGCACAGGGGTTCCCAGAGCTGTGAGCGTTGGGCCCTGCTCCTCCACGTGCTGCTGGCAGCAATGGGGGCTTGCTGGAGGAAGGTGTGGATGGTGAATACAACATGGGGCAGTGCCTCGGGTCCAGCTCTTGCAAGAGAAAGGAAAACAAGGACACGGTGAGCCTATGGTATGGATCTTTATTTGGTAAAGAAGGCAAGGAAAAAAAGGACAAACTTTCTTAGCAGATACCTTCTTTGCTGTCTTCTCGGTTGACCTTGCCGACGAAGGCATACCGAGAGCTAATAATAATAATAATAATAATAATTAGCACTTATACAGCACTTAATCCTCAAAGTGCTTTACAAACATTAGCTAATTAACTAAAAGGCAGGTTCTGCATGTGTCTGTACATATAAAGAAATAAATAAGCAGAAGGGATCCGGGAAGCCTGCCATGCTCCTCCTTGCAGACCGCCCGCGCGACGCGGATCCTCCTGCTCTCAGAAACCCCTCACACCAGCTGGGTTCAAAGCCCCCAGCTCAGCCTGGGTGTGCCCTCTGCCATCCACACAGACCTGCAGAGCAGGGAGATTTCTTTAGGACAGCCCTGAGATGGTATTAATTAAGCAGTCAGAGTTAATTTAATATTCAGTAGGCTTATTTCCCAACACGAGGAGTTGCTAATGATTGTAAATACTTGCATTATCGTTGCTAGCCACTTTAAATAATTGCTAGATACCAATTAAACTAGCAGAAAAAGAAACAAGGTCATGGAAATGGCAGCATTTTCCATCTTCCACCATCTTCCACAAAACCTGAATATTTTGTCTTTTCCTTTCTTTTCCTTTTCCTTCCTAAACCCCACGCAATCTTACGGACAAGCTCATTTTGGGGAGGGTCTTTGCTTAAACTGAGATACCTCCTACAACGCAGGGGCTACTTTTGTCACCTCCCTGAATACCGCAGCACATGCACACAGACCTCGAGCTTTGGGAGGTAGTGGGGGAGACGGGGAGGCTGGGACCAGCCTGGTGGGCAGTCTGGAAGAAGCCCCATGTTCAATATTTGCATGTTATTGTTTCCTTACTTACCCATGCCCTGACACCGACAGCTACAGGCTGTCCTGGAGACACGAAGCCCAGTAACAGTGGGTGATGCTCTCCCTGCCGGCAGTTTTGGCTTCTCCTTCCCACCTCACAGGTAGCTTGAGCATCCAGGTGAGGGCTGCAACTGCTTTTTGTGCTTGCTCCACCTCTCCCTCTTCTCTTTCTACTAATGTTGGGACTGACTTTGAGGTTCAGATTCGTTCTGGGCTAGTAGCCTACAGCACTGGACTGAGGAGATGAGACTCCACCAAGATTAAACAAAATTACAGAATCACAGAATTTTCTAGGTTGGAAGAGACCTCAAGGTCATCGAGTCCAACCTCCAACCTAACGCTAACAGCCCTCCACTAAACCATATCCCTAAGCTCTACATCTAAACGTCTTTTGAAGACTTCCAGGGATGGTGACTCCACCACTTCCCTGGGCAGCCTGTTCCAGTGCCTCACAACCCTTTCAGTGAAGAAGTTCTTCCTAACATCTAACCTAAAACTCCCCTGGCTCAACTTAAACCCATTCCCCCTCGTCCTGTCACCAGGCACGTGGGAGAACAGGCCAACCCCCACCTCGCTACAGCCTCCCTTGAGGTACCTAAAAAGAGCGATAAGGTCGCCCCTGAGCCTCCTCTTCTCCAGGCTGAACAAGCCCAGCTCCCTCAGCCGCTCCTCGTAGGACTTGTTCTCCAGGCCCCTCACCAGCTTCGTTGCCCTTCTCTGTACCTGCTCAAGCACCTCCATGTCCTTCTTGTAGCGAGGGGCCCAAAACTGAACACAGTACTCGAGGTGCGGCCTCACCAGAGCTGAGTACAGGGGGACGATCACCTCCCTAGCCCTGCTGGTCACACTGTTCCTGATACAAGCCAGGATGCCGTTGGCCTTCTTGGCCACCTGAGCACACTGCTGGCTCATATTCAGCCCACTATCCACCATCACTCCCAGGTCCTTCTCTGCCTGGCAGCTCTCCAACCATTCCTCTCCCAGCCTGTAGCTCTGCTTGGGGTTATTGCGCCCCAGGTGCAGGACCCGGCACTTGGCCTTGTTAAACTTCATGCAGTTGACCTCAGCCCATCGGTGCAGCCTATCCAGATCCTCCTGCAGAGCCTTCCTACCCTCAAGCAGATCGACACACGCGCATAGCTTGGTGTCATCTGCGAACTTACTGAGGGTGCACTCGATGCCCTCGTCCAGATCATCGATGAAGATATTAAAGAGGACCGGCCCCAGCACCGAGCCCTGGGGGACGCCACTAGTGACTGGCCTCCAACTGGACTTGGCTCCATTCACCACGACTCTTTGGGCCCGGCTATCCAGCCAGTTTCTAACCCAACGAAGCGTGCGCCAGTCCAAGCCTAGGGCAGCCAGTTTCTTGAGGAGAATGCTGTAAAATTAGTAAAGACTGAAAATGTATGAAATATAAATGAAAAGCCACCTTGTTGACTTATTGTGGGCGAGGTGGTCGTGGTACAGTGAGATGAAATTCCTGCTTCACGTGCCTCCCTCAGAGGACAGGAAAAGAATAAAGGAAAAATCCTCTATAAAAATCAAATTGAAAAGGCTGTGTTACCTAAGAGCCAGTGTAACGTCCATTTCAACACCTTGGATCCCTTCCTCAGACAGATCTCTGCCTTGCAACCCAGTTTTTGAAAGACATGTAAGAAAAAGTGGCAGGCAGAAGCCAAACACTTACCTATTTTCAAGCAAACGACAACTTGCTCTGCAACAGCATAGGCATTACACATGCTTACACCACTGCAAATCCACGCTGTCACCCCCAAATTCCTACCATGACACCTGACAGCAGTAATAGGTCTCGTTGTATCGCAGGGGGAACAAGATCCTGCTTCCAGTTGCACAAGCCTAACACCCACAGAAGGCAACGGGAATTGTACCAGGCAGCTGAGAAGGGAACTTGAAGCTTTATGTTTTAATTTATTCTCTTTTAAGAAAGGAATCAGACTTGAATATGAGCCTGAGATGTGCTTCCCAAAGACCTTAAGTATTCCTACCACCAAAACAAAAGCAGCACTTGTGTCATTTTTTATTCTGTGGTATTTATTTTTCCTGGTTGCAGTGGAGTCCCTCCCTCTCCGGATACAGCCGGACCATCTCTGCCAGAGGACATCCCCGGGGCTCAGAAAAACACTTCTGAAGAGCTTTTTTTTTCCTTTTTTTTTTTTTTCATTTGGAATGCAGTAGATTATACCAAGTGTCGGATATTTTCAAGACACTTCCCAAGGGATGGTGCTCCTATAAATTCTTCGCACATACCCACCCCGCTGCACTTTCCACACGCTGAGTGCCGTGCCGCCCGCAGCTCCGCTGCTGTTATTGCAGGGAGAAGTAGAGATTTGTGCTCGCTGCACACTGGAGTGGTGGCTCCCCGTGCCCGTCAGTACGTGTAAGAGAAAGCAGGCTGTGTTTAAATGTGAGAATCCACCAAATATCAACTCTGTCAGTTCTGTGAACGCTTACAGTAAGGACTTTTTACAGTTGTTGAAAATCACCGATTTCAACGCCGTCAGGTCTTTCCACAAACGAGGAGAAAAACTATTATTTTTCTTTGGGTTTGGGATTGATGTGATTTTCACATCTGCGTGTTTCCTATGAATTAACCCCTTCAGTGACTGCCCAGACAGAAATACCGTTGCTCACAGATGTGCACTCTCCATGAAAGATGCACCGACACTAGATGCCTAACTACATACGTGTCCTCATTCTGCTGGTGCGTGCACACATTTGAAACATCCGTGCATGTGCTTTGAGCATATTATAGTACCAAACCCTGGCTGGTACGTCCCCCAAGGCCACGGGACGCATTGTTTGCTGCCCAGGGAACAAAACTTGCAGCTCCCGAGGCCTCGCTGTGCGGCATCTCCAGCCTCCACGGGGCTAAGGCGCGTGTGGGACTCAGCGGGCTGAGCAGAGCAGGAAACCAAGGTGCGCCCTGAGCACTTCCAAGTTTCATCTCGTTTGTCCTTCGACAGAAGAGCTTAGTGAACTGGAACTGAGAGGTGAAGAGAGAGGAGAAAATCCAGAAGAGGAGAGTAAAGCAGGCCAAATCCTTGTGGACGCTCCGCCGCAGTGCCAGCTGCTGTTCCTTAGGGTGCTTCCCATCATTTCTGTCTCTTGGAGGGGTCGCTCAGCCCTCCCTGGGGGCAGTGCAGGAATGGTAATTGAAGTCCCTGTGAGCTCACAGCCTGGGGATGAGGCACAACGGGGCGAGTCGCTGCCACACAAGGCCTTGGCCTCATCGGGACGGGCCTCGCCGCGGCACAGATCTCCCGCTCGGCGTGTTCCTACAAGCCAGGGGACACCCCACCTCCCCCTGGCAGGGAGGGGAGGTCTTGGCAGGCAGGTACTCACCCTGCCCACAGGCCTCCCAACGCCCATGGGCTCCCCGGGCTCTGCCCACGACTAATCCTCCCTTTCAGTAATTTGCCTGAAATCTGGCGTTAACTCACTTTCTTTCCACCTGTCACAATCCCCCGGCGAATCCCATGCTGAAGCCGCCCCACCCAGCCACCCCGCACATGGAGAGGTTGCTGATTTACGCCAGCCCCGAGAAATTATTTGAAAACTGAAGGTAGCAACGCGCGCACACAGAGCTCTTCCCAAAATATGCGAGTCCTCGCTTTGCCATGCGATACCCTACGAAACCGACATGCTATTTGTGTAGAAAAATGAAAGGCAATAAAAAAAAATAAATGCTGTTTTGTGCTGCTCAGCAAGCAATAGCACACCTACATAACCCAACTCTTTGGAGCAAGGGTCCTTGCACACTAGTCTACCATTCCTTTGACTCCAACAAAGTGGAATAAAATCTATTTCAAATATATTATTTGATGAAAGCAGATGTCAGCAGATACTGCCTATGTAATTGATATTTGATTTATTCAAGATTTATGCATGCTGTGCCTTAGATTTATTAATGATAATCCCCTGCTCTTGTGTTTAATATAGTGGAACCAAAACATAATTTGCTGGGATCAGTCAGAAATGCATCAAAGTGATTAACTCTACATGCAAACCATTATCCAGTGACATCCCTACTGTGCATAGTGCAAAAGGAGGCAATAATACAGTAATTGGCTTCACTTAAGCAAGTCAGATATTTGCTGTGATTGCTGGTAAAATTTGGTCCCTTTAATCTCAATGGCGCAACTTCCTCACATCCTTCATCTTCCCCTGATGCCTTCCTTTTCTCAAAAGTCAGAAGCTGAAAAATAAGACAAAATTAAAAAGCCGACGTAGCCGAAGCCCTCCGACAACCTAGCGATTTCACATGAGGAACTCATCAAAACCACGCTCAGCAGAGCAGTGAAATGCAGCCCCGCTCTCGAAAACAGCTGAGAGGGTCCATCCCCCCCTCGATGAAGGCAGCGTTTGCAGGTTGCTCGTGGCATCCGCCTTGTTGCAGGGATGCCACGAGGCAGCTGGGCTCTGCAACCAGCGGGACACGCTTGGTGTGCCCAAGAAGCAAGGAGATCTACGTCTTCCCTTTGGACCCCATGGCCTGTAACGGGGGGGAAGCACGTCCTGGGAAAGGTAAGAGTTGTATAGAGGGCAGCACAGCAGAAGAGCTTGAAAAGGATTCAAAGAGGGGATGAAATTCGATGGGGAGGAGGGACTGTGATGTTCAGAGCAGTGGCTGAGGCTGGCGTGCATCTCCTCTTCCTCACGCCTGGGCTGAGTCTGCTCTCTGAGCAAGGAGCTGAGTTCCTCAGACCCTGGGACAGAGGCTCAGGTGAAGAGGCAGGGGGAGAGCAAAAGAGCACACGGAGCCCCAGTGCACGTGGGCAGGGGGAGGAAGCTGTTAGGAAACAGGCAGCCCGTCTCCTGTGGATTTTCTCTCCGGAGTCATGACTGCCAAAGACTCCATTTAGTCTAATTAATTTGTTCCACTCGTGAACAATACAATTTCGGTTACGCATCTTGAGAGCTGTTACCTTCCTGGGCAGGTTCACTGGCACTGCAAAAGCAGCCGTGTGCGTTTCCATGCCCAGGGATGAAACCTTTCAGCCCCCAGAGCAGCACAGCGACCCGACGACTTGCTACCTGCAGGACGGGCTGCGTTCCCTGCACCTCCACCAACACCTTCCCCTCCAGTCACACAGGCAGTGTAGCAACGAGCTCTGCCTAAAAGCAGCTCACAGAGGTTAAATCTTCCTGTCTCGAGCGATAATCCTGGAAGCAGGTCAAATAATCAGATTTTGAATAAAGTTTAAATTTTGATGAGTGCTCTTCTCCCCTTTCCAGGACAAAGCAACTCTACAAGAGTCCGAGCAGCTCACAACTTGCAGCTACTCCTCACCTGCGCTCCGATTTGCAATACCTGTAGCATTCTTCATTGGCTGCACCAAAATTAAAACATTGGCCGAATCGGATGATCAGGGCATGAAACAGCCCTCTAGATTCAGAGAGATCCAGCTTTGGGAAGGGAAGGGAAGGGAAGGGAAGGGAAGGGAAGGGAAGGGAAGGGAAGGGAAGGGAAGGGAAGGGAAGGGAAGGGAAGGGAAGGGAAGGGAAGGGAAGGGAAGGGAAGGGAAGGGAAGGGAAGGGAAGGGAAGGGAAGGGAAGGGAAGGGAAGGGAAGGGAAGGGAAGGGAAGGGAAGGGAAGGGAAGGGAAGGGAAGGGAAGGGAAATCAACTTGCAAACCACCTTATTTCTATAACCTATAGTTATGATCTTCTTTTGTTCCCATCAACTTGCTTCTCAAGAAGAGGGCAGAGCCAAGAGGCATCAAAATCAAGCAAGCCCTAGCCGGGAAGAAGGAAGAAAAGGAGAGAAATAAATGGAAGAGATGGGCTACCTTATGCACACTCAAGAGAAACTCCAGATTTGAAGTAATTACTTGTGTTCTTTGTTTTCTCCCCTCCTGAAACAAGCTGGCCTCCTTCCAGTAGCTTCCTCTCCCTTGGTACAAGGTTAGAGGAAAATCTCTGCTGGCCCAGCAGATGCCTTAACACACCAGCATTTATGGTTCTCCCTTTGCTGTAACCATTTCCATACAGTACAAACCAGTCCTCTGCTCTGCGGTTGAACAATTCTCTCCGTAAGAGCGGATGCTCTAACCAGCATCAGCAAGTCTTTCTCTTATCTACCTGGTTCTTTAAAGGAAAAAGTTACCCCGCATTTCAAAACGGTGCAGCTGACAAGCTAAGAAGGTGACATCAATCCTGCCTGGCAGGAAGGGGCTACAACTCCCTGGTGAATTTATCTTTGAACAAAACGGAAAGAAAAGAAAAAAAAAAAAGACAGCTTCAATTACAAAGGGAATTCATATCACATGCAATTTTAAAAAATCTTCATTAATATACTTTTTCCAGATTGAGAATAATCACAGCCATCTGGAGATCAAATTATAAAATGGAGACTGGTGCAGTAGGAAGGAATCTTGTCACTCAAACCTTGGACAACTTCGTCCTTTAAACAGATTGCTAGCATTGATTTTGTAATGCTCTGTTTCATCCTTTTTCGGGAGCGCTTTGTCCTTAATTAAAGGTTGTTCCAGAACACGGTCCTGGGGTGCCCGTGGAACAACCTGGACAGCAAGAGCCCCTGCTCACGCCGTCTCAGCCCCGTCACACGCTGCCAGGATAATAACGGCACCAAGTGAGAGAATTACCCGGAGGGGCGCAGGATACAAGAGAAGAACGAGCGCGCTGGGAAGAAAGGCCATCCCAAGACCCAGAGGAGCTCTTGGCATACTCTTCCCCATAGATTCAGAGAAGTGCTAGAGACAGCTGCTGTCCCCAGAACCCAACGAGCTCCAGATGGGGCCTCCCACCCCCAGAAAGCTAAATCCAGAGAAGAAATCTCACAGAGCAGCTGTGGATACAGCCAAAACGGAGGCTTGTGGATACACAGAAACACCCACCAGCTGTACCTAGCCTTCCCCTCCCCAAAGCTGTTTGACTGCTGCCTCTTTTCACCTCCACTTTGTGCTTTCCCTTCTGCTCTCTCCTCTACTTAGCTTTCCCTCGTAGATGAGCTGCCTTCAGAAATCTGCATCGTTCCCCCACACTGGGGAATTTATAAGGTGTTTGAGAGCCTGCCCCTGTTCCAGGAGGGGACCCTGACCACACTCCCTTTGCTGTTCCCAGGGGAAGCTTTCCAAGAGCAGAGCTGTCTGCAGCTCCATGCGCATGTCACAGCTGATGTTCATGTAGACCACCGAGGTCCCACCACGATAAAAGCAATTCACAACAACGCCCACTTCCAAAGCTCAATGAAATAGCCCTCGGCATTTTAATGACACTGATTAATTGCCTTTAGAATGCAAAAATGGAAAACTGTGAATGGTTTGGTGCTTCCTCCCATGCTTTGAGCTGCATCCTCACCAGTGGAAACGACCATGCTCCCGTCACATAACGCACACCCAGGACCGAATACCTGGCACGGCCCCTGTCCTGCTTTAAACTCATCATCCGAGCTGGTGTGAACAGGGGGGAACACGAGGAATCGCCCAGCTCAAACAGCTCCTCCTGCTGAGGGCTTGGCCTTCCCCGTGGCAAGGCGATGGGGCTGTAGGAACCTGTGTTCTGGACCACAGCAAAGCTCGTGTCTCCAGAAACAAACCTAACCAGACGTCTTCACAAGAGGGCATGGACAGCCTCTGTGTGTGTGAGCCTACCCTCTGTATGGGAGAACAACCCCTACAAAGTGCCCCCAACTACCAAACGAGTGGGAAAAAAAAAAAAAAAAGAGGGTAAATTTAGGGGGGAAAAAGTGAGTACTGACTGAGACCAAAAGGAAGTACCACAACCAAACCGAAAGATGAAAAAACCCCAAGATGCCAAAGAAGAACCCACCCCCCCAACACCCACTAAAGAAAGCAGGATTGCCAATCTCTTGCATCTCAGAATCATAGGACAGTCATCCAGAAATCATGCGATAAGCTGAGAACAAGTGATATACTAAAAATAAGCTACTTAAAACCCTTTTATATGCCTTCACATATGCGACAGTCTCTAATGGTCACATTTTCATGGTCTTTTCCACAGCTATGAGTGCCAGCTCTTCAAGGGAAAGCTGAGGATTTTCTTTGAACACATGATTCCAGGAAAAGAGAGATCAAGGGAAATACAAAAGGAAACTCAAAACATCAAGTGTCACAAGATTCACAGTCAAAAAAAACAACAGATGAGCTGACAGTGAGGACAGAAGTTCACCTCATTAGGGAACTACTGATAGAAGAGGTAGGAAGCTTTTCGCAAGAAAGGCAGGACAATAACAATTGAAATTAAATTATGTATCAGAGCTTGGTGATGTTGTTTGTTTTGTTTTAAAAAAGATGTCCTTATTTAAGTCGTGCTGGAAGTCTATAAATGGTTTATCACATAGGTCTCCTCACGCAGCCAGCATTAACTCCCCACCTTCTGCTCTACGGCTGATGTTGTTAGCACTGAGGTGAACACCACCCTAGCAAAAACCTTTTCCTTCCTCATGTACCAGGAGAGGTTTGGACATGCAGAAGTGCCACTCATCTCTGCAGCCATCTAGAACACGGACCCTTTAAACTCGCAGTGCAAACCCAAAGCGAGCCATGGGGCAGCAGAACTGGCATCCCAGCAGTGAGCCAGCTTTGCGTTCTTCGGCTGTAATTCCCGTGCCCTTCAAGGCTTGTAGAGGAGCTGATGCAGGACGCTTGGCGAGTGGGAAAGAATTAAAGTTGATAAATGCTAATCTGTTAAACTCGCTGCTGAGCTCATTCCCGGGTTGCAATTATAACCCCTGGAAAGTTGTCCCGCATTCAAAAGACACCAAGGGAAAATACGAAATATCTTTTTCAGCACTATCATAATCCAGCTTTGACAACCCCCTAATTAGGTCTTGCCAGAGAAAACAACCACTCCGTGTCTTTTCGTTCTCTATTTGCTACCAGCTTCTTAGCACACCTACGTGCAGCTGAGCTGTGTCTCTGTTCATGTCATTTGTAGCATTCAGTTTCTCGGCAGTTTCCAAGCCCATCACCCTCCACGCTACCCACCTCTCCAAATCCAACAGCTGGTGAGCAGCTCTTTGCTGACAAGACACCCTGCAAACGCTCTGCACAAAGCGTTATAAACATTATTCCTTCTTACAAGAAGCAACGGTGGGTTTGGAGCCTTGCTCACATCTTTCCCTGTGAATGGTGCTCTAGGAAAAGGATTTGGGAAACAAGGTATGACCCCATACCTTCTTCCAGGGGCAGCCCACCAGCTAAGGGGCATGGGTGCAAGCCATGCCACACGGGGAAGGAAAAGGAGCACGGTGCACTGCACGGGCTGGTAAAAATGAGCAGAAGTAGCCACTGCAAAACCCATATCTGAAGGCTGCACATCTGAACAAGAACATTTTAGGGATAAGAGGTCGTTCGCAAGGTACAACGCTGAGGATTTAAGACAGGGAGTGTTTTGCTTTGAGCTAAGTGTCCTACCTTGGCGAAGGGCTGGTGGTACTGCTAGAAATATTAACCTAGAGAGCTCCGTGGAGACACACAGGCACAAGTAAGAGCAGAATTCAACACCCTGCCTTCAGGATAAGTCATCAAACAGATCCTCCTAAACAGCAGCCAAATATATATCCGCATCTACTGTTGTAGGTGTTAATGGAACAGCTCCCAAATATGAATGCTGAAATAACATCCTGATCTTCTGTAACCAGAGCTAAGAGGATTTGCCATTGATATACCAGCTCTGAGCTGGATTTACTTCAAAATTCTCAAAAGCCCCTGCAATGGCATAAAGCACGTTTTTGTGTCGAAGGAATCCAGATGAGCGCGCCACATGGGGCACTGGGCGATATGTAATGAATTCCACATTCGGGTTTTGTCCCCGGAGAAGGCTCCCACAGATCCCACAATGGAACAAGAGGTTTATTGAATGGGACAATGCAAAAGGAAATCTATTTTACAACTTTAAGCGAGCTTCTGTCTGCAGAGGATGAGCATAATTTGTTGTTGAAAAGAAAGCTAATATAAGGAAAAAAGGCCTAAATGTACAAGGAACAACATTTCAGCCTTTATAGTTCTTGAAAAAGAAAACAAAAAGCCAAGCCAAACAACTTATTTGCTATACGTGTGCACTCATCCATGCACACATTTATATATGTAGTATGTATGCACAGATATTACACATAAGCACTCTCCAAGCACAAAGGAGCTAAAAACAACCTAATCCTGTCTTCTGGAAGTTCTTGGTATGGAAACAGTAATTAGATCAGTCTACATTTGAATGTAGTACAGTTAATCAGAGCTTTCCCAGGGGCATTTTAGAATTAGGAGGAACACCACCAAGGAATACAAATGTTTTATTTCCTAAGCTGCCAATAAAAGGACACGACCAACTTAAAAAATAAATAAATAAAAAAATGCAACGGAAAAGAGGTTGCCTAAAAAAAAGGCAGTCCAATTCACTCCAGTGTCATGAACCTAAATAGGATGTCATTGTGCCAGGGAATTAATTGGATTGTAAATAAAAGTGAAACCGATCAGTAAGTTTTTATTGCTCGTGATGAGTGAAATGCAAGGAGTGTACAAAGAGCATAAATGATGAAAGTTGAATTTGTTCTGAAAAATTCTTTCAGTTTGAATAATCTGCAGGGTATTAATGGCACTGCTAAGAATTTTTATTATAAACATATGAGGACAGTGTGAATCAGGAATAATTCTATTGAAATCAATGGGATTGCACTGAGGGAACATTTTTGAGGGCTGGAGAATGGAAACTAGAAGATCTACATACCCTTTTGGGGAGAGCAGAATCAGGCCCATGGCTTTCTTTTTGTTTTCCCTCTTTGCTCTGCAGTGGCTTATGTGCTTTTATAGCAAACCCTTTTTTCTTGAGCAGTTGGCCCTTTAGATTTACATCTGGGTGCTCACAGCCGACTGTGGTGACAACATCCCTTTTGACGAAAACAAACACAGCTACCAACTGACCCAGCAAACCTGCTGGAGCACAGGACTCACTAAACCGAAGAATACCGAAGAAATGCAAAATAACACAATCCCAAATCTTTTAGAGAGCTGGCCAGGATGAGACGGAGGCTTTCTGAGATGTGAGGGAGTGGGGGCATCATCTCCCGAGGAAGGTGCGTGATGGCAATAATCACAAAATAGGGGAAACCAAATGAGAAGATATGCCTTCATTTTGTATTTTAAAGAGGGTCTCGTGCCTCATTTTCTGAGAAGAGGAAGAGAGCAGATGCTCAGGATTATGTGGATGGCCAGTGTGTTGGAGATTTACCTGATGAACGAAGGTGAAGGCCAAGGATCTGCCCAGACTTTAGCACACTTTTCCTCAGCAGCCCATACTAATCGCCAGAAGGAGAAAGAAAGCCCTGCCAGCTTCAGATGCTAATGAATGGAGGGGAAACCCTGAGGGATTAGCCTCCTAACCCGGCCACTTTAGTTAGATGACATAAATACAGCTTCTCCTCACTCCTTGCGCCTCCCACTTATCTAGAGACTTGAAAGGGCTCGAGCGACCTGCATGTAGTATTGTGAATACCCAAGGCAGATCCATTTAAGGTAGCTCGAGTGCAGCTACAGAACAGCACAGCACAACAAAAGTGGGCTTGCCATCCGAAACGTGCTGGGGTAAAACAGCAGAGAAAGAGAATACCTCCTCATATTAATGGGTAACGACTTACTGTCATCGAATGCCGTGATTTTATTTAGGCCTGGGACAAGCACCCAGCTTGTAACTAGCAGAGTATTTATGTCCTGGATTGACCCTCTAAGAGGAGCCGTGGCCAGCTACCTTGGAGATGGAGTCCCATAATATATTAAAGCATTTCCAGGATGATAGCAAGTGACTGTGCTCGCCGAGCTCTTCGTCCCTTTCTACCCGGCGCTTCTGAGGACTTTCTGGATGGTGACAGCGATACTTACCTCTCGCTGCTGCAGCCACATACCGCAGGGCACAGTCCCTTCTCAGGCCCTCCCGTGCAGCCAAAAAAAAGGTTTTAGGAATTCTCCAATAGTCTGTTTCTGGAACTAAAACCTAATTTGTTTATCCCACCTCCTGAAGAGTGAAACAGCGCAAGGAAACGTAAAGCAGAGACAAAGAGCACATGCGTGAAGGAGATGGCCTCCCCTAGAATAACACAGCATACTAATTCATTCTGATACTGCTATTTAGTACCTGCAAAGTCTACCATTATGCATTATTAAATTCATGTATTATTGAATCACAATCCTTGTTGCCTGGTAAGAAATGTGGATGATTTCTTAGCTGAAATTAAAGCACTGCTTCCCTTATTTGAATAAAACTGCATTACTGGCTGCCTAGCATGGTAATCAGAAAACTGCATTAGGCAGGTAGTACTGTATGAATTAAAAAATAATGAAACAAGACTTTTCAGTCAGACATTGTTCCCTTGCCTGCTTTTCATGACAGCAGATTTCCTACTTTGAGCTGATAAGACAACAGCAAATGAAGATAACAACATGAGAGCAAAATCATTCACTCTAATAGGCTCCACCTGTGCAGACTTCAGCTCATTTACATGACTGCAGAAAAATTAGAAATCATGCAGCAATTAGTCTCTTCTAGATTATGCACTGTGTCAACTGATACCACTCTGGAGAGCACTAGTGCTAAAATGGTTTCAAAAGATAAATCTACTAGCCTGTGCAAACATTTTTAATTACCTGGAAAACTGGATTGCCTGTTTAGAAATCTCTGCTGTAAACCAGGCTGCCCACACAGCACGGGAATCAAATGTCACCAGATTCAGATGTTTATATAACTGACTTTTATCATGTTTGATGGCTTGGTGAAACACATCTCACGGATCTGCTTTCACTGCTTTGTGGCTGAAGGACCATCGCTTTGCAGAGAGGGAATGCAACCGAGGTGAAAGGAATTCTTCTTCCTCTATCTGCGTTAGCAGCTATCGATCCCTCCGGTCCCAGATCTCATCACCCACTCTGGTCATCCATTGTAAAACGACAATCGTGCACAGCACTGAGCAAACCCAGCCGCAGCTCTTCGCAGCATAAAAATTAAGGGCTGCGTTGCGAACCCTGCACTCTCGCTAGTAAGGAGCTCTTCACCTAAGAGGCCCAGTGAAGTCGTTTTAGCTGTTCATGAGTAACTGTTCATCCTTGTGAGCATGCAGTTCACAATCTGGGCTTAAATTCCGTGCCAGCATTAGCATATGTTCTGGTAGGAAGGCAAGTCTGTACTCCCAGCTGGTGCGGATCTGCAGCACTCCCAAACTTCGAGAAGCTCCACACGTTTGCATGGAGAGGTGCTCTGGACCTCTCACGTCACCGCACCTTTTCCCCTGTTAATGAGTTTTAAAAACATTTATTGAAATTTGGAAATGGCGCTTTGTTGGTATATTTAAGTTTCTCTCTAGACAAATGTCTTAGAGTAATTGAAGAAGAAGAAAGCAATGGAAGGCACAATAGAGACTTCAAGAGCAACTGAGATGAATTCAGAGCCAGGTTCTTTGACTAATTCTCTCAGATTCAACGTTCAAGTTCAAAAATTGCTCCAAGGAGCAAGGAAGTGCCTATGAAGCCTGCTCTCAGGTTCATATTCTCTGTCTGACAGAGCACAATCATACAGCTTTGTAATTGGCACTGGGTGAACTCACCAAGGGCCACCTCAGTTGCACGGTCACAGCTTTGGCTGCACAGTCTGTTCCTTGCGGGCTGAGTTCAGAGGCAGGATCTAACCTTTTAGGGTTTTTCCTTTCCCTTCTTGGAATTCTGTACGTGTCTTCTCACGTCGCTCAGAGTAAATTTTACAGTTATAGGAGCAGTTTTGGAGGGTGCTATCCTCATATGCACAAGGTATTTAAACAGCTCAGTTCTGGCGTGACACCTGGTTTGCACTAATCCCAGTGTTCAAAGCAGCAGGACCCCTGTCTAATCTCACTTCAGGCATCAAGGCTTCTTGTCAAAGATTTTGTAGTTTTGAAATTGTTAGTTGAACACCTTCAGCGTTTATAGTTACAAATTAAGGAGCTTAATTTTGTTCTCAAAGCTAAGTCCCTCCAAATTGGACTATAGCCTTTGGTCACCCTGTGTTTTGGGGGATGCACAGCCTCCCAGAGATCCTCGGGACCTGGCAAATGCATCTAAGGGGCAGATGATTTGAAAATTTGAAAACTAAAAATGTTTGTGAGGATCCCAAAACCAATCTGGAAAGTACCCAGGAGGTAGGTGGGCCAGCTGAGCTCAGCCATGTACCTTAAAAGATATCCCACTCCTCCCCTGGGCATCCCACAAGCTGGGCTGGTACCTGCAAGGGGAACACCACTTGGTTTACTCATACGTTTCAGCTTCCTTCTTGCTTCAAGCACTAACAATTTGTTTCTGTACAGCCTACGAGCAGTTGAGGGGTGAAAGGCAGCTTTGCCACCAAGTTCTGCCACCTTTATGTTCTGGTTCTGGGCACCTACCTGAGTGCAGGAGCTTTGTCCACCCATGAACAACTATCACGATAGTGCTTTTCTGTTGTAATGCAAAACCAGTGCAGGTCAGCCACGTTGAGGCCAAGGTACATACTCTTTAGATATTAAGCATAAACAGCAGCACTACGCAAGAGATCGAGGGGAGGAGTGGGCCCTCTGGACATGCAGGGAAAGCTGGAGAGGCAACAGCCCTCCTTGAAATGTGGCCAGAAAGCAAGAGAGAGGCTGTGGAGGTGCTGCATGGAGATGTGTGTGCGGGCACCTACCCTGCTGCAAGCCAGTTCAGCCGAGCTTTAATAGGAAGCACTGGCAAGAAGAGCCTCTAACAGCCTTAATTTATTCCTCGATGATGCCACAGTTGGTGGTACTGCCTAGGATTCAAATATAAAATGGAATTTATGGAGAAATTTATGAGTTTAATGGAGAAATCTGTTAAGAGCCCTGAAAGCCCTTATATAGCTAACGAGGTGTTTTAAGTCCCCTAGCAAATTCTACACTTGCCTGATGAGGTTCAAGTTTCATAGTATGGCCAGACAGCAAGGGGAAAGAATGACAGTACATGTGGCAGAGCCTGAACACTGACCATGGGCTGCTCGTTTGGAAACCTCTTGGAAGATAGGTTACGAGGCACGTTCGTCTGTTGTTGTTAATGAGTGAAGTCAAAGGATTAACTGGGTGAGCCTGATCTAAGACTTGTGGACTTGGCATCACGCGTGGAAACTGCAAAATGATACATGGGATTTGCAGCTAAACAGAATCTTAAAGTCATCAAGGATAAACAGCGAGAGAAAGGAGGATTCAGGCTTGCCGCGCTAACTGGGATTGCCTTGAGGATACACGGGCAAATTGAGCACTGTAGAATGCAAGAGTTGCCACAAGATGGGACATTCAGCTCACAAATATGAAAGTTGCTGGCAGAATGCTGAACTTTACATCTAATGAGTAAAGCTGGCTCGATAAACAGGCACTTAAAAGAGTTAATCCCTTGTTCCCTTTGTGAATCACCTGCTGACAGGCTCCTAGTAAAAATCTGCTCAGCTCCGTGGTGGCGTTGGGACAGCACAGAGCCACTGTTGCCTTCTGGCTCGTTGTTTGGAGCTGACTGGCGAAAACCGAGCATTGGAAATTTCACCCTGGAGAAGGTTTCCAAAATGTCTGTTGTTTGTTTTCCTTCGATTGCGTTAATGGAGACACGTCTCTGGCTGCAAAGTCAACTGGCCAAGTCGTGCCTCCACTGGGGAAACCAGCGCAGCCTCCTCCTTAAAGGAATTTTCTCTTTCTCCACAAATTAGTATGTATTTTCAAATGCTGCTGTGGCTAAGCTTCCCGGGCTATGTTTAAGGCCACACAGAGCGAGCAAGCAGGCAGCATAAAATGATTCCCTGCTGCAGACAGCACACAGCTAGCCTCAGCCAGGGCAGGATAGCAGAAGCGAGCAATTCCCTGCGTAAGGAAAGCAAACTTGTTTTTAGAAGTCAACATATCATTCCAACCACGATTTTCCTCTCTGCTGTTTGGCCTTTTTTTTTTTTTTTTTTACATTTTAGTGGCAGCTGGAGCCGAAGTCCTAAAGGCAGCACGAACTTCTGGATAAGAAGTGATGGATGGAAACGTAGCTCCTGCGATGCGTCGCACCACGAAGGGAAGGAAATTAGTTTAATAACTCGCCGAATGCACCATATGGAGATAGAAGTGAGGAAAACGCGGCTGCTAGAAGTTAATGTAAAAAACACGAACCGCAAATCCAGCATGGGGCCAGGCTCCAAAACCTAAGTGGAAGTGGCCTAGAAAAGCCACACAAAGACGGCGCTTCACAAGGAAAGGTTCTGCGCTTCTGGAAAATAAGGGCAGGAATAACAAACTGCCTGTGCTAGTAATCTAGGATCTGGAGCGGAGTAACCAAACCTAGTGGGTTTCGACTGCCCGGAGGCATAACAGGGAACTGGGGAGAGACATTCGGCTTAATCTCCAGCATGACAGATGTCCTTAAGGGGATTCCATGTAAATATGTAGTGTATTGTTTTTGCCTCCTTAAAAAAGCAGGGGGAGTTGAACCACCTCTCTCCTATCAGATGGCACGGATATTTTGCTCTGCCTTCAAGGGGACTTGGTGCAGTTTAGGAGCCTCCTCATGATCCTGGTTCACTCCTTCCCCTGGGCCAATGTAAATCAGCCGCATTACAAGGATGTTGTAAGCAACCCTCAGCGCGAGTGCTTGCTGTACGCTGTCTGTGGCTACGCCTGCACCCAGGCAACACATGATGTGGTATCAACAGCAGCATCTTTTGGCTTTTCAACTGCATTTAGGAAAAAATAACAATAAAAAATGGGGTGTGGGGGGGCGTGAAGCAAAGAGGGAAGAGAGAGAAGACAAAATATTTCCCTGAGACCACAGAATACAAGGGCCCATACTGCATTTCCAGCACTGAGCTTATCTTTTGGGCTTATCTGCAAAATGTTCTCTTTTGGCAGAGTTTAAAGCACATCTTAATTAGACAACAGCATTGAAGGTCTGACCATACTGCCAGCTCTGGTTTGTATTCTTGCCTGGTACTATTGGATGGGACTGAATGAGTTAAACTCAAGGGCTGGGCATAAGGCTAATGAGTCTGGGGAAAAAATATTGTTTTTTTTTTAAAACTCACTGATTTGAAAATAAATAATGCAGAAAAACACTTAGGGAGAAGCCTGAGAATATTCCAAAACAGACGCAGAAGCAGATATCACACACATTCACCTGAAAGACAAGAAAGAAGTTCATGTGGGCCAGCCTGCAACCTCCCAAACATGTGGTACATGCAACTTCTAGAGCAACTGCAATGCTGAAAGCTTCTCTAATCCAAAACTAAGCTGATTTTACACTACAACCACAATTATTTTCTTTTTAAAATCAAGCATGCCACTGCCAGATCCTTAGCAGGTGCAAATCAGCACAGGCTTCAAGGGAGTATGCTGATCTACAGCAGCTGAGGGGCTGGTGTAAAATGAGCTCATCTCCTGCAAAATTAACAGAAAGGCATTCCTATTTGTCACCTCCTAGCTCTTCTAATTGCTTGGTAATTTCTATTGAGCTGCTCTAGACATCCAAGTGGCTGACTCGCTTACTGTTCTGGCTGCTCCCCACCAGAATGCCACCGCCTGGCTCTCACACCAAGCCCTCCTGGTGAGGGATACTCGCCCAAAAAAACACTTATTCCCAAAGGATTTTGGCAGGCTTTTCTTTCAGACAGAAGCCATCAGGCCACATCTTGGCATCCTACTAAAAATGGCCGCATAACCTGGACCACCAAACCCCAGCCCGAAACCACAAAAAATATTCCCCGTTCCTTTAGCAAGTTTTCCTAGAAAAACAGCTGGAGGAGCAGATCTGACAGAGCCCCTTCTGCCACAACGGGCTGCTTCCCACAGCAGAAACTGCACTTCAGACGTGAAACTGCCACCGTGCTCTCTCCCTGAGCTGCTCATCGCTCGGTGCCGTCTCCCCGCACGCCAATAAAACCTCGCAGTTAGCGCGGGGAGGAAATGGAGCACCAAGGCAACAACGCTAACAGCAGCCTTTAAGACACCACGGAGGTTTAAACTGCTGTAACTGGGTGGATGCCCGGTGTAAGGGAGCTTTATGGATTAGTTAACGCTGGCATCTTACTTCTGGAGAAAGGGGACTGGCAGGAACCATCTGTGTCACGGCGCATGGACGGGCGCCATGTGACACATGGCCCGGAGCATCTATTCTGAGCTCCTTTGTAAACCCCGAGCAACACAATCCCGAGAGCACGGAGCAAACTAAATAGCATGAGTTTTTCCACATCTAATGCATCGGAGCGTGCCAAAGGAAGAGAGCAGAAAAGAAGAGGGGAATCACCAAACCCCAGCTAGGGAGAAAGGAAACTTGGATGTCCCTGCCCCGTGGCACAGGAGGGTATGCAGAATGGGAAAAGGAAAAAGGGAAAAGGAAAAAAAAAGGAAAAAGGAAAAGGGAAAAAAAAGGAAAATGGAAAAAGGAAAAGGGAAAAACAGCTCATCAGTTTGATCTCAAGCTCATGAATAAAACGGATCTATCACCATTCTCAGCTCAGTGAATGCCTTACAACCACTCATTTCCCCCTTTGGTGAATTTCTGCTCCTTTAGAGGAAGGGAAACCAACCCATCAGGATGTATTTGCAGGAGAGAGAAAAGTGTTTCCCAGTTGCTCCATTGCTGACAGTGCAAACTCCCAATCCCAGAAACAGTGATTACCCCATTTAATCCCCATTCATCAAAATCTTCTTTCACAACCCATCAGTTTTAACTCCTACCTCGCTTACAAAAACCAACGTGACAATCAGAAGAGAATCGGTTTACACTACCAGTAGAAAAATCCCTTGCCAAATGATCTCAAACCCTCATGGTCCCAGTGCTGCAGAACTCCCTGGGGCTGAATTTGGCCCCCTGCCTTCCAGCAGAGACTCGAGCTGTGCACAGTTGCAAGCGGCAGCTCAGTCGTGCCCCAAACCTGAGTTTGTAACCACCTTGTGAAGTCTCCTGCAACTTCTCAAGATTCCTAAAAGCGAACGCAACATTTGGGAAACGTGTCTGGTTGGCAAAGACAGCCTCTCTCAGTGTGCATAATTGCAGGCTGCACTTTAACACTACTTATGGTGGAGGGTGCCTGACACTTTCCATTAAGAAACTCGTTTTTGATCTCCTAGAGACATTGCCAAACTCTCTCTGGTTTTAGATTTTTCCTAGCCCATGTCTGTCTGTCTTGGGTTGGATTATTTGGGAAAGCTTCAGTTAAAACAGTTTGGCCATTTCCCAGAATGAAGTGAGGGGGAAAAAACAATTTGCCTGCAAAGAAGAAAAATAAAAAAGTATAACCATGTAACGGAGAAGTTGTCATGTTCTGAAGCAGGAACTTAAAGCAGCAGTGGAGGAACGCATTGGGCCCATTGCTGCCTCCGATACACACCCCCACGGACACCCACCCTCTTCTGCTTTTGGCCAGCTTCTAACCTTACAGTGGACCCTACTGGGCACTTATTACAGCACAGCAGCTACATTTTTGCAAGATCTGTTCTGAATGCACTCCAGACTCGCACAGCTCTTGTAGGCAGAGAAGAATCTCTACCGCTCCCATCTGTCCAATTTATTTGCTTCTTCATCTCCCTAAACTGCTAAAACCTAGGATTTCGGAAGGTGGGCAAGCATGTGAGGAGTGCTTCCCTTTAGCTCTCCCACACAGTCCTTCCCTTTAGTCCTTCCCACGTAGTTCTCCCCACCTTTTTCTTGACGTTTCAGAGGCAGAGTGTGCCAGCTGAGGTAGGTTCCTTGATTTGGGGTGGCAAGATGCTATCCTATTCCTACAGGGAGCAGAAACTGTTCTGCTCTTCTGCATAAGGAAGCCCTAATCTGGCCTGTGCAGTTATACTTTGTGGTTCAGAAACCTCAGGCTCACTTCTTTATCCACTGCCTCGGTGAAAGGAGCCATCCTAAGTGAGTGCCTAAAGGGAATTACCCAAGAAATGGATGAGTTGAGAAAATGAAACACCCCTTCTCCAACAGCAATGAAAAAAAATCCCCAAAACAAGAACTTCAAATTCCATATATTCTGATCCAACACTAAAAAAGCCATTCACTCCTTCTGGACGCATTGTTATGTGTTTTCCGTATGAATAAGCACAGCATACATCGTACTGAGCAGAAGAAATGCCGCCTGGGAGTTAAAACCACAGAGTCAAGAGATTCAGCCTGTACGCCTGGCAAACACCCAACACCACCATTCACAAAACCACCTAAAGCCAGGCACCAACTTCTACATTCAGGCATGTGAGGCCTGGTATCCAGCAGCCTTGCACGGCCACTATCTGTTACCCACGTTTTAAGAGCTGGTTCCCTATCTGGCACCTCTGCTGGGGCAGAAACCTGCTGGTGTGCTGCACACAGCTGGGCTACGAGCCCTCCAACACTTATCTGTTTTCTTCTCCCTCTGTGGGATGGGATCCCATCCATCCCAGTGGCACTATAAGCAGGAGAAACTGCTCATTGCTTGAGCTGGGAATCACTGGCTGGCCTCTCATTTCATCATCAGAATGGAAGGTATTGCAGGTCTGGATTCCCAAGAAAAGGCATCTATAAAAATAACCTGCAATTATATCAAAAATATTCAGAAATATATATATATTTTTCCTTTCTTAGGCATTAGTGACTTTGCTTGGATTTAACAATAGATGTCAAGTCTGTGCCCCTGCCTTGGGAGAAATCGAACAAGAAACAAAATTCCTAAATGGGGATTTCTCCAAGCACTTCATATACACAACTTTTCAGTGGTATCAGACTATTTCTTTCTTCAGTACTATTCAATCAAGTCATTGGAACTGTTAACAGAAGACTCAATTTTGCCCTGAAATTCCTTCAAAATGAGTGGACACTGAAGATAGCCATTGCTATGCCACGTACACCCTGACACATGAGGTAGAGCCCACCAGACAACCCAACATCACCATTACCAGCAGATGCTCACTGCTTCTTGAAGAGCAGCTGAGCTGTTGGGAGCCTGGCAGGCACAGTGAACGTGGGAGGTGAGCAAGGGAGGGGGCTATTTTGTGGTGTAAGATTTGCAAAAATTACTCACCAAGATACACTGTGTCCTGACACAAACTATCTTCTTCATAATTCATCACAGTCCCAGCAGGATCCGGCCCTGCACTCACCCTCATGCCAGGGATGATAACGACGAAGGAGCAAAGCCACCTTCTCACAGGTCATTTTTCCGGATGGCTTGGAGGCAGATGGCAAAAGACAAGCCCTGCTCCTGTATATAGATACGGATTTAAATTCTGACTTCTTTCAGAAGTGCTTTGTCATATTAAACCATCATTAGAGGCAGCTACATTCCTTTGCATCTTATTAGAAAGCATTCCTTTTTTTCCTCAAAAAATAAATAAAGTGAATGCACAGTAAATGCCTAACAGATGAAGCTATAACAAGCTGTTGCAAAGCATATAACACGGAGATATTGTTAAAACAATGTGTGTGCCTGTTAAATGCAGAAATATTTAATGTTATTATTAGGTACGCTATAAAATCCACCATAATTTATTAAACAATATTAAAGTATTTATAGATGGACCCTTCTACGCTACGTAACCACTTACTACTGTAGCAAACACCCAATGCCAAATCTATCATTTAGGCTTTTTAACTTTCCCGAAGCGTTTTTTCCCTCCTACGAAAAAGCAGATGTTCTAAAGCAACAGCGACCGTAAACTCCCAATATACGCTCAAAGGCTGAAATCTAATATTTAAAATGAGCTGTTCCAGCACAAAGTGCCTCCGTGGTGACCCCTGGTAGCCGAGCGGGAACTAGCTTTTGGCAGCGAGGCCAGGCGGATCGCAGCTCCTGGTGGTGGCATGCGCTGACCAAGGGTGTATTGCATCTGAGCTCCCAACCAAAGCATGCATCAGGCACTGCATCAGGTGTTTCATCAGGTGTTTCATCAGGTGTTTCATCAGGTACTGCTCCACGCACTCCCCAAAAGGAGCTGAAGCTGGGCTTTCAGCGAGCCGCTTCCACCGAGCGATTAGATAATACGTCTGGGTTGGTGTGAATTAGTAATTTATGTAATGAGGTCAGGCTTTATAATGGTTTTTAACCCAAACAGTAAATCTTATGGAGAGCTGCTACCGGCAATTAACAAAAGCTAGCTTTTCTAATGAGGTACCCACAGAGCTAAGAATATGAAATTCTGCATCCCTGTATGGCTTAAATAGCCGCACTCCCAAGCACTGCTACAATGAAATAAATGTTTGGTTTGCTTCTTAATTTTGACATTCATATAGCTCAAGCCTCCAACAAGCGTACAGCAGTTCAACAACTAAACCCAGCACCAACAAAATCACTGAGCATCACTGGCTGTATTAGGGTCAGAAGAAAAAGAATTCTTTGGCTTCATGCAAAAGATCCCGGAGCTCCCCAAAACCTTTCTGCATTTTTTATTGTAACTATGGAAGGGAAAAAAAAAAAAAAAGGCTAAGATTAAAAATTCAGTTCTCCTGAATCCAAAATCTCTCTTCTAAAAAAAAGCTGGACTGGTGCCAGCATAGCTGACAGCAGCCTTTGTCCCCTTATGGCCACCACCAGAAAACTGGCACTGAAAATTCAGAATCTACAGAATTTGATTAAGATGCAAGAGTAAGTAATGTTTTCTCTAATGTTTTTCATAACAGAGCCTCTCTCCTATGTCCTATTTATCACACAGGAAAAGCAGGATAACGTTGGCCAGGGACTACTGCTGGTTCCCAGCTCATCGGAGATGCTCAGCACCTTCCAAGAGGTGATACAGTGCATGTGACTGGTCCTTACATTGTACGTAGGCTAGTGAGAAATCAGGGGCTGAAATGAAACACAGCTCAGGGACTAGTATCTAAAGCTGAAGGAGCTTATTAACCCCCCCCAGGAGGAGAAGTAAGTTTTATTAGCCACATTCTCCACCTTCTGAAGGTGCATAAGCCCACACAGTTTAAAGGCAGGCAACACATTTTTAAGAGTAAATCTTTTCTCCTAGTTCCTATATAGGCCTCTGTGAATCCCCCAGGGGTGAGGAGCAGTGATCAGTGCTGTACTTGGCCAAGCAAGGCAGGCAAAAGCTTCCTGGTCCATCTGCAACAGTGCTTGGAGTTTGATTACAAAAATGGACCTGTACCAACCCCACTGACACGGGTGCACACTGTGGCAGATTTACCCTTAGATCAGGTCCCGATCATCCACAGAAGGGAAGATTTGCTGCAGAAGTTTTAGATCTGTTTGGGCTTTCATCTGTTGATTTTTTATTAACTTGACCAGTTGATCTACTGGCTCTCCGTGCTCTTCTCTCTCAGCACACACACACAAAATCCCGTTTCAAGCAAGGCATCACGCAGCGACCTCAGCTGAATCCGAGGTTTTGTTCCAGCAGAAATGTTGAATTTTGCACTTGTGAAGAACCACGTGGTATATTGGAACGGCTGAGCATTTTGCTCCCAGGGAGCCCAGTTTGAACAACGCTGAACATCCTTCTGCAAGATCCCACCCCCTCCCTCAGTCTGGGGACCCCTACAAAAGCTGGGGAGCTCAGCACCATCGCTGGTCGGGACGTGCGTGTCACACAAATACAGTTCGGACAGCAAGGAATTTGGCTTGAGCAGACAAACAGACAGGTCCAAAACAACAATCTGCCAACTAAAACAGACATCCCAGGCTCAAATTCCCCTCCCCTAGCTCCCATCTCTATCATCACCTTAAAAAAAAAATGGCTTTGGCCCACCACTCAGAAGATGCAGACTATTTCAGGACCAGGGAGTGAGCGAATGCTGGAGCTGAGGCTCTTGCTTGGAAAGCCCCAAAGGACAAATGAGGCAGCATCCTTCAAAGCAAGAGGCAAGTCCCGTTCCATTTATGGCTAAGATTATGACTGGGAAAAAAAAATAAGAAAGAAAGAAAAAGAAGAAGAAAATAAACTTCTCCCTGAAGCCAGAGATCAGCCAGCACAGGAGCTTTGGCTGCAAGCACTCGAGGGAGAGACCATGTCTAATAACAAGCAAGCTGCCACATCCTGGGCCAGATCCAGTTCCCAAGTGGATTGTAAGACACAGCCCTGTATTTATTTTTACCAAGATAAAAAGCATGTATATTTTTATTTCTTGGCCAAAGGAGGTTGGCCACAAACAAGCAAATAAAAACCACCTCCTTATTCTCTGCCTGTGGCTCAGGTGGTGCCGTTCACCCCACGAGCTCCCTCCCGAAGCTGCAGGTACAGGGTGCCAGGAGCGTGTCTGATGCCTGCAAGGAGGTTCCTTGGGCCTGCCTGGGCAACAGCCTCAGCAACCCCAGAGCTCTGCAAGGTGATCCCAGCCTGTTCTTGCTCCTTTTTGCTGGAGAACACCACCTGCAACCCAGAGAAGCATGTTACAGGGAAAGAAGCACTACCTCCAGCAGCCCCAGCCTGCAGTGGTGCTGAGCCTGCTAGGGGCTGCGCAGGCATCCCTAGGAGGCTTTCCCCAGGGGACCCAAAATGCCCACCTGTATCTGCAGTCCTTGGCAAACCAACACTGCCAGGTTACAGAAAACACCCCCGGGTGGTGTTGGGTTAGAGATAAACTCGTACACCTGGAAGCTGAGGAGCTGACAAAGCCTTTCTTGCTACCTACAGACTTTATTTGTCACGGCTGCAATGCTTCCACCTCGCTGCACAGAAGAGGCAGCGTTATGGCACGAAGCTGGAGAGGTGCTGCAGCCTGCTCTGCTACCCCACTCAGCTCGTGGCTGGCTTTGCTGCTCAGGCTCTGCTCTCCCACTCTCTTTGTCGAAGCTACACTGCCTCACCACTGCATAACTTACCCCAGCATTTGTCACCTCTCAACCTGGCCAGCTCAGCCTGCTGCAGCTTATGTTTCAGATTTGGGTTTTTCCATGACTTCAGACTTCAAAAGCTCCTCTGCTTGCCAGAGCCTTTAAGGACAGAGATGCAAGTCAGGACACAATATTTCCAGCGTGAACAGAGATCCGTATTTCTGCTTGTCACAAAAATCATCAGAGGATGCATGCAATGCCAACGCGCTCCCCTCTCCAGGCCATTCCATCACATCTGGATACACTAAACTTGATCCTCAGAATCATGTGTGGAGAAAAACACTGAAATGGTTTAGTCCAAATCAGAATGGGAGCAAAGCTGGTGGACAGTGAAGGCTCAGGCACATGGTTCTGCTAGAGTGGTTTAACAGCTTAGCCAAGATCATTTCTGTGCACACCTGACTGCAATGAAATGTTGTTTCAAACACTGGTGAAAAAAGAGACTTTGCTACCAAGGTCTGCTGCAGGTAACCCAGCAGAGAAGTTGCCCACCACGTGCAGGTAACAGATTTTGGGCTCATCAGCTGCATCGCCTTGGAAATCAGCAAGCAATTGGTGCAGATGAATATGTGGCTGGTGTCTTGTCAAAGCAAATGCATGTCTGGCACACTGATTTCCTTGTAGACCTGGACTCCTGGGTGCCTTTCACCTCTCAGATGGAGATGCAGGCTCCCAAAGTAGCTGGAGGCTTCTGGAAGCGTTACCCTAACACAGCTCATCCCCACCACCACCCACAAATTAAGCAGCTGAGACAAGACCTAGGGAGGAAGAGTGCCAGTCTATGGCTTTGTCTAAAATCTGCAGACCTCAAGCATTTTAGGCGAAGGATTTAAAGGCAACTAAACGAAAGTTATATGAGCAGAGGTGGCAGCAGCTGAGCTGAGTTGGATGTCCTTTAGAAAGGGGACCTGTGTATGGCATGCACAACAGGCTGCTAGGGCAGCTTCAGCTGCACCATCCCTGCAAGTGATAAAAAAGGCTTCCAGGAAGGCTGAAAACGTGAAGTTCCCTTGCCCCTCTTTGGTCTCCTCCTCCCCTTTTTTTCTTCTTTTTGTAAGGTAACAAAATCAAGAAGAGAGGGAAAAACAAATGTTTACAATAGTTAAGTCCATACCAAAGCTCAGTGCTACTCCTCTTTCAGGATGAAGTGCCCATGGTGTGTAATTAATACAAAGAAATTCAGACTTGGTGCATGCAGAAAAGCAAGCAGAATACATTCTTCATTTCTGAAAAACAGTATCTCGAAATAGCCACAAAGATGTGCTACAAATTTCTAACTAAATAGGGGAAAAAAGTCCAATATTAAAAAAATAACCACGCTGGTTTCAACATGTAAACCAAAATTAAAGCTCCAATATAGAATTTAGGATATGAAAAAATAGATGTATTTCAGATAGAAAAGAAAATGTTTCAGGAGAAAAAGCTTGAAGTAAATGAACTTGCTATTCCTGTGTACATGTTAATTATAACATCGTTAACACGGTATTAAAGACTAAAAATAAAGTTTGGCTTATAACAGATATAAATTGTAATTGCCAAATGCCGTAAATTTTGACAAAGTAACTTCATTTTGAAATGTGTTTGTTGGAGCAGGCAGAAAGTCTGAAGTGGGGCAGTAATAATAACACCTTATATAGTAGTCTGGAGTTACTTTGCTCTTCCTAGAGAACAGAAACAGTTTACATACAAGTTTCTCTACCATCTTTTTCCAAATTTCCCTTTTTTTTCCCCCCCCATTTCAGGCCTCAATAGAAAAAAAAAAAAAAAAGTTCAAACAAAACCCAACCAAAGCAAATTTCAGTTTCCCCACTTTGACTCATTTCTGTTGCCTGATGCAAGACTGGACTGAGCGGGGAGGAAAGCCCTTGAAATCAGTGCAACGTCTAGGGGGAATTGAGGGAGTCATCAAGATAATCAAGGGCTCAATTTTTGGAACTGCTGTTCTGATTCAGTTAAAGTTATTGTAGTGAAATTAAAGGGCATGATCGGGAGGCATGAAAGGAGTGATTTTTGCTGCCTTATTCACATTCAGGGAACTGCTGAGGCTTTCATGTTAAACTGGATCCTCATAAGGGCAGGCTTTGGCCCAAAAACGCATTTCAAAACAATCCAGACAGATGGTAACACTTAATATATCCATGAGAAGTGTTTCGCGCTGCCATGCAAGCTCTCTGAGCACTCAGCTGGGCAGAAGAGGGAAATCTCGCTTTCAAGTCGTGTTTGTTTTTATATGCGAGCATATGAAGTTCCATAATGGGGGGAAAATTGGTGACAAACTATCCAATATCAGCCTGAAATCGGTCAAACTGAAAAAAGAAGAGTCCTCAAAGACCCCGACTACGTGTCCATGCGCGGGGCTTGCCTGGCAGGTCACTTAACAGTGCAGTTCCCTGTAAACCCCTGCATCTTGCACCAGCGATTTATCGCAGCACGAAACACACGTGTGTTGTTGCAGGGAGTTTAATTCCCACTGATTAATGTGAAATAGTTTCATCAGGTGACTCTTTCCTCAGATACCAGTTTGTCACTGAATGTTGAAATCCCCGCTTAGGCCTTATTCTCACTCGGGCTACACATGTGCTGAACTTCAAAGCGAGAATTACCTCAATAAACAATTCTGCGGGACGATGTGCAAAGGCTTTTTGTTTGTTTCTTTCAGTTCGCAAGAGAGCTGTTATCTTTCTTAAGGCACGAGATCCTGGGTTCCTGCAGATTACGAGATTAACTGCGGTTGTTATTTAAACTGCGAGCCAGTTTCCAGCTCGTGTGGCTACAAAGAAAAACAGGAAAACAGGATTTAAAGGCAACAGAACTGAAACAACCCCTCCATTTCTAACATCTGGGCATTCAAAGGGCACGGCTGTTTGGAATCGTTAGCCTTTTACCTAGGAATTACACAAATGAGCTAATTTCTGGAACTTCAGCAAAGACCCCCCCCTTTCTGCATAAAGTATGTCCTCAGTTTAAAAATGCCTTCCCTAGGAAATGCTTTCCTCGGGAGCAAACCAGCTGAAGAGACAGCTACGGGAGCCCTTTGAAGCTTTAAGGAGTTCCACGTAGTTTTAAAGCAACCAAAAGAAAGTTTAAAGCAAACCACGAGTTCCCATTTCCTAAGTGGTACAAAGATCTCACGTGCGTGTAAGTTGAAAAGGAAAGTTCATTAACACACTCCGTTATCTTCATAGGTGCTCTGCCTCCCCCTGTAGCACTGAAATCCCACAAACTCATTTTTTTTCAGATTATTTATCTGAAAGGTCACCAAACCTCCTGCTGCCACACACTTCAAGCTTGCTGCCTGTCCTGCTTTTCACAGACTGAGCTTCAAAAGTTCATTTTGTTATTATTTTTCTTTACCAGAACATGATTTCTCAGGATGAAAACGCAATTCCTTGGAGTCAGTGGAAGCTTTACCCCTAATAGGAGGAAGATTTTACCAACTGCAACTCTTTCCCAGACAAGCAAAGAGACTCCACGTGAACAGGGAAGTTAAAATGGTTGGATGCTCCCTGCCTAATTTTTACCCAGTAGCAGAAAATAGAATTATTCAAATTAATGCAAAGCTACTTGAATTTCTGTACTCATAATATATACCAATTATATATAATCTTGGCTGTGTACATATCCCTTTCAGCTTTGTGCTCGACACTGCCAAAGGAGGATCTTCCTTTAAGTCCCAGGGTTAAAGTGTACCTTGCTCTGAACCAAGATTATGTGTCTTTACTGTAAGAATAGGAAAGGAAAAAAAAAAAAAAAGAAAAAAGAAAACCTTAAGAAGCTTCGTTCAGAGCTAATCTCTTGTCCTTGATGTAGCTCCTCTCCGGCTTTTGCAAGAGGAGGGTGAACCCGCAGTCCCTCTGGGCTGTAAGGATCACGCACCATTTTCTCACTGCCCGGTGGGCTTTGGTCAGCTATTTTAATGTTTCCAGTCCTTCATCTACATATGCCACTAGACATAATGCCCCGAGCAGCCTGGGAACGTGGCCATTTGTTAAATCTTGCTGGCGTCAGCTACAAATTGTGCCAGCTTGAGTCTTCATTTTTATTCAAGTGTAACTATTAGCTCTACTGCTAATAAAAAGCCTTTGAAAAGCCTCACCCCCTATTTGTATTCGCTGCTGCCTCGAACACCACCACCGACGTGCACCCGTGAGTGTCTTCACACCTGGTGGAGACAGCCGACCCACCTGGCTGCTGTGACACTTCTGTTTCAGAGTTTGAGCCATTTTTTGGCATTTTTGTGTCGCAGAGAAAACTCGCTGAAGCAAACACGCACACGAAATAAGCGGCTCAACTCACCTGCCCAGATTATATGAAGTTTATTAACTTTCCATTGCCTAAATCGGATTTTGCATTGGCTCACAATCCAATCTAAAAGGAGTGCTTAGATCCAAAGGCCAAGGTTTAATCAGGTGCTTTGCATCACGCCACTCACACACATACCACGCAGGGGAAGAAAATGCCCATTCAACTAATTGCAGGCCCAAGAAAAACAAACCTGCTCGTGTCGCCTGTCCCCTCAGCACCTCCTTTTGGTTTATTTGAGGCTCTGGATCCACTTCAGTGCTCAGAGAGCTGCGGTTATGAGATTATTTGGCTGATGGCGCGAAGCCGGCTCCTTCTCCCCAGTAAGATCAGAGCATCGCGCCCAGGGCTCCAGGCACAGACCTGCACACAGACAGATTTTCTAAACACAGAGTTAATGCAACCATGTCATCTCATAACCACTCAAGTGGTTATTTACCCCTTCGAGTGTTTCTCGCTCAGCTGCTAAGAACGAGTTCAAAAGGGAGGAAAAGTCCAAGCCGAACATGAAAATTTTACCTACCTATTTTGGGGCATAATCTAAACCACATTGATTTGATGGAAGGGCTCCAGCTGGCTTCGAATCAAGTCCAGTATGGAGGTCCTTAAGTGTTACTGAGTTTTTGTGCCATTAACCGTGGAACAACTATTATAATATTCGTATCGGCTCCTCAAAATCTGAGAGGGCCTTTTGTGTTATTTATGTCTCGTGCTAGGGGTTGGCGAAGTTTATTGTAGCAAGGATATTAGTCACTGATTATAATCTTTGCCATTTGTGATAGTGCTTAGGGTTTCTTTATGTGGGTTGAAAGAACAATATGATGAATTAATAAAAACACGGAATGGAAGGGAGAAACGACAGAGCTCCCCTCCTTGCCCAAATATACAGGAGGCCAAATGAGCTCCCTGCCCTGCCAAAACACAGGCAGGAATAATTGCAAAATGTGTACGTTCAGGGTAGTTATCATGCGTGTATTTTGGACAAGCTGCATTTGTTTCTTGAGTGCTCTATCAGACAACGGAGGAAACCAATGCCAACACAGCAAAAGCACACACAAAAGCCTGGGGTAAGCCAGCCCCACTGTGCACTTTTTATGCTAAATTAGGGATAAAATGTTGGAAAGCAGCCCTAACATAGTAAAAAACAAACAAACTATCTAATGATGGAGGAACTGCAAACAGCTCCGTTCAGAGATGGGTGCTCAGTTTCTGCCCTGCTCAGGCCCCACAAGTTCCAACAAACAACTCTGGAAAGTCTGAAAACAGAGGAGAAGAAGATGTGGGAAGAGATTAATTTCCCTCTGCTAACACAGAAATTCCTCTTCAAGAATTTACAAAATATATATATAAATATTTTCTCTAATGGTTTTCTTATCAGCACTAAACATTATGGTTTGTTTTTTTTAAACATATAATTAATTAGATCATAGAAAGTACTAGCTATATATAAATATAAATATATATATATATACACATAGCCAGCAAGTATAGATACTTTACTACGGAATAATAACAAACATATTAAGTCATGGGGAGAGAAACGCATCGCAGCGCATGAGATCTTTTTCTTGCCAGCTGACACCTCTCTAAAATAGAAGGGGGAAAAAAAAATATATAAAATGAAAAGACAAAGCATCACTAGTATTGACTTGTAAGCAAAAAAAAAAAAAAAAAGTTTATGTAAACATATGGACCTTTACGCAAATGCAGAAGAAACTCATTATTCTAGAGAAAAAGCTGGGAAAAATCAACCTGCCATGCCTATGTGTTTTCAACACAACGTAGTTAATAGACAACAACATGAGGATCGATGTGTCTTTGGCATGTGGTACACAGGAACTGCAGAACCCTGTAACTTTAGGATATGATGAATTCATTTGGAATACCTATCGGCTAGAGAAAGCCTTGTGAAGGCCTACAGCGCAGCAATAACGCTCTTAGATTTAACACTGAAAATAATTTGTCGTTGGATGAGCGATGAAATTATTTCACAATTTCTACTTCCTCCCAAATTTCCTCCTTTATCCTATTGTTGCGGATGGTTTCTGTGCTGTCCTAGGCTCCTAATTTCTTTACCCAGACTCTCACAGCCCCTGTTAGAGGGCCATGGTAACAGCGACCTGCTACTCCCCGAAATTAGAAGCTGTACCTTTCCTTCCTTGGATGTGTCCATCAGAGCTCCTCATCCCAGCGGAGCTCCCCTTGCTCTGCACAGCTGGGTACAAGTGCTCTCAGGATCAGGGAGCATTCCAATTCGGAAAATGGGCTTGGATCCACTATAGCAAATCCTATACATTAATGCTGTAATTCTACCCCAAATACTAGAGTGGAAATTAAAAAACAGACGAGAGCAGCAGGATAACATTAAAAGCCAAGGGGAAAGAGGAAAATGTATGTTTTCAAATGAGATTTCTAATGGGAAAGAGAGTGAAGGGCACAGAGAAATACAGGAAAACTGTTTCAGATGGCAGGAATAACGGGGGAAAAGCTTCTGTGGCAAAACAGCAAAGACAGTGGTAGGTCGAAGGAGACAGAGTTAGGCCAGTACTAGAAATAGGCATGAGTTTATCTCTGTTGCTTGGACACAGACCAGCAGTAAAGTCGGGTTTGGGGAAAGGAAATGACAAATTACCTATGGGCTCAGGCAGAGGGAGGTGAGCTGACACAGAGCCAGCCAGCTCTGCGCGGCGCTCAGCTGCTCCCACCCGCCCCACAGCGTCACTCGCACACCTGGGCAAACACCGCACCGCCGACACGCTCACCCGGGCAGCCGTGACACGCACGAAAATGAAATGTTACACCTTTGCTCTGAAATCCGTTCCTGGGCTAGATAGGACTAGCAGACAAAAGGCAGAGGGAGGGGAGGATGCGGCCGAGGTGTGTGGCTGCCCAGCCGGCAGCTGGAGGAGGACGGGGGCAAGTCTGGGGTCCCCAAGTGGAAATTTGTGCTTCTGCTGTAAAATCGGGCTGAATCTGTCTTTGATTTTACTGAGTAAGAAACTAGACATGCAGGCTGCTCCTAACCACCCCTCCGGCTTATTCCAGACAGACAGAGGAGCAGAAGCACTTGTGGTGTCAGCAGGTACAAACTAACTTCAGCTCCCAGCTTCAGTCGGTCCTGCCCAAGCTGCCTGAACCTCCTCCTGGTTCCCAAACACACACGATGGGATTCATTCAAAGTTCATTCAGGCATTTTCATTTGCTGCCCACTGTAGAGCACAGGAACATAATTGCCTTTTATGCCTTAAACAATACCTGTCACGGCTTCCTATGAAAAATACTCTCTCATTAAATCCCTGTTTTAGAACGGTTACCTCATTTTATCAAAGTTTTGAATCCGCAAAAAAAACACAGATTGATCCCTACTAAATTCACCAGTGTTTTCCATAAAAGGATCTGAAACAATTTATGCCATTTCTAGCTTGCCATCTGCCTGCTCCACTCAGAAATAGCGCTGATGCCTTCCTGCTGCCTACCTGTTCCTGCAAATACCATCCAAATCTGTTGTCCCGCTTCAACCCAACTCACTAGAGGGCTACAGACTTCAAAGATTAGGAAGTTCCTATCGGTTTTGTGAAAATCAGTTAGATCGATGAGAAAGGCCTGAGCTAGCACCTGTATCTTGACAGAAACGCAGGCTCAGCTGCTGCAAATCCTGCTTGGGAGCAACCAGCCATCCCAGCAGAAAAGCCACGCTCTCCTTGCTGGTTTGTGCATGGAGAGCTTCAGCAAGCCCTCACACCCAGCAGCAGTCACCTGTACGGGCTGCTGTCACTGCAACGTAACGGTGTGGGAGACGAGGACAGCCAGAAAAGCTGGTTTCATTACTTCTGCCACTCACTGGCACAAAGCCGTCCTCCTGAAGGACAAGCCCAAACCACGCAGGCAATCCCAAATGAGAACGTCAGACCCAACATTGTGTTTGGTTTTGCAGAATTTGCTGATGAATAACAGATCAGGGAGAAGATTTCCATTTTCCAGATGATGACTGGACATCTCCTTTAGCAAACATGAGCCAGAGATGTTGAAATCTTCACTTGGTTTGCGCCAGGAACGCCAATCCCATTGATTTCGAAGGGACTAGGATTTCACTCCAAACCTTCAGAGCTACTCAGCTTCAGCTGAATGTTTCTTCTCCCAGCTCGTGCTGCCTGTTCAGAAGAATTATATCTCTATAATTCAGAATAAAGAGATGTTCAAAATACCTTACCCTCCACTTAGGCATAACCAGGATCAGGTGGCCATGTGATTCCATTATTTATGTAATGCCTCAAAATATCATTTGTCTTCTAATACGAGATGACAGGTTTCATATGTACAAGTTTTCTATAAGAGTAGCACGCTCATCTTGATCCACTCAATACACACATTGCTAATTTGAGATAAAAGATTTATCAAGTAGATCCTGTAGTTAGTTGGCTGCAGGAGACCTTTCTTTCTTTACTACATAGATTTATCTGGAATTTCCTTATAGCTGTGCCAATTTTCATGATATATATTTAAACCACAGGTTTTGGGAAAACTTATTTTCACTTCGTACGTGCTCGGCACCTAACAGTGCATGTTGCTGGTACCTACTTGAGGCTCCCATGTGTTCCTGCATGCCCACAAAAATAGGACAAGAGAGCTTTTAATACAAATCTTACTATTTTTAAAGGACCAATAAGACGAATTGGCTTCTTTGGTTGTCAAGCCATACATAATATACACAAAACTCTGTTTGTTATTTGAGCGAATTATACTTCTGCACTCAAAGTCTCATTTAACAGATGTTAGAGGATAACAAGACTCTGCTATCTTTCCTTCATCAATGCTTCCACCAACTCGAAGAAGCAGCATCCATCATTATTCGTCGTTAGTGTCCAAATATGTGGACAGTAGCACAAGAACTGGAACTGTGACTTGGAAGAAGCCACAGAGTCACAAAATGGCTGAGGCTGGAAGACATCTCTAGAGATCATCTTGTCCAATGCCCCTGCTCAAAGGAAGGCCAACACACTGTGTCCAGATGCATTCTGCATACATAACACATAACATTGACTTAAGTCATCACAGACCCTTCTAACCACTCCTTCACCTCAGAAGTAAAAGCAATCAGGCACAGAGATGCCACCTAACTACTATGCCGTACTGTTATAAATTCATAGAAAGAGAAATATTCCTAAAATAATTATAGAAATTCCAACAACAACCAGAAAGTAGATTTTCTGCTTAACTAAAATAAACCATTGGCTCAAGAGAACATGAAGAACTTTGCAGGTCATTGGTGGCTTTCTGACCTCTGAACTCATCGTTAACCCTCTCTCTTTAAAGCACAATACCTTGCTTCTATATTTATGAAAGAATTTTGCATCTAGTCTATGGAGACAACATTTAAAATGTGTCCTGAATGAAGCCACCTCAAAATAGTCCAAATAGAGAAGGCACGTGGTTTTCCTTTACATCAGTCACTCCCCTGACCTTGTGCAGCAGGCACGCTTTGTTCCTCAGGAGACTGTTTGCTTCCTCTCATCTTCATCAACATCTTCCTCCAAATGTTCTTCACCTCACACATTCCTCCCTACTCTCACGGATGTGAAGCAGAGCCATAGCATCATTTCAGACAGGGAGTCCTCCCCTGTCCCCCGACGGAGGTTCAAGGAGGATGGCTGACACCTCATCCAGCTCCTTTGATCACGCATGTCTTGAGGAAACTCTGGTTGGGTTCAGCAAGAACGTGAGTTTTGGGAAGCTTTATTTGGGATAGGTTGGATGGGGCTTTGAACAACCTGGTCTAGTGGGAGGTGTCCCTGCCATGGCAGGGAGGTTGGAATTAGGTGATCTTTAAGGTCCCTTCCAACCTAAACCATTCCCTGATTCTATGATATTTTTGGCTGAAGTTCCTCTAGCACAGCCTTTGCTTAATGGGGCAATGCTCCACTTTCAGTCACATAATGGGTAAATCTCCTGTAGCAAGATCGAACAGGAGAAAAATCTAACAGTGACATGAACAGAAAGTCAGAGGTGATCCTATACAGGGTCACTTTTCTAAAAACTGACAGGAGTTTTCAATATTTGGCAACTAGAATGAATATGGCCTGTCCCTGGAGAGACAGAGTCAAGGAGGAGAATTAAGCACTGTCTTGGAAAAGACACAAACTCCTAACATTATGGTAAATACAAGCCACCCTTCCTGGAAAAGGAACACTGAAGGACCCAAGGCCAGCTTTTGATCCATGCTAAAAAACATTTGGATATTTTTATGAGCAGCAGGTTCACCAAGACTCTTGCTCAGAGGTTAAATCTCACAGAAAAAGACAAAATAAGGTGACTAAGGACTGTTCGTGTGAGCAAAGATGTACAGGAAGAGGCCCAAGCCAGTGTGTTGATCTTGCATTATGGAAATCGATTAAGCATTAATTATAAATGCTCCTGAAGGTTAAGTGAAGTGTGCCTTGCTACAGAGCCAGCAGCCTGATGGAGCTGTAGGGCTGCCCAATGCAAACACCCGGGGGCAGGTGGAAATGCTGGGCTCCGCTGCCTCCCCGCAGGGCAGGGGTGGGACATCCCATACAGGCACGGGGCATCCTCAGAACGGCTCTCCAGGCTCTGCACCATGCACCAGGGCAGCCCCGAACAGCAAGAAAACCAGAGGCAACCATCAGCCCCAAACACTGCTTGAGCCCTTTATGTTAAACGCCTCACTCGGATTAAATTTGCAATCTCTTCCCCGGTCGCTCCCTAGTGAAACTGTTGCCTTGGCAAGGCCACAGAGGAGGATGGAGGTTTGCCACGTTACCTCCCAAGGCACCCTTCCCTGGAGAAAGGCTGCAGGAGAAGGCCCAAGTTGTATTTCTGTTTGTGGAGGACACAGTACGCAGCGTTGACCAAGCAGTTTCTGCCTTCTCTCCCTCCCCTGCCACGTAGTTTCCCAAAACAGGCGTCTCCTGCCCTGGTACATCTGTGGACTGAGGTGATTTGTCTCCCGTACTCCGATTATGTACGGCTTAATTATCTACTGACTAATTGCACTTGCCTTCTTGAATGTCTCCAGGTAACAGGAGTACTGTTTTCTTTTTGCTCATCGGGCCGTGAAGGCAACCAGTTTGTCTCATCCTTTCTGGTACTTTCAGACAAAGGGCCTTTCAAAAGCAAAAAATCCTGAGCAGAAAATCTAAGTAATCCCTCTTCCCACGCCCCAAATAAGACAAATAAACGTGTGTGCATGTGTCCAGCTCAGGCGCAGCTCTTAATGCAGCACCCTGAGCGCAGCACCCTCCCAGATTTACCTGTACCCAGAGGGAGGAGCGGCCTGCTCACAGTTCCCTTTCCAGCCATTTATTAAAAGGAAGCTGCAGAAATGCGAGGTTAATCCCGACAGCAAGAGCTGCTAACAACTTGAAACCGTGGCACAAATGAGGGTGTTGGGGGTGTTCTCTCCTCCCAGAAAGTGAGTTGGAGTTGCTGCCTCGCCAGCTCTCGCCCCAGGTAAGTGCTCACCCGTTCCCCGTCACATGCAAAGCGCAGCGAAGCGGCCGATGGATTAGACACAGATGCTTGCACAGCAGCAAAACAGGGAGCCCACAGTCTGCTACTGCTCCTCTGAGAAGGGGCAGAGAGCTGGGACAGCTTCACCAGCTCACCCACTGATGGTGCTCAGCCCTTGGGTGAGGATCAGAACGCCTCGCCTAGGATGCTCTCTTCTCAAGGCTTATCTAGAATGGAGACCCGTCAGGAAACTGGGGGCATTTCCACACAGGGGGCCCTGAGCTGACAGAAGTGCAGCTGAGGTGGTGTTGCCTTGGTTTGGGAACACCGGCCTGTCCACACACTCACCCTCACATACACTGCTTGAGCTGACCATAGCTGGGAAGAGCCACTGCACAACAACGGGCAGGAGAAGAGCTGCTCTGAGGAACCAAACCAACCACAAACCCAACGCAGCCCCAAACCCTACTGGGACAACACGTGAGGGAGATAAGCTTTGTGTGGAAGCATCGGTCAGCGAACGTTGTGGCACTCTGTTGTGTATTTTTGGTCACAGGTATGTATTAACGCCTGATAACAGATTGGTTTAGGTTGGATGGGACCTCAGGAGGTCATCTGGTCCAAAGGCTGTGTCTACACACTAAGCAACACTCCCAGGCCAAGCCAAAAGAAGAAGGTGCAGGCCCTGGTGGAGCACCTTCCCCTCAGAGCACCATTGGGCCCTGGCCTCCAACAGGCCTCATGCCATGGGGAGGCCTGGGCTGGCTCCAGGTTGAAGGGCACAGGACAGGGCAGAACACCAAGCATTTGTTTTCCCCCTTCCACAACACTGCAAGCCAAATACAGAGCTGTAAAATCAGTTTAAAAGGTAGTGGTGGTTGTCCATTCTCTGGCCTGGTCAGCAGGTACGAAGGAGGATACAAGGTGTTTTGTTGTTGTGTTGTTTTTTTTCCCCTCCCCTCTGAAATGATCCACCCATACTTCTAAAAATTCAAAAATCTCCAGCTCAGGGATATTACCCAACCTCCTCTGAAGAGGCCTTGCTAAAATCTCTTCAGGAAAATTGATTCTAGAAGAGAAAAATATGAGCCGAGCTGCCCTGAAAAGCAGCTGAGCGTAGTCCAGATGTGGAGACCCTGTGATGGATACGAGTTGCTATTGACTGAAATGTCAACGGGCCTTCAGTTTTATGGTGGCTATCAGCCTGATGCTCACTGGAAATCAATATTTGCAATTTAAATTTTGTATTTTGTGTGTTGCCATCTGCAGTTTAATGTCTGTTTCTCTTTCTCGGGCTGTTTTTTGGGGGCATTTTTTTCCCCAGTCAGCCCGGTGAGAAGCAGAGCTGATTGCATACTGCGTCAGCACATGCTGGCAGCTGAGCCGGTGGGATGAAGCCGATTCAAGAGCTCGTGTGGTCCCACACCCGAGACAGCAATAAACTTGTATTTTGTTTTATTGCACCAGTTTAGCACCACAGCATGCGTGAGATTTCCCCTCCTGGGTTGCAGGGGACGAAATCCTATTCAGGACCCATAAGAAAATAAACACATCTATGTGTGTGAGACAGTACTTACAACACAAAGTAGTGAAGCAGAGTATCCACTCCCAGCCCTTCCCGG
Source organism: Aythya ferina (assembly GCF_964211825.1). Lineage (NCBI taxonomy): Eukaryota > Metazoa > Chordata > Aves > Anseriformes > Anatidae > Aythya > Aythya ferina. The sequence goes on from NC_140298.1 coordinate 10,586,945, forward strand.
ACTTCCTTGGGGAAGTTACTGTGCTGCTGGGTGGACGTTTCCCATCTGCCCAATTACCGTAATAGTATTTCCCATTCCCACAGTGATTTTTAGTGAGTTAATGCATTTAACCCCCTTGATTTCTTTATCCTGATGTTCATCACCATCCACCTCCCTTTGATACAAGTTAAACTCAACACATTACTAATAAATGAAAAATATCAAGTCATCTTTCCTCACTTTCAGGATTTTGTTAGCCCAAGAAGTGCATGCAAGCCTCCTTTCACACCTTGTTACCCTCTTCACCGCTCCTTCTTTGAGGTCTTGTGTTTCCCTGCAAGAGGAGATCAATCCTATTCAACCCAAGGGAAGGCTCCTGACTCAGCGAGCCCAGCAGGACTTTGAAACAGGGCTTCTGCCTTTCTGAAGGTCTTCCAGGCCCCTAGGGCACTCAAGGCTCAAATAAATGAGCTGAAGACCATCCACGGTAAAATAGCAGCTGAGCAGGGACTTAAGGACCCCCATTCTGCTTGGAGTTAAAAAACAGAAATAAAAAATCAGGGTCTAGAGCCCCTCCATACACCTTCTGCTTTTGGGGACCTTGAGAGTCCATCAGCCTTGGGGCACTGAACCATCTCCTTTTTGTAATCATTTTACATGACAACTGCTCCCTGCAAGAAATAGAGGGCCAAATATTTTTTCCTCATTTGTGTGTTCCCTTCTGGAGGATGGGGACCATGTAGAGCACATTCTCTTCTCACAGGCACCTAGATTCTTTCAAACCCTCTCTTCCTCTGACTAATGTCTCTGGATCCTATTTTTCAGCACAGGATGCTTGGGATAAAAAGTGAAACCATTTGCTAAACAAGAGTAAGGTCTCATCTTTCACTTGGCACTACGCAAGCAACCATACAGAGACAGAGTGCTTCATGCCACCTGCAAACCTTGACATACACTCAACATGCCCTGAATAGGGGTACCCTCCTCCAGCCAGGCCAAAACCATCAGGGAAAGTTATCAAGGTGAGCAGAGAGCATGAAAAGACTCTCCCCAGATGATAATCCATGTAGGATTAAAGAAGAGAGGAAAAACCTGATCTATCTTTGCCTTTTATTCAAGCACTGGACGTGCATGGAAGCTGTTAAAGACACACTTACAGAAGCAGCTCTCCTCAGAGGAATGGACTACAACGTGCAGAGACAGCAGCCTTGGCCCAGGCAACTTATCTGGGGGAGTTCATGAACAATCCCCTCCCTAGCTGCAAAGTTCCCAGCAACAAGAATTATTCTTTTTCATTTCACTCCCATCTTTGGCACACTGCAACGTGGAGTAGCAGCACCAAGAGAAGCGGGAGCCGTCTGAACTCATCGCTCCCAGGCACACAGAGACCTTGGGTCTCCACATACTCACACTGGGGTCTGATAGATTAAGGATTCATGCCTGGTTATTTATTTATTTGCAACGAAACCCAGCTCCTATTGTCTTATGCATCACTTATTCCTACTGCCACAAACACCATGTCCTTGAAAGAGCTGCTTTGATAATCGTTAGAGCTCACCTGCAACAACCAGCTCGGAGGGGGAAGGCTTATGATTAGAAAGTCTCTGCCAGGTAGCTTGCTCCTGTGAGAAGCTACAACTAAGCCACAGCATCCCTCTGAGATTTATACTGCCAAGATCAAAAACATCTAATTGAGCAACAAATGCCTTATTTGCTGCCATGCCTGAAGCTGACCAGAGCTACCCTCGTGAAGAGCCACTGCTGCAGAAAATAGAAATTACTGGGGAAAAAATTATGACACACATGGGAGGACAATGCCAACCAGCTGAGAGGAGCGGGTAAATAAAGTCAATTATCAAGTTCAGCATCAAAAGACCAAAGCTTCCTTTCAGAACTCAGCTTTTGCACTGCTCTTACCGAGACGTTTCATACTTGGGTGTTCAATGAAGTCGGACGACGTGCTCAGCTGTTTTCGGCAGCAGGGCGCTGATATTTATTTCAGAAATAAAAGGGCCTTGTAATTCATTTGTAAGGCTCTACGTGGTTAATTCCTGATGCCTTGTAAATGCTAATTATGAAAGAAAATGTTAAAGGGTTCCTTAGGAAATCAATACTTTATTATACAATAATTGCATCTGCAAGTTTAATGTTCTTCATAAGACTTTGGAAGAATGGAAGAGGTTGGGGGGTCAGATGATGCAAATGGCAGTTGCATGACCTGGAAAGTCACCGAGAATCCGAGGCCTAGTAAAATGCCCAGACGTCATTAAAATATTTCCACAAGTCCAACACTTAGTGTGGGAGGCAAACGGCTAGAACATCTGTCTGGGTGACACCTTGGCCCGGCGCTGGATAGAAACCTGGGCACGCTTATAACTGGAATGGCTGTTCTAATATTCATCCAAGGGCTTTGGTTATTCCCTTGCCTGAGTGGTTTGTTTCTCTCGGGAGCAGCATTTCAGTTCTTTTCCCCCTCGGCTTCCCCTGGCTCGTTCCCCAGTTGTTCCAGCTTTCAGCATGGGAGCCAGCGAGGAGCTACTGTTAGGGTTATAAGCCCTGGAGACAGGATGTAGCTGAAAAATCATTCTTCCAAGAATTTCTGGGTCACTGTCTAATTGATACTAGCATTAGCATGCTTCATATTCATGTTCCAACTCCACGGGCAGTACTTACTCTGCACCCAGCCATGTCGGACTGCTCCAGGCGGTAAGAGGGAACCCAAAACAACACTACTGTATCAGCCTAAGAACGCATCTGCCCCAAGAGCTTTTACAACAGCAGAAGAGAGAAAAAGAGCCTTTCTTTCCACTGTGGTCATCAGCGCAGCGCTGTATTTTTCTGTTTTTTATTACACACTTTTTAAAGGAAATATTCCATGTTACTTAGCTTATTAATTTGCAAAGAAACCACAAGTTATTTCCTTACATCATGATGGTTTCTTTTAATTTTTTTTCAATCCTTACAGGCTATAAAAATCCAGGCACTTCAAAGGAAATGAGCTGAAGACTCGGTATGTTATAAAAGGAATCCAGACCACGTTCACAAATTAGACATCCTTTGCGAACAGCAAAGTATTTCACAGGTTGTATTGCAGCTCATACTTTGCCGAGACAATGAATGAGAAGTGAGTAGTGATTCATAAAACAATCTGTACATTTCACGTATGATAAAATAAGACAGGCTTGCATAGCTTTCTTGGAGAACCAAAAGGCGGTGCCTTGCGATCAGCAAGCTACTCAAATAAAAACGCAGTAGGAGGGGGTGCAATGCTGAATTGCTGCAACCACTCCTAGTGATTCATCTTTTTTCAGAAAGTCACCCAGTCAGCACATCCAAAACGCGGTATGAAAATGACACATGTGTGTCCCCCGAAAAACTGATGGAAAGAAAGGAGAGTGTGTGCATGTGCGCACATCTGCGTGGTGTGCAGGCAGGGTTTCTGTGTGAAAGGATGCGTGCTTCTGCAAGAATTTCTGGTTTGCTGCCTGCAGACAGGTCAGAGGGAATCTGCCTCAACACATCAGCCATATGCTGAGCGAGGTGGCTGCAGGAATTTCATTGTTCAGAACAAAGCTTGGCCTTTGCTAAGTGCAGCCAGGCCCCCAGTAAATCCCCCATCCTGGCTCATTGAAATACTCTCTCTTCTTTTCTATTCTTCTATTTCTATTTTGAAATAATCTCTCTTCTTTTCTTCTTTTGCCCAATAATGCATTTTTCTGGCACTTGCCAGCAAGAGATAATATACATTCATTTATAAAGGAGTGACACCCACAAGAAAAACAAAACATGCAGAACTAACCACACGTATAGCGGGGAACTGGCAATGCCAAAAAGTACTTTTGTCCAGCTCAGCAGACTGAATATCAAACATGACCTCCCTCTAAGCCTGTAACAGTAAAGAACGTTACCTATCTGCTCCAGAAATCCCCCCCTTTGCTGCACTGTCTGCCTGGAGATAAGATGCTCCGCTCGGTTCTCTGCAACCTGCAGCTGCAGTGAGCACAGGGAGCAGCACCAACTCCGTTCCCAAGCTTTCCTAAGTGTCTTACTGACACCTGGGACAGGCTTTAGGGACAGCTCAGCACCCACAGGGGCACTGAGCTAGGTGTCCTGGTAGACTGTGCCCTGCTGGAAAGAGCCAGAGGGCTGCAGGGAGCGCTTTGAAGATGTTGCTTTTGTTGGGAAACCTATTGGAAACCTAGCTCTGAAAGTGAGCTTAAAGGGCACAGCTCCTCCTGATTTGAACACAAGATAAATCTAATTTCAGGAGCCCAAGCAATGAAATTAGATGCTTAATATGAAATAACTGGCCAATATTTGAGAGGAATAGAGAAAAGCACCGACCCCAAGCTTTTCCTCTCGTAAAGGGACAGCATCCAGCAGTCCTATTTGGGATGTTCACGGCTGCCTCGAAGCCTAAGGACACAACCCGAGCCTGTCAGCTACTACCACAAGCACAATGCTCCTGCTGCAAAAGCCTGTTACCTCTGATGATTCAATAGTTACGATCGAAAACTTGTCCTTCTGACAATGAACATCCTTCTTTCAGTGCTGCACTGAACACTGTGCATATAATTACAGGAGAGAAGAGAGCTCTGCCACTCAGTCAGCTACTGAGTAACAGGAGCTGATCTCTGAGCTAGTCCATGCCCTGTAACCACAATCACTACCTGAAGAAAGGACATGGCAAGGTAAATACCTGAAAGTTTTTTCTATTCTTCTGCTCAATGTAAGTCACAGGGGGACCTAATCATCGAGACAAGGTGTGGAGTGAAGAGAGATTAGCTTTGTAAACACGATGCCAATCTCAGGCTCTGGAACAGCTAGAGACATTTCAGGGATGCAACAAAAGATTTGGCACTCTGGTGTTTGGTCTCAAGAGCAAGACTGGGGAGGGAAGGGCCCTGCCAAAAGCATCACCAGCTCTAGGCATAAGCTCCGTGATTTTGGGGACTTAGTGACCACACATCCAAAGCTGCTCAGTACGATGCAGAGGACATCTCATTTGACTGCATCTCTTCTACTGGACACAGCAGCTTTGCTCAGGGCGATGCTACAGTCAATACGCAAAAGAAATAGGGATGAAGGGGAACTGGGCCCAAAGCCACTCTGACAGCATGAAGGATTTCAACCTGACATCCCCATGCTGAAGCACCTCATATCACCTCCTTAAACTAATACTACAGGAAACCCCCTTGACAGATAACTATTTTGTTCCTCAAGCTTTTTTTTGTATTGCCTGGGAGAATAAACTCAACAGTGCTGTCCCTGGGGGAGCTCCCTACTTCTGTCTAACCAAAAACCATTTAAAGTCTAAGTATCTGGAGGAAAGTTTCAATGGGTTCTTGGCTGATTCCTTCAGCACCTGACATTGTCATATTGGGACGATCTTCCAGGAACTGACTAGGCCACCCCAAGGGCTCCTTTGAAATGGAAAAGGAACTTAAGAGCAGCTCTCACTAGAGCAAGTTACCAGCTGGCAATCCTATGAATGAATTGGTCCAGAGGAAATGTGCTCTGTGGCAGAACCATTTGCAAAGGAAACATGCTGACAATGACCATTCCTGCTGCTGACAGGTGGAGACATTTTCTCAGTAAGAAAATACATACCCGTCATCCTCAGCCAGGCGGGATGGCTTTATCCCAGGCACAGAGAAAAGTTAAGAGGAAACAGAGTAAATAATTGCTTTTCAATGGGGTGACACGTGCATGCACACGCATTCTCAAACAGACAGTCCTGAGTGTCAGAAATAATCCTTTAGATTTCATAGACTTTATGAGAGTACTTTACTAAACGTGTCATTTAGTCAGGATATCAGAGCAATGTTTTTCTCCTACTTTCATGGGCTGTTTTTGGTTTTGGTGTTGAGTTTTTGTTTTGTTTTTGAGTCTTTGGGGTTCATATTTTCAAGTTCTTTCCAAAGTTTTAAGACTCTGTGATTTAATGAAAGATAAGATCGTCACGTAACATCTTGGCTTCAGAAGCTTGAGGTTTAGCAAAACACAACCATAGCCAGGCTAACAATAGGATTGTAATAGTTGGCCCCTCTCAAATTTGGTACAAATACCACCTGCTGAGTGATTAATAGATACCGATACCTCAGACACGAATTTGGGCAGCACCCTTTTGCTCTGAAGTCTTTTCTGTGCCATTTGGAGTAGGAGAAGACCATCAACCTCAACTTACAATCATCTGGTTTCTGTCATTTTTTGTCGCAACTTTACCGCCGGCGCTGTCATCTCAAATTTGGCTGAAATTATAGATTTTTGTCAAGAAAGCTTTCGCAGCGTGTTAGAAGAGCCAACACATTCCTCTTACTTTAAAGCAAAAATTCCAGAGGAAACAGTTGTTTTGGAACAAACAGAGACCTCTGCAGTGGTTTCAGCTGAAGCACTGGAGAACTTGGAGGTTGAACTGATTATAGACAAAAGCAAAACCCACTTCAACACCATGTTGAAAAGTAAACACCGGGGGGGTGGCTGGGGAAGAAAAGAGCAAAAGAAGAAGTTAACAGCATTCTAATTTTTCCCTGTTGTCTCATTTTAAAGGTTTTATAAATAACACATTTTTAAAGATTTCCTTTTCTCCACTGATTTCTAAGTCTCCAGAAAGTTTTCTCCCATCCTAGAGTTGTTCTTTGTGCAAAGCAGGAGTCTACACCATCTAGCCCTGATGTAATTTTTTTTTTAAAGCACACTTCTAAGTATCATTATCCTCATTCCGTAGGTGAGGAAATAGCTTATGTAAATTGCTGAAGGTCACTAACCAGGCAACAGTGCAGGCTCAAGGCTCTCTCCCCTCTCCACCACATTTTACGGGAACAGAAATTAAGGCAAATTTCCAAATGAAAAATGCTGTTATTCGTTTTAAGTCCTGTCCTTAATATCTGACCTGGAGACCACCAAGTTCTCTGCTCTGAAATTGCTCAGAAAAGGGAGCCATGAAAAATGAAGTAGCTCGAGGGAACTCATATTACTAAATAAGTGGAAGAAACCACTACAGACACACTGTCCTTCAGGAAGAACTGGTGCTGAGGCTCTGCTTGTTTTTTTCATGATGTGGTCAGGCACGTGTCAACCCATAGACATTCAGACAGCCTCTGTGCATCTTTGGGAGCTGCAGTTTCATGTCATCCACTTCCCCCTAGCCCTATTTCTATTCTAGCAGGGCTGATAAAATAAAAAAAAAGAGAGAGGGGATGCTCTGCTCCCTGCCTCGACCAGAGTCAGAAGGGATCTCACCTGGGGGATTCTTCTGTTCAACATGCCTGCTTGTCTCCAGGATTATCACAACGTGCAGCACTGAGTTCATGGAGATCTGACACTAACTACTTTGAGACTCTCCCTCTTGCACTCTCACCAGCTTTTCAGCTCAGATAAGGAAGGAGTGAGAGGTAAAACGAAGCCTGCTGCTGCCAGTGGTGGTACAGGTTCCCAGGTGAATACTGCATTCTCCCAACAACTTGGCCTTCCCTGTCAATTAATTATTCTTAATTCTTCAAAGAAATTAGCCTTTTGCTCTTCCTCCCCACCATTTTGAACCAGAACACTCCCCCATCCTTTCTAACAGCATTTAGAGGAGCTCACCAGCAGGAGGAGGAGGCCTCTTTGGCCTTTACCTACCCAGCATGACACTCCCTCCACGCCAAGCAAGCTAAGGAATTCAAGCAGGTTCAACAGGCTCTCAGAGACAAGTGATTTCCAGCCAAAAAAGGCTGTTTTTCCCCTAAAGATCAGATGTTTTAATCTGCCATCCAGGTCTCACGCAGAATCTTTGCAAACATGGTTTATATGCCAGCAGGTGATGACTGCTCATCAGAATTAAAAATAAATAAATCACAGCTTGCAGGAGTTAGCTCAGCATTCACAGAACATCACTGCTGGTGGCCCTAACATCACAAGAAACCTTACATGCTTAAGACATCCCGAAGTGGAATGCCGAAAACTTGGAGTAGAGAATTTCAGGAAGCTGAGGCTGATTGAATTTGGCAAAACTTTTACAGCTTTTCTAGGCAAAAACCTATCACCTTCAGCAGCACGTAAGGATGCTCAGATTGTAAAACAACTCTGCTATTTCATGGCTTTTTTTTTTCCAGAGGATGTCCCATACGATCTCCCAGCCTTACTGTCATAAAACAGGTCAGTGGTTCCTGCATCAGCCTCTAGCCACACCTCAGTAAAGCAGATTTTATATTAGCTAGCTTCTTCCACCTTCCTTGCTATCTGCCCAGGATTTTTGTATCTGCACCTAAAAAAGGTGCAGCCTCAGCCCCTCGGGGTGATGCTCCTGCACATCGTGCTGCTCTCGGGAAGCTCTCCTGCCCACAATTCATTCGCTCTGCAGCCATCGTCGCTGCTCCGCAGCTGCCAGCGCTCACGCTCCCTTCACCAGGATCTGGTGGCTTGCGCCAAGAAGTGTTTTGTTCATGTCGATGTTAAAAACTACACTTCGGGACATTGATTTGCTCTGAATGCCTCCTAGCCCATCCTGACGTCTGAGCGACCCGCGTGCCCAGTGCTCTATCACCCCAGCAGCTACAGGAAGCCCAGGTTAAGAATACCGGGCTGTCATATTGACAAAGTGGGGGTGGCATCTTGAGATAAAATTCCTTCTGAGTTTTGTTTTTTTTTTTTTAATCAAAATGGAGCCAAGAAAATACCTCATTGAAGAATCAAAACTCTCCTGTTTTCACACACACACCCCCTCCCAAACACAGCTGTGTTTGAAGGGCAGGCACAACCAGGTTACAGCATAATCCAATAAAGCAAGCAGGAATTCAAGGTGCAACAAGCCTTGCCCTTAAGAAGGTAATTATTAGGTCAGACCAAGAAAAATTGATGAACCTAAGATAATACCCCCATACAGATCAACAGTCCTCATATAAATTTTGGTCCTGGCTCCTCTGAAACCATTAGCATTCCCTAGCATTGTAATTTACAGCCTGATGATGCACTGAATCATACTTTAATTTACCGGGAAGGTATGAACAAACATTCTTGGGTGGAAATTAATACCTGATCTTTGGCTACCTCTTGTGGTGTAAAAATCCAAAGAGAGGAATTACATTTTACAAACATCAGAGAAAGTCATTGCCCAATGGATGATGTCAAGTACTTCTAAGGAGAAAACCAGTTCCTGGTTTTTTATTTATATCTATGTAAGCCTAGAGGATCTTGCCTTGAAAATCTGTGCTAGGGTATAAGCAGGGTGAATACTTACAAAAGCATGTGCCATCAGTGACATCTGTTTTCAGGAATGGTTCAAAAGGAGTGCAAAGAAGTAATGTATTTTTATGCTGGGAATCTTTCGTATCTGTAGAGCCTGATAAAAGTCTTAGGGTCTTTCAGAAATTTTGTGTGGACCCCAAATGAAAATCTTGCCTATCCCACTGAAGAAACACAATGTATGAATTACGTGTCACGTCTCTTTTTAAAGACAATGCAGGAAAACAAAAAGATGCAAAGCTAAAAATGACCCAGGAGGCTTTTCCTTTGTCTTTCAGGACAAATGGAAAAAAAAAATAGAGTCAAGAAATAGTTTGCCTTCATACACAAGAAAGTAGAGGGCAAATAAAAAGGGTTATAAATAAAAGCCTCACCTGTTCCATATTCTTAATGTCCTGTTCTCTAAAATATTTCACGGTGTTGCACAATTTTATGTTTGGAGAGAAAACTGGGAAGCATTGCTTTACATAACCTAAGGAGCAAAAACCTGGGGAGCTGATGAGCCTCTGCTATGCAACAAAAGCTCCCCCACATAAAATCAGACTCAACAGCTACCAGCGACTTCAAGTATAGTAAAGGTGCAAGATATACAGTTATGGAGCGGAGCATCATAAATGCAGCTGGCATGCTGAGAGAACATCTGTACGCTTCTCGTACCACAGTTCATCAACTGTTTATTTCAGCAAGTGCCGTACGAGAAGCAGAAATGGGAAGTGTGTGAACATGAAGTAGAATTTGCCCTGATGTAAAGAATCAGATGGTAGATCCGTGGTCTGAGTTAAACAGGAAAGACAAAGAGACTCAAAACAAGGCTGAAGGTCTGTCTTGCCTCCAGCTGGAGTAAATCAGTGCAGATAGGATCATGGCTCTGGCCTACTTTATGTAAACCCGAACCTTTCCTTCACCACTACAGCAGTCGTTTTAAAAGCAGCAGCACTCCCTAGTTAAGGTAGTGACCTGTCTGAAGAGAACCAGAATTTGTGTGACTGTGGTTTCTGCATGGATTTCTAAGGATGCCTGATGACCTGGGCTCTAGAGCAGGAGTTCAGGTCTCACCCAGATAACCTTCTCTACCACTGAACCAAAGAACCAGCAAGATCACCACATCGCATTACCCAGGTGAGAAAAGCAAACAAGTTTAACAGTTTATTTTCTGCACTGTCTACCTATTACTGGGGAGACGATTCTTTTTGCTGAGAATTCAGCATTCCCTAGCAGTCAAGTCAATGTTCCTACCCATGGTGCCGAAGCCACAGCTCGCAGGAAAGCCATCCTAGCAAAAAGAAGAGATAATCAGTGAAGTCCAATTTTGCCTGTCAAAACATGCCTACTTTAGAAGGTTTTTCAGCCCCAAATAAGCCCTTCTGTAACCCTGAGCATCACGGACTGTTGTCCATTGGGTAAACTCCACTGCAAAGTAAATGGTGGGAGAAAGAGCTGTGCCACAGAAGTACCTGTTGATGTATGAAAGGAATGAAGCCAGAACACAGGAAGGAAGTGAAAACAAGGAGAAACAGCTCAGATGAAAACACCAGAGAGAAAACAGTAACACTGAGCAGCCCTCAAATCGGGAGCAGGAAAGGGCATCGAAAGAGGTAACACGACCTACCAAGCTCATTCTGTGGCCACTGCCAACTTTTACTTCTTTATTTCTTAAACAAAGACCACAAAACATTTATTTTCATCCTGTTTCCTACACATTGTGCCCTGGGAGCCAACCTAACTCCATAAGCATTTCTACCACACTCCTCAGCATGCTGTGGGTGGTAGGAAAGCATCTCTGTAGAAAAGGCTGGAAAGCATCCATCTGTGCGTGAGCAGAAGCAAACGACAGCATTAACTGCACCACGCCAGAGCCCCAGAGCAGCTGTGAAAGTCACTGTTAGCATTACTGTGAAAGGAAAAGCTAAAAGGAGGTAATAATGCAAACACTGCAGCAAAGGAGAGTGAATACTCCAACGGACGATAAGGAACCGCAGGGAGATGACTCCTGGACAACCGAGAGCAGGCAGCAAAGGAGAGCTCCACGGGAGATCTTTCAGGAAAGGAAAGTGGAAAAGAGGAAAGCCTCAGGGTCCTCGTAACGAGGAGCAGCGCAGAAAAGTGGAAACGCATAGCCGTGTCAAAGTTGTCCTTTTTACCTCCGCATCCTTCAGAAAAAGGCAGAGCTTCTCCTGCTGCGCTAATCTCTCAGTGGCCGGCACTCACATTCATATACGCACAGATACAGAAATGAGATTTCATCACCAACTCAAAAAGCCATTATAAAATTTGCTAAGGAAATTGCAAACCCAAAATGGAAGCCAGCTGAGACCACAGCCTGCAGGGTCATGTATCATTAGCGCCAAGTGAACCAAGGCCAAATGTCCAGCTTACTGTTCGGGAGGAAACAAAAGCACCACTATACATGTGGGCAAAGTATCATCTTTTTCTAATCAAACCTGTCTTAGGCCCAGGTTCAGAAAAGCATTCAAGCATGTGCTTTAGGCTCTCTTTATTCAGAAAATTGCTCAAAGCACATATTTACCTGTAAGCACTTGTTACCGGCTGGGAATAACAGTGAAAACCACAACGAAAATCCTCAGACAGGGGGTGTTTAGAGGAAACAAAAAAGCCCTAAAACCTGAACATGGTAAAATGTGATTGTCCAACGCATTGCATTACCTTGCTGCTAGGACCACTGCAATAAGCAATGAATAATCCCAGGCTACGATGGCCACAGCCATCAGAAACAATATCCTGGTTACCAAAACCATAAGATCAGTACACTAGCATATTGTTGGGTTTATTTGGGCTTTATTTACAGTATTGCCACAGACCCAGTAGAAAACTCTTTATAGCAGTTCTAGGTTTGAGCCCGTCCTGAGCCGGCCCACGAAAGATGCCAGAGGACTTTCAAAAGGAGTCTTTTGCAAGAGCCTGAAGTAGAAGATCTGACCCCGTTTAGTGCCGTTCACTAATGGCAGCGAACATGACACACTTTTCACACCCCAGCTCCACGCTGATGCCTGCTTGCAGTACATTAATAACCCTGTCATAGCTGTCAAGGGGACACAGGACTTGCTGCTCTGATGACGTTCCGCCCCTGTCTCCATGCAAATAATCTGTCTTTCAGCACTGCCAGAATTGTTTTCCAGCATTTCTGCTCGACTCGGTGACTTCTGATCTCTGGCCTGATATTCCATTCGTCCTTATCAAAACCCCACCAATCTGAATAATGAGCCAGAAAGTTGCTGGCTAACAAATCTAAGAGGTTGTAAAGGCAAACTGTCACTAATTCCACCGTGTGATTAATACAAGTTGACTTACATCTTGAGGAGGCTACATTACCTCCCTGGGAAATACCCTTCTGCACCAGTTATTCTTAGGTGTTATTCCTGATTAATTATGCTCTCGCTCCATTAGAAAACTGATGGCCAACTTTGCATCTGTCTCTTTGCTTCGCATCCTACAAAGACGGTGCCTATAAAAAATTCATGGGGAATGAATGAGGAGATGGTCAGTGTGTCCAAGCTGGTGCTGCAGCTCAGGTTTGCTACCCCGGGAGTATGTGCAGTGTATAAAAATGAAGGTCACAGAAGCATCAATTGATCAACACCAAATCTTCCCAGGTAGAGGCGCGGCTTTCCACCCACAACACCGCATCTCCAATTTAACACAGTGCCATTATTAACAATCCCATGAAAAAATACCAGATGCATCCTCGGGTTTAGGAATGCAAATAGCCCTACTGGAGCCAAAGGGAATACTCACACGTGTTTAAGTTAGACACATGCATAAGCAAAGGCAGGATCAGAGCCCCAGCTATAAATATTTATGTCTGCAGTGCAACACAGCCTCAAAAATGCATTCACAAAACAGACGATAATGCAAGATCCTGACAATACAGGTTACTCCTCAGAATTTCAATGGGAGGCTCTCCTTTCTTGGGTCCCTTTGAAAACCCCAGCCTCTCTTATTTTAAAGCCACCACTATCATTTCAGCAACCTTGGCCAACGGCACCCAAAAGAACCAAAAGAAAATATAATGAAAAATCATTTCTTAGTATCGATGTCAAAATCTTTTCAAATAGTCCTTTGTTATTTATCAAAATTACATATTTATGATCACCACATTATTTATTATTGCATCCTATTATTTATTAAAGATCATTATAAAAAAGGGTACTAAAAGGATCAGAGACTTTGGAGCCTAACACACATCTTCAGCTCAGATGAACACAAATCAGGCAAACTCCCACCTCTCTCTTCCTTAGAGATTTAAAATTAGATTTGGGTGACTAATGCAGATAAAAATATTCGCTCGCTTCAGCCATACAATCTGGTTTCCTGGCACAAATGTTTGCAGAAAACAAATGTCAAAGCAAATGCCATTATTTACTTGGGAAGAACATTTCCATGCACCCAATTGCAGAAGAGAAACAACAGCAGGTGACTTACACGGCCAGTCAGAAGTAATTCCACTCAGATTTGAAACAGCCAATTCACAGGGGAAGAACATTTGGGGGAAAATTTATCAGATCCGTTTGAACGCCAAGTACATAAAACAGAAACCAGAGAAGTGCTGAAGGAGAAGAAAATACAGAGTTAGTCAAAAGAAACACTTCATCCTGAGCCCAAGCTGACAGAAGGCTTTTTGCCTTCAGTTTGAAGGATTTGGGCTCAGACCCCTCCAGCTTGGTTCAGTTTTAAAGGCTTACATGACCCTGAGGACACGATCCTTCAGGCAAATCTCAGGCACCTGGACTGTTACAGAATCGCAGGATCAAGTCCTGCAAAGCATCAAATACAAGTCATAATTAAAATAATTTACATGCTGCTAGCAAGTGATCTAATGCAAGCACATCAGGTTCCCAGCATGGATTTCAATTTGCTTCAAAATTACTCATGGGTAGGAGCTCCTATTTTTCACCTAGTTAGCCTGGGAAAAATGCAAGACCCAGCTGGCAGCTCTTTGACTGGGAAGGAGGTGGGGGTGACTTTTACTTGGTAGGTGTTTATCTAGGCTTGCTACCTGGATCCACCACGGCAGCAAACAGCCATGCTGTGCATACCTGGAGCTCCTCATCGACTGCAAAAGAAAGGGTCTGGGTGCCTTCCCTACGTGGACAGTATGCCTGGTGCTCCCTGAGGAGAGCAGCTCGGTAATTCACAGCAGGGTCCAAGCTAACAGGAGACAATCCCGACACACAGATCTCATTCACTACCCTGTGCTCTCCTCGAGCGACCCTGCACAGAGCTGTGCTCTGCTGCCTTCCCTCTCCAGCTTGATGTGGTTTTCTCACAATCATCATCAACCAGTTTGTACCAATTCTCCTGATTTGAGATACCCTGGCACATCCTTGTGGTGGTCTCACAGCATCTCAGGGGCATGTTGCCGCCAGAGCTCACTGTGCCCACGGCAGGCCAACAGATGGAGCATCTCCACCAGCATCCCTAGGACTCCAGTGCAAAGCCTGGAGCCAAGAGCTAAATTTTAGCACCGAAACCAAATGTTGACTGGCAGAGACCAAAATGCAGCCTAAATGGGAAGAGCAGGGCTGTAGATCTCACAACTTTTCTTTCTGTATCTTCTTCTGGAGCCTCTGCTCTTGGACGTTTCTAAAAGGGCCATACAAGTCTTGATGGATCTCACAGCTCATTCCCTGTGACAATCCCTTTGTTTCTCACATCAGTAACACTAAATTGTATCTAAAATTTTTCAACAGAGTGGCTTGCATATTGTGTTTCATCTGTGCTGTGTTACTAACCTAGCTGAGAAGTCACTTAACTATTGCATTCCTGAGCAAAAGTTTACACATCAAGAACGTAATATGAATACTGCTTATGAAAATACTAGTTTGGAGGATGCCACTGAAACCAGCAGATCAGGAGTGCAAGTGATTAGCCTGGATTCAAAGCAGACTTTAGCTGGAGTAGCGTGTGCTCTCGATCTCCTCGGGTTGTGCGGTCAGGAGGGAGGTATCTGGCTAGATGGGATTCTGCACATCTGTCAGCTAAATCAGAGATCCAAATGCAAAACCCAGCATGTAAGAACATTATGTGGATTTGTGACCCTCTCCTGAGGATTTGGGGTCCATAAACCAATGAATGGATTACAAAGAAACATAGTTATAGTATTTTCATCTGTGACAGATACTGCTGCAACTCCAGCGTGGTTCACTGTATTTAAAGGCAAACTGTACCCATTCTCCACACACAGACTCTAGGAAGCTCCAGAAGGAAAGTACCATGAAAACATTGGAAAATACATGTTAAATTAGTTTAGCCTCTGACTTGGAAACTCCAGATTTCTAACGGCAGAACTAGCACCGTATGGGAGTTTCTTCCTTTCTTTGTGTCCGTTCTGCATATGGCTGCTTGGAAGAGACGTTGGTCGTACACCCTGAGCCACACAAGACTCAGAGAGGCACACGCACAGAAGCTGCCCAGATGTGCTAGAGCTTCTATCCACCCGGGATCAGATGATATTTAATAAGTGCACTACCTGACCCTGCTGGGGGACTACTATCAATCCGTTCCACACCTCCAAGCACCTTAGCATGAGTGCTGCTGGGCTTCAGATTTACTTGGAGGCCTTCAAGGAAACCCACGAGACAGCAAGGGCTGATGAAATGGAGCTTGTAGACGTGGTACAGAACAGCATTTCAAACTGCCCACCACCAAATTGAAATCCTAAGGGAATTTAATATACCAAACAGCACTAAAGCGTCAAGGGAAGAAGCATGAAACATTCAATTTCTGGTTGACAGCAGATAACAAAAAGCCAAATCTGGTGCAAGGAGGGGAGTGAGACGTGAGCGTTCCCAGCACACAGTCACATGCAGATGTGCAATGGCAGCCTGCTTTCCTTAGGAGTGTCAGCCCCAGATCGCTCCAGCGTTTTGTAAACCACGTCCAGCTTTCAGTACCCTTTGCCCCCTGGAGAATGAGCTGCTGAGCACCATTTCTTCTCTCGACTTCTCCAGCACCTTAACTGATAACTCAATTCATCGAGTTGCACTCGATGATCCTTATGGGTCCCGTCCAACTTGGGATATTCTATGATTCTATGATTCTCCTTAAGTGTGCCAGAAAATCACGTTCTCCCCATTGATCACCGTTCTTTCCTTTGCAATGCCTGTGCTTCTTACAGTGACAAAGGCCAGATTCCCACCCAGCTGTACACTTCAGGGTACTTTTCTCACCCTGATTCTTCCCTTCAAGCCTAACGGCACACGTAGGCTCCTGATGAAGTAAGTATAAGGCGTACCAGACAAACAGCATTTTGCTGGAGATCTGCCAGGGATTTACTCGCCAGAGTGCTGAGCAGATTGCTGTACACTTGTTTCACAGTCAAAAAGCTAGGAAAGCAACACCTGAGCTTACTTAGCCACACCATGTCTGACTCTTGAGTTGCCCCACTGGGCTATTCTGGACTATTCAGTCCGAGTGATCCTTGCACCTGTGGTCTCAGGGGGTGGCACCACCAGAAGTCCTGTTTGGTTCCTTCATCTCCTGCTTGGAAAGGCAGTCGTTCTAACCTGAAGCTACGATGGGCATTATTTGCACCGTGACAAGATATTATCTGTTTTTCTTTTCTGAGCTCACCTGTTTATATTTAATAAAAATGCTCTTTCGTAACTCATGATGGGCTGGAGAATTCCCAAATCGTTCTAAATACTTTAAAGTTCTTTTGGGACATAGCCAGATACTTAATATTGTATTACATTTTATAGTTGTCACTTAATCAAGCTATTTAATATTATAGTACATTTTAAAACTGTCACTTAATCACATTTTCTTGACCCTTTTATGTGAATTAAAGATCACTGTAGATAAAAAATGGCATGCTTTAGTTTAAATAGATTCAGTATGTCCAGTTTGACAGTTACTTCTGAGACATTAAAAGAATTTTCTGTGATTAATGTGACCCCCACACGTTACACAGTATAATGTTCCATTTCTTCAACCATTAGAGGAAACAGCATTAGACAGAAGGAGCCAAAACTTACCCAACTGTATGGAAAGCTGTGAAAGCCTGAAGATAATGCACAGCTATGCGTGGTGTACTATGAGACTGAGTTAAAGCAGCTAGGTGGCTTTTGTTTCCTTGCAACTCAAGGCAGAAGAAAAATGTTGAGCAGTAACACCGCCAGCCGACATCCCACAACAAAAGAAAGCATCTCAGTGCAGCTTGCCCAGAAAGGAATAAATGCTCCTAATGTCATGACAGGTGAGCAGGACTATCCATGCTTAGTATAAATGATTGATAGCCATGCATTCTAATTTTGGAAGAAATCTTACATAGGCATTTACTCACAAGAGCAAAAAAAGTGCATAAGATATGTCCGTCTTCAGAGCCATTAATAATGGCAATCATCATCATTTTATGCAGTTGATCCAGAACTGCGTCATTGAAAGATTTTATGCTTTTAAGTCATACATAGTAAATTACCTTCTCTTATAGGCAGGTTTAAAACTACTGTCTTCTTCTGTAACCTTGGCTCTCAGATCCTACTTAATTCACCTAAATACAGTCATTCTTCCTTTGTATCTTAATCTCTGATCAGATGTACTGTGTTTGTTAACAGCTGCGACTGCAAGCGCTGCTCATTCTTGGAGCATTTTGTGTGCTTTTCCTGATAGTTTAATTAGAATAATACTCTACTTAATCCACAAAGTAGGACACGGCACAATAACATTGATCTTTCATTAGACAGCAAATTTGTTTGATAACAGAACAGGATTTAGTGTAACCAAATCAGCAACAGTAATTCATTTTGGGTCAGCAATTAAAAATAGTGTGTGTACAGTACCTCTGCAAACGATGATGAGTGGGATAAAACAATGAGGACGTGAAAACAGCCTGCAGAGAAATCAGGATGTTGGTGGAGGAAAAAAAACAGTTTAAGATTATTTACAAGAGCTGCCAATGAGATGCATATGGACATAAAAGCGCCTCTTTAAAAATGTGGTCGGCCTGGGAAAAGAGGTCAATTAACGCAGGGTCTGCTCAACCCTACTGCTGCCTCCCATTCATTTACTCCAGAAGGATATTCTGTTAAGCTCAGTTTTGCACACTTCTTCTGGGAGAAGTGAGCCAGCTCTTGCTCTGTACTACCAGCAGCCTGAGAAGAGGAAACCTATCCCTTTATGTAAGAGCAGAAGTCATCTCAAGCAGCTGCAGCTGCCCCTTCCTACCAGTCACGCTGCCACTGGCACCGTATCTGATAGCAGCAAACCCTCAGCATGCTGGGATCCAGCTTCCTGATGCCCTACTCCTATAGTATTGAATAGAGCATCTAAAAACTTGCACACATAGAAACTTTTCTCTCCATCCAAAAGAAATCACATCTAGAGTACTTCAAGGGCGCAGTAAACACAAGGTGCAGAACCTCCAGATGAACACACCTTGGTCCTGTAGCCCAAATGTGGTGGGCATCACCAAGTCATCAGTGCTTTACAGTGCCTGAACATCAGCCCCGCAGTAACGACGCCAATTACTATCGTTACTACCAGTAGGTAAACATATATTCTCCATTTGCCATCACCCGTTCTTTCCCTTCCTGTTTATCATCAGCATTCTTGGATCTTTTCTTCAATTAGATTGTAAGCTCCCTGGGACATAAACCAGGTCATTATTGTGTCTTCATAAAGGGATCATCGCAAGGGGCCAAAACTGTGTCAATGCTGCTCCGAGCCTTTGGGCACAATATTACTAAATTGCCCTTCAACTGCAACCCAAAATTATAGGCATGCTGCGTACAGTATTTTGTAAGCCATTGTTTTGCAACGTGGAAATATGCAAGTGAACATGATACTTGAACAACATAATTCATTTTCCATTCATGAGCCACAATGGGTATCTCATGGCACTGTTTGCTCTTCAGTTTCAAATGTGAACTTGCATACAAAGTCAAGCAAATGAGCTTTCCTTCACGTTGTTTTATTAAGCTCTTGGACTACACTCTAAGCCCTAGAAGAAAGAATTACAATTGCTGTTGTCTCACAAAGCAGTGAAATTCCCAAAGAACTAAAGAACTCAGCCCGAGATTGTGTACTAAAACGGCTGCAAGCTCCCTGCACGACCTCTCGGTATGTCCTCTGCTGCTTTGCTTATCGCTCCTCACGCCAGCACTGCATTTGTGACCAAAAGTGAAAATGAAGTGTCGCAGCCACAACCAGTAACACTCCCCCCCCTCCCTTAACTTTTGGGGAATACCCTTAATGACCTTATTGGTTTGAAAAGCTTTAACATAGCTTTGTTTTAATTTCTCTAGCTTTTTACTCAAATATCTCATGGATGACATTATTATAATTCTTCTACCAGCTTTACCCTTGCCAACTCCTCTCCTGTTCTTTTGTTCTTGGGCTAATCTTTCCTTCCATATTAATGAAGTCTCTCGTAGTTTCTCTTCATATCTTCCACTAGATTCCTTTGTGACTTCTTTTTTCCTCCTAAACCTGATGGGGTGGTGTGTGTGTTGTTTTTTTTTAATCGTGAAAATTATTAATACTTCCTATGCTTCTGACGTTATAGCGTCAGCTTTAAAATGCTCTATTATTACTTCTGGTCTTAAACTGCTTTCTCCTGACCCAGTAATATCGGCAAATTACTGACCTATAGCCAAGCTTTTATAGGGAAGGTCTTGCATCAAGTGGTAGCCTTTCAAGTGCTTAACCACCTGGTGATAATCCCTTTGACAAACGGCCGCCTGGTTCGCAGTTATGCCTGGTGTGTGCATAGTGCTACGAGAGGAGAGTGTCCCTTAGAGTGGTCAAGGACTTTTTGTAAAACCATACCTTGAGTATCGTGTCGGCTCTTACCCGTCTTGCTCTCGGCACAGCACTGGACGCTGCAGATCACGGCAACCCCTCCTGACCGCACGCCAGGAAATAAAACACGGGGCGCTGCGTTCGATCTGAAGACATCAACTTGTCATCCTGCAACATCATTCATCTGCGTTAAGCAACATGCATCATCATCTCGTGATCAATGCAGAGCCCGCTGCTCCTGAACGTTACTGCAGATAATCATTAAGATGAATTCAATTGTTAAGAGGACTGACACTCCTTTCACCCGCTTTATGCAAAGAATTAATTTCTATACCTGCAATTTGGCATTTTGCTGTGAATCAGTCATTTCCTTCTCGTCCTGCTCTAACGTTGCCTTCAGTGCAATGCAGTGGTTTAAAATGGTATTTTAAGCGATATTAACCGTTCTCCAGTAGCAACTTTTAAGAATATTTTTAGATCACCTCCTTCAATCAAAAGCACGACTAGAATTACTGCAAATTGCAAATCAAGACCATGAGGCACGAAGCAAAACGTTCCACAGCAGGTTCTTTCCTGGTCACCCTATTCAAATTAGATCAGCCGAGTGGAAATTGTACAGGCAAACAACTTTTCACCTCCCAACCACAATTCATTGCTTTCAAAAATTGCCTCATCGCGACCAGAGATTTTGTCATGGCTTTCATCAGAAAAAACAAATCCAGAAACAAACACAGCTGACAAGAACCGTGACAGATGTTTTTGTTTGATGCAGCGATCCTCCCTATGAGGACAAAGAACCACAGGCAAGAGTGGTGAGTATTTTTTGACAAATCTTATTTTGCTGAAATGGCAATATTGAGGGAGGAGGTGGCTGACAAAACTTGTTCTCTTAATTAGAAAATCTTTAGCTAGTCCACAGACAATGATATCCTTTTGATTTTCTCTCAACTAGCCTCCAATTGTCAATAAGAATCATTTTTACCAAAAAGATGGAATAATCAAGCTTTTTAACATTCAGCTACAGCTACCTCCTCTTGGGCTATTTGCAATATCCGCTGCGCTTAATCTAAAAGCCGAGACAAACATTGCACTTGAATGACAGCCGTACGGCAAATGCCCTGAACGAATTATCCTGGTGTCTCATATGGCCACAAGCACGAGACCCTTTGCCTACCCTCAGCATTCCCTAACACGACTTAACTCAAGCCAAACAACAAGTCTTCCTGCTCGCAAATTAACTCCTACCCTCATTTCACGACAGGCTAAATTAAAAGGGAGTCTGTAGGCTGCTCTAGGCTTATGCCAAGAGGCTCAGGCAGAACTGGGAGCAGCACACAGACCTCTCCTGGCTGGAGCAAAACCAACCTGCGTCAGGTGAAAGCTCCTCGGGGACGATCAAGCTGCTGGACCAGGCTGCTGGCCACTCGAGTGCGTTAGCCCATGATGGCTGCAATACATTACAGGTGACATTTCCATTTGTGATCTCAACATTGCTCTCAGACCGCTCTCTTGAAGCTGGTGGGGGCTTCACAGTTGAAATACATCCCAAAATACACACGCACGTGCAGTTTTGATGCTGCGAAGCTAAGCTTTGAACTTGAAGTGCATGTGCCAATGGACTCTAACCAAAACCAACGTTTGCTCATGGCAGAAAGCTATTCGCAGCCAAACCAGGGCTTTGCCTCTAACCTTGTGCACAGGCAATGTTGATGAGGGTGGGGAGCAAGCTGAATATTAAAACCACTGCCTCCAGAATAATATCATGTACAGATTTAATCATAATAAAAAACGATCTGCAAGTAATTGTAGTCATTACTACATCTGCTCAGAGCTGTGGGTAATCATTATGTATGAGTGAATTAAATCAAATTCAGTATCATGGGCCTGATCCTGGAAATTCTTGAGTAAACTCACCTCGTATTAATAATCTCCCTGAGTGCAGTGAGGCTGTTTGCTTCTATGGGTTTGTTTCTCACATTAGAGTCTTTTGACCCTTACACACTTTACCTTTAGATGCTAATTAAAACATAAACAAAACAAAAAAAAGATGAAGGTAGATGGAAACACAGGTTCAAAAGGTGGGAAATTAATTTGTTTCAGGCTGCTCTTCTGCCTGCAAAAGTGCTGAAGGGGGCAGAGAGAAAGATGTCTCGTTGTGGGGCTTGAGTAATGAAAAAGCAAAGCCTTCCATGACAAAAGTTGAGCTCAAATTCCTTCCTTTTCTCACTAAATCCCAGGCATTAGCATCAGGCTCAAGACACAGGTGTAATTTATAGCACAGAGGGGGAAAGTCAAACCCTGACTCATGCAGATAAGAAAAACCTGTTTACAAAAGCTGCTGAAGGGCAGAGTTGGAGCCAAACAAACTCAAAGTCGATCAATAGCCAGATGAATTATTAGTAAAAGAAATAAATTAGTGGGGAAACTTCTTCTCTCATCTGTGCCAAATGCCGGACCCTACACTTTAGTCTATCATCATGAAAATCTCTCCAAGAGCCAAAGTTTCTACTCCAACAGCCTTGTGCTGACCTTTAGGTGCACTTGAAATGAGGAGGAAGAAACGAGGTCCTAGACGTACCCCTTGTGCAAGGTTTTACCCTTCTTCTAGACAAGGGCCCAGGGAAAGCCTCCCGCTCGTTCAAAGATGCAGGACAGAAGCAGAACCAGGTCCGAATTATTCCTTGCACACTTTCCATGAGGTCACGAGGAAATATTTTACAACCTGAATTTAGGTGACTTTTTTTTTTTTTCCTGTTCTTTTCCATGGCGGATATTCCACCAAAAAGGGTCCTTGAGGGCAGCTGGAGTAAGAAGAAATCATAACTGCCTACCTCTGTGTTTTTGGGCATGTAGCAGGGCCCCAGAGGCATGGGGACACACTCAGGTGGTGGGAGAGCTGCTGATTCCCCTCTGTGCAGATTTATTTCTTCCTGTCTCCTTTTGGGAGTCTACCGTGTATCCCAGGACACAGGTGGCTTGGACATCACTCTTCTAAATAGCTCTGTGCTTTTGCCTCCTGTCCAGAGCCAGCGGTATGTCCAGGTGGGATGTTCCCAAAACTTACCGAGTAAATTGAGGAATTAAAAGAAAAAGAAAGGCGCTACCGTAGACGTGAGTGCACGCGCCACGTAGCTGAAGATAACGCACACAAACACGCGTACATAAATCTCCCCGCCACCCCCATCCATGCGCATCGACTCTCAACACTAACATAGGTAATTGAGTGCAGTAGCACAAATGATCATTTTTTTTTTTCTGAAACAGAGATGAGCTGGCAAGCGTAATCAAAAGATGAATATCATTTTTTTCCAAAAGAACGAGAGCAACAACAACAACAAAAATCCGGCAAGAATTATGGCAACAATGCAAGAAAGCAATCACTATAGAAATCCTGATAAATGAGGAGCTTACATTTTTAAATGCCTTAAAAACAGTACAAATAAATCTAAATTTGAACAGAATTCAAGGCACAATTGAATTAGAAGAGAAAAAATCAACCAAATTGCTAAACTTCTACTACAGAACTTGTAAGTGGTTTATCTAGACAGAGCTATAAAATGAATAAAACAGCAGCAAAAAGGATTGAACTTTTGCTGTCAGTAAGAAACCCAAATCATGGATAAGAGTATTATGAATGCTGCGTAAAGAGCTCTGCAAAATATCCTCCAGTGAACAGGAACTAATGACAGATGAATGTGCACATGTAATTGAACATGCAGAAAAGAAAACCAACATCCCAAGAAGGGAAACAGAAAAGCTAGCAGGAGTACTGGCTCATGCGAACATCCGCACGAGTGGGACGCATACAAGGCGAGAAGGCAAATTACCGAAAACGTGGGCTGCTGTGTAAAATAAAATACATGTTTGGGTCTACACGTATCCTTCATTAGATTATCAAGGGAGCATGTGTCACACACACAGTCCTGAGGAATGCTGGCAGGAAGGCTCAACCACATAAAGCCAGCCTGGTTTTGGGTTTCATTACCAACGTTGGGCCCCATGTTGTTCCCATCCTAATTGATGGCAAACATCCCTTCGCCTTCACAGAAAACAGGATCAGGCCCTTGCAACCTAGCTGGCTCGGGGAAGGGTTAAAAAATAAGGTCCAGAAAGCCTCAAGGTGCACCTCAGCCCAGAGTCAAGCCACCCCAGAGGACGGATCCCTTCTGCATCCCGCACCGTAGGAAATAGGATTTTCCTAGCTGTGTTTTGCGTTAAGTTGTTGGGCTCAGCTAAATCAAAACTCAAGCAAAGCAAACCCACACGAACCAAAAATCAAATGAAATTTCACACTCCCCCTGCAAACTGAAGCAGCTCTGCACAAAGGTACTGCCAGCAGACGAAGGCAGGGCACCTTTTGGGAGCGAGCAGAAAGCGGAGCGCCGTCGGAACAGGCGAATTAGAAGCGCATCAAGGTACTGGATGAAAACATTTCTTGAACGTAAGCCAAGTACACAGTAGGAATAGGTTAGGAGGCTAAATCATTCTTAACCACAGCTTAAGGACGACTTCATTGGTAAAATATCTTTTTTTAACTCTTCTTTTCCAAGCACACATCACAACTTTTGTTTCCGTTTGTTTTATTCCCTATTTCAAAAGCAGCATTTGCTGTAACAGCTCATTTTTTTCATGCAAAATACTGAATCTAATTGCGGAAATATGTCATTCCCTCCTCTCCGCCACATGGCATGAGTTAATGATGATGAATGAAAGTAATAAAACCCAAATCTTTTTCAAACTAAAGCTCCTGTTAAATTACTGGAAATTATATGCATGCGTCTACAATGAGGACACTGCAGAAGGTCAAAGATCTCGCTTCCTGCGCTTGGCCAAACTATTCAACAGGCAGCTCGGCTGAACCTGCACAGACACGTTTCTGCTGAGGTCTGGGGGAGCCACCTAAGAAAAGCAGCTTGGTTTAAGGCTGGTGATTTCATTACAGGGTTTCTCTCCTTTCCCACAGAGCACTAAATATTGTTGGCCGGGTCCTAGGACCTGAGTCACGTTTCCTTGCGAGTCATTTTTGCATGATTGAGACTGGGGGTTGGAGCAGCAATATATCACCCACCGTGATGTACGTTCTTAGTGACAGTCTCAATTTCCCTAACACAAAACTTTAGTCCGTGGCAGCGACGTGAAGCAGAAGGAATCGGCAAATTTAGAGCCTCGCTCCGAACCACACTTCATTTCTCCCGACGATCCGCTGAGAAGACGGGCAAACCATGCAGAGACCACGGTCCTGTTCGACACAAACACAAGTGTCCATATGTGTGCCTTTCCTTTCTGAAAGCTCTGTTTCCAATTCCGCATATTGCAGGCGACATCAGCTCGTTGCTCTTCTCCCCATTCATTCATTTCCTCGCTTTTGCTCGAGTGGCCAATGGTGCTGCCGCCCCGTCATCGCCTTTGGGCATTCGGACACTGTGTTCCCCCTTCTTCCCCCTGGCTCATCCACAGCTCTCGTCAGGGTCTTTTTGTCTCCCTCTCTTTCATCATCAATTCATTGAGGTTTCATTGTTTTTGTCTTCCCACTATGCCGATCTCCCACTCCCTCTTATGGCCCATTTCACAGATGGACCACAGAAGAGAGGGAAGGAGAACATAAGGAGAGGAATCCCTAATAACTTCCCTTCATTGTGTCTTTCCCACAGATGAGTTCGAAAGCTTTTTATACTGTACTGATGTAAATCAAGGTGTTACCTTGCACAAGTCAGTGCACACTTGGCAAAAAAAGTATTTGTAGTACCGTTCTTAACAGCACAAAGCAAAATTTACCATCCTTGCAAGTTTTTATTTCTCTCTCCTTCTATGAAAGCCAGTTAAACGCACAGAATTGGAAACATCAGTTTTCAGAAACAAAAGAGCTAAATTCTGCCACTCATGTTCACAGTGAGGGGTAACTTGCTCTCTAAGTAGTATTCATTTCATCTCCTCGCAGCCATCAAATCGCACCGTTCAGCTCGCCGTTCCACTCCTCGCCTCACCACACAGCACAGCTCAGGCTGCTCCACGCGCAAAATAAAGCGGGCAGCATCCCACTGCCAGCCCTCAGCAAGAGGATGGCTGCAGAGGATCACTGGGAATGCTCTGCCAGAGCAACAGAAAGTGAACAAAGGTCCAAGGAAGGAGCGGAACTTATTTTTTTAATACGCATTTCAACACCCGTGAGGGATGGAAAAAGAGTTATTTTTTTTTCATTATTATTTTTATTTTATTTCACATTTTCTCTGGGACTCACGCAACCTTTTCAGCAACAAGCTAAGAACCTTCTATCTGCTTCAGACATTTCCAGTCCACCCCGAGCTTTCAGATATCACCTTTGGGACGATTCTGCAGAGCTCCTGTGTCGTTACCACACTACTGAAAATTGCTAATTTCACATTGTGAGGAAGCCACCTAATCTTGACCCTGAGCACACATAAAGGCAGGAGAAAATCTCACAGAGACACTATTTTGCTGATAATTTTTGACTGCAAGGGACACTCAGAGGTTTCGATGATCTCCATCGTCCCTGAGAAAAAAAAACAAAACTCTAATGCACGAAAGAAAACTCTCCACGTAACACCTCTGCAAACACAATCCTGATTTTACTAGTTTAAGACTAGGTTTTTTGCTTCAGCAGTTTTGCACGGAGCTTACAAATATCATGCAGAATACATTGTGGTTTTCTGGCATCCCACGTCCACAAACAGAGCCATGTGTTGGAGTGGGATTAAACCCATTTGCAAGGCTGAAAGCCTGTTCCAATATCCAAGCTCTGGTGCTTTGCAGGTTGAGAGACATAGCCTCTTCCCACAACTAGGGGCACCTCTCCCAAACACAGGCCTTCTAGGAGACAAACGAGACCGAATTGCAGGAGTAGGTTTCATAACCAAGGCTGGGCCATGCGAGCTTTAACATATTAACTGCATATTTATAAGAACATGTCCTCATTTACTAAGCTTCTGGGAACATTTCCACAATTAAAAAACAAAACAAAACAAATTGAAAATAATCGTCAACATACTGACAACAATTGGCAGCTTTCAAAACAACTCACAATGCCATCTCCAGGCCTTCAAAATCTCCCCCACAGTGACACTCCATTACCATCCTACCCACATGCTCACGCTGGCCTTTGGAAAGCCCCTCCATTCCCACACCCCCATCTATCGAAATGAAGTCCTAAGCAAAGGGCGACGCACAAACCCCACAGCACATTTAAGAGCCCCACCGAGGCAGGAAAGAAGCTCATTCCACTTCTGCACTAAATATCCTTCGTCAGCCCCACAGCAGCGTGGTCATTAGCAGAGTAGTGGCCAGAGCAGATGTGAAAATTCACATGAAGATAATATAGAAATGTGGAGTGATTTTATTTGTGACCAATGCCATCAAAAAAGAACGGTACTGAAGAGACATCACAGGCATTCCTGATGCAGTGGTCACTCACCATCAAAAAACCCACACGACCAAGTCGGGAAAAGGGCAGCATACAAGCCTTTGCGAGCATACACAACTTTATGCAATTTTCTCTCATTTCCACAGATACTGGGGACAGCTGCTGAGAATGAGGAACCTCAAATCCAGAAACCAGGTCCTTCAGGACCTCTGAAAAACGAAGGGCAGAAACTAAAATGAGAATCAGAACCTTTTCAGAGGAATAACACTATGATCTCTCCTTCCTAGCACTCCTCAGTACCTCTAGGCTTCCTCCATAAAGATGTGTTCTCTCCTCACTCTCCACGGTGTCATCCCATCCCTCCTTGGTCCCTTCAGGTCCACCAACTTTCTCCATGGCTTCTCCTGCTCCTCCAGCAGCTACTGCCATCTTCCATGCAATACCCAGCACAGAACGCTTCTCATTCTCTGTTTGGGCAAAGATCATTGGCTGGAGAAAGGTTGTTTTGGGGTGAGATGCCTTTTCTTTACCCTAAACTCCTTGCTTTAGTTCTTTGCAGGATCAGAGTTGCAACGTGTGCAGTCTCAAGCATCTCCTGTTCTGAGTCTGAAGAGGACTCAGAACACCAGGATGAGGGAGCTGAGGTTTCATTCAGGATGACAGAGTAGCAGCAAGCCAGACTGAGCTATTTCACCTTCCCCAAAGACAAGCGTAGTTCAGACTGCCCTGCAGGTCTTGTATCCCAGGCTGCTCAAGAATTAAAAACCAGAGCACCTACACGTGGGAAAAAAGGCTATTCCCAAAACGCCCAAGGAGGCAAATTTGCACAACATCCACACTTTGTGCAAAACTTTTGCACGGCTTCTACCTCACCGTGTCCAGTGCGGCTCAGAAAAAGCGGAGGGAGAAACGTGTGGGGCAGGAGGCTCACTTCTGGCTTCTGCACAGCCAACGTCATCGAACTCCGGAGGCATGAATCACAGCCCAGCTCCAGGGGTGCTGAGCTGCGGAGTCTCCGTGACCGGCACCCGCAGAGCCACGATTTGAGATGAATAGACGTCTCTGAGAGGGGCTGCAGCGAGCGATGTAACGCTTCTGCAGATGGCACAGTCGTAATCGTTAAACAGTTATGACCAGCCTGAGTGAGAGAGTGAAGAATGTGTGCCCAGGGTGATAAAATTCACCCATGAAGTCAAGGAAAACCCACATAGCCTGATTTCAGACGCATGGGTTATCAAAGATAAGTGAGCCCTCGCCACCAGATGATCCGTTATCAGAAACCGAAGGCAGCTGGTTGGTTTCTGAACTTTGACTCACAGATTCCCATATGGTCACAGTTTGCTGGAGAGAGACAGGAAAAAAAAAAAAAAAAAAAAAAAAAAGCCATGAGCTCTTTTCGCACAGCAAGCACAGCCCAGTCAAATGGTTTCTCCTCCTCTCCATCCCTGACCCCATTTAAAAGCCATCTCAACTATTCCTAGGGCCCCACCGGTCCATAAAGAAAAAAAGCTAAAGAAAATATCATCTTTCAAGGGCTGACATTGCCTAGTTCCCAGCGCAGCTACATGCTAGTTGCAGTGAAATGCAACAACCTGATGGGAATTTGAAAGCTGTCTTCTAACTGCCATCATTATCTCTAAAACCTCTCCACCAGCAATCCCAGCGTATAGGTTCAAAAGAAAAATCATTTTAATGGAGGTCCCAGTGCTATGTTTTCATATTGCGCCAAGTCAAGCTATTGATTGTCTTTACATTCGTTCTAAAAGCACCGAGAGTTTGTCATGGGATCTCTCCCTTTGATATCAGCGTCCATCAGCAACTGCATCAGTTTTGTGCTGAGCTGCCGAGCGGGGTTAAATGATGATGCGCTTCCTCTCCCCGACTCCTGCTTCCAGCCTGGCTCAGCAATCTCGGCCAGCCACTTCCTGCCTCCCCTATCGCAGCGTCTGGCACTTACTTCAGACGAGTCGATATGTTTAAATTGTATCTGGACCAGGACTAATTCATCACAAGGCTTTCTGCTTGGCAGTGCCATTTGATGTCCTGCTCGGTGTTTGCGCCGCCTCCTCGTTGGGTTGGAGCTCCGTGGGTCTCTCTCGTGGGGGGAAGACTTTTTTTTCACGTCTAAAAGCCGCCGTGCATCCTGCGGGGAGGGAAACCTCACCCAGAGCTCAGCCGGCTGCCGGGGTGGCTCTTTTTGGTGTTTTAGGAACAAAAAGGTGTGAGCCAGCAGAAACGAGGCCTTCGTGTACTCCACTGCACAAGCGCTTTTATAAAAGGTTTCAAATAAAACTGAAATAAAAGCAACAGCAAAACCTCTTTTTTTTTTTTTTTTTTTCTTAGAGCATCCCAAGCAATTTTACAGAGATTAATTATCCTAACTTGTTTTTGCCTCTCCACACATTTCAGCTCTCCCACAGAAACTAATCCACTGGATTTCAAATTATGGCACAATTAGCATGAAATTAATTAGCATCTGACCTATCCCCTAGTTTTCCTCCAGCGGAGACACCCAACTTTTAATACAAGCCTAAAGCAAGAACTGTAAGACTAGCGCAGCATATGGGACGAAGGACTTTTAAATTAAAGAGAGAGAGTTGCAAAAAAACCTGCAATTTACAGCCATGAGCATTTCCCTGACAACAACCCCAAAACTCCACCCTCGAAATTAGCAATGCCGTTCAGCCCCATCCTGCAAAGCTCCTTTTGCACGTAACCTCTCCTGACGCCTGTAAGGATTTTTAAGCCCACCGTATATATGTAATCAGTCCCCAACCGTATCTCAGCCTTCACAGTTTCCTGCATCATTTATAGACCTCTGCAGCCTCTCTCTTTGCCACTGTACATATTTTCCGCATTCCTCCAGGCTCCTGCCCGCTATCTAGCGCTCGAATTTGTTTCTCTCCTTCCTCTTCAGAAGATTTCAGCCCTCGTTAACCAAACACTCCTGTTATTCTTTTTCATAGTTGCTTCCATCACTGCCATCCCTGTCTCCCACATGGAGCCTGTGATTCACAGACGTCCTATGATATTTAATGCTTTTGCTTACCCTGGCCGGAGTGGCACGTGGCAGCCCAGCAGGATCACCTCCTCCCATGGAAAGCGAGCTTTAAATCAGAAAACAAGGCCGGCGCTCACAGAATTAGTCAAAGTGAGCCTTCCCTCTTGACTTGCCTTGATCACAGGTTGGTGCTGCCTCCAGGAAGTTTATCAGGCTCTCCCCTATCTTGAGAGGGGAAGAATCCCTCGTGCAAACACCGCTACTGCCTGCGCATTGGGGAGCAATGCCACAGGCACAGTCACAAGGGATTTGACAGCCTTGAAGGCAAACCATCCAGATGGCAGCCCCATCACAGCTGTAAAACAAGCCACTTGGAGGAAGTTTGCAGCAGGAACAACACTAAAATACATAGGCAGGTGCTGCAGGGAAAACAAGATTTGAAAAATGGCCGGGTTTAGAAGGGGCACCGCCATGCACAGGACCTCTTTGCAAAACCTGTGTGTGCCCACAGAGGTTCAGTGCACGCAGCACAGATAGTACACCTTATCAGGAGATAGCCTACAGTCGAGATCTAGATCTTGGTCAGCAGAACTGCAATCCTGTTAGCCTTTGAGAACACAGCCTCAGACACCATGGAGAGGGAAAAAAAGAAAGAGAGGAAAAAAGCATTCCATACAAACGATGTATTTTCAAGATTAGGTTTTCATTTCACAAGTCTTCGGTTCACCTGGACATTTGCTGTTGTTATGGTCTGACAACTCTAGTTTTATAGACGGCACTGACTGGTCTTTCATTCTGTGGTTGCCAGTATTGCTTTTTTCATATTTTTTTTGGTTTGTTTTTCCCCAAACAGAAAAAGAGAGAGCCTTGCTTTTTTTATGAGGTGGCAGCAACCAGAGCCCCAGTCCACAGCCCTTCAACCCATTCTGAACTTCAGTTACCAGCCCTGAACCTCCCTGCTTGCTACTCTCTTCATTTGGGTAAAACGGAACCAAAACCACCTGTTTATTTTCTTCCAAACTCAGACAGAAGAGGAGTCCATGGAAAATGGGAGAAGGAAAACAGCTCCAACAGTCACAGACTGATTCAATAGTGGAAGAAACCTGCCTGTTATCCATGGGCATTTTGGTCAGAAGAAGTAGGTGTGGGAGCACTGTCCATCAGCTGTGCCCTGCACCTGCTGGGGTCACCCCGTACGTGTGTAGATGTCACTTGCTATTCCAGACCAGGTACAAAAAGAGGAAACAATGGGACCTGTTACAAAACAGCACTGCCCCAAACAGGGATTGCAAATCCACGTGTCGGCACAACACAGTGCGCAAATGTCCTCACCTGTGCACGTTTCCACAGCATTTGCCCAGCTCCCAGCAGCAGCAGGCAATTTCACAGCCTTTTTTTAGCAGGATGTCAAACTGACGAGCTAAAACAAGGTGTCCTTTAACTTCATTTCTCTTTTCATACCTCTAAATGCTTCTTTCAGAATGGAACAGTTCACAATAACCCGGCTCACACTAACCTTTCACCCCTCCAGAATCCACAGTATGAATTCTCATAATAAAAAACTATTTAAAATACTTTTTTTTAATCCTCTAAGAAAACCAATTTCATCCTTGAACGTTCCATTGATCTCCGGGAAATAAATAGGCAATAGGGAGAAGCATTGTTTATTTATTTGCTTGCCACTTAGAACTTAATCCTGGGATTCTAAAGGGATGATTATAAATTTCTCTAACAGTCCCTAGGGTATGTTTTGAATGTAGCCATCCAAGATAGGACTCTTGCACTCCAGGATGCCGATGCATTACAGCTTTAGGAAGATTGTAGCCAAATAGCTCTCATTTATTATAAAGAGAAACGAGCAGTAATTCCAGGGCACACGCTAGATGAGACTGCACCACTATCTAGTCTGTGCGTAGTGCAGGGCGGACCTGGGATACATCTGGAAGGTATCCAAAGCCTGCTCACATACAGTACAGCCTCACTAAGAGTTTCAGGCAAAACCTTAGTGGTAAAGCAAAGGTTTTAGAGCTCCTTCAGTGGAAGAGGAGCTTCTAGTTGTTGAGATGAGTTTGTAGAGTCACCAGCTTACAGCCCACAGAAGGACTGTGGGCCATTTAAGCTCTTACACTGGAAATCTTATGGCAGTGGTTGCTTCATTCAAACTTTTATGCCTCTTGAAAATCAAAGGACTTTTTTTTTTTTGGAAGACACAGGCTTAGGAATGCAGTGCTGGGAAGGACCAGAAAGGTCACTGCAGGCATATATGTAATATGTAATTGCAAGCATCCAGTCTGCTCGAACATCACCTCCTACCACCACAGGCCTCAAAACCTTCTCCCAGCTCCAAAAATAAAAAGCTTAATTCTTAAAGACTGAAAGCGATGAAGACCTCGTCATCTGTCCAGGAAAGCAGTGGTTAATCATTCTGCCAACTTAGGAAAGAAAAAAAAAAAATCCTCATTTCCTCTTTTGGCAATTGTTTTCCTGGTAGAGAAAAAAAGGCTATCCATTAATCAGAAAGCTCTTCTTCGTTCAAAGTATATCTAGGATATCATTAGGTCATGGTGTTGGATGAACTATTGAGCTTCTGCAGATAGGTTTTTCACCTCTGATTATTCTCCTCATGTCCTTTTCTAAGCCCTTCCTGATCTGTCAGCACATCTTCAGCGAAACTAGACAGCGAGGAACTGTAGCAAGTGAGTAAACTCTTGGAGCAACATATTTCTACTGCATTTCCAATGAGTAGGAGAACGTAATCCAGCGTGGAGAAGTGAAAGAAATGGCCGTGCCGCGATACAATCTTGCCTTAATGCTTTGGAGCCTCCAGCTCCCCAGTGCATGTCAACACGCAGCCTGAAGGAGGAGCTGGGCCAGGACGCTAGGTTGCGCGCAGGCTAACGAAACGCTGCTGTCACGACGTAGCGAGGATGAAGTCTGCTTTGTGTCACTGGAGAAAAGCAGGCTGATATCTAACAGATGACATTTGCCAGCAGGAACGATTGTTCGCGTGGCGTTCGCCTCCTGGGAGATGTCACTAATCTGAGGAGCACGCGTGCCTACGTGGTCCGTGCAGGTACCGAGCGCAGCTTTGCTGTGGGTCCTTGCAGAATACAAAGTCTCAGGATAAGTCTTTTCCATTTAATTCATGAAGCTCCTTCGCGCTCCTGTTAATTAAAGACTAATCACATTTCTTTCAGCCAGGTGCTGTGCAAATTTCTCATTTGTCTTTGCTTCCCAAGACCACAAAAGTTCTGTTGTTATTGAAGCGGGCTTCTCCCAAGCAGAGATCATCGAGCCATGGGGCCGCAGCGTTTTGCAGAGATGTTAAAAATGAGCAATTAATGGCACTCTCCCTTGTGGCTGCTACACTAGGGCAGCTGGGGCTGAAAGGCTGGTACACTCGCTAAGCAGTTGCACCACCTAGCCCAAGCAGAGAAAACTTTTAAGAGAAGAGGTGAGTCAAAACCAGGTGAAGCCACATTCATTTTTTGCAGCAAAGCAAAGCAGCAGGGGCTCTGGCCAGCAGGAGAGGAAGATTGGGATGGAGACCACCTCCTTTCCTGCATCTTGTTATCTCCGGGCTCCTATTGCAGGTTTTGACGTAGGTTATCTGAGTTACAGGCTACAGCTTCATTGCATAAGGTGTCCTGTGAACGCAGGATGCCCTCTGTCCCAAAATACCTGTTTTACCCTGCTGCGAAGGCAAAATGCAGTCAAGTTGTCTGCGCGACCCTTAGGATTTCACTCTTTTGCTATGGAGGCTCTGCACTGCAAACGCAGCCCTGGTAACCTAATGCTCACCATGTAAACAGGTTGATATTATCGCTTCTGGTTTAATTTGGGGGAAATGAAGAACAGAAAGGTCAGCGACTTGCCCCAAATCACACTGGAAACTGATAGGGTACCAGGGAACTGAACCCTCGTCTGCAGAGACCTGCCTGGCGTCGGTACTGTATGCTCCAAATTGCCCAAACTGAGAATTTGGCCACTGACATCTGACTGCTCGGAGGAACACAAGGGCTCAGTTTCCTTCAGTTCATTTACAAACAGGAATTTGGAGCAGAAATGCCTGTCCCTAGGTAAACACAGACTCAGTGAGCGCTTTGAATCACAAGGTAGGGAGTGGGAAACTCTTGTCCCTTCTAGGTCTTACGTCAGGTCGGACACAAAGAGCTTAGCCAGGCAGATCGTGCACACAACAGCTACTTGAAGCCTGAGAGAAATCCCTCCAAGTGCCCATCCTGCTTCTTGAAGAGCCAACACACAGAGGAGTTCCCTGCAAGGCCTTTCGTGATCTCTATTGTTCACAGGGTACTGCAGTAATGAATAGCCTTTATTTCTCCAAGTTTCAGTCACAGAACGCGCATGCTAGCATTAAAAGGAAAACAAAAGTGTAGAAATGCCAAGATACTATGTAACACACAGCCCTTCATCACTTGCATTGATGCACAGTGTTACAAATTTTATCTAATCAACTGACATTTTAAGTAGTGGAGAATTTAACAAGAATAACAATGTGGTGACAATTTAGTCTTTCTTCCCCCTCCATAAAAACACTGTCTTCTGTTTGGTCTAGATTCAGGTCAAGACATTTCACTAATTTGCTAGTCATTAAAAAGATATTTTTATACCCAGCCTGTAATATTATACTCTTCAGTGATTATGATAGTTCCCAACAGAATTCCAGACTTGAAAATGAAGGCTGGGAAGCTGAGCTGCAATTATGATACTTTAAATAATTCCACAAAAGTAGAACCACTGTTAAATAATTTATAGTCTTTGATCTTGTCACAGATCTACTGAAATCTGCACATCACTCAAGCTAAATATTTTCAAACAGAAATGGGATAGGTTACTTCCCTCCACCCGCTTCTGTCAGCACAGGAGCCGAGCAAAATGAAGGTGCCAGGGGCCGTACCCTCGGTCACTTTGGTGCAAGTCCCTTCAGAGGGACCTGCAGGAAAATTTTCCCTCTGGGGCTGCAGCGCCCCCAGAAATAGGACTTCTGCAGCAGCATCCTGAAAGGTTAAGAAAGCAGAAGAAAAGAGCAGAAAATGTTGGTTTTCAAGGCCGTGCCACGCGTGGTTGTAAGCAAGAGGGGAAAAGCGAGGCCCCCCATGGGATGCTGGCACTGGTGGAGTGGGGAGGCCTTGTGCTGGAGACCTTGCCACGCTGCCCAGCCTCACGGGGTGCCACAGGAGCTCGAGAGGCACCAACCACAGCCAAGAGCTTCTTCAGGTGAAGGTCACCTACAAAAAAGGCTGGTAATGGATGTGAAAAGGCAGCTAGGCTGCATGGTTGGAAACGAAAGAGGAAAACAATGACTTTAACTTGTGGTCTAATCAGATAGGACTCACCTTAATGTCCTGTTGGTCAGGGGTATGGACTGCTCACAGTTACTATCAAAACCTACTTTCTAGTGAAAACCGTGCTTCCCAGCTAAAAAGGCCTTGCCAAGTGAGATTTGGAAGCTTTGGCGTAAATTAGAGGCTCAGGCACGGGATCAAGCTACGCTGCATGAAGTTACCTCTCGTTAGCTGAGCCACAGCAGTGGTACGAGACAAGACAACACAGCTTTGGTGCCTCGCACTGGAGGCCAAACTAAGGCAGCAGCATCACATTGCAGCCCAGGAAGCCTCCGTGCACGTGTATGTGCAATTACAACAGCTCCACTGACTGATAACTTGTTAAATTGACATAACTCAACTCCGTGTCAGGGTCCTAAGACTAATGAAACATGTAAAGTATGGCAGAAGTAAACAGCAGCTTTCCAGGAAATCCTTAATTTGCATTCTAATTAAAGCAGTGTGGGGCAGAAGTCATAAATAAAGGATTCAATCACAGCTCACTGCGTAATAGGCAGGCTGGTTTTACACACCTGATCTGACAGCCAAGTACTAATGTGGGGTTATGGAAGATGCCAGCCCCAAACAAGCTATTCACGTCTGTAAGTGACAAAGAGCCACATCGTCAAAAAAAGGTTTTCGTGATGTAATTTGTCTTTTACAAACTTTTCTTCCCTGGGAATATATCACATCTCTTTTAGAGAAGAAAATTTGATCTAGAGGAGTCCTTGCAGGTGTGGCAGGCAGAATTTGAACACTGTGCCTTCAGGCTTGTTACTCCTACCCCACGGAGCATCTAGCCTGCAGCAGGCTTCCCCCATGTGCATCAGGCAGATTTTGGGGACTCCTGGTTTGCACTCACCTGCTGCATCACGATGATCACATCAGCCATTCCCTCCTAGGGACCACATTACGCAGTTAATGCCGACGGGTAGGCTCCAAACACAACAGGGCAGCAGAAAAGGAGGCTGGTTGCATTCATTCACAATAAATTCATCTACATAAAACCACTCCGAAATTCAATTTTGATGTCTTTTCTGTGTGGGATAGTACATATGCTTTATGTTATTTCGGGAACACTTTTGGTAAGCCCTCTGTTAAATTTATTAAATGTAATCAAGTCAAGAAAAGAACAAGCAATTAAGTTGCTTGCTTTCTAATTAAAAATAAACATAATTATTTTAAATATCCTGCTTTTCCCCTTGCTGAAAGTACAGTAGAAAAACTACACTACATAAGTGACGAAACATTACTGCAAACCAAGCTGATCTAATGAAAGTGGAGAGTAAACATAGGTACCAGAACAAAAGTAAAGCCCATCATGGCTTTTAACCACTTCACCACACTTGCTTCACGTTTCCCCTCTAACCTACCACAAGCAGCAAATCTTTCCACGATCCTCTCAGCTCTTTCATTTTTGTGAAACATGCTTCTTTAGGGGATATTTGTTTTTTTTGCAACCATAGCAATAAAATATATTATTGGCAGCAGTCTTAGGATTATAAATAGGTATCAGTCTTTGTTTAAATTCAGTAAGCCAGGACAAAATCACTGAGGTTTCCACACACATGACTTTCATTAGTAGCGATGTACAACTAAAATACATCAGGCTCATGCCCTTTATTGTTCTTATTTTTATTTTTTTGGTGTTGTTCCTTTGCGTATTTAGAAGGCTTGGAAGTTTTGGGGGTGTTTCGGAAAGGTCCCAGGGGAAAAGCCCCGATGACTCTGGAACGGGCCAAGCCACTCACACCAGGATGGGAACTACCGATCTGCTTGGAAAAACAAAAGTGTTTGGCTTCGAGGTTTTTTGCTTGTTTCTATATTGTTGAATTGTTCAAGACGTGTTACTCTGGTAAATATTCATTTAACTCCAAGTGCTAATCAACACTGTGAGGGAAGCAAGCCTATTCTGAACGTTTAACATACCTCTGCAGACAGCTGCGTCCAGCAGACTGCAACGGGCTGCCCAGGTGCCCGCTGTCCCTCACAAGGATACTAGAGGCCAGAGCTGACATTCCTTGTATTTCGAAGTCAGATGTGAAGGGCTGAAAATACTTATGAAAAACAAGTGCAAGATATTTTGGTCAAACACATCAAGGATTTTCCCTATAATTTGTATAAATGATCTTTACGTAAGACTCAGAGGTTTTCTTTAAGGCTTGCAAGCAGGCTGCGTTAAGAACAAAGACAGTAAAACAACCCAGAATAGATAGGATAAATGGAGAAGGTCCCCAACGCCTCCCTCCTGTGATTCGAGGAGATAACTGTAGCTTGGAATAAGCTGGCAGCCGCAGCAGTTTAGGCTGGGGACGGGGTTTAGCCGAGCCCCGTGCCGCCCCGCTGCGAGCGATGCTGTGCCTCGTCCGCGGGGAAGGGCAGGCGGAGGGCGGCCCGCAGCTCCTCCACCAGCAGGACACAGCAGCAGCCTGCTCTGGGACATGAGGAACATCATCCCGATTACTTTTAAATAACTCCCTCCCGGGGTTTGCCTGAGAGTACACGGACAATGCGAGGATGTGCTCAGCGCTGAGCTCTGGCAGCCGCAGCTGGCGGCTGCGTCCAGCCGTGGCAGCGCTTTGTAGCGGAGGCCAGGCCTGCGACTGCTTACAAGGAGCCCCGGGGCGATCCGTGTGGGCTGTCTGTCCCCTGTGGCCTCCACGGACAGACAAACCACCGCCGGGGTTAGCAGACCGCAAAGGGTTAACCGGCCCCGGACAGCTCAGGCAGGGTCCCGGGGCGTATTGCGGAGGAGCAGAGGGTCGGTAAGAGGGGAGCCAACATGATTTGCAGTTTGGGAGCCATTTCGTGCCACCCTCAGACAAATCTCTTGTAGAAGCCAGCAGGACGCTCCTCTGGTTACGGGCTGCAGCGGGGTTTGGCTCCGGCTCTGAAGAAAAGGGATTCATAGGGGAAGCTTCTGGTAGCAGCATGTACACAAGGCAAGTTGGGCACAGCAGCATTTTTCTTTCAAAATCTCCCTGCTCCTGAAAGGCCACCCATGGGACGCGGCCATCTCTGGTGTAGCTATTGTTTTCGGTGGATGCGTGCCACGTATTAACAGCCGGGGTGGAGCAGGGGGAGCTCCCAGGCCTCGCGCACAGAAGACGAAGACTGCCCTCTGCCTTTCTGTCTTCAGAGGCCACTCGTAGCTCAAACGAGGTGAAAAGCAGAGCCTGCCAAGGGCACAAGATTACAGCTCCAGCCTTACCGTCCTAAAACAGGCTCCAGCAGCACCCCGGCTAATTCCTGCAGCCAGCACACCAGCAACAGAAGGAGCTTTCGTGGAAGAGCTTCTTCATCACGGCCAGGACGCACAGGGCATGAAGTGAAAGGCATCTGGAGCAGCTGGGGAATGCCTCCAGCTGAGGACGGGGGCTGAGCAGAGTATTCCCACGGAAGCGGGCTGCGATGTAGCAGCAGCGGAGTTCCTGAACACACAAGGCTTCGGAGAAGCACCGTGTTTTGTACAAATAGAAAACACACACACGGGTTATAAATCAAGGGCCCAGCTACGGGAGGCTTGTCCCTGGAAAGGTGTCAGGGCACATGCATTTGGACGGCTGCTGCCCTCAGGCTGCCTGAAGCGAGTTTTGACCCAGGATATTAATACAGCTTATTGGATACAGAGCTAACCGGGCTGGAGCTCAGAGGTCTGCTTATATTACACGAGCGCGGGCCTTTGGGAGATTAACACCTAGAGAAAATGCATCTGTATTTGTTTGGGGGGCGAGGCCACAGTTCAAATTCTTAGGTTATCACCCAAACTAGACAAGATAGATAATCAATGCCCCGTGATAGCAAGTCCTGAGGAAGCGATCCAGTTTTGTTCTGCAGGATCATTATTCAGCATATAACTCTTTCTGTGTTCATTTATATTTAAAGTCAGATCAGGCATTTATTTTCCTGAGACTTTTATGAATTCATACCTATATTTTCATCTCTCATCATAAAGCAAAACTGCCTGGATTATGTCAGTTCTGTGCTTTTTTTTGCGGCAACATAAAAATATATTATATTATTGCAAAACACTATGTCACAGAAATCATATAGATGTCAGGCTAAAAGGAATCTTAAGAGGGCATCCAGTCTATCTTCCTATCCAGAAGCGGGATCAAGTTTACTTCCAGCCATGACAGATGCCCGTCAAACTTCTTCAAACCTTCAGAGGAGAGTCCACGGCATCCCTAGGTAACCTGCTCCAGTGCTGAACACTCCTGTTTAGACAGACATTGTTTAAATAACCAAGAGCCTTGCTTTGCTACCAGCAGAGCCAGCATCCAAATCTATTTTCACATCTTTAATCCACACCTTAGGTAAGTCCAACCCTTTGAAAACATCGCTGGCTGAACGTAAATCCACCGATACTCTGCACCTTTAGAAAGTAAATTAAAGATGGAGCCGTGATGACTATCAGGGTAGATAGCAGCTAGCAGAGATCAGGGTCAGCAGCACTGCTGAGAGGTAGGTGGGTGACACTTCTCATTAAACCTGAGCAAGAAAGAACACCAATCTGCTAAATCTTGAGCTCAGTTTGGTTTTTACAGAGCCTTCTATTAGACGTGTGAAAATATGGTATTTGCTATCCCACACTCAATGGACACCCCGAGTGATGGATCTGCCTCCTTTTTCTAACAACATCTGCCTACTAGAAGACTTACGCCTTCCCTCAGACATCTTTTCTAGATAAACACGCACAAATCTTTCCATCTTTCAGCACAGAATATATTTCCTAGATCTCGAACCACTGGGGTTGTTTTCCTGGAAGATAGCCACTTTTTCTGCATCACTTTTCAGAAGTCCAAAACCAG
Organism: Aythya ferina; assembly: GCF_964211825.1. Classification (NCBI taxonomy): domain Eukaryota; kingdom Metazoa; phylum Chordata; class Aves; order Anseriformes; family Anatidae; genus Aythya; species Aythya ferina. The sequence goes on from NC_140298.1 coordinate 10,627,442, forward strand.
ACCCGAAAATCCAGCTTCCGACTTCTTGGCACTGAACAGAGACATCTTGCACACACTGCTCCTGCTCGCACACTGCATGCTTAAAGTTGCTCTTTTAATGCCATTATTGTATTATTTTTTTATTCGTGTTCTACTCACCAGGATCTACAACTCCATTTTCTCTCCTGCTGCCATCTCTCTGCATATTTACAGATTATTGTATGCAATAATCTGTACCTTGCAGGTTAATAATGAGTGTCACAATGCTGGTTATGTTTTGTTTTTGTTTTGTTTTTTCACCAACATCTCATGTTCTTTCTGGTTTTTAATCCTGTTTTCCAAAGAACTTCTGTAGCCTCTCAGCATCCCACCATCCTTACGTTTTTCAGTAATAAAAATATCAACTAGAACTAGACCCACGGTTAACCTCACTCTGAAAGCAAAAGGAAATACTCATTTTAGCAGGGTGCTTAGCGGAGCGCCACTAACTACTTTCTCAGTGCAGGATTTTAAAGAGTTTGGCCATCCCCTGTTACTCAGGCCAAATTCTTGCAGTTTCCATATGAGCCACAGTGTCAAAAGCCTGGCTTAAGTCAAGATGCATCACATTCACCACTTTCTCCTTATCCACACTAAGCCACTTTCCCTGTGAAGAAAGAAAATTAGATTGGCTTAACATGATTTGTTCTTGACAAATGTGTGTTGACTCTTTTTTATCACCTTATTATCTGGATGGTGCTTACACACGGATTGCTTAATAATTTGTTCTAGTATCTTTCCAAATATCAAGGTTAGACCGACTCGGGCGTAATTCCCAAGACCCTCCCCTTCCCCCTTTTTAGAGGATAGATGCTACAATCTGCTCGCAATCTAGCGCAGAAAAAGCAGCATGCCTGGAAGAGAAGCGAGAATTTGTGTGCATCGCAATACCTACATTCAGAAATTTAGGCAAGAAACATTTAACTGTTTTCTAGGAAGCGTAGGCCAAAACGGTAAGTTGAATTTATCTTCTGCATTATCTTAGGATGAGACAAAAATAAGCAAAGTCTAGGGTACATGACCAGAAATGAATGTTATATAAACAGCATCGTTCATTGTCACAGAAATATGATCGCTGTTATGTAACCTCTCCCAGCCTCCTGCCAGTGGATGATTATTTCCTACAGAGTATTTTCCACTGCTTTGCTCAACAGAGATTTAAGCAAATCAGTAAATAGCTTCCCCCTGCTTCCATTGGGAAGCTGTTGCGTGGCTATATAGCTATCAGCTTGGCCTTACTGAAAACAATAATGTAATGCTGGGTCACGTATTTAATAGCAGCTAATTATGACAAGTAGGTAGCAGTAACACTACCCCTCCTCTCTTTCTTTCCTTTGGACAACTCCTTCCATCCACAGGTACTACACCTACCTATTCTTCTATTGTTTCTCCTCTGGTTTCTGAATAGCTTGTACTTTGTGTTTCCATTGGAGGCAAGCACACATTAGCACGGGCAGAGGTAACTGGCAAGGCCAGGAATGCCTGACCTCGTGTTTTCTGTGTCCTTACACCCAGTCACTCCCATCCTCCTGCTGCCCTCTGCCACAGTTTCTAGCAGAGGGATAGGTCAAAGAGGCGGCCTTGCAAGAAGGGAGGAGAGCAAGAACACCGTTATATCTAGCTGTGCTGTAATGCCACTGCAGCAGGATGATTTCTTCTTAGCCACAAGGCTGCACTATATGGAGATCTCACCTGTTGACAAGTCAAGCAGGATAGGTCTCGTGCAGAGAACAAACTTTTGAGGACCTTCTAAATGCATTGAAAATTGAAAACAATATTTAGGAAGGATTTTTTTTGGATCTAAGGGTAGACACAGGGAACATTTCCATGTGCTTATTTTAAATAGAGATTAAAGAATGCTCAAGCCTGCTTATTTTTAGCAGTTTGAAAAAAAAAAAAAAAAAAAAAACAAAAAAAAACTACCTCTTCATAAAGTATTTTTGATTCAGAATAAACACAGCTAGAATGCTGCACGGTAACACTTTCATATTTGTTCACTTAGCTATGAAGGAATGCAACTTCTGCCCTTACCATCACTGATGTTTATGACATAGACACACACGGAGAAATACACACATGCACACAAGCAGCTGAACCCAACAAAGCTAAACCTAAACATTATCTAAATACTGTCTAGATGCTTTAGTAAACCTATACTGAAATTCCCAAATACAGACCTTGTCGGTGAAGGTTGAGACCTTGTTAATTCCAACCTGTCACTTCTCTACTTTTCTCCTGATTTACTAATTTAATCCGATCCAGTTTCATTCAAATAATTCTGGTAAACTGATGTGTCTGGAGGAGAATAGACTCTCAAGCTGCTCACATGCCAGCAAGTACTCCACTCCTACCACTATTCCAGCTATTTCAGATATGCTCTGCCCATTTCTATTTGTAAGACGTTCGAAGACTCAGGGGTTTGCAACCAGCTGAGAATGCACTGAGTTCTCATCATCCCAATGGCTGCAGAGATTTATTTCTTTATACCAACCCTTGCATCTATTGAAATAAATTGGGATTCGTTTTGATGTTGACTTTGGATACCCTGTAATCTGCTCTCCCATTCAGATAGTGGCTGGGAGTGAAGCATAGCTGCAGTATCATATGATAAACCCACGGCACGGATAAATGCTGTTTCCCATTCTCCATGCATTTAAATCAGAGGTAGTTGACCTGTTTAGGATATAATCTATTCAGCTAATAAAATCCAGCTGGCACGTAGTAAAACGTTTTAATCCATGATCCATGCATATACTTCTCTAGAAACAAAGATGATTACAGACTGTAGCATATAAAACTTGCCCTGAGCTAGAGAGCCAAAGCCCTTTAGCACAGAGACATTTCTGAATTGTGAACTTTATAAAACCCAACCCATAAGTTCTGCAGATGTAGCTTATTGCTGAGAAAAAGCTAAGATGTTAACTGCCAGTGTTAGCTCATATAAGCTGGTATTTGTAAGAAGTGAGCTGTATAACTTGTATTATTTTTCTCACCTTTCCTGTATAGTAAAACCAAGCTATTGTAAATTAAAGCTTTTTTTTTTCTTCTTTTTTTTTTTTTCTTCTGTGGATTGTTTTTGGAATTTAATGGATGTGGTTTTGTCCTCTGCCATTTCTAAAAACTGTACAAATCAAAGTGTATTTTGTAAAAGCATTTTACTACCTGTTTAATAACTTTTTAAAAGGTTCTACTATTGCGTCATGGGACTACATATATGGCAAGTCTTCTCCTTCACGGACAAACAAAGAACATACCCAAGTAATGCTTGGTAACATTAATGGCAGTTGCCCTCCTGAAATCCCCTGTGCATTGTAAGTAAAGATATCCAGAAAAGCGAGTTTGCTTGAAACCTGATTTAAAGGCTTGGGGTTTGGACACAGATCCATACAAGCTGTTTAGCAGCCGATTATCCAGACTGTATCAGTTTTCCTTAATTTTATGTCTGCCTTTGACTACAATTTTCAGTTGTTTTTATCCAACAGTAGAAAGACACAGAAGGCAGATCAAGATAATGCACAGAGGGATGCCTTAGACTGACCACTGACAGCTATTTCCTTCACCTGGCTGCAGACAGACACCACCCAGTTCTGAGTATCCACGGTAGGACTTAGCCAGAGGCTTTTCCTTTTGGCATTTCATACTTTGGAGAAGCTTCTTTGCATGCTAATAAAGATGCCAGGAAGACCAGCTGCTCCTAAACAGTTTGCGGGGAAGCAGATATAATTAATTCACAAGTTGGAAGCACATTTGACAGAGAGAATTGTTTTGTTACCCCCAAACAATTGAGAAGCTCATATGTGAAATGTACATGCAAGTACATCTGCTCTCACTTAAATCCCATACATTTAGGCTGTCCTAACTGAAGACACTGTAGACAAGTCTCATAGCTAGCCATGAAGATGATTTGCAGAATAATCTAAATACTGCTGTGCAAGGAAAAGCTTGATCAATAGGCCCCATAAGTTAGGAGCTATGAACTCACAGCACTTTAATGGTTTGTCCAAGAACATTAAGATCAATCAATGTCTGCCCAGCCAGCCATGTTTACCAGTGCCTTGCTCTTCTTTGGGTCATCACAACCATGACTTCCACTAAACTCAATGCTCAAGACTCACAGCAGTAAGAACGTGTTTATTTAAGCATTTTCTTCTTGCCTTTTTTTTTTTTCCTCAACCATATTCACATAAACTTGTCACCCATTTGCATACATTTGAACAGTCTTCCTGACTATAAGGCATCTGCACTTTTATGTTCATTTCCCCGACATCTGGAGTGCTGTAAATTCAATGCTTGCCTTAGTGTTGTTTTTTTTTCTTTTTGTCTCTCTCTTTCTCCCCCAAAAAAGTGTTGGCAGTAGGATGGATCAATCCAGCCACATTCAGATCCAAACTCGCTGGAGATTTCCAAGCCTGAATGACTCAAACTGGACCAAAAAGTTAGAGCGGCGGAAAAAATCCACCGGCACTGCCTCTGGAAGGAAAAAAGCAGCGTTATCATTCCACCACAACACGATTCAAAGGAAAATATTGACAAAGGAAGAATTCACGAGATTAGCTACATGGCTAACGTTGCTTCAGAGCACTTGGGAAGAGCTATGACCTGCTCTCACCTACTTCTGCTACCTCTTTGCTGGCTTCAGGAGGTGTTGATACCGGTACCCAAGGGCAAACACATCTCAGGAGGGTCAGGTTGAGGGATGGAGCACTGCTACAGCTTCCCTTCACCTCTCCCTTTGGACCACGAGACAGGGAAGAGAGCACCCAACCGCTGAGCGTGGGGTACTGGACACTGCACAGTGAATGTGGAAGCTCTGTGTTTGTTTCACGGGCACGTTCAGAGTAGCCAAGCACCCAATAGGGCCAAACAAGAACCGCTCCGTAGATCTCCAAGGTATTGCAACACACAATGCAAATGTACAATTAAGTTTTGCAAATCTGGCCAGACACCAAAGGCTTTGAAGTTGGCTGAACACAAAGTTCCCTGATTCTTCCCCTGACTCTCAGCTTTCCCTGCAGACTGAAGCAAAAAGTACAGATAATACAAGGCTGCTCATTCTTCTGTTGCCTGAACACTGATCTATTTTTCTTGCTCCGCTGGGACGGATGAAATAAGAGAAATGAAAACAGGGCCAGTCTGGTGTCTGTTGAGGGATCATCTCTTACTAACCAAGAAATGGCAAAATCCTCCTAAAGGTTCTTTGGGGAATATTTATTTTGTCCCGTGCTTTTACTGTAATTGTGTTAATCCAGTAGATTTGCTAAGCAGTAAAGCGTTAACTGGCATGTCTGAGGAATGCTTATTGGGTAATGCGTCTGCATGGGAAGAAGACTGAAAACGTAGTTTACATAAGGGTGTGGACCATATGTGACAAAGAATACATTATGGTATATGTTTCCTTCATGGTAAAATATGATGAGGTAATGGGGAGCAGGGTTAAAAGCTGAAGAGCCTATATTTATGTGTCAAGTTCAAGAGGTCGTTTTAATTTCTAGAGCCGATCAATGATGACAAACTTCAGCTCTGCTTCTGTGCACGCTCCTGTAGCCTGGGAGGGGTAACTACCGTGTGTCCATCCACCTACCAGCTCCTGTGCTGGGCTGCTTCTGTTCCCTTAACCTGGCATTGGAAGTGGAAAACATCGTGCCAGGCGCTGCAGAAAAGGCAAGTGAAAAGGGAAAAGAGTGAAGTTAAATTGTGTGAACTGACAACAACGAAAAATCGGGGTGCTAGATCACACCTGCAGCCGTTTTGTGCATCACTCACCTTCAACCTTCCCTACACGTAGGCCACCTCTTATCCGACCCTACAAGCTGCAGGGTACATCAGGGGAGAGCTCCCAGTTTCCTTTTCTCTCCCTACCACGTTACGCTGCCCACAGCCTCCAGGATCACACGGGATCCCCAGAGCCCACAGCTTCTTTTTTTCTTCCTTCCCTTCTTTGCTGTTGTTGGCTGCTCTCACTGCTAGGGCTCAAGTCCTGTCAGCAGAAGCTTTGCAGCGGATGCACGGGGAACCTGCCTAACGTGCTACGAACTGACACCGTTCCAGCAGTAGCCAGTGGTCTCACATAACGCAGTTATTTTTTCCAGGCCTGTTTTCTTCTTCCAGCTGAGCTCCCAAAAGGCAGCGATGCTTTAATAGACCCACACAGTGAAAAAAAATGAGCAACAACAGCATCCAAAAAGCTTTTGTTCCTTATTGCATCCAGCCCTTCTGGAGTGCTGAGACGAACCGGAGGGCGAGCTTGGCCAGGGCTTCCTTCCTGAAGTGCTGCTAGTGCCTGACAAAGGCTTCACGTGCTGGAGCTGCCCTGCTTTCCGCTGCATTACCTGAGAGCTAACAAGGTGGGCAAACGAGGGTAGCAAATGATATGGGGTCTCAGACACCTGCCCCTTTCTCTCCCTTCTTTTGGCACGAGGACACCTGGCCATCTCTGCAGATGCCACACGCACAAGAGTTTTGTAAAGCATGGGGAAAGCCTGGGCAGCGGTAAGAGAGGATAAAATCCAGGGTTCAGGAACCACAGAATGACTTTTTTATTCTTGAAACAACCTCAGAGGACCTTCCCTTCCAGCAGGATCAAAGGCTCTAGAAGCCTTTGCTGCTTCTGGAAAGCTCTGCTGAGAGGTTTTCAAATCCACGTTGACCAGAAGCGCAATAAGCAATTTCCATCACCTGCAGAGCCCTGGCTTACAGTACAGCGAGCAGCTTGGGGCCAAGCCTGGTCCACACTAGATACAAGAAACAACCTGAGAAACTGCCAAGGTGAGAGTCTGCCTGATCCACAAGAAGTCTCACCAAATGCAAAGCCAGTCATGGAGATGCCAAAGGTTTGCACAGGCACAGCTGTGCTGAAAGGCTGCCCGTTCTGTGGCTTCCTCCTTCTCACCATAAAAAAAACAAAGCTGCAAAAAACAATCCCTTAACACCTACAAGGCTCCGTACATGCAGCTACCTACATGCAGCATGTACATCTGCCTCCCCTTCATCCCTTCCACCTCCCCGGGCTATGGGCACAGAGCCCCAGATGAGCAGTTTCAATTGCTTGAACAATGATCTTGGAAGTAAAATATTTCCCTCATCGCCACAAATCTTTATAAGTAGCGAAATAAACACCACAACATGCCTTCTTCCAACAGCTGGAAAATTATGGTCTGACTTAAATGACATCATTCTGTTTTCCTATGGAATTTCAGCGCTGGGAGATTTCAGGGAGGAACTGCGTGGTGGCTCGAGTCGGGGTGCAGGACGGTGTCACAGCAAAGCGGGCAAACCAGAAGAGGGTGAAGCTGTCTTAAATAGGCCAAACAAATGTTCCCAGAAAAAAAAAAAGAAAACAAAAAAAAAAAGGAAAGATTCCTTAAAAACCCATCAGACAGGCTGCTCTTTTGGCTCTCAGTTCCAGCCTTCAGCAGCCCCGTCCCATCTCTAACCTCTGACACGACGTTGCTTCTTGTCATCTCATATTGTTCTTCCCCTCTGTCTTACTAAGCCACTGAAACAAAGATATGGAAGACGTACCCCAGTGAGGAAATACCTCTGTCAGAGCAGCTATGCAATTCTGGCAGCTCTTCAAAGGAGACAGCGCTGGATCTACACCCTTAATTATATGCTCAATTGTGGATGTCATCAGAAGGCGTGGGACCATACCGGCTGCACTGCAATCCCCTTCGTTGCATGGAGGCTTGATGGAAAAGAAAGGCTTGGTCCCAGCAAGCTCCAGAGCCAAGTCCTGAAGCGTGACTCTAGAGCAGAAGACAGACTGCAAAACGTGAGGTGGTAACAGAGGCAGAAATTGCACGTGGCCAGTTGCTGAGAAGAGACGATCACCAACTTCTAGCAGGAAGTGGAGGCTCAGGTTTCCTGCGTCATCACATTCGGAGATGTGGGCTTCAGCTAATTTCTGTGCTAAGCTTTGATCAACATGCAAATAAAAAAAAAAAAAAAAAAACTTTTCTTTTTCTTCCCTCCTCTCCCCTGCTTTGCTTTCCAATTCCTTACCGTGCCATGGCCTCACCAGCAGTAAGACATCCAGAGCTCTGTGATTTTCATCAGCAAGCCCCAGCATCATTACAGGTTTGGTCAGCAGCTCTGAAAGTTTCTCAAGCACAATTCTAACCCGGTAGTAGGCAGTGCAGTTGGGCACTTCATAGATGGATCCAAAAATCATTGAAGCCAGACAAATTCTGAATTGTCCTTGGCAATCCCTGCTTCGCTGTAAAACTACCTACTTATTCCAAATTGCAGTTGTGGGAAAACAGCAGCAGCGCTGGTGCTGACTTCAGGTAGTAATCAGGCTGAACACGAAATCAGAAATGAAAAAGGGCAGAAGAAAATGAGAAACATGGAAGACTGCTTTGCTGAAACTCCTTATCTGTTTAACTCCTATAGAAGGCCTTGAAAAATCTTTCCAGCGTTCCTGAAACAACCCAAACTTCAGTAGCTCTGGTTTGTATAAACCTTCTTACTTCCTCCTCTTGACCCTCCTCACTTTCCCTCTTCTGTTGGATAATCCTATATTTAACCCTGGACACCAAAAAAGCCAAGGTGCATGTTAAAACTTCCTCCAAACCAGGAATAACACCTGCCCCTACCTTGCCAAGTTTTTCTACATCCTTTTTTGTCATGCAAAAGAATGGACATGGTACGTTCAAACCTGAAATTCCATACTTTTGTTAACTTTGCTTGCTGTTGTTATTTATAAGCAATTCCACCAACTTATTAACTTTCAATTGCCATAACTGCTTAGTGGGGTCGAGAAGAAAGAGCAGTGCTTCAATACTTCAACAATGAGGAACGAAATTGATGTATAAATGTGCATATCACTTTAATGTAGCCAGCCCTATATATACACATAATTTTGTGTGATTTATATCCCTAATTAGATTCCCATGGCAACATTCTTCAGCTAACAATGTGTATCATAATCACCTTTTCTTCATACAAATGATTTCCTTAACTTTGCATGCATAACTTAGCAGCTTTTATTTTTAAAACTCGTGTTAACAGTTTCTCTCTTGTTACCAGTAGGGGTGCTATGATAAGAAACTAATTTGCTGTAAAAATTACTCATTTGTCAAATAAGCATTAAAATAATTGTTCCCCTTTTGACTGTTACCCTGCTGTTTCCAGTCATTTTCAAAAACTAAATTATTTACTCATTTGAAAGTTCAGCTGTGCATATTTTAATTGATATTCCCTCATAGGACTCATATTGTTAATGACAATAATTAACCCGAAATGGCTGCTAAATAATTATGCTGAAAAGATACGAAGTATTTGTGCAGAAAGTAAAATCAGCATTTGAGAAACCATCAAAACGTACAACTTTCCTATTTTATGGCAAAGCGCAGTAATAGTTCATAATCAAATTAAGGATGAAAAGGAAAAATGTAGATTACATGCTTTGATGCAGAATACTTTATGTTTCCAATATAGTATGGTATTCTAGCTAACAATGAGTACTCAGTCATTTTAATAAATCCCTAGGATTGCTATTCCAGATAGCAATATAAAGTATTCTCATGAAGTCAGTGCAGTTAGGAATGTGGTAAACTATCCATTAATAATATTTCTGTGCCATCTATCTCTTGCATTTCATTCCAAGGAATCAGACCCCTGTAATAATTTATAGCTTATGGAATTAATGCTGAAGGCTCTCTTCTGGCAAGCGTTGTTGATTTCAGTGATGATAGCTAAAAGCTATTCAGACCCAGCTTCTTTCTCTGGACACACCACGGGCCAGATGCATTACCGACCTATTGTTTGCGTAACCATTTCTACTAGCACAGAAGTGATATCATTTTTGATTTAGTTTCTTCGCTTGTCAATAGTGCAAGTTAAGGGTGAAGCAAGCTCCATATGTACTGCGAAATAAAGAGACAGGATAGGTTTGTCTACAAGGGAAACAATCTGAGTTAACTAAGGATGTGATTTTAATGTGGGTTTCTATATACAACTATATTAAGCCCATGTGGACTCACTCATTCAGAATTAAAATAGCCCTAATTCACTTTAATCTAATTCACTTCCAAAGACCACAGAGGGGTTTAAAGTTGTTTAATCTATTTGAACAGCTCATTTGAATCCACATGCCTGACTGTCCCCACAGACACCCACACAGACAAACAAAAACCCAATAAAGCAGTGGTGAGGTTAAGAGCATGTTGGCAGAAAGTTTGACTTCATGGCTTTTTGACGGAAAATTTGGTTTTCAACTATACCGTCTCTTTGAAGAAGGTGTTGACATTGAGTGCTCTAAATTTCTCTTGGAAACTGAATTCCCTTTCTTAAAGGCATCCCGAAATGCTGCCGCAGTGCTCCTTGGCTGAATGTCACACATCCCCATCGCCTGCAGACTGAGCAGCTGGCCTGACGCGCCAGGGTGCCAAGCAAAGGGGTAAAACCCAGGCGCATCAGACATATATTCTCACTCCAGACCAATTTCCCTATTTTAGACCAAAACTTTTCTGGTTTTGGTTTGTTATAGAAAATTCATGATTTTGCATGGAGGAATAACACTCTCTCCCTCATCTCCTGCCTCAGGTCAGTCCTACACGAAAAGGCCTTTTCCCACAGCCCATGCCAAAGGAACATCCCCAAAATCAGAAGGGTAGGTGCTACTGGCAATAAAGCCAAACGCTTGTCATCTATTTGGAGAACATTCCCTATATCATGGGTGCTAAGCTCTTCTAATAAGGATGCATCTGAACTCACAGCTTAAGTGTTTAAAACTCACCAGCTCCTTACATTTTGCTCTGTTTCAGGAAAGGGTAGGCTTGAAGGAAACACAGGGGCTCTGCTCACAGGCTCAGGTTGGTGCTCTGTAGCTGATGCACGGGAACATTGGTTGGTCACATTCCTGCTTCTGTACAAGGTTTTGCAAAACAAATGATCTTCTATGGGCAAGTTTTCTAGATTTGAGAAGCAAGTAGTGTCTAGCTCACATGTATGTTGTGGATTAAGCATAGATGTGTTGCCAACCTTTGCAATTTTTAGTGCGTTCACTGCAGAGGTTGCTCTCTAAGAATCAAATGGTTGCATGAGACTCAAAATAAGCAAATGTATATTCTTTGCTAGAAAAGAAAGCAAAAAATTCTCACCTGAGTGAACTCCAGAGCTTCCAAAATACGCATATTTAGAAAAAAAAGAAGTCTGCTGCTTTTGAAAAGGTAATTCTTAATTTGTGAATGCCCTCAGTTAGTAAAATGCTTCATTGCATCGATTTAAATACTCCTGGTCAGAGAATGTTAATATGAACACGTCTTATCCACTTAAATTGCCTCCCCAATTCCTGTATGTTTTCACATGCAAAACCCCAGAGGTACGTGTGTAATCAGCAGCATTGAGAGCTCGAGCATGCCTCTCTGAAAGCTTGGCTTGATAGCTACCTTCCACATCTACTAAGTTACATTTTGGATTTTGAAATCAAGCACAAATAGCCAACAGACGAAGAGCATATTTATGAAAAAAAGAATGTTCTCTTATTAATTGCTCAACCTATTGCTGTCTGAAAAATAAGTGCAAGCTATTACTGGCACCAGATGACTCCCGGTTTTCACTGGCCAGCAAAGCTGCATCTGCAAGTTCAGTGAGATCAGTAAACACTGTAGGTTAAGTAACTGGTTACTAATATTTTCCTTGAGCTACAAAACTTTTAAACAAACAACAACTGTGATCGCGGTAACCTTCCAGAGGTTAACAGCATGCAGGTGGTCAAATTGAATTAAATGCAAAACAGACGGCGGCAGCATTGTAAACTGAAGATCTCGGTTAAGTTTGGTTCAAGAATTGGGTCTTCTTTCTCAAAATCCTCAACGATACAACACATAAATGTCAAAATGACAAAAATAAGGAAGTATGTCATAGACTAAGCATTTTAATGCCCTTTCTGGCTCACTTTTGTAGGCTGAGCTGTCTGTGTTGACCACATTTGATGGCATCAGTACTTGAGAGTGGCTGTGTGCACGAGCTTTTAATAGCTGAAATAAACGGAGGCGGCCCATCAAGTACTTTTCAATCACTACCTGAAATGTGCTGTGGGCTTGTGTTTTAAACCACTGGCATGATGCATTTTATACTTCGTTTATGATGCCCCTTGGCAGACCCCATGAGATAGCTCTAAGTATTGGCAATAAGACACTGAACTACAAACAGGTTCAAAGCCAGCTAGTTGAGGTATGAGCGATCAGAAAGGATTATTCCCATCCTCCCAGTGACCTCTCTAAAGCCAGCCCCTCAGTCACCACCAAGAAAGCTCCCTGGGAGGTCTCCCCAAAACAAGTGCAGATTAAAGAGCAGCAGGAGCTGAGATCTCCACAGCCCAAGAGAAATGTTTTCTCCAAGGCCAACAGAGCCCGTGAGGGGAATCTGGGTGTACTGGCACTGCTAGGGCCTCCTCTAAGGAGAGCACATAAAAGCTCCTGGTGTAGCTCCCAGACACACCTTGCAGGCGCTCAGTTTCAAACCAGAACAGAACAATTGTTGCTGGAATGGAAAGTAAAAACAGAGAAGAACCACTGAGGAGTCCTCCATCCCACACTGAGCTTTGGACAGTTCGGTCCACAAAGCAGCTGCACTAAGGCCTTTTAGTGAAGTGATTTCCAAAGCCAGGCGCTCCCCTCTGGGGCCCCCTGCCCGCTCACCTGCCTACCTGAACAGCACGGCTGCGAGCCAGCTAATGCCATGAACCCAGGGCACGCAGGAGCTGCCACCACGAGGGACACAAGGGGAAAATGTTGCAGAACTGACTTACTGCATAAACGTACAGGCAGCCGGCACATGGACTCTGTAGAAAAGCAGGCGCAGTTCTGAAATTTGACATTACTCAGAGGTTCGCATTGGAGTTGAGTGGCTGCCAGTAAATAAATATAAATCCGTTGTCAGGGTGTTTCATAATGACGAGCTCCTCAAAGCTAGTAATACTCATCCCCTGATGAAGCAATATCCCTCTAGGTACAATTGCTTCTCAGGCTGCAATATCAGCTCCCAAACTACTGTTGCAGGAGCTCAACCCAGGGCATGACTCAGAGGAGGCTGCAGCACCCTCAAACACAGCGGCGTGGTGCGAGCAGGGTCAGGGTGCTCAGCACCCGCACATCTCTTGGCTTGGACAGCACCCGCACATCTCTTGGCTCAGCACCCGCACATTCTCTTGGCTTGGACTGGCGCACGCTTCGTTGGGTTAGAAACTGGCTGGATAGCCGGGCCCAAAGAGTCGTGGTGAATGGAGCCAAGTCCAGTTGGAGGCCAGTCACTAGTGGCGTCCCCCAGGGCTCGGTGCTGGGGCCGGTCCTCTTTAATATCTTCATCGATGATCTGGACGAGGGCATCGAGTGCACCCTCAGTAAGTTCGCAGATGACACCAAGTTAGGTGCGTGTGTCGATCTGCTTGAGGGTAGGAAAGCTCTGCAGGAGGATCTGGATAGGCTGGACCGATGGGCTGAGGTCAACTGCATGAAGTTTAACAAGGCCAAGTGCCGGGTCCTGCACCTGGGGCGCAATAACCCCAAGCAGAGCTACAGGCTGGGAGAGGAATGGTTGGAAAGCTGCCAGGCAGAGAAGGACCTGGGAGTGATGGTGGACAGTCGGCTGAATATGAGCCAGCAGTGTGCTCAGGTGGCCAAGAAGGCCAACGGCATCCTGGCTTGTATTAGGAACAGCGTGACCAGCAGGGCTAGGGAGGTGATCGTCCCCCTGTACTCAGCTCTGGTGAGGCCGCACCTCGAGTACTGTGTTCAGTTTTGGGCCCCTCGCTACAAGAAGGACATCGAGGTGCTTGAGCGGGTGCAGAGAAGGGCGACGAAGCTGGTGAGGGGCCTGGAGAACAAGTCCTACGAGGAGCGGCTGAGGGAGCTGGGCTTGTTCAGCCTGGAGAAGAGGAGGCTCAGGGGCGACCTTATCGCTCTCTACAGGTACCTCAAGGGAGGCTGTAGAGAGGTGGGGGTTGGCCTGTTCTCCCACGTGCGTGGTGACAGGACGAGGGGGAATGGGCTTAAGTTGAGCCAGGGGAGTTTTAGGTTAGATGTTAGGAAGAACTTCTTTACAGAAAGGGTTGTGAGGCATTGGAACAGGCTGCCCAGGGAAGTGGTGGAGTCACCATCCCTGGAAGTCTTCAAAAGACGCTTAGATGTACAGCTTAGGGATATGGTTTAGTGGAGGGCTGTTAGCGTTAGGTTGGAGGTTGGACTCGATGACCTTGAGGTCTCTTCCAACCTAGAAAATTCTGTGAAAATTCTGTGATTCTGTGATCTTCCAGGGGCTGCTTCAGACAAGTCTGGGGGAACAGTGAAGTTACAGATATGTTGCAGAACAGTGATGCAAGATTCCCATCTAGTGCATTAAAACACACAAACGTTCTTTGGCCGTGCTGCTGAAGACAGGCGTTTTCTTGGCACGTGCGTCCTACCCCATCACGGGCAACCCCTTCCCGTGTCCTCCACCGTGCAGCTGGACGTGGGGCTGATCAGGGCTGCACACATGCACATCCCATAAATACAAATCCCAGCTGGCCAGCCTGGGTGGCAGGCTGCACCCTCTTCCTACTGCTCAGCAGCAAGTTTTCAGGAAACTTACAGGGATTTCATTACCTGCATAAAATCCGGCTTAAATTGGCCAGTTCAGGAGTTAGTAGGGAAAACAAACACACGAACAAGCTTTTGACACGCTTGTGAGGTCTCCTAGTTCAACAAACACTCGGTCACAATTGATTAAAACAATTAAACAACAAAAATGTTGAACCTCTTAAAATGCAGATCAACCTGCAGTGCAATGAATGCCCAGTATTATCCATTTCTTTTCCTAAACACACCTCTGTTTTCTTTGCCTTCTATTTGCTCAATGTGCCTCTAATTTCAGCTGGAAAAAAACAGAGAACTGAAATGCTCATCCAAAAACACGGGTTTCTGGTTCTCAGTGATTTCTCATCACCGAGAAATTGCAGGAATAAGATTTTGTGTCTCACCTGAAGCAACGGACCCTTGATTCCTTAATGACGCGATAATTCTGTTACAGACAGCAACTTTGGCTTCAGCTCCAAGGCAAGAACGTGTAGCAACGGCCTGCACACCAGGAAGGAATAGTTTTCAGCCTCTCCAGCCTCGCCCTGCATTACCTGTGAGTGATGCATTACCCAACTGAATGCCAGAAAAGTGCATTTTAGAATAAAAAGTATAGTGTTTCCTAATTTGATTTAAATCAATTATACCATCTCTCACTGGAACGCTCATGAGCTTCAGAAATAAAATATATAAATGGAACCAGCTGCTCCAAAGACTCATTCCTTGGGATAGATTTCACTTGAACCCAATCAGCTTTCTTTTGCAACACGTTATTGTCATGCACCATCAGAGTGGAGAGCACGCAGGGCTGGATGAGTTACTGCAAGGTAACCAGCTATGGTTGAAAAAAATAAATAAATAAGATTAAAATTCCTTCCTGCAATGGCTGGCTAAACCCCGAGGAATTAATTAATTCCTCTGGGGCTGACAGGGCAACTGAGGTAGTTACTGGCACCCTAGCAAAACCCATTAATTTATAGCTTGTTACTGCATTGCGTAATCTTTCTGATTTGTCCCAGCCTGGAGCCCCTCTGCCCACCAGCACGGAGGTCTGCAGTGGTCAGGATGGAGAATAATTACAAGTGGAGGAGCACATGCAACCAAAGCCCCGTGTTCTTTAATCTCCAAGTATAATGCATGTGTAGATTTTGGCATCGCTCTTAAAATGATTGTTTGTAACTAAATAGCGTATCTCAGTGCTTAGATACCACGACGACTGATCTTTTCACAAATCAGAGTAAATATATATGGCCAAATCCCGGCTCTACTCAGCTCAGTGGGAGCAGTGCCAGCCACTTCAAGGCAGCCAGGGTTTCATGCACAGGGTTTTCAGCAGCCCGTGCCGTCCAATGCTTTGGTTGTGTTTTTTTTTCAGCATTTTCAATTCCTTTTCTCCTCAAGCCTTCTTTCCCCATCCAGCATCTCCAGTATGGCTGTGCCGAGATGCAAGTGCGCGCTGAACTCCCAGCCAAAGCACATCAATATGAAAATACCCTCTGTTAAAATGAAATACAATTCTAGCTTCAGCTGACAAAAGCATCCTCTGCCTTTGATTCACTCTGCCAGGCTGCCCACAGCCCTCACTCCCGAGGCAGCAGCCAGAGGAGGGCTGCTCACGGACTGCTTGTTTTACAGGGTGACAGATGAGTCTGCGACGGTCCAGGCCAGAGCAGAGTTAGGGAGGTAATGACAGCCTTTACTCTCTATTTCCCTGCTTTTGTCAATTCAAACCAAACCAGATTTCCTCACTTTCTCGCCGTCTCCCTGGAAAACAATCCTCGTCAGCGTCTCTAAACAGGGTCAGGATAAATTAAAGGCAATTGCTCTCAGGCACTGCTCCATTAAGCCACGCCAGGGGTCTCTGAGGGCTCCTCTGCCACGAATCACACTCCTCTGGGACACAACTTTGTACACCAACCACCCAGCTCCCTCCCAGCACTGCACAGGTGGGTGGCAAAACCAAGAGCACCGAGCACTCCTTCCCTCTGCAGCACTCCTCCGGCAGCAGCAGGTAACAAAAGGAGCTCTGGGGGACAGCCCCATCCCCTGAGGTGACACCCGTGAATTCCCCCGGGCTCTCTGCGTACCCAGGAGGAGCCCCCACACGCAGCTGACAAAAGCAAGCAGCCCGCCAACCTAAGCGAGCCAGAGCTGCCAAGCAGCAGTAGGCAAAGAAGGCAGCAGAGGGCATTAAGTACCACTGCAACCATCTCTAATGTGGCTTTTAGGACTCGTATCTTTTTAGAGCTCATTTTGAAAATGTGTAAAGAAAAAAAGGAAAACTCTGCATCTCCTTTTTCTGTTTTTTTTTTTTTTTTTTTTTTTTTTTTTTAAGCTCTGTCCTTAAAGAAGTCAGCACTTTCTGAGGCAGCTACTCACGTGGCTTCCCTTACTGCATCGTCCAAATGTCCAATATCCCTCGGCAGACCTACACGTGCGGCTTCCCTTCACAGTAAGCAAATACCTCATTTTACAGCTAGAGTACTGTGACAAAGAAAGGCACAGAATCTGTCATCTTAACGATATAATGCACCCACACCTGAATGTGAGATGATTTCCACAGCTACCACATGCTTAATTTTCACTGACCCCAATAATTTATCATGCAAAAATAGGTATTCTGTGCAATAACTATTGACTTAGGAGAGTCAAGTGAAATACTGACTTAGTCACTAACGGGCTAACAAACTCTGTTTGCATTAGCGCACTTACAGACTTGCATTCGTAAGCAGTCAATACCAGAAATGTGTTTGTATAGGATTAACAATGTCAAATTAATATGTATGACAAGACAGCAGCTGCTGTAACTTGACTAAAGCTAAAATGAAGACGTAAATCCAAATGGTCTTGTGAATGAAGAGAGAAAAGGAGGATGGAACAGAAAAAGACAGCATGAAGAAATCAAGAAGGAGCTAATGTGCTCTTTACCAGTAGGCAGGGCAAGTTAAAAAGGCAATTCCCTTCCTTTACCAGAAAAGATTGAAAATGTAGATCCTATGGCTAAAATACTCAAAGTAATCACTAACAAACAAAATTCTTTTGGAGAAGAATGGATTATAAAAATAAGCTTTGACTAAAGAAAGTTATTTTTTTTCCTTAAAGACAAGAAAGTTGTGTGGTTTTTTTTTCTTAGGCAAAGTGGGTCAAAGAAGCAAATGTTCAGTATATTCTGAGTAACATTTTTTTCAATGAAAAATGGAAGCGTGAGGCTTCCCCCAACAACAATATCACAGAGAGGGGACAGGAATTTTCTAAAGTTTGAAGGACAACTCCCCTGAAAAGCATGTCTGAGCTGGTTAGCCCTGTAGAATGAGGCAGGGCTGAGTGAAAGTGGAAAAAGGGTTTTCTAAGAAACAAGCTTCAGGCTTCAAGAAACAGCGACGTTAGTCAAACATGTCCCGAAAACCACCTTGTATTTAAGTGCACGGACCTACAAACCCACTGTTGTTATAACATTTTTGATGGCTGGGGGCACTACGCAATCCAAACCATACAAAAAAATGTTGGATAGATGTGGACCTCTTCTCCAAAACCCCATCCCATTCCAAATCTCAGCACTGGACGTTTTGTCTTTCGCAGTATCCAAGCTAAACACCCGACTGGCTCGACTGAGCTGTGAGCTCCACCCCTACTTTCAGCGGTGGAGATGGCATTCAAGGACCATATGGCAGTAGGCGACGGCCAACGCAAACATCGTATTTCCTTAGAAAATACCAGCAGAGGACTGAGAAATATGGTCCGGAGCCAACTTGCAGAGGAAGAACCATTACGAAAACCACCACATGGATTTCATATCCCATCAGGTTCCTTGCATTGGAACGTGTGCTATTGAACTTTTTTCTGGTCTGGGGAGTAACAGGAATTAAGCTTCCACCCATTTTGCCAAAAGACCTGCAAGGTTGTTTATAATAGAGTCTGAAAGCAACCTCCCTCTTCTTTATATGACAGAGTGCTACAGAAATTAAATAGGATCAAGAGGGCTTTAGGCATGCCTCTTAAATACATACTGCAGAAGTAACAGGTGAATATTAACCAGAGCTTTATAAACTTCTCTGATGGGACAACTCTCCCATCTTACCAAAAACGGAACTAAAGGCAAGGCTAAAAGCTGAACTGGGACCTACTGGGAAGGCCATGAAGAAACCAAAAAAAAAAGCACATATAATTAAGAATCCCTTCCCTCACTTTTTTTATTTTATTTACTCTTTCCTTTTCTCAGCCTCCAACATACAGAGAAGCAGAGATGCTCCCCTGAACCCCACACTTCCACATTCACCAACCACCGTGGAAAGCTGTGCGAAACTTTTCTCGTGCCCTCAGGAAGCTGATGAAGTTTGAAAAGAAATAAAGCACGCAACTTTATTGAGGTCGGCGCAAGCCCAGAGACTTGCAAGTTGCATGTCACCGTTAATCAGAGTGACTGTGCCAACACGATTAGAATACCCCCAAAGCCCAGCCAATGAAGCAGCTAACCGAGTGAGACCACGGAGCAGATCGCAAATACCACTGGAGTTGTACATTGTCTCAAAAGATTATCACTGCAGTTGTTCAAACTCTTGTGACCAACAAGGGATTCCAGTGACTCATTGCTATTGTGTTCCTGCAGCTCAACACTATGTCCCATGCATATTCCGGGGCTCCATAGCACCACATGTGTATAACAATGTGCCGCACTTAATAAAATATCTTTGCGGGAAAAGAAGTACCAAAAATATTTGCACAATAGGAGAATGCCAATCGAGCACTGGACTACATTAGAACAACTCATTGGGTGTCATTCCAAACAGCATCTGCCATGGCCCCAGGAAGTAATTAAAAAAAAAAAAAAAATAGAAATAAGAGATTTTTCTGAAAGATCACAGCTTTTAACATACTAAGGAAACTTCAAGAACAAATTAACATATGACTCACCTCCCTGAGGTCTATCCCATGGTTTCATTATCAGTCAAGCAGAATCCATTGTTGCGAAAGTAGTTCAAAGCAGCCACTCCATCCATGTGCCGTGCTCGATACACAGCGAGTCTTCACGTACAGTTTTGTTAAAAAAGAGGAGGCAGGCAGGGTAGCATTTAAAAAGAAAACAAACAATCCCCTTCACACTGCAGTTGGAAAGGCCAGGAAAAGCCTGCACAAGTCAGTTAAGGGCTAGGAAAGAAGATGGTTGCTTTTCAGACGATCTTAAAACTTTCCCAAGAAAATTAGGGCCTGCAGCTGGGGCACACCAATCAGATGCTCTGGCAAAGGTCACAGGAGGAAAGATCCCCTGCTAGTTCAATAGCAGTGGTTTCTTCAATAATCTCAAAACAACGAATAGCATGGGATCGCTTCTTCCCACGTGGGATTTGGGCAGGAAAATAAGGCCCACATCTTAACTGCTGTCCTCCCGGGCGCATCGCTGCAGAGCGGAGCGGAGCATCCTCTTCAGAGCACAGGAGCCAGGCACACTGAAATGGAAATGACAGGCTTAATTGACAACCTGGAAAGGAATCATGGAGGAGTCCCGTCCAAAAGACACAGCTTGGGCTCCTGCCACAAGCTAAAGAGGCAGATGTAACTTCTGACACTGACAAGTGCTGACTGTAATATCAGATGAAGGTAAGAGATAACAGGGAAACCCTCTGTACATCAATCATGTCATGGAAAGAAGGCACCACGTGTGGCAAGCATCTAGGCTGAGTTAAAGGTTAAAAGAAAGGAAGCATGACATTAGGCTTTCCCTTGAATAATTGAGGGGAGGGAGGCAGGCAGCCCTGCATTTTCTACTTAAAGTCCTGATAGAAAACTGCATGTGCAAACAGAGGGTGCTCTAACATTAGATTTGGTCTGCTGAAGGATGGGCAAGCAGCAGGTGGGAGCCCTGCAAGAGGAAGGACACATCTCGAGGGATGCTGCTCCTTCCCTTCTTCTCCCCCAGCTGATAGTGTGACAGGAGCCCCTGCATGCTGGGCAAGGACTGCACTGAAAATATTGCTGCTCTTCTCTTTCCTTTTTTTTTTTTTTTTTTTTTTTTCCTCCATCTTTTTCTTTCCCTCCTCCCTCCCCCAAACCAGGTGGAAAAAAAGAGCAGTTGGCATCGAGTTTAGCAAATGAGCATCCCACTACCAGGAAGAGCATTTTCAAAACCCTGTTCTGTGAGAACAAGCAAGGTATAAGGAGCCTTAGGGGTGATGGCAGTGCTATCGTACACATGGACCTTCTCCTGAATAACCAGCCCTTTCTCTCTGCCTGCACACCAGGCACCAAAGACCCCAGTGTCTTCCACTCTCTTGTGGACTTCTGTGTCCCCAGTGAGTAACTACTTGCCAACACTGCACTATCCAAAAGCCCAAAATCTGGCACAAATATTATGCTGAGAATCAAGCTCTTCATGATAGATACTAAGAATAAGTAGCTAAAGGGATAGACGTAACAGAGCAGAGCTTCACAGCTTTCTTTGTGGTCCTCCACTTCCACAGAGGCACAGAGCATCCTGCTCACGCTGTTCCACAAAAGCATCCAAAATATAAAAAGCTTAAAGGGAACTTCTCAAACCTTAAAGCATCACTGAAGTTTACCATGCAAGGTGCGCTCTGCATGCATACAGAACAGAAGCCCTGCAACGCACAAAGCTTTCTACAGATATTCAAGAGACCCTTTCAACTTCTATTCGCTTAAGCAAAACATCACTGAGGCAATGTTAATCCTCTTGTTTACAGTTACACCCACAAAAGAAAGGGGATTCACAGCTCTAGATCAAACAGATACACTGAAGGGAGCTATTTAACATCACTAAGGATAGCATCCTATAATTGCTGTATCAAGAGGTTGGATCTTTCAACACAGGTTTTGCTTTTAAAAAAGAAAGGAAATGGGGAACTTCGTTCGACTTTGTTTTTTGCCTCAACCTCATACATAGCTTCAAGTTAAACCCAAACTGATAGCAGCAAGTTCCAATTTACCAACTGTTCTGGGGGCTCAGATCGTCAGAAAAGTATACAGAAGAGGCGATGCAGTTAATGCAACATCAAAGTATAGAGCAACCAACTGCAGCTGCACACCCAGATATACACATTTATTTTAACATCAATTTATTTTAACGTTGATAACAGGAGAAGAGTTCCTGAGGAGCTCAGTGCAAAACATAATCCTTTACCGTAAGGCCCTGAGCATCCTCTAGTTTATGTACAAGATCGTATTGTATCCTCCACAGAGCATACTCTGGGCAACACCGGCTGCCTGCACTTGCTGAAACTGCAATCACACTACTGCCGGGGGAAGTTTTCCAAGCAGCCTTAGCCCTGGTAGATCAAGAAAGGTGTCTTAGCTATATAAAGTAGACACCCAGACACAGTCCAAATTTGGGACCTCCTGTAGCTTTTCCTGCATTTGACTAGAAGCTAGGCTTGGTACTTCCATTCTTGATGGCAGCTGGAGGCTCAGAGTGAATGCCAGACTACCATAAATTCTCTAAACTCATTAAAAAGGAGAAAATCTGACTCCAATTTCCACCAAAGTTAATCAACCACCTCACCAGAAGTCACCACAAAGCCCACGAGACATGCTTGAACCCTTTCAGTATCAGTCTACACACAACTGTAGGATTTGTGGTAATAGAAGATACCCTTACATCCTGATAATCTCCAAGACAAACAAAAAAAAAAAAGAAGGAAGTTTGAAAACAGCCAAAAAACAGTGGAATTTTGCTAGCAACTTCACTAGAATAATCCCTGTTGCATTAAAATCCCAGTGACGCAGCTCCTCCGTGCCCTTGAGAAACCCCATTCACTTTTAGCAGCTGAGGCACTTAAGACCTACAACATAAAGCAATTGGCTTTTGAATGCAGGTTGCTTCATTTTAAAACATTACTGCTCTTTGATGTTTATCTGTTTAAGAGAGTTTATTGCAGCTAATTCACAGCAGGAGTGCCCTGTGGCATCCTCAAAAATTATATTAAAAATATAAAAGATAAGAAAGGAAAACATAATAATTATATAATCTAATTTTTTATGGCTGCACAACAAAAATTAAATCCTAATTTTGTAATGTATATGCATAGAACTATTTCTGACACATACCAAAAGCATGAAGCCATCGTACACAGGGCTTTTTATTGGAAAGTCTGACAAACTGAAACAGCAAGAGGCCCAATCCCATATTAGCTGGGTTTCAACTTTATTTAGAAAATGAGCTGCAAGGATAAGCCAGAAACATATGGATGGAAGGCTGTTATCCGCAAACAGAGTCAATGTGCAAATGGCATTTTTTGATTTACTAGAAATAATACTACAGCAACTGCTGCAGTCACTCCCCCGCACCACTTACATTAAATTCACTGCTGACTAAAAATCGCACTTTTTTGTAATTGCATTTACTCCATTTCCTTATGCCACCTGATGGATGTCAGCTGCAACTGCGTGCCCAGGCCAAAGGAGCTCTGAAACCACTGGAGCTCTTTGGGGATCTTTTGGCTCTTTTGGGCCATGGCAGCAATTTGCCTCACCCCAAAGGGAGCATGTGGGAGAACTCCCTGAGCAACTCGAGACACTAGCGTATGGACTGCTCTGGTGCACATCCTTATTTGCACAGGGTGTTACTGACGGTGGGCATAGCAGCCTTGCAAATGTATTCAGAATCAAACCAAGCTGTTACGAGCTGAACACTGCACGGTGCCAAGCCCAAGGTAACGTACACTTGGTAGAAAACAAGTATCATCACCATGCTGTTATCGTTGACTGAACCTTTGGGAGGCAGCAACTTGAGGACCGCATCTTGCTTTGTTGTTTTCTTCCCCAAGTAATGACCTTTGTGCAGCTTCAGTATGGATTAACTGTGAGAAGGTGCTCTCTAATTCCAGTTACAAGCACCAAATAAAAGGTTGTAGACTGCAAAACACACTAGAAATCTGCTATAAAAAGCAAACACTCCCCTGGACCAATGCCTTCCACAGTCGTGGCATACAGAAGAAGTAGAGAGAGGTACACTACACCAAGCAGAATGAAGCTCCATGGAATCCTGTTGCAAAGAAGCTTTCAGAAAGCATCAACTGACAGATCTTCCACCGAGTAAATCCATCTCCACACAACTCCTCCATAAGTCTTTCTGAGATGTTTTCCAGAAGCCTGTGGATTAGACTGAGTTTTCTTAAAGCCTTAAAGTTCCATTTTGGGTCAACGCCCTCACCACACATCTCAAATCACCCCACATACAGGTGGAAGATCTCCAGCCACGCTATTCCACAGGGCTGGCAAACAAAGCTGAAGAGTTTTTCACCCAACTGGATGAGTTGTAAGACTATCTATCCCAGAAGCAGCAGCTGGGGAGAAAGGGTAATTCTAAAGGATAGACCAGAAGAAACATGGGCCTATTTGTTCAAGGCTCTATTTGTGCTAAAACAAACGAGGATGTATTCCTAAAACGAATGAGGATGGATTCACCAGATGTTCGAAGATCTGCTCAGAGATCCTGACTTTCAGTCTGAGATTAACACGTTGTGACCAGTAAAAAAAAAAAGTCTTCCCAAAAGAAGGAGGATTAAAAATGCTAACACTAAGGAAATATATTCATAAAGAACCAAGTTCCTTAAAAACAGAGACAAAACAGCCTTGACTTAAACAGCCTGAGAATGCTGGAGCCCACCTGAGAATCTGGTATTTTCTTTTTTGATGAACAGCCTAAAAAAATAATTTGCGTAGTACTTCTGTTGGAGAAAAACTCTGCCAGGAACTTCATTACAGTCTCTGCATGCCCCTCTGTTCCAGCACTGAAGACCTCCAACATGGTAAATCCTGCCCCCCTGAAACAGAAAGCGCTAACACAGACAGGTACTTCTCAAAAGATGGGTCTCCTTTTTTAATAAAGACAGCAGAGGTTGAGGATGGCCTGAGGAAGGAACCCGTCACCCCATCTGCCTCATTTTGCTGTGAATATCTCGAGTATCTCCACAGACCACGAGAGACCGCACAATTTCGAAGCCCAGGGTGTAAATCCTCTTCATGTTAATAGCCATCAACCCCAAAATGGGGCGCTCTCATTTCCAGACACACTAAAAACACTGCTTTCAGACTTCTTAGCCTATGAATACCAAATCACATGCCCAAATACACCCTTCCCCAAAATTACACACAGTGGGCCAAAGCGAAACAGCCCAAGTGCTGTCCAAAACCCCTGTGAGGCGTCCCCTACCTGACAGGCACCTCTGAAGGCCTAGCGCCAGCAGGAGGCCGGCAGCAGGCCTTCCACCACTACCCACAGGCCCAAATGCACACTTAGCTCAATAAACTGGCACAAAAACATACTTAACTGGCACCTGGGACCTTCAAAGGCAACCCCGTTTCCATTCTACCCCTGGCAGCTGAGATGCAGAGGTCTTTTATTGTCCTCCGTTAGCGTTTTACTAACGCCGCGTGTGTATATTGGCTTTGTGAGCCAGGGCTACTGCTGCACGGTGCTGTTGCTGACTGGAAATTTCTGCAGAAAATGAGAATTAGGGAATTCACACATAAGCCCAGTTTATATGTACGGATTTCCTCTGCTAAAAGCCAACTCAGACTTAAAAAAGAGAAACAAGTAAAATTTCAGGTCTTCTACAACTGACTTTGCCTCCTTACACAAAGGCGGGGGGGAGCGAACTGTATTTGCCGTTTTTATAACGTTTCTATTTCACTATCATCACTAAGGTAACTCCTCACATAAGAGAGGGAGGGAGGAGAGAGGAAAGAAAAGATTTAATAAATAACAGAGAGGAAAATCCTGATGACGTTAATCTCAACCACAGCAAAACAATAGTTTGAGAGCACGCCAGGTCTCTCTACAGTCTCAGGCCGAAGCCCAGCCTCTAGTTCATTAAAGTAAATAAAATATAACGGTGAACAAAAAAAGAAAAATATGAACAACAGCATGAATAATACAGAGAATCTGAGCACAAGTCCAACCAAATGATGTCAAGCATTATTTAATTTTTACTTCGCTTTCTCAGAGAAAACACCAGAGAGCAGGGGGTGGGAGGAAAGCATGTTAAGGAGAAAGAGGCAAGGATATCCCAGAGGGTTTCTGGTAACATAATCACTGAAGTAATATATATATATTTTAAAGTATTTCAACATTATTAATTCCCTTCCAAAGATAATACAATTGAGAGTTGGTGGGGGGAAAAAAAGTAACTGCAGGAACACTTACATTGAAATGGCTCTGGGCCATTATTTCCCAAACGTGCCTTCAGCTGTGGATGGAATTTGGCCCATCATGGACATTTGTTTATGTAATTTTTATGTCTGATTAAATCTGTTCTTGACAAAATAAAGGAGACACACCAGTAGGTTAAGTCAGTCTTAATTAATATTCAGTCAGCAATTCAAATAGGGATATCAAAAAAAATGCTATGCCTCTTCTTCTGGTTTAGGAGGGTGCTAATGAGAATCACTGCGATACCTCTTCTGTGCACATGTGCTCAGCCCTCTTCCAGCCACCTGGTACAACTTTTAACCTACCTCCACTTGCTACCAGATCTCAACAAAATACTCTGGCTTCTGGTCAAAATCACTGGAACTAGGATTGGGTTTCAAGATGCTCAAAGAGACAGAAAATTTGGACTGTCAAGGATGGGGAATTCCTGTCCAAAAACTCATAATGACAGAGTTCTGCCGAATATTAGTAGTGAGTGTACACTTAAAAATAAATTGTATTTGTCAATATTTGAGTAAAATACTTCGGATTTTCACTATACAGGTTGCTCAGGAAGTTACGTAAATGTAATTAATATGCTACCTCGATAATCAGTCATTATTCTTAAACTTAAAACAAAATTAAAAAAAAAAAAAAAACACTGACGATTGATATCATCTACAACAATGCCAGATTTTCAACTCCAGACACATAAAGATCACTATAAAGCCAAAATTTCTCAACGGTATTTCTTCTTTTCTACACATTGAAGGAAACCTCGGTCACCTTTGTTATCATCCTGTGAATTCATGACAAATAAGGACTCGTATGCTGACCCAAGTAGGAGTCTTGGAGAACTGAATAGACAATGGCAGATGGGGGGAACCTGTCCACAGCTATGCATTTAAATGCAGCAACACATTTTTTTTGGCTGCCTTTGCTGTCATTTGGGGTTTTGATTGGACTGACCTTCTATATCATCCATCCTTAATTGAAATTGGATTTGAATGCCTATTTATAAACCCAAACTTTGATCCTCATACATGAATAGCATAAGCTATCAAATACTGAAAGCATTTGATTTATATACATATATTTATATACATATTTATATACATATATATATATATATATATCTCACATTCATTCTACCTGACAACAGAATTGCAATAGTCAATTGTCCATATCTGGGAACAGGTTAAAAAAACTAACAAGGATAAAATATGAATTGCAAGTCATGAGTGCACAAAACCAAGTATTTACGAACAATCTTCAAGCAATTAATTATTAATTGAAGAACTTTGTGAGTAACTTCATAGAGCAAATAAATCAGAGAATTTTACAACCTGCGCAAACAATTTATTGAATAAATTATTCATTGTGAATCCACTATGCATTCAGATCTGGATCTTCCACTTTAGGTTTCTCTTTTGGTGAATCACTACAAAGATTACACACCCTGCCTAATTTTATTGCCTCAGTGTACATTAAAATGAATCAGTAACTGTAGTTTTCTCAGTAGCAGTCAAACACAGGACAGAAAGAGACTGAGGTCATTTAAACCATAATCTAATCTAAATTTGTTTCACCGTGAAGTGGAATTTGGGGTACTTTAGAAGCAAAGTGATATGCAAGATGGATTTCAGACACCTCAAAGTCTGGCTGTAACAGCACACGTTTACAACACCTACCCAAAGAAACAAATGCAAAAATAGCTTGGGGACAAAACCCAGCTTTTTATTCTTTAAAAGCTGTAATAAGAAAGAGGGTGGGATTTTTGGTCTGTTTGTTCTGTTTTGCTTAGCATAGCTTACAAGGGATGCCCTCCCCTCCAAAACTTTGTGTGAGTTTGGCGACGTCAAGCTCATTTGTTCTCATTTCACCACAGCTCCCCAGGTCAGTGATGGGCTTATGATGGACGGCAAGCAGCAAGCTTGAAAGCTAGGGCAAGGGACTCAGATTTCTAAGGATGAGCAGCAGGTTTACAAAACAGGATCACAAACAGCAGCAAAACAGCTTTTCCCTCCTCCTCTTCATAAACCCACACCTGTCTCGGCCGCTAACGTTTATGATTACTACACTGGGTTAGAAAATACCACTTTAAACTACAGTGAACCCTCAATACATCAGATAATAACATAGTGGAATAATGCAGGAAAAAAAAAAAAAAAAGGAGAATAGGGTTAACAGCACGATCCATTACTTGGGACACACAGCGAGCACGCAGAGAACATCTGCGATGCTGCTGACTGTGGAGCATGGGGATCCCTGAGCACACACCAAACCCACGCCGGGGAGCGCAGCAACCCAAAAACGTGACTCTGCTGCTTCCAGACCACAGGCAGGGAGAGAATCAGTGCATCTGCGCTCACAGAACTGACGTTCCCAAAAAGCAAGAGCTTTCTATTTATTTATATATATATTTAATGACAAACTAGTGCATTCACCGTGGCTGTTGCCCAATACAGCCATCTCTCACTTGGCAAGAAAACCTTTCACAAAGCAGCGAAGCTCCACAAAAATTACTCTATAAAAGGAACATTTCTCCTTTTTCTACCCTAAAGAACGTTTTCTGATGAACATCCTCCCTGAAACTCGATGCAATTCTGAGCGTCACAAAAAGCCAGAAAAAATATATCAGGCTGGGGACTGCTGTTTGAATTAAGCTGATGTAGAAGGATGCAATATTCAGATACTCTGAACAGAAGGCAGCAGACACTGCAGTCATTGAGTAAAAAATCAGAAGTATATGTTGAGTCACTATGCTCGACTCTAGTTAAAATTTACAGACTATGTATTTGAAAATAGTATTTTCTTACAACACGCATCAAGTGACTCCCCCCACACACACACACACACAGAGCTTAATTGGTCTTATTTAACCTTTTTTTTTTCTTCCAGCTATAGCGAAGTTTGTGCAACAAACATCATTACTGAGATGAAAATTAAACCAACACTGAGATTTGGGTGCATATTTTTGCCCCATTTGTTTCCCCTCCCCCTACAATTTTTATGTTCTTATTTTCTCCATCTTTCCTTTATGCTTTTCTTCAGTCTCCTCTGTTCCTCTTCCTTTGTTTTTGGCATCATTGCATCCTCTGCTTCTTTTTTTTTTTTTTTTTTTTTTTCCTCCTTTTCCCCTTTCTCCTTAATCTCCAAAGCAGAATGTGAAGTCAATACCATTTATATGGAAATCACACTTTCCAATATACAGCATTTGCCCAAAAAAGCATTTGTCCATTTCTAGCTGCTCCAGGAGAGAGCAATCTACATCTGCCCTGCTCGGAGCAGCCCCTTGAAGGGCTGTGATCACAAGCTGTATTTTTTCCACAGGTATATATTGCAAAACTTCTAATGAAGAGTACCGTTTTCAGAAGTGCTGAAGGCAGTCAGCTAATAAGTGACATTTCTGACACCAGCAAGACAGGAACGGGTGCACAAAGTCATTTCCTTTACGCTTTCAGATTATTTTAGTAATCAGAGGAATGAGTTTAATGATGTTGATAGTTTATTATTTATTGAGCAGCAACAACACGCTCAGTCACCTACAAAACAGAGCACGAGTGTACGATGACAACTAGGTGGGTCAGGCAGTTTAGACACAAAACGCCAAACACTATTAACATTTAACGTGGTAGCATTTAAACAAATAACGTGTGAATGTGAAATTCAGCTGGGCAACATCCCTCCATTTAAGGACAAAACCTCTCACGTTCCCCTCTCCTGAAGTCCCATGTTGGAGGGAGGTGCACATTTCAACCCCAAAACCTCAGTTTTAACAGAGTACTCTGTTAAAGGGAAAAAATACCTTAAGTTATTGCCCAGATTGTCGTATCATTTTCTTAGAGACAACGTTTATGTTGACCCATTGGCAGAGTAGGAGAGACCCAAGGCAGCCTTCCTTCTGTTGGATTACCTGTAAATAAAGCACCTCAGCTCTGCCCTCCCTGTGCACACACTGATGGGGAGGCTGTGACAAACCCTAGGACAGACCTCTGCTGGAAACTGTAAACCCACTTTGGAAACAAAACCCAGAAGCAGCTGTATTGCTGCTAGTTGGGTTTTGCCCTTAAAACACATCATTCAGTAAGCCGTGAGTTTTAAGTAATCTTTCCATGAGATCATCTGATCTACAGGACTCCCCAAAATGACTCACTTCACTGATGACAGTGGAAGTACTCTGGATTTATAGTAGTACAATTGTGGCAACAGCCTGCTCACCGAGGCTTAGGGTTTCAGCTTGGTTTAAACAGTAAGGCATGAATTCTTTCATTAGTCATCACCAGAGAATGAGCTGACAAGTGTCTTCCAAGAGTGAGTGCATGTTCTTTCTGTGCTATAAATCTCAGAAATGCAGAACAATGTATTTGAAAATATACAAAAAAAATAAGAAAAAAACCCACCAACTTTCTGCATTGATTAAAAGCCTTGCAAACACCCCAGAGTTCCTTATTATATATCCCAACTTTTATCTTCACCTAAGATCATCAGATGAAAAACCTATACTGGTGCATCTCTCTGGTGCTGCGAAGGCACAAGGCATCCAGCAATTTAAGCTGGATTTAACCCAGAATAACCCAATCACATCACACAGAGGGTACAGGGAACACACAGATGATCCGTGAAACCCATTTGGCCATATTTGTCACACAGTTCCCAAAAGAAGTCGGCACACAGGCCATGAGGCTTCACAGCTGGCCAAGGCAAATGATTTTATTTTTAAGAATTCAGGGGCTTATTCACCTCTACTAAGCCACACGTCCTATCTAACCTATCTTAAACTCACAGCCCTCCTGCGTACAACCTTTCATTCATCCTTTCAGCGCCTACCACACCACTCCTACGACTGCCACGTGTTTTATCAGGTGGGCTGAGCAGAAGCTGGAGAGGACACCCCACTTAGAGCCACCTCCCCCAAACTCACACGCCCCACCGACCACCCTCTCACCTTTCTTGCCCATCACCTTCATGCTTGTGTCGCTCACAGCACAGCAGAAAGGCCACTTACTACAGTTACACTGAAGGCATTAAATTCGTTCTCCTAAGAATTATTTCTTAAATCCGATCTGTCCTTTCAGCTTTCCACAGGAATTTAAAAGCACTAAAGCCAGGCTTAGAGTCCTAACTAGCTTGTATTTTCTCTCCAGCTTTAATTTCAGGTTGTTTCATAGCATGGGTTAATTTGCCATAAAGCTTTAACCACTGCTGATACCGGCTTCCAGCACGCACAGCTCCCTACAGAATTTTATTGCCCTTAATATAATAAAACGCAGTTTAACCATCGCTACTAATTTCAGAATTAACTACTACAAACCTGCCTAAGCGGCCTCTTTTATCCCACGCACATTACCTGATCGTTATGCGCCTGAACCTGCCTCCTGTCCGCAGCCAAGAGTTCAGCACGGGGTTCAACACAAGTTTTAGAGCAAACGTGATTCAGTGCTGGCTACGGCGGTGTTTCAGCGCTGAAAACCTCCAGGAGGAAGGGTTTCTGACCCATTCCTGCAGGAGTGATGCAAATCCAACACGGCTGCAGCGCTAAATAACCTCCACTAGTTCTTGGTAAGCAGGGACAAGATTACACTTAATCGATATAAGTTCATCTCGCTAATTATCAGTACCCAGTTATCATACATTAACGTGGCAATCAATGTCATAAGCTAAACATCTCTGACAGGTACAAATACATAACCTGGGGCACTGATGGCACTTGGACAGCAATACCCACCAGTCTACAACCATGTGTTTTGAAAGTCAGTGAGACAGCAGCAGATCCACTCACGCCTTCCCAGACACTTTTGGCAGCAACAAAACAATTTATTATTATTATTATTATTATTTTGGATAAGAACATAAATATATTGTTTATTGAAAAGGGGATGTTGCAATACTACAAAAGGTTCACCAACTTGCATTATCAAAGAATAAAAGCAGAATAACAAAAATAACTAACCATTTGTCACAACTCCGTCCCCAGAACCAAATCTGCTTCAGTTGGAGTTGGAATTCACATTAACTCACGCTTGTGCTGTCGGTGCCACGATGCACTGAGCACCACGGGCACTGAAGTAGGCCCTCACGCTCTGGACTCGGTGAGGAATAAAACCTCAGTCTTATCTCATTACGTAAGTGAATGGCTTTATCTTGGGCTAGGCGTTAAGGAACAAAAGCTCCTAAAAATGATCAGATAGTCTTCAAAACCACCAGCTTCAGTGACCTGCCATCACGTCTCATTTACTCTGCCCACGTCGTAGCATCACTAGATTGCAAAGCTGGAGTCAAGACTAAATCACAGAACCTTAAACTCACATCCCCCAGTGCAAATCCCAGAGTTTTGTTCGGTCACTTAGCAGATGGGGAGCAAGGCCAGACAATTCCACTGACGTGCAGTATTTTGCATTCAACAGACAACAAATAAATCCCTTTGGAGGCCACGGGTGGCTTGCAGCAGCAGCCTGCCCCAATGACCAAAGCTGATACCCACGGCAAGCAGGGTGCCTTCTCCGGCCTCGGTTTGCCTGGGTTTCCCACCATAAAAAGGCTTAAACCCCTCCTCGAGTCACCAGAGCACATCTTGCATCTCTCTCCCACTTCTAATCCGGGAAACACCCTCAAGTTCTCTGAACAACCTTCCTCCAGCACTCTTTTGTTTTCCCCTTCCCTCATCCCGCTCAATAAAGCTGGCTTTTGGCATATTAAAGCTTAATTTGTTTAAGAACAAACAGTCGGGGGCCCGCATCTCACGGATGAGAGTGACAGATCACACGAGGAGACCAAAGACTTCGGGGGCAGCAGATTTGGCAGGTTTCTGTCTCAGCGGAGAGGCAGAGCTCATTGTCATGTTTCCAAGAGGCATTACACAGAGCTCCAAGGTGGAGCTGTTTACCAATACTGTGATCTCTCCCCAGATGCAGTTGCTACTGCAGCTAATTAAGAGAACAATTAAGACTAAGGCAATCAGTCAAGTACACAGATCCGAGTCATTTTCTCCACTCTCTGATGCTGCGCTGGCTCCCAGAGGGCTAAACCTTATTCACTCATTCAGAAAATGACAGGAAGAAGCTATTAAATATCTGAAAACCATAAAAATGCAATCATACTGTTCCTGAGCTAAGCCGCTCACCAGAGACCAATGCCAGGCAACTTAAGAAACTTGCTGGCCCCCAGAATTCACATACTTACAAATAAGAAAATTAATCAAAAGCAGTTCAGATCAAAATTTAATTAAAAAGAAAAGGATTGCAGAAGACTTCCTGAGATTTCTCTGTTTTATGTTTATGACTGATCAATATTATGTGTTATCAGCACAGTGTATGACAAATTCCACTGGGCATCTTTAAAGAGGAAGTAACAGATTAAATATTGAGCTAAACAATTTAATCTCGGCTTTAAAAGGTTTTCAGATATTTGTAAAGGTAAATCCTATTAGAGTATAAATGTCTCCATGTGCTAGTGCTGTAGGCTCGTCACGGAGGAATTTGTAAACACCAGGAGACAGGCCCTCATTAAATATAAATTTCCTTCTTTTGTAGAGCTATTGATGAAAAAAGGGAAAGCATTTAAGTCTTCAGCAGAGGGAGTGGGAGGGGAAAAAGGTCCCAAAAGCGAGATTTAAATGCATCTCGAGGTGCAAGCACACACGTATCAAACTTTGGGAACTGGCAATGCCAATGGGCTCCCCCAGTTAATTTAAACAAAACCCAGGGACCCAATCCTTCCTGCTTTGCAGGGATGGAGAGAGACTCATCTGTTGGAAATCAAAACTCGGTCAACGATCTCAAGCACATACAAGAACAGAGGTAAGTATAATAAGGACAAAGACTTGGGGACGGGCTAAAAAAAATCCTATATAGGTATAGTTGTATCCACACACTGTATAGGTACAAAGACGTGCCTGCATATGGTAGCCATAGCACCTCATCTGCACGTGGGTCAGCAGGCACAGCAAGCCAGGCACCCCGAGGAAGCCCAGCCCACACACACCCTCAGCTGCAGAGGTTTCTCCCTACTTCACAGGCTCACTGGGGTGCCCCGACCAGCCCCGGGTTCTCCACTTCTGCCCAGGCACATCATCCACCCAGCAGGCTGACAGAAACCATGTTCCTCTGCTCCAAGTCCTAGACTCATGCCTAACAAACAAATGTCACTCAGTGCAGCAGCAACAACACCCAAATCCACTGAGAGAGCTGACTCGTGCATGGTACCACCAGGGGCCACCCCACTGAAACACTTGTGGAGCAGCAGGATGAGACATCCCGCCGCATCCATCCACCCAGAGCCCTGCAGGCAGCTCTTCTGCTCCCGTGCCAGTGGCTTTCTTCATTTTACATTGGGAAATTAGTTTCTTTTTTTCCCAATTTTATGTGAAAAGGGATTAAAGTAATTAGAAGCGTTGCGTGATTCCTTCTCCCGTCCACCCCCCATCCATTAATCAGATCTATTCAATTTCTACCCAAGCCAGATAGAGAGGGAGAGGAGGAGGAGGAGAAATGTTTTGAACATTTGGAGGAATTTGACATTTGTTTACTGAAGGCCGGGTGACCTCAGAGGCAGAAATACAGCAGAGATACAAACAAATCTATTGTATATAATGTCACTCTGACAAATAAGAACATTAAAAAAGACAGGATAATCTTCCTATCAGATGAGAATAAAGCAACAGTGAGAAGGCACCTACAGTTTCTCAGTCAAAACTAAATAAAATCCAAGGGCTAAATTCCAAAAGCAAACGTGTCTGAAGTTGTGTGAGACTTCTTCAGCACAAACCTACACGCAGGTATTACTGAGCTCTGTGAGGAGAAGCACTAATATCTCAAAGCAGTGGCTTTGTTTCAGAACAAGCCTATATATAAATGTGAAAGTGTTCACCTTCTGTCTTTCAATTCGCACTTTTCTGACAGATAGAGACTTGGAAAGAGCCAAAATCTTGCCATGAATACAGTGACCAAGGTCAGTCTTTTCCAAGCATGACCCAAGGGATGCCAAATGAACTTCTGAGGGTGTGGAATGAGACCAAAAGGAGATGCTATTCCCAGCAGAAGTCCTGGCCCACGACAGCATCACGGCTCAGCCCAAAAAATGAACAGGAAAGTTGGGTGCTGGCAAGTTTTAAGTAAACGGAGCACTTCAGGCAGGCCCATCACACCCAGCTGCCATAGGCTGAGAGAACATTTACAGGCAGCATCTGCTCAGCCAGTCCTTATGCCCTGCCTGGCATCCTTTAGCACCCGCCGCCCGAGCCAGACAGTGCTAAGTGCAGTGTAGTATGGCCCTGTCTGATTATTATTGTTCCATATAATTGATTTCTAGAAAATTGTCACTGCTGATGACTTGCCCTCTAACTACTGTTTACCCTCTGATCCCTGTGTCACCTTAACATTGGGATCCAGATGTCTGGGGGTCTTTGTTACATATTGTCATAAGCAGAGAATACAAAAACCCAAGGCTCTTTATTGCTTTTTCTTACCGATCAATTAATGCAGTGAGAAACTAGGGGTTTTAACCCTGCATTGGATGAAATCATCACTGCAGCCAACCAACTGTAGCATTACTACTACTAAAACAGCTTCACAGTCAAGATATGCATTTATCATTTGGGATAAGATGCAAGCGCACGTTTGTTTAAAGATGTGCTCTGCCCCCAGCTGTGTAACTGGTGCTGAACCTGAGCAATGCCTATGAGGCAAAAATCGATGTGACTCCTTGCAAGCAGACAGGTCCGGGTGCAGTCGGTAAGGCCCTGCAGCCAGGCACTCCATCCAAACTTCTACAGATCTGCTTCGAGAGAAAGGTGTGCAGGAGCTGCTAAGAAGCCCAAGCGTACACAGACTGCCTGTCCTTATGAAGGTGGATTCCTAAGACAGTTAAGCAAGTATTTAACATATAAACAACAGAATAGACACGTACAAAAACCAGAGTGAAAGAGGACTCCCAGTACTGGATGCTGTGAGGATGTAGAACTGGAAGACATGGTTATTCTACAGGATCACCATCTTCAATTTGCTTCCCTCAAAATTACTTTGTTTCTGACTAACATCTCTCACTTGCAACCTGCTGAGCAGGGTACCTTTGTGTTTACAAAGCACACTTACCAAACTCATTCCCTACATTTAGCAAGGCAGGTACTCGGTGTGCTGCTTTTGCAAAGAGAACAGAAAGCATCGGCAATAGGTTCAGTACAGTGTTCCAGGACATACCAGGGCTAATCTGCGTGGAATCCCAAGAATAAAAGGGCGTTTGCCCTTTAAATGAAAACCATCTAGTCGCCTTTGTTGCTTTAAAAGTGTTTGTTAAAAAGCCAATTCCTTGATATAGTGCCATATTGTGCTATTGATTATTAGGCGGAACCTCCCACCCCCCTTCAGCTGAAATTTTGCAGGAGTTCTGCTTTATAATCAATAGCATGCTCCACGCTGTATGGACTCAGCAGCACAGCAGCTCTCCTCCAACACCCCCAAGGACAGCTGCAAAAAATGAGAAGGCTACCTCCCGGAGCTATCTGAGGACCAGATCCAAAGTTCATTGAATTCTATGGAAAAATTCCCACTGACTTCAATGGGCTTTTGGATCAACCCCCCGCAGGGGAACACTTTTTAAAACAAACAGTAGAAAAAAATCATTAGGGATAGAAAGCCTTTCATATTATCTACTGGATACGTTTTAAAGCAAGAGGGTGGGAATGTGCTCTTTTCTCCTTACGAATGTGTAACTCTCGTTAATGTCAGGGAGAAATCATGCAATTATGAGGTTGCAAAGGTTGAAAGAGAAAAGAAATATGGCCCAATACCTATGTAACCAACTCCTGTCTATACCTATATTTTACCAGGAAGTTTTGAAAGATAAAACTTAGCCACACAATTATTTTATTTTTTTTTTTAATCTCTTAAAAAAAAATTAAACCTAGATTTGTAAAGGGCGTGGACAGTAAGAATAATCATGTTTGAGATGTACAAAGAAGAAAAGGAAAAAGTTATAAAAGAAAGGGCATTTCACATAAGCTGTTGATGAAAGTGTAATATTATGCAGGTTTAGGTATGATTACCAGAAACATTCGGTTTGCTTCCTCTCACCTGCACAAAGCATGCATGGGAACAGTGTAGGGAACCATTCCCATTTTCTTGCCTCTCTACATAAACTTCCACCTGGGAGTAGAGCTCCCAGACAGCCCAGACAGGCACATACTCTACACCCTCTGAAGCTTCTGCAGGCTATTATTTCTCAGCCAGGGTCTGAGATTCACCACAAAACTTGGCCAAGTCCTGCACAGTCACTTTGCAGCAAGACAGCAGCTCTTCCATCAGTACCTTCGGCTTACATCAGCACCGAGAGATGCGGATGCATGCGTTTAATTTCCACTTTTAAGCTGCCTCGCAGATAGCACACAGGAAAGAGCTCGAGCTTCATGGTGAATGTTGAATGCAGCTCAAAGAGGACACCCACAGGGAAGCGACACTGCCAGGGCTACGGGGTGGCTGGGCTCCGAGGTAGGTTTGGCTCGAGACCCAGCTGGCTGCAGGCTTGAAGTAACAAACTAACTTACCTGAAGCAAGCTCCATGCTGTGAGAAGCTTCTGCAGAGGCAACATCCTCTGATTCTCCCCCTGATCTAACCTTGCAGATTTAACTACAGCTACATGAATATGAAAGAAAGCTTTAAACTACATAGATTCGGGATGATCAGAAATCAAATTTCTTTTTTCTCAGCAAAAAATGAATAAATAAGTTCTTCTTTGGGGGTGGAATGAAAAACGTAGCACTGTTCCAAAAGTGTTTTAAAAACAATGTATTATTTAAGATTGAAAACTGTTATTAAAAATAAAGAAAAAGTTTAGTTTAGATGAACACTGAAGCATTTCCTTTAAAAGTCTTTTAAATGTTGTCCTTCTCAGCCTAAAGTACCATCTGAATTTCATACAGCCTTTCAAATATTTCAATAACTACAGAAATGGATTACCATTTCTCTTTTGGGATAGCTTGGAATAATCTTGTCTCAGAAATAAAATAATTCTAACTAATACCAAGAAAAAATATACTGAAAGGCTCTGGACTGAAGTCACTGCGTGGGACATTTCAGTTGCCTCCCTGAGCACACATTTGTGCACATACACATGTTTTGGTTCTGGGAATTCAGACAGAATCCTTTCAACTCTCTAGCTTCCAACGCTCAGTGACAAACAAAGCAATATTTAAAGGATAGGAACATTTCTTTTAAAATAATTACTTAACGACACCCGTGAAATGATCAAACAAGTTCCAGAAGCTGGAAATTCCTTCCAATGCAGACATAAAAATAATTGGGCTAAAGAGTTGTGTTTTAGCACTTCCTTCTCAGTTATACCCTAGAGATTTGCTCACAGCCCACAACAATTTCAAAATCCTAGTTCTGGGGAATAGTACTATATAACCATAAAATTACACTTGAGATAAGATTTAATTATCATTTTCACCTTTCCAACACCTTTCAAGAAGTAATCCTTAAAAGCCTTGCGTGAAAGAATATTACAATTAAAATGATAGCATGCAACAATGATATTAAAAGAAAGACAAACTGCTGCATAGGTTTTACAGGAGCTTAAGTTCAACAGCTTTACTCAAAAATATTACAAGTGGTACTGTCTGATGGATTTTAGATATTCACTTTGGGCCAGAGGATGTTAGAGCAAAATAAAACAAGCTGACATTATATCCTGAAGAGATCTTTTCATTTGCTTGAGACAGGGGGCTGGAGAAAGCTACTTTTACTACAATTGGTGAACCATCACTGAGGAAGAACCGTGTTCTAATGCCTTCATCTCAGTGGCAAATTGACACAAGGTGTGCTTCAGCCTCCTCAAGGAGAAGGAAAGGGCACGAGAAAAAAAAAAAAAAAAAAGGATGGCTCTTACCTGCACTTTCCAGCTACGTGTTCTTCAGATGAAATGGACCGCTTGGAAATTATTTGCTGTTAAAACAGAAGTATTTGGGAACTGCATCCAGTTTCACTCACCCTGCTTTGTGTTCTGCAGTCTGGACACTTCAAATTATTGCATGAAAATTCTGCTCATGTAGCAGGCCAGCTTATATTCTCTCCTTGTCCCTGTGAGGGGAGCCACAGGGAATTATGACTTGGCAAGGTCTCCAAACCATGCTGCTTGCCACAGTTACCAGCAGGGTATAACCAGTATAGCACCCCCAGTCCTGGACAGCAAAATGTCAAAGTTCCCAGGGTGATAATAATGAGAGAAAGGCAACAGGTCCCAGACTAGAGATGGAGCTGTGGAAACAAGTACCGGGGAAGCAGCAGCTCCAACCAATCACTTCTGTGTTTAACTCAAGGGGTTGCACCTTTCAAATAGGAAAGATGCTCTTGAAAAATCCAGAAGAAAGCCACACACAAAACCACAAAAACCTTCAAGATTTTACTATAAGTCTTTTCATGCTTACAAAATGCCAGATATTTAGGAGAACAAATTATCCAAAAAAAAAATATCAATTCCAAAATGTTGCCAACAGTAAGATTTCCTATTACAACAGTCCCTTCCTATTTCAGTTAGGAAGATTACCACTAACCATGCATTGAAGAGGAGCCTGATGTGCAACGGCAACACCCCAGCCTCTGGCTTCTTCAGCCTTTCATGTAGGAAGACGTCCTCCTCAGGACTAAACCTTCTAGGGTTTGAAACCAACTCAGACCAACACGTTTCTCAGGTTCAGTGCTGTTGGATTCACGATGAAAACAAACAACAATGGGAATCCCTTGAAAGCATATCGGGGTCTCTGAACCAAAGGCTAAACAACAATTTTCATTAAATTGGAAACAGATTTAGGGGCAGACAAGAGAGGAGGGGAAGAAAGAAGCAGGATTTTAAACCAAAGGATGGAATCTGTTCATAAATATTCCCAGAAATGCTCCTACAAGAAAGGTTGATCTTTAATGCTGATGTATGGGAGAGAAACGTGGGATCTCCCATCTTGCCTAGACCTTGAGCCAAAGGGAAAGAGCATCTTCCAATTAGGTCAGTAATAAGGAAAAGCTGCACTTCACTCTATATTGCCAATGAACCATCAGGGCCAAACCAACCTAGATTTTTCTCTTTCCAGAGCAAAGAAAAACCAAAGCAAAACCATTGTGCTTTTAAATAGAAACTCTCCTTTTTTTGTTTCTCAGGCCCAAATGCTGCTGGTACCACTTCTAATTATATGAAGAAGGTAAGCGTATTTGTTGAACTCAGAAATCAAATTATGACAAAAGGAGTTATTCTACATGAAAGCCAACCACCGTATCCCTCTGAAGCAACACAAACGCCTTCAAGGGAAGCTAGAAAATGTAAACCCCCCCAAACCCTGAATACCCAATAAATCACTGGCAAGCAGGCCTGGGTTTCAGCACTGAACAGAAGTAAAGGAAAAAAGTTCCAGAGTCCAGCAAAGACGGAAAGAAAGCGTTCATTGTACGGGAACGGTACGTGATCCGTGTGGGACCTTTGTGCACCATGCTGGGACGGAGAATTTACGCGGATGCAAGGAAGTGGGAGGTGTTAAGAAGGGAACGGCACCGGAGTTGACACAAGCGTTAGCAGTGTCAGAATAATGTTTATCAGTTTACACTATTTGACTTTGCATAGCTCAAGGGAGAAGCGAGAGATAACAACAGCCCAAACCACGCTGCTTTACCTGAGAAGCCTGAAGACAGCCCAAATTCTCCAGCTGAAAGTACGCCCAATTAAATTTATCTTGTATATCTGAGCTCCAGCTGGGGAGACGAGTTCACTGGGGGTTATAACAACAACAATACACGTGTGCACGTTTCGACTGCTGCATATACTGAAACACAGGAGAAGGAATATCGTATTGTGGAGATGGTTTACTGCATAACCCCCCACTCAGCATCATTCTTTGGAAGACACAAAGTTGGGCACACACTTTACTTTTATGACAAGGAACTAAGCAATTCTCATACATGTCAAAAGACTTCACTAACCCAGCTGTACGACTTCTCTGAAGTCAATGCAGCCACGCTGATTTGTATCAACTCAAGAGCTACCTGTCCACGATTCATCTCTCTACACCAGCACAAAGGAGGGACACAGCAGAAACACAACATTCAGCTTCTGTGCTGGAGAGATGAGCAACAGCAACTCTTGTGAGCAGTTAAGGAAAAGCACCCAAACGCCTGACTGATTGCAGAACGGAGTTGCTCGGACCGTATCTCCACGTGGATGAACCAAACCTGGGGGGTTCAGCCACCTCCTTTGTGGCAGCAGAGTTGCACATACTCAGAGGATGATAAATCACCCCAGTCAGAAAGCTAAATTTCACCTGCGCACACTTGCAAATAGAACAATATTTCCATACACAAAGAACAGGTTGCAACTCTTTAATCTGGGAAAAGAAATTACTTCAGCGGTGATAAAAGTGTAAAGAACTGCACATAGCCTGAAGAACTACAGCAAAGAGTCATCAAATTAAGCTGGTGGGAACAAATTCAAAACAAACCCAACAAGGTCTAACACCTCCATTGTATGAAGAGCCAGCTGCAGACTCCCTCTAGAAAGCATGTTGGCACTAGAGAATATTTATAAGGTTTCAAGATAAAAACTAGACAAGTACCTGGGAAGGACATCTGTTGGGGGCTAATAA
This sequence comes from Aythya ferina, assembly GCF_964211825.1. Classification (NCBI taxonomy): domain Eukaryota; kingdom Metazoa; phylum Chordata; class Aves; order Anseriformes; family Anatidae; genus Aythya; species Aythya ferina. The sequence goes on from NC_140298.1 coordinate 10,668,775, forward strand.
ATAGAAATACCACACCAGGTACAGAAAATCCTTTGGTTTGAAGGCACTAGAGGGCTGGGAGAGATTTGGAAAGGAAGCATCATTGGAAATAGGATGCTGGATTTGCAGCAGACCCTTGGTCTGAAGCAGTCCAGCTGCTTTTATTCTGTTGGCATTTCTGTCGAGATTCTGTCTGTCACTTGGCTTATCTTTAAACATGAAAATAGAATCAAAAAGCTGAAAACAGAAGAAAGATAATAGATGGTAAACAGCATCCAATAAAAAGGAACAGAGGACATTAACTTTTAATATGCAGCCATTACAGGTAAGTAATTTAATTGAAAAGATGGTGAGGGCCCAGAAGTAATTTTAATGTGTGCTGTGCACCACTGAGGTTAACAAGAATTGCAAATATCCACATAGGACTTTTGGCCCCTTGCCTGTTTTCATCACAGGGTTAGTACTAAGTCCACTGCCATCAGAATTTAGGTTTTTTGGTCATCAGGGCTGCTGCTGCGAAGTTCGGGAGCTACTGAACCTACAAATTTTGGAAAGATACCAACATAAAAAGGTTCATGCACTCCAGATCAGCCACTCGCCTTTAAAAGAACCACTCCACAAAAAGCAGCACGCGCTTTTGTGCTAAGCAGGCTATGGGAAAAGAGATGCAATGGGATTATTCTGAGAAAGGTGCTCTGGGATAAACATCTCTATGCCAAACAGGTCATTTATAAAGCCCACACAGCTTCAGGATCAAAATGTAGATGTTTCATTTCCATAATCTTCAGATTATGTGCATGAAAACATGCTATAATATCTAGTTGACCAGTAAATTCAGCCCTGCCATAAATCTTTGGATCAAGTATTACATTCCACCCTGCTACAGACAACTTTATGGCCAGAAACAAATATGTCAGCGGTTTACCAACTGATCTGAAAAAGTTCCTTTTCTTTGATTAAACATCTACTTCAGCACAGTTCAGTAAACACATGAATGGGACATGTGATGAGCTGTTGACAGGGTATTTATTTCTAAAACACTCCGTAAATCTTCTCATCCACACTGCCTCTACCCTTTCACTTTCCTGTCTCTATTACTGTTCTCCACAGCCAGCCTGCCCTTCTCTTGCACTCAAACATCTGGTAGCCTCTCAGTGCTTTGGCTGATGCCCTCCATGGCTATGTGGAATGTGCAATGATTGCAAAGGAATGCACTGCCTGTTGTGTCATATTGCTTACATGTTTTCAAGAGCTCAGCTAGGAAGTTGCAAGGTGTATCTCTGACATCTAGATACCTCACGAAGCATTGCCATTGCGAGAGAGGAGGACAGGAAGGGAGGGGAGGTGAAGTCAATCTCTTCTCTGAGCTAAAAAACGTCTGGGGAAGTCAGGCATGGGTGCAGATGAAGTTTTCTAGGGAGCCGCTTTCCACTGTCCACCTGAATTTCCTGAAAGAAGACAAGGCTTAATGAAAAATGCCACGCTGTCACCACCATCTGACTTAGAAAGAAACAAAACAGTGAATTAAGCAAAACAGATTAAGTGTGACAAATTACCCCCTGGCCCTGAAATTCCAGGTTTATTTCCAAGGGGCAGAAGTAAAGCCATCACCAAAGAAGGAAACATTTACATTTAAGATGACATGGACAATAGGATCCGTGGGGCAACGTACATCAGCTGCTCATGGTGTAAGAGGAGGAATTACAGTTTGACAGCCCGATTTAAAACCAAGGAAGAGCAAAAACATAACATTGGTTTGCACAAAGTTTAGCAGTCGTCACAGTAGCAGAGACCCGAAGGAAGACGGTTCAAATGATCTTGACAAATCGGAGAAACAGACCTGAAAAGAATGGGGGAAAATTAAACAGAGACAAGTGAGAAAAGCATAGAGTAAATACTCCAACTGGAGAGTTGGAGCACTGAGCTGCTCAGCCACAGGAAGCATACGGCTAAACAGCAGTTCCCCAGAAACAGGTTTAGGGGCTACTGGATCAGAGTCAACATGGCTCTGCTGTTGAGACAAAAAGAAAACATAATACTGGGATATATAAACAGGGCACACAGCCTGCAAATCACACAGAGGAACTACCCCGCTCTCCTCAGTGCCCAGCAGGCTTCAAACAAGCCCTGTACCCACTGCAAGGAAGAGGTGGGGCTAGAGAGAACCTCAGAGGGTCCCTCCCGTGGAGGGACGTGCCACAGGAATCACCTGTCCTACCTGCATTGCCACAACACAGCTTCCAGCCCAGCTTTTCGTGGATTCTGTATTCAATGACAGAATCAAGTGAACTAAAGGAGACTCCCTTGGGTCATCTTCCCCTTCACATTCAGTGAACCTTTTGGGTTGGAAAGGTTTGCCAACAGCCACTGAACGTTGTTTCTGTAAGTACAGAGGCTGGTCTGCGTAAAGAAAAAGCGCACAAGCTTCCTACACCTTCACACACCCTGCAGCTGCATCACATTTGCTATTATCTATATCATCAATGTCATTCTGAGGCCCTTCCTTAACCATCTGAGAAGTGGCAGAGTAATGAAGGGGAGGCCTGGCTTCATGCTGACACGGCTTTACAGACACACACAAGCACCTCTGCTCTGTGCTGCACCAATCCTTGTACCTCCTCTCCTGGCGTTAGCATGGGGAGCTCCACGCTGTGCTGCTTGGGGCTGCTCACTGGTTAGGAGCTTTCCTCTTTGTAGCTGAGGCAGATGCACTAATAAAAAGGATCTCTGCTGCCCTCTTTCACCAATTAGTCCACTGAATGCGACAGAGCAGAGGGAGAGAGAAGCTGGCACTTAGGGGATGGAAGAGAGGCAGAAATAACATCGGAGAGACATCAGGCACTCCAGTGGGGATGGCTGGAGGGGGCTGATCAGAGACCGAGGGCTTATGTGGCTCATCTCTGACAAGGAACCAAACCTGAACTGAAACCAAGCTCTCCTGCTGGTCTGAATCACTGCAAAAGTCCTACTGAATTCAGGTGGGTGCAGAGCACAAAACGAAACAACAACAAAAGGAATAAGAGCAGTGACTGTTTCAGTTCCCCATTCCCCAAGTGTTCGACCAGTGACATGCAAGGTGAACTCCAGAGCAGATCCTAGAAGTAGGATCTCTGCTGGAAAAATGAGAAGTCAGGAAAACCAGCTGGTGGCAAACACCACCCAAGTTAAAGGGAAAGAAAAAAAAAAGTAGCTGCCATCACAGCCTAGTATGCAACTGTTGTGAGTAAATAATTCAACTGACAGGACTCTGCCTGGGGCAGAAGTTAAGACCCTCACTGCAGCAACCCCTGTGACCCTCAGCACCAGCTAATGGGAGTAACCAACGTGTAAGAAGGAACTTCAGCCTATTACCATCGCTGACAATTTAGCAGGAGTGACAGAAGAACCGTTGTCTGCAGGGGAGGCCAAATATTGGGGTCCTCCTACCCATCAACAATGACAAGGACTTGTTCAACACTGGGTGACTGGGCACTAAATTGGCAATAAATGCAAGATCAAGTGATTTATGACTTAAAACCCACAATACATCCATGTCTGGAGAGCTGTGCGTGGTTCTGGCTGTCCGACAACAGAAATGAGAAGGGACAAAGAAGGAAGATCAGCTTCTGATCACACAGACACACAGCAAAAAGGATGCCATGCAGACAACAGAGTAGGATGAGAGATAAAAAGATGAGATTCTTCAAGAATAATCTGTTAGTGGTTATTCAATATGACAGTCAGAGTATAAACTATAAGCTCAAATTCTCCATTGCAGCGAGCTTCTGAGCGCTGCAGAGAATGCATAGGTGGTAAAGGAAGAAAAAAAAATCACAAATTTTGAGTTTGTTTTTTTTTTTTTTGCCCTTCTACATGACTACTCTAACTTCGCCTCGACTTTCCCAGCTACAACATCTAGCATTTGGGGACAATCAAAGTCCTGACTGCTCCATACACGTCATCTTCTGTTGGTTGGGCTATGGTCTAAGACAATAGGCAACGCTGTGGCTCTACAGGGAATTGTTTGATGGGAATCTCCAGCAGCTTCAGTAAGCAGCACGAAGTGGACTGTGCAAAGAATTCAGATCAGCTAATTTAACTAACCCACCTTTGTTCTTTCCGTCACTAGCTGTAAGCACAAAACACCAGTCGGACTCAGTCCCTGGTTTTAATTTAAAGCATATACAAATTTTGCTGAATGTTATCAAGCAGGGCTTTGAAAGAGACAAAAAAAAAAAAAAAAAAAACTTTCTATTAGTCACACTTTAGAAGTTACTTTTTTTTTTCTTGGAATAGGGCTGGAACGCTGTCAGCTCCATCGCCTGAACGTCTGTGGGCTAGGGCAGGTTACTTGCCAACCCTCAAAGTGCAGGAACTCCTGGAGTCACCAAGTCCTTCTCATTTCGTGTTGCTAAATACGCTCTGCCACTACAGACAGTGCACCACAATGCACGAGGAAGCTCAGCAGATGCAGTCCGCCAGTTCTTCAGCCATCAGTTAAAGAACATCTGGAAAAATACCAAAGGGTATTTCTATAAAAATACCAAAGATGGGTATTTATAAAAATTCCCACGACAGCCTCAAACAACCCTCAGGTCTAGCTGAACCACAGCCGTTGCGGTGTCTGAAAGTAAGGCAAAGTCTGATGAAAAACTGATTTTATGTTCCTTTTGGTGTGGAACAGACAAAGATGCTCTGATGCAATACCTTGAGTGAATCCAGGGTAGCCCTGCATCTGCTGGTCAGTGATGGAAGGTCGATACCTCCCTCCCCTTTCTCTCCTGCACAGCTGAAGGCAAGCACAGTTTTCATGGAGCCAGCTCTGTGCTGCCCGAGGACTGCCCTGAGAAGGAGGTACACTCGAAGTCGTGTCGGCAGCTGTCTTTATCCCTGACCCTCCGCAGCCTGAAGTTTGAGCAAGAGCTTGTTTGGCTTGTGGCTGGAAAGCAGAAGGACATGATTGTCACAAGTAGGAAAAGATCACAAACCCAGCAAGAAAGAATAACACTGCAGTCCAGCCTTCAAAACAGATTTTTCAAGGGAGGGGAAGCGAAACAGCCATGAATCAGTAGGAGAAATATGACTTTAAAACCCTAACAAAGGGCAACAGATGGGAGCAGAGCAAAGTGCTCGCAAATTTCAACTGGAATAACTGTCTCTTCATAAAACCTCTCCAAATATGAAAGATCTTCAGACATCTGCAATTAAATCCCCTATTAATCCCACCTATATTTTCAAGGCAGTTGAGCCAGGCTACTAATCGTGCTATTGACAGACCGAAAACTCAACGGGGAGGACAGAGATGGTGAAACAGAAACGAGAAGAGCCAAAACGCCAACTTAAAACCCAACGCGATGCGGCTGCTCCTCCACCTCCGCCTACCCATAATTAAGATCCTCCGGTAGTTTTATCTCTAAGTGCTGGAGGGGGTTAGGACTTGTGTGTTTCTGACTCACCCAGCTTTCCTACGTGCTCACAGGAATGAAGATAGGGAAAATATCACCACTTCTGTATTATGGAAACCTCGCAATTAATAATTGAGAATCTTTTTATCTCTCTCTCCCTTTTTCTTTCAGAACTAGAGTGCTCTCTTCAGCTTGTTAAGCTTAGTTCACTCCCACTGATAATTCACTAGAGATCATAATTTATGGACAATTGAAGCTGCAGAAACATCTCTTAGAAGGAATAGAGCAGATCCATAGCAACAATTCTTCAGGGGAATATTAATCCCCAGCTTTATGTAGTGCTAAGTGTACAATAGTAATCAGAACTTGAGTAGAAGCTGCTAATCATTGAGGGAAAAGGCTGTATAAAGAATTCATAATGGAATTAGCCTGCGGCAAACAAAGAAAGACAAAATTAAATCAGCCATCAAATTGCACCAAGGAATTTTAATTTACAGGTTAATGTAGGATTATGTAACTAATCACAGCTAACATTTTCAATGAACAACCAATAAAATTCTGCTCTTTTTTCATTCCTGCTAATGGTATTCCAATAACACACTTTTATCACCGTATAATGTGTTAAGAATGATTTTCAAAAATTCTAAAAATCTTCCAAAAAGCATTATGACTGAACAATCAATGCAAAATGCTGGCTTTAAGTTAATTAGCATAAATATACATCTAGATGATCTACTGTTCGGTTCAAGCCAATACAATAAAGTTCCTTTGAGTCTGCATAGGACAGATTTACATAACCAAATGTGCATAACCATAGCTTTAAAATATATGCATGACTTCCAAAGAGGGAGATGCAGCAATACGAGAAGCCTCCAAATTAAATAAGTCAAACAACTTCTGAGTACTAAAGTGCATCAGCTAATTCTAAATAAAACCCTTATTATAGATTTTTGTATCAATACAGCATATATATCCGATGACATACGCACAAAGGATTGCTCTAACGGAGTTTGTGCTGTTTATAATATGAACATCATAAAAAAGAATATGGTTTCTGGGATAAAAAAGTTGATTTGCCTCCCCTCGAGACAAAAGAGAGACCCTGTATTTGACCCAGTTATATTTTGATATTGGCCAATACGTGGAGATTAAAAAAAAAAAAAAGAAAGGCTGAAAGAAAGGAAAGCCTCTACGTTCTAAAATGTATTTAAAGACCAATAGCTAATATATGCAAATACATAGAAAAGACTCACATAACTCTTTGCACATTTTTAAAGGGAAACTCCAAAATTATACTGTGTGCCTCAAAACACATCAGCTTAATCAAAAAGATCTTTTTTGCAACATATGGCAGCAGGAAAATTTTTATAAATGGAGTAAAAAGCATTTTCATAAGCTTTACTTCACTTAAGAGGAATGCTGGGAAGAAAGGCAACAGCATTCTTCCTGCATATGTTTTTCTTGTTCTGAACAATGTGGGAAAACCTCATTTTACTTTAATCTAACAGTTCATTTTATGGAAGCAGCAACATTCTGCCCATTTATTAGCATAGAAGGTTTTTTGGGGTTGTGGGTTGCTTTTTTTTTTTTCCTTCCCTTCCCTTTATAAAGTCTAATTTTAAGATGCACACTTCCAAAAAACATTATGGTGTCAATTGCACTACCCTTCAGCAATCCTGTAATAACTTTATTCAACCATTTCTAATTATAATTATATTTTCAATTCCTTTTAGCTATAGAAACTCTTTATCAATCAGAGCACAAGACAGAAAATTACTTTATTACAGCTACAGCTCGTTAGTCTGAGTGCTCTTAATGAAGCAGCCTCATAATCAGATGAAAATCATGCTGAAGAAAACTTGCATCATTAGTCTGGGCCTTAATTACCAAGAAATATAGTCACTAACAATGATACTCCATTTCATGATACGGTGCATGCACCTTCTACAGTACTTGCAATTAATAATTCCGCAGACTGCTACAGAATCTTTCTATTTATTCATAACAATGGAGGGGAAAAAATTCTAAATTTAATTGAGCGGCTCCGAATGCACTCTCTCGCTCTCTCCTGCTCAGATTAAAATGTCAAAAGGCTAATATTCTATCTTACAATAATTCATCATTTTAATTACATATTTTATGTATGTGAAATGTCCTTTTTTTTTCCTCCCTCGATCATTTAGGGCGACATTTTGGGGAGACGTGCGTAGGGGAAAAAATCTGTCCATATATGTAGGTGGCCCATGCCACACAGAGCAGCAGTGAACAGAAGAAGAAAGCATTTATTTTCATTGTCAGTGAACGAGGTCCGTGTTGGATAAGCTTCAGACATAAGCGTGAGACATTCATTTAAATTAATGATGGCCTTCATCCAATACACTTACTGGTAAGGATGGAAAGGTTCTCGTGTGAGGAATATGTTGATTCCTGAAATCCTTTATGAATATGATCCATCACAGGGTAACTTCTATACACAAGGCTCTTCTAATCCACTGCATTTTCTGTATGCTTTTACATGGAGTATGCTCCTCTTAACTCTCCAGTAAGCTTTCTGCACGCGAAAGCATCAGGAAACGCAGTTAGTGAGAGCCCCCTTCGGCCAGCTAACGAACCCACTAAAAGATCAGATCGCAATCCTCAACACCAAACATCTGGAGTGTTTTTCACTCCAATTTGCTGCACAGAAAACAATTCCACAGACATCAGCGGGAACGTTCACAACTCACAGTGGTGCCCCCGAGATCTATACCTGCTCCAGCTTTCTCCCTGTCGTACCTCGTTGTCGCTGAACCAAGACAGGCTCCCGAGGGCGATAACGAACACAGCTTTCCAGCCTATTAGCCAATGCAGCGAGGGGGTACTGCTGCTTCCTCGGCTGCAAAGCTGCACGTTGCAAACTGTGGATTCCACTCGACATCGAAATGGTTCGACACCGAAATATTTGACATCGTGATTTTTGCAAACCGCCTAGTCCTTGGCTGCTCAGCTGCTATCTGAGCAAGTCACATTACAGCAGAAAGATACTGCTCTGGAGGTAAGTTACTGAGCCTGTGATTAATCTCAAGGGCATAAGCTAAATAACTCCCTTGTACCGTTGAATTTTCTAGCGCTCACACACCGTGCTGTGCTTTCATGCAAGCATTTCAAACAATAACTAGCCATTAGACAGGCTAGATGAACTCGCCGTGAGGATATTCCGCATATACTGCTTCCCAACACGGCACTCCACGAGGCATCCTCACGGCTGCCTCTGTTAAATGCTCTGCTGCATCTTCCTATGATCTTGGGCAAATTGTTGTCACCTTTTAAAGCCCTTCACTTCCTCGCCTGAAACAGAAAGCAAGAAGCTCCCTCCTCCGTTTTCACTGCTGCTGCCTGTGTGTGGCACAGTTGAGGGCTACTCAGCAAGGGAAGGAAAAAAAGAAAATCAGCTTTGAGTACTATGAAATAAATCTGTAAATAGCTGGAAAAAATAATAGTAATGTTTAAAAGGAGAGGGGAAAAAAAAAAAAAAAAAAAAAAAAGCCTTTCTGCCAGTCTCTCCTTTCCAGGCACTCTTATTTTCCTTCCCTCCTGCCACGCCTCAGTATTTCTTTTAGGAGAACTTCTTTTACGTAGTTACTTCAAGAATTTGCATCTGGCACCAGCAGCCGACAGAGACAGGAGACTGACAAGATGGACTGTTGTGGCAATTCCTATGTTCCTACTACATTCCTAAGCTGTGCTTTTTGGCACTGGATATGGCGAAAAGAGAGCGTATTTAGAAACGTGACAACTGGAAAAAAAATATCCTTAAACCTTACAGTGCCTTCTAAAGTTGCAGAATAAAATGAATTTATAGTATGACTGTCGCTGGCCAGGAACCATGGGCTTGCAGTAAACCAAATGGGGTAAAAACCTGGCTTCGAACGGGATTCTGAGGTTTTGGCTCCATCCAGCTAGTGCGCTTATAAACTTATTGTATAACTTACTGGCAAGAGAGCAGCGTCGGACTGACCTCCACTTGCATCACAGAAATTACACACTCATTGTCTTCGAGGGGAAAATGTTCTTATGGTACCGTATGAATATCCTTTGTGGGTTGGGTCATGAATCAGCATTGGCAGCCGCCTTGAAGCCGTCTGCCTGCCAGCCTTCCCAGCTGGAGAGCTGGTAGGGCAGGAGGGCTGTATACACAGGGGAAGCGATGGCTTCCCAGTTCCGAACGGATTTGTACACGAACCCGCTCGGCTTTAAACCACCTCAGCATGCCAAGAAGGGGCTCTGAGGAATATACACAGCCTGCGGGCTATCGCCCCGGGGGCTGACAGGGCTGGCTGCGGGCTCCCCTTGCCCAAGCCCCCCCCGGCCGCCTCAGGCCGCCTCAGGCCCGTTGGCGCCATCGCGGCCGTGCCTGGGGGCCCGGCGCCCTCTGGTGGCCGCCCTGCAGCGGGAGCCGCGGGTTCGAGCCCCGGCCCCGGCGGGTGGCATGGAGCCCGCCGAGCCCCTGAGGGACCGCGGGGTTACACATGTTAAACACGCTGGTTACACGCCTAACCCTCACACAAAAAGGGCAGAGGGATGGGGCAAGCAATCCTTCATGGTTCCTGAGAAATGAGCAGGCAGCAAGACAGCCACTGATGGGTGCTGGATGTTGTTGCTGCCCTGCCTCACGGGCATCCAGCCCTGGCAAGAAGCAGTCCCGGTGGTCACAGCCACCAGGGATTAGGTTCACGGCACCCCTGGGCACCAGCCCTTGCCCACCAGACCTTTAGGCCTTCACCCTGGTGGGCAAGCTTTTGCTGGCATGGTGAAAAAGCGTGTAAGGTTTTACCTGTAAAGGTGTTTCCGCAGACCAGTCCTAGCTTCCAGCTCCACGATCCATGTCCCTGAGCTACGGTTTAGTGGTTAGGTGGGTCTAGATCAGCAGGTCTTGGCATTTCATCTTCTTCTCTCTCACTCCGGGTGACTTGTGTTTGCTTACGCCTCCTCTTCTTCCCCCCAGCAGGATTTGGCCCAGCCTTACAGACTAAGCCTTCAAGCAGCTAAATGGGATTAGCCTGGCAAAGCCCTGGCTTTGGTGGAAGTGGAATAGCTGTGGTTTCCCAAACGCGTATAAATCCAAGCCGTAGGTATGAGCCGCTCTCCCGAGCTGCCACCCGCCTGTTACAAACGAGCTGCCCGCAGCCCTTGGCTCTCCCCATGCTCCGGCAGCAAGGAAGGAAGCTCCAGCCATGGAGCCAGCAGGCTGCTGCCGCAGCACAAAAGACAGTTTTTCCCTCAAGTAAAGACACGCCAAGTCTCCTGGTTCCCTCTGCCTCCCGCTGAAATTGCCTGCTATAAAATCCAGGTGGAATGTAAAACGCAGTAGGAAGGGAAAAAAAAAAAAAAAAAAAAAAAAGACAAAACCAAGACAAACGGGCTTTGCTGACTTCTTGAGTAACCAGGTCTGTGTTGGGCTAGGCTGTTCAGGGGGTCCTTGTAAAGCAGAGATCACAGCTGAGGGACACAGCCCAGCCAGAGATAGAGGAAGGGACAGCTGAGCTAGAAGCCCACACGGCAGTGCCATTATGCTAGGCAGAGCAGCCAGACACGAGATAAGACACATGAGCACGGCTAGCAGGCTGTGACACTTTGCAATAGAGCTTGGCCACTATAGAGCTGTCCTTCTGCCGTGATCCATCGCATCCATCACACAAGTGTAAGAACTGCATTGATAGGAGGTTACCACGCTCCTTGCCTGAAGCAGGTTCCCATCCCCATGCTGGTTTGTCACCTTAGCCCCAAGGCATCCACAGGAACTCCTACAAGACCAGGGCAGGGGGAGAACAGGTAGGTTTTCAGAGCCTGGAGGGATCACCTCATGGCAGAGATGACTTACCAACAAAGGGCACGGCTGGAAAACAGCTCTCTCACAGCTGCTGCTGTGGTCACTCTAGGCACTAACATCAGCAATAACAGGGTCACCTCAACTGCTCTTAACATGGCTGTCACAAGACACTCGAGTTCTCCTGCTCTGCAGCCTACAAGAGGCATTGCAGCAAGGTATTCCCACCATCAGTCACCTGCACGAGATCCATGGTTTTTTTTCCTCCTATACCACCATTCCCCCATCTCCTGTCCTCCCACACCCAGGCAAGACAAAATATTTCCTCCATGCCATGGTAGAAGGGAAGCATGGGGGTGATTTTATTTTTATTTTTTCAAACTGCCACTGGGCGCAGGATGAGGCAAGTCCATGCAAGCATGCAGCAATACTGCTCCGAGCTCCATCAGCCACAGTGGCTCAGTGCCTGGGGACTGCTGAAATACTTGGGCTTCCGCTTGACTACTTAAAATGCCCTTGAAATTACTGAGTCAGGAGCAAAGGTGGAGGGCAGGAGGTGGCAAAACAGACAAACAACAAGCCCTAAAAAATAAATAATAAGAAGAAAGACAGAAAATTCACAGCCCCTTCTTTTCCCACTCCAGTGTTCCTGATCAGTGAGATCTGGGATGAAGTTAGCAGATATTGCAAGTTTATCAGCTCTTTCTCACGAGCATCTGCTGAACCACCCCTCAACCCATATCTTCAAAAAGACTTTCTATAGAAAGCTCTTGCCATATAAAAACGGTTGGGAGCAGGGTTTTTTGTTGTTGCTGCTGAGTGTTTCCCCCACCACCACCTTTTTGTACAATGACGTGGTTTATATTATTTGCTCAATGGGATCGCTGCCTTTCCACTGAAGAGTCTATTTTAAATATCAACAGAGGTTGGCATTTTAAGAGTTATTTAAAATGTCACCAGTCACAGAATGTTTAATTATTGCAAACATCTTTCAAAAAATTCCACCGTGGGTTTCCTTCGCCAAGTGATTTATTTCGGATATAATTTCTGTTTAATTAATAGGGGATTTAGCTCTGACCTGGAGGGTGTGAGAACCAGCAGAGGAGCTGTAGTTGAGTTAGGTTAACATTAAACCTGCCCGTGCCTGTTGGAGGCTGAGAAAAAAAGAACTGGGCTGGCACTTCGTCAGCTGCTGCTACCCAGCATATTCTCATGTTGATTGCAATGGAAAATTTGTAAAGGCAAACACAACTAAGGGAAAAAAATTAATCACGGGAACACGAACACTGTGCTTTGTTATTTATTTTAACTATGTATATAATGTGCTATAGAGTATAATTATGCCTAATTTCAGCCGAGATAAGATCTGGGCCACGCTTTGTTAGTTGTATATTCTCAGAGAGCAGTTTCTCAATCATCTGGCCTAAATTTCCTTACACCTTGAGAACAATTGGAATCGAAGTCTAAAAGGTTATTTAGAAAAAAAAATAAACAAGCCTACTTTTAACAAAAAAAAATTACAAATGTGGAAAATGCCTAATCTATGCTTTTTCAACACCAGGTTACATCAGAACCAAGTTTTAATATCCTGTAAAAATCTCCTAGTATGACGCACATACAGCTGTCTAATATTGCTGCTTAAAATGCCTCCGCATTAAATAAGATTCTATGCTGTAAAATTTTGCAAGGTGATAAAACAAAAAAAGATATAATAAATACAAACCATCTGCATTTTTTTTTTTAACAAGCCATTTGGAAACTGATTTCATTTATATTTAGAATTGTTTTGAAGTGTATGCTTTTTTTTGAAAATGTCCCAGTTACAGTATATTAGGTTTTCAGTAGAAAGATTAAAAGAGCTGACGCACAAATAAACACGCGTGCACACCCAGAGCAATTTCCAGAACTATGAGAGCATTTGATTCTTCAAGGATACTACAGCTGGCTTTTAGTTACATAAAAAGGGTTAGTGTGTGCAATCGGCAGCTCTGGAAAATGGATTCACGCACACAAAAATGCATTAAAACAACATTAAGATTTTGGCAACAACCAACACAAGCCAGGAAACTGAGCTTTAGGCTGAACTCGCATCCTTAACTCCTTCCACGGTGCTTGCTGAAAGCATCGGTCGCACTCTGCAGGAGCACAAAGCCCACCCTGTTGCTTCCAAGTCCTACAGCAGAGATGCCAAGGGAACCCCAAGGGGACCCAGAGCACAACCAGGGAGGCAGAAGAGGGACTTGTGCTTTTTGCTATGGCCCAGCTAGCATAGCTCTGTCTCCTTTAACAGAATCTTATCACCTTGTGGCAGCCTAGCATCTCCACCTAAAATGCTTTTCACTTAATTCAACTGCCCTGCATTACTTCTGCTGCTCTGCACTTCTACCACTGCAGGCATAGGACTCCAAGTGTTTTTCTTCTTCCTCTCTACAACCCCCTTCCCAAGGTTAGGGATGTTTCCTCCCCAGTACAGGTATGGTATGAGAAATGGGCATTTTGTGCAAACCAAAAATAAAGGAGATGGGAGCTAAGACCCCTTCCCTTCATTTGTTGTTCCCTTTCCCAGTACCCAGTAAAGCACTAGCTGCCACAAACTATTACTGTAACACTACAAAGGAGAAAGTTGCTGTTAAAAAAGAAATGAAGCACCATGTGAGAACAACAGGCATTTTCATGGCCACTAATAAACATCTTGAGGGGTCATTTGTTTAATTTTAAATCATTCATTCCATTAATAAGCAAATGCACTATTGACCAAACACCAAATGTAATTCTTCTCCCTGAAAACAGCCACTGAGAAAGTTAAGTTCATCCTCATTAACCAAAAAGGAGCTTTTATTGGACTTTGACTTTCTATTTCATCATTTAATTACCTGATGTTAACATCTGATCAATGAGATCAAAGTTTGAACAAGCCAGGGATTTTTCAAAGGCATACCTTCGGACAGAAAACTGTCTGTTTACAAGCTCAACGCTGCATTTTTTTTGGTGCCTAATCACATTTCTGTACCAATCAATGTAAAGCTAACACAGATCTCTATCCTCCCTGCGGTAGGATATGCAATCCAAATTCTCCGTGCCCTGGTGTGCTTCTTCCCAGCCTGTTAGCCTCCTCACAGCTCTCTGTCTGCCATTTGGGATCTCAGATCTTCCAACAGGAAAACTTTCCAGTTCTCTGTGACAGACAACACAGGCATACAAATATAGTGAGTGTTAATACAGTGCTTAACTGGGCTGGCTTGCTGAATCAGGCCCAAGACACCAACTGCTTAAACACACCTTATCAGGAAAATATATATTCATACCAACACCAGATGTACACCTTCGTGTGAATTGAGGGAGTCCCTCTACAAAGGGTATTTCAGCCCCTTGGTTATTACCGGTTCCAGCAAAATTTGCAAAGGACTTGAGAGCTGTGAAAAATCAGGAGGGAACAGCACAGAAGAGCTCATCCAGCCAAGTCTTGCCATTAGTGGCAAGTCACCAGTCTCCTTTGGGACCCATCCTACCAGCCCTAAGCACTCACACCACCTCTTGGCACAGGATACATGGCAGAAGAGAGACAGGAGAAACAGATATAACTGGAGAAACACAGGCCAACACCCAGGCAGACAAAACTCTTCACAGACCTGCAAAGTATTGCGCCTTTCCCTTTGGAGTGCTGGCACACTCCCTACAGTGAATGTAGAAATAAGACAGAATGCCCTACAGTGACATAAAATATAACTGATTGAGACCTTAACACGATGGGATGATGAGTTTTAGGACGATAGATCAGTTTCTTCATGCCACAAGCCCCTGCACATGGGAAGTACTTGAGCTTCTCACTCGTTTTTCCTCTTCGCATCAAGGAAACCCACCACTGCTCAACTGCTGCCTGAAAACAAAGCCTGAGGAGTTTCAGGAGTTAGAGGGAATTTATTTAATTTTTTTAATTAGGCATATCTTTAGACTTGTAGTTAAGCTAACTGAGAGAGGAAGAATTCCTTGCTATCTTTTAGATGGTGAGATCCAGCAAAAATAAACTCATCCCCAATGTCCTGAGTAGAGCAGTCATCTCTAAGCAACTCCTTGTCTTCCCCTTCCTGTGTAACTTTTCCTACTTTTTTTTTTTTCCTGAGGACACTGGGACTGGGTTTTCCCTAAAGAAAAGGGTTTTCCCGAAAAGAAGAGGAAAAAAGAAGAGGAAAAAAGAAGAGGAAAAAAGAAGAGGAAAAAAGAAGAGGAAAAAAGAAGAGGAAAAAAGAAGAGGAAAAAAGAAGAGGAAAAAAGAAGAGGAAAAAAGAAGAGGAAAAAAGAAGAGGAAAAAAGAAGAGGAAAAAAGAAGAGGAAAAAAGAAGAGGAAAAAAGAAGAGGAAAAAAGAAGAGGAAAAAAGAAGAGGAAAAAAGAAGAGGAAAAAAGAAGAGGAAAAAAGAAGAGGAAAAAAGAAGAGGAAAAAAGAAGAGGAAAAAAGAAGAGGAAAAAAGAAGAGGAAAAAAGAAGAGGAAAAAAGAAGAGGAAAAAAGAAGAGGAAAAAAGAAGAGGAAAAAAGAAGAGGAAAAAAGAAGAGGAAAAAAGAAGAGGAAAAAAGAAGAGGAAAAAAGAAGAGGAAAAAAGAAGAGGAAAAAAGAAGAGGAAAAAAGAAGAGGAAAAAAGAAGAGGAAAAAAGAAGAGGAAAAAAGAAGAGGAAAAAAGAAGAGAAACAGGGCGACTTCGTGTCTCATTTGTACCACCTTCCACTTGCAGTCTTCACTCACTCAGTCAAGGAAGCTGGGACAATATAGAGAGATCATATGTCAGACCTAGAGGAAGGATTTAGAGGGGGAAAAAATACCACCTTTTGCTTTCTTCTGGATTTCCTGGTTCCCCGTAAGAATATATGCCAGAATCTAGCTGCCCAGAGCTCTCCAAACGGAATAGATGATGAGGCAGCAAGATAGCAAGTTCTCTCAGCAAAGAAGAAGTTGGATTTCCAAAGAACAATTTTTCATGTGTTCCCTTGCCTCCCATTTCCAGCAGCAAATTTCCCCAGAAGCAGCCGTGTGACAGTACCCACGGCGTCTGAGCAAACATTTTTGATGAGCAACTCCACAGAAAAACAAGAGAAGTTAAAGGGATTAAAGTCCAAGAGAAATTTAAAAACCCTTTTGGGTAGAACATTTTCCCCCTGCAGGTTTGCCATTTCCTCCCAGCAAGGTCAGAAGTAGAAGTTGCCTATGTCAGGAAACCCCTGTGTCTGTTGTTAGATCTACAAGCACATGCAGAGAGCACATTCCAAAAAACAACTTTAAAAAAAAATGTCATTGGGTTAAAGAGCAGGCTTGGAGGTGTGCAATACCCCATAGGAACCAGTGGATGGGACAACGCATCACAAATTGTAGGGGTTAGAAGGGACCTCCAGAGCTCATCGGGTCCAACCCCCTTGCCAAAGCAGGTTCCCTAGAGCAGGTTGTCCAGGTAGGCGTCCAGATGGGCCTTAAATATCTCCAGAGGAGACCCCACAACCTCCTGGGCAGCCTGTCCCAGTGCTCTGTCCCCCTCACTATGAAGTTCTTCCGCATGTTGGTGCGGAGCTGCCTGGGCTCCATTTTGTGGCCACTGCCCCTTGTCCTGTCCCCACAAACCACTGAAAAGAGGTTGGCCAAATCCCTCTGTCTCCCACACCGCAGGTATTTATAAACACTGATGAGATCCCCTCTCAGTCTTCTCTTCTCCAGGCTGAACAGACCCAGGTTTCTCAGCTTTTCTTCACAGGGGAGATGCTCCAGGCCCCGTATCATCTTTGTGGCCCTCCGCTGGACTCTCTCCAGGAGATCCCTGTCTTTCTTGTACCGGGGAGCCCAGAACTGGACCCAGTACTCCAGGTGAGGCCTGACCAGGGCAGAGTAGAGGGGGAGGATCACCTCCCTTGACCCGCTGGCCACGCTGCTTTTAATGCACACCAGGACCCCACTGGCCCTCTTGGCCACCAGGGCACAGTGCTGGCTCATGGCCAACCTGTCGTCCACCAGGACCCCCAGGGCCTTCTCCGCAGAGCTCCTCTCCTGCAGGTCAACCCCCAGCCAGGACTGATACATTAAAGAACGTAGAACATTATCTGAAGACAGGACCACAGAACGGGACATTTCTTCTTCCAAAGTGGCATTGGCATTTAAGCAGGATTGTTTTCTTTCTTTCTCCCCCCCCCCCCTTTTTTTAAAGCATTAGTCACAGGATTGGACCGACCTCAGGGTTCATCACAGAGCCATTTAGCACAAGACAACAAATCCACAGGGCAGAAAAACAAAGACAAAAGTCATTTTCATGTTGCCTGGAGTTTCTCCATAATCCCAAATCCCCTCTTTGTTCACCAGCACATGCATTCACACATGCATGTTCTCCCTCTGGCTACTCCAGCGATGCCCTTTCATAATCCCTGTCCTAAGGATGCTTCGGATGCCATCCTGGTAAGCCTTGGCTCACACACTGAGTCTGGACTGAGGGAAGATCTGGGCCTCTTCCAGAGCACATGGAGGGGCTCCAGTTGGGCTTGCATCAGATGGCACATCAGTGAATTCACATCATCCATCAGTGATCTTCCTGAGCAAACTTGGCTGCTTTGCTCCTACAGGCTGACATGCTTACACGAGCAGCTCTAAACATATTTGTGTTGAAGCACAGGAAAGAGACCAAACCTACTTCCATCAGTAGTAACAACTCAAGAATATGGGAAGTGGTTTTTAGTTCCTTATCCTTTGCCTTCCAAAAATCTCAATTTTATGAAAGCGTACTGTGTCAGTTAAACATGGGTTGTCATGCCCATGCAAGACTGAATTGCAGTCTTTTATGGCCCTTCTCCTGTGCAGTATCACTGCAGTAGGGATGTTTATATTCCACTGGTTATTACTTAGTGGCCCAAATCCTTGCTGATTCACGCAGCACACTACCCAGGGGCAAGCTGGGGTACACTGCAAGACAGATTGTGGAAAGGCCACTTATTAACTGCCTACATCCTTACTTCATAGGGGATTGCTTTTCAGAATAGCCTAAAATCTGTTGATGGGCCAACACATAGGCTGGAGTAAAAAACACTTCAGGACTTTCTACCAGGAGCAGCAGATGAAGGCAGGCGGCTCTTCCACCTTTTCCTTCCCCTAGGCCAGCTTCGGTAATGTTATTCTTTTGACTTCTGATCTCCTCTACATCTTCTGTTGGTGTTTTTCTCCTTCATGCTAGAGTAGAGGCAGTGAATGTTGATGTTGGTGTGACTCTAGTGAAACAGCTTTTCAGATAATTTCTCATGACCTCAATATCTAAACTGTTCCTTTCAGCACAGGATAGATCAGGATGGCCATAGATCAGCAGGAGTTTTGGTAGTCCTTGGAAAAGTCTGAGGGGCAAAATCATTTTAGAGATGCCCCAGTTTCTCTCGCCCACCCTTTCTATAAAAGTTACTTGTAATCATTATCTTTGCTCTAAGAGCGCCCATATCTAATGGGTAGCCAAAAGCACAGCAGAAGAAAAAAAAAAAAAAACAAAAGGTAAATTTCAGTAAAAGCATTATTACAAAATCTACTCAAGCATTGTAAATAGAAGTGCCATATTATTATTGAGAAAAGGTGTAGTGCCCATGCAAACTACATATTTGATTAGGATCTGAACTCTTTGCTGAACCATGAATCTGAAATAATTTAGGTGATACATATAAATTTAATTTCTTTGTTCAACATTCCACATCTGAAATGATGCACTGCAAATGTGCAGCTCTCACTGAAGTCTGCAAAATGAGTCTTCTTATAACTCGCCTATACTGTGTGGAAATAATCTGAAATAATCTTAAAGGAAAAGGAATAAACCTATTTTAAAAACAGCTGAGTCCTTTAGATCGTATACCATAACCAATTTATGGAGATAAATGGAATTCAATATTAAAGAAATACTGTTTCTTCCCCTCCTGTGGAAAATTTAAATGCAGAAGGAAAAGGAGAGAAAAAGAAAGGAAAGAAAGAGAAAGAAAGAAGTAGCACGGAAACATAGGAGCGGCACTTGGTTATGGTTTCAGTTGCAGTGCCCACTAGAAGCGATGCACCCTGTTTTCCCCAGCCCAAGCTGGAGAAGGCAAGCTGATTGTGGAAATGACTCATTCAGGCCCTATAATGGAGATATACCAGCTATTGGACATCTTTATTCCTCATTCATTAAATGAATCCAGTGTCTACTGCTATGATAGCCATCAACAAAGACAGACGAGGAAATAAAAAAGGGGGGAAAAGAGCAAGAGGGGGAATACAGATGAATATTATAGACTACTGTATGGGCCCTATTACTAAAAATGAATACAAAACACTTTTAAAAAAATACATTAAGCAGGTATTGGCTTACATTGAGGTCAATATTGTGATTCATTTAACTCAAGGGACAATAAATCTTGATATTGACTGAAAACATAAGTCAATATGCATACTGTTGTGTGCATTCCATTATAAAAACAAGGGGGGGAGTAAGTTTAATGGACACTTTTTGAAGAAAAATGGTTTTGCCAAAATATTTCTCTCCCTGTTAAATTCACCAGCTAAAGAAGCACTGCAGCCACACATCACCCTAGCTACAGGCTTGGTCCTCACCTGCAAGGTGGCCTGGGGCTGGTGAACATCTCATCCCAGATACCTTACAAAGCTCCAACGCAGGGGACCAGAAAAGGTGACAGGCTGCAGAAGACCTTTAAGTGATGCTCTCTGCTCTGTCGGGCTCCCAGGGCAGCTCAGCTCCTGCCTGGACTCTATGAACACAGCCTGGTGCTGGCAGGAGACCAAACGAGGAACCAGACAGGAAAACCAAGGAGGTGTCTCAGCCCTCCTAGCTTGGGAAGGTCACCCAAACAAAGCAGCCTTTATGCCAAAACATTTTGGTGTCCACAGGCTGGCTGACCCTACATGCTCTTCTGTTGGAAAACTCCCAGCCTCTCCTAACCTGGAGAGGCTGCACTCGCTTGCCTGCGCTCTTTAAGCACAATTACCATCCTTACTTGGAGCAAGGTCTTCCAAAATCTCTCTGAAACACAGGGAAGTCTGCCCGTTTCTCCAGCTGGCCCTATTAGCACCCCACCTCCTGAAACACTGCGTTCACACACAAACCAGCCTACTCCACAGACACTGAGCCTGCGCAGCAGGGGCTTCCTAGGAAGGAAAAAAAAAGAAAAAAGAGCTACATTGCTTTAAAAAGCCCTTCTCTTGTAAAAGCACCCTGTTTAACTGCAAGAAGTTGTACTATTCTCACTGAAGTGTTTCACCTGTCAAATTAGGTTTTCCGGGAGCTGGAGGAACAGTGTGTGGCATCACAGGCAATTACTGACCTCTGAAGTCAATCAAGGTGAACAGCAAAACTTATTTACTCTGCATGTGACTGGCTCGAGCCGGCCAATAGCCAGGGGAGATCTATTTTTGACCTTCTCCCTGGAGGTGCTGCACCTTCAGCATCACTGCTGAATTCTGCTGGAAGCAGGATGCACAGCACACATCTGTAAGAGGAAAAGGCTCCCGTCCACCTGTGGAATTGCAAAAGAAACATCACAGGACCCGTAAACAAGCACACAGGAGTTCACTTCTTATGCAGGCCAAGAAACACACTTTGCTCTGTATGTGTACGCATATGCATACCTGACTTTGGTGCACACACAGCAGGGAGAAGAAAATATGGGAAGAGATACCTGTAGATGCTCTTCTCCTTGTCAAAGCAGTGTGGCTGACACTCTGTGTAATGTATCACTTTTATTCTAATCTTTTCTAGTGGCAAGAAGTGGGAAATCTTGTTTCTTACAAGCTCCCTGGTGGCAAGTAGTATCCTGGCAAAGCAGTTTCCAGAGGTCCTGGCTGCGCTGTGCCAACACTCAAAGTCACACTAGAGAAAAGATGACCTCTCTCAAGAGAAGCTTGGCCTCCCAGACACCAGTCAAATGCCTGTTCTTGGATGAGAAATGATTTATCCAGTCAGGTTTACAGCGAGGACAGGTATCACAAGCCATCTAGCCTCATTCCATGCTGAGAGGCAAGAGCTTTGTGTCTTGCACACAAGATGACTTTCAGGTGAGAAAAAGCTTAGCGTACCTTCAGCTTCTTCAGGCAGCAGCCAGCTGGGACCCTGGGATCATAGCTCCACCATGGCAGCGTGCCCACGTGTGGCACAGCTGACATGGGGCCAGGAGCTGTTGTAGTCACATCAGCACCCCCATGGTACCTGCTCGCAGCTGGGAAGGAGGCTGTGGTCCTGGCTTCGCTGCAGCCCAGCCAAAGGACAAAGTTGAGACACACGGGATGGAGATGGCAACTGCCACCTGCAAATAGACGTGGTGCAAGCTCTAATGGGCTTAGCCAGCGGTGGTCAGGAAGAGCTCACTGCTCACCACCACCAAGGGAAAAGCAAACAAAAAATTAAAAAAGCCAAAATTGAACAACGGCACAACATGTCACTGCTCTCCAAATTCACCACACTGGCATTTGTTCCCAGGGGAAAACCTCAGGAGCCCTTTGCTCTTACCTGGAAGAAGCATAACCTCTTATTTTTTAAAAGGTACTGATTCCTTGGGCCCCTCCTCAGTATTCTCACCCCTCCCGTTCCCCCCTTCAGTCTCAGACACCTCCATCTCACACACACAGCATGGCTCCATCCTCCCTGCAAGCCCAGGCACAGAGCAGAGCACCCACCCCACAAACTGGGGGAGATTTGGGTCTGTACATGTACTTCACGGCTTAGGCCTAGCTGAGCACACAACACATTAGAATGTTTTTCGTTTTTCCCCCCCCCCCCCCTTCCCTTTTCTGAAAGATTTCTCCAGAGATAAACAAGGAGGAAGCATTTTTTTTTGCCTCCAAGAAAGAATGAAAATTACAACCCTATCTACATAGCAAAGGGTACTTTACCCCTGGGTGCAGAGCAAGAAGGCTGAAAGAAATGTAAGCTAACAAAAATTATGAGCAACTTTGGATGCGGTTATGTCTCTGGTGCGAGACCAGGATGCAATCCTTTATTTCTTCTTCCTTTCTATTGTGAAGGTGTAGATAGATATTCAAATTGTGTAGTGGGCAAGACAGATAAATAAAGTTTTCAGGACTGGAGAACACATACAGCTCTGTTAGGGAGTCTTATCGCGTGGCAAGGATGAAGGATCAGCCCTGTAGAACCAGTAAGAACAGGAATACTAAATTAATTCAGCGCTATGATAACAAATTAAACTACTCAGCTCAGGTAGGCAGCTTGGTGCCATTTCTTGTGCACCATATTTACAGGCGTATCAGTTCAACGGTGATGGAAAGTGGGACCTGTTCTGAAATACTGCTCCTCACCAGCCAGATAAGCGTGCCAGCAAAGCTCTCATACACGTAAGCCAGCTCTTCCCCAGCCCTCAGTTACTCTCTGCCAGTTGTTTAGTCTTCCATAAAGAATGCATACATTTTTCCTGCATTCAAACATTTTATCAAACTGCCGTATAAAAGTCAATGGATATTAAAACAGAGTAGTACTGTATATTCTTGCTACAGCCCCAAATTCAATTATAATCCTTCAAGACCCCAGGGAAAAGTTACAAGTGGAAACACTGTGCGCTCAAAAAATGAGAAATGATTGCATTTCAGCATCTGTAAGTTTATTCCTAATGCCTTTCCTCAGGAAAGCAGGTACAAATAATTTGCAGTCACGACGTTGCTTTTGTTTGCAATGCCTCCTTCCCTTTGCTGCTAACTGCTGTTAATCTTTAGTTTAAGTTGTCTTGCTTGCCAGGGCACCAAAAAATTCCCCCTCTACCTCGATGGCTCCAAAGCATCAGGCTCATTGCTAGGCTAGGGAATAGACAGAAAAACATTTCTTCCCCGTACCAGTTACAAGCAACAGCATTAACAAAAAATATTTTTTTTCTCCCCTCCTTTTTTGCATAGATACCTTTAAAGGCTTTTACTTAGAGCAAATATGGGACTCGTCACTTGATGATTAATTTGCATGTTGATAGGCAGGCAGTGTAGCAGCTTTCAGATTAGGGACATTCCGCTGCACACTAAAAGGCACAAAGAACAAAAAGCGAATTTCAATCTTGCCCTTCTTTTCCAGTCAGTGCATTCCCAGCCCATGTCTATTGATGAGCAGTTGGAACAATACCAAAATGCAGTGTAAGATCAATCCTGCTGTTTACTTCGCTGAGCTGAAGGAACAAAGGACAGAAGAAAGGACTTAAACCCAGCTATAGTAAAGGAGTGGGGATGAAGGATGAAAAATGTGCCTGATGGGCAGTAGCACAGAGTAAACTCATTTAGAAAATAGGCAGCTCCAGCTGAGATAAAACCAATGATGATTTGTATTTTGTACTGTATCTTCAGGGGATAAAAGCACTTCTATCAGATACCATTGGAGGCAAACTTGAAACACTGCAGTAAAATGCTATGTTCCCTACTAGGGAGAGAATAAAAATTCCCATAATTGCAAAGGAGTGTTAAATATCTGATTGTGCATGCCTTTTTCCTCCCATGGTGAGATAACTCAACCCGGTCCTCTTTTTAACTTCACAGGACCTGTCTAATAGAATATTCAGCTGGGTGCTTTTGTATCAAATGCAGCATGACACTGTGTTTTACTTTGATAAATACTGATAATTGTAATTTGGGGGATTATTAGCTATTAAGCTTTTTTTTTTTTTTTTGTAAAAAGCTATTTCAAAATGAGAAGGATGCAACTTCATTGCCTGAGCGGGCAGGAGGAGGTGAAGAGTGAGAGAGGAAAAAACTTCTCGTTCAAATGCAAATATCTTAACAAACTGTAACTAATGGGGAGGAAAAAATAAAACAGTCCCTTCTATCGTTAAACAAAAATGATCCTAAATCAAAAATCTATTTACTTTTCACTGAAAAGCAGCAATATGGCACAATGAACTACCACCATCTCAGGCGAGGACAGCACAACACAGAATAACAGAGGTGGGAAAAATGAACGTCAGGAGAACTGATGGCATCCTTGTTGAGATCCGAGTACAGCGGAATTTGGTTGTTTACTGATCACCCTTTATAGGGTTTGCTCACTTATCTGGTTCAAAAAATTACTTCCCAGAGGCTATTACTTGCTGATAGGGACGTGCTTGCTCCTCGCTCCCACTGATAAATGTACATTCTTCCAGTAAGGATGAAATTTGAGGTAATTTATTTGATTTTCTACGATGCTTCAAAAGAATCTCTGACTGTCACTGACCAGCAGATAAACAACATTCCCATCTGCAGGAGTAAGCACGTAGAGACACTTATAAATTGACCCACCAGACACCAACACACCCGAGCATGAACGTTGTCTTCACAAACAGGGCCCTGGCTCCTATATTTTTGTATACACACATATATATGTGGTTGGTTTGGGAAGGACGTTGTTTAAAAGGAATCAGAGGCAGAGAATAGGTAGAAAAATCTGAGACTTGCACAAGCCAAGCATTTGAGAAAAGCTTCCAGCACTACATCCAAAAGCAGCTGTGCTTGATAAAAAGGCTGAAGCGAGGTACAAACATCTCTGCTGCTGACTCAACAGCCGAGGTATTTCTGGGGGTTGATGAAGATCCAAAAATATTTTCTCCATCTCACCCCGCTTTCCAACCCCCTGTTTACTCTGAAGTGACCCGACGTGTCTCTTTTGTCCCAGGATACAATGGCTGAGAAGCTCGGGCCCTGATTCTGCAACTTGCTTCTTTCAGTGCCATTCAGCAGGAGACGTCAAAGCACTGCTGATTAAGAGCGAGCGTATTAGAATCAGAAAGGAGGCACGCTCTGGCTTCTGCTAATAACATAGCTTCTTGCAGCCAGCTCCTGTGCTAGAAACTTAAACTTTCCTTCTCACCACAGCAGTGCGCCTGCAGGTGCTTTCCTTTAGTCCCATAGCACGCAAGGAATTCAGCCAGCAGAGCAAGAGCACGTTCACCTTACCCTGGTGGAAGAGAGCAGAGCTGTGTATGGACCTGTTCCCAAAAGGAAGAGGTTGTCGTAGTTCATTGTTATTTTTTTGTCTATTTACAGTAACTTTCTCTGACTGTAGGAGGATTTCTGAGTTCTGCGTGCACCCTCTCCCTCATTACATAATGAAGAGCATAATCAGATAAACTGTTGTTAATTTTAGCTCTCCCTTCAGAACATTCATACATGCACATACCCGCCCGCATTTGGGAAGTCCTCTATTTTTATCCATCAACATAAATATTTGGTACACTGATGTATCTTAAATTTTTTAATGCATTCCTCCAAGCCTGAGAGTTCACGTTGCTGCAGAGGCAACACGAGCCAGTTTACAGCCCTCTGGAAACAGGCAGGCTCTGACAAAGGTTCACAGCTGAAATAACCCTTACTATATAGTGGTAAAAATACAATCCCATCAGTATAAAATAAGGCAGCATTATTCTAAGCAATTCTATGTCCATAAATACTGCAAGATTAAAGTGCCTATAAATTGCAGAGTCTTATTTACTTCTCGATATAATTACATTTACAACAGATAAACGTCCAGAGTCTTTGAAATCTTAAGTCCCTGATGTTATTTTTTTGGATGCAAAACTATAACGCATGTATCTGTAATATGCATTCCCCCTCAAGAACATAATTCACAGGGAGGTCTAGTGAGAAAAAAGACTCCCTTCGTCGAGCTTATTTTTCCAGTCACTGGCCCTCTGATGAAATCCCTGACAGTTACCCTCAATTTCCACAGCCCTGCAATTAAAGAAGACCAGCCGTATGTCTTTCCCTTTTTAATTAAATACAATCAGCATGTGATGCTCAGGTCTGGAAGGTTATATATGACCAGTCCCCGAGCTGTTTCGAGGTGAGCTGATCTGCTCACCTTTTGGGGGCAGCCTGCCTACACCCATCAGGGACCAGCAGGACTCCTACAGTTGAGGAAGCTGTGTCTTTGATCCTGAGAGAGGCTGTCCTTTTGCAATGCTGGGTGAAGGGTGGGAAAGGGACATGTGCATGCACTACCCTTGCCATTAGAGAACAGTCTTAAAAGGACCGGGTGGCACAAGGGAAGCTGCATCAATTCTGCCCCCCATCCCACGTTCATGACCAGACAAGAGCACAAGTCATATT
Organism: Aythya ferina; assembly: GCF_964211825.1. Taxonomy (NCBI): domain Eukaryota; kingdom Metazoa; phylum Chordata; class Aves; order Anseriformes; family Anatidae; genus Aythya; species Aythya ferina. The sequence continues at coordinate 10,694,998 of NC_140298.1, forward strand.
TGACCTGCGCGATGTAAACCAGCAGAGTAGCAAGCAAAAACGCAGGGAAACATTCAACCTCCTAAAGGAACTTTTCAAATGTCACAATATTAATTAATTCCTAATTGCTAGTTCCTTACATCCTAATTACTTGAATCCCACAAGCAAGGTCTTCTCACATAGCTGACAAACATTTTCAGAGACTACCCCAAATTTCACAGACCTTGCTAATTCACAGTCCTATCATTTGTTCCCCAAACAATTTCCTCCAGAAAAAAAAAAAAAAAAAAAGAGCAAGCAGCCAACCGGACCAAAATAGCAGCGATGACTTTGTAGTTTCCTCCTCTTCCTCAGCTCACCTTTTTTCATTAATTGTAAGAGTGAGAATGTAAAAAAGGAACATAGACAAAAGCCTCTTTGAGACTGGGTATGCTGGTATTCTTATTTTAAAAGGAACAAAAGCTTCCAAGGCTTTACAGAGATCTTAAGGTCCCAGAGATTGACTGTGATAAGAAATCAGGCACAAAATCCAAGTTAGCTGACTTATCTCAGCACTGGAGCCAGCAGCTCGGTTTCTCCCTAAAATGAGTACAATAAAGGTCAATTACTGTGGGAAGTTCTCCAACAGGCTCTGCAGGGGCCTTGCTGATGCAACAAGCGTGTGGGGGAGCCCCCAGGCACCCAGTCCTTGGCCTCTCTCCTCGAGTGGCCAGCAAGCCCAAAGCTAGTGCCCATATAGCTAAGGAGATGCACCACAAAATCTCTTATACTGCTTCAGTCAAGGCTTTCTGGGCATTTCTTTATGCTTCTGCCATCTTGGAGCAAAGCCTAATTATTACTAAGACTTCCAAAGTTTTCCTACCACCATCATTCAGATAAAGCCTGGGAGTCTTGACATGGAAAGCCCCAATTAAGAGCTGTCCTATCTGGAGCATCCTACCTGGAAGCATCTTGCCATAGAGCCCAAGCAGAGCACGACATCTAGCTGCTTCTCATCAGCTCTGGCTCTTCAAGCTGGAGCAGCACACATACCCTGAGCCGACAGCTGAACATTTAACCACTCTTTTTAAAAGGAGAAGAAGGGTTTGAGGTGCAGGAGGATGAACAAAGAAAGGGGGAGAACTAAGAGCAGTTTCAAACAGAAGTTTCTCTACTTTACATCTAAAAAAAAGTTTCACCACTTGAGCTTTGACAAGAAACCAACTCCACAGGCTCTGCAAGGTAATTAACAGCAGTTTCAGTGCACGCCAAGCGATGGGCAGAACATGAGCTAAGAGGCTAGGAATGGGAACAGCGAGTAGCAACGGGTCAGAGTGCAAGGCTTGGACCTCTGCTTTTAAGGGGTTAGCCTGTAAATAAAATAAAATAAAAAAATAAATACAAGAAACCTGAAAGCCAGCCCTGACTTATCAGGGACCAGGGTCAGGCTGTGAATGACGGCTCTAAAAGACTGGACTCCATCAGCACTTGAACCGCTGACATCTGCGGGACTTACAGACGATGGCAGTAGACCCCAAGCTGATGAATTACAGCAACATGGCTCTGACCTGCAGGGACTAGCATTTCCAGAGCTTTTCTTCAGACCAGCTGCAAGACAAAGTGAAAGCAATTCTAGGCTCCAAGCACAGCCCGCTCCTAGCTCCATAACTCAGGCAAATCACTTGCATGAGCAACTGTGGGTTTCAGAGTTAAATACAGTAGATCACAGCCTGAGCAGCCGCTGTCTCAGGTCGTCTGCAGACTCAGGCATCCATTACATTTAGGTGATATTCAGTGTCCTGTGTCTATAAAGGCTGGAAGCTTTTCCCCTACATGCATTTCCATAACATCACCACCAGAAAATGCTACTCAAATTCCCATTTCTTGATAGTCCTTTCCTTGCTTTCTCAACTTCCACCCCACGTTTCACGAGTTTCCTATGCTCCATCCTAACTCAGTTTCTCCTAGAAATACAGGGAAGAAACCGGAGAGGTGTTATCAGAACTATTAAAAGCAGCAATTTTCCAAAAGACTAAATTGTACTGAAGATTATAACACAACGTGCAGCCTGTAACCTCCGGGCAACCAGTTCTCATGGTATGCCTGCTGTCCAGGAATCAAACGTTATCACCGTCTGGCCAACATGCAGCAATTACATGAAGTATGTCAGTGTTGTGCCTGGATCCTGGTGTTTGAGCATCAAGATCCCTTCCCATCCTCCCAAAAAACTAAACCAAGAAGCTTATCTCTAATTAGCACGTTTTCCTCTCTTCCCAGCAATTGGGTCAAAGGCTCAACAGATAACAGGAAGGAATCACTCCTCATGCTAAAAGAGGTCTAGCGGGCCTGATTCTGTACTTTTTAATCCAATCAAAAATGTATATATAACACAAAAACAGTCTTCACTCAGGAAGAACGGGAGTATCAGCCCAGGGCTCAGAGAAGCAGTTAGCATGGACAATCCTGTGAAGATGTGGTCAGACATTGATGCAGCACCAATAGGAAGTCTAAAATGGTCCCTAGGACGTGCTGCACAGTTCTCCAAAGGTCTACTCAATTTCCTGTTGAGAAATAGTGCAAATGGCTCTAGCAAAGGGAAGAATTTCATTTCCTCAAAGGGCCAAGCATCTCTCCTCAGACCTTGCTCTGCAAGCAGAAATGGGGTTTGGCCTCAACAAGCCCTGTCAACACATACATGTACCCCATTTGGGAAGTTTCACATCAAGTTTTGCCCTCCTCCTCCTCTAAAATAAAAACCCTTAAAGAGATGTGTGTGTGGCAATACCAAAGTATTCTTCAACCTCATAGTGAGAGAAGACAGGGCCAAGGCAAGATGATTAGAGAGAGAGGATTAAAAAGAAAAAAAAAGAATAAAGCAAGGAGCAGGGAAGAATGGATGTCTGAGCTCTTCCCCTTTTGTACTTGGGGTCACTAGCTTAATTTTCTCTTACATTTGAGTTGTTTTTAATTTCCAGGAAGCCTTCTCAGATATCTTGAAACCTTGCCAAATTGTCATTAAGCCAATATTTTATCTCCTCATAAAAATGCTACACTATCTCCCCCACACCATACATACTGCAGGAATAGATCTTAAATCAGGGAGGATGGGAATTTGTTTTTAAAATGACTTAACTATTTCATCCATCTCAGACCGAAGGAAAAGCTTTAAGGGAACAAAATCCCTTTAGTGCTGTTTCTCCCAAATATAATAATTGTTTTCCTGTGTCTCTTTTTGAAACATCAGCACTGCACATCAACGTTATGAGCGCTCTTTACCTTGCACAGCTGACCACAAATGAAGATTCACAAGAAAAACAGCTATTAAACTTCTACATGCGAGGCACTTACAGACACGGGATCTACATAGAAGCTTCTCAAATTCATCACTAGTCACGGTCTCCAGAAGTCCTATGCAGTGGGAAGCAAGAAAAGCAACGGCACAGAGAAGTCCAAATGCTCCTCTGCGGAGCATTACAACGTGAGACAAATAAGGGATGCTCGGGCAGTTAACAAGTATGAGTCCTGCCCAAAATGGATGGTCAAGAAGTCTTCCCTTTATTAAAACAGTGCATTTTCAGAGAGGACATTTTTCGCCCCTGTTGTTGCTGCTTCAAAAACCAGTAAATAAGCTCAAATTCGGCCCAGTGGAATAGCTGCACCATTTAGTACATATGGCCATTTGGTCAGATCCGTTGTCATCACACAAGAGCCTAGCGAAGAAGCACAATTCCAGGTAAATGATGTATAGGAAACATGGGGAACTCATCTAGCCCATCATTAACCTCATTCGGAGACAGCCCCAGAGGCAGTTCTTTAGCCACCAGCACAGCCAGCTGTCAATTGTGTCAAACCAGTAACGTATTAGTTAGCAGGGGAGCAATCTAAAAAGCCAGCCATAGATCCAAATGCCTAAAAGATATTCTCAAATGTGGTAATTATGTCCTGCAGCTGCCAAGAATGTCCTCAGAGAGTTCACAGATATTGGTTGTACCAGCGAATCAGAGCAGATAGGCACTGTAGCCTTATCAGGAGCATTAACAACAGACGAGGCTCCCTCAAACTTGGAGGGAGAGATTTTGAACTGACAGCAACAACCAGCATGGTAATTGCCACGCTACTTAAAAATTACTCTGCTTTTATTCTTTTAATGCTACGTTAACCTAGGATCTTCGTTGCTTAATAATAATTATTTAAAACATGCGTAGGACTTGGCATGATAACAGAGCTCGTCTTCAGAGTGAGGTCCAAAGAGATCTCTGAAAATCAGGTTCCCTTTGGAGCCTCAAAAGTTGGCTAACTAAGGACAGAAGCAGGTCACAGAGAAATCAGCATCAAGTTTTGAAAACACTCAGACATTTTTACCAGGGACTGAAGGAACAGCCTGTGGGTAGCCTCCTGTAAAGGGTCCAAAGGGATTTACTAAGCAATCTGACATTAGCAGGTGTTTCATGTCCATCTTGCAGGAGAAAAAGTGCTTGTGAATGATACTTGGCAGGCAGTAGTTGACAGAGCAAACTTCTGCTTATTTCACTGATAAGCAGCTAGCTAACAGGACTGATAAGGTCTGGCAATAATGACAGGACAAGTAACTTCTACCTCGGAGCAGCTTCCAAGGGCAGACATCGAAATAAACAGGGAAAAAGGAGCTATGCCACAGAGCAAGGCAAGGAAAGCCAAACCTCAAAGGCCAGTGCCACTGACAAAACTCCATTTTGTCAACTTTTAAAAGCACTATGCAAAGCTGTTGACTTTATGCTTTCAGCAGGGGGGCACACCTGTAATTCTTTGTGTTTTGTGTTTTTTTCCTGTGATGTCAAAATACCGGATTTTACTCTTCTAAATTGACTTAAAATGAAAAGCTGAATTGAAGAAAATAGTCAAAAGAGTAATTCATGTTTTTCCCAGTAAATCACCTTTCTTTCTGCAATTATGTTTTCATTCAGATGAAGAATGAAAACAATCTTTACTAAGAAAGTAACTTCCTCTTTTTTGATGAGCTCTTAGCCCAGCTTCACTTACCCCAAAGCAAACAGAAACCAGCAGACAAGCTATCCAGAGCGCTCTCAGTCTTGAGGTCAGAGAAGTGGTTATAACCACGTGCACAATCACATCACTAACTAGTCACAGCTTTCCTTTAAAAAGTTACACGGATACTAGCAGATCTCAGATATATCACAAGGAATAGCCTGAAATGTTTGGAAAGAAAAGGAAGTTGTGAAAAGCAGAACTTCTGGCAAATGCTTACGTGAAGATAAGGCTTATTCCGAGCATTTCAGAGACAATGCTGGCAGGGACTGTGTCCAAATTAGTTAGTCTTTGCAATGGGACGTAACGCTGAAAGACAGTTGCAATAACACTCAAAATTAAGTCATAAAAGACAGTTAGGATACCTAGAAGATCAACTACAGGCAACTAAGATAATCAGAAAAACAAGAAGAGCCTGTCACGTAACATCAGCTAGATCAGCTTTGCCTTCCAACTTTTTTTTTAATATATATTTTGGCATTTAGCACCAGTTTAATTTAGAATACCAAGAATAAGTACTTCATAAAAAAGGTATAAAACATTTCTGAATGACCAAATTGACCTTACAGCATTCCTCAGGCCCCAGTGACCAAGACATACCCAACTCTAATTCTGAGAGGTGAAACAAGAACCAAAAAAGAAAACTCAGGTGTGTTGGGCAGGGAGTTTCTGATGTTTCACAGGATATTCAGGACATGTGGAATATTTTAAGTCTATGCTAGAGAACAAAAAAAAAAAAAAGAAAAAAAACAACCGTTTCAACCAGATTTACTATGGTTTGTCAGCGTGACCAGCCCAAATGAGCACGCAGCAGCATCCGTGTGCAGACGAGGCAGAACTCCTGCCATCAGCCCTGACCTTTGGAGAAGGCAGATGGCCACCCACGCATCCTTTGATGCATTTCCTCCCGCAGTTATTTATTTGGTGCATCTAAATTTAGGAGAAATTAGGCAGGAAGGATGTAAACTGGGAAAGGGAGGAAGGATTGGGAATGATGACCTCAGGTAGAAGAGACCACTGCTTTTTGGTCCCTTTGCCCTCACTTTTCTGGATCCCTTCCTCCAATTTAATCTCAGTTCCACCACCATTGCAATAGCCAAAATGCCTCCAAATCCACATGAAAAAACAGCAATGTTGAAGTGAAATTAAACAATTAAGTGACAGTAGAACCAAGGAACACAAAAGCATTTTTCAATAAGCTGTGCTTTTTGCACAGCTGATCACATTTATCCATTTAAAAACTCTGAACACTTGTTAGGTTAATAGACCAGCTATCACTACCATTTCATTTTTAATGAAACACATAACCAAAAGGTTCTTTGGTTGTGTTTTTTTTTTTTGTCATTATTATTCAAAGACAAGGTGAGCAACATTTTCAAGCGTACCTAAGCAACATTAGGATTTCAACATCCCTGTTCAGAACTGACTTAGAACTTTCCCCTATCCCAACACTGAAAATCTTTTGCAATTTCTTCTAGTCTGTCCAGATTTCATCTGGTTGGGTAAATAAGCAGAACTATTGAATCCACTGTAAAGGGAAAGCTTATTTTACTTAAATAAAAAAAAAAATGTCAGCCATTCTCATTGCGAAGAGCTCCCTGGAGAATAACACATGGCCCTGACTTTCCTTTCCAGGAACTACAAACCTTGAAGATGACAATATATGTAATAAAATACCCCTTCAAATTATTTTTTTATATTTATGTTATTATATTATATATAGAATATATGTTTATATTCTAATTGCTATTTCTTTTAGCAGAAATACCCTGCTACCCTAACTCTCACACATGCTTCCTGTTCATGTAGATGGGATATTACTGTGCAATCTAACAACTGCATACCTCACGTTCTTCCTTATTAATTGCTGGAAAATTATAGTTGTATGCTGTACAGAAAAAAATCAGTACATATCTTCAGTGAATGAGGTGGCACAAAACTGAATGCTAAAGTAAAATAAATTCACTCTTCAGTTCCCTAACTAAAAAGCAAAACACTCTTCTCTAAAGCAGCAGGCTACTGGTCTCTCTTAACCTTCTGTGAATATACTCATCCCGTAAATCTGCCAGAAAGCCATCGGCCAAAACCCATCTCCTTCCTACCCACGACTTACCAGTGACATCTCTGTCACGTTCAACTTGGTGATGATCTGCTTGGGCTCTGCAAGCAAGCATCCTGCTTGCAGGAGGTGCCAAAACCCCATTTCAGCATCTGGGGAGTTTTCTTTCTTTTCAGCACGCTCTGCACTCCTCCTGGCTGGACCGACCAGGCTGACTTACCCTGTTTGGGAACTGAGAAAAAATTAATAAAATTGCTGACAAACACAAACATCTTTTTGAGACTGAATTGCTTTGTGGCTCATTTTCACTCCCCAGAAAATTACTTCACAGCTACCACTGGCATCACCAGTACCAGCAGCTGCTCCCCCAGCCCAGCACATGTCATGGACTGGGCTAACCCAGACTCTCTGGCTCTCTGCTTCCACCCGTGTCACCCAGCTGCAAGCCATGGGGATGAGCAGTGACAGCTCTGAGCACCCCATTTGGCTGCAAAAAGGGAAGAGCAAGTGGAAGCAATGTATTTTGATACATGAAACCACTGAAATCTTTCACCTGGTGCAAGTGCCAAACCTCTGTACCTAAATACAAACCCCAGCCCTAAATACAGGAACAGAGCTGTGCTCTGAGCTGCCACCGCATGTTGTTTCCCACCCTCTCTTCCCCAAAAGGCAGTAATTTCCTTAAACACGCCACTCATTCAGGTGCTGCAAATCAGCACTCACCTTGAGACTGAGGCAGATGACACCGTGTAGGTGAAAGGAAACATGACAGAGGCCACTGCTACAGCACTTCACAAAGACAGAAAAGGCCTCAGGGTACACAATAGAACGAGAAACTTTTTTTTCCCCCCCCTTACCACTGATGTTTATTGATTTGTCCAGTTCATAGGGAGCATCCCTTAATGTTCTGCTTTCATGTTTCTGCTTTGTTGCATGGGTACAGAAAAGAATATTGCAAATTGATCTTTCTTCCCTGCCTTTGTTGGGAACGAACTCCTATTACGTTAGCTCCTCTGGCCTGTCATCTCATGCTCACTTTGCCAGTATATAATCAGCATGGCTAAACACCGAGGGCTGAGCTGATTAATTTCCAGCCTTCTCCACTGAGCCCATTGATGCACTCCCTGTTTGATGATCTATGCAAGAGAGGGCCACTTTTGATTGCTTGACCCCTGCCCTTAAACCTCGAGCTGTCGGCTCTAGCACCTGTCTAAGTTAACAGCACACACATTGTGTTTATTTTCAGTTTAAAAGGAAACCATAACAATGGATTAGCATTCTCAAAACACAAAGGGCCTGATTTTCTGCTCAGTGCTGAACTCTTACAGCTCCCACAGATGTCAGATGATTTCAGGGCGCTTAGTACCTCCAAGAACATGCCCAGAATGCAAGTTTAATCAAAATATATCTTACATGGTATCTGGATACACATTTTTAAAACACATCCATTAAGGAAAAAACAAGATGGAAAAAAAAAAAATCCACCTCCCATTAACCCACATCTTCCTGTCTCACATATTGACCTGATTTGAGTTTAGGTAAGCACCAGCAGTAACATTTCCACTGCCTACATTTAAATGAAGTCTGCAGCATTCATTTTTTCAGTGGTGCCAGAGATGTTACTGCTGTTTGTCTCAGATTTATGAACAGATACAGTTCATCGTATGTTCCTGTAAGGACCAAAGACTGATTCCTATCAAGACTGTAAGGGTTACAACACTCTTCCTTGCAGGGAACAGCACAAGTTTTATTTAGTTTTATTTAAATGCCCAAATGTTATTTTAAAGATGTTATCCTGAACTCTTAAGGAGGTTCGGGATTATAGGAAAGGACAGAAATGGCAAAATACATAGTGGGCAGCTGGTTAGTTTGTTTTATGCACGTACCCATATTCTACATATAATTTTTATAAGTGAGTATTTGCAGGTATGAATATTATGTGCCTTGCATAATATAGATATACAATTTAACTGTGGCAACTTATCCTGGCAGCCACATCTTCACAGCAGCCTGAAATAATATGCCTGGTGCAGCAGGGATGCACCTGTGCATCAAGAAGAAAAGGGAAAAAAAAAATCTGTATTCATGAGTGCAAATTGGGTAAAATTGACTGACTAGCAGTAGGCAGCTACAAACCTGTAATTTGAAGCACTCCTTTTGCTTCCCTTAAATTCAGTCTTCACTGCTCATCCTGCAGAGATAGCAGCACCCTCAGAAGAGGATTTCTGGGTGCTGTGGTCTCCAGAGTGACCGGGTTAGACTATGCCTGTCCATAGGCTGGGTGGTAAATCAGGTGTGCATGGGAGAGCTTCCTTGTTGTAATGCCAGATTCAATTCCAGGTGTTGCTTTCAGTCGTGTGCGTGTGAATTAATCCCTCCACAGATGTTTCTACAGAAGAAAATGGACTCTAAGTGGACACACACACCCTCAAGTCTAGTCTGTAAAGGGGATGCTGTGCTAACCACTCACAGCAGCCAGGAGGTGGCAGGGAATTTCAGAAGATGTTTCGTATATGAGAGTCTCATGGAAAGCAAATGCATAGTGAAGGCTTAATGGAAGATTATAGAGAAGAGGTTATTCCTGGCTGATTTATAGCTACCCTTTATCATAAAAAGAAAGGACATATCCTTTATCTTAAGTAATTCTCCTATTATGGACCTTTTTCTTATTTGTTACATAAAGGTCCCGTTTCCTTTATTTTACCTGGACTAAATACATATGCTGTTGTAGCATTCCTCTGTAGAAGGAGACCTCTATTTCTTCTCCTTAACTTCTATGCACTTGCTCCTGTCTGAACTCTTCCTTCCTGAGCATGGGTGACCAGAACAGTGAACAGTACTTACATTTTCTTCCCAATGCTTTCAACAGCATTTCCACCACAAAAATTTCTTAATGACATCCCAGGCTTGTGTTTACCTGGTCATTAATAAGCCATATTAAGTTATTTATGCGTCAGGAGAACACTTAACACATGTTTGAACAGAATGGTGGAGACAGACCTACATGACATTTCCTGCTTGTAGGAAAAGTTATAGTTCTTACACTCATGATTTTAAGTTTAATGCAACAATATTGTCCTCTTTCATTCCCTCCTCAATGGCAGCGTTGTCCAGTTTATGAGATGCACATCAGTCTTTGTATCAGCTGCAGATTTCATTAGTGAATTAACAGATCGCAGCCTGTAATTTGTGAAGAAAACATTAATTAAGACCAAGTCCAAAATTCTGTCCCTGAGGACTACCTCTCACAGCCTCCCTCTAGCCAACAACTCACTTTCAACTTTTCTTGCCAGGTTACAGTTGTCCTGCTAACACCCTTTCTCTTCACTTGGAGAAATTCCCTTGCAGCTACAACACCATCAACTCTGATGGAACTTGAAACATGCCCACTGCATTTCCTTCTTTAAAAGAAAAATTACTAGTAAAATATAGGAGACTATTCTCCTACAAAGGTAAACATTGCTCCATCTCACCTCCTCCTCCACTCACTTGTCCACTATCAACCACTCTCACAATTTGTTCTTCTGCCTCATGTACTACCCCAGTAGAGTGGATGAGCCCTGCAAGATGTTCCTCAGCTCTTCCTTCTCCACAGCAGTGCATTTGCTATCTCCAGGCATGCAGTAGAGGACTTATCTCAGCACCTCACAAACTCTTGCTCTTAGGGCTGCTTTTCTCCTGGCATGCAAGTCTCCAAAGGGAGGATAATCTGAGCTCTCACAAGCAATGCATGCAACTGAAGAGCTTGTTCACCCCTCAGACGAGGAGGCAAGCAGGGAAGGCATCATCTACACTCCAAAACTGCTGGGGACAGGACAGAGGAACAGTGGTCTTAAGCTAGACATTAAAAACCTTCTAATGGTATTGAGAACTAGAGTGGAACAGACTGACTGGGAATCTCATTTTCATTTCATCCTATGTTTCTTGCACACGTGCACGCTTCCTTGATTCTCTTATTCTCATTAACCTTTTGGGCGTGGCAAGGTAGCTGCTTTCTACAAGCTCTCCCAGTTTGAGAGGTGGATATGAGTTCCAGATGCTTTCTGGACCTTTTGAAGCTTTCTTGCAAGCTCTGCCACCTTCTAGTCCTTGAGCGTTTCAGTTCAGACTTCTTACACTTAAAAAATTAGAGAGTTTTAGGAGAGACTGGCCAAAATCACAATGCTGACATGAAAATTACAGACATCCTTCCCAGCACCTACAAAACCTCTAGGATGCTTGAAGTTACAACCAAACAGATGGCTTTGATGGATATAAGATGCAGACCTAAACACGAGCAGAAGCGTCTGGCTCAGGATTGTGATTTACTGGGTCTGTAGATTTGAATAATCAGCACGAGTTTTCTTCCCCCTTCCCCGCGTTAACAACTTACTGCAGACTACCTTTCTTCAGAACTGCAAGTTATTTTCAAATTATCATACAATTGACTTTAAGACTATTTACTGGTGCTTTTAATTAAAATATAATACATAGGAAATTATATCACTGTCAAAACCTAAAAGTACATTGTTGTTTTTTTTAAAGAACAGCAGATACTTACAGAGTACAGTAATTGTCTTAATGAAGCTTAATTACATCCTTACAAGAAGACAATTTAAAGAGTGACCTATTTTCTTCTGTAGATTTACATATTACAGCAAGCAAGTAGAGGTGTCATTGGTACCTGAAGAAAATACTTCAAACATTCAAACGACTGATGAAATAGGTACATTTAACAGAGGTTGCTTTAATATCTTGATGAGTTTTAACCTGCAAACTGTTCTGCCAGAGCAGTGCTCTATGATGATAGCAAGTCCTAACGCAGCCCCAGAAATCACCTGAACCATGCCAAAATCTCACTACCTGAGAAATCAACAGGCTGCTCAGGAAGACAAATCAACACGACCGTAACCATCAGTACACCACGAGGTATTACTCATTTTTCTGAGGAGCCTTGGGGTCAGGCAAAGTTATATTTAAGAAGCCCACCAGAAGAGTGTGCTGCTCACAGAGCATTTGCATCCCACATCAAATGAAATTGCTCAGGGAGGTTTACCATAGCCTGACACAGAAGGGGAATAACCTCATTTGGCCAAAATCTGGATTCGACCTGGCTCCTGGAAGAAGCAGAGTAAGACTTGCAGGAAATACTGAGCATCCTTTATGCACTGGAAAGGAGGAGCTACATTTCTTCCTGTCCCTTTCTAGGGAGAAAATGCATACAAACAAAAGAACTGAGGCTGCTGCTCGAGTCTTTGAGCTGGTGGCTGGACCAAGGTCTATATTCTGTCTGGATGCAGAAAATGGCTTTCTAGACTGACAACTGATTAGTATACAAGCATGATTATATGCAAATCCCCAATTTCTATTGACTTAATTGTGATCTGATGTAACATGTATAATTAACACATGCATTTAAAATAAATGTATATTTAATTAACATGCATATTTATAAAATGAATATTTATATTTAGCATATAATTTTGGGTGAATTTAGGTGGCACAAAATTGAGGGGTTATCATTACTGATGAGAGCTAGTCACAGCAAAACAGCTTTCACACCTCAGGCTCTCCCAGCGGATTTCAGTCCCAATTTATCTCACCTCTGGCAGGCCAGCCTTGGGCCTTCCTCCACGAAGCCAAGACTGCAAGTCACACCACACAGATGCAAGTCAGGTAAACATCTTCATTAAGGGCTGGGGCTGGAAAGTCGCTCAAATTGTAGCCTGAACTGAAAACCACGACTGCATGACAAGCTGAGTACAAATGAATGCAGAGGCAAAGGTCAGGAAGAAGTTCAGCATCAGGCTGCCCAAATTTGTTTTGTATTTTTGTAATGGATACAAACCGCAGAAGCGAGTCAGAGAGATTTATTCCTGTAAAATTCTCAGCTGCAAAGCAGGAAGCGTAAAGCTTCTTCACGTCCTTTATGATCTTTAGGTGGAACGGAGGTAGGAGGGATTAGACCAAATTTATCAATAGATGAGGCACTGATTTCATAGCAACGCAAAGCAAGATGCCTTGGATGATACAGAAGGACTAATCAGTGCAACAAACTGCAACACCAAGCAAGAAATGCTAATTCCAAGAGTCCACCCAAGCAGCTCTTTGTAGAGCTTAGGGATATAGTTTAGTGGAGGGCTGTTAGCGTTAGGTTGGAGGTTGGACTCGATGACCTTGAGGTCTCTTCCAACCTAGAAAATTCTGTGATTCTGTGATTCAGCCTTGCATATTGCTGTTCTCAGACCGCTGGGTTTCACAGGTCATTGTGTTCATCACAAAGGCCATGAGTGCAAGGCAGTAAAGGCACAGGATAAAAACATTGAGGATGACTACTTTGGTAATGGACGTCTCTGGTGCAAGCAAATAAATACAAGGTTATCATTCCCCAGTGTAGCCCAGGGAATAAGCACCTTCAAGAAGTGACAGCAAACGTCACTGTATTAAATAAAAATAAGAAAGCAAACCACGCTCCAGTGACTACTTTTCATATCATCTGTTCTCTCCTCGAGGGAGAAATGCTGAACACGTTGCTTAATGCTCATCTTGGAGGTGCTAGTTGTGCTGCTGATGAGCATCAGATGAAAAATCATGTGAAAACGTGAAACCTGAGCCAGGAATTCAGTCATGGACTTAAGCAGCATCATACTGAGGCAGGGCTCACACGAAGCCACCATTTATCTCCTTCCTTGCAAAGTCAATGCTTGTAAAAAGACAAATACTAAATACCCAGCTTCCTTGGAGGGGAAAATAAAAAAGAAAGAAGGTAATAGAACTTCTCCAACTGAACAGCTACCCTTTCCTCCCCAGGGAGAAAGGAATACAATCCCCTTGTCACTTCCCAGGGCTTACTAAAGGAGACAGCCCAGGGAAGGCAGAAATCTTGGCCGCTGTTACAAGGTTAACCATACCTGAGGCTGCTCCACTTCTACACCCTGACGGAGCATACGTTCACTGCAAAGGCCTAGAACGCAACCAGGCAGTTCGTTCCTGTTACTCCAGCAGTATTTTGATCAAACATCAGAGTCTAAAGATAAATTCCTTCTCGATATATTTAAAAATCAAGTTCAACGCAGTTCTTGCACAGCTGATGCAATCACATCAGCCAGTCCAAAGCATGCCATCAAAAGGGGACATTGTTCCTGGAAATGCCCCCTGCCTTCCAGCGCCACGCGACAGCAAGGATTTCACACCTAAACTTCGCCCTGTGAACACGGGGTTTGGCAGTGATGCATTTAGACAAAAATCAGAACTTACAAGGGGAAAAAAAGGATTAATCAAAGCACGCGTTGCTTCATTAGTGTGACGTGATCCTTCTTCTATCGCACCAGATCTATCAAGTCGCAGATTTTGCGGTTAATCATTTGGATTGCACATCTCCAGGAAGCCAAGGAATCAATTTACAGTTGCCTTCGTCCATTTCTTCTTCTGCACCGCTCCCTGCACTTTTCTGACGTGGTTTTATTGCCTGTCCCCTCAGACAAATCTCTTCCCCGCTGCTGTGAGTCTTCCATTCTGCAGCCTCTGCTCCCCGGAATGGCTTTCATTTCTCTCCCTGAATGCTCAAGTTTGCCTTCTATTCTTTTCCTCTTTGCCTGTGTCTCTTAACTCAAAGCAATACAGAAGAACAGATCCGAGATTTCACAACTGTCAGGATGCCTCTGATAGGAGACCACACACACAAAACAAGTCTGCATTGTACTAAGGAAGGAAGACCCACAAAATGCTGTTAGTTTTTCTGTTGGTATCAACAGGTGAATTTAAAGCCTGGTAACATACAGGGCAATATCACTCCATCATCGCCACGGTTAGTAAGAGAAATTGAACTTGAGTGCTTCAGAAATGAGCATTTTTGCTGGCCTAGACACAATTTCAAATCATGGTCAAGTCTATTTTCATGATCAAAGATTTCCTAAATGTTCCAATTTATGTGCTCATTTATTGCATACATTTCCAATTCACGTGTTTATTTATAATATACATTCTTCTCAAACAGCCAGTTGTTTAAAAAACTTTGATCCATCTCCCATCACAGCAGCAAAGAGCATGCCAAATATCATACAGACAACCAGAGTTGCTTCAGAGCAAATTCGGGATGAATAAGAAAAAACAATAGTGTGCAATTGTCCGCATGGTGAAGACAGAAACAGGTGACCCAGAGAAGTGGAGGAATCTCCCTTGCTAGATGGTCAAGGCTCAATTTGAAAGGGCCCTGGAAAACCTAAGCTAAGGCTCTCCTTTCAACAGGAGTTCAGAGCAGGCTGATGTTATCCAGCTTTGCACCATCACTCGTGCCTCTGTACAGCCCAGCTGCCCCCTACTTCAGGGCACACTGCAATGGTCTTTGACCACCTGTTTTCACAAAATTATTTTTGAAGAACCATCTGGGAGAGGAAGAAACACAACAAATACACTAAAGCTGGACGTCTCCCCAACAAGGACATTTTCTGTCTCATATAACACTTATAAAATTGCTGCATTTACAGGAAACCACTATATACAGGCACCCCAGAAGGGCCAGAGAACACCTATAAATGCTTCAAAGGATCATAGCGAGACACATCAGGGTGGTGGGATCTGCCAAAAAGACACTCCCAAGATGGCTGGAGATGTGTTTTTTGTGTTTCAGGCCCCAGAGAACATCTGCTGATCCAGCAGAACGCTTCCTTTGGTATTTCAGATGGGTTACATGGGTGCTAGAAGAGTCGTTCCTCAAAAGCAGCACTCATGCAAAATCACAGATGGTGAATTTCCACACTTTATTTTCTAATAATGAGTTCTTCCAGTTCTTTTCCTTCCCCAAAAGTCTTACCACCAGTGACCTCAGGGTATTGAATTTCACTGGATGTATCTAACATTGTAGTCACAAAACTCCATTACCTTAAATTAGCTGGAACCTTTCCCAATATCTGGTATTGCCTGGAAAAACACTTGAGTTTACTGATGTCCCAGTACAACTGCCTCTGCTCAGGCTAGAGTTCTCATGGCATACGCTACCACTAACACTATTTATCTGTGCTTGGATGACTTTTGGGAGGTTTGTACAGAGATTACCAGATTTTTCTGCAGTTCGGCAATTTCTGAGTGTAGAAAATATTTATACACAAGGGGTGAATAAGTGAAACTATATAACATAATAATTAGTTATCTTGATTGGAGAACAGGGTTATAAACAAAGGGAAGGAGGGCTGGTAGAGAAAGATCCATTTGATTTCAGATACACCACAGCACTCAGTGCTAGCATCTGTGTCAATACCCTGTGAACCGTTTTCCCCTCTCCCTTCTTTGCTGGTATCGCTGCTGCTGATGAATATAGCAAGAACCTTTCCTCATTTATTGCTTGCAAGAAGAAACAGACAAGACAAGTGACCCGACAATGATTGAGAAGGCCCATCTAATTAGACAAGACAGGAGACAGATGTTCGTGGGTATTCCTTTAGTGAGGAAGTCACAGCTACGGAGGAGGAGAGTGAAAATGCAGACCAACACTTGCTAATGCAATTGCCTAACAGCCTGAAGAAGGGCTTAGGAAGCTAAGTTACTTGTGCAGTGCTCAGGAGAGCACAGGCACAGCAATCTCCCACTGAAATTCTTTGGTCTGCATGCTTCAGGATACTTACCCACTACAGAAAGCACCAGAATTTGATAGGAACAAACACAGGCATGCCTCTAGTGCAAGAAGATTAAAAACACCATTACAGCTGCAAAGAAAAAAAAAAAGCCTTTTGTCAAGCTTGTGTTTACAGAATGTTTCTTACCATATGATTTCTGCTGTAAACACATTTGCTAACAGCACAAGCAGAATGCCACTGCAGCACCCTAAACCCAGCCAGCCCACCCACGGGAACAAGCAGTCTGCAGCATAAGAGGTGACAAAGAGCACCTGAGCTTGTCAGATCTGCCCAGGACATCCCAGGGGGTAACGTGAGACTTCTTAGCTCCAGACACATGTTTACACGTATGTTAAGTGTCAGAAAAAAGTCTAGACTCAGACCAAATGGTATGAAGTATAAAAAACTCTTCTGTAATAAAGTGGCAGCAGAAAAAGGCATTAATAATTGAAAAGGAGATGCAGAACTATGACCTGATCTTGCAACACTTAGCACAGGCCATAACACTGATTCAGACACTAAAACCAGTGTGCACTACACTGCAGGGTTTGTTTTTTCTTTAATACATCTATGAATTTTTATTTGTTCTCACTCCTTACTGTTGGCCCTATTTTCTGTTGCTGTTACTTACTGTGCGGAGAAACCAAGTCTGTATGAGAAGAGAAGGGCAATCATTGCACTTGCTGTGTATGTTCTGGGCCCTTTAAACTGTAGTGGAAACGTTTACTCCAAATACAAAGTGTTAATATACAGAAACATCCTCTAATTTCAAAAAAACCATATTGTTAATAATTAAACTTCAGCCTAGTTTAGATTTTGTTGTTGTTTAAGGAGACTAAACAAAAAGCAGCATCAATTATTGCTTCCTGGAGTGAAACAACAGGGCAAACCTACCACGTATCTGTTAGCTGGATCTGTTCCAGGATGCACTTCTGGCAAGGCTCCTTCTGGCCAACTTAAAGCTGCCTGACTTTACCTATCTGGATGGGTTTTCCACACACTGCTGAGAAATAGCATGGGCTGCAGAGAGAGCAGCACCTTTGGCTTTTAGCTGCATTCCAGCCCTGTAGCCAGGTCTGATTAATCAGCAAGAGCTCTACAGGGAACATGGACAAGCAATAATGAGCACGTGCTCTCCAGGGACAGCATTAACAGCAGCAAGACTGTACCAACCATAAGAAGCACCATAGCAAACTTGGCAGAGCACCACCTCCCTGCCTGCAGGTTTTGTCTCAAACTGAAGCACCCTCAGAAGGCCACACACTGCTGGGCTGGGGGCCCTCACCTCAACGCGTCCGTACGAGTTATGAATAATGCTCTTCTGAGCAGTGCCTGAGCTGACCGTGCTTGCTTAACAAAATCCACACTTAAAAAGTTCTGCAACTCACATTTAAGAAGTCTTCAGTAGAACGGCAGCCTGGTTCCTCCAAGAAAGGCGGGAAGTAGCCTGCAGTCTAGTTTGAAGAAGCAGAGCAATTTTCATTATGATTACGAAAATTTGGCAATCAGCCCTTTGGTATTTTGGAATTTCAATCCGGAATTAGCAGGGTACCAGTTTGGACAGGGCTGGCAGGAGTCAGCCCATGGAAAGGTTGGAAGAGACATTGTACTGTGCATACAGACACAGTGTAATCTCAGCCTTGCAGAAATCAGCAGGCAAAAATCCCATCAACCTCATCAAAACTAGAACATCAGCCAGCTGCCATTCTGCAACCAAAGGTTTAGCACATCAGTTATTTTCTACTGATTTTTTTTTCCTGCCAAAGCTTATAGATGACCTTTCTACACCAAACTGTAAAACTTCCAGATCAGAATTACGCCTGTTTATCTGGTAAGAGCCACCATATTTTAGCAAGAGGGAACTTGCTAAGAGAAACACCTGTCTCAGGCTTCACTCTGCTTCATGAAACCCAGCCAAAAATTGTACCTCAATTTTTTTCCCCCCTTTTTGCCTTAAACGCATTAAAGTACTAAGAACTCATGGTGATTCTCTATTGCTCACACGGCAAACATGGTGCTCTTCTACTAGGTGCATCTAATTTATAAGAACTGCTATTAAAAGAACTTGGCACATGCTCATCTTTAAAATCCTTAATGTTCACTGCAACTTTTTTTTTTTTTAAACAAAGAAGATCCACCAAAGCTCAGTCAAACACTAGGAAGTATTTCCCCAGACCGTGATTCTTTTTATCCATCCAACTCTTGTATCTTTCTGCTTCCTTGACCCCATGGCTCCATTTTCTGGCACAGAGCTCCACAGCTAAGGTGGTTTCAGCCAGGTTAAAGCCAGGGGGCTGGGGTGTCCCTGTGCACAACCCGAGCAATTTAGGAGCTGTGCTCAGCAGAAGCTGCGCCGCACAAGGCTGGAATTCATTCAGACACTAAGCACGCATGGACCATTTTCTCCAACGATATGACTTGTCTGTCCTTATTGCTCTGCATCCAAAATTTCTGCTTGATTTTTTTTTTTTCCCAGAGAAAATGATGCCACAACACAGTTCCAATCGATACTTGACATAGTATCGGATTCCTTGCAGTAAAAAGTACCGGCTTAACATCTCGGCCATGCTTTCTCCAAGAAGCCTATGGTAGCACGCCTTGCCTCAGCAAACCATCAATTTAAATGATTGGGAAAAAAACAACACATAATAAGTGACAGATTTTTCAAATCAGATAAAGATGGGAACCAGATTATCTGTCTGTGGGTGATAGATTGCAGCAATAATAAATTCACTTTAAGACACTGGATCAATTTTTAATCAAGCCAAGAATTATTATTGCAGAAAGATAAAATGACCCATGAGGAGATGCCTTAATTTTCCACCAATCAAATTATAGCCTTTCTAAATAAGATGTAATGAGATCCATGGAATATCCAGGTTACACAGCCTACCTAATTACCCATGTTCCCTGTCATGTTGTGATATAGTAGTAGTAAACTGACCTCTGAATTTACCAAGATGAAAAGGTAATTAGTTTTTCCACAAGGCTGTAGTGAAAACAACAGCAATGACACGTCACCTCCTTCCACCAAGTCACAATCTCGGAGGTGTTTGTTCTTAAAATATACAGGATGTGACCTACTGGGTAATAAACTACAGTCATTACGTGAAGCATGCATGTGACAGAAAAACAACCACCATCTCCACGTTGAGAATACAAGGATTGAAGGTAGAGCAAATCAACCCATATTCCACACAAAACTATCAGCACATTACCACAGAGGGGCTCATGAGATGGTGGAGTGTCTTCTAATTAAAGAATTCACAAGGCCATATATAAAGGGAGCTTTCCTGAGCCACAGGCCCCAGAAGAATAATTTTCTTTCCTATTGTCCTTCACCACACAGGCATTTTTATTTATTTTTTGCAACTTGCAGAATGATGCCCTCAGAAAAAGCATTCCTGAAAGCACACCAAGGTCAAACTTGGAAATTATCATCAAGGGCTGGTAATTATTTTAGATAGATCACAGTTCTGTGCATACTGAATGAGACTATCATCCCTTCACCCCGGTTTTTAGAGCTATATGAACTGCATTGGCAACAAGCTTCAGTGATACCTTTGCCAAAACTATCAGTGAGAACCATGAGTGCATTTTCTCTAGCCACCTTAGAAAGCAGGAAATCCCCAAGATGATTTGTCCCTGCCTGCGCACCCTTTTCTTTGGGCTCTCCTGCAGCTTAGAGATACAATGACAGACGTAATTGGCTCATGCAAAGAAAGCCATCATCAAATTAATGAACTACAACAATTCATTCCATCTGCTGCCTCTTTCTTGCTAATTTATTAATAACAATTACACAAAAAATGGCATGGATTATAAATTTCAATTTCTCCTCTTTACCTGAAAATTTAGTCTATGAGAGTCTTAAAAATGATCTCATATTATACCAAATAGATTTATGGCTTATTACTAGTAATGTGGCAGTACCCAATTGACCATAAAAGCTAACTATTTAAAAGTAACTTAAATTACCCCTTCTGAGCAAATTGGATATTTGGTTTACATAGCTTGCACTGCTTTTATGACAAGAGCCCCCCTTTGGTCACCAGCCCATCACATTGCTCTGCTTGGGTCTCCTTCAGCCCGTGACAGGCAACACGTAGTGCAACACAGCCAAGCAAGTCCAAAGCCCAACTGCCAGTACACAACTTTCCCTGCAATGGCAAAAACAAAGTGATGAAATAGGGTGTCAGGTGCTGACTTTAACAGGAGTAAGTTACACAAAGACCAAGCGTTGCTGAATGACTCTTTCCTCCCATAAGGAAGCATGCAGGTAGACGTCAATGAGCAGATGCTGTCACCAGTCAATGCTAAGGGACACGTGAACTGAAAGGAAGCCCATCAAGTGCTGGGCATTCCGCACCTCTGAGCATCCCCATATTTTCCAGGGAATCTCCATTTGGCAATGAACTGCGTGGTGAAAAACAGTCAAGTCCCTGGTCAAGGCTTAAGATACATGACAAGAAAGCCTGGCTCCATCACATCAGGGGCTGAAAGTCCCATTTCATTCAGCTGATCACAGCTTTCGCTAAAGTCTGATGTGCACACCACCACTGCAGGAATATAACTGCTTAGCAATTAAGTTTTGACTTATTTTTCCAGTACATCTACTACTGTTAGTGCAATTTTATTAATACAGAAAGGTGACAGAGGTATCTTCCTTTTTTTCTGCAAAGAAATAGCTCCATCAACACAATGCATCTGCACAGCAACATAAACATCTTAGGCAGCAGGCAAATTACGTGGCCCTGGCAGTACCAAGAGTTACAGCAGTCAAACTTGAAGGGAGTTGCCCATCCCAAGACAATTTGCAAACACTATGAAGTTTGTTTTAAGTGGAATCGCTAAGTATTACCTAATTTATGATGAGCTAATGTTCAAATGCCAAAAAACCCTCGACACTTTTTCCAGTAGAGTTTACAGATGCTATAAGGAGAAGGGAAAAAAAAAAGCTATTACCCAGAAGGAACTCAAAATATCAGAGGGCTATCTCATGAAGATAGTTTGCATCAATGTTCCTATTTAAATGTTTTGATCAAAACACATCAGTAAATTAAACACAAAGGCTATATGTTGATTAGAACAAAAGATACATTACATTAAGATTAAAGTCTTGGTATTAAGTAAAGTATCTAAGCACTAATTTCAGTTCTGTAATATTTCCACCAATACTATTATCCCCATTTAATTAGGACATAAAAGTAAGTAAAGTTAATTTAGAAGGAAATTTCAAACAACATTCCCATTTGATTTTCTAGTAAATTAACACTTTAAAACCTCTAATGGGCATCTTCAAAAGAAAATGTTATTAACAAAATATGTGATAATTAACATAATTAAACCTCTCTAAAGTATACATTTTTAACAGCAATTGTTCTGTTAAAAAACATGCAAGAGGAGTGAATCAAAAAATCCCACTCCTCTCATAATGTAGATATGTATTCAATAGCATAAACACCAGGCAATTCCTCATGGATATCCACTAACCTACAAATTGCTAGCATTAACTCATAACAAGATTACTTTTTCTGGATCTAGATTAACTTTTGCACATTCCCTTACCCTCAAAATGAGCTCAGTAAATGGCTACGAGCGCTCCAATACCTCAAATTATGCAGTTATTAACTTAAAGAGGGAGCATATTCTCTGATCTTATCCCAAACTTATTCTAGTCCCCTCTTATTCCCCCAGTTTTCTATCACGCCTTCCAGCACACCAAAAATCACCGGGTATCACACATTAGACCTCACTGGTAGAAGAGATCAACCCTATTCCAGTCTCTGACTGAAAACATTTTGTGATTTTTCAAGTTAGAACAACATCAAACTTGACAACACACAAGTACGTTGGTCAGGCTTTATGGACGCACCTCCCACCTGGGGAAACCATCACGCCTTTCAGGGGACAAGCCTGATGACCTTCATGCCTCTTGTGCCCCCAAGAGATTTATGTTCCTGTTAGTTAGGATGAAGTAGCTAAACGTTTTCGTGCTTTATCTGAGTTGCTTAAACATCTCGAGCCTGCACAGGGACCTGGCTATCTCACGACAGGCCTGTGCTTCCTGCTCCCAATCAGCCCGGGATTACCTCATGAGCAAGGCCTCACGTCCTTTCAGACGGGACGTGGCAGTGTCCTTTCATATGTTAAGCTCAACACCAGGTGCAACAGCACCGCTGATAACAGGGAATAAAGGCAACTTTATTCACATTTGGCTTTCTCCCACATTTCTTGGGAGGGAAAGGAAAAAAGAAAAAAAAAAAAAAAGAGGGAGGAAAATACACACGGATCTCATTTGTATTCGCCTGTTTTACACAGACTTTGGTCCAGGGGTGACAGAGTCAAAGCTGAATGATATTTCTTTCCCAATATCTCTACTGAAGGGCAGGGAAGGAAGGAGCTGTAATCTGCCAGAGACAGAGCTCTGGGGAGCACATCCCAGGTCACTACAACATCTGCAGCAGGACAGGCCTCATCCCCAAGAAGAGCAGAGCTTCCACCATCACCCCCGTTTCCACTTGCTCACAGACTTGGCAAATGTCTGTGAGCCTGTGTAAGTGGGCAGTGAGGAAGCAAGTCTGTGATCCAGCACGTGCAAGTGAAGACATGCAACTGCCCACAGGCATCCCGCCTCTCTGCCCTTCAACTCATCACAACCATGCACATTTTTCTCTTCACAAAAGGGATTGAATCCACAGACATGGAAGGGCTCAATTACACAACATATTTTTACCAAGTAGGACTACTTAGGCCAACAGAGTGCCACACAATTCTGCTCCTCCCTGAGGGACAGGGAGCCATAATCTCAGGTGGATCCAGTGTCCACAACAGCAAGGACCTCACTAGTAAAGGTCCAGCCCCACCATACCTGAGCAAGATGAGCAGGGCAGTCCCAGCGTGACAGCCAGAGTCATCCAAGAGCTCACCTCATGGTGATAAGGCAGGGAGCACAAGTCAGAGTCACAATGAAACCAGGGCAATCAGGTCAGACACAGCCCAGGGATCACTAGGGAGGTCCATGGTGACAGGACAGGCCCAAATCCAAGCCAGGAAATGCAGTCTGTGGGTCAGTATCAGTAACATCCACAGCCTGAAATGGGCATGCCTGCAGCTGAGCAACTCTTATACAAGGACTGTGTCCCCAGGACTGAGCTTAAATGATCGACCTGGCTGAGGGGTGTGGGGTGGAAGCCTCAGCTATGACTGATTAAGGCCGTTAAGGGTACTCAGGGGCCTGGCAACCAAAATGCAGTTCCTGCTGAGACTTTGTTGACAAATCTCACATGTAACGATAATTTATTCAGTCCTAGGGCACGAAGCCACTTCCCTGCCCCTCTATCTCAAAATATAAAGCTCTCAGGTGCAGGATTCTGCATCCTCTTCCTCACTTCACTGTTCAGGAAGAAAGTTCAGTTCAGCTGAGCTCCAGAGAAGAAAGATCTCTCATTGACCAGCCTCACAAGGACTCCTGCACAGGACAAACTCATGTAGGCAGCCAAGTGAGCTGCAGAAGGCAGCACTTGATTCAGCAAGGTGCTCGTTAAATGGCACACACCTCACACCTCCTTGGTGAGAGATCCCAGTTGAGTGTACTGCAGTGCTCCTGCTGAGCATTGCTTCTGGGAAAGTGGAGGCTAAAGTAGTTCTCACAGTCAAGTTGGGAAGGAGAACATGAGAGAATTAATAAACTTCTTTCTCCCAAAGAAAAAAAAAATCATTTGTTGCAAGAACTGGCTGAGTATTTGGGTTGTTATTTTCACTAGAGCTTTGCCAGCCACAGCTAATAGATATTACCACCTGAATCATGCACTGATTTACCAAATAAGTCATGACACTCCAGTACTGTAACCTTATAGTATGGCAAATATTTGCCACCATCTGCAGTAAATTCAAAGCATCTGCTGTAACTTTTTTTTTCTTTTATGAAAGTAAAATAGCATACCCCACTGTAAATTCTTTTAATATTGTTATTACAATATTCTGCAATAAATAAAACAAATGCACAAATACAGCTCAGGTTAACAAAATAAATCAGCAAAGCTTAGCGACTACTTTAATTATTATTAGAAGCACTTTGGCCTTTTTCTTACCTGTTGCCTTACAGAAATGTTTTATTCACCCTAGACAGCAAAGCTATTCCTGCTCTGTGAATATCTAAATGTAAAAGGTGTTTTGGGGGGTTTTGTTTGTTTGGTTTTTGATAAAAAGCTCAGTTGTTCTTTCAACCTGAGCTGATTTTTTTTTTCAAAGTAACTCAGAAATTACTCAACCTCTGTTTTCCCTGAAACCTATGCAGCTTCTACCATTGCCTGGATAGGTAGAGGCCAGAATGACGTGCTTTATAAAAACTCCAGCTGTAGGTATCAATGCTGTGTTTATCACCAGAGTATCCAAGAAACTATCACTCTTGCACTAAGCCTAAGAGTTTCTCTCTATCCACCCACTAATGGCAGTTTGGCTGATTGTGGGAAAGCCAGCAAATCTTGCTTTTTTGCTCTGTGGACAGACAAATTCCCGGGCATTTTTATCTCTTGTGGAAGGGGTTCAGTTACAGCCAACTGGCCTTCATCCAGGTACTGATCTTTCCCAGGCAAGGCAAAAAGCTGGAAACAGAGTCAATTGCCTCTGGTATAAAGAGGATGTGCAATGGCGCGTTGCTAGAGTCCCAGTTGTCACACAAACTCCCCCAGCTGTTTAAGAAAGATGCTGAGCAAGACGAGATGAGACAAAAAAAAAAAAAAAAAAAAAAAAAAGAGAGAGAGAGAGAAACAGGAACAGTGTTGGGAAGATGAACAAAATTGCCCCTCACAACAGCTCAGGAGTTGTTTTTGTTTTTGTTTCGTGAAAAGCACTGTCTCAAAACCTTTTTACAATTCTACAGTAAAATTGCAGCTTCAAAACCACTGGTGGTGGTAATAACAACAGCTGCCCTAGCCACAGGACCATAAACTTTAGCCAGTATCCACAAAAAGACTAGAGCACTCATCACCATAAAAGTCGTCATTTTGATGCCATCATTCCAGAGGTAGGATTCAAGACACCTGCAATAACTAGATGAAGTCAGAGTTAGTTATTTGTTAGCTTTTCAGCTAAAAAAGATAAAAGCACTACACTATTTTCAAAGAGTGTGCTACATGGACGTGGGAATTTCACCCTTACAGATGGTATTGGAGGACTTGAAGCAGGCATAGGGCCCAGAAAGCACATCCTGTTCTTATTAGAGCTGTTTCAGGGACTAACCTTTTTCATGACTAGTAACCACCTTCCAGTTCCCAGATTAAATGTGTTACATATCTGTTCACCTTCCTTTGGGCTTTTAATTCCATATTTTGAAGTTCTTCCAGGTTTGTTTCATGGTGTTTTGTTTTGTTTTTTGTTTGGTTGTTGGTTGGTTTTGGTTTCTTTACCTCTCACCTCAAACATAGCATTTTCCTACCTTTTACTCACAATTTTAGAAGAATTTGATTCCCTTTCAGCCTGGCTTGCACTAGGCTAAATAAACTATACTCCCACAGGAGATAAACTCTGTGTATCTTAGGAACCCTTCTCCAAATTCATCTTCTTGAGTACAGTTAGCTAGAATTAGCACGTGGGGTAATCTAAAGAGGGAAGATCTCCTTTCACATCTGAGAACACCATTTACAGAGATACTTCACGTTTCTCAATCATCCCATAGCAAATACTGCATTCCAGCCTCCCTCCTACTTATCTAACTTCTAAATTATGAGTTTACAGTGGAAATAGGATATTTATGAGTGTAACTTCACATTTTTCACTAGTACATTTAATTCTTTATCTTTCACTTTATTTCTCATGGTTATCTTAATTTCCCCATGGGAGATTTAAGGCCTTCTCTAGATTGCCAACGCATCTCACTTTTCCCCATCAATAACAGCATGTTCCAATTTTCATGCCTGCATCATTAAAGAAAAATCTTAAAACAAATCCAGAGCCAAAGCTCATTCATGACTCTTTTCTATAGTAACTTGCTTTCAGCATGGTAGAATCTCTTTCAGTGTAACTGCTTTCTCTTTTACCAGTTCCTAGCAGCCCCCTTCTTAACAATTTAAATTAACAATTGCCTACAT
Organism: Aythya ferina; assembly: GCF_964211825.1. Taxonomy (NCBI): domain Eukaryota; kingdom Metazoa; phylum Chordata; class Aves; order Anseriformes; family Anatidae; genus Aythya; species Aythya ferina. Next base: position 10,721,721 of record NC_140298.1, read on the forward strand.
AATACCAGAGACCTCTTAAGATGCAACACAGAATATCTAACTCACTTCTTTTGTTTGAAAAATTAGACAGCTTACAAAGAGGAAGTGATCAAAAGAGACTTATATAAAATACTTCTGGTAACATTTTATCTCCCTTTATTCCATCTTCCTTCCAATCTAAGCATTGTTTCCCTGCTTACTACAGAGTTTGGAATTTGGGATGCTCAGAACCACCTCTTTGTCAGACCAAAAAAAAAAAAATTATGTAGATATTTGTATGTCCCCACCTCCTGCTCCTCTCAACATTTAATTACAAGTTGCTCATTTTCAGCCACTACTCTTGTGCCAGCAGAATGAGTTTGTCCAGGCATCACAACATTATGAAGTCTCTTAAGCATAGAACATGCTCCAAAATACTGGGTCCTCACACAGAAATAATTTGCCTTTACTGAGCGGTCAGGATTTGAAGAAAGGCACTCTGGATTGACAGCAAGATTTACATCATTGTGGGATGTGATTTAGTGGCTGATACCTGGTCAATGATGAGAAATGTCTAAGCCCACGCCAAAACTGGACTTAAATGACTTTTGCACCAAAACCTGAGCAACTGTTAAATTACCAAGAATTAATGCTAATAAAAGTGATAGGTCCTCAGCTTCTGGAAGCGCTAGACTTTACAGCTATGTAAAAGAAAAGCCAGAGTTTTGGAAAAGCTTCCTAAACAAAGACAAACACTGAACTGTACTATTTTCTCTTCCAAATTTCATCTGTCTCTAAAGCCCAAACTTCTACAAACTGTTTTCATTACTTTGTTATCTTTAGATATTTAATTAATTTGCACCAAAGTCCCCAGTATTTTCATTCCTCAGCATCCTGCTCAGTGTGGCCCCAGAGTAAAGAATACATCTTCACTCTCTTAGAAGCTAGAGAACTTACCATATTTAACAAGAAGCATCTCTGACAGTAATTGGAGTTTTGTATCAAGGTAAATAAATGGTAAGATCATAAGAACATACTCCAGTGGCCACATGCATCCTGCAAACGCTAACATCAGAGAGCGAATTTAACATACAGTCTCAGTGGATACGGATTTTCTATAAACAAACAATCTGAAGAAAGCTTCACATTTGTCATCTGTTATTCCCATCAAAAAGAAATGAATATTCTGTTTCATATGTTTCCTACCAGGTGGCTTCATTACTTACCAGCAGTCTTTTTTTCCTCATCATGTGTGTAATACCATAATATCCTCAATGACAACAGATTAACTTTCTTTCCTCAATACTAGCATTCGATGCAAATTATCCAAATTATTCAATGTGCTGGAATGATGGTACTTCACAAGGGTATGGTGGAAGATGTGTTCCTCATATCACTTGAAACAACAGCTCACTTTAACCTGAAAAAAGTGCTCACCTGCATGATATTTATTCCCACAGGCCCAGGGCACAGAGTGGAGCAGCATATAGGGACTGGTGCATTTGCAGTGGGATACCAGATGCTCCACTCTTCCCAGTCACTGACCACATAAGGAACCTTGGCGAGTCATTTACTCTCTCTGAACGTGGGCTATCCCTCTGTAATACAGAGATAACAGCACTTCCTTGCTTCAAATGAAGTGCTGGAGGCATAAAAATTCCGAGACTGAGAGGTGTCTCTTGATGGTGAGGTAAGTGCCTTGAGCAAATAGTGCCTGGATAACTCAGCTCACTGAAGTCTGAGCACTGTGTTTAAAGAGTTAAGTTCAGAGCAGAGAGGAAGGCAAAGCAGGGTATGAAGGGCTCCTTTCTACACTCCTTGAAATCAGTAGGTTCAGCAGATCCAGAACTGGCCTCTAAATTCTGAAGCTGTGCTGACGCATATGTTAAAGAGAAAGAAAGAGTCATTTGCACTTGGGGGGTAAAAAAACGCAAATGCTGTGGCTTTGAAAGAAAAGCACAAAAAGAATAGGCTCAGGAAGGTATATAAATCCTCTTAGGCAGCCTCTCAATATTCCCTTTCCTGTAACTTCGTAGTGGGGCTTTAGCAAATGATCATTTCAAGGAGAATGGCCAGACACTATCATCAGATAGCCATTTCTGGCTTCATCCTGATTAGAATGACAGTCAAGTTCAAGGCAGTTAACGCGGCAGGTCCAAGCAATCCCCAGTACAAATATAGTCTTATTGTGGTACCCCTATTTAGGAACAGCTTTTTTTCTTTTCTTTTCTTTTCTTTTCTTTTCTTTTCTTTTCTTTTCTTTTCTTTTCTTTTCTTTTCTTTTCTTTTCTTTTCTTTTCTTTTCTTTTCTTTTCTTTTCTTTTCTTTTCTTTTCTTTTCTTTTCTTTTCTTTTCTTCTCTTTTCTTCTCTTTTCTTCTCTTTTCTTCTCTTTTCTTTTCTTTTCTTTTCTTTTCTTCTCTTTTCTTTTCTTTTCTTCTCTTTTCTTCTCTTTTCTTCTCTTTTCTTCTCTTTTCTTTTCTTTTCTTTTCTTTTCTTTTCTTTTCTTTTCTTTTCTTTTCTTTTCTTTTCTTTTCTTTTCTTTTCTTTTCTTTTCTTTTCTTTTCTTTTCTTTTCTTTTCTTTTCTTTAAGCTTATTCAGTTAGAGTTTTGCTGGATACCAAAAAATAAAAAAATTGATTTGCAGTACACCAAGAAGGTACTGAAGGAGGTAGGTTTAGGTTAGAGTGGAAGATGTAGATAACTCCTAAACAAGAGAGAACCTCTGAAAGTTTTTAAAAATACATCATTGCTATCAAATATCCTAGTGCAAAGCAGGGAAAATAACCATTTTCAAAAGATTGAATCAGCAGGGCAAAACCTAATACTGGGGACAGCCACTTTGTACAGGTCTGAGAAGTGCTTCATGAAAGAGGACAATTGTGAAGGCAAAGAACAAGCTGGGATTGTTCATGCTGCTCCACCTTGTTGTAGGGGGCTGACACAATCCCCAGGCAGCTGTCAGGGTTGCAACAGGGCAAAGACAGATCACAGCTATATTTGCCACCTCCTTGCTCAGACCTTTAACACCTCTTGCCTATCTCCAAGCCCCCTCTGCAGCACCACTGCCAACTTGCAGCCATCCATCCTATGTTTATAAGATTCAACCCATCCCACGTGGGGAATACTCCCTCCAACTACATACCATGGCTTGCAGGAGCCGCATTATTATTTGCTTACCATGGTGGCAAAGTCCACTTAACCTTTTCACAGCCATACCATGAAGACAGGAGATACCACATTAGTTATACATACAAGTTGCAGTCGGTATTTGCATCAGCGTGCAAAATGGGCCCTACTCCTGAGCATCACTAAGGACCGAGCAGGACCCCTTGCCCACTTCCACCCTGATTTACCTCCTTGCAGCCTCCTAGGGTGGTACAGTCTCTTTTGATATTCTTCCCTGGAGCTCAAGAAAACACGGACACTCTCAACAAGCAGAAGGAAGTCAAGTCTGTCCCCATCTGCTCCCCTCCATTTTAAGATTTTAATTCCTTACATTGCCAATAGAAAGTATGTCTCTACACTCTGGTTTATCCAGAGTGAAAAATAAGCACCAGGAATTCCTGGTTGCTTTTGCAAATGTTGCAGTATTTCTAAGAAGCTGACAAACACCTCTGTTCAGCTAACTTGTCACTTATCTTTGAGGTTATGTTGTCATTGTCACTGGTGATGTCCAAGGGCTTTCCATAGAATACCACTAGAAAAGCCAGTGGTGAACATCTCTGCGTCTTGGGCCGTGACAGGAGTGTGCCAGATGTACATTTTAGAAAGCAGAGCATGTATCAGCCTCCTCGTAGAGCCCTGTCAGAACATTTGATTAACGGTGACGTGCTGGAAATCTTAAGCAAAAACCACGGCCCCTCGCAACTGCTCTACCCAGATCAAAGCCATGTGGCCACAGATACTCAGCACCAAATGTAGTTTCTGAAGCTCTTCTGCCACTCCGAGTGTTTGAAACGAAAAGGATTTCGGGCTAACAGGAGGTTTAGGAGTCATGGGTTTTTAGCCCCTGAATTTTAAGAGCATAAAAATTCACATTATACTGCAATAATCTGAAAAATCCTAAATGTGCAATGAACACCTTACCTCAATCACTTGGTATAGAAGGAAGAATAGGCTTTCCAGTCCTGCTCCATGGCCCACAGGTTAATGGACTAATGCAATAAAACAATAGGTTATAATAGGAGTCTCAATACAATTAATATCATAAAACTAATGATGATCTGTTTCAGATGGAGCCACTGATGAAACTAAAGCATTAAATATTTTCCCCATTTATTTAAGCATATCGAAGATTTCAGTCATGTAAAAGTGTAATGTTACATGTATGCACTTGCATGCACACAGACAAATCTATGTGGAGAGATCCATTTATAGTCATTAAAATGTTGCATGGCCAGATTTCCCTTGCTCATTACATGGAATGATACTAATTTCTATACCAGAAGGATGACTTCTGAAGGAGCTTCATACGGGTATCTTTCTAACAGAATACTTGCTGAAAGAGACTGCAGTATGCTACAGACTTCCTGAAGAAAATACAAGTTAGACCTATAGCCTTGGCTTCAGTTAACTTTCTGGGAAACAAGCAAACAAAAAACATGAAAGAGTGTCACAATACAAGACTTCCAAGTCACTGTCACCCTTCCAACAAGCCACAGCCTAGCACAAACCTAAGACTTGATAATTCCAATGCACTCTTTCTAAGGACACGCAAGAGCACTTCGGTAGTGAGCCCACTGTCCAAGGACCTGGGTGGGTGGTGCTCAATAAGCATTAGTGCTCCATGGGGTAATTTCAAGAGTAGTCAAACAAGGATTTGTGAGCTAATCGTCTTCCAGTGGGGAAGATGGACTGGTCTGAGATACAGGAACAAAATTAACTCCAGCCACTGTGAAGTAAATGGAGGAGGAAGACTTAATAGAATAAATGACACACTACTAAAAATGTTATTTGCCTCCTATCCCAGCAGATTTCTGTAAGGTCGTCAACACAGCCAGGTGCAGTTGGTCATTTCTAACTGGGCTTACTACCTTATTTTGGAAATGAGCTTTAATTAAAGCATATGAAATTGGTGGTGTTACCTCCCACAGATCCTCATGATCTCACGAATCCTATTTTGTCCCTAAACTAAAATTTAGTGAAGAATTTTCCCTATGACAAGACATACTCCTGTCTGTCTTGCCATTGTCTTCTATTGCTTTGAATACATTTCTGAAAGATCTAACGCAGCAAAAACTCATCTGCTGCTGCATGAAACAGTATGATCTGAAAGGACAGATCTCCAAAGAGGGAAGGAGACTCAGTCTGAATTTACATTTAGGAAGACACTTACTGTTGAGGTGAAACAGTAACATTAAACGTAAAGCATCTCAATGACCTTCATAGCTCTGTCCATTCACTGTCATATCCTTTCCTGTCAAGAGTTTACCTGTATGCAAGAAAAAAATGGTGACCTGCAAACAGGATGGCCCCGTCATCTTTACCACTGCATTGCACCAGCACTGAGGGCCACCGACCAGTTCAGAATTAGAAGAGTGGTAAGGCACGTCCAACACAGAAGTACCTGTTCCAAAGTTTTAATTCCTGCAGTTCACATTAAAACTGGCCCTTAATTATTAGCATTAATGATTTATATGACAATAGTACTGAAGGATCACGTGGAGAGCCATGGGGCCTGACAGAGGGATCTGGATAGGTTGGACCTCTGGGCTTAAGCGAATGGGATGACGTTCAACAAGGCCAAGTGCCGGGTCCTGCACTTCGGCCACAACAACCCCATGCAACGCTTGGGGCTGAGTGGCTTGGGGCAGAGTGGCTAGAAGACTGTGAAGAGGAAAGGGACCTGGGAGTGCTGATGGCTTGCAATCCAAGTAACAGAGCAGGAGAAAAAGAGTTATCTTCATGCTGCAGATGGAGAACTGCACCACAGAGAGAATAAAGTGACTTGTTAAAGAGGAACTAAACCAAGAACTAAACCCAGATTTCTCACACCTTAGTCCATTCCCCAAACCATTGCTGATCGTTTCCCACACAGCCTTGGAAGACTTTCACTACTAAACTCCTCTGAGCTTGCCGCATTTTGGCCCCTTCCCACATGGCTCCGTATGCTTTTCACTTCCCTTCATCTAGCTGGCTGTTACAAATGCTCTTTCCTCAGCCTCTCTGAAGCATTCTGTGGACAGGCATCTGTTATCCGTTCAAAGAAATGGGACCCTCAAGTCCAGCTTCTGCTCCTGGTGTCCCATTAGCAGAGAAACACTCTCTCCCAACCTCCTGGGTGTGCTGGCTGAGCAGCTGTCCTCCTCAGGAATGTGCAGTCGAAGCAAATTAGACGTGTTCGTTTGTAAGAGCTGCAAAAGCCATGTGCCTTTTCACTTTATCTACAGATTTGGGCAAAACACTTCACACCCATCTATGTTCTTATGCCTCCACCACTTCTCAGGCATGCATCAGTCATCTTTGTAGTTCAAGAGCCTTCCTGCCTTGTATACATCACCTACTCTGACTCAAACAGTCCCCATCTCCTGCTCTTCATCCAGTTCTCTGCTTGCTTAGCCAGCCTTATAGCCCTCTATCAAGCCTCTGTTACCAAAGCATGCCCCTCAGTTGCTCCTTTCCTGCCCATGATGTCTGTATCTCTGCAAGTGCCTCTGAGACCCCCTTTGCTGCTCCCTCAACCTTTGAAGCTTAAAATGCATCATTAGCGCTCGACGTCTTTGCTCTGCTTCTGGGGAAGTATCACAGCTCCAAACACCTTCTGTGCCAGCAGACTCAGCTGGATTGATTTCCCTTGCCTTCAACTCTCCCACTGTCCACAAGGGATCCCGCTTGAACAAAAGCCAGGAGCCCTGCTCGGGGCGCAGCGTTAGCCATATGCTGTTAGGCCTCTGCATTTTTCTCCAAGTGCGATATTCAGCCATACAGTGACACTTCAGAGTCACCGCCAGAATTAATAAGGTACACGGGGACACCTTCTCTCTTCTCACCTTTGATTATCACATGTACGTTACATGTGTTTATGCAGCTATTTTCTTGATGCTGACTGAGATATACACAGTCTAATAACGCTGCAGTGTATTATTTTTCACTATTTGTTTTCAGGCTGGAAGAATGCCATAAAAACTGTGAAGAAAATTGAGAACAGATCCTTTCAGCTGGTGTAAATCTAGATACCTCCATTGATTTTGGTGGATTTATGCCAATTTCAACAAAATGAAGATTCAGCCTTTAAAAATATCAAGTCATATGTTTTGCACATCTTCCATATTCTTTATAAATTATTTAACGTGATTTTCATTTCATTAAAACTTTGCAAGTTATTTTTGTATGGAAGGAAATTAATGGAAATCTTATTAATCCTGGACAACTTTCTTTGCATCTGACACTGATGCAATAGTTGGAGATTAGAGTGAAAAAATATTGTGGTTGAATTCAAGTGTCTGTCCCACCAATCTGAGTTTTACCCCCAAAACGGGTAGATGAGGTCACACGCTAAGGATTTCACACTAGCTTTATTAAATTACTGTGTGTTGATTCCCTGTCTTGCTTTTTAAATGTAAGGTGACAAAGATCACTGTAATCTACATTTAATGAAACATCGTGTCTCCTGTGTATTCTCATTGATCGCATCTTTTCTTATCGTTTTTAAGAGAATATTGTGCTTTTGAAATGACAGAAGCTCCTTTCCTTGAAGAAACTCTTGCTGTCTGCCGGTGATCTTGTTATATGCTTTGAGAGCCTGCTCCATTTGTAATTACAGTCAAACTATCAGGGACTTCTTGAATCACAGAATAGCTGTCCAGCAGCAAAATTTTGTCAATACAATGCGCCATTCACTGCCTTCTTTGTAAAAGTCACACTGCTGGGATTGGTGTTTTACTGCTTATTTTCCTCAACATGGAGATTCACTTTGAGATCAGTAAGGAGGAAAAAAAAAAAAAAAAAAGTGAATCATTTCTTCAAAAAGGTGAAGAAGAAATTACTGAAAGAAAAAGTTTTGTGAGAACCTGACAAAAACTGGCCTGAATTGCCATCTAGCTGAACCACCCCAGGTAGCACTCCCGAGTAATGGCGTTATATTTCTGGGAAGCGGGTGTTCAAATATTAAGCACGGGATCCCAATTCAAGCCAGACTTTTGCCCAAGTGTTTTTCTGAGCACTAGAACGTCCCTTGTTCTTTAGTAGAAGGATTCTCCTGAATTGCTGCCATAACTCTCTTCTATGCTACCATTACTCCTCTCGCAAATAGAATAATTGTATTTGGTTGCATTGTATTTGGTTGCTGATTTCAGAAATTTATCAATATTTCTTCAAAGTTCTGGAACAGGAACAGATGCTGCAAATTCCCTAATGCACTTAGCATGTCAGAATTTAAACAGCCCCAGTAAAATATCTGAATTGAGATCTGAGATCCAGCGTTTCGACAAGCGTTATTTAATGCTGTGGTCAGGGGAGATGATGTTTGCAATGCTATCCTGAGAGGGGGTCAGTTTCTAAGAGGACTGACAGACTGCACTTCATTTGTTAGAGCAACCCCACCGAAACCAGTGGACATGACCGTATCGCATCTGTTGAGTGAAACAGGTCTGGCGGTATCACTCATCTCATCTCCTAAGGCATCAGTCTGTCTCGCTCAGAAAAATACCAGATGTCATCTAGAGCCTTTTCTGAACTTTATCAACTCTTCTCTCCTGTAATTTTTACTCATCTCCCCTGCAAAGGTCTGACTCACTGTTTCCTTCTTTCTTTATTGTTCAGCCTCCAGGAGGGAGCTCTGACTTAGTCATGACTGTGGACAGAAAGGCTCCAGATTTGTAGTTCCACCCTACTTATGCTTGACAGCAACCTGAAACAAAGGTTTAGGTTAAAGCCAACAGTTGAAGATCTTAGAGACCTGCATCGTTTATTACCCAACTCAGCATTATCATCTGGCCAACAAATAAAGGTCCTGATTTATTTTGCAGGGCAGAAAAGAGGGAGCGACTTCAGTCAGTGCCATTCAGTTCAGCCTTCAATTTGCCCTGAGAAAATTGAGATTACTTTGAAATCATCATCGCATTTGTTCAGAGAATACAATCTCTCTTCTCAGAAAAGAATCATAGACCTTGCTTACTGCTTTTGGAAGGAGGGAAATACAGCAAGAAGAAAGTGTCCAGTTATGTCAATCCTGCTATTTGCCAAGCACTCAGGATCAGGTGGTCCACACGAGGCACAGATCAGAGTAGTTAAACATGAACTTCATCGTTTCAGGCTTTGAAGACCAGCAAGATACAAGACAATGGTTTTGAGTCTGAAAAAAAAAACCATACTCTACAACTATGAAATTTCAGTTCTGACAGCCAAGGCAATTCAGATTTATGGTGCCTAGACTCTTCTCTTCATAATGCTCCATTAGGGTCTAGAACAGCCGATCCTGCGCCTCCTCAGACCTGCCACTAAGTCCCGAGATCTTCCAGGGAAAGCCTCCATGACCAAAGCTCTAGCCTACCTTCCCCCTGCCAGGGAGGGAACAGCAGCAGCCACCCCCAAGTCCATTTTCCACACTTTTTTGGCTCATAGACCAGTTTCTGGCAGGCCTGTGCAGGTGTTGCCAGGAGTTTGAGCATTGGGTCCTTCTAGGCCAATGCCTAGAGATAGAAAAGGGTGAGTCCTGGTGGCTGGCTGGACAGGAGAGGTCTTTCATCCTCTGTAACAAACCCCACACAAGCAATCTGCACTTCTGGGTCAAACAATGGAGTCTTCCCCTGGAGCACAGCATGGTGCTCCCATCTTATGGTCCCAAAAGACGGGGCCAAACACAACAGCAACCTTTTCTTTCTCTTCTCCTAGGAGTACTACAAAGCCCTTCTCCTCTGTGCTGTACACATACATGATCTTTCAGAAAGGATGCAATTCATACCTTTGACTAGCAAAGTTGTTAATTACAATGCAGAGCCTGCACAGATTCTCAATCTGAAATGATTCCTAAATTGTAAGCATACGTAAAGCCTGTAGCATTCAAACATTTGCACCCATGTCTTCACCCAGAAGACTCTTGAGTCATTTTCCCAAGGTAGAGTTTTTTTCTTGGTAACTACATCTTGTCAGAGCTATGAAGTGAAATATTGGCGTCTTCCATTTGTGAGTTGATTATAGCTAATGGACTCATCACGATCATAGGATTTTTTTTTTTTAATATATTTTTTTTTACTTCATATTATCCAATCACGGAATGTAGCAGCACAAAATGCAGTCTTTATTCTTTATTTCATTCAATATAGGAAGTATTCTGAGTAGCCCTTACTGACAATCTGATTTCTCACAAAGGAGTATTTGCAAGGTGAAAGATGAATATTCTGCGAAATAGTTTACTTGTCATCAGTTTTGTGTTCTTGTATCTCAGCCTGAGACATCCTCTGACAGAGAAGTTCAGTCATCAGAGGAAAGAGCGGCAGTGCCTTTCTCAAAGGCTAGCCCACACTGCTCCCGTGTGGTTTCTGTGCAAAACAGAGGATGGGCTGAAACGCCGCTGTTCTACAGAGAAACTCCTGCTCCTCTGCTTGTACAAACCTGCGGCTTCCTGTGTTTCCTACATGGCACTGTGCATTTTCTTGACACGTGACAAAATACAAACTGACAGTGGCAAATTTCAAGCAGATATGTTTTTTTTTTCACTCTAATGCTGGTGGCCAGTACAAAGTTGCCTTGACTAGTGAGGCATTCAGCCACCAGCGCCGGGTGATTAGCATTTGGGTAACCATTTCACACCAGAACTGAAGGAAGAATCCCACACCTTCCAAGATCTCTTCTCAGACACTAAAATCAGAGGGGTTGTCTGCTTCACACCGGACAGAGATCCGCATTACACCTGCAGCACCAGTTTCCATGAGAAATGCTACACGTCAGCACCCCAGCCAGGCCGTGTCTGGTGGCATTTGCCATTTGGCTGCTGTTCTCACACACCACAGGCAGTGGGCACGATTCCTGCAAGGATTCAAACCAAAAAGCTGTGAGCATCTTCAGAAAGAGTGCAAATATTTTCCTCCTGAGAGAGACGTCTGAAAAGTCAAAAGCTATTGATGAGCAAACGCCAGCCCAGCAGAAAGTACTTCCAGGATCGAGGTCCTTAATTTGCAAAATATTTACTCTGTAATACACATTTATATCAACCGAGGTGACAGATACAATATAAGGCATTATGGAATCATAACCATTAATGCCAACTGCAATAGAAAAATGACTGAAAAAATAATTGTATGCTAGATATACTTGTTCTCTGAGTTTGTGTTAAGACCAATAGTGTTTCCTGTAAATATGACATTCAACTCCTCTGAGCTTCACACAGCCAATTTTACATTAATTCAGTGGATCCTTTTCAGAATGATCTAAATTGTTTTCTTTCTTATTCTCAAACCATATCTGCCAGAAGATGGTAAAAACAGCTGCTATTTTTCAGAGTAAGAGTGTTTTTAACCCATTCCATCAGAAAGGCCTGTCTTCCTGAAATTCAAACTCAAAAGCTATTCCCCTTTATGTGGAGAACATGCCGACAGGAGGGATGGAACAGGGAAATGAAAGAGAACCAAGAGAGAAATAATGCCATATAGAAACAAGCTTTACAGGAGAAGTCTCAAAGAAAACCCAAAAAGCTAACTCTTCCCAAATCCCCCTCCCTTTCTATGGAAAACCCAGCAGGCTGACAGCTCATAGGAACAGATCAGGCGAGTTCAGCACAGAGAAGACAAGAGGGAACAAATCCCTGCTGGCTGTGGAAGCAACAGCTAGCCCAAAGTCTGCTCCTGTAGCATCACCTCGGACTGCCAGCAGAACTCATTCCAATTAAAGAATACATTTGTCAGTTAGACAGAAGTGTTTTATCTTAGAACTAAAGAAGAGGATCTGTCAGTGTACTGCGGAGTTTACTTCTAGCATGTACCAGGTCTTAACCACACGCACACAGAGGACGGAGCATAATGAACACAGACTTAAAAGTTCAAATGGTTCATAGGCCCTCAAAAGGGATGAATGGCTCTGAAGGAGACGTTATGGTGCATCAAGCAAATCCTCCTTAGTTCACACAATTATTGACCCGAGACATCACAATTATTCCTTCAGAGCCATTAAGGGTCAACTGTGTTAATCCCATTGCCACCACAGATTATTTGTTATACAGTTTAGTGAGTAGAATAAGGAGGATGTTCTATGGGAACTGCACGCTCATCGTGTGGTGACTGCATCTCTCCCCTGTGCCACATTGTGGTCGTGGTACCCAAGGGCTTACACTAGGGATGAGATACAATGAGAGAGGGAGCGGGGAGCTGGAGCAGGAGGGAGAGGTACGCAGCCACCTGAAGGCAACACATTAGGACAACACAGCTGCTCTCCTCCCCTGGTCCAGCTGTGGAGAAATGGGAATGGAGCTGGAGAAGAGTCATTTTCCTTCGAAGTGCAACATGCCCACAGAGCACCTAGGAACAGCTTCTGGTACAGGGAATTGCTGTCACCAACCTTTCTACCTGAAAGCAGGGAGCGGTTTTTGTATCTCCATGTGCAAAACTCAGTGGCAAGCAGAGGTTTAAGGAGAATTGAGCTGACTACCTGCCAGCTATACCAGCTGCAAGAAGAAAACTGCCCTGGGGTGCTCTGCAACCCTTCTTGCAGCACTGCCAAGCAGCCAAATGCACAGGAGCGAGACCTCTCCGTGTGCCAGTTGGATGGCCACGCAAACCTCTCAGCTGTGTACTCCAAACACCTTTGTGTACATTTCCCCTAAAGAGCCACTTGCACCCTCTTTTGGGGTAGCCCCTTAAAGCCATGGTTTGTCTCAACTCAAAAAGCAAAACCCCCAGCAAAGAAATGAAGCCTTCAGCAGCCTTCCTCCGAGGAAAAACTGCTGACATGTAACAGCTGTGACATAGATCAACAGAAATCAGCATTTCTGAAGTTAGTTTTAGCATAGGGCGGAAAGGAATAACTACTCAATTCAAGTTTACTCTCAGTGGAATTCTTTACTTTCTCTAAAGAAAGGAGAGCAAGGATGGTCAAGACAGAAATTGCTTGGAATTCCTGAAAATAATTTAAAACTTTCTTTAGGTATCTCAAGTTCATCCGTGATAAATAATTTGCTGAAAAGCTAAGCTGAAACTAAATCGCTTTGGCTACACTGGGCTGTTGATTTTTGACTGAATTTACCATTAGCTATAAATTGATGTTCCTTCTGAAAACGATGGCACAGTGAACTATGAAGTCAGTCATCTCCTCAGTGGACATAAAGGGAATTGTGCCTAACCCCACAATCCACCAGCTGGAATAAATGACTCTACTGTTGGATTACAACATGCAAAACATTGAGGCAGTAAAAGAAATGATCCTTTAACACCATAACAGTTTTTCTGAAAGCACTCCAAAAACCCATATAACTCTATCGTGACTGCAGTCTTCTGCATCATTCTGGTGGCACACAGGTACACTTTTAATCATGGGATAAGCAGAGAGGATATAAATAAAAATAGGACACAACACAAGGATGAATATAAACCATTTACTGCATCATCTCTCATTACAGAAACTACCCTGCGGTTCCTGCTTTGCTCTGCTACTTGTAAGCCATATAATTGCCTGTCCCCTGACAATGCTATTTATGTTGTCTCCACTCACACTATACATTACTCTCTGTCCTGTAGGATATACACATATATGCTAATATATTATTAATATGATAACACTGGGCCTCATTTTCTTGCAATTTTTTAATACTGAACTGGCAACAGCTGCACTGCAGCTTCTGTTCAACTGTTTTTCAGTAGCAAAAAACTTCCAGGGTGAAGAAGAAGGGAATGGGAAGAAAAAGTCTTCACTTGGGGCTTGAATTGGCCTCCAAAATACCATCAAAATACTGCCTGAAAGATGCGTTTTTGCAAAGTGTGGGAAAACCCTTCAGTGATGTACGGGTTACTCAGTGGGAAGAAAGTAGATTTTGGCTATATGTACACATCAAACAGCACACAAGCCTAACGTTTATAAACTTCCCAACAGAGAGGTGAATATTACCCGAGACCTGGAAGGGAGATGGGAGGCAACTGAAGACAGAAATACAGGAAAATGGTAATTCTAGCATGCGCCAGTTAAAAAAAAAAAAAAAAATCTTGTTTGTTCTTTCCTTAGAGATGTACAAAATTCCAGGAAGCGAGCACAGCAAGCTCATAAGTAGGATAACTTACCTACAAACTCAAGTTTTATAGTAGCAACAAAACTTTTCAAAGCTCCTAAATAGCGTAAGGAGAGAAACTGGATTCTCTGCTTTCAGTTCTTTTTGTAAAGGTAAGGAAGCCCAGATTCAGCAAAGTACTTGAACAGGTTCTTAAATGTTAAGCAAGAACGTTATCTCAACTAACGTGTATGGAAAGAGTCAGAAGATTCAAGCTAAGCATGACTAGAAGATAATTTTTTGAATCGATACCATTCATCTGACTGAGCAGATGCAAAACATGAGTAAATACTAATATGGGGCTATTATTCATTTCCCTTCTTTCCTCAAACCCACAAATTGACAACCGTACTCAACCATGTTGGGATGACAAAGATTTTCCACTCACTTGTTTTTATGCACAAGAAACTCAAAGTAGTATTTTTTTCTTATAACTGCTCTCCTGCGATGGGAGAAAAACTCTTGTTATGCTTTTATCTTGAATTCAGTAAGTCCTGCGAGAGGTGATTGTTTACACTTGGCCAAATGTTTCCACATTTGTGCCAATTTTAAAACCACGGATTTGTTCTTCTCAGTGATTATTGATGCTGAGATGACGACCACATTCTGTGCTGTTCTCGTCTACTTACAAGTATAGATAAGCTTTCTACCAAAACAATTCCTTTTAAACCTGCAAGACAATAACATCTTTCACATGCAATGCGAAGGGAACATAAACACAGATAGCTGCTAAAGATCTTACTTTGTAATTACCATTATTTGTAATAAATGTTTTTAGTTTAGCCTAGATATAAATAATTCACAGCTGTATATTCAAAAAACTAGTCAGAATCTCATGTCACTATTCATAATTTATTATGGATATCAGTCCCAGGTGTCTGCTCTTGGAAGTGATCAGTGAAGACAGACTGTGGACAGGATTTGCTTCCACTTGCACCAGTACAGAAGAGTCAAGGTTTTATTTTATGAAAACAGCAGGGAAAGATTTGGCCCAGAACTTCAGAACATTTTTAGTTGGAGGAATTACAACAGGGACAGGACAAACAGAAAGGCCTGCTGTATGCCTCCTGTTCTGTATCTCCTCTCGGATGACCTTGAACCATTTTCAACATTTTCCCTCTACTTTCAAACTGTTTCAGGTTGCAAATTCTGTGACTGATTCACACTGATGCTCAGATCCCATCTTAACATCACTGTTGGTGCCAGCTACAACAGCTGAAGTACCCCAGCAGTTATAAAGGCACCAGGGCAGCAGGAACTGCAGCAAACCCAGAACTTGGAGCATGTGAGTAGCTCCCTTTACTTCAAAGAGAAGCGTTCTGCTGGAACAGGGACATGAAGGCCACAACTGTCTTCAGGGTACAGGTAAAACTATGACACATATATAAGCATTAATTACTTTAGCAGTGTGAAGGATTCCTCAGATACCTTTTAGTCACTTTTCATCATCAGAAAGTTTCTTGCTGCTCTCACCTGTGTAACTGTTTCCTTCTCGTGAACCTGCATTACAATATAGCTAGCTCAATGCTGTGGGTCTCTGAAATTAGCTACTGGACATTTCTAGATTAGAAAATTAAATGCTCTGCAGTAGATTCCAGTTTCAGATACTAAGATCTAACCTCATCACTTGCAGGCTAGTCAAGTAATCTCTGCATCAAGAGATTTTCTACACAAATATCATTGAGCCAAGCTGCTGCTTCTCAGCCTTTTTGCAGACCAGCCCGTGCTTTTAAGCCCCCTTCTCTACCTATCACAGGACATAAAGGTTTCCACTGTATGTTCTGAGAGCGATGCAAAGCTGAACTGACAAGCTCACTGAAATTTCTGCAAAATTTCTGTGAAAGGCATCCGTAAATAACAAAGTCTGTCAACACTTGCTGTTCTACACTGATTGCCAACATCTCACTATTCTCAAAATAAATACCTCCTACAACTACTTTTAGTTGGCTGGAATACTAGATTTTTAAATATAAGTTTTAAAAAATCAAGATTCCAATGTGAATTAATGATATTTGTTCACCATTAGAGAGAGACCTGAAGTCCATAAAACAGATCCAAAATACCAAACCAAAGTATGTTGCTCTCTGTACATAGAACTGCTGGGCTTGAATGGACTTCAAATGGCACCTCATCCTGCCTCAAGTGATTTATGACAGCTGCTTCATCCTGCTGTTCTGCACACAGTAGTCCGCAGTGCTTTTCCAGGTTTCGTTAAATCCTGGGTGGAAGATAACCCATTCATTATTCCCTGTTTCTAAAGGCCTGAAAAGCAGAAGTATTCAAAAACCAGGACAGGCAATCATACAAAAGAGGAGGAACACATTCAGCTGTAATAATTACTGAGCAAAAATCAAGCAGTTAGAGCAGAACATCAGAACATATATATATATATATATATATATATATATATCCCATTTCAGAGCATTCTTTCTTTACAAAGAGAAAAAATAAGCAAGAGTTTTAAGGAACAGCCATTTAGTATATCCCTCTTAGGTAGAAATCAGCCATGAGATTGCAAAATACTAGGCGAAAGCAAACATACATACAACGACACAGAAACCAAATTTCAAGTGTTCTGGCACTATATTACATACAGTATACCAACACAGAGTTATCACTATGAAGAGTAACATTTCACTAGAGATGAGTAATTATGCAATGCAAGACTACTTTTACCCAATATCACCCATTTAATGGTATAATCACCTAAGGAACTTACCCAAAGTCTCTTAACGAAGTGCATGGAGTACCCAAGAAAAGATCAAAACAACGTGATTAGCAAAGCAAAAATGAAAATGATAGAGATCTTTGAAGAGGATTAATACACATGGGTCCAGCTGGCAAGCTCCATCCCAAAGACCCAGCCAAATATTATGCCTCAAATTTGCAAGAAAAATGCTGCTGTTTGATCATATCCTTCTTCCATCTACAAACAAACACCAGAATAATCCAGCATTTACATTTTCTCTGGCTGCAGACTCATCACAAGAAGTAAAGTCCATCTTCTTCCTGTTACCAAAGGTACGAAGAGCTAGACACTTGCAAAATCACTTAAGACAGCAGGCCTGTAGGGAAATAGAGATGCTTTCTGCCAACCAACTCTTTTAAAGCATTAAGAACTTTAAAACAAGCTCTGGCTGTGCTTCTGTTGGCTGGACTTTTACTATCAAACAGCCTGAAGGGCCACATTACCATTTCAGACAGACTCATCAGCAGGGGGAGAAGTACATTTTACAGTATAATCCCACTTTATAAACTCACACCCAAGAAGGATGGAGTTAAAAACCAGTTCCAGTTCAGCTGCTGATAGAGAAATAGGTCCTTCCAGGTGAAATAAGTCTCACTCAGTTGCCCCAACATTGCTTACAAAGCCAAACTGAGCATTAGCACAAGGAAACGAAACTGTGCTATGGATCACAGCTCTCCCAGCCCATAGCCAGGAGCCAAAGGGGAGGCTGACATGGACGACTCTACAGGAGGAGGATGGTCCTGTGTGAAGCAGGAAGGAGCTCGGCACGTCTGCCCTGCAGACAGAGCAATGGCTCTACCCACCTCACGTCATACATTGTCTCCCAAAACCTCACGGAGTGTAGAAACAAGGACGGGAGCTGCACAACTTCCCACAGCGTCGCTGGTCCTGGCAAGGACTGCGTCACGTCAGCACCGTCCAGCTCAGAGGCCCAAACCCCTCTCCAGCGAGAGGGAGGCATGCAACCATGCTTGATTTAAATTCTTATCCTCTCGTTTGATAAAGCACAGCACATCATTACAGCCATCTTTTCAATAAAAGGGAACATTTATTTTAGGCACAAAAACAGGCAACTTAATTATGACCCTTCTGATGAGATAGTTCCTAGGTTTTCTATCAACATGTTCCCAGACCCATTCCCAGGGGAATTCAGTGGTAACATGAAGAGCGTGACCGTTTATTTGGCTTAAGGAACACATTAATTTATCTGGCTTATAGAATTTAAACATCTGACGAATGACAGTGTGGTTGATTTTATTCATCAGCTAATTGCTTTGCCACCTGGAGCTGCAGCTTTATATATTCAGCTTATAAAAGATCTGAAAAGGATCTCAATTATTCTTTAATTTGTTCCTTGAATATAAAGTAGGAAAATCTGGCTTAATCAAACATTGTCTCAATTCTATTGGGATATGTCTAGTTACCTTATAACAAGGTAAGCTTTCATTTAATCATATGATATGATAATTTCCCACTTTCAAGCCAAGTATCCTCTTAGTTACAATCAATTTTCCACTGAAAAAATAAACATTGTCTCTTTACTGAAATCCCTGTGGAGGAAAATAGTCCTTTTAATGCAACTTGCTGTTAGTACAACCATCCTAGGAATTTTTGTGTTGGAATTCATTAAACCCCCTAATTTAGCGGTGACGGGCAAATTGTGATATCCTGAGTTTTTGGAAATGACTCTTCATGCTCAGGGCAACTTTCAGCTTAGTTGAAAGGCTGATAATGAGCATTTGGGCAGAACAGTGGGATCAGCTAAATCTACCTTTTTACCATATAATAGAATTTTATCTTATAAGACATTCTCTGTGAAAATTCAATGGCCAATATTCTTTGTAAATGTAAAATTTGAAAGCAAATAGAGGGGAGAGAATGTATGTCAAACAGAAAGTAGCTTTTCTCCAGAAATTGTGTTTAAAAAAACCTGTTTTTCCATAGGAAGATTAAGAAATTTATATATATCAACAGGGTCATAGTCTTGCACAGTCATAAAAAGATATTTGGCCACAACTCTAAACCCCAACAAAATATTTCCAAACACTAGGGCGCATTCACCCATTAACTGAGAAAAAACTAGATTGTACCATGAGCTATGGAAAGAGTGGAAGGAAGATAAAGAGCAGTCTGTGTCCCTAGGAGAGTGCAAGAGTATGGAGTTTGCTACCTGAAAATGGTACAATAAATTAAGAAGTTGAAGACACCACCACATTGAATGTGAAGCAAGTGTAAGTTTGTGTGGGAAATAAAAAACAAACAAACAAACAAACCAAAAAAAAACATGCATGACTGCAGGGAAATCCCAATGAATTTGAACTAGTTGAAGACCCTTTCTTTAACCCAACCTGCTGCCTGGCACAGTCCTGAGCTAGACGTACTGCTTACAAGAGAGGAGTCCAAAGGCCAGCTGTAATGAAGAAACCCCTAATGATGAAAATGGCATGACGGGCTGGAGAAAGAATTAGATAAGGAAGGTAACATGAAGAGAAGAAAAGCAAGTTAAAAGCTAAACTCTATGTACTAAGTCCTGGAATGCTAGTGAGCCACAGGTAGGAAGGCAAAACTGAACCTGCTGGTGCTTTTACAGGTAGAATAACGCTTCGTGTAATAAGAGCACTGAGGACCTTTAACACCCAGCCACTGGAAAAGCAGTGGCAATAGCATCACCGAGGAAGGAGAGTCTGAACAACAAACTGGAGTAGCTGACACAGCCTGAACTGGGCCATCCTGGAATGGTTTGGTAAGATAAACATGCTTATATGAGAAAACAGAAGTTCTTAGATGAGGAAAACTAAAAAAAAAAAGTCACCCAATAAAAGACACAAGTGAAGATCTACCTACTGATACCTATTTTGCATCTCTGGCTCTAGTTAACATGTTCCAGCTCCAATTGCCTTCCTTTATCAGTGTGGGAAACTCCTCATTTTGCTTATCCTGAATTTCATCGCACTCATGTGGCACTAATGGCATCGACAGCACAGATGTGTGGTATTGACATGATATTCTTTGTAAGAATTGTTGTTAATCAACGTATTTATTTTAAAATCATACTTGTGTTGGAGCAATTCCATTTTAGCAGCCAGTTGCATTAACTTTCTCTCAGATGCAAGGGGGACATCTCTCTGAGATCTCCCTGGAACTCTACTCTGGGAATGTCATCTTTGTTCTCCTCTAGCATCTAATACACATATGAGGTTGAGGCAATAGCTGATTTCTCCATTAGTTTTGTTCACGCAATTTAAGACAATAATATCTATTTTTAACACTGAAAATATCTTTTAATCCATCTCGCTATTGCTTCAGAGAAAGCTGGATCTTGGATGTACTGAAGATACTGAGAATTTCCAGTCTGACTATTTTGAGAGAATTCTGTAAAATGGGTATATTTTTGGTAATATATATATTTTTCTTCCAAAAGCTAACACCCATACATGTTTTCTGCATTACAGATATCAAGGGCCCAAATATGACTGGCCAGCAGGAATTAGCTTAATTTACATGCTTTCTCAATGCAGAGTGTGATGCATGTGTTGTGCAACCATAAAACAAACCAGAATAAAGCAAATTCCGAATTCTAACAGGTTGAATAGACACAAGAAAAAAGAAAGAAAAAAAAAGTAAAAAAAAAAAGTAGACCTAGGTGGTCTGTAAAGACTGCATTCTGGGGCAATATATGAATATTAAATTCTAACACAGGCATACCAAGCTAAATATTCATTCTCACTTCCTAATGAACTAACTGCCCTTTCTGCCAAGAACAATAATGCAACGTGATCTACAAAGCATCACAGAGCATTAAAAGTGATAAAATCTGTCCTGACTTTTATGCAGTGCTAGCATGAGAAGAGAGAGCACTAGGTTTTGTGCAAGTGTAAAAGCACCACGTCCAACAGAATGACTCCTGGCAGAAATCAGAAATACCTCCCGTATACTTGGAACTGGAGTCACTAGACAGAGCAGAAATGGAGTATCCTCTGCCACGGCTTTAATATCATCCAGTGGTGCTTACTCCACATTTCCAAAAACTGCTAGAAGCCAATCCTGATAGCCATGTGTATGTCATTAGTAAATATATACAAACATATGAACGCTAAACACAGTTATTTGGGACTCAGTTGTCCCCTTTTGCTCTGTTCCCATTCTCTAGTTATGGAAATAGCAAGATACAACAGTAGCCCCATTAGATTTTGGCTAGCTTCAGAGGGGCAGTCCTGGCCAACCAGGAAGAGAACGTGCTTCATTCTCCCAAACATATGGCAGCTATCAAGTGGCGCGCTCAATTAGGGCTGTTCAGCGCTCTCCCAGCCTAATCTTTTTTCAATGAATAATCTTTTGTTTTCTTAAAGAGATATCTATACATGAAAAACACATGTTAGATGGGGATTTGGGATAGCGTTTCCTTTATTAAAAAGAAAATCTATTTTCATCTTCTAGGCCGTGGTCCTCTGTTTTATTTTCCTCCTGCTTCATCTCTTTTGCCTCCAACAACTAATGGGGAAAATAAAAGAATCCCATCCTCCAATTTTTAGAAACTAAAAGCCTTGGAAGAGTTTTATTACAGGAATTAAAAAAAAATAAAAAATAAAAAGAGAGGAGAATGACAGATTTAAAATAAAAAGAACTTGCCAAACAGATCCAATAGTTTTCCCAAGTTCCCAAGCTTCATGTGTTGCCAGAGCAAGTAATATTTCTCAGGCTCAAATTAAACAGCATCGCCAATGGTCACCTTCTCTCACATCTATCTACTCTCCATCTTGTAGCCGGATCAGCATTAGAGATCCTGACAGCACTGTCAAGAGATATCATGATTTGAAAGACCATGTACCTTGAGCACTTCTTTCAAAATTATCACTCCACATGAGAGCAGAATCTTAGCAGAGGGATGCAAGTGCTGCTCCCTTTGCTTTGGCTGTTCTCTGAGTGAATAAACTACTCTCAAAGCACATCACTTAATTTTAGCGTAGACCAATAATTTTAATAGTTTAATCATCAGGGGTAATAATAAGCTGAAGGTATAAGAAAGACCTTATCTGTTTTCATTTCAGCTCAGAGTTCTTGTCTTCTCAATTTCTCTTGACACAGAAGACAGGATAAAAAAAATAAGAAGCCAGAGGAAGAAAAAAATGGGAAAGCAACATCCAAACTTTCTCTGCCAACCTCCTGCCACAGCATGTGCATTTTAAAGAGGCAGCTTTACTACCAGCACTGGCACATAACTTTAATTCATTACAGGGCAGCCTCATTAAATTGACATGTTCTGAATGGACACCAGAACTAGAAATTACTCATGAATTCAGGTTTACAGAGCTCAGCACCAGATTCAGCTGGGCTGATTAGATGAAAGTATAATTCAAGTATACCTCTCAGCTGCCCCTCATTCAAGCAATGTTATTATTTCAAGCCCTAACAAACCTGTCTTCCACAAGAATTTAGTACCTTCCCACTTTTACTGAGGAGAAGATTTACCTCTGAAATAAAGAATCGCCAAAAAAAAGACATTATAGAAAGAGTTATTTCCAGTATAGAAGCATGCTCCAGTGCATTCAGAATCTCTTGAAAGAGCAAATGTTTATTTTATGCCTTCCTTGCTGTGGATCTTTGTCAGAGAGCTAGTTACCCCTTGACAAGTTAAGGCATAAGACTTTGGAGGGAGCATAATCTAAAAATGACCCACACTGTGGAGAGAAGAAACCCAAGAAACACTAATATTGAGACCACCAAGTGAGGAAAAGCAATAGATAGCACAGGCTTTGAAAGGCAATATTACGTGCGCATAAGCCAAGCCAATATTTCGTAGCAGACAATATCCCAGCAGAGAGCACAAAGCTGATAATCCTCTCAGTAGATAGCTCAAATCCGGAATCATTACATTAATTTGTGGATATGATATTATGAGGATGGATATTAATTAAAAGGAGGAACAGAGAAGTGGTCAGGGAACTAAGGAGGCTGTCTTGAAGGAAGATGGAAAACGGCATTTGTTCAGCTCAGGTAGGCAACGACTGCGAAAAATCGTAACTGGCCACTTACCCATGAAGGGTAGAAATCCCAGAGACAGAACTTATCACTACAGCCACTGAGCAAGAGGAGGCTTGGACAGCTGAGGGGAAGAGTGCTAACAAGCATCAAGGAGACTGGAGCTTGCACTGCTCTCCTCTGAGCTGGAGGAAGAGGGTTGTGCCAATGGAGCGCATGGAGCCTGCTCTGTGCTTGCTTCCACCTGTAATAAAGCAGTAAGGTTGCCCTCAAGGAGAATTAACCAAAACAAAAGCCACCTCCTCACTGAAGTTTAAGCAGGGAGACTACAGCCTGCACAGCCTACAAATGAACAAAGCGTTTTCAGTGTGTGGTTTATTTACAAACCACATTTTTAAGAAAGACAAAATGAGACGAGTTCAACCCCAAGCTTACAACGCAAAAAGAACTTTTGTTGTGGTTGCTGGACACTAGTAATATAAGCAAGGGAAAGAAAGTTTGCGCCCTTCCTATTTGATAGCTTCAAAGATGGGATACTTTCACATGGTGGGGATGTTGAAATACAATTTTCAAAAATTCTCCTGCTCACCTTTGCAGGAGTTGATCTGAAGTCCAGCCTCACACCTCCCAAAATAAAGCCTTCAGTTACAGTGTTCTGGAGTACCTCTGCCTCTCCTGTGCACTGTGTTCCAATTTTCAGGTCCTTCATCAATACTCAAAGATCCAAGACTTGCTTCAAACACCACCGTTTATAGAAGACCACTGAAAGGCTGGATACCTTTTTTCATCTTTTTTTTTTTTTTTTTTTTTCCAGTCCTCTGAGACAAAACTTCTCAGTGAAGGAATTCTAACTCCTTGCCACTGTGGCCCAAGCTCGTATTGGATTTCAGCCAGCAAATGTGGGTAACAAAAAATATTTCAGCCGTCCACACAGGCCTAATGCCAGCAGAGGTCCCTGAAATCCATCTTGCCCTGACTGTACTTGGACCGGTACCCACATTATCTTTAACCTTTCTTTGTTTAGTAGTGTAATTCCCTTTCCAAAACACAGATCAAGGTACTTCCAGGCATGAGATTAGTCAGCTGTGAAGCTCTCCTTTGCCATAAGCAGCAGCAGTCCTACTGCTTGAAGATTTGGGGGAAAATCTTGCCTCTAGGAAAGATGAGTATGTTGAACATCCTTCAAATACATTGCTGAAAATGGTTACTGTGAAACATAAAATTTCCTTAATTTCAAGAATGAATTTTACAGATCCTTTGGATTCCTCAGTGGTGGATCTAGTCTTCAAATTATCTGTTGATCAAACCAAGAGAAGAGCGACTATTTCTTCTTAGTCACTTGACACACACACACAGCATTAAGACAAAGGTCACATTTGGGCCCTTTCAATAATTTCCACAGATTTTAACTAAAGCCAAAAGGCCTAATTTTCCTCTAGCACAAGGGGGTTAAATTAAAAGCTTCACACTGAAGCTGATAGAGTTATATCCATATAAAACTGGTAAAGGTAAACTGAGCCCTGAAATGGATTTTCAAGCTTAAATGGACTAGCAGAAGGCTTGTGTGAATGATCCTGCATGGAATGTATGCAATAGCTGCCTCATCAAACCAGGACACTATGTAGAGATAACATGATACTACAACCATGTACTTGGCTACAACAATATAGGCAGCACTGTAATTACAATAATGACCTCCCAGAGCTATTGTGTCTTTAATTAAGTCTTTAACAGTAGGCATTTGCCACTTAATCCTAACTCACTGTAACTACTGCAGCGTATCATCTACATTTTCACAAAGAATTACTGTGTCATATTTCTGTCAGAAAGATGAAAGGGAATATTTTAGTTCAAGTGCCATTTACAGAATGAAACCGTATGAAGTAAGAGGCCCGTAGATGTCCTTTTAACAGCACTTCATACCAAGTAAACGCTTCTGTTCCCTTTCTTTCTCTTCCTACTCTGCTTCCTCCCAGCATAAACTAGGAGAAAGCAGGCAGGAGGGGCTACACAGAGCCAATATCACACCTGATTACACGGATGATAAAGCTGTGACAACAGATTTTATCCAGAATAGGGTGCACAGCAGCAGTGCCACAAACGAACAGTTTTCAGGTTTCACTTAACTCTTTACCACTCGTCACAAACCAGCCAGCAAGCTGTCCTTACTCGTGCCCGCCAACCCTCACCACGCCGGGTTTGGATGGCAGAGCTTTCCTGAGATCCCTTTTCATTCCGAAGTGCTTCGAGCTCAATCAGTATTCAGTGCAAATGGGTACGGTCATGTTATTTTCAGCATCAATAACAAACAGTTATCTCAGGGAATTTTTCTAATAATGGTTCTGCGAAAGTGTGTAATTCTTTCCAAAAATGTGTGCATATGTATGTAGAGGAGTTTCTGTCTGTTGTCTGAATGGCACCACTGTTAACTCAAACATGGAGATTGTGAGTAGCTCTGTCAGTTCTACTTTACTTTAACAGACTCACAGGCACCAGAGATGAGAACAATTTTCTGCTTGTTTATTTGAGAGATTCTTATTCTAACTATGGAAACCTGACTCGGCCCAATTTCCACATCTTTTCAGTGTCTTCTTTGATATGAGTATTTTCACTCCATTTTACTGCTCCCTTCCATCAACCCAAATACCACATCCAAACAGTTTGATGAATGAGAAGAATTAAAACTGAAAATTATCAAAGTAAAGCAGTATGGGAATTTAAAAGTGATCAGCCTCTTGTGTATTTCTGTATCATCACAGACTCTCAACACTGTTTTGCCATCACATACCAGGAGAAAAAAAAAAAAAAAAAAAGAAATACAAGATGATCTCAAGTTTTCCCTAGAAACAGAGTAGGGACTTTCTGTTGACAGTCAGCACTGGGTTAACTCAGGCACTGTAATTGCTGTAGCCTTCCCAAATGCATCTGCATCCCAGTGTCTTACCAGAGTTTGACGTTTTCTCTGAGCCTTCTATTATTCCTCCAAGCTATTGTGTGCAGTGCCTTCCCTGGCTGGTCTGTAAAATACCAAAAATAATTCATTGCTTGCATTAATACACTACTTGAACGACATTAAAAAATAGCATCAAAAATCTTTTCACTTGTCATACAAACATTAATGTATCTTCTGCAAAGTCCTGTTCTTTTCTGGTCTTTCTGACCTTTGTCACGCTTGTTCTTCCCTTTTAAAAGATTTTTTTTATGAGCCTGGAAAATACACCCCACTCACATCACAGGATAGATGTCAACTCTTGCCTGAAGCATTTACCTTTCTCCTTTCCCTTTCTTTCCTACTGTTTGTTGGACTGCTAAGACAGGATTACCTTCCCAACCTGCTCTCAGTGGTAAAACCCCAGCTACTAGAGCAGGAGAGACATGGATGCTCAGGGTTTCTTTTCTGCCACTTGAAGTACAAGAAGTATTACCCTCAGGTACACAGATACAACCTGTTAGCAAATTCTAATCTCCTGCACACAAACCATGCAAGCCTAGTCAGGTAATCAAGGCTGACACAGACTGGGGAAAAAAATGACAAAGCTATTTTGCATTGTAATACCTAATGCTTTATTCATTGCTACAAAGCAAACTGAGCACACACAAGTAGAAAGACTTATCAATAAATACCTGTTACATCACAGACAACCTCTCTGTAGGAAGATAGTTAAATAAAAGGTATTTGAAATAGCTGAGGAGATGTGTAAGCAAGTAATAACAGCTCTTCAAATGCATCAGGAGTTGTCTACAAGATTGGCTTATAACCATCGCTGTTTGGTGGGGTACTACATTAACATAAAAAAAGTTGGCCAGGAATTAGGTTTGTACTAGGAATGATAAAAGTATCTTTTTGCTTCTGAACAAATCAACAATAGGGAGAAAAAAAAGACAATATTTTGCTTTAATTCTTTAGATATCAGCTAACCAAATGAAAACACATCAAAATATAGCTGCCGTTCTTTCTGCTCACCACAAGATTTTACTGCCCACCAAAACTATCCCGTTTCATTTTTTGATTAACCCCTTCGTAAGGGCAGCTATTTGTGGAAATAGAACGCTTCCTCAAAAGCTCAAAAGAAAAACACTCCTGACTTTTTTGAAATTAAGCACATCGCTTCGATGTTTCAGCATGTTTCCTTGTGGTTCCATTTGTAAGGAATAATCCATCATCCCTGTGACGATTCAGCAACGTGATAGACACATCTGAAATGACCCCTAAGGTGAGAGAAAGGAGCTCAGCCTTAACAAAGCAGGCCTCTTGCCAACACTTTTGCATACTGCCCTCAACCAGACCCTGCTCTCCAGGCTCGATGCGAGAAGGTCAGCGGCCTTTTATCTGGAGGAGATAGCCCCTGCACAGTCCAGCCACCTTCTCGTTTCATTTGACACCAGCACTACAGCCCCTGCTCTGCTGTTAGCAGACGGGCACCGCTGCATGCCTGATCACATATCTGTCTCCTATGGCTTGACAGGCTCGCAGTGTGAGGGATGTGTTAGAGCTCATTCCGTTTGGAAAAGAACATCCTTCACTGCCGAAATCATATTGCTCTCTCTAGAAGATGTGCTAAGTAATTGCAAGTTCTCCTTGACAATTAGGATCACATCCCAAGACTTGCCATTGATTTCAGTGAGCTTCAAATCAAGCACACATTTACCAAATCGGAAGTGTTTGGATTTAATTTCTTTGAGGGATATAGGTTTGAGCCCATAAACGTTACAATAATCTTAGGTAGCAGCACGGTGTGACCCACAAACTCTCTCACCTTCACACAGGAAGCAGGACAGGTTTCTCCACGCACATAAGTGCCCCCTTTTGAAAAGCTGATCACATCACCAAAGTATTTTAGGAACATACTTGGTGAGTAAAATTCTTATTCCTACACAAGACCATTTATTTATTTTAATTCTACTGGGCTGAATTGTTCTCTCAGATATTACATCTGGTCAAGCTCTGCATCAGTTTATTTTAAAGTCATCCCAGGAGTCTGAAATAGGTGTCTTTAAAGAGATTTCTGAAATTCTATGCTAACTGTGTGTGTATATACCAACAAATAACCTTACTTCCTTTAGGAACAAAAGAAGTCAATGGATTCTTTTTTTTTTAAAAAAAAAAAAAAAAAAAAGTCGTCTTCTTGGGGGAGCAGAAATCCTTTTCATGCACTGAAAATTTGGCCAGCCTTAGGCACTGAGTTATTATTGCTTGCAAAATACTGAGAGCAATTCAGTAGTTTAAGTCTTTCTGGCCACAGGAGAGTCCACCTCTTAAAGACAAAATTCAAAGTAAGAAGTAAAAGTGAAGCATACAACTAGTAACAAGAAATGAACAGATGCATTTGGGTTTGAGCTCAACGTTTACAACAATGGAGCTATAAGAAAAAGGAGGAAGACCTCTGGACAGGCTGCTCTGCCGGGCAGACTGAATGGGGTGGCAGAACAGCCTGCCAGTGCAACCTGGGCTGCTGTCAGTGGGCAGGGAATAATCTGTCCTCCTCCTCCTCCTCTGTTGCAAACAGGGCAAGAAGTTGCATGCTCAGCTTGTCACAGAGAAAATTTGGAGAAGGTGCTAAAGGTAGAGGATCTAAAGCCTTCTAATGGTTAGGAAATGGACGCTTGGGAACAGACTGCTGCAGCTCCATCACCTTTGAGGACACTGCTTTCTTTGGAGGAGCACCAGCAGCCAGGGGAGAGCAGTACACACGATGTCTGGATTCTTCCCAACTACTTAAGGTGGCAGCAAGATTCCCCTCGAGCCCCAGCTTGAGATTTTTGTTACTGATTTTACACGCATGACAATTTTTTCTTGTTTTACACTTTCTGTTAATGAGTAAGCATGGCCCAAAAGCTGCATTTCCCTTGAAGAGCAAACAAAACCCGTGCTCACAATGCCTTGGGAAAGCTACGCAGCTCACCGGTGAGAGCAGAAGAGGTGGGGAGTGGTTCCCCACCCACGGCATCGCACGTTGTACATTGTTAGGTACAGGACTGCTCTGGTTGAGTTTGAAGCGAGCTGACGGGAAAGCAGACAGAAGCAGGTATTGATATTACACCAGAACATATTGTCACTGCTAGAGCCAACTTACCGTCGCTGAAGCTGCCAATTATTCCCAAGTCACTGCTGTATTATTTTTTTTTTAATCCCAGAGAATCAGCCTCTGCTGGAGGCTTTTTCACACCCATGACTCTGAAGTATCCCTGGTGGCATGTTGGCTAATTAAGAGCAAAATCTATCTCTTGATGCAATAACACTGCCACCGAAAAGGATTTCTGCAGTTCGAAAAAATGCTTAATCAGGCTAGAAGAAGCAGCATCCTAACACTTGCACTGAGCACAGTAAAGAGGTCTACAGCTAGCAATTAACAATGATGAAAAGGACAGTGATTTAAAGCATATTGCCATGACATTTTTATCAAACTAAATGAGTTTGCTAGGCCCAGCGGCTGCATATGCTTATTGTCATTTAATGTTTGGATAGCAACACATCAGGCAGCGAGTATCAGGAGGTGCTGAATTTAATAAGTCATTTTGACACTGGTGTGAAACGAGCAAATCAGCATTCTGAGGAATGTGTTCACACTCTGAGCAGACAGGCAGACATCCTAAGCATGTGAGGTGACACCAATCAACAAAAAAAAGGGGAGGCGGGGAAGAGAGGGAGAGCGAGATGAAAGCCAGGAGAAGAAACAGGCAGCACCACTCCGATGAAAAACGAGTTCTGCCCTGTCTCCTGGCTTGGCTGCTCGGTGTCAACAAGGCAGATTTCTTTTCACTAAGGCAGAGATACAGCGCGTATCTTCAACGCCCAGATCTCATGTATTATTTAAGCTCGACATGGATCATCTCAAATGAACTAAAATTAATGTCATGGAAACCTTTCAGGACTTTTTATTGCTTTAGCGGCAATGCAAAATTCCTGCCACGTGCACGGGTAATCAGAACTTGTTTTTTAGCACAACAAGGCTGGCTCCGCGCACGTACTTTGAGAGCCTCTCAGACACATTTCTCCCCGAAGCCCAGAGGAGTTGTGTCTGTGTGAGCAAACTCAGGCTCTGGCTTTTCATGACTTTCAAAGAACTGGCAGCAGTTTTGATCCCGGCTCCTCTGCCCTCTGCAGATTGGCTGCTTGCTCTGTCCCTCTCCTTCCAACCCTCTTTATATTCTCTTTACCTCGGGGTATGTATGCAGTGCAGAGGTAGCAGTGAAACCCGCCAGCTCAGGTGTCTCTGCAGATGAGGCTGTGTGGGGGGAGCTGAGTGCAGCCTAATTTAGCCCTGCTGTCACCAATTCATTTAAGGCTGGTTTAGCTGTGCCTACCTGACACTCACCACACTCGTTCTTACCACCGTGTCCCCATTCTCAGTGCTACGCTTCCAAACACTGTATGTTTCATCATTATCCTTTCCAGTGGGTTGATCCCCTCATAAATTAGTCCTTTTTCTTCCCAAACAAATGCTGGTACCAACTCCTAAACCCCTTTGCATTTTGAGACTTACCTTACACTATACCTTAACTACAGGGCTCACAAGTTCTATTTTTCCACAGTCCTGAGTGCCTGAAATGCAAATAGCAATGCCTTCAGATGAAAAAATGTCATCTCTTTGTCCTGCAGAGCATCAGCATGTACATTACGATATAAGACAACTGTGACTTTGGAAAAAAATGAGGCACTGAGAAACAAAACCTAAAGCAGGAGCTGCATCAGGGAGAGGTGGTGTAGAAGGAGGAAGAAGAAAGCAGAAAGCATCTTCTACTTATGTGCTGTAGATGTCTCATTAACAGCAGCAAGAATAAATCTACTTTCCCTACGTATACTGTTTTGACTCACTCCTTAGCCATTTGGGCTTATAAAAGATCAAAATTTGGAGCTGCTCATCAGGTAAACACGTGAACAGAGCAAGGACAGGACTGCTGCACCTGGTCCTCTCACAGACTGCATCAAAAGGCTGGTAGCTACCTGCCTCTCCCCTTCACCCCCCAAAACCAGTGACCAAAACAAGAGCTGCTTAGAGTGAGGCTTCAGCAAGGAAGCATAACACAACCATTTCAGCCACAGGCCTCCTGCAAGGGATGCCCTGGGGAGATGCAGGAGCCAGCGCCTCCTGTTTCAGCAGGGAAACATGCTTGGAGCTCCCCAGCCCTCACACGTAACGGGGGCACAGGCTGGGGGGCACTTTACAGGATTTGGGAAGTTGGAATTCGGTGGCATCTCTCTGGCAGCACATGATGACTACGTTATTAAAGTTATAAGTGTGTTATATGGATTGTTAAACTCTTCAGTAAGGACTGAAAGGAGAGCAAGAGAGGCTCTGGGAGCACACAGACTGGAAGAGCTGTATGGTGTGATGGACGTGGAGCAAGGGACACGCCACTGGGAAAGACGGGGAGGGAGCAGCAGGGCTACTGAGCATGCAGCAGACTTGAAAATGGGTCAGAGCCAGCCTGCCAAAACGTGCAGGGCTGTGCATGAGGGCAGATAGACTGGTGCTCAAACAGGTACGATGCTCTTCTCGGGGCCTCTAGGATTTAGTCAATGTAAAGAATTCAGCTGGCTGCGTCTCAGGTCAGCTCCTTCGCTGGTAAGATCTGTGGCAAAGAAAGCTAGAAACAAGAGCCTGCCCCTCCTTTTTGGGGAGCTGCTCTGAAGCTGGGGCACTGCCCCTGCTGCCCACGTGTGCTGTCAGGGAGCCACGAAGGCTGGCACAGGACAGGGAGCTGGGAGCAGAGCAGGATGATACCGCAGGCACACGCAGTGGCCTCACCAACACAGAGCTGGGATGGACATCAGCAGGTCCAGGGCAAGAAACAGGGTCAGGCACAGTCCCACAACCATCCCGTGAGCCTGCAGTGATGGGGCAGGGCCAATATCAAGCTGAGAAGCACATCCACTGGTTCCAGGTCAGGGCTGGAGCCGTGGTGGTATGAGAGCATCCCAGATGGTGCAGTGCAGCACGGGTGGAAGCCAGTGGTCAAGCTCCAGCTTGAGAGTAGTTCCCAAAGGAAAGCGATGGCCTGCCCCTCCTCTTAGCTTCCTTCAGCACAGCTCTTATCAGTGAGGGAGCTGAGCTTGGCCTCTGACAGCTCAACTCCTAACCTTCCTAGCTAAACCCCTAAAAGGGGCTGTGGCCCAGGCCTGACAGCTCACATTCCTCGTGCTCCGTATCAGTTGCAGGCGACAGCATGGGAGAGAAGCAAAGAAAAATTGCTGAAGACAGACAAAACTTGGGCCTGTTGCAGCAAGGTTTGAAGGCCACTTGTCAGCTGAGGGAAGCAAGCTCTCAGCCCTCTGAAAGTCAGTCTGCACTGTGACCACAGGTTTCAAATACTCCTTTAGAGTTTGAATCCCTGAAGAGAGGATCTAGAATAAAAGGGAGAGAGGGAGGACCCCTAAGACCTTCACATCCTCTACC
Source organism: Aythya ferina (assembly GCF_964211825.1). Taxonomy (NCBI): domain Eukaryota; kingdom Metazoa; phylum Chordata; class Aves; order Anseriformes; family Anatidae; genus Aythya; species Aythya ferina. Next base: position 10,753,994 of record NC_140298.1, read on the forward strand.
CTTTAACTTCAATGGGATGGAGAAGGAGGGAGAACCACTGATGATGGACCCAAACTGGACGTTACTTTGTTCTTTTGTTCATGGAGAAGTATGCATTATATCCAAACATCACACCAGAGCTGCACTCTTGACTTCAGGATGCAGCAGCTTACACAGCCCAATTTAAAATGCCTTGCATCCCCTGGAATGTGTAAAAGATGCAATAAAATTTTTACAGGCTGCCATTATAATAGACTTTTCCCTCTTTGGTCTTTCTTCCCACACTCTCTCCAAAGCCCTCACAGCTCAGCGTGTGGGCAGCACAGCCTTTTCCCATCCAGTCGCCACGTTGCAACATTAATACTAGGCAGTAAAGGCATGGCAGCCCGCGATGAACAGAGGGCTTTTTGAGTCTTTCATCCTTAGATAACATCTTTTCCTTCCATGTAGTCAGACTGGCAGTGCAGCTGGGCCAGTCTGATGAGAGGATGGTGCTAATGCAGCTTCTTGGGCAGCTGCCGGACTCAGCAAGAGCAGTGCACATAGTCCTGTCCCTGAAGAAGAAGTTTTTCCTCCATTTACTGCTCTGCTACCATGCACAACGCTGCAGAGCATGAAATCCAACGCTGTCCCTAAGCTTGCAACACCAGAGGTACAATTAGGTCATGTTCTGGGTACGTGGTTCAAGCAAGACCTAAGACAACTCAAGTGAAGAACCTTCCACTTGGGAAGCAGCTTGTGTGCACAAGTATATCTGTCTGCTGCCACCATAAAATGAAATAGCAGTGATACCAGAAACACTTTCCAAAAGAGTCTGAAAATGCCCTTACATTGTTCTACCTGCAGTAACTTATTTACTGCCTGCTTTTTAAAACACTGACTCCTCAACTCCTCCATAGCTTGTTGCTGTATTGCTTCATTCCAGCCAGGTTGCACCTGCTAAGTACACCCTGAATCAGGGACCTCACCCAGAGAGAAACGTCCTGGTTAAGCTACGTAAGAATAACAGAACCCAGGTCCTCAGGCAGATTTACTCTGCATCTTCAAGCCCAAACAGCTCTAAGCTGATACTTTCATTCCAGGGTGGAGAAATCAGAATACTGACTGCCATCACGAGATGCTCAAGTGTCTGCTATTTTTTTTTCCTTCATGTACCATCAAAATCGGTTTCTCTGTGGCTGCATAAAGCCTGTCACGATCCAACTGTAGAAATCAGAGCCAGGTGAGCCACATCCTGGATTTTGTTTTCCTAAAGCACGTACTAGAGATGGAACAGACTGTCATTGCCACTTTAAATAAGAAAGGCTCAAGATCAGTAACAAAGTCAATGAATTATTTTGCCCAAATACATCACTACCTATATGCATCAGGTCGAGAGCAAGGCTGTTAATGGACAAGCTCATGGTCTCCTCTTCATTTTCCAGTCAGATTATAAAGATAGCTGCTTGGTTTCCTGCTTGGTTTCCTCCCTAGGCTGGCAGCTTTTGGAGTGGCAAGCGATGGTGCGGCCATACATGACACAAGGTTTTGTCTATTTCTAAGAAAAGACAGATCTTAAAGGAGGTGCAAGCTGGTGAAATACTCACCATATCATGCTGCTGCCAAAAGCAGCCCGCAGACACTAGTTAAAGTTGTCTTTAACTTAACTTTTAAGTTAAAGTTGTCTTTAACAAGAGCTACCAACACTAGGACAGTGGAGACCTCCAAAAAAATGGAGATTAGATGATGGAACTGCTATCATCATGGAAGTCTTGAAAGAATCAAAAGGAGAGCACAGCTTTTTTGTAATATTACAACAGATTTCTGTGCTCTCTTCCTCCAGCTCTTCCCTGAGAAACATTTTGTTTGCTGAAACACCGTGCCAGGGCACTGCTAATGCCCATTCTCCAGCACCCGTTAAAAGTGAGAATATAGCACTGCTGCTTCCTCCTGAAACAGCCTGTGAACTGGTTTGTATTCTTGATTGTTTTTTTCCTGCTGGTTTAACTTCGTTCTTCCTTTTAAAATATCCTTATTTCCGTAGGTATCAGGAACAGACGTTTCATCCTGGCTGAGGACGCTGTATGATGGGAACGATTTGAACGATTAGCACCCAACACAAAAATAAAACAGGGCAGAGGAAAGGCTGGACTAGCTAGGACTCGGAGCGGAGAAAACCCGTCCCACACAGCTGCTTTCTGGGTCCCTAAAAGAGGATCCAAGCTGAAGCTGTACTGAGTACACCCAGGTGCAGAACGAGGGCCGGGTTTCGTTTCTTTTCAATCTGAACCAAAGGGCTGGTTTTCAGCATAGTTTCATTTGTCCAGGGGGCCTTTAAGAGGAGGGGCTTTAATTTGCATCTGGCTTCAGTTTCGGGGGCTCGCAGCAGCGGCGCTTCCCGAATCCTTCTCCCTCACATTAATTGGGCACTCATGCGTAACTCAATTGGGCACTCATGCGTTAATTAATTGGGCGTGCAAGCGTGAAGCAATCGGCTTCTCATGCATGAATCAGCTGGGCGCCCATGCATGAATTAACCGGGCGTGCAGGCGTGAGCTCATTCAGCACTCAGGCATGAGCTGATGGGGCGCTCATGCGTGAACTCTCGGGGCACTCGTGTGTGAAGGCAGTAAACCCCGTAATTTATGCCCGAGATTTTCCACCCTCCACCTCTGGAAAACACACATAAGAACCGTTTCAACATAAATCCATTACAAACTCTACTTTCAACATCATCACAAGCTTCATGCACACCAATTATGAGCTCCACCCCTACCCCTGGGGGCCAGGAAGCAGGGATAAGCACTGCGTCTTGCATACTTTGACCAGCTCAGCACTACGAGCTTGTTTGTTCTGACCAAAAGCCTCCCTTTTGCTCAGTTAACACCTTTTAGCAGGCCCTTACTCTGAAGGAGACCCTCCCCAGCCCCTTGAAGTGCTGCAGGGCTCTCTGAGACCTGTTTTGGGAATGCATTCAGCCCCTCTGCACTCCACAGCTCAGCAACATGCAGCAATCCCAGGTTTTCCCAGCCTCACTGTGCCTTCAGGGAGTGCTCCTGGATCACTCACATGAATGTTTCGGGCCACAGGGGCAGGGGCTTGAAGCAAAATCCACTCCACCTCTTCCCAGACCCCTTCCCAGCCCACAGGAGCTTGTTCCAGTAGCCTCCAACTCCCCATGCCCACACCCTGTCCCCACCTAACCCCCTGCGGACACAGCAGGCACACCACAAATTCCCAATACCAGAATCTGGCCTGCCCTGGCATTTTGGGAGGCCAACAACAGTTCATATCAACTTCAGAGCCAGCTGCCACCCGCACGGGGCACTTGGTGGCTGTCCCCTGCCCTGCCACGTGTGCTCAGCCTGGCACTCGTGTGAGCTCACAGGGCACTGGGGGTGCACACTCATCGGGTGCTCGTGCATGCACTAATTGAGCGTTCGTGCCCAAGTAAATTGGGTGCTCATCCAGAAGTAATTGGGCTCTCGAGCATGAATTGATTGGGCTCTCAAGCATGAACTAATTGGGCGCTCATGCGTGAACTATTTGAGCAATAAAGCATGAACTAATTGAGCACCCATGCGTGAAGTAATTGGGTGATCATGCATGAACTAATTGGCCACCCATCCCATGCCTGTATGGATTAGACACTCAAGCATAGACTAAACGGGCACTCATGCATGAACCGAACACGTGCCCATGCATAAATGCAATAAATCCTGCAATTCATGCCCAATAAATTCTTCCCCTCACCTCTGCAAAACACTTAAGAGCTGTTTCAACGTAAATACATTACAAACTTCATCTTCAACATCCTTGCAGTCTTAATATACAGCCATTATAAACTTCATGCTTCTTCTCTGCAGACCAGAGAGTAGGGAGCTAAAATAATAGTGGTACGTAGACTTCCTAAAAATTCATTCCTTTCCCCCAAATAGGAATTAACATCGTTCAGTTGATCCTACCTATCACAAACTCCCCCCTTTGCCCTTGTAGGCCATACCACACGGGTTAATATTGTCACGGCGTGCTCATTCACTTACCAGAACTCCACCTCTGCCCCCTGAGAACCAGATTACAGGGGTTATCACCAGGAAAGTCTGAACCTTCATCCACCATGAGCTCCACCCTTTGCCCATACGAACCAGATTATTGCAGTCAACCTTATCGCATTCTGAATGCATGTACTCTTCACAAACTTCAGTTCTCATCCCCGTGGATCAGACTGTAGGGGTTAATATTATACCAGCACACGTATTATGTCCCTCAGGGCATAAAATGCAGGGCTGACTGCATTTACGCATGAGAGCCAGACAAGCTCACGTAGGGATGCCCAACTAGGTCAGGCTCAAATGTCCAGCAAACTCATGCATGAGCACCCAATAAGTACGTGCATGAATGCTAAACTAGGTCACACATGTGCATACAGTTAATTCATCCCTGAGCACCCTGCCAGTTCATGCATGAGAGCCCCATCAGCTCACCCAGGAGTGCCCACTGGATTCGCACATGGGTGCACATTTAATTCACATCCAAGTGCCAGGTTAATTCCTGCCAAACCGCCCAAATAGTTCATGCATGATTGCCCAGTTAGTTCATGCATGAGTGTCCTGCTAATTTACACTTGATTATCCAATTCATTCTTGCATGGGTGCACAATTAATTCATGCTTGAGAACCCAGTTAGCTCTCACATGCACATCCACTCGACTCAAGATGCCCCATTAACAGCCCCATGACTGCACAAACATATCATATATGATCAGGTAATTCATGCATCAGCACCTACAGGACTGACACATGATCTCACAGGAGAGCTATTTGGTGCACCATTTTACTACCCAAGTGGGGAAATGCCTGTGTTTTAGCAAGAAAATGCTGTTGAGCAGCCACTTTAGGTCTGGACAAAGCCCTACAGCCAGTTTGACTCATGAACCTACTGGTACCTCCAACAGTGGTGTTAATCTGTGCTTGCACTATCTTCATCGCCTGCTTCGTACGCTAGTGCATAGAAAACAACTGAAAAAAAAATCTGCTGTATTCTTGATTTTGTGTTTTGTGGGAACAAGTTATGAAATTTATAATAAGTGCACCCATTATGTTAACCCTGTAGACCACAGGGGCAATGGGTAGAGTTTATAATGTATGTACATGTATATCCAAACTGCTGTGACTTCTTGGTTACATGTGTTGCAGGAACAAGAAGTGAAGTTCATAAAAACTTCGGATTGTTGTATTAACCCCCTGGAGTGTGATCCATGCGTGTGAGAGCTGGAATTTGTGAAGAACACATACAGACTGCGGTAAGATTGACCCCAATAACCTCATTTGCATTGGCAAGGGGTCGAGCTTGTAATAGAGAAAAGTTTGGGCTGTGATGATGAAGACCAATCTGGTTCTCAGGAGGCTAGGGTCGAATTTTAGTAAGTGCACATGTACATTGTTATATTAACCTCTGTACAGTCTGGTCTACAGAGACAAAGGTGGAATTTGCGATGAGTAAGGTCTTCTGACTCTGATGTTAGCTCCTGTGATATGGCTCACAAAGCAAAGAACAAAATTTTAGAGAGTATACGGACCCATCGGTGCTATATGAATTATTACTATCAAATGCATTACAGAGGGAAGGGGAAGACTATTGTACAAATTGCAGGATAAACTGCCTTCATGCATGCACATCCAGTCACTTCTTGCTTGAGTGGGCAGCCATTTCCACTCCAGCACTCGGTTAATCCGTAGGCAGCTGCCCAGTTAGCTCACGCATGGCCACCCGAGTAGCTCATGCATGCGTTCACAACCAGCTCACGTTTGAGTGCCCAATCGGTCTACGCATGAGTACTTGATCAATTTTTTTTGAGCTCTCAATTTACTTGTGCATGAATGCTCAGCTGTACACACAAGTACCCAGCGCGTTCACATGAGGGCAAGTTTCCTTGGATTCCACTTGTCTATAAAGCCAAGGCTCGATGCCACCAGACACATCCCATTTCTTATTTGCCTTCCCATCCCTCTGGGCCTTGCACAGGTAGCTTTGAACTGTTTCACACCTGTTTACACGTTGTTCATACCTACTCACCCACCACCAAGACGCACAGACATACCATGTACACCCCAGGCTCTCAATACCACGATCAGGGCTCCTTGCTGAGCCTCAGTCATCCACGTTATTCCAACCCCAGCAATGCCAGGCCTGTGACACTGACAGCTGTCCTGGGCCCAATTTTGTTGCCAGCAAGGCAGCCTCCATTGGGGGAATTTTTGCTTAAGTTGACACTGGCAATTAACACGAACTTCTAATCGTTGTTCTGGGTAATGAGGAGGAAAACAAGCAATTGAACATTAAGTAAACACCTTTTCCTCCCCCTTCCCCAGTTTCAATTTTCCTTGCTTTCACCATAGGTTAATCTATCAAAGGCTTGAGAAAGCCCTGCAAACCTTCACAGTACTCACGGCAATGTAAGAGGGAAGCCATAAGGCCTCAAGAACATGCTCAGTGCTGAAGAACCACGCGCCCCTAAGCAACAATGTCAAGTGATGGTTGAATGCACGATTCGTCACGCTGCATGGGAAAACAAAGGACTTGGGCTTCCCAAATGCACCCCAGTACCTCCTGGACTACTACTATACCACTTGGGCCACGCAAAGCTTTCAGCAATTCAATGTACCAGACAAGTGATTCCTTTGCAACAGGCAGCCTGGACTGCATTCAGAAGCCTGGCCCGTTTCCTGCATGGCTCTGCCCAGATGCATCTGAACTTTCAGCTGACGCTGAAATGCAAACCACTCACAGCCCATAATACCACACTTTCTAATCTCTGAAATCCCACATTATGTCCTACAGGCAGGAGGTTTAGGCCTTAAAATGCCAGTGTTAACAGAGTTGCATTGACAGAAACAGCTTTTTGTCCTGAAAACTCTCAGTGCATTGACACCAGATCAGGGCCCAGCAGTGTGCCAGCTGCAAGACACTGGTGTTGACCCCTGGACTTGCTACGGTGTCTCTCAACCTAAGCAAGTAGGGGGTAAAAAGCTGTAACCTGATCAGAGTGTAAAATAAACCTCTTTGGCTGTGTTTTGTCAGCGCAGAACAGCTGGAAGTGGTGGCAATAGTGGCTGTAAAAGTACTGCTTGGCTGTGAGCTTTAAACTGTCGCACTCACAGAGCCATCACCATAAGGCAAGGGCTGAGTGTCTCCTGACAGACAGGAGGAGAATACCTACCCCCTGTCTGTCCCCACTCCTGCCTCACACCTAGATAAATGGAGGTTTTGCATGGCCAGCTAGTCCCTGTGTTCAGGAGAGCCACACAAAACCCCTTCCTTCGAGGCCCAGGAGGGCACCCTGGGTCGTTTAGTTCAGCCACACACATCTACCTCGTTACCCATCCCCAAAATTAGCATGGAAATTAAACGCCGCATCACAAGACCCCGGCGTTTAAATTCACTCTCATTCCCTACCCAAATCCAAATTTCACATTCTGCCACGAGCTGACAAGATAATTGTTAAGTAATTACACTGTCTTCATTTCCAAGCACAGCAAAGATGCAGCAGCGAGAGAATGTACAAGTATGATAAAAATTACACGTGGGGCTGCTTTGCAAAACTGACCCAGCTGGCCAGCGTGTTACCAAATAAGCACTTGCCTGGAAGGAAGCGGTGACTGAAGAATGCTTCAGAGCTCTGCTTACTGTTCTAGATGACGTTAGCACTTGCAGATAAAATAAGGCAGGGTAACAAGAAACGGGAGCTCCCCCGTCAGCTCTTCCCTCACATAGCAATGTTGGGGCACCCCCAGTGTGACACCCGTTGCCACAATTGGCACCTGGGTGGCACAGTGGGTACAAACGATGGGTGGGGGAACTCAGGAGGAATTGCTAGATGTTTGTCAACAATCAGATAACTCCAGAAGTTTCTGGTGTACTTCTACACTCTAATTATGGCAGTCGAGGTAGGTCTACCTGATTCAACCTCAAAAGCAGCTCAGCTGAGGAGTCCTAGCTCTGCCCAGGTAGGAACAATATGGCCTGCAAAAATCCTGCTGAGGAGCTCAGGCTGCCAAGCTGCTGTGGCTCTCCTCTGCTGGCACCGGAGGGAGCCAGTTTGATGCTAGTTGAGCAGACGTGCTCCAGAAGGGCTGTTCTTGCACTGAGGTGTTTTCAGGATCACTGACCTCCATGACATTACCACAGCGTAGGTATTCCATCCCTGTAGCTGCTTTGCCTACAAGCTGCAAGATGGACCAGGAAGTCCCATTCCTACTCAAGATTTCAGCAACCAGTTATGAACAGCCTTCCCTGCTGTTTGCCATAAGCTAGTTTTATTGCTTCCATGTTGTATTTGCCAATTCAGAGGGACATGTCAGCTCAGCAGGAACCCTAGGTCCCAAAAGAACAGCTTTTAGCTGCATCCAGGCTCTACAGAAGCTCAGGCAGATGGTGGAAAAAAAAAAAAATCAAACCAAAAAAAGAATTTTGATTTGGTTCAAAGATATCAACAATATTACCATTTGGATGAAAAATCTGTCCTGTTTGGAAATAGAAAGGAGCAGATGAAAACTAATGATATTCAAAAAGCTAACAATCAGCAATAGCCAAGATGAACAGCACACACAGACAATAGTTGCATCCAGCAAGCACCAAATGAGGACATCTAATTAGCCTGCATGGCCTCGTTAGGGGGTGTGCCAACATGGCTACTTTGCTTCTAGGACCCCCAGTCAATGCAGGGCACTGTGATTACCTGGAAAACGGTTCCTTTAGGGGCAATAGAGAGGTCTCACACATGATGCGTTGCATGGTGCAGAGGTGTGCCCAGCCTGCTCCCTCACAAGCAGCAGGATGTCCTCAGAGCAGCAGGAACTGCTAAGGATGGAGGTTAAACAACAGTAGAGGACTTGAAAGGTCAAAAATATTTATCATGCCCAGCTAATGAACCCAGTAACAAGAATATAAATCAGGTCTTTGACACACTGAACAATACAAGACAACTTGTAGGCCAAGTGCATGTGATTGTATGCAAAGCATACAATGACTGGACGTGCACTGTCTTACAACTTCCAAATGTGCCAAACATCATGCAAAGCATTTCTGGGTGGTTTCCACACATTCTCCAATTCCAACATGCATGTGCATCTGAGCACTTTCCAGAGGCCGCCCACAACCTGTGCTCCTGTGCCTGGCCCTACTGCTTTTTTTTTTTTTTCTTCTTCTTTTTGCCTATTTGAATAACATCTCTGCACCAGCAATGCCGGCTGGTTAGATCTCTCTTCTCTAACATTTTTTTTAGGGTCAAGACCATTGCAGAAACAAGAGGCAATGAAAGCACAGAACAGAGCTGTGACAGGGAGGTGAGGAGGGGAGAGCTCGTTAGTCACCCACAATCAACTGAAAGTTTGCTGTGAAAACAACTTGACAAGTCAGCAGTGCAGTTCAGACCTTGTAGGACTGCCAGTGCCCTGGCCCAGCCTGCAGGGCATCTTTCAGCAACTGGCATTTCAAGGTCTAACAAGCTAAGACATCCTGTCCACCTCCACACAAACACAAAGCTTTGTTTGCCTTTACATGATTTGATGGAAATAAGGCTTTTACCCATGCAGCCCACATGTCCTAGCTCGACCTCCTGCCACCCTGGGCTCAGAGGTACAATCAGAGGGCAATACTCATCTCACTGAATGTCTGCCTCCACAGCCCTGGTAGGAAATCTGCTCAGTAGAGTCAAAGAAATGATGCCCCAGATCCAGTTCAAGTGAACGTCCAAAGTAAGGCACTTAATTCCTGCTCCAATGGCATCTGTTTTCTCTTAGGGAACGTGCAAGGCCATCGGCGATAAGCACAACAGTAGAAACTGGAGATGTCCACACTAAGTGAGATGAATCTGAGCCAAAACATTTCAAAATCAGTGTTTATCTCAGTGCTCCTGATACTGAGATACAGCGGTACTGTTCTTGATAAAATAAGGCAAGAGAAGTCACAAAACATAACTTCGAGGCTCCTGTATTTAAGCTTTTTAGGCCTGGTTTCCTATGCCATCACTGAAGGTTAACAGAACGTGGTATAGAGAAATGTCCTAAGCAAAGTGACTGGGGTCAACTCACTCAGGAAATAAACTGCAGGAAGTGTTAGGTGTCTTGAGAAGACCTCCCCAGGAAACCACACGTCCAACCTGAAACCTTTTTCCTTCACGGATTCAGTAGGGGAACCAAATAAGCTTGACGGGCCTGAATCATTCCTTTTGCTGATCAAAAAGGGTAGGGAACTATACAAGTTATTCTTTGGGACTAATCTCAGCATTAAAATACTGTGCATCAGAAGCTACGAAAAGGTACCACTAACATGAAGGTCTACAATATTTTGGGGAACAAAACAGGGAGATGTTTTTTTGCAAGGTAACCTGCCTGGAAACCAGACCACCCCACAAAGTTTATGCAGATTGACACAAATCAGACAGAAAGCCCCCACACCAGGCTCTCTACTGTTTTCTGCTGGGAAAAAAAAAAAAAAGACCTTCCTTGGCAGGCTCATAATTTTTATATGAGGCTGGGCTGACTCATGCTGTGTAAGACCAAGTCTGACTCAGTTAAGTCAAAGTTCCCAGTGATACCACTGCTACAGGCTACAAAATAAGCATCCCTGTCCTGCCTAACCTTCAGCACCTCATTTTATTACTCAAATTTGTAGTCTTATGTTCTTTACAAAGGCCACAAAGAAGCATTCTGACACTGAAGGCAGAATAATCATTTGGCAAACTTACATCACAAGTAAAAAAGAAATTATCTCTGTTTATTTCAAAGAAATGTACTTGATTCTGTTTTGGTAGCTACCACAAGAGCTACCTGTATTTATTTAGGCTTTAATGTATAGAGCACTAACAGGGCCCTATACATCATTCTTTGCACAAGCTTTAAATAGTCTTAGCTTATGTCTTACCAGCAGCATCTCAGAAATACCTGGGGAACAATCCAGCTCCACCATGTGAGATGGTTCTGCAGCTCCTTTAGTCCTGTGCCAGGATGCCTGCAGCTTTTCACCCATCCTCAGATAGTTCCTGCATCAGGCACACAGCGCCAGGAGCACCAGAGCTTCCTTAAACCAAAACCTTTGTCTCATGTGCGTGAGGGTGGTGTCATTTTCATAGTCTCCTTGGTACCACAGCCCAAGAGCACCTTTGAACATTGGTGACACAAGCAAACCTCTGGTTTGCTCACAGATAAACCCAGGAAAAGTTGAATTGAGGCCCAAAACCATGGCTAACATGAATCAGCCGGCTCCCTCAGGGTTAAAGTTCATCCAGCTGAAGACTCAGCCGTGTTTATATATTGTCTTACTCCCCAGAGGAGTAAGCAAAGCTGCTTTACCTCGAATACTCATAGAAATACTCTCGGGGCTGCCTTGCCAAAGCAACCTTGCTGAACCTTGTTATTCATCACAGCAGCACATGCGAGTACTGCAGCCCCCAGTATATCAAACCACGCCAGGCTGTCTGTAGCTCTTAATTGACACTTTGGACTTCCCACTCTTCCCAACCACCACCCTTAGAAAAAAAAAAAACAGAGCGGACGCCAATTTCCCTGCTGGTGCAGATGAATACACTTCCACTGACACCGAGACGCTTCAGCCAACGTAAACAAGCTCAAGACTTGAGTCTGGTTGCTGTTTCTGCTCCTGTGCACGGCGGCTTTCAGATCCAGCAGAGTTCTTGCAGGATGAGTAACAACCTACCAGTTATCTCCTCAAGCAGCTCTCATGGAAAGGTTTCCAGGCCTGGACAGCACAGATCTCCTTACCAACAAGTTTGAGCTCAAGCAAAGGAAGAAATGGCTTGTCCAGGGCTCTTAGCTAAACAACAGCCAAACGAGGCTATGCCCAAGCCCCGGAGACCAGGTTGCAGACCGGCTGTTTCACGATTACATCTGGCCACATTTCTTTCCAATGAGGGACTTGAAAATGAGGAACCTTTTCATTTTTTTTTTTTATTGCTCAAAACCACAGCTACTACTCCGAGACACATTTCTGAGCTTTAAAAAAGGCCGCTTTCAGCATTCCTAATGTTCACTGTTTATAAGCCATGACTTTACTGAGAGATTTTTTTTTTTCCCCTGCATAGTTGAATATGCCCTGTATCTAGAGGGTAATTTGGGCTTTAATCTGCACTAAACGCTAGAATGTCGGACAAGTGAAGCATTTGATGGTGATGATAATGAGTAGCCCATTAAAGGTAATTTTTAAAAAGTTAATGAGCTCTCACTAAGGGACCGACACGTACTGTAATGAAAAATGTTTGCATAAAGAATATAACTTTCTAGCTATTTATTTTACTTTATAGAGAACCTATAAAACTTTTTAATATGCCTTCAATTAATTCAGCACTTTAGATGACTCTTGAGTTTTATTTTCACTCTTGTTTTGCCAGAGTTGGATACAGAAATCTAGTTTTCTAAGGAAAGCAACTGATATCCCAATCAATCACTCTTTTACCACCCTATTCTCTATTCAATGTCCACGGATTCAGCCCCCCCTTAATTAAGGGAACTCAGCAATGCGGTGATTTAGTGATAATGACTCTTGCCATTTCTTTAGCTGTGTGGTCACTGTTAACCACTATTTGAATTTACCAGCATAAATAAAGCCCTTCTGTGACTAAACAAAGTTAAAGTAGCAATAAATTCAGCCTGCCATGTACACTTGGTTAAACCTTTAGCCAACATAAATACAAGCGGCCTTTTGCTGTGATTTGCATGGTACAATGACATCATACATTTCCAAACAGAACAGCAAGACCACGGCCAAAAAGCTAACAATTCCCTTACGTGAATCAAATTGCAACAATCTCGAGTTTGTAGCACTGACTGCTCAGTTTCTGGCTCCTCCGCCCTCTGCTCCCCTGTGACCACATTATAAAATAATCTATACGGTGATCTCAATTTTGCATTTTCTACATGATTATGTTTTGGCAAGGGGACTCCTCGTGTTGTCTCTCTGCAGGAGTTTTTGTTTTGTTTTGTTGGTGGTTTTTGTTTTTTTTTTGAAAGTTACTGAAAAGTCGAGATTTGTCAGCTCCGAGTCAAACCCAACTTCTCCATGCTGAACCAAATCCTAGGAGGAACAAAGGCTACAAAGGGCTGCGTGCAGAAAGAGACAGAAAAGAAAAACCAGACATAAAGACTCTCAAGTGGAGGCTGTGCTAAGCAGAGCTACACAAACTAGGACTGATGGAAGGGAGCTATAACCATTTCGATGACAATTTTTAGGCAGCAGTGACACGTAGATGGACAAGGAAGCTATCGTACTACCTTAGATTTTTTTGAGGCAGACCTGAAGTGTAACTCTGCTCACCTTTTAACTCACTAGAGTCTCTCCCAGAGAAAACAACCGCACTGGAGGACAATGCACAGCCCAGAACCACCTGAATTCTCTTTACACACAGCAGCTTTGTTACCAAGAACATTTGCCACAGAGCACCAACCTCAGTAAGAGTTCACTTAATCCATCAAAACCAAGGCAAGCCTAAATCCAGGAGGCTGAGCTGGAGGCACATACAAGGCAGCACCCAAGACTGCCTCAAGAAGAAAGTGGCTGCTCCTGAGGGCTTTTATCCCCTTCAGGGCAGCCCCTGGCAGCTGGGACTGGCCAGGAGCAGCACGAGGTGCTCCTGCAAAGCATGAGGTGCTTCCTCCTAACCCAGAGGAACATGCTCACATGGCTCCTGGTGGGAGCTGCTGCTAGCTGCCCATAGCAGGGAAAATGCTGCTTCCTCTGGTGTTCCCATGAAAAACACTTCCAAAAGCCTGGCAGGTAGCTCTGCTAGGCGGTAGCACAGCTATTTTTGCACTGCTAGTACTGCTACTTTTAAAACAAAGCAAACAAATAAGCCAGGGGTGTTGCTGACCCTGCTTCTGAGCTGACAAACCCCATCCACAGGTAGCGGTGAGCCAGTAATTGCTTCTGTATCACAGCAATTAAGGTGAGAGGATGGGAGTCCTCGGGAGCTACTGGAGTGGAAGGACAAATATTCTTCTCTTTCCCCCCTCAGCACCAGCCTGGTTTAATCCAGAACTACAGCTTACTTCTAGAAAGTGATTTTTTTATTTTTAATCCTGTAGTAGTGATTTCTTCCCTTAAATAAAGTAAAACAAACTTTCTAATGCAAGAAGGAGTCAAATATGACATTGTATTACAGACATGTTATTGATCCAGAGATGGGCAAAGGATGAAAGAGGAGGAAAACTCTGAGCCCGTGTTCATGACTATTAAGAAAGGAGAAAACTTAATAACTAATCGGAGAAGCCATAAAAATGGCAACAAGAAGCTTTTGCCTCAACCAGCTTTGTGCTGAGCTGTATAACTTTATGTCACTTTTTATTTACATTTTCATCATGAAAGTTTTGTTGAAAGAGAAGCCCAAGAAAAATATTGTAAGGCTGGTCTTTATAACTGATTATATTTTTACAGTACTCTAAAAACAAAGAGATAAAGCAAAGTCACTCATATATCGGCTTATTCTCTACTGTCTCTTTATTCTCTTAAGCCTGTGTTGAGTAATAATTCTTGACTTCTAAATCATGACATATTAAGGATGAAAAAGACTTCACATTCTTTTTTTTCCCCCTCCCTTTCTTTTTATTATTCCTTTTGAAAGATCTGCAAAGGGCTGAAATATCATCCAGGTCTCTACGAGGCCAATCAGTACAATGCTTATTAAGCACTACACAGAAGACGTGATCTATTTTTAATTAAGCCATCTTTGAACAATGCAACGTAAGGAACCTGGCTTTTGAACTGAAAGGCAATCAGTGAATGGATGGTGAGTGAATTAAAAGTAAACAGGAGGAAGAATTCCAAATACAGGGAGGGCTCAGAGGGGATTTCCAAAAAAAAAGAAAAAAAAAAAAAAAGTGTGCTCAAAGAAAAAAATGAAGATTTTCTTATCATAATTTTGAGGACGCATTTCGTTCCCTATTTTGAATCACTTTGTAAAGCCACATCAGGTTGTTTGTAGAAACAATTTGTTAGCAAATACGTGGTTCTCCTCTGCCCGGAACATTAGAAACTGCAACATATATACAACACTTACTGATGTTTAAGTATCAATCAGATTGTGTATTATTTGAGCAGAGTACACATTCAAGTCCACTTTACACCGTTATGGAACAGACTAAACAAACCTGACCTCGGGGGTGACCCTCGTAGGATCCCAAAAGATTGCAAATGTATAGTAGGCAGTCACCATGAGACTTTTACAGCCTGGTAATGGCATGCAAATGACACTCTGTCTCTGTAACGCAGCCAAATTCTGGGCTTGTATATGAGAGTAATTTCCTGAAGAATTTGGGGAAAATGTGATACTTTTCCTTTTATGTATGAAATTCACAACATCTCGTCCTTTTACTAGAGGACTGCAGGGAAAGCACCGACAAACTCCCCGCCGGGCCGTACTGTTCCCTGTAGCAGCACCTCTCCAAAAGCCTCCCTCTGGAAGCGCTGTGGGCATGTTTCCCCAGCACACAGGATGCTGAAACCACTTTCCGTACCTCAGAAAACACACCCAGCACCTTGCTGCAGTATCTGTAGGAAGGAATCCCCTTCAGAGCCCAGCTCCAGGCAGGAGAGGATGGAGAATGCTCCACATTGCCCTGTGGAGGACCTGTTCTCCCTCTCCAACATCTCTACGAGGTGTAAGGAAACCAACTGAGGTTAGCTCCATAAAGTCAGTCAGTGGGAATCCTACTCCTTCCCCTCAGGGCCGCGTTTCTTCACAGAATACATGCGGTGATACGGACAGTTCAGCACCAGTGAAGCCGTCTTGTGGGTCTCCTGCCAGCGCGGTGGGTGAAGGCCTGGCTTTGGTCGCCCCGTCGCTGAGAATTAGGCCAATTTTCACAGCAGCCGCCGCACCTACACGTCACAGATGTAACTTCTTGTCCTCACAGATCGTATCTTTCTTGGCATTTGCAGTGCTATAGCTGTGTTATTCCAGTTTTGCTTCAAGGCTTCCACTGCAGCTGTGTATACATTTGCCATAAATCAGCTTATCTGTTCCCACTGGAGCTCTTAGCAGAGGAAAGGAGACAGGCAGGGAAAGGTAAATGCATCTGCCACGAGCCTTTGTACTTGTATGTACACTGCCTAGTGAAGGACCAGGATCATCCTGGCGTGACACGGAGGAGCCCAGTGGTGGCTCCACGCCGGGCTTTGGGAAACGGCCCCCTCCTGTCATGCTGAGTAGCAGCTCCCCAGGGACAGCACGCCGTGACCACGCTCCCGCGCTCGGTTTTTATGAGCACTCACAGATGGATGTCTGTTTCGAGACATTCCTACGGCCCAAGGACTCAGAAGGGCTTTTTGCCTCCCAGTCTGGCTGCAGGACTTCTGCTGTCCCTTGGGCACCTCCCTAACGTTACCTGTGCTGTTAGCAGCTCACCTGTGTCTCCACAGCGTGCTCTGTGCAGGCACACCATGGGTCATGAAAAACAAAATCCAGAGGAGAATGAAGCAGCCCCACTTCTTTCCACCATTTTCTCTATGTGTTTCATACTCATATCATGCAATTTTTTTCACCTGCCTTCCTCTGCCATCAGACACCTGAAGGCAGGGCTGCCACAAGGACCTACGCCATACAGTGATTCAGCCCAATAGGTTACGGTTCTGTTAGTAGCGACTGCATTAAGGGGAGACACTGGGAAACATTAATATAATAAAACCATTAACTAGAATATCTGCTATGTGAGCACTTAGGTAGATACAGGGCACTGTTTGGAAAGTGCACCTATATTCCTCAAGATACCGCTGCTTGAGGTTACCCAGACTTACACAGACTACAGGAAGAAAAAGTGTAGGGCCCCGATGCTTTTTAACAAAATAAGATCCTGTGAGATTTTGTCACTTTCAAAACTCAATTTAGTAATTTCTTCCTTTTCCTGGTGCCCTCCCCCATCCCTTTTTTCCTCTCCCCCTCCCAAACTGTACTCTTAGTAAACTGTTTGTTTTCTTCCAATATATAAAGTTACAAACCTATGGATATTTTCCTTTCCTCTTCAGTCCCAGCCTCTTCGGGGGAATTAAGTTATGCATACTGCATGAAAATAGGACCACAGGCTGGGCCTCTACAAGCTGCTAATTGAAAACCTTGTCAGAAGTAGGAGGAAGTGGCAAGAAACTTGGCAGGCCCTCGCGCTTTTCATGCCGTACTTAGCTCTTGGTACTTATGAATGGCAGCTCTGCAGTACTTTGCAGAGGTTTACAAGTTGTGCCAGTGCTGTCTCTGCAATTATGGAACAACATGTTCTTCTCTAGAAGCTGAAAAAAGAAAAGAGCGTTTATATGCAGAAAGCCACATCCTGTGGTTTTCAGCCAGGTAGTACCGCCACTGGAATGGACGGGAAGAAGACAGAAGACAAGACCTCACATCAGATATATTAAACACGTGGGGCTGTTGGCTACAAAAGTTGATGAGGCAATGTTATATTTAAAAAAAAAAATCCATGTGCTAGATTCATAGCAAAGGTGATCTCAGGCTGTAGTAGGTCAGAAAGTCAAAAAGGGGGACAGGGAGGATGTCTGGACCCGATCCTGCAATTCTCAGTTGACTCCTGCTTCAAAACACCAACACACATGGGAGCTGAGGAATCTAGCCCCATTAAAAATTACTACAAATTACCTGGTATGAAATGCTTACATTATGAAAACAGGGATGATTTTGCATCTGTTAATGAGGATAATGACTAATATATTCAGGCAGTAGATGTGACAGCTGTCTGTATGTTTTTAGGGGCATATATTTTTAGATGCCATTTACCTCCAAACATATTAACTGCTGCATTCTCCCAAAGTGCTCCAAACCCCCAAAGCTTAAGAATGCAGGTTGAATTTCTCTCTGCTTCTGCATCACTCAGTTACATCACTCTGCCTCATTATTTGGAAGTGCTCACAGATCTGCCACTCAGATCCTCAGCTAAGTGCTATGGTAGAGGGAAATGGCTAATGCCGATGTAAAACAAAGCACAATTGAAATCACAGTCCACGGAAACACTGCTTAAATATAACTGCACTGCCTGCTGCTCCATTTTAACTAGTTTAATCGCTTGCTGACCAAGCAGGGCTTATAACTGTTAAGGAATATATGTTTGTGCTTTTCTCCCATTTTCCAAAACCAAAGATTTGCAAGATGAACTGCAATCTTAAGACAAAAGTCACCCCATTAAATCTTAACAGATGTTTCTCAAGTTTAGAAGATTAAGAAAGATTTCAGCATCAAAAATCAAAGAAAATATTCTATGACCTTAAAAAAGGATAAATCTCAAAGCTCTAAACAAACCAAAAGTCCAGTTTGACAGCTGCATCTGACTGAATTGATGAGGTGCTATTGATGTTTGGATTAAACTATGCCTCTGTGATCAAGTACTCAAACATGGGATAAAAGAGGAATATATTCTTTAATCCCACCAACTAATTTTGTGTAGGCAGCAGTTGCAGAAAGCAGTGGTTACAGAACAAACGTTGGAAGTGGCTTCACTTTTGCTTATTGACAAAGCTATTTTTATTTCATTAATTCACCACGTATACTATCAGCGTTTAAACCAACACGGGGAAATCTATATCAGGCACAGTATTCTCCACAAACAAATCACTGAAAATTTCAAAGTCATTAAAGACAGAATCAATAGGATATGATTCTGAAGGGCTAGGAAGATGCAGTGCTAAAATGTAATAGAAAAATTAGATATTGATTTTTTTTATATATAATCTTGATAAACAAACTAAACAACACCGGAGATTTCAGTTCTGTTTTTATAGTGTCTCCTCTCCATAAAGGGAAAGGGTTAAGAGACAGTTAAGTCACTTGTTAATTACTGTCTTCATCTATCATTGTAACTCTCGAAACTATGAGGAGACTACAGGACGTGTGCTTTCCAAAACTCCTAGTGAGGGAGGAAGGTAAGCAAAGCTAGACTCCAGGTGCTATGTTACTAGCAATCCAGGTGGGAGAACCTTGAAAGGAAAATTGGCCAGCTGGAAGCCTGGATCCTCACTGACTACAGTTGGGAAAGTCTGGGGTAAATGAGAATCAGAGCTGTAATGCTTAAATAGTGGCACTGCGGCCACTGCTGCCTGCTGGGATGCCTCCTGGAGTTCAGACCCATCATGAGAAGGATGTTGCATGGGAAAAACTCCTGGCCACCTGCAGAAAGTCCACCACCAGGCTGACACCTGGTTGTGCCATGGACGGTCAATGTACAAAGCCCTGCAACCTGAGCGACAGCACGGCAAGCAGCTGGGCACATCTTTGTGTGCAGAAGAAAATCCAGAGTTTGTTGCATGACGGGATCTCAGGATGAAGGGATCTCAGATCTGCAGAAAGCAGGCAGCACAGAAAAAGGTAAAGCTCAGTGTAAGTAGATTTGGATTACAACTAAAGCTTCCCCATTCATGCACAAAATAAAAAAGAAAATAAAAAATAAATCTGAACATTTTCTTACTTAAGGAACTCAAAAACTCTGGTTCTAATTTGTTTACTGGAGAATTTGGTCATTTTAGACGAATAACTCCCATCAATAAATATTTAGAGCAAGCACCTTTTTCACTAAAATAAAGGGGAAAAACATATCCTGAAGATGTCAAAGGATGCAGTAAAAGTACAGAGGAGTTCCCAAAGCAGAACTGAAGGAGGGGAGGCAATCCACTGAGCCTGGCTGCAAAGTTCTCACTGGTTTCAGAAGGGCTGGGACTTAACCTCTAATTCTTTACTCTTCTGCCTCTTCCTGTTACTTCCGTTTCTCTTCACAGCTGCTCTCTCCATCCAGGTAAGGAACAGGCTTGCACACACTGTGATTTGATTGTGCAAGCATGGAAAGAGGAAGAAGAAAGCTTTATAATTCTGTGAACTGCTTCGGAGAAGAGCCAAGCGCTCCCAAGCTGTACTGAACTAAACCATACATTTTGCAGGATTAAGCTCAAATTAACCAAAAGCAGCTGCCTTGCATTCGAGAGAGGCAGCAAAAGTGACATGTGATATCATGAAAATAAGAGATGAATAAAAATGGATGTTCTCTTCACCTAACTTAAAAACCTAGCCAGGTGTATTTTCAGCTTTGGAATAGTCTAGGCTCTTTAGTATTTTTTCAAGCAGTTACCTGTGCATTTTCAGGAAAAGGATGGCTGTAAAAGGAACATTACATTGCTGTCTGTTTAGATAGGTCACTTGTTCTTAAAGGATACAAAACCACATGATAATAAGACTGGAAAACACCAGATGAAAAAATTTATGTGGTAACAATACATCTGTGCATTAATTCCTATTTATATAAAAGTATTGTGTTTCTACTTGTAGAAAATGCACAGAATATTGCCAAAATATTGAGTCTACTGTTGTGTTGTTTGTTGGGTTTTTGTTGCTGTTGTTTGTTTTGGTTTGGGTTGTTGTTTTATTTTCTTGTTATTTTGAGCTGGATAAAATCTTTGCAATATTTTTTCCAACTATTTTAAACTCAACAACGTATCTCCTTATGCTCTCAGAATCATAAATACGAAACCAAGCAACGCCACTGGTTATGATTTATATCACTGGTCTGTGCCTATTATGCAAAGGCAGATTTTACCATTACAATTATACTTATGTAATTCTGACAGTTTTCCCTGTGTTGCTAGGGAATTCTGTAAACAACCCCCATAAAACCACAGAGCACTTCAATAGCAGTGACAAAATTTCGTAGCCACAATACTGAGAATCTGGTCTAATTATTCTATAAACACACTTTGATTTGTTTACTTCAGTGTCAAATTAACTTCAAATATGTAACAACAGTCACTGATTTGATATGGTATACAATACTGCCAGTGACTGCTTTCATTGTAGTGTGTGTAAATCTATCTCTTCTTAAAATGAGTTCATTTCTGAAAGCGTCTCTGCCATACATTGTGAATACTAAACAGGGAAACACATGTGCAACTTATTTAAAAGAAAATTATTTCCAATGAATTTTGCTATGATCCAGCATATTTCTGCTCCATTTTATTTTTCCTTTTGCACAGTAGAAGGAATATTTTTTAGGAAGATTAATAACTCATGACTTAGAGCAACAAATTATAATCTCGCTGGGGAAAAATGAGCCAAACTAACCTCATCTCCATCCATTCAGTTGTCCCGAATCAGTAGATTGTGCTACTTAAAAGAAAGACAGAACTTTGACCGCTTTAACCAATATATAAAACTGGGAGAAACTCAAATTTCTGAGGAGTTGGAAAGAACACAGATCCTGGAGAGATGCACTGAAGAAACAAATGGTTACACCACGTTTTTCATTTCATACTATATTTAACTGAACAGAAATCTCGGAAAAACACCAATGGCTTAAAAAAAGTTTTGGATGTGGAGGTTTTGTTCTTCTCAGGGATTTTCTCGGGAGGTGTACAGAGGTTACTGCACACCACGACCATACGTGGTGGCAAGTAACAGCAATGGCAGCCAGCGCTTTGCACGGATGACTTTGAAGTGGTTTGTGATATGCACACCGCAGCTTGGAAACCCCTGGTTTGTATCATAAAATGCCTTTCACAGAGAAGGATCTCCAAATGGTTTACAAGCTGCACGCACTATATACAAGTCAGAAGCCCACCCACCGAAACAAGGCCAGCTCAGGACAGAGTGAGACCGCCAAATGGCATCTGTAAAACAAAATAAGAGAATTAAGTGGAAAAAAGAAAGTGTGCTAGTCCCGCTCCTTGACAACGCCAGCTGTCTCTGCCCACATAGCATTGCGGGGTGTGACAATCTCCAGCAGACCGATTTCCCTTTCAGCAAGCAAGGAGTTAATGTCTCATGCAGGAGGGGAATTTTGTATAAAGCAGAGCAATTAGGGCAGGAGTGGGTGCCTGAGGTCTGATCAGAACTCACCAGAACTCCCCGAGGAGTGCTAAACTGCTGCCAAAACGGGTCCCAGAAACAAGAAGTGGTTTAAAATGTTAGCAATGGGAGATAGCACTGCTGTCCAGGGGATCTCAGGACTCGACAAGCAAATTTTCTCTGTGGTTATGAAGTTTTGTGGCTTCAATGAGGCAGGCAGAATGCAATAACCCATTCTGGAATTTCTTCAGGAGAACAACCACCCCCTTCTTCCTCCCTAGAAGACCTGCACTTAGATGGAAAAGATGAATCTCCATTTTCTAAGCTTCACAAGGCCTTCAGCAGGTCATTTTCCTCTGGGACTGTGTGAGACAGTGAATTTAAGAGATGCGAACAACCCTTCAACGCCCTGCAACAGAACTTTCCTGCCACAGAGGGAGAGATTGCACCCAGCCTGTTTATCTAAGCTGTCTGCTGTGACAAAGAGAAAAACATTTCTCTTGCAGCAACGCAAAGGTCAAAATATTGCAGAAAGCCACTGGAAGTCTTGGGCATCCTGCAGGTATTTCACCTACCTCCCCCTGTGAGGGAACTCCATGGGGTTGGGCAGAACAAACAAGGCAGACACTATTTGGGCAATATTTTGAGATGGAAGGAACAACCTCCAGTGAGTGATTCAGGAAAAGAGCTGATGAGGGTGTTGAACCAGCATCTTCCTGGATCTGTCATGGAAAGTGATGATAAAAACTGGATTCTAGGGTAAAATAGTCATAGAGACAAGGTGTGAAAAAGCCACACAGAGAAGTGTTGCACTTCCTCTGGGACATATAGAACAGATCTGCAAAGGCTCCCTACGTACCTTTATCCTCAAAGATTGGTGAAGAAATCAGATGAGGAAATGAACTAGAAAAAGGCAGAGGAGCTGCCACTGCACAGCGTCAGCTTCCCCAGCCCGTACAGACACCAGCATCGCTCAGGTTGCTCCAGTCCTCTGGTCTCTAAATAAACACTTGCTGAGTTGTCTCACTTCTGTTCTGCTATGGGACACCAAAGGAATCCTTGACCTCACAGAGGCCCCAGTGGCTGGGGACAGTGACAAGGATGCGGTCCCAGGACTTCACCTCATGTGCAGTGTGAGCATCAGCACGGCTCCACAGCAGACTCCGGTGTTCCCAGCACTGCCCCTCACGAGGCACTGAACAGAGACACAAGGACTCCTGTCTTGGAGAGGGCTAAAATCTCCAGGAAGAAAATACTGGATTTAATGTCATTAAGCTGAAACAATCTGGGGACTCATTGAGAGCTTGGAGTTTTAATACTTGTAAGGTAGAAATTGTGGAAATTAACAATGAAGTTGTGGAAATTAGAGGTTATTATTACAAAGCCTCTATTTAAGGGATAATGTTCTTGGCAGAGAATTATACGAGGCAATAAATTGCATTAGTAGGTGATTACATTCCCAAAGCAAAAACTGCAGTAGAGGCTGAATAAGTAACCACAAACACCATTATACAACAAGGAAAGGATAAAAGCCATGAGATTGTGCTTTCTAAAAATATTTCATACACACACACTATTTTCCTCCATTTTTAGTGCGTTTAAGAGTCTTGTGCTTGATCCTTCTTAGCGTTTCCTTATTTACCCCAGTAGTACAGGATGGAGTCTAAAGGAATTCAATTCAAAGGTGGCCTTGGATACCCGATCCACCTGAAATCCATTAGTAAGGACACAAAGATGGTTTGTAGTTCAAGTGCATGGGTACAGAAAAGTGTCCAGCTTCTCAGGGGCCCTCCAGTGTAGTTCTGCACTTCCACAAGCAGAAGAGAATAGTACGAGGTCAAGGGGAAAGGACCATCTTCCCAGAAAGCTGCTGCCCAGCCCTCTGGAAGCACTTCTCTAGGACAGAGCCCTCGGACATCCCTCAGGCTGAGCGGGGTGTGGACAGCAAACCCCTTCTCCCCACCCTTAGTTCTTAGTTCTCCAAAAAACCTCTCCTCTCTCCCACGTATCCAGGGTGAATTTCATCCAAAGGAAATAACTCTTCCAGCACATGGCCCATATGGTCAGCTGAAGCGAAGCTAAGAAATACAACAAGGGCTGGATCTTCATCTTTCCTGCACTTTATACCTTGCAGCCTGGGGCTCTGATGGCTCTCCAGCCATTCCAAGCCTGTTAACAGGGATTCTCTTTTTCCCCTCATTATGTACGGCTGAAAAATCATAACTGTTTCACCAGCTATGAGCCTCACCACCATTATTCCTGCCTCGGTCACGTCAGTATAAGCGTGCTTTGTGTGTACGGAGCATGCACCAACCCCAGGCTACACTTAAACCCAAATGGCAATGGGAGCAGAATGCAACACGCTATTGCTTTGCGCAAGTTCCCAAGAAAATGATTCTTCTGCTATAGTTTCCAGAAGAGGGAGGTGGAAAGGAGTTGATTTTACCCCATAAATCACTGCTTAGCTTGTTAATCTACCTAGCTATTGCCCAGTTTCTAGAAAAGGAGGGCATGCTGAAGCCTCTGGAAAGAACATTTTCAGCTCAGGAAGATTAAGATCTCTGGGCAACATCTACTCAGCAATGCTGACTGCAGGGACAGCCGAGATACCACTGGATTGCATGATGTCCTTACCTGAACCAACTAAGCACAGGATTTGAGGGCCCAGACATTTCTCTTCAAACTCATGAGGCAGGATTTGTAGATTTGCAGTTTTGTAGGTAATCTAAAATGTCTAGAAGTTATTCAGAACGCAATGAATTTTAAAGAGCCTGCTTCTGCAGAGTTTTTTGGACCCTGCTGTAAATGTTCTGGTCTTTGCATCCCTTACCTTTGACAATGTTCCATCAAAAGCATAACTTTTCATCCTTTACTAGGCCAATTTCTTACTTCTGAAGGCAGAACACAAACCAATGTTGTCTTTCTCTTAGCAGACCAGAAGACTTCACTGTATGCACACACACCACAGTTCCTGCATAAGAGCAACAAGCTCTGTGGCTAGCTTAGGTTTTTAACTCCTACCAGAGGTACCTCCCAAAACCTCCACACCAAACCAGCAGACCTACTGCTCCAGAAGGTAATTGAAACTTTCCCATCTGTTCCTCTAGGAGCCTGTCACTCTTTGACTGTTCTACTTCTCAAAGGACCAACATTAATCGATTAAATTCACCCTGCCACGGACAGGATTGCCAGTAAGAGGCAGCTGCCCAGGAGGGATGAGGGCTAGCTAGAGGCTGGAATTGAAGTTCTGGAGATCAAGCATTCATTTCCTCATACTGCACAGATTTCCTGGACGGTGTTGGGCCAGTCACTTGATCTCTCTGTGACCTGGATCTATGCCTCTGACAGTCAGGTCAGCATCGTTATATTCTTCCAGCACACCCAACATGAGATTGCTGGGGTATGGAAGGCAGGGCTTAGCAGCTTTGTCACGAAAACCAGCACAAACTCTACCAAGTCTGCCCTGAGCACACTTTTCCCGAGCTGACCGTACCATCTGGGGACATTCTCATCACCCGGTCTCTGTTGCTCACTTGTCTGAAGTCAGACCTCTATGCCTGCAAGAAGGCTCATCGTGTGCTCTCTCTGCCCAAATCTGCATTCAGCAAAGGCAAATTCCTGTGTTAGAAGAAAAAGACATTAAGTGCAAACTGTCTCCTTCCCCACGGGATTTTCCGTGTCCCCTCAAGGGATGACATCACCCTGCGGAGAGCGACCCCTCACATGCTTTCAGAGAAGCCTGATTCATTTTCAGCTCTCATTTGCTAACCCACTAATCAATCATTGTCTGACACTGGTTAACGATCATCTGATCATTGGTTAACAATCCCAGTTTAAAGCAACCCATCTGGTTTTACCTTTAATGGATTAGGGACAATGCACATGATCCCTTTTGCAGGCAGAGTTATAACACCGGGGGGAAAAAAATAATAATAAAAAATAAATAAATAAATAAAAACATCCACATCTGGATTGTTTTCAGCTCTTGTAGCTGCTTGCAAAGCCTCAGACATGACAGCAAGGGTATTACATGAGCAACGCTCCCTCTACAAGGGCTAGAGTTGGTCCCTTGGCTATAAGCAAGCAGCCTCACCTCTGAACGGGTTGCCTTAGCACCTGGAGCAGGTGAACCTCCACTACCTTGCAACTGAAAAGCAGCAAAGCCAGGTTTGGAGCAGACCCATTTGGAGGAAGACCCACAGAACTACCTGAAAGCAATACAAAATTTTCAGGCTTTTTTTTTTTTATTTTTTTTACTTCTTTTTAAGTCCCTTTACATCATTCCTACTTGTCATAAGAGCCTCCAAAAAAATAATATGCTCTTGTGAGTAAGTCTAACTGAAGGCATTCTTGCCTTGTCTCTTTAATATCTAACAGAAGAATAATTGTAACTTTTTTTCCAAAACCTTTTTTTTTTTTTTTTTCTCAGTGGAGTTTTGTCTCTCCACCTCCTCACACTTCTACACGTGTAAGACAAATACCAGCTGCATTGCCAACTATGCTGCCAGCATTATGTGCAAGAACAAAAGTCTGGGGATTTCTAGCACATGGATTTGGTGTGTCAGACACTTCACAGAGTGCTGCAAACCCCCAGCGAAGGCTCTGCATTTGTGTATGTTGGCCACGAGCAAACACACTTCTGGATTCCTCCATGCTCACAGGAGCCCTGTGCTACTCACTTCTTCACATGAGCTGAGCGAACTGGCTTTCACGCCTATGCTGCACTGGTTTCCATCTCTGCTGAAAGTCACCCAAAGGAAAATTAGATGAGTAGATATCAGTTTCTTTCTCTTTATTTCTCCTTTGTCTCCTTTCTTTGTCTCTCTCTCTCTCTGTTTTTGTTTTTGCTTTTTTTTTTTTTTTTCCTAAGACCAGATACATTCAGGGCACAGAATTGGCAAGAAAATTCAGTGGGAACCTCTGATTAAAACATTAACCCTCCTACCATGGTAATGAAGTTTCTCTGTCTCTCTCCTCACTTTGTTCTGACCTCTTCCACCTAAGCAGTATGCTCCATTGCTATGAATGCACTGGGCAGTAATGCACCATCCAAATCAACTGGTGCCAGAAAAAGAAAAAGAAAAAGAAAAAGAAAAAGAAAAAGAAAAAGAAAAAGAAAAAGAAAAAGAAAAAGAAAAAGAAAAAGAAAAAGAAAAAGAAAAAGAAAAAGAAAAAGAAAAAGAAAAAGAAAAAGAAAAAAAAAAAAAGTGGTGCAGAAAAAAGTAATGGAAAATACTCGCTATGTTTAATTGCCTGAGAATTGTTGGGAGAATTGCTGTAAGTGATTGTCCTGAGATTCAGAGAAGACAAAAAGCCCACTACCACAAATAACAGGTACGGATTTCTATTTCTGCACCTTCAGTAGAGCAATTTGTAGTTGACAGGATCCAACAAGCAACCCACTAGAAAAAAAATTACCTCCACAGATGAGCTTCAGACCCATGGGATCATCAAGGCACAGGATGGGGAGAAGTAGGGGGGTCAGAGGGACTGCGTGAAGTTCTCTGGGCAATGAAGTGCAGTCAGATGCAATAAATATCATTGGCAACCGTGCAGTGACAAACCATCCTGCCAAGGTCTGCAGCTAAGGTAAAACAGGGATTAAAGCATGTTCTTAATTCAGCATATTCTTAACTCCTGCAGGAGGGCTGTGGACTTGTCTGTTCCACTGCTGATGCACCCTGGGCACCCAGCAGTGCTGCCAGATCTTTCCCCTGGTGCAAACTGAGATCTGCTGCAAAACTGAGATACTGATCTTCCTCAAACAGATTCAGATTGCCTTTCCCCACTCCAGACAGCAGTGAATTGTATCTACCAAAAAATCTACAGTTCAAGGCACGTAACTCCCTTCCTCTGAGGTGCCAAGCGTTCTGACAAAGTTTCTTGCCAACACATATGTGAAAGAGTACCGAGGCTAACGTCTCAGACGAAGAGATGGAGCTCCGTATTTGAGCAGTCTCTTCACTAAGCTTCTGTGCAAACTAAAAGGGGCAGAAGCCCACACCGAGCTGTTGAATAGACTCGGTGAGTTCTGCTGCTGTCTGGGAAGGAACATGCTGTATTTGCCTGTGAAGTGACAGGTCCTCTGGGCTTGGGGTTCTGGAAGGCAGACGGGAGGCAGGAGCCTGTTCCTCTATTGCACGGCAGGAACCAACCTTTCACGTTCAGTTTAGGAGCAATTCTTCAGCTGCAGAGCATTTGTGGGATGAGCTCTCCCTGAGGAGACACAGAGATAAGAAGCCAAGCACCAAGCAGAACCTGATCTTCCCAGAAAGCCCCGTTACACTCTGCCTTCCAGAACAGAGACTGGGGAAGAGGACAGGACTCCTGGCATTGCCTCCTCCAGAGGCTGGAAGGGAAATACAATCCATGGTATCACAGCAGAAAAGGAAAGAGGTAAATGGGCATAAGTGAAATATGGGGTAAGTGGTGGGGAGAAAAGGCAAGGAAAAACCTTTCCGTCCTTGAAGAAGGAGCACAACTTAAAAGCTCGTCTAGGGTAACATTCATACAGATACCTTCAAGGCAGATACAGAACTATCAACAAAAAGGCATCCCAGAGGTGTGCTCCCTCATTTTAAACAGTTCCTCAATAGACAGTGGATGTGTAAGAGAGGATTTGGCTCAGCTGCCTTCAGTAGAAACGGCAATGGTTTTGCAACACAGCAAAACACACACGGCGCTGAAAGTAAGTTGGAAGACAGAAACCAAATTTGGGGTCAGAAAATAAAAGGGCCTCTGTGCCTGGCAGGAAGAAGGGAGCGTGAAGCTCGGCCAGGAGCTTGGAAATGCCACCAGAGCGCCCATGCTAGGAAGGGGTGGCTTTGCTGGGGAAACTCTCCCAGCTGTGAGCCTACCTGCCGACTCTGCGAGCGCATTAATAAAAGCAGCCCGAGACAATTTAATAGGCTCACTCCTGCTGCCAGTTCCTTTTCCTCCTTTAAAAGAAATAACCCATCCCACTGGTTCCAGCCTGCTAACCATCTGGCATACAGCCCGAGAGGGGCTCGGCTCTCCAGCCCTGAAAGGCAAGAGGTGAAATCCAGCCCTCGCTTAATACCAACAGTGTAAAGCCAATTTAAAAGTCTTTAAAAATCTATCTTTGATCGAAGGGAAGATGTTGTTTAATTGAAAAGTCTCCTTTTCTGGAACAGCTGGATTTTCCTCAAGCTGCAGCCACTTCAAAAGGATTCCCCGTAATGTCAGAGCTTCTTAGGTTTAAACTGTCAGCATCGGAAGGGCTGCTACAGGCTTTCGTCTCCTGCAGGTTCCTAAAGACCTCTAGTGTATAAAGATCCACTTTAAATAATATAATGCTTTAAAAATACAGCAGGGAGGAGAAATGCTAAGAAAAAGATTCCTTCCAAATAGAAAGTTATATAAAGTTCTGCCGAGGACTGATTTCTGTTGGGTATTTTTTTAATAATGATACTTTTGCTTCTTGTGCCTTAATTTGCACAACATGTAAACAGTAATGAGCTATCCGCTGCTGTATACACACAAAAACGTGTTTTTGGAATTGCTGCTTTACTTCGGATGCATGGCATTTAAATGCAGACGGAAAATGCACTTAGGCAGGCATTATTATTCAATAAAGTGTGCCCTGTCATGTCTCATCATGCTTGACTAAAACGTGGTAACTGGCATAGCAGGCACAAAACCAGGGGTGTGCCAGTATCTGGATGGAGATACAACCTTCTCCTCCGGGGAGGGAAGACAGCAGCTTAGCAGAACTGATGGCATACCCAAACTCCACAGAGCCCTCAAAATAGGAAAAGAAAATTTCACGACTGCCCTCTGCACCTCAACTCTCATGACCCAGATGAGGGAGGATTTGCCATTTCTGCATGTATGGCTTAAAAGTCCCAACACACGCTGCCTGGAGTCTGCAAACTATCAGGCAGGAGCAATCTCCCTATTGTCCCAGGTCCCTGCCGGAGTCACGCAAACCGTACTCATCTGTCCCGAATTCTGCTGCATCTCCACGTCTTGCTTCTCCTGCACATTGGCTCTAAGAGGCTTTCTGTTTAGCATCTCATGTGAACTTTACAACTTGCCTTCCCTGGACCTGCATCTTCAGGGGTGAATGTCATCCTCATGTTTCTTTGTGCTTAAATTCCTCGATTGCACAATGAGAACCACGGGACTTCGAGGAGTGTTTGTGAGGGCAATCAGGGCTGCTCAGAGACTGCAGGGATGGAAGTCAGAAAGTGGGACACCGCAAAGCGTGGGACAGGAAAACCTTCTAAAACACATACCCGTATTTAATAACAACTGCTTTGGGGGCTCCCCATGCATGAGGACCTGCAAGGAATCTTCTGTCATGTCACATTTTCTTAGTCGTAGTCAGACCAGCACCTGGTGGCTGCTTTTCTGAATGCTCATGTTTGCTATCTGTAAATTTGGGAGTGAGGGAGGAAGGGTTAGATTAGGACAATTAAAAGCTTAATTCATTACCAATTACTTGTATCGCTCTGCTACCCTTACCAAGCCAAATCTATCCCTGGTGTAATTCTATTAAGTTTCTGGAGTTGCAACAGGGACAACTTTGGCTCAATGTGCTTAAATATTTTTTGTATTTGATACTCATGGCTGCATTTATATCCAAAGCAATATGTCTCTTATTACAAACATAAGTCTTTTTAATGGCATAAGCCCTGAATGCAAAGGACATTTAGCCCATAAAAATAACCGACGTCTGATCCAGCCTCTACCGAAATCATCTACAAAACTCTCATCATTTCTAACGGCCACAGAATCAGGCCCCAACTTTTCTGCCCTTAGAGGGGAGAGCTGCATTAAGAGTTAGTGGTAATATCCCCATATTGATGAGTCACTCTCCTTGCAGTACATAACGTTTTATGAAGTAGAGAATCACTTTCCCTAAGCAATTACAATTTTGAGACAGGATCTCAGACTCTCGCAAGCTCCTTTGTTTCACAGCCCGCACTCGTGTGGCACTACACCACTCGTAGCATGCCTTATTTGCTAGGGTAAATAATTTGTGAAATGCCATTTCTGTGGTAAGAAGAGACCTCAGCTGGATATCAAAATTTGGGCGAAGGTTTCAATGAGCGAGAGGTTTCCTTAAACTTCTCGCCCCATTTCTTCAGGTGTCTGTAAGTACAAGAACATCCACCTCTGAAGCACATCGACCTTGAGTTCATCCCTGCGGAGAGGAGTTCCCCTTAACCCTTGTGTAATATTGAGTGTGACAACAGAAGCTTATCATCTATGGAATAACATATATGGCATAACAGCAGCAAGTGCAACTACCACAGAAACCTTAAAAAAATCTGTGTGCTACTCTAGTATTGACAGTAATGTGGACATTTCTACCACATTTGGGGAAATATTGCAAACCAAGAGTAAAATCCTCACAACTCTCCAGCAAGACTGCTAAGATCAAACATGAGCTCTGCCCACAGGAACAATGGGCTGTATTAAGAGCATTGCCACAAATGAAATTTGCTGCTCCATCAGAGAGAAGTATGTATTGGTGTCCATTGTTCAGCTTTGGTTGGTGAAATAGGAAGATTTAGTAATTTGGGATGAAACCTCCGTGCCACACTTCTGTATTAAGAAAGAGAAAAGACAGATAAATGGACTGGGCATCAAACGGCATTTGATAGACTGCGGCGGGGGCAGGGGGGACTCCTCAACTCAGAGATTTTACAGGACTTAAGCATTACCTTGGCCACTTGCTCTCTCTAGTGGCCAGCATGGAGAATAGCTTCAGTCTTCAACAGTATGCTCATTTCAAGAATTTCTAGAGAAGCTCTTTTAGAAAAGAAACACAGACTACAAGCCATAAACGGATCATTAAATACTTGATCTGCCCCTCAAAGCTTTGTCATTTCATCATCACGTTGGGGAGAATGTGGGAAACAGGACTGGAGTATCTGGTTTTCCTCCAACAAACCTCTTCGAGTTTCTGATTGAACTCCCTGTTTCAATTCCTGCCATGGTCAAAGTGTCTTTGAGGCACACGGCCAATGCGTGGAATGACTTCAGCCAAGGAAGGGGTGCAGTTGAAACAGTGATGATCCCAGGCTGGTTAGCTTTTACACAGTACGTTTTAACATGGAACAGAATCTGATCAAACTCCAAGAGCAGAACAAAAAATAAAAACTAAAAAATATATAAAAAAAAATAAAAAATGATGCCCCTAGAAATTAAATTGCTATAGGCTCTGCATTTCTTTTCCTCCAAAGGTAAATGCAATTACTATACCCCCAACACAGTCTCACCAGCCAGGTTTTCAGAACCAAGGTATCTGCTTCCTCTTCCACTACCGCTTCTGCCTTTACAAACTTGAGGTGCTGCCCAGCAGCACTGTAAATCCATTTCTAATATTTCTGGAGGATAAAACTTCTTCAAACTAAAGAATAAATAAAATTTAGAGATAGGAGTCTCGAACAAGTGGAAAACAGGTTTAAATTAAACAAGGACTTGCTGCATAACAGCAATGGAAAAGCCAGTGCCAAGGTTTTCATTTTACTAGAACAATTTCATTCTGGGTAATATTTTTTTTAATCCAGAGATTGAAGTTGTAAGGCACTACCTCAGTCTATTGTTTAATGACATTTATAACTCTATAATAGTATTTTGCAAAAATTACTGCTCAGGCTTAATATTTCTGATTATGGAACAGACAATACAGTGATGTCATGAATGCAAAATTAGTAAATTATAATCTGTCACTTGGCTTTAAATAAGTGTATTTCTTCAGACAATAGGTATGATGAATACAAGCACAAATGAACCATGAATCTCTTCAATTATTCTTATTTAGATTCATTTTCCTATGAATTTTCATTTAATTCCAACCACAATCTCCTTACCATAAATCAAAGGCAGACCTGCCTCGCAGCAACACGTCTACTTAATATAATGAAGAAACACAGCCATTAAAAATATTGTTTCAGTGATCCAAAGTTCCTTTACAGCAGCACAGTCTTGTGTTAGAGGCTATGTTCTGGAGTTTGTAATATTGTCCTCTCTTCTCCAGCATCACACTGCTACTGTCAACTACAGTAATTACACAGACACTACATTAAAAGCCATATAAGCAACCTTTTACCTGTAACACTAATTCTAGGTAACCTGCACATGAGTCTCCTCGTGCTAGAACCTCAGCTCTCCTAGCCATCACCATTCACCTCTTGCCCTGGCAGCATGGAAATCAGCTGGCATTATCAAAACTGCCCACGTTGCCTCCCTTGGACTCAAGCCCAAGGCCTGAGAGATTCCAGATCTGGCATTTCGGTTCAGGCAGAGCCTCAGGGGGACAGCATGAGTCGTAATTGCATCAGTACTAATAAAGATGCTTAGCTTTAGCTGTCCCATTCCAGGCTGTAGCACCCCTGAAGGTGGCAAGAAGCAGGTCCGACATTTCCCAGCACAATCCTCGTGCTCCTCCTGGCTCGTTCTGTGTTTTGAGTTGCAAACCACACACCTGCCGTGGGATTCCCGTGCTGCTCGTGGCACCCCGAACCTCTCCTCCTGAATGTTGTGGTCTCAGCCGGAGTCATGACCCCTTGTGACAATAAGCAAATGCATCCGAGCTCTCCAAGAGGCTCCAATGACTCCTGTCACACCCTCTGTTGGGAACCACTGCTTTAACCCCCCCACAAAGCCCTCGGGTCATAAGGTACAAAAAGTGTGCCACAACTCCTTTATGTTGCTGCTCGTCACCTGTTTGCCTCGTACTACCACAGCAGGTTTTAATCTTCTGTCTCCTTCACCCCTGTGGCACACAGTTGGTCAACTTCAGCCCACTCGCCAAGGTGATCCCGTTCACCCACGGGCCCTGCCGCTTCTCTCTGCTGCCACTCTGCTATTGTAAGCTGGCAGAAGAGGCAGGAGGCGAGCAGATAATCAGGCAGCCGATGTGGTCTGAATACAAGTCTCGTTATCTCTTTATGCATTCTCTCCTCAAATTGTATGACCTGCATTTCAGGCACCCTTGGGCTTGGGATTTACATTTTTAATATTGGGGGCTTGTGACGCCGTCCTCTTGTTGGTTAATTGGTATCAGAGAGCAAGTGTTTTCCCTTCCACTGAAATAAATCTCCCCTAAAGCTGCAATTGCTCATTCTTTTGTTCCATCCTCATTTGAAATGGGTTCTGCAAAGCCTCCACACCACACTAAATAATCTTCAACTCTCACTTTTTAAAATCTGTTGGTTTATGCCTTAATGGCTTTGATGGGCTTTGCTATTCAGTCTTGTTACTTAAACCACTTTCCTCATATTCCTAAACTCTGTGTTTTCATTCATCCCTACCACAGTGGACCCTTTGAAGCTGAAAGGATTTATTTATTATCCAGAATACTTTTCCCCCCTGATTTTGGAAACATACCTTTTTAAATGACAATGTGACACAGTTCAGGGTATTTTCTTGGTCTAGAATATTGAGCCTAAAACAAACACATTTTGTGTTCTGATTTGCTGAAAAATCCATCTGTGCCTCGCAGGGAATCATTTTTCCAGTGGATCTGTGTCAGCGCCAAACAATAGAAATGTTGCACTCATCATGAGTTTAATGTGATCTGAAATAACATTCTGTTTGAATTCAGTTGTTAGTGGTGTTAATAAAAGCTAATCAGTAGCAATGGTGAATTTCTGGAAGATTACCGCGTATGAACTGTAATTCTCTGTCTTCAATATGCATTGCAATTTTAAATTAAACTAATTTGGACACACATAGGAAATGTCAGTCTGGGTAACGCTGTGTAAACAGACTGAAGTATCACAGAGGAGGATCAGGAACAAATAAAATCATCTGTGTGACTTTGTTCTTAAATCAATGTTGACACTTTCGCTGCTCCTACAATGAGAATGTAACTTTCAGTCCTTTCTTCTTGTGCTGTCTTCATTGTGCAACTGCGGAAATATTGAAAAGTGCAATCATCATTTTGTCAGTCATCTAGCTTAATATTGTTCTCCAAATATTTGAGCATATCTCAAAACAAGGGCAGAATTTCCGAAGCTCATCTATCAGTCGGAGGCAGTCAGCCCTCTTTCCAACCCACACACAGCTCCTTTGAAAACTGGAAAGATGTCCACGTATTTGAAACCCTGCCAGCTGCCCCCAGGCCAGACAGCTGATGTGCCCAGATTCCACCATTCTCTGGGGAAAAAAAAAAAAAAAAAAAAAAGGCAACCAGAATCAGGAGCCAAAAATGTTTTGGTTGATCTTATGTTTTTACACTGTTTCCAGAAAGAGAGATGGTGTCGCTGAAACACTTAGGTCAAAAACAGTGTTTCTAATGACTTAAGCTGAGATTCAGCCCCAAAACACATGCACCTTGAGCCAACCAGAAGCCAGAGACTTCTTTTCATCTGGCTTCTACGAAATAAAGAACCGGATCCACACTGAGCACTGATAGGGAATAGCATTTGCTAATTAGAGCCCAGCAGTTAGCCATGCACATGGGCTTGGCTGGAGCCCTTTACTTTCTGTCACCTAACCAGGGCAAAGTGGCATTCAACAGGATTGTGACTCTTTTTGTATTGCAAAACGGCCGCTGCAGAGCTTTGACTTTCTCTGCAGACACGGTCTCTCACCTGCAGGACTTGCACACCCCAAGCTGCAGGCTGAAATACCAGCTTTAAGGGTATCAGACCTTTAAGGTTAAGGTTTGTCAGCTGCATTGGGCAGCCTGAGGTTAACCCAGTTAACTCCAGTGACGTCAGCTTTTTAGGTACAAGTTGAGAATAATATCACCTCTTTCAGTATCTCACAACAGGGGAAGGACTATTGGGATTAGCTGATGTCTGCAAAGTGCTCCTGAGCTTGTAAAGAATTTTAAGTGCTCTTTTGTAAAGTCTGTACAACATAGGCCATTCCTTACTAGGTCTGTTGGTCAAGATGGATTTCTCCAGCATCAGGTTTCCAAGAGATAGAGTTCCTGGCTCATATTCGGGCTTAAACTTCATCAGTGAAGAATTTGGAGGGATTCTGCTCTTGGGCAAAAGGGAAAATTGAAATCCCATGATAGAAAATCTTCCAGCAGCCCTTCCAGGCTAGAAGCAAGTTTCCACATTATCGAATAGGATGGGGAGCAGTCACAAGGACTCCTGTCTCCTTGCGCAGTGACGTGTCCAAGAGGGATGACAAGAAATATGCTCTGCTTTGCAAAATGAACCAGGGGCTAGAGCTCATTCACTGCCGTGGTCCCCCACGCTTCCAGAGGCACAGCGTTTGGATCTTCAAGGGGAAGGAGCTGGGCTGTCTCCACACTGCAGCGATGCCAACGAGTATCCATGAGGACTGAGGCCTGCTAAAGCACAGCAAAATGACAGCTTGCATGCCACAGAATTTTCCCAATTTTTGCACGAGGCCCGAAGCCTCAGACACTTTTTCAAAACACTGAGCACGTGCTGAGCTGTAGTAATTGCCCAAGCCGGGACACGGAGTCCAAGGGAAGATTTTGACCCATCTGAATTAGCTTAGCTTTCAGCAACAGAATTTAGCTGTCTTCAAAGTATGTTGCTAGCTCGGGGTCTAGATGTTTGTGCATGGTCAGACAACGCGAGTATATGCACTATCCCCAAGAGTGGCTGACACTCTTTGTTCGGGTTTAATTCTTGTAGCTGTGGTGTTAATTTGTAAGCTAACAGACATAAACCCATACACATCCTTACTGCAGGCACTTGGTGAAAGAACGACGTTGTTGCTTGGGCGGCTTTCATACATTCTCTTCTGAGCAAGGAGGCCCAAACCTCAGGCACTGCCCACCCTCCCACCTCTGCTGGAGGGCAGGAGGAGCTGGTAGGTCATGCACTCCTCGCAGTTCAGCTCTGATCCAAACGAGTCAGCCTAAACAAAACAGCAGCAGGTTCCAGTTAACACAGCCCAAGTTAAAGGGACAAGGCTTGGTAACAATTGCTTTGAACTGAAGACTATTTAACTCCAGTGGGCTACACCAGTTTGGGCAGCAGATGGGAAGAGGAGGAAGGGAATTAGACCTCTGCTGCTGGGCCCAAAAGCATTAAGTTGATGGAAAGCTAAAAGGGGAGACTCCTCCAGCCAGTGTCACTAGCTACCTTGGTAAGGGACATGTGGCACAGCACCTTTCTTAATGGAGTGGAGCAGAGGCTCCACCTGGCACCTCCTTGCCCCACATGTCCTGCAGCCACCTCCCTGCAGTGTGCAGAGGCTGTACATGCATAACTGGCTCCTGCCTTCAGCTGCTGGCTCCATTTTTGTTTGCGTGCCTCTTCTGCCCCTGAAGTATCAGCCCTAAATTTGATTCAGAGAGTGTGAGCTCAAAACCAAAACAAGCCCGAACCACCTAAGAGAGATGTCTTCTCCCTCCCTTTGCTCACTGATCAGTGCTTTCCAGCCACTTCCACTCCCCCATAAGACTTACAATTCAAGAATTGGAGGAAAATAACTCTTCCCATTAGCAGGAATGGTCATAAAGAAAAAAAAAAAAAAAAAAAAAAAACACTAACTAATTATGGGCATTGTACTTGCAGTTCACTTGCTCTTGATCACCACTTCTTTTCAGCTGCTCCTTGTC
Organism: Aythya ferina; assembly: GCF_964211825.1. NCBI lineage: Eukaryota > Metazoa > Chordata > Aves > Anseriformes > Anatidae > Aythya > Aythya ferina. Next base: position 10,791,316 of record NC_140298.1, read on the forward strand.
CTGCTGCTTCATCTTGCCCTGTGAGCAGGCCAGCGGCAGCACAAGGGGTCCAGTACCTCCCACTACTCAGCTACTTCTTTTGTGCATAACCTAAGTGAGCCCTTTTCATCTCTTTCTCACGGGATAATTAGGTAGAGCGAGGGCTAATACTAAAAGACCGGTGACGACAAGCCCTGTGTAATATTACTCTTTACAGGCATTGCATATTCTAGCACTGGCAAGCCAACAGTGTTTTTCCGTGGAGCTTTCTCTGTCCCAAAGAGAAAAGAAGGAAACCTATAAGCTAAATCTTGCCAGCCACTTAAACCAACATTAATTCCCTGGTCATCTGAAGGAGTGAGTCGGGACAAGATACCAGTGTGTTTGAGAAACGGGGCTAGAATAAGAGATGAGCTCAGCACCTCAAAATGAAAAAAAAAATAAAAAAATAAAGACAATTCCAAACTGCTTTCTGTTCATCTTGTTTGCAGCCAGACAAACCTCATTAGAGCTGACTTTCTGCAGAGCATCATAGTGACATTCAGTGGACCACTTGCAAACTCTGTATTTCCTTCAAGTGTCCAGAACAAACTATCTGGACCTGGAGCTGGGGCCAGCTGTTTGTTAGAAAGCCAAGCTCGGAGCAAAACAACCTTCCAAGCTTCCACACTTGCTCCAATTTGCCAATTAAACATACAAAGCAAATAATGGGGAAGGGGAAGGAGGAGGGGGAGGGATCACGGTATTTCCATGCCAGAAAATGTCAACACGAGCCAGAGATAGGAGCCAGTAGAGCTACTTACACCACATTATAATATGCAGAGCATTGCCTGCCTCCTGATCCTGAGAGTAATTTGTCATTATGCTGAAGCCTCGCTGCATTTGTTTCCTTTAAGGGAGCCAGAAGTCTCCTACGCCACCCCCCGGATTTGAGGGAGTGTGGTCAGGCTGCCTATCAAGGCATTTCGAGAAGACGCCAAGATCTGTGCCTTGGAAAGCCGACAGCTCCTCTGTCTGTGCGGAAACCTACTGGACACAACGTAATGTGGAACAGTCTGTCCCGGCAAAGGGCTGAACTACTAATCTGCTCTGGTACCGGATAAAAGCAGCGAGTGCTCCTGCTCTGGAAGCACAGCGAGGTACCGCTCTCACGCAACTCAGGCCAGCAGTCGGTGCTGCACGAGGATGCCTTGGGACGCCTCTCCAGGCTCCTGTGCCCACCTCCTAGCTGTTTGCTCACGTTGAGCTCTCATTTTTGTGCCCAAAGAGCACAGCAACTGGACATCACTTGAAAACAAACAGCTCTGCAAACCTCTGACATTATGCTTCTCACTGGCACTCCGAGAGACATCTCCTGTTGGGGACCGTGACTGAGCCAGGCTGGGTGTCGAAGCAGACTTGCTGTGGCAGCTCAGGTCTCTGTGCAAGCTCATTACCTTTAAGGAGAAGCCAGCTCAGTATCTCAGCCAGAGCTGGCCTGAAACAAGGTTGCCCCTCCAAGCCCTTCTCCCTTTTTCAAGCGTCCAGGCCTGGAGGTGCGGTTCCATGGCAGCCTGAGCCTGTTTTGAAGCTCTGTGTACCTAAGAGCAGCTCGGAGCTCCGTGCTCCACTGAATGGCAGCAGTACAGACGTGTACATACACTGACCTAAGAGACAGCATGCAAAACCATCAGCAGTGACTCCGATCCATCTGTAATTTCCCTTCCTAGCACCAAATATGTCCTGTGAAACTTCAGGAGCTTTTCGTTGTATGGATTAGGACATGCACATACTTCACTTCATTTATGTATTATTCCTTTAATTATCAAGTGCCCTTAGAAAGCCTCTAACTGACCTTAAAATATGCTTTGTGTCCCCCTCTTACTCTAAGAAAAGCAGTAACCCTTACAAAGATACAGATCATTCCCACCCACCCTCCTGGTTTAGACTATAGCAAAGAAAAAAATGTCTTTGGTAATTTGGACTGCTGTTGAATATGTCAATAGATCCGTTTTGTACTCTAAAAGGGAAATCATGTAATTGCTTTGGCAAGACTGCACATTGTTTATTGTGCACAGTTATTGCAACACTGCCAGCAAAGACATATTAACAAAAAAAAAAAAAAGTTTTCACAGATTCTTAAACCTATTCTCTTGCCCCAAGCACCCTCTTTTTTTCTCACCCCAAAATCTCACGGCTTCAGTTTATCCCTGACTGCAAAACCGGCATCAAAAGTGAAACCTGACAGGAATTTGTTGGGCAGAAGTGAGAGGGTAAGCAGTTTTTAAGTCGAGGGAAAAAAAAAAAAAAAAAAATCTTAAATGGATTTTGGCCATTTTTAAATATTTAAAGGCTGCAACCACAAAATCAAAGTTTTGTGTTTCGGACACTTTTATGTACTAGCCTAACTGAAAACAGCTTTGTATAAAAATACAGTTTTGCAAGTCAGCCCGCTTCCATAAAGAGAACTATCCCCTTAAGCTACTGCTAAAAGGTCGTTTGGCCTGCAGATTTGCCCCCTTCTCTCCTAGGCTCCCGTTAGCAGAATAGGAATGACCCAGCATCCCATAAACCTCTAAGCCCTTGAAATACCAGAGGCACCCGAGTCAAAGAGTAAGAAAAGCCATTAATTTGGCATTCATTTCCCTTTTTAGATGCTTGGTGTGAGCCGTTTCTGGACCCGGATCCTGCAAAGGCTCACAAACAGGTTTAGCTTTACACCCTGCATGGGGTTCCATTTACTTCAACAATTGCAAACGCTGGGAGGCCCGGGGTCTTGGAGACGAGCTAGAAAACAGCCTCCGCTATCTCTTTAAAAAGGATCCCATATATCTGGAAAGCCCATTTGCATCTGGGGGGGTTGGGGTTGTTAACCTATTACAGTTACATTACACCATGATTAGGCCAACTGAAAGAAAACAGCAGGAAGAAAAAAAAAAAAATAGCTCCTACTTCCTCTCCACTCCCCAGTTAGTTTATTATGTGTATTTGATGGCCCTTCACGAAGAGGCAGTAAGACCCTGAACCTGCAGTGACCCCTGTTTCCACGCAGACCATATGGACTCTGTGCGGAGGTTTGCCTGGACGGGGCTCCTCGTCAGCTCCGGCTCCAACATCCCTGAGCAAGCAGGAAAAGCAAAACATCTTTTGGAGTCCTCTCGTTTAAAAATAAAATCAGGCCAGCAGATTTCGAATGCTCGAGGAGACATTCCCTACCCCGTTGTTTTACAACTGGACACGGCCCCGTAGGTGCTGGATGCTCCGCTGGGTCGGCGCTGTTTGCGTGCCAAGCACCTTTCTGCAGCACCCCCAGCTCCTCCCGCACCCTGCCAGAACCGAGGGCGCTCAGCCCCTCTCCGGATGGGACACAAAACTACTTTGCTTTGATCTTAAGTGCTGGAATTGTTTGGGATTCGATCCGATTCCTTCAAATCCCCGCACTTCCCCATTCCCCTAAGGTTTGCGACTCCTCTGCAAACAGTGCATGCAGAAATCACCGGCATCGCACATCCTACTGAAGACGATGTTAATTTACAGGATCCAGCCTTTAAAATACAAGGGTTTCACAACAAATGTGTCGCTATAGCAACCGAGTAAGCTTATGTGAACTTCAGGCATTCATATTCATAGAAACTCCTGAAGCAAGACTGACTGTTGGCCATAACATCCCTCCTCTTGCCAAGTTTCAAATAGTGCATGAATTATGCCAAAAATAAATGGGTGTGACTAATACAAGCACACAGAACACCGAGGGAAAAAGAAACACCCAAGCTTTTGCCTCTAAGGCAACATTTGTTGATAGAAAAGATGGGCATTTGGAAAGCATGCCTTTTCCTTCCTTCTATCTTTTTGCTTTCCTTGCACTTCATAAAAGCCCCACATGCACATTTGCCTCCCATAAATTGTACGACTGCTAGTAATCGCACATCTTTGCAGTCTATAGAACAAATCTTTTTTTAAAGACTTGCTCCCTTTGTACTCCCCTGGTATTTAAGGAGCACGTGTGTGCTGGAGGAGGAAAGTCAATCTGGTTTAACTCATGCCCTCCTCTCGCAGAACTGCAAGCGATTCCTTTTGCAGCCTCTGAGGAAAAGCATGCCCAGCCTCAGCTCTGCAACATCGAATCCCTCTCGCTCACGTCCTCTCTCCCCCAGCTCATCTCGGCACCGCAGCCCAACCTGCCCACTCTCATTTACCAAGGTCAGGCTTTTCTGAGGGCCAGCCATGCATTTAACACGCCGGATCCAGGTCTGGAAACTTCCCGCTAATTACTGTGGTCACACTTCCTAATCCGACCAGCATCAAACTGCACAGCAGTCTCTCAAGTGGAATAGGTCACCCAGCTGCCTGCTGCAGGTCATTCCGCTGGCGGATTTTTTTTCCTGATGAAAGATAGCGCTGCAAGGTAGCTGTTCCAACACGAACAGCAATCTGGGCTAATTACATGTGATACACCCACTCTGACTCACGAGATAGCACAGAAGGAAAGGGAGGGAGGAAGGGGAAGAAGATGAAGAGACGCGCGAAGAGTTAGCAAGGTAAGTCCTTAGCTCATCTTGCCCCACAACCCCTCTGAAAGTTTCACACTTTGCTCTCTTCCCTCTGGTTCTGCAAAGTTTGGATTCCAGGAATTTATTCAGATCAAGATGTGTCCCCACTGTCTCTTCCTGTCCCAGCTCCTCTCCCCAGGCCGTACACCAGCTCTGTTTCCATTATGCTTTAGCCAAAACCAACATTTCCTTCTCAGAACTCAGGAACTGCTCTTGGGTCTGAGGAATCCTATAGGGGCTGAACAACACATTACTCAAAACACGAAGGCGCTCGAAACCTCTCTCTGGCTGTCATTTCACTACTCCGTGTTCCCAGGGATGATTTTACAGCCTTTCATTCTGCCCAAATCCTCATTTTTTGCTTAACGATGGAATTAGCCCAAACACATGTTGAGAGAAGAATGTGAAGACATGGGAGGGCTCAGGAGACCAAGGTGGACAGCCGCGGAGCAGGGGCCTAGCAGTAGGAAAACAGATGGCCCAGCGGATTAACTTTAAAACTGATGTTGAAATTCAGCATGGGGATATGGAAGATGGATTTCTTCTTCGCGTGAATTGCCTCGATGCTCAGTATACCTTTTCACACGAAGTGTTCGGGCCCAAATTCGTGATCCTTCACAGCGTGCTTTGAACAGAACAGTGGCCTCCGACAGGCCTCCTGTCAGGAGCATGTCAGCCTGCACTCCCTCCCCTCAGGAGCAGTAACATCCACCAAACTTCAGCCCCGTAGACAAGTTCTGCGGGGGCAGAATTTTATCCAGGCTTTAGGATAATCACCTCATGTACCCCAGAAATTTATTAGCATAGTCATTTTTCATTTCTCTTGTCAGTGAATGGCTTTCAAGTCATTTGAATAGCTGTTCATTCCGGAGTCTGAAGAGAAACTGTTTGATAAGTCAGCCAGGTCAACAACTGAATGCAAGAACGTGCCATCTCCTCAGGAACAGAAACGTTGGCCCAATGGGACAGATTAAGTAAGAAGCAGCTTGTAGCAACATGGTTGCTTCAGGACTGATGCCACTTGGCTGGGTTTCCTTGCATAGGTACTGTTTCAGGTGGAGGTTGTACTGATCTAGATAGGTTACATTTATTGTTCGCTGCTGCACCAAAAAATAAAAATATAAAAGGAAGTCACCTACGTGTTGCTTGCTAATTATAGGATCTTCTGTTAGGATGGATACAAACATCCAAGACTGAAACACAGTAGGTCCGCATGACAAAGGAGGATGAAAACACAACTTGCTGATCCATTTTGACAGTCCATTGACGAGTCCACTTGTGTGTGGTAGAGAAGATCGTTTCTAGGAGCTGGGCTGGAAGCTGGGAGATCTTGAGTGAGGTACAAAAACAACATAAAAACAAGGAAGAGGGGAGGAAGGTGAGAAATCACAGAAGTTACGCTTGGTCCATGGATTATTTCAGAATGCCTGTGTTACCTGAACACTTGACCTTGCTTTGCCCTGGATAACTCATAACGCTGGCCTCAAGTCACCACTTGTCAGAAAATCATAGTGGGTTACTCACCATCACGAGATGGGCCTGCCTCCAGACAACATGGATTCAACCAATGCTGTACATTGCACGTATTCGTAAGCCTTTGCCAGTTGACTGCCTATTTCCCAGCCATGAGGGTTTTGGTAGTTTGCCCTCCAGCCCTGCTGCCAACAGCACTGAGCCGAACAGAACATCTCTCCTGAGCGTGCTGGGGCACTAGCAGACACCGTGCGGCCAGGCCTGCCCCCCAGGACCTGCTCAGAGCTCTTAGAAAGGCTCACCGTAACTAACACAGGCCTCGGGTCAAACTCTGCTGCCTCACCATCAGGCTTCAGCAGGCAGCAGCAGGGGAGGAACAAAGACACGGAGTCACCCACCAGATTTAACACCGCTGAGCAGAGATGGTTTGCCCTTAATTTACATTCGAGGTCATTCCAATCTAACTGAGCCCTGTCACGTCATTCTGCAATGCAGGCTGTGGATTTTGCCTTCCTGTTTCACAACCACGTTGACTGATGGGTTCTTGAGCTCTCCTGGAGAACTTTTGCTCCGGCAAGGTCACGCTGTAGCCCCATACCAAAGGAATCCGTTCTCCTCTGAGGGTTTTAGCAAAGGACTTCTGCAGGACCCAAACTTCATTGCTCATGCTCTAAAGCACCTCTTCTTTCAGCGCTGTAATGCCAGCATCCTGTGGACAGTAGGGACAGTCCCTGGAAAGAAATAACAAGAGGCTCTGGACCTTGCTGTCATTTCTACCTGTTGCACATTTTCGGCGCTGTCTGTCCTCTGACAGAAATACTGAACTGCTGGAAAGCAAAAGCCAATTCCTACAGCTTCGTTCCAACAGTAGCCAAGGCTGTGCTGTCAGGCCAAGCAGTGCACGTTGCCTGTTCATGGATCAGTCCTGCTCTTTGGAGAATTGTGCACGAATCTTGGCAGACCAGGAGTTAAGATTTCAGAGACACGAGCCTATAGCATTAGTTCAGCTTGAAGAATTACAGGTGTTCCAGATGTGGGCCACCGTGTTCAAACTGGTATTCTTAATAGCAATTCCCAGAACTGCTCAGGACTTGTAGCTGTGCCTTTCTTCAAGAGTTGTGATTAGTTAACTTCTCTGGAAACCTGAGCTGTTGTCCCACTTAAGCTCCCATTTCCATTTCTTTCTTCTAGAACAGCTAAATGTGTCTCTGCCTGTTCCAACCTGTTGTACTTACTTGAAAGAGCTTTGCTCTTTGCTCCAGAAAAAATGATGATAGTCTCTAGCCTGCAGGTTTTTTGGATGAAAATAAAATAGTTTCAGGCCAAAAAAAAAATCATAGTCAGTTTGCAGCTGTCAGAGCCAGGACGGCATCGTTTCCTTGTGCACAATGAAAGGGCAGTTCCTGCAAAAGTGCTGAATGTTCTGGGCACTGCCACCAAACTGCCCACCTTCTCCCCAGCTGTGCCAGATGACCTGTGTAAGTAAGCCTTATAGCATCAACCAGGTACACGTGGAGGCCTAACCACCCCTAAAGCAGCGAGGTTTGGTCTTGAGTGCCTCAGGTTGCCCTTTGCTTGCAGTCCAGGCAACGTCCAAAGGTCCTTTGATACTTTGTTCCAGGGGAAGTGCCCAAATACTTCAGGGAGTTGAGGAGTCCCCTGCAAATTTGCAGTATCAGAAGTAGGAGTGACAAAGGACACGCTGTTTCTCGGGGCTTCCCATCTTCCTGCTCCCAGGATCCAAAAGGCCGTGCACTTTTAATAGAGATCACGCTGACCTCACCGTGAACCACACGGGGCCAATGGAAAAGGCTCCCACAAATATTTATGGCTGTGAACCAGAGCCACTGGTAAGTGTCTGGAGATGAGTCCTATAGCTTGCACTAAAGGGGCTTAACTACTTCTGAAAGAGAGGAAAGAAACTACATTCCTAAGTATTATTTTAAATAACTCCAGTGCTTTAAATAAGTGCACTAAATATCTCTTGAAGTGTCAGATTCAGAATGACTCTGCTCCGGGTAAATGAAGGCTTCAGTTTTCCTGGTGGCAAGATGGAGATCTGGTGCATAGAGATGAAAAACATTTCTCTCATTAATTTCAATGGGTCTGCCTGGAGACCCAAATCTTAAGCACATGCTTATGTACTTGATTGAACACAGAAAGGACTTAAGCACATGTTTAAGTGTTTTGATGAGTGTTGCCATATGAATTTCAACATGGATTTACAGATCTATGGCTTGACTGACAGACTCAACCCTTTCAAACATATATTATCTAATTAGTGCCTGAAGGGAAAGGCCTAGATATAGAACATTTGTCTTTTAGCACACAACTCACATAGCATTTCATGACGTCTTGACACTTATTAATTGCATTCGGTTTGAATATAAACACTGTCACATGATCCTTAATTGGGAATTGGCTGAAATACCATAAACAAAGGATTACAAGCAGAGAGCGGGGAGGATGCAACTCGGGGATGCCATGGGGAATTTTGGTTGTGTCCAGTCTTGTCCTCAAACGATAAGGAAAGTAGGATTAAAAACAAGCCAAGGTGTGCAGATGGTAGAAAACAAACATGAGAGGAGCTAGAAAAACAGGGTGCCTGGAAATACCTGAAAGTTGGTGCTTTAAAAAAAGCAAGAATTTTCATGGAAAGGAGGAAGGGAATTTCTATTTTCTCCTTCCCAGCTAGAACAAGGAGAATATTCTTAAAGCATTCCGTCCAAGGAGTTAAAAAAGAAGTGGATGATTCAAAATGTGCACAGAGCAATAGTAAGGACAGTACCACAATCCTACAGAGCAAGAGGAGTGAGGCATTGTCTCCAGGAAGTAAGGCAGATGAAGAAGACTTCTGAAAACCTACCATGCCTTCTAAAAAAGACCAATCAGCAGGAATGGTGCCAGCATAAACCCTCCTCCCCTTCATCTGCCAACCTTCCTCTCCAAGCCTGTTGCAGCTTTTCCATCTCCAGGCCCACAGACTGTGGACAGGACTATGGACCAGTCATCCCAACTCTTGTTACACGCTGGAGTTTGTGACAGAAGCAAGACAAAGTACTTTTCCTGGGTTTGTCGTGACACCGGGGAAATTCCTTCCTTGCTCAAGCAGCCACAGCCTCGTGTGACTGCCCCCAACAGAACAAGTGGATGACACAGGAACAATCCTGGGTTTTAAAGTCTCCTCCAGGCATGTCTGGCTTTGCACAAGAGCATGGAAGCTCCTGTGGTACTGCAGGACAAGAGCCTGAACTCACCTTGCACATTCAGAGGAGGCCAGCAAGCTCTGGTACCCCCTTTCTGGATGGATTACAGTCTCTCCTTAACCTAAGATGAAGCAAAATGCTGGAGCCTGTATTCTGTGTTTATAGAGCTGCAAGAAGCTAGCCCAAAGACATTTTTTCACATTAGCTTGGCATTTGTTACAAGCCACTACAGTTGCTTTTATAGCATATCATTTTTCAGATGACCGGAAGACTTATTTTCATCTGCCTGTCAATTAATTCATTTATCACTTGGACCTTTCCTTTAAGTAAAAGTGGTCTCTCATAACTTTCATACCATTGTAAATTTTTACCATGTGGGGGAATAAAGTAGAATTCATCAGAGCTTTCAATCAACGTGAGATATATATAGAGAGATATAGAGATATATGAAGAAACAGTGGTAACAGTATTAAATTTCAGAGCAAAATCATTTATTCTGCCTAACAATGAAGCTGCTATCTAGAAACAAGACTGATTATTCATAATACTACCCACTGCTATTACCAGAACTCTTTACAGCCCCCGATAAGCTTTTATCCAACACGTTTAACATGTCAAAGTCAATTTGCCTTTCCACATGTATATTTCATAACGTTACTTAAGTATACAGCCAGACACCCGAGTATTATAGAGAGTCCGCATTTGTTTATATTTATTTAATATTGCCCGAGCTCTTGACAACTTTAAAAGAACACACGACTTAGAAACAACGGAGGTCTCTTCAGGAAAAGATCTGCTATGAAAAATTATGTTGTGGGTTTGTTGTTTTTTTTCCTAAGCATTTTTTTCTTAATAGTAGAGGGTTACTATTTCAGAGTAGGCAGAAGGATTGTGTAATTATATATCTTTAGAGTTACATATTCTGTGATACTGCAACATACAGTACCATTTACACGGCTTGAGTACCAAAGGATGAGGCTATCTCCCCTAGCAAACACCTAGCAGTGGAGAACTCCAGACAACTCGAGCAATAAGGGGTGCACGTGGAGCACAAAGCAGACCCACTGAACACACAGATTCAGCTCAGATCCAGCGGGGCTCCTGCCCCAAAACCAGCACCAAGCCAGCTCCTGGTTGGACTTACACCGTGCTACCCAGGCTGGGTACAATAATACCTCAAGTAACTGAGTAACTATTGTTATTACCAGCTAACTGAGCACGCCTACCACTTCTGGCATCAAGCTGCTCCTGGAAGACACGCAGATCTTCTCACCTACCCCTGCACCTGAGCTAACACACCCTGCACACCCAGAGCCAGCTCGGGTGGCCCCCCAACCATAGCCCAGCCTCTCCCCGCCCCCTGATAAGGTCCTGCACGTACCTTCATCTGCCCAGGGAGCACAAAACCTTCACCCAGAGCACCTGCAGGGATGGCAGCCACTGCTCCCTCCTCTCACCCAGCTGCCCACATCCTCACCAGCTCCCAGCGGAGTTAACCACAACTCACTCACCCTTCCAAGAAGAGCTCCAGCTCCCCATTAACCTCGGGATCCTGCTGCACCCCACACACCACTGCAGGGCCCCCGTCTGCACAGTCCTCCTTCCCACAAGGGCACAGCTCTCCCACTCCTCTCCAAGTGAGTGTCTTTTTATAGCCCAGCCTCCTCGTGCTGCACAGGACTCCTAGGCTGGCTGAGAGCCTTCTAATGCTCCTCTGCCTGGTGCAGGTGGGAATGTGCCTCCCCACGCTGCTTTACAAATACTGAAGAGTTTCACGTGGCCTCTGCAGGACAGAGAAATATTCTTGTGCCCAAGGGGAAACTGAGGCAAGTGCCTTGAGCATCACTTCTGCTGACTGTCAGCACCAAGCCTGTGCTTCTTTTACCTTAGCACACTAAGTCAGAAGTAGCTGTGTAGGCCATGAGCTCCTCAAGCTCCTCGAGCGCAAAAAGCCTGACTGAAGTGCTTGGCACTGGTGAGCTCTGAAGCTGATTTCCACACAGTGCTAGCAGGGCTCCCTTTTGGATGAAGCATTTTCAGAGCCAAAAATGAAAGCCCGAGGAAAGCTTATTATCCATGAAATGCAGACTTACTGGAAAAAAAAAATTACAAAAACCTTAGGCACTTTGAATTTAGCTTACCTTGGAGCATCCCTGCTAATTTAATTGAAAGACACATAAGCATGCAAATACTGACACACAGGTTAAGAACAGCCAGCTGAAACCTGGGGCCTGTTTTTCTCCCCGCTCACATGTCTGAAATCACCCTATTCGGGGCCAGGAACTTCTTCCACCACATTTATACCACCAAAATCACCAGCAAAACCTTACCTGTTCCAGGTTAAGTACTTCTGGAGCATTCAGCTTTGAAATGCATTTATTCCTCCTTCATAGAGTACACTGCATGCACCTGACACCACGTGCAAATGACAAACTACAGTGTTTTTCTGTGTTCACTTGTGTTTGTCTGTATAAATAGAACAAATACTGAAGATTTTCCCCTAAGTTACTTTGGAAAAGCTCCTGAAGTCATTCTTGCAGTCTACTGAGCAATTCCTCTAATAAATGCAACACCCAGAAAGATTGAGTTTGTGTCACAGAGACACATCCTTATGGCTGAGAATCATTCTCAGACTTTGAATCCAGCTAAAAAGAGATGCATTAGCAAATGCAGACTATGCATTACTATTTCCTTTTGAAGGAGATCTGACCAGGACACATGATAAATTCTGAAGCCCTACCATGATATAAATAAATAGGCATGAGTTTGTTATTATTTGGAGTATGAGGCAAGCATTTTCAGTTTGAGATTTAAATGGGAGAGACTGTACTTTTCCCATTTGTAGCACATACCTTGGACAGCGCTGATGATTACAATGGGGTAAAGAGGCTTCCCTACTGCCTTGGCACTGTCTGGGTGACCACTGAATTTTAATAACAATTTCAATTAATTAAGACAAGAAAATGCCAGAGTCGAAACAACACTGCTATATTATTGGCAGGCTATTGGGAAAGAAAATTTTTTAAAAAAAGAAAGAAAAAAAAAAAAGAGGACTCATCTGTTGGCCAGCAATAAAAATCAAAATAACCGCGAGTTGCCTCAGGGCTAGATTCTGCTCTTACTTACACCACCCAGGTAATTCCATTTATTGCAGTGGGATTACTCCAGGCAGATATTGTGGTCATGTAGCTGTTGAACACCTCGTGCAGAATAGAGCCCTCCAAGGAGAATTTGGCTCCATGCATTTATGCTTTTCATCAGGCACATACCCCTAAGGGGCTATAATGAAATGTTAAATAAATAAAGTAAAATAAAAATAGGGACTTCTGGCTCAGGCTTTAACTCTGCCCTCCTACACAAGGTTCCAACTGATTTACCAAGTTAGTATTGTGCCTGGGAGGCGCAGGAAAGTATGAGGGGTAAAGAGCTCATTTGTCCATTACTAATTCCTATTATCATTAGCTGCTGGAGTCGAGAATAAGGTGATTCAGAGTGAAGATGTCCTAAAAAAAAAAAAAAAAATCAAATAACTTGAACAGGCAATAACAGCACATTGGCTAGCCACAGTAGCTAGAGAACAGGTGGTAGTTCTTCTTCCCAAAGAATGGCTGGCGTAGTAAGCAATTTTCAGGGGGAAACGTGGGATGCTGCTAAGGAGAATGAGAAGACACGGTCTTCGAATTAATTCTCCACTGCAGCAACACAAAAGTGAGAAATCTTCCTAGAAGGGGGAAGATAGATTTTATATTTTCACATGCTTTTATGTTTCCTTATGATCACTTACATTTCTCAGTCCCTGTGGAAGAAATAAGTGCCAGCTCAGGATGAGCTTATCACTGGAAGGTGAGTGAGTGACACGGCTGGGGGGGGTTCCCTGCAAAGGACCTTTCTGTCAGGCTGCTGATGACGGTGATGGTTTTGCTTGAGGTCCATAAGCCAGGAAATGTTCACACACATCAGTAGTCCAAAAAAGGTGAAACCAGGAACAACAACAGAAATTTATCCCCTGCCACTAGCTCAGGCAGCAGTCTTCAACTTTTCCTGACCCTTCCTTAGTGGTGACCCATGGGTGGAGCACAGAAAACAGATGTACCTGCCTCCCTCTGATCCCTTCAGCTCTGAAGTAGGTTCTTGTGACCTCGTCACAGTAAACCACGGAACAAATGATCTGCAATATAAAGGAACTTCCAACCAAACTGATTCAATTTCACAGGTCTTTAAGGACCAAATGCTTAAGGATATGGTTTCAGGAGAATGTATGCAGATGCTTTTAATTAGAGGCAGAAGGAAGTGCTTCACCGGACGAGAAGCTAAGGTGCAAGCTAAGAAAACGAAAGCTTGGCTTGTTAAGCACAAGATTTCTCACACACCTGGATGAATACACCTGCTTAAATTTCAGAGCAGTAACTATTTTGCACCCACACTTCCCGCTGAAGGCCAGGCACCCAAGTATGTTTTGTGTCTTCACTAAAGTTACAGAAAAGACTCAGGCAAATAGCAAAGAGAAAATAGTGTGCTCCATTGCACAACGTGGATGACATTTTTCTCTACAAAACGCTGTAGGTTGATGGCAGGGTATCAACACAGACAAATTATTTGTACTTGGTGACTAATTCAACTTTGGAAGATATTGCTCCTATAGCTGATAACAGACTCAGACAGGAGTCCTGCCCCTGAAATCATTTCCCATCAATCTCAATCACTCTGAAAGGCTCAGCCACCAAAGGTTCCCAAGTCAGCTGGCACACAAACGTCCAGACCCTGCCAATATTTTGTGATCCACTTACTGTAAACACACAGCTAATGAGTGTTCATTCCCTTGATGTTTCTTTTGGAAAGTAGAGACATGTCTAAGAGTGTTTAGGAGGTATGTAGTTCTCCAAAGAAACTGATAAACATTCTGACACATCTTAAAACAGAGAACATCTTCAGCCAAATAGCAATGTTAATCTTGTATAAAAACATGGGTTATCTCAGGAGCCTCACCGTACTCATTTCATTATGACTGAACATTGCAGCTGATTCATATTCTGACCCCATAGCTTGGAGAAGGACAGGAACAAGTCTGGTGCAGCTGAAAATTCTTAGTTGTTATGGAAACCTTTGAATAGCTGTGATGGTGGCTTTGTGTCAGTCTATGGATTACATGTTTCCACCATCAGCAGTGGCCATTACTAGACCATTACTAGCCCACTTAGCAGGGTCTGAGACAGCACAGCCATTACAGCAAAGAGGATGCCCCAACACTTGAAGAAACGCTGACCTGCAACTGAAAATGAGATGGCCAGGACGTCTGTCCACCTTCTGTCTAGAATTTAGTAGAATGCAGTATCAATAGTATGTAGGAAGGCTTCAATCCTTTGTCTTGATGCCCAGAGGGATTGCTCGTCTAAATACCTGGGCACAAGGTAGAAATTGATGTGTAAATGTGCTTATGTGCACACAGACTTGCATACACTCAACGAGAAAGTAGAAAATGATGTTTTAACAGTCTTGTGCTGAGAACTACCATAAAAAATGTATTTGACTTGAGTTTCCTTTCACCACAAAGACAGGTGATGGGACTCTTTGAACACGGGAAAAGTTTGGCAATATAAAGTAACCTTCAGGTGTTGGCACAGACAGAGCACATCTATACGACTGCATTCACTGACTGCCATCTTAGAAAGCTTCGAGGCACCAAGGAAGTGGAATGCAATCACCCCGTCCTCTCCGTCCTTCCACCGAGTCTTCCAAGGAAGGGAACAGGAAACCTGCTGTGTGTGTGATCATGTTGCCATCTAGTGACCGCAACCTAGAGAATACCCGAGCCCTAACGCTCCTACACAAGCACAGACAACGTTGTGCATGAAGCAACAGGGTTATTTCTCCTAAAGTTGCAAGTCTAACTTTAAGCAGAAAGAAGCAAGTGCCTTGAGTAGGGTGATAAGGAACTGGAAGCTCCTAGAGGTTGTAGCTCTTCAGGAACTGGTTTTGTGCCACTTTTCAGTTCTAGAGACAACACAGGGTCCCCTTTCCTGGAATCACATGGAAAGTTGGCAAGACCAACCACAACAGTCAGTCTCACTCCTGTGTGATTTGCTCAACTTTTCCTGCTAAGCACAAAGAAGAAAAAACATCCCAGCAAAGTACCAAATGGTGCAACATCTCCTCTACCGCTCCTTGCGTTTAATTTCAACAGTAGATTTTCTGGGATGGTGGAAAATGGAATTATTTTCTAAAGCCCAAAGGCTATAGGCAGAGCTCTTTTTTAAACGACAAAGAAATGCAGTCAAATAAAACCCAAGGATTCCACACACTGGCACTTCCGAAATTCACCTCTCACTGCTCTTTAGGCATCTTTTACCAATCTGGGCCCAAGACATTCAATCTCTGTCAAAGCTGCTTGAGTTCTTCAGTCCCACAATTATGGAGGCACACTTCTTTTTTTGGCAATTTGAGAAGGCAAACATTCTTGCATAAGCATGTGTGTTCTCAGATCATTTATATGTAGCGAGCCATACGCCTGCACGTGTGTGTAAATACACATATAAACACACAGAATCCTCTCTGTGAGATATCTTTTTTTTTTTTTCCCCTTATGTATATACATCACTACAAGGTCATATAAAGCTAAATTTGTGGCTTTGTACAGTATCTCTTAAGAGTTTTTCACCCCGAGTAAGTACCAGGCATTATTATCCCAAAGTCTCTGTAGCCTGAAAATGACTTCACGCCACAGTATCAGGTTTTGTGGAATTTCTTTTTGTTTTTCCCCTCGTTGAAAAAAAGGCCTTCTGCTTCTGTCCTTACAGAGCTACTTGTCAATCTGGATCAGCATCATGTTGTTGGTTGTGTCTATAAGCATACACACACAGAGTAACAGACAGCTCATGTGTTTTCTTCCTGTTATTCTCTGTGCTATCTCTTTTGCTTTGGGATCTGAAAAGCCACTGATTTGTTTTTACTAAAATATATATAAATTTTAGGCCGTATATTCCCTGATCAAATGCAGACAATGAAAGGCTAATTTCAGCATACTTTTCTCCTTAAACTGTTATAGAAGTCTCAGTGTGGTTTCCTGAGAGATATGATACACACAAGAATTGCTAGCAGATATAATTTACTGGCTCCAATTTATTAGAGATCAAAGAATGGGGAAAATAGGCCTCATCTTTCTTGTTCTTCTTGGCAGTGGAACTTTTAGATCACTTAGAAAACCAAAAGGAAAGAGGAAAAGAAATGACATGAGGATATACAATTGCACTGGCACGCTGAAATACCTAAGGGACCTAAGGATGGCTTTTAAAAGCCTTCATAATAATGACATGCAGAAACAAAGTCAGATGAAGATTACCAAGTCCCATGGACCTTATCCTCAACAGCCATAAATCAATCTCAGTGCAACTACACCAGTGTGCAATAGCTGAAGGTCTTCCTCCACTGTGGTGATGCTCTGGGGTTTGGGGGGTAGGTAAATTCCAGTGGGGTATGGAGGAGAGTGTGCAACTACATGATGTATCCCTGCCTGGAATAAAAAAGAGGGGTGGAGGGGGCAATGAAACACATTCCTTCTAACCTTTCCCAGCAAAATTCAGCAGCGGAAGAAGCTGACCTGTGCCACTCCTGGGAGATCTGCTCAAGTTCTGTTAGGCAGCAAGAAATGAAAAAAAAAAAAAAATTTGAAAAAAAGAAACATGAAACAAGCTGAAGGATGTCCATGTGCAGAACTATTTCTTCCCTATTATGCTATATTTGATTATTCCTATAGTCAATTAACTTCTCCCCAAAATAACTCACTAGCTGAAAATAGAGACTGAAATCTTGTTCTCTTCTCTCCTATGGGCCCTTGTATTCCTTAGGTGATTCCTTAAAACCAGACTTTCTTTTAGTCTTTAGCAAAGTGCCTCCCTTCTAGAGAGACCACCCAGAAGAAAATAGGAAGTTAAATAATTTCGTAATCTTTGAGGAGCAGAGTGCTGAGCTCCAGCCCCATACTTACCCAGCTACCAAGGAGTTAATGTGCTGAGCAGCTACTTCATGATCTGCAGCTATGTACGTACTGATTAGCAGTGGTTGGAATAAAAGACTACAGCCCAAGGAAGGCGGAGCATTCTCAGAAACAGCAGTCTGGCAAGAAGCTGTCAAGGGAATAGATCCAGAACCCCCAAGAAGAATGAGACGGACTGACTGGGAACAATTAAGGAAAATAATCCCATCCTGAAGTTGTGGGGTCCCTGGAAATCCATACTAGCGTAGGATACAGGAGGGACGAAAGGACCATCAGACTGGGCCACTCAATCTCCTAAAGGATAACAGCAACACTTCCCACACGGAGAGATTGGAAAGTCTTCCCCAGTGTTACCTCTCTAACAAATGTGATAATGATGGTTGCAGTGCTTCTATTGCAGGTTTCACCCCAGTGCAGACCAGAGAGCAGCTGGATGCTTGTTCGGGGGGTCACTGGACAGACAGCAAGGTAGCTGTTGTCTGTCATCACCTAGCTATGCACAATTTCAATTAACAAAGCAAAAGCTCCTAATAATTAGCTGCTAATAATTAGCAATGACTATGTAGAGATAAATGATTGAACTAGTTAAGAGCACCCTCTCCTTTTATGCAGACATACCCAATAAACAACACCCAATCTCACCTGGGTACTTTCTTACTGAGCCTTACCCAATTCTGGCTTGGAAAGCAGACAGTAGTAGTCATCTAGTACTGGTAGTCAGGAGAAGTCCCTGGTGACTGGAAAAAGGGAAACGCACTCCAATTTTTAAAAAGGATAGAAAGGAGGGCCTGGGAAGCTGCAGACCTCACTACTACAGGGCCTACACCAGTGTGCCTGGGGAAACTCATGAAACAGATCCTCCTGGATGCCATCCAAAGGGGCCTGAACAAGCTGGAGAAGTGAACCCACATGAACCTGATGAGGTTCAACAAGTCTAAGTGCAAGGTGCTGCACCTGGTTTGGGGCAATCCCACATACGAGTACAGGCTGGGAGAAGAACTCATTGAGAGCAGCCTTGCAGAGAAGGATTTGAGGGTTCTGGTGGACAAAAATCTCAACGTGAGCCAGCAGTGCATGCTTGCAGCCCAGAAGGGCAACTGCATCCTGGGCTGCATCAGCAGAGGAGAGGCCAGCAGGGAGAGGGAGGTGATTGCCCCCCCTGCTCAGACCCCACCTGGAGTGCTGTGTCCAGGTCTGGGGCCCCCAGCACAAGAAAGATGTGGGGCTGTTAGCAAGAGTCCAGAGGAGGGCCATGAGGATGATCAGAAGGCTGAAGCACCTCTCCTATGAAGACAGGAGAGCAACTTGTTACATGAGCAGACAGTGACAGGATAAGGGGGAATGGATTTAAACTAAAACAGGGGATCTGCATTAGACATTAGGAGGAAAATCTTTACTCAGAAGGCAGTGAGGCACTGGCACAGGTTGCCTAGAGAAGCTGTGGATGCCCCATCCCTGGAACGGTTCAAGGCTGGGCTGGATGGGGCCCTGGGCAGCCTGATCTAGTGGGAGGTGTCCCTGCCCATGGCAGGGGGTTGGAACTAGGTGATCTTTCAGGTCCCTTCTAACCCAAGCCATTTATGATTCCATGATTCTACAATTTTATGATCTCAGAGAAAGATACAGGACACTATAGATCAAGAATAATCTATTCCCCCTGCTTGTATTTGGACTTCATCATGATTCCATCAGTTGTTACATCTTTTTCAAAATACATGTTTTGCACAAACTACTATGAACCTGGTTACCTCAGTTAGCAAAAGCTGGTTTCTTCTCTCTGTCTCCTGATGAGCTTTGGTCCCACAGCAATCTAGCAGCAGTGAGCTCCACAGACTAATTCCACGTTATGTGAAGATGCATTTCCATAGGGCAGCTGTTATCCTTTCTAGGAACCAGCAGCTTTGAAGTTTTTTCTGTTGCAGTAAGCATGCCTCTGTGGCCATCTCTGCTTCCTTCTTTCTTCCATTTGACCTCACAGGAGAAGGACATCTTCCTGGCTGTACCTGTGTCAAAGCATGATGATCACTATACAAAAATAGCTGTTTCTCCTCCCCAGAATCAATTTATTAAGACTATTAAATAGCTACCAACGAGCAGATTGTCTTAAAGATCAGAGACCCAAATGGACCTCAAGCTGGCATACAGATCTCAGGTATGCTCTCAAAGACCAGGAGTGAGCAGGACACTCAGTCATGAAAGGGAGAGACAGAGCTATGTGCAGGGAGGGCACAATGTGTAGGGAGTCAAAGATGTGAGTCCCACTGCTACTGTATAGGCTGTCTCACCAAGTTATATTCCACAGAGGACAAAACAAGGAGAAAAATCCTGCATTCCTTTCCATCATTCCTATGCTATTCCTTATGGAGGGAACACCATCACATCCTATCTCCTGGATCTTTGTACAGCAAATGAATCTGTTTTACGGCAGTGACTTCCTTCTGGTACAAGGGCGCTCAACAAGCTGAATGCACCGCATAACCTCGCAACTTGTGTCAAGTATTTTGGGGCCTATGCTCTTCTTTTGGGGAGGAGGACAGGAGCGAGGTTTGTGATTAGCATCCAGTCAATGGGTCACCAAAACAGACTGCCCAGGACCATTAGCTCCTACTGTTTCCAGCTGGAAGTGCTGGTACTTAACAATGTCTGTGCAAAGCAGATCTCTCTCCTTACACACAGCTTTTATGATATACCATCACACAGATAAGGAAAGCAAATGATAATACTTCACAGGAAGTAGTGGTATGTGGCGTGGAGATGGACTCTGATACAAAAGATTGTTCATAAATAAGCTATTTACACACACACACACACACACACACAAAAAAAAGGCAGAAAAGTTTAAAATATTTATGTGCAGGCTTAACTCAGAGACTGTAACACTCTGACAGCAAGCTTATATCAGAACGAGCCATCTGCTTATTTATCCATCTTGGTAAACTGAAAATATACAGAATATGCAGGCAGAACTGCACAATCCCCTTTTTCCTGCAAGAAAATACATGTTGCTATCCCAACGCTGAAACAAGAAAAGCAGTCATCTTTGCGCATTAATTAATTTCTTGGAATAATTAGGGAACCAATGGGAAGCTGTTTTTTTAAAAAAGTGGCTTTTTAAGCTGTGGGGCAATTCAGTAAAAACCACTTATTACATTTAAAGGTCTTTGTATGGCCTTTCCAGGTGGGAACGCCACGGCTTTACAAGGCGATAGGATTTCTCCAAGGTCACCTCAGCAGCCAGCAGTAGGGCTGACCTGGCTGAGGAAACCATTCCCACCAGGGGACCAGGGTCACCTTCTGGCTGGGCAAAGCCTCGAGAAGAGGCAGGGTTAGGGTCGCGGTTAGGGTCGGGGTGTCACGACGAGCAGCAGGGGCCTTACAGGTCGCGATTTATCCCGAGGGACCCGGCCGAGCCCCCATGGCCGCGCCACGCGCCTGGCCCACAAGATGTCGCCCTCCCCTCAGGCAGCGCCGGGGCTGGAGGGGCGGCCGGGGACCCTCTCGGGGCCAGCCCCTCGCCTCCCCTTCTCCGCCCCGGCAGGGCTGTAGGGGAGGCGGCAGGATGGCTCTGGGGAGCCACCCCAAACCCCCCGGTGCCCACCTGGCGGCGGTGGCAGCGCCGGGCTAAGGCGCACACAGGCCGGCAGAGAGCGGCCGCCATGTCGCGGAGCTGCTGGAGGGCCGCCCGCAGCCCCGCCGGGGGAAGGCGGCTTTGGGGGCCGGCGCTGTGCTCTGCAGATGTGCTGCCTCGTTGTCGGGTCAAGGATGCGGCCCCAGTTGTGATGGTTGAAGAAAAGGAGGGTTAGGTTGTTGGTTTGGGGACCAAAAGGGCGTGTAGGGGTGCAGCCCGCCTCTCCTCCATAGCTGAGGGGTGTACCGAGGTGCTCCTGCAACGCTGTCCCCTTTGCATGCAGAGCCTGGAAGGCTGCTCTGAGCCCTCGCTCTGCTTCAGAAAACTTCATTTCCATGGCCAGTTCATTCTGCTCTGCCCCCTGTGACACCAATATCCTATATCCTATAGCCCAACTTCTTTTCACGCCACCTTCTTAGCAGCCAGAAAACCCAAAGTGAAAAACCCCCAAATCCAACAATCTAAGAGGATGACTGCTGTCCTGTTGCTAGGAGCTCGCAGCTTCATCTCATGGTGACTCAGTGTTAAGGTAAAGCTACAGTCCATCCTAAACCCCATCATCTGGTCAGTGCATCCCTCCAAACTGAATAAATGCAAAAACTTGATCTTAAAACAAGTCTTGCAAAACTCCGCAGCCTCCGCTCGTGTTCAATTGAAGTTGATTACAAGTTAGGACTAAAAGACCTGGCCAGGATGCAAACAGCTGCTCTGCTGGAAGACGTATCCACCTCCCACTTGCTTGTCAGCTCCTGCCTGCTGGAGGGTTACCACCTTCCCGACTCTGTAGGTGGGATCATCTTATCTGCGTGCTCCCTAATCCACTTCAGGCACAGTCAGACAGGCTAGCTCCGACAGTCTGAATCGGTGGGCTGAGCTCAGCCAGCAGATTTTCCTTGAAGCCCGTAGTGAATGCCAGGCAGACAACTCCATCAAGGGGACAGCGAAATCTTTCAGCAGGTCCAAATAGATGGAGAAGAGAATGAGAGTCCTTCTGGGCTGTTACTTTCCAGTGGACAACCCAGCTGAATGACCTGCTTCTGAAAGATCACAGATTCCTCACTTCTACACCCTCTTTGTCCAGGGACTCCCTGTATGGCTTTGCCCTTCACGCTTTTCTGATTCAGTCCCCTCATCTCTAAAAATGGTGTGATTTAGCAGGATAGCACCTGAAACCCCTCTGAGTGGCTACAGAAGTGCTCCGTGCTCCTGCAGTCTGTTAAGAACAGCAAAGGACTCCATGAAGAAGTGACAGAATAAAGAGAGCTGCTGGGTTTCCAAACTGCTGAGTAGCTTTATCACTTAGGCTTGAAATTCTCCTCTTAGAAGGAGTATGCAGCATTGGAGCCAAGAGTAAGGTTAACTTCCTTTCATATGTACCAGGAACATATCTCAAAAGGTGTTTTGGTGACCCTCGAAGAAGTTTCCTACCCCATGTTGGGTATAACATCTACCTATAGCCCAGACCAGATGTGTTAGTGCTCAGTTCTGGAGTCTGGGAAGCTCACACATGTGACCGTAAGCATGGTGGAGATGGGAAGGAAGAGGTCACCCACAGCAGCCTCTGAGCAATCCTGTAATAATTGCATGTATGTAAATGACGTAGGAAGGTTCAGAACAGGAATCTGCTCTCAGAAAACATTTGCCCTCTCTGACACAAGGAGTCCTGCTGATGTCAATGAAACAGGAGTGGCAAGCCCTGGTGCTCTCGAAGGAGTCAGATTTCCCTTTTTTTCTTTCCTTTTTTTTTTTTTTTTTAAAATTTACAGCGTTATTATGAACATCTGGAAAACAAATTCTTTCCTAACGATTGACAAGATCTTGACCACTTCCTTTCAGACAGCTGGCTTAGAGTAGTAAGGCACAGTCTCTAGGTTTTAGATTCACTCTTTTTCATACATAGCTTCTTCCACATAAAAACTGAGCAAGGTTTCTGTTTATGCATAATTGTGTTCACCAGCAAAATGTAACTGTGGGTAAAGCTTTCTGTAGGACTAAGACTGCATTTAAATCCAAGCATCCTCCTTCCTTTTGAAAATCATGCTCATTACAAGAGAGACACAATGGTACTAGCTTTGTACAATTCAATGTTTGTTTGGTACCTCTGGAAATAAAAGGTTTAATGATCCTAAACAATGTGCAGGAAGTTAGAGAGAAGAGTCACACAGTGATTCAATGCACAATGAGGAGATAATTAAACCTGGAGCACTGGAGAATCCTACCTAATTGACTCCCTGGATCAGATTTTGCTGGCAACCATTGGAAGTGAAAATTAAAAGACTTTAACAGATTCCGTTTTTTAAAAGGGTTTTTAAAGAGGAAAATATCATACTTCATTAAGAATTTCACTGGAGCTGACATGAATTATGTTCTAAACAAGGCATACTTCATTGCTATCTTTGCTTACATTTGTTCTGTAGATTCAAGTGCCTTCTAGGGGAGGTTATTTTTTGTTACCATGGCAAAGATGATATTAACTATATATGATCAGCATTGCCCTCCCTGTTTGCTCATAATCTCTTCTACTACTCCTCCACTTTCCTCTTCCAAATATATTAGTATCAAGGCTTTTTCCTTCTTCCTTTTACTCGCAGAGGTAAGAACGATCTCTCAAACATCCAGTGGTAACACCTGTTTATTAACTGATCTGGGTTAAAAAAAAAAAAAAAAAAAAAAAAAAAAAGCTGTAGCTGAGTGTTCAAGACAAATCTAAAAATGTTAATAGCTGGAAGTTAAACCCTCTATTTTTTAGCCTGGCTTCCCAATGAAATGAGGCTTATGTGATCCTGCTGTCTGTTTACCTCGCCTTTCCCACTCTCCTCCCCCATTCAAATGTGTTTAAACCTGTTGGCCAATTCCAGCTAAATTTGGCAGAGAGGCAGGAAAATAATATCTTTGCAACCTCACCAAGCCTAATGAAAATCAGCGCCAGGCTGAGAAGAGATACCCAAACGAATGCCCTCGTTTTAGGGAAGACCACGCAGACCTGCAGATACCTGTTCAGCTCGTGGTCTGGCGGAGCAGTGTACACACATCACCCTGTACACGGGTCACCCGAGGGTTCCCACTGCAAGTGTCTGCTGCTTGGCTGGCCGTGGTTGTGCTATAGGAAAGCTGCTGGGACATATATGACAGGTGGGGGGACCTGGAGGTGGTGGGGGCTTGTACAAGGCATTGGGTTGTTTATACAGAGGCATGGGGTAAAGATGCGTAGGAACCAGGTTTCACTGTGTCAGCTGCTCCCAGGACAACTTCTCTTGGTGACTGATGCTACCCACTGGCTAATAGGCACCTTCAAAGCACAGTAATGCAAACCAGCATGATTCTTTCCCCATTTCCCCAAGCAATTTGGGTAGGACACGTATGGGAAGGTTTCCTACACAAAACACTGCACAGGAATATTCCTTACCTTCCATAGCCACTGCCTCCAGACAGCCTATATTATACCCTTTGCATTCTGGGTGGGAGCCAGGACTGCCAGAGTGATGAATCAATAACATCCGTAAGGAAAATGAAATGGAGGAGGCTCTTATTCAGTACATTTCTCTTTTGTTAATTGTTGCTATATTTCATTCCAGCCCCCCATCCTTCCAAACTGCTGGGATTGTGACTCAGCTTCAGCAGCTTACATGCTCAGAAGAGAGAGGAGTCACCCTCCTGGGGATGACTTCACTGTCACTTCATAAGCTCCGTTCTTCAGCACTGTGTCCATCACACAGGTCCTTCTGCAGGACTCGCCTACCTCGCCTCCTGGATCCCTGTCTTGTCCCAGGCAGTCACCCACGATGGACAAGGACAAGGGGACAGGGGAGAGCAAAATAATCCTGCCATCAGGATAGCTGCATGAGGAAACTCTGGCTTTGCTTACCTAGGGTACCCTAGCATTGTCCTGTCCTCATCGGATAAATGCCAGACTGCAAATTGGGCCTAAAACCAGAGAGATACAAGCCCCATTCTCCAACCCTGCTGCAGAAATGCTGGTACCTGATGATTAGGCAAAGCACACCAAAAAGGGCGACTACTTCTTTGGCTGTGGCACTTCAAGCCCTTCGATTTAGTTTGTCAGTCATGAGTCAGCTCTGAAGCAAGCTTGTGCCTTCCAGGTATGGTATGGATGCTTCAGAGTTGACACCTAATAACTCACTCTGTATGTATGGGAAGCTTAACATTGCTGGTCCTAGGTAGCAATTACACTAGATGGCAGGTTGAAAGGTTGGAAGGAGGAGTTTGGTAATCATAACTGGTAACCAGAAAGAAGGAGGGAAAAAAAAAAAAAAAAAAAAAAGTTAATGAGATTCCTTTTTAAGATAACTGCTGTGTCCTTCTCAAATAGATGAAGGTCCCTGAGGTGGAAACTTGGAAACTGAGGGAAAAGCTGAGTGAAAGCAAAACAAAACAAACAAACAAACAAAATATGAAATAAACTATAAACATATGTAAAACAAAGACAGAGGCAAAACAGATGAGACTTTCCAAGCCTCACCCTTTAAGCCGCAGCTCCTGGAGCCAGGGGACTGCATACTGTCCCCAGTGACATTAAAGTTATTTTCTCCTTCTCGCCACCCTTTACAAAGGCTTTGAAAATGTAACGTAGATGTGCTTTAAAAAAAAGGCACTCAGATTTGGCTAGCAAACACTGGCTCTTCAAAAACTGCAATTTGATGATTCTTCGAGATTTGCCCCACAACTTTTGAACAATGACGAAATGTTCAAAATGCCGGTAATATTACACGGGTTGGATGAATTAATAGTTTGGGCCCTGGAAACACGACACATCTCTGCTGCTTTCTGGACAAATAAGACCATTTTCATTAAAAAGGTGTTGAAGTACAAATATGTAGTTTGCAGGTCAAAGAGAAATCTGATATCAAAAGTAAGTGACAAGGACAGAGATGCCTAGGGACACGCTAAAGCCTGTAAGGCTCTGTATTATAAGGCTAATGTTTCCAAGTACATCTTTAGACAGTACATTTATATTGCTAAAAGACCCAGCTCACACCACAATGACAATGGGACACTCTAACGATATTGGCAGCTGACAGCGAGTCTTCTACTGCTAATGTTTTAGAATAGGTCAGACACCACAAACCATATTTAGAGCATGCTTTTCAGAGACACTGGCCACCCACAATTCCTACAGGGCTGGGCACAGACATCAAGCCAACAGCTGTAAAGCTCTTGTTTCCAATGTTGTGTTTCCAGTCAACACAAAAGCTTAGGTAGGGAACATATTGTCAGGAATGTCTTCTGGGTTTCTCTCTTTTATTATTTTTTTTTTTAAAGCCTGTTTCCCAGCTAGGCTTACTAAGGAACAAGAAAATCAAATGACTTGCATGGAGGTCACAGAGTGAGTCATCAGCTCAGCCCAGTGACGGTCAAATAATGCTTATTTGTAAAACTATAATTTTATAGTGCTCTACTGCATAGCTTTAAAAATGAATGTATGGGAAAAATACACCCACATATGACAAACGTACTTATGCTCTCTCCGCTTTGGGTGGACGTTCTGTTAGTCACAGAGGAGCATCTGTGCAAAGCTTTTTTTGTTGCTGCTTTTTGCTTCTCTAGACATTTCATCAAATGGTCCCTGAGTCAGAAGAAGTGGGTTTTGCTATTAAAGTCTGTGTGGAGGCTGCATTCCAAAGCTGTTGGAGGATTCAAAGATAAATATTCTTACTTTGAAAAAAAAAATTAAAAATCAAACATCCCTGGGATTTAAAAATAATAATAATAATAAAAAAATAAACAAAACAAAAACAACAACAATCCAAACTGAATGTAATGTTTATGAAGACAGCAACTAACTAATGATCCTTCCTGACAGTCGCTTTGGAACTGAAACCCAAGAGGAGTTTCATTAAAGTGCGAGTTCCTTTAAAATTGCTTTCAATTGTATAATGTATGTGCCTACTGCGCTAAAAAAAAAAAAATAAAAAAAAAATAAAATAAATGGTATTGATTCATATTGAAACGAATTCCAACAGCAACAAAATATTAGCCAGCAACCTCACACAGCCACTGTGCGACGAACAAAGCTCTTTGGAGCAGGAGCCATCTCCGTTCTGTGATTTGTATTTTGTGTGGTGAGAGCGGAATGCAAGCCTGTAATAATCTGTCTCAAGAAAATATCTGGGGGTGAGCACATAGGCTACTGCTCCCTTGGCTCGCTGCTTTGTGCACCTCGGGTATCCTCTCGGAGATGACTCCTACCAACAAAGCGAGGGAGCTGTGCTGTGGGAGACGGAAGAACCACCCAGCCTCGTGGATCCATGTGCCAAACACAGACAGTACCAGCAGCTGCGAAACACACCAGAGGTGCAATGTGGCGAGGTCAGACTTGGCTTTGACTTAAGTTTAGGTGTGTTGCTCTGAGCAGCGTCCCTGCCTTAGCCCACCTCCAAACCCAGGGGTAGCTACGGGATCCTCCCTGCTGTGCTCCACCGCGGACAACAGGAATGACAAAGGAAGTCTGTGCTCCCTGCAAAGTGTCTGTCATCACCCCTTTCATTGGGGTACCCAGGCCAAAACAGGCTTGGAAGGATTTTGCCTTCCTGCATGAGTGTTTCCTTCCTTTTATTCTGGGTGTGCTAAAGAGCAGGATCCGAAAGAGTGACTGCTCAAGGACAGAGATGTCTGCAGCAGAGCTGGCCCAAAGGTCAAGAGCCAAGTTGAGTTCTTACCCTTTCCCACTTTGCCTACCTCCAACAACGTCCCATGGCTGGGATGATCTACTAAAAGAGAGCCCTCGGCAAGGGGAGGGCTTCAGAAATTCATCTAGCCACCCTCACCCATGTCAGCTCTGCCTCACCAGGCATTCAAGGGAGGACTGGACACAAGGAGAGACGCCGAGCCTCTAAGAGCAGAGCTTTGCAGAAGGAAAGCTGTTGAGCGAGACTGCACAGGAAAAGGGGATGATTGTGTTTGAGTTGGCCTGGTCCCAGCCTCACGTTGCCATTCCGATGGTAGTCTAGGGGAAAAGAGTCCTCAAGCAACGTCGTTTAGCCTGGTGCACCTCCTTGCTGATAGTCGGATCACCAAGCCAATTATAGCTCATGTCCAAGAAAAGCCAAGAAGATGAATGAATAAAAATGTTGAAATATTAGATCATCAGTAGAACAATGAAAACCTCAAACAGATACAAACAATGTTATTGCCTTTTTTTTTTTTTTTTTTATCTTCAAGATGAAAACCTGTTTGGACCAGAATTCTTTGGAATCGTGCTACTGAGTGTGCCTATAGTTAGGAGATAAAAAAAAAAAAAAAAAGGCGTTAAAGCTGCTAGGAGATGTGATCATCACAATGAGGGACTGGTTGCAGCCTGCAGGAACCTGAAGAGAAACTGGTGAGTGCAGGAGTTAGAAGGCATTGCTATGACAACAAAGCAAACCACCCCTGAAGAGAATAGAAAATATGTACATCCATGCCAAGATCATAAGCAAAGAAATGTATATTCTAAGAGGAGGCAAATGAAACATTGACTTGGAAAACAAAATTATGCCTTTAGCATGATTTCTTCTTTACACATGGCACCTCGTCAGGAAAAGCATGCATTTAGCAGAGGGAAAGAAACTTTCCTCGGAGCACCTCTTTGCCTAGTCCTTCTGCTGCGAGGAGGTAGCAGAAAGATCCGTGCTCTGTGTTTGCACTCTCAGATTTCAGCCGGCCGTGGTTGTTTAAGCTGTCCATAAAGTGGTCTCTATGCTTTTTTTCCAACCAACACCTACTGTACTTGTGAACAAATTTAATGCTAATTTTCTTACGTTTTCCCTCCTAATAAAACTAATCTCATTCACCGGGAGAAGCCTTTTTACTCACATTCAAAGCCCGGGTTACTCCACGGAGGGTTAAACCAAGAAATTCCTTTAGCGTTCTGGCAGAAAAGGTTTCCATGTTCTTCTACAGCTGCACATAAGTCATTAATGAGATCGGTCCAGGCAGTTGTCTGGACCATACCTAGCAGAAAGCTCCCTGGTGACACTGATGCTTGATGACAGTCAACTCTTGAAATCAGAGCCAGCCTGGATGTTGACATAAAGGTCCCCACTTCGTGTACTCAGCCAGGAAGGGGGAAAATCCTCCGCTTCCCCAAGTGAAGCAGCAAATGAGCAGGCTGGAGTAACGCGCCACAGCAGCGTGTGCTGAAGAGGTGGTGGGCAGGAAAAGGAGCAGAGAGGGGCAACTTTGTGCCGGGGATGTCCTCCGGGGGGAATATTGCACAGATAGCTCTGGAGACAGGGCGGTGTTGGTCCCTACCTGCATGGTCTGATTTATGATGGTTTTTGAGCCACACTGTACTCTGCAACGTGACTGGAAGAGCAGCGACTTAAAGCATGAAGCACGTTGTCCCAGGCTAGGAGGTCTCCTGCAGTAAGTACAGAGCACTGCTGTCCTTGCCCCTCCTGGGAAAGCCTTGCCACGGAGCAGCACGGGTCGAAGCCCTTAGCAGAGACATGGCCAGTGCCACCAAAGGGAATTTCAGCCTACGGCAACGCCACCTACGTACCCAGACATGCTAAACTGTCAGGAACACTCATCTGTCAGCATAGCTCTGTCTACACCAGCGCCTTGCCAGCAGTGGGGGAGTTGATTTCTTTCCACACCCTAGAATTACAGTGGCAATGCTCTGTAGGTTACGCTAAGCCACAGAGTGCAGGCCATGTGTGCATACGCTTTATTGGCCTTCATTTGATCCTGTGCATTAAAGGCAGCTGGGCTTCCTCTCTTTCCAGCTAAATAATAATTACACCTATTGTTCCCAGTGGGCAGGGAGACCCTGTTCACACATATCCAGAAAGACAAGGCGTATAATTAACACCTTGCTGGGATAGAGAGCTTTTGTTCAGGTTAGTTATTACACGTCTTGCAGCCTGCAAACAGTGGTTCTTACATCCACCTCAGCTCCTTTCCCCCCTGCTCCAGAGCTTAACTCCCTGCTTCGTCCCGGATCGTTCTGTGCCCAGCTGCAGCACTCAGGAGGATGAAGCAAACGATTTCATCCAGGTGTTGGGAGCAATGGTCCCAAATCGCCACGTGCACCCCATGTTCCTGCAGGCAGGCGGGTGTTGTGGCTGCTGCTGCTGCTGCCAGACCTGGTGCAAAGGAATGGCAAAGGTCTCCACCAAGGCAGAGGACGGGTCTCCCAGACCGGGGTTACACGAGGAAGGTGAAGTCCCACCAAATGTCTGGGCTTAAATAGTGGCTCACTGTTCTCCTCTTCCCCCTTCCCTTCTCTTTTCTCCCTTATCCCACTCCTGTCCCCACTGCAGCTCTCATTTTCATCCTGCGTCCTGTCTCACCCTTCCCATGGGCCAGACTGCACCCTCTGCTGACCACTATGGTCAAAACTCTCCGTTCGTGTGTGTGCGCATTTAGATTTTTGACTTTCTTACGTGAGGATCCATTTTTCAAGCCTCAGTACGTTCAGACGAAGGATCCCAAAGATGGGGGGGGGTACACGCTCCCTTCTTCTGGCAGCAATCTGCCATTAGATCAGCTCAGGCTCCCTTCTGTAATTTTGCCATTTGTTTTACCAACACTGCCGTTTGTGTGACAGTGCTACGAGGAGGCAGGGAAGGCTGAACTACATCACTTTGTCAGTAATAACATCGCATAGGTACAATTACAGCAGCAAAGAATCACTTCACTTCAGGGCCAAAATCCCGTAGGAAAAAGCATTATATTGCCAGAGGAAGGTCTGTCTTTACAAGATGAGCTTCCCAGCAAGGCAATTCTCACAAAATCAGGACAGGCTTTGGCCACCGACTGATGATGAGTGCTGGCAAGCAGCGGTTACCAGCACCCAGCACCCGGCCAGCATTTTGTCACTCGCTCCACGCTCTGTCCAGCTGGTCCTGCCTGACTTGGCGAGCTCTCTGTGACCTCAAGGTGGTGTTTTGACCACTGAAAGTTTTAACTATAAATACCCAAATCACAATATACAACCTGAGTGAGAAGGAGCGCTTACGCCAGCCTGAAGACGTCGACGTCCCAAGCTGCTTTGAAGATGGGACCGCTCTCTGCTGCCTGTCAGCAACATCAAGCCAAAGGTCAGCTCCGTATCAGAGCACTCCCAAATCAGCTGGATTAACTTAAAACCCCTTTGTCAGCTCCATAAACTAACACAACGCATAGCTGGGTTGGTAGCATGTAACATTTCCACTGCCTCGCTACAGATAAAGCAGCGCCAGCACTGCAGAGAGAAAAGGCCTAAAAAAGAGCACTTCGCACATGTATTAAGTTAATAAAAACAATAATAGCTACTTTCTTTGTAAATGGAAAGTGCAGCCACACTCTGGAAATCGTGCAAAGTCCTGTAGCACAGCGCTACGTCTCCTTAAGCAGCCAGCTCTAAATGCAGCAGCATCTGGTGCCTTGGGGCCTCAGCCCTTCAAATTAACTAACAAGCTTTGTCTCCCACTGGTGCAACTGAAAGGTGATTCTCTGATCTCAGGAAACACTAATTGCTCCTTTTTTTTTCCCTTGATCTAATTTAAATAACATCCAGTCCCACCCTACCAAATAGCCACTGTAAGGAGCTTTAAAAGGTATGCACTTAGCAAAGAGACTGCGGCAGACAGGTAAGCAATTAGGGAAAAATTAGCAGCAAGCTCTTCTAATACAACAGCCATTCAAGTGCTGCTCATTTCCTGGGACAGCTACTGTATCTAAACGATGCAGGATGTTTAACTGGACTTGGCACGCGGCGTTTGGCTAATCACCTCTGTGTTCAGACCTGTGTCTGAAGTAGCGTGCAGGGGGAGGCTTCCGATTTAAAGCCAATCAAACCAAAACCATCAACATGAAGCCCCAGCTTCAGTTCTCCTTGTTTTCCCATTCTGTAGCCAACACCATTTCAGCATTGCCCCTGGAGAAGCCGAGATATCCCTGCAGGAGTCAGGCATTGCCAGAAGGACGCGGGCTGCTGGACACGGGCACTGCTTCCCCATCCCACGAAGCCTCCCCAGGGCAGAACTAAAGGGGTGTTATTTCAGATCTGTTTTTAGCATTTTTTTTCAGAAGGGTTCAGCAGTATCCAGCAGGCCGGGCAGTGGCAGGAAAGATTTGTGTGACTGCCCAGGACTCTGCTTTCCTACCTCCTATGTAAGATCTCTAATCTGCCCTTGCTGCTGGTGGCTGGGGATAACAGCACTTGTACTGCCCTGGGCATTTTCCTCCAGGATGCCACCAAAACGTGCTTCCCACTCCATTCCCTGGATGACAAGGTTAAGGACCCAGTTAAAGGCAATAGGAAGTGTGGCTTAGCCCTTAAAAAGGGCTGTTGTGAACAAAAAGGGGAAGCAAAATTAAAGAGAAAAGCGACAAGACTGGACCACATCTGGCTGAAACCTCAGGTTTTAGTCACCGTTTACCGAAACTCCCCCCCCCCACTTCCAAATCTTCTCATGACAGAATGAATTGCTCTACCAGCAAGTGTGAAAGGAAATGATGAATTTACCCTTCCCCTGCAAACTGATTGCCACGACTTCCATATCTCTGGGACCTGAGTAATGAATGAGCTTCCTGTGATTCTCGCCAGGCACACCAGGAGGGCTCTGCTGGTCGCCTTCACGCCCCTGGGTCAAAAGCCGTGAGGACCACACAGCACGGCCGTGCTCAGCAGAGACAGCAGCGACTTCTTAGCGTGATGAACGCTGACTCCTGCAGTCTTTGACCTTGTGCACAGTAGTAATCTTGATTTAAAAAAAAAAAAAAAAAAAACAATTATATATGTATAAGGTTTCACCACATGGCACAAGGAGCACTGGGCTAACGGGGAAATGCCGGAGCACTGGTCTCCCTGCCACACAGAGCAGAGCCTGGGAGGCTTCAAGGGTAGCACGCCAGCCTGGGCTTTCTTTGCGAAATGTGATGCTCAGCTTGCCGGGAGAAACACAAGAGGAATCGGAAGCTCCTATCTCGCAGAAAGACAAAATGCTGCCAGCAGTTAATGGCTGGTATCTTGCTTTCCTCCGTGCCAGCCCTCACTCCTGGGGAGACGGGAATGGAGTGTGAGCTGGAAGCTCCTATTTCTTACAGCTCCCTCTCTCGTGGTGGCATGGTTCCCAGTTGCTGATCTTACCGTGCGCCAGTCAAAATCTGTCCTGCTGCTATCTTTGGCCTCCACGCTATCAAATGCTGACCCTGATTCGGAGCTGCGCTGCTCTGAGTTAAATGGCAGAGCCACGAGGCAGCGGGGTTTCTCCGCACAAATGCGCGCTCCCCATTGCTAACAGCAGCCTGAAAACCAGGCTGCGGGTCCACGCGGAGACACGATGGGCACGTCACGCTCATCCGTTCTGTCCTCCAGGTTGGATGTGGAGCCTCTTCTCCACTGGCTTTCAAGGTAGAAATCACAAAATGTCACCATCGTGAAGAACAAAAATATAACCTCAGCCCTAGTGCGCAGGCCAGCATCTCCCCCTTACCCTGGAGGAAAATGGTTTCTGTGTTAGGCTTTCACAACTGAACCTGAAACCCAGTGATGTTTGTTTTAGGTTTCGTTACAAACCTAGAACACAGGCCAAGTTAAAAAAAAAAAAAAAAAATTGGGCAAAGTTTCAAGCACATCAAGACCGATTTATGGTTTTGAGTAGAAACCATACTCACTTCACTGCTTTCGCAGGGGTTTGATCTGAAACCAGGCGCAATCTGGCAGCCCCGAGCTGCCTTTTGTTTGGAGATTCAGGTGGAAAGCCAAAACCAGCACATCTCCCCTGGTACCCAGGTCCCTGGGGTCCTTGCAGGAAGGAAGTATTCAGAGATGCCCCAGGGATCCCCCAGTTGTACAGCGGTACCTACACGGGTGGAAATCACTCCAGTCTCACACAGCCCATGGATCTGCTTTTGAAACCGTGCCATGACTCAAGCTGGGGACTTTTGGTGTCAGAGGCATTGTGTAATTCAGGTTCTGGCCTGTCATCGTTCATTTGTGTCGTCTTTTTATTCCTCGTTTCCTTTAATTGTTTGTTTTGCTTTTAATCTCTTTGCCGCTTTGGGACAGTTGACTCTTTATCAGATCGCAGACCAAAATTCGGGCGGTCTGGTGTCACAGGCCGTGCGTTGTCACAGTAATTGGGAACGCTGCTGCGGCGCCGATAGCAATTCAGCAACTTCACGGGGAGATAAGGCGCGTGCCTTACGGTGTGCATGCACTGCCTTATCTTCCAGCTTTCTCTCCCTCTGCCTCACGCTGATACTTGCATACGTTTTAGGCCTGCTTCTGAAGTACTAAATAGAAATGTCTCATAGAAAAACGTGATGGTAACTGTGCCCTTGCTAGAGGTGTGGCACAGGAGGCGGCACTGTGCGAAGGCAGAAGGCTGAAGTAAATAATGGACAATCAAAGCCACTATTTAACGACCCTGTGCCTGGCTCCTACGATCATTTCACGTCGTTAAATGTAATGTCTCGCCTGTCCCTGCCAGCCCTCCGGTTTTCAAGTCCTACTTAATGCCTTGGAGATCCAGACAGCGAGGGTTTATACATCCTTGTGTCTGCTGAGACGCTTGGGCGCTGCAGCCCCAAGTCAGCACATCGCCGTCGGGGCCGTGCAGCCCGTGCCTTCCCAAAACGTACGTGTGTGCTGGACTACAGGCTGGGAGCAGACTTTCATGGGATTAGCCACTGGGAACATTAAGTGCATGCTTAAGTTTCTGTGGGACTGGCAGGCCTATCTATTAACAAAAGAAACAGATACGTAAATACTGCTTTGCACGTACCCAGTCCCCCATCCTAATTCTTTGTATTTTAACCGGGTGAAACTTTGCAGAAACCTATTATTTCACAACAGAAAATGTGATGAGGAACAACCCTTTGTATAGGATATCAAAGAAGCAGCTCGAGACGCGGCTCCAGTCGAGTTGGCAGGGGAGAGGTACAGCATCCCCAGCCGCGAAGCCTCCCCGAGCCGGCTGGAAGCCACGGGGAAGTCTGCTGGAGCCAGGCTCCTGGAAACACACCGCTCTCTGTAGTGGTTTCAGCAGCAGCGACAGCAACAAAACTCCAGCAGCAAGGACGATGGGCTCAGCACACACGCTGTACCCAGGGCAGACGGCTGGATTTGCTGCAGTGGATGCAGGGGAACCGTCTGGGCACCAGCTCTTCCCCCAGGTCCTCGCTGAGATGTGCCGTGCATCCTCCCAGTGTGAGGACAGAAGTGCAGGTACAAGTCCTCCTCTTCCAGCTTTGCTGGCCAAGTCGCTCCTGCACCCTTCTGACCAGTTCCCTGGGTCACTCTCACCTAGCTGTGACGAGCAGCAGGCACATCCTGCAGGGGCTTTGCCTTCTTCTCCGTGCCCCCCAGAGCCCCAGCTGGCCGTCACAGCCACCCCGGGCACTCAGGTTTTGCCCATAATTCTTCACCTCCGTGTAGACTTTTCAGGGGGTTGAAGCGAAGCCCAGCACTGCCAAGAAACCTGAGTAACCCCATTTCTGGCCAGACGGGAGGCAGTTTGGGTCGGTATTCCTTTATTTGTCATTGCTGACTTTACCAAGCTACGTGAGCTTTTCATGCATAAATCAGCCAAGGTGACCGAGGTTAGGAATGAATTTTTAGATGCCAATGATGCCACCATTCAGCTGGGGCACTCAGCTACCAGGCAGCAAGACAAATTTCTCCCTGATACAATCCCAGCAAAAGGAAGGTTATTTCAGGGGCAATTCTTGCTTGCTCACACCAGCCACTTCTTAAATTGGGTTTTCCACTTCCATTTCGAGTAGCCTTCTCAGATGAGAAGCAAATGAGGCTGTTCTGCTAAGGCTGACCAGAAAAAAAATGAACAGAGAAAACTATTCCAGCTGAAGCACAGCTGGACAACTTGTCTTGCTCGTGTTATTCGATGCCCTTCAGGATATAAAGAAAGTCCGTGCTCCATTGTTCCAGTGACAGAACAAGGCCTGCTGAGACCCCACCACTTCATCACAGAGCGCTGCATGCTGGAGCAACCTCAGAGGGCCACAGCTGGCCAGCGGTGGCAAAATCAGGACAAGAATCAGCTCATTTCAAATGGCAGGGACTGGGAATTTCTGCCGACAAAGTGCCTGCTCAAACAGGGGCACGGTGGCGCGGTATTTCCCAGCTCCCACCCGTCCCTGCCCACGGGTGCCAGCACGTCGGGCAAACACTTGGGCTGCAAACCACACTGCTGCTTCAGTCAGTTGCTGGGGATGTTTCCCTCCGGCCTATCAGTATCACCTCTCTTATCTGGGGTGAGCACAAGGCACTTTCCTCCTCTGCACGCCCCTCTCCTGCAAGGCTCGAGCATGCCGGGCAGCCCCTGACGGGGCAAACTGGCCGAAGGGGGCATGTAGGAATAAAACCAGCCCCCAGCTCCTCTCCTGCAACCCCACACACGTACCCGTGCACAACCTGCCAGCAAACTGGGAAATCATGAGCTTGCTGGGATCACAGGAGCTGCTGTGAGCCTCATCCTCTGCACCGAGGACAAAACCGGGAGCTGCAAGCGTTCCTGGGGCCTTTTGCTACCACCAAGTGTCACCCCCCACACCCCCGGTTACAAATCTCCCTTTTCTTCTCTCTGCAGAAGCAATTGCTCGGCAGCAGTTGAATGAGGCCAAAGAACGTCCAGTAAAAGAAAAAAAGAAAAAAAAAAAAAAAAAAAGCAAAACCAAAACATGCAATTTTGGAGCTTCCGAAATGAATGAAACATGGCAAACATTTTCAATGGTACCCAAAATATAGGGGGAAAAGACATCCATATCGACATTCTTTGAAAGAAATGGTCTGAAAATGCCACAGCATTTTATTTCAATGCCTCTTAAATGCAACCCTTTGATTTGCTATTTTGAAGTGGCATTTTCCACTCAAAAGAGACCTGAAATAAAAGAGTGTGAGAAGCACGAGGGGCAACTGACCTCAAAACAAAACATTACATTCAAAATGCGATTCGGGTTGACCCCAAATAACACGTTTGGGTTTTTCTCATTTCCCCCGAACAAAGTAGAAAAAAAACGGACATTTCTTTCACTTTGACCAAATCCCGTTCTTTTCCCTCTGTTTTCCAGACCCTGGAGGCAGCTGTTATTTCCCCAGGATTTTCCAGGCTCTCTGTGCCTCCCCGCCATGCAGCGCAGGGGCAAACACAGAAGGAGCTACAAAGCTCTGTTCTGCTGCTGCGGGGCAAACCTACACCTCAGGTACCCCCTTTTACTTGCTGCTAACTTTCTACACGAGAAGCCGGCCTGTGTTAGCCAGGCTGCCTCCTCATGAATTTCAGGAGCATCTCCAGACCTCGGCGCAGGTACAGCCTTGGCGTACGTGCGTGAGGCGGGCAGGGCAGGGGGAATCTGTTCCTGTTTAATCTCCTTTCTAACTGTGTTGCCACAAGCCGGCCAGCTCCCAGGGCTCTCAGTTTCCCCCACTCCCAAGCCAAAACGAGCTTTATCAGCACAGCAAGCTGCTCGGTCTGCTCCCGAAAACAACACACGCTAAGCACCGTGTCCTGCAGCGCCGTTTCCCCGTGCTTCAGCATCCCCAGAGCACAGGAAGGTTTTGACGGTCTCCACCTGCCTCTTTCGCAACGTTACTCTGCTCGCGAGGGCAGCCAAGCGTCGAGAAAAACAGCTCCTTCCCTCCCCCCTTTTCCCCTTTTCACATTTTTGTTGTGTTGTGTTTTTTTTTTTTTTTTTTTTTTGCGCCTTCCTCAGCGGGTTTCCGGCGGTTCCTTCTGGTGCCACAACAGACAGCTGCGCTCGCCGTACCTGCGTGCGTTTCTGACTTTTCCTCCCCGGGACAGCTCGTCTAGAAGATAAGCACAAGCACACGGAAATCCTGCGGCATCGGCCTCGGTAGCGGGGATCCCAAAGACGTTTCGATACAAGCCGGATCCAGAGGAAAAAATGTAGGGCAAAATAATATCGGGGCCCAGTGGCTTGGCTGGGGTGATGGAAGGCACCAAAGGAGCCACCTGAGAGCCTTCTGCTCCTTAACACCAGGACAAAACTTCCCGAGACTTCCACATTCACCACAAACACACACAGAAAGACAAAGCCACGTGCTCCGTTCCCAAAGCTGGCACCGAGGACAACATCTCCGGCTTTGCCAGTTCCAGCCCGACCAAAGGAGTATACGCCTGCATTTCTTTTCCTAGTTTAGAAAAGCAAAAAATATTTCTTGGGCTTTTGTTTCAAAAATCACTATGCTGTGACATTTTTCAGCAAAATATTTCAATTAGGGCTTTATTGTTCCTTCTTTTTTTCTTCTTTTTTTTTTTTTTTTCTTTTTAATAAGACAGATTTAGCATCTGGTCCCACGGACTCAGCAAGGGAGTCGATCAGAATTTATAGGATATTGGCAAGTCCTAGGTGGACCTACCCGGGTCCAGAGCAAAGATTTAAGACTTATTTGAGGACGTGGAAGTAAAAAGAACAAAAACAACGCTTCCTTTGGGAGGATTAGCTCTTGTGTTCACGGCTCCCAGCTTCACCAGAAATGTCCTCCGTCAGCAGCTTCACATAGCAGGGGACCTGGGAGATGGAGCACGACTGGGAGAGGGCAGGGAGGGGAATCCCAGGGACACGATGACCAGGCTAAGCGATGCCAGAGGCTGTCGTACAGGAAACAAAAGTCAAAAGAGGAAAAGAGAAAAGGTCAACAACACCTTCCAGTTCAAAACCGTCTGTAAGGCATTGTTCTGCAGATGAAAAAGTCAAGGGAGGCGGTGTCTTTTGGTAGCGAGTATTCCCATGTTTCCTCTTCCTTTTGAGCTTGGCCAGCACGTTTGTGTTGAGCCCAGTAACCCCATGTTTAGGGCCACATTACATGGGGGATAACTATGCTTCCGAAATTAGCCCAGGATGCTCTCCAACCATGGCACTCGGAGAGAGGGACTGCTGATGCCTGATACTCAAAGCGGATTGCAAAATCTCTCCTCCCAACAGTGTGGTACGGGTAAGGACTGCTCCAAATACAGGCAGAAGAGGGAGGCTTGTTCCAGCTGGAGCATGGAGCTCCACCTCCACACCCGCTGCTCCCCTTTAGCTCCAGGGAGATGGAGAAGAAATTCGGCACCGATACCGTCTGGGCCTGGAAAGGAGGACTGCTTCTGCGGGGATGTGCAGCCCAGGGCTGGGTTTGGGGAGCTGCACACCTTCAGGGAGCTGTGTTTAAGGCCAGCTGCTGGTCTCACCTTCCAAAATTAAGGTGCTAGTGGTATTGCTCCTCATCCATACCACCGTACAGGAGAAGAAACATTTTGCCTGACAATTTTTCATTAAAAGAAACACACACAGGTAAACACACAATTCCTCACACCGAGCACCACCAGCCTGTCTCAGCCTACCAACCAAAAAAACCTTCACACCACAAGCAGCCACCAGACCTTGACCTTGAAAACCAGGTGGAAGAGGAGCTGGAAGGCAAAGAGCATGATCCACCACATCCCCAAGCCCTGCAGCTCCCCAGGTTGCTCCGGCCAGCGCCAGGCTGGGTTTTTGCAGCCGCACGCGTCCTCAAGCCAGCAGGGACTCGAGGTTTTCTCACCCGACTTCCATGATTCAGAAGCTCGCAATCCTGCGGGACGTGGGTGCTTCCCTCGCGTGGGACATCTGAAAGGCCAAGCCTTGCTCATCCTCAAAATTACATGCGGTGTTTGGGTATCTTTCATGTCGCGGAGCAAATTCCAGCCTGAGTGCCTGTGCTGCGCCCCTTTACGGTGTGTTTTAATTTAGGCCTCTGTGATGCAAGACCCTGGAAAGTGCGTTTAAAATTGAAAAGGCAACTGGCCCTCAACACTAAAGGCGCAAATACGATACCACAAAACACTCTCTGAAGGGCGTGCCTTCTTCAAACACACCTTCATTAGAAAGATTAAAATTCAGAAGAGAGACGGTGTGTGTCTTACAGCCATTATTAAAAAAAAAAAAAAAAAAAAAAAAAAAAAACAAGTAGGGGGGAAGCATTATAAGTAGGGATCTAAGTTTAATTCTTTATCCAAGTTGCATGTTGGCACAAGTGCAAAGGAAAGGGCTCTTGTTTAGGCAGCAAAAAAACATTTGAAGGTGAAAACACTTCTTTGGATGGCAAGAAATGTGTTTCATCTGTAGAGAGTTATTTTAAAACTTGGAAATCGGGACTCAAAGAATTTTTCCTAGGGTGGAAATGCACACTGGAGCGCGTTTACTCAGGACACACCAGGCAGAAGATTACAGCCGTGTACAGCCTGCTGGGGTGGCTCTGCACCAAGGTTTTGTTTTGATCCACGCTGATATAAACTATGGGAAGAGAATGAGCAGTGTGGTATTTAGGCACCAATCAGTCAGTTTTACTCCAAAATTCTCCTGAGTTTGGAGCGAATCCTGGTATGTCTCAAGAACATGTTAGAATATATTTCTGTCCTTCCTGATAGTAAACTGCAGGGGAATGGAGGTTTTTGAGGTGACTTTAATACCACTTACAGCCCAGCAATTAGGCACATGCAAATGAGCACTGGGACTTGAGCACCAGCAGAGGTTTTCCTGTCCTAGATGACTCCAAGTGCTCCTGAGCCTGACTTCTCCCACTGACACCTGGGCATCTCCTCGTGCTCTCATTTCTCCTGCTCCTCTTGTCCTTATCAAGGACACTGAGAGATACTGAGGACAATTAGTATACAAAACCACATGAGCTCTATCAAAAGTAGCCATGTGTCATTCATGACCCGGGTAATTATCTTTTCTCAGCATCTCATGTTCCTTAGCGGTTAGCTTCCCCCTGACACTTGGAAAATGCTGATGAGAAAGAAAATCCTGTAAGATGTATTTTGAGGCCCAAAATCTGGACTGCCATCTCCCGGCCTTTGATCAGACCACTCGGTTTGCTCAAGTCTTCTAGGAGAGCTTTCACATTTATGACTTTCTTGGAACCAGAATTGTCAAAGAAAAGATCCAAATCTCTTCAGAGCTGAGCAAGAGCCAGTTTATAAGCAACTTTTCAATGTCATGGCTATCCAGAGCACTTTATGTGGCAATAAATTAAATACTGTTGGTGCAGCGATGGTTTTGGTACAAGAAGCAGCCATTATATGCTAGGCAATCTGTACAGGCCACGCGGTCGGGTTAGTTCTGTCACTCCTTGACATTTCCCAGGAGAGAAGCAGCAGAAAGGGAAAGGTAGAGGAAGAGCCCAACCTGTGTGATAGGTACGATGAAGGCAAAACCAATGACATTAAGAAAAAAAATGTAGATATATCATCAGCCACCAAAATGCTCCCTAAGCTCCCAAATAAAAGGTGACAAAATGCTTATAAAGCCAGAGAACGCTGCCAAGTTGGGGATGCACAAGAAGCTAGACGTCTGGATGCTGCTGAGCACCTTGGTTTTGGTGGCCCCAGAAGCACGGGGCAATTCAAAACCTTTCTGAAACTCTTTTGCTGAGGTTAACGTCCACGTTGAACATGTGCAACCCTGGACACACGCTCAGTCCTTGCATACACACACGTGTGTTCCTAATGCCATCAATGGGACATCTCTGATGTGTGAAATTGGGGGAGCAGGAGTTTGCCATAGCCTCTGAAGCTACGTTATGGTAAGTAAAACACCAGGTCTCTGCCAGATGGTCTGATCCTGCTGCCACTGCCTTCGGTGGGGCTGAATCAGGCAGTTACCATCGGAGCCGTGTGCCTCCTCCGGTACAAACCACCCCTCTGGCCATACTTTGCAGAGCTGCAGCCAAACAATTATCACGTGCTAAAAGTACGTGCAGGAGGGGATGAAATTCTCTCTTCCTAAACATAGCTTTCAGCACATCCATTTATGTGTAAATGCTGGGGTTTATAGGCTTGAAGAGAAAAACAGAATCAAAGGCAAATGTTTACCTGCCACGGGTCTAGGAGGTCTCCTTCAGAATCCCCGAAACATAAACCAAATACTTCTGAGTATGGAAACAAAGCCCATTTTCCAGAATAGCTTCCATTTGCAGTTTTTCAGCAATCTCTGAATACTTCTCCTGTCACAACACCCCCTAAATTAACCCCCACTCCTCACCGTGTGCAGTTTTGGCACGAGAGTTATTAACTGCAGAAGGAACAAAAGCAGCCCTTCAGCCGCCGCTTCAGTACCCCGATGCCTCGGATTGCTTTTCCTCTGCAGGCCCGAAGCTCCCATAACCTGGATTTGCAATTCCAGGCTTCTTTAATCCCGACAGCAAAATGCTGCTGGAGATGCGGCTGGCGGTAAGCACATGAAAGACTTGCAACCAGCCCCTGCAAATGGCAGCGCCTGTTTAATAACCACGCAGCGAGCAGGGCTGCGCGTCCTCCTTCCCTTGCAGACAGAGCTGGGATACAGACCGGAGCGTATGTGCCGTCCCAAAAGATTTGTGTGGGGTGACTAATGACTTCTCCCTTTAGAAGTGGGCAGGGAAGCATAACATGTTCGTGATTACAAGGACATAAAAGGAGCGTGTGATTATTTTTCGTGGGAATTCTCGGGAGCAGCGATGCAAGCTTCTCGGAGGATGGCCGGCCGAGGTATTGCTCTCTGCAGGACCGCTGACCTCTCCGCCCCTCTTCCTCGGTGTGTGCTGTGGCTTTAGCCCTGCCAGAGCATCCTGCAGCATATTGGGCTAACCATCAACTTTCTGTAGCCTTAGCTCCCCACCTCTGGGTCCTTCCAGGGCTCTCACAAGCCACGTGCTATATTTGCCTAGCTGGAGTTGCTCTGAGGACGTTGACAGAAGGAAAAATAGCTGCCTGGAGAAGAGGGTGGCTTGTTACCCTTTGAAATTAAATATTGGTGAGCATCTGTAAGGGACTGCGTGGGTCAGTGTCACCGAGCAGGGCTCAGTTAAGGAGAAGACATGCAGGGTACGTATGGCACTTGATGGACTCATTGCCCCATGCACCATAAGCCTCTCGATGTGGCTGCTGAGGCTGACCAAAGAGCCTCACAGTGCAGGAGGTACAGAAGGGATAGTCCCCCATCAGCTGTGTGACAAAGGCAGAAAGGCAGTTTTGGAGTGAACTTTGGGAACAGGAAGGCGACTTTCTCACAGGCAAGCTCCTGAAGGGTTCAGGCCTAATTCAAATAATCCCCTGGGAGGGGAGAAGGAGGTGTGTACAGCTCCGACGTCTTTCCCTGATCCATCCATTTTTGTGCTCCCTGAGGACAGATTACTTGGCATCTGTTCATCCGGCTCCCCTGAGAACCTGGAAACAGCTGCACCATAAATGCAGGAGGCTCCCAAGGGTGGAAAGGCACCTTGAGGGCAGGGCAGCCCTTTCCTGGTGCCCAAAGTAGCCCAGCTTTAGGGCCAGCCCCCTCGGTTACCAGCACATCCGTGACAGCAGCAGAGTTTGTGCATGCTCGTCCTTCGATGCGATGGGACGGGGCACACGCTGAGTTGGGAATGGCCAGCAGATGGGGAGCCCTCAGTGCTATGTGAAGGTTTTCCTCCCAGGCACTCATCCAAAAGATGTGAAAGAAGTTCAAGAAGCAACTGTGCGCCCATCTCTTGTTCAGTCCACACCAGGGACTCAGCTCCAGGAGGGCTCCCAGCAAATTTCGGCTGGCATCACCGTGTCCAAAGGAAACCCTCCTGCCAACGCTGCTGATGCCATTCTGTCACCAGGGTGAAATTTGGGGGGGTGAAGCTCTGAACTCAAGATCAGAGCATTTTCCTGCTATCTGCACCACAAAGACAATGTGTCATGTGCTTATGAGATTACAATTTGGGTTTGTTATCATCCCCTTATATCAAAAGGAAGTTATGCACACAAAGGAAACACCAAACCATCGCGTCAGGAGGGCTATAAATCACTTACTGCTGTATATTGAGGACATCAGAGAGCCCCGTAGCTATGAAAGGGTTTTGAAAAGCCCCCTTTTCCTCACGATCACTTGATTTCAATAACCCTTGCTTTTATTTTGGGAGAGGGTGAAGGAAAGCACAGGGTTTAGTGAGTACAGCAACAAATGAAACTAGGCTTGTCCCACATGTGGGACTCACGGTTGACTGAGTTGGTGGATGCCATCCTGGCCATCAGGACGTGGCTGTTGTCCTCTGGTGTCCAGAAAGGGCTGAGCTCCTGCTCCACCTCTTCCTCCAGCTGAAAGCACCAAGCTGCTCCTCAATTCGGTTGTCTCATTTATTTAACCTGTGAGTGCTGGGTTATTTCTGAGATCTCTGCTCTCCTTCCACATTCTTCCCTTCCAGTCCTTCTCCCCTGGCCTCCAGCATCCCAGAGCTGTACTGAGAGGTGCATCCATGCGGTAGCAAAGAGATGGCATAAGCTTTGTCAAGATAAAGTAAAACACATCATTTAAATAAATTAAAAAAAAAAAAAAAAAAAGGCCCAGAAAATGGTGGTTTTCTTGCTTTTTGGGTGAAGAAGTCTGTTTGGCAGCAAGGGTCCCTTTCTGCTCTCTTGTTCAGGTCTTACTGTCCTTCCAAAGAACATCCTGGGAAGACTGCAAGGAGCTCTCTAACTCCTGTTCCCCTGGCAGCTACCCGAAATCCTTGCAACAATTCTCTAAACCGCATGCGGAAATCCCACTCCTGCTGAAAAAAGCTTTGTATTTCCTAACTCTGCGACCTACCAAAATGTGTCAGCTCTGAAAGCTTTCAAGCTGACTGCAGACATTGCAGATCATTTCTGCAGCTCTTCTGTTCTGAGCTGTTATAATGGGGGGGGGGAAACACGGATGTTATCATTGCTTTTAAAGTATGATTGCTGCTCAAAAGAATTATTGGGGCGGGGGGTAATTGTCTGGAGGATGGGGTGAATCAGGACTGACAACTTCCACTCCTCACTCATTCAAAGTCACAGAGTGAGTCAGAGGAAAAGCCACTGAAACCAGCACAGT
Organism: Aythya ferina; assembly: GCF_964211825.1. NCBI lineage: Eukaryota > Metazoa > Chordata > Aves > Anseriformes > Anatidae > Aythya > Aythya ferina. Next base: position 10,835,917 of record NC_140298.1, read on the forward strand.
CAACAAGGTACCGATATTCATATTGAGGTTCCTACTTCAGCTGCGTGGAAGGCTTCAGCTCTGAGGTTTCAGAGGCAAGAGCATGGGAAGGCAACAGGCTACGTTGCAAGCCTGCAGTAAACGCCATTCTGAACTCTGTCCTGCCAAATTCCAGCGCTTCTCACCTAAAATTAGCGTCAGCTAGGAGCGTAACAGCCCGCGGGGAAGTCTGTTTTCAGTCCAGGCAGAAGCAGTGTCCATACACCAGGTTGTCTGCAGCAGATGAAGTCTCACTCTGCACAGTGAACTTTCCATTCAAATACGAAGCACAAAATATTCATAGCATGCAAATCATTAGCACACAGAAGGTGCTGTCTTGAAGCTCTGCCACCAATGCCTAATTAATTGCAGGTACCGTAACGATCCCATCTCGGGGAAAGGCTGTTCACTGTGTAAGCAGAATCTCTGTATGCAAACAGGGCAATGCACGAGCAGAAATCGCACCTCGGAGAGCCCTTTCATTCAGAAAAATCAGTGCTTTTGGAAGCACTGCTCTCAAGAACCAGTACAGCAACCTGAATATTCGAAAAATAAAATCCAATATTTGTCTGTACAAACAGCATATACGTAATAACAAGAGGGCTGTACAGCGAGAGAAATTGTTCCAGGAATAAACAGCTTAGCAGCACCCAAATTAGCATGACAGTGAAAGCAGAGATCAAATGTGAGATCTTGTAAATCCACAGGAAATGACTCAAGAAACTAGATCGAGTAAAACTTCAGCTTCTGTACCTCAGACGCACGGGCTTCTCCCCATGGTGACAAACGTCCACGCACACAACGCAGAACACATTAACACAGGCTCAGCTCAGAAAGCCGAGCTCTCCAGCACTAACGGGACTGCCCGGCCCCCAGCCCTCCTCAGGGGTATATGTGCTATGATGGCCTTTTAATTACATGATTGCACCCTGGCTGGTTTTTTTTTTTTTTTTCACTTAACTCTCCCCTTAGCCTGGTTCTGCAGGAGCTAAGAGCTGAACGCCGTGCTCCCCATCGACCCTCCGGCTCAACACAGAGATGTTTGGCATGAGAGATATTAGGGAAGTTGGAAGCCTATGTAGTCTCAGCATCGTTTAGGGGGGAAAAAAAAAAAAAAAAAAAAAAAAAAAAAAAAAAAAAAAAGGATGGGTGTGCCAAACCATTACATCTGGTCTTCTACGTTCCTGCCATTTCCTTGCCCCCAGCCGCTCCCTCTTGCCCGGACACTTCCTCCCACTGCCAGCGCAGCTCTGCCAAGATGTTTGTCATATCGTTCTGCTCGCAGGATCCTTGAATATCTCTCCAAAATAATAATAGAGGTCTTGGGGGGTGTTATTAGCCAGGACCATTTAGTGGATCCAGCAGCGTAACTCCCCAAAGGGGGCACGCGTTTGCATAGCCCGGGGGGGTCCAACTGTGTTTGGGTGGCAAGGGGATGGTGGCTTTGGCACCCAAATGAGTGTGCCACGGGCTGTCGAGGGAAAGGAGAGCGGGCTTGCCCCTCACACATCCTACAACGTTAGGGGCTGAACCTCTAGCGATGAAAACATTGGTGTTGTTTTAACGTTACACCACCACGAAGATGTGGGGTCTGGTACCACGTTAAGGGATGTGCTGGTGCTCCTCGGGGGTGATCACCCATACAGAAGGCCCCAAAGCTTTCTTCGTCTCTTGCTTACTGGCAGCCCACAGACTTTTTTTCCCGCTGAGTTTCCACTTCTATTCCTGAAAAGAGAATCGCCACCGCTCGGAAACCGAAACCCACCAGAGCAGAAACGCCATTTCCACCCCAAAAAATCCAAAGGCCCCTTCCAGGCCAGGACGTGAAGGATCCGTGAGCGTCTTCCCCCAAGGACCTGCAGCCCTGGATGTGGTGGGACACCCGAGCCCACGGTGGCGGGGACAGAAGCGGGGCGCCAATCCCCCTATGCGTGTGTGTGGGGTGTGTGGGGACGGCAGGCGAGGCCGGGCGGGTTTCTCCTCCTCAACCGAGTGCAGGGCTGCAAAACCCTGGCGGGGGGCTCACCCTCCGGCCACCTCGGCACACCCAGGGGCTGGAACCCCCTGCTGGAGACCCCCCCCCGGGGCCCCCTGCCGCCTGCTCCCCCCTGGCCCTGCACCCCCCAGCCGGAGGGCCGGGCCGGGGCGGGCGGAGCGGCGGCAGGGGAGGCGCCAGCAGCAGCAGCAGCAGCAGCAGCAGCAGAGGCAGCAGCAGCAGCAGCAGCAGCGTCTCCTCCTTCCTCCCACCGCCTCCTTCCCTCCCTCCCTCTCTCCCTCCCTCCCCTCTCTCCCTGCCCGCCCGGCTCCGGCGCTGCCCTGCCCGCTCCCGGCGGCCGCGGCCGCTCCGGCAGCGCCGCCGCTGCTTCCTGCCGGGGCTCCCCCCCCCCCACCTCTTCCATATAACCCCATAGAGCCCCACAGAGCCCCACAGCGCCCCATATCTCCTCCCGCTCAGCCTCCCCGGCCGCTCCCCCGCCATGGCGTGAGCGCGGCCATGGGGCCGGCCCGGCGCCGCCGCCTGCCCCCGGGCGCTGCGCCGCTCCCCCGGGCCCGCACCCCGCGCCGCCGCCGCCGCCGCCGCGGCGCCTTGGCCGCCTCTCCTCCTCCTCCTCCTCTTCCTCCTCCTCCTCCTCCTCCTCCTCCTCCTCCCGCAGCGCGGCCGTAGCCCCGCACCCCTCCCGGCTCGCCGCCTCCCCTCCCGCGCCGTCGGGCCGCGGCCTCCCCCGCCATGTGAAGCGCAGGAAGATGCGGAGGCGCTGCCCGGCCGCCCGCGGCGAGGGATGAGCCGAGACGGGGAGAAGATGACCGAGGACGCCTACCCAGACGAGTGAGCGGGGACGGGGGACGGGGGGGGGGCGGCCGCGGGGCTTTTCTGCCCATTTTCCTTTTTTTTTTTTCCTTTTTTTTTTCCTCTTAATTTTGCTTTATTTCGTCTTGATTTGTCCCTTATTTTCCCTTATTTCTTCTCTTATTTTCGTCATTTATTTTTCCCCTGATTTTCCTTTATTTTTTCCTTTATTTTTCCCTTATTTTCCCTTTTTTCCCTTATTTTCCCCTTATTTTCTCTCATTTTCCCCTTATTTTCCCTTTATTTTCCCCTTATTTCCCTTATTTTCCCTTATTTTCCCCTGATTTCCCCTGATTTCCCCTTATTTTTTCTTATTTCCCCTTATTTTCCTTTATTTTCCCCTTATTTTTTCCCTTATTTCCCTTTATTTCCCCTTACCTTTCCCTCATCTTCCCTGATCTTTCTCCTTCCTTTCCCTCTTTTCTAATTATTCTTTAATATTTATTGGGGGGGCCCCTTTGTTGACCCGGTGCTGGGACCCGGTTCCTTTCCCCTACCCCCCCCCCCCCATTTCGTTCCCCCCCCCCCCCGTGCTCGGACACACACGGGCACGCGCTCGTGCGCGCGCACATCCGCCATTTCGCGCTCCCCCCCGCGGGCCGCCCTCATTTGCATACCGCCCTCTTCATTCATAAAAAATAATAACAGCACCCCCCCCACCCCCCCCCCAAAAAAAAAAATCAAATTAAATTAATTAAATAAATAAATAAACCGGAGGCCACCCCCAAAAAAGAAGGGGGGGGAGGAGCCCCGGAGGGAGGGGGTTAAAGGGGAGTGTGTGGGGGGGTGTAAATGGGGACCCCCCCCCCCCTTAATGCTAAACCCTGGGGGTGGGTGCAGGGGGGGGCTCTTTGGGGCTGCTTTTTTTTTTTTTTTTTTGGCTTTTTTTTTCTTTTTTTTTTTTGGGTGGTGGAGGGGGGAGAAGAGGGGGGGGGCCACGGAGCCCCGCCCCCGTCCGCCGTTTTGTGAATAGGAGGCGGCCGTCACATGACGGCGCATTCATAAATCCGGTCACCGGCGGCCGCTGCCTGCACCCAGCACCCCCAAAATCCTCCCCAACCCATCCTACACCCACCCCCAATCAGGATTTGGGGACCCCCCTCCATACGTGAGCACTCCCAGCCCTCCCCGCTATTAACCCCCCCCTCCTTCTGTGCCTCCGAAAAATGACTGACACCCCTTAAAAAAAAAAAAATAATAATAATAAAACCTAACAAAAATTTGCTGCCGAATTGCAGGGCCGGCTCCTCGCAGCTCTTCCTCCTCGCCAGAACATCGTTCCTGGCTATCTCTTTTTCGGGGTTTGACAGTCAGAGAAATGAGTCACCGCACGCAGGACTGGTGCGGTGCCAAGCGCCATAGGATGTGCCGCGCGCGGCGAGAGGGCTCCTCGCAGGGCTCGTAAAGCACCGCGAAAAAAAAAAATAATAATTGTGCAACCCCGGCTCCGTCTTAGGGTAAAGATTTAATTGCCGGCGTGCGCCGGGCTTGTGCCTTAACACCCACCGCCGAGCTCGTTTCGGTGTGATTTGCTGTAGAGGTGTCGGTGGCGAGGGAAATGGCTCCTGACTGCAACGCGTGTGCTGAGAGGAATTGTGTTTTTGGCACTTGTTAACGAAGAGGCTATAAATACATGTTTATATGTAGCTTCTGAAATTGTGGTTATTTTGAAGTCGGCACGGTTCTTCCAGGAAAAAAAAAAAAAAAAAAAGTTGGGTTTCTCTCGCAGATTGCCATGACCTAGCTGGCTGGAAAAACGCGGTGGACTCGCTTCCGATAAAACCCCTCCGGTCCTCGGTTTGCTTCTCGGTTTCATTTCTCAAATCGGACAGCAGAGAGAGGTGGGCCCGTGTACGTGAGCTGTAGAGCACGAAAGCAGCCCCGGTTCCCTGTGGTGGACCAGAGCTGGTGCTCGCTGCGCGTGGGCATCGATGCACGATGCTGCTGAGCCTCCATCTCGGGGGAGGACACTGCCCCAGCCGCGTTTTTGCACGGGCCTTGGCGCAGAGGTGAGTGTCAGTGTGGAGCAGCGAGTGCTCAGCTTTCTTTATATTTAATTGTAGGCTGCAGCTCCTATTAGAATAAATCCTCCTCGCACGTGCCGCCTCGTTAAGTTTCGTGTCCTTCCTATGTGTGCCGGGAGGGAGGATCTCGCGTGGTGTGTTTCTCCTGCTTGCTTTGCTGCAGAAGCAGAGCAGGAGATGGGGAGCGATGGGCTGCTGCTGCCGAGCCCCCTTCCTGATACCAATTTCCTTGGCAAACAGAGTCAGTCCACGTCCCAAGCAGCTTTTAGGATTGCTGCCGCCAGCACCGTGGAAGCGCCGGGCCCGTCCCGGCACAACCCGGGCCGTGATGTTGCGGGACAGGGTTCGGTGTTTTAGGTACGCCACGCTCTCCTTCCTAAGCCCTTCCCCTCCGGCCTCGCATTGATTGATAGCGCTGCTGAAGCGAGTGACTCATATGTTGTTTTTCGTTTCGGCGGTGGGTGAAGTGATTTTTTTTTTTTTATTTCTCCAATATATATGGCGTTAAAAGAAATAAGGACGGGCTCTCCTGATAAGTTTTCTCTAGCTGTCAGAACAATGGTAGTATAGCGTGCTATTTGCCCTAGATATCTGGCTTTAATTTGCATAGCTATTCTCATTTCACTGAGTGCACTGTGAGCAAATGTTAACAGCCAGATTGCAAAAAAAGGACCACTGTCAGGATGCACTTTAAAATAAGTAAATTATGTTTTTTTTTCCCCCTTTTGTTGGCTTTTTTTTTTTTTTTGTCTTGAGAACATCGCTTATAATATGTTGAGTTTTGAAACGTTTCGCAAAACCGAGGAGGAGAAACAGGGCTTAGGATGCCGGAGACTCATGGGTTCCTTAATGACTGCACCATTTCCGATCGATACTTAGAGGTCGATTTGTCATTGCGAGGAGGGCGCCTCTTTCTGCTTCCCGGGCTTCATTTCTGCTTCCCTCCCTGCTCCTCTCCCTTTTCGGGGCCGGGAGAGGGGATGATGAACGGGCAGCGTTAAAGCCGCAGGGCCGGGAGGTGGTGGGAGAGCCCGGGGCGGGCAGCCAGTGTCCCCTAGGCAGGTCACCGCTGTATTTCTGGTTACAAGTAGGAGTATTCAGCCGAATCGGAAGGCATAAAATGATTCAGTTACGCCCGAAGGCGGCCGGGCGCATCATTACGATGCAGGGTTCCAAGAAAGTCACAGGAAGTAATTAAATGGAAAAGGTCAGAGAACGAGGAAGTGGCGGTCCCGAACGCCGCCTTGCCTTTCGGGATGGAGCCGGGGAGCCCCGCGCCAGCCCAGCCGGCTCCCCCAGCCCCGATCTGGCCGTCCCCGCTGGGTTTCTTTGCCTGCCCCAGCCCCGGTGCCGCGGGCTGGAAGCGCGCCCGCGCAGCTCCTGCCATACCCCGCGGGGCTTCTCGCCCTGCCGGGTTAACCTGGGGCGTTGCGGGTGTGTTAGGAGGCAAAATGCAGCGTTGGGTCGTGGCGGTGCTTCGGGGCGATGCATTTTCCCCCTTCCAGGCTCATTTTGGTCTGAATTGTCCTTGCACTGGTCCCCCAATCCCACCTCCCAATGCCGAGCAGCATCCCCGTCACTTGCTCCAAACACTGAACCCATCACTGTAGCAGTTTGCCCTTTACACTGAAAAATCTTTTTTTTTTTTTTTTTTTTCTTCTCCTTTTCCATTTCCAACCCACTTTTGCCCAGTCCTGGTGATTTTTTCTGTGGCTGTCAGAAGCCATTCATTCAGCTAACATTTTTTTCTTGCGAGCTTGAGCCAGGGAGGAAGGCATGGGACATACTATGTGTCATGACATTATTGCTCACAAATAGGACAGGAAATGAAGGGTTGCCAAAATATAACTGTTTATTTCTTGGCCCGAAAACATGGCTGTTTAAAATACTACATGTAAGTAGCTGCTTTGTTCAGTTACTTGGAGAACTTGCTGTTTATAAGGGAATAATAGCTCTGTCGGATGGAAAAAGGAAAAAGAAAAAAAAAAAAAAGAGGAGCTACGCTTTCTGCTTCTGTCTTGGAAACAACTTGAAAAGCAGCTATAGATAGAGGGATTTCTGCAAGGGTGTTTGCTCGGTCAACATGGAGAGAGACCTGTGGGAAGAGGATTGCGTACAAGCAAGAGGGAAAGAGCTGGACTTGAATTCCTCTGTGGACTCAGCACTTTAGCCCAAACCTTAAGAAAACCCTAGACCTGTTTTCGACGAAGAGAAGCCGAAGGAACTCGCCTTTGGGCCAGCGAGTGGGTTTTTCAGCACGGAGCACCGGGGGCTGGCGATGGACGGTGCCTGCCCGTGGCATGGATGCAGCCGGGAGCTGCTTCGACCTGTTTTTGCAGCGCGCTCTAATCTTGATCTGGCGCACCCTCTAGCGTGGGTTAAAAGGTAGGCTTTATCTGCCCATTTAATTAAATCCCCAGGCTGCAAACAAAAGTGTACGTCGTGCAGGGGAGGCTCTTTCTTAACGTGGACTCGCTTCGCTGGTAGCAGGATTGAAACCACAAAATTGTTTCCTTCAGGCCACCAAACCGCAGGGAGATGATGGTAATTGTCCTTCTTCTTCTGGACCGGGCTGGAAAACAGGAGCTCGGGAATGAGAGGCAACGTGACTGCTGGGTTCAGCCCCCCGTCACTTTAGTGCACGTTCTGGCATGCTTGAGAGGTTGGAAAATTCAATTTCCTTCCCTCCAGCAGAATAAGAATAAATGATCCTCTGGAGATATTAAACCTGGGAGGGACGCGCTCGGCGAACTCCGAGTATCGTTACGGTTCCGTAAAGGGTGTGAGCAGCCTTTACAAATGCCATTACATTTGGATTTAGCCCATGGATGGTTCTGCAGAAGTCAAAGTCTTGTGGCTTGTTGGCTTGCTCCCTTCACCAAATCCATGGAAAAATATGCGTTATTTTCTTTTCCCACCCTTTCTTAACAGCGTCAGGTAATTCTTGCAAGAGTCGCTCAGGACTGGGAGGGGACAGAGATGAGTAAAACTGAAAAGTACAGCTCCGGATGCTCTGTTTGCTAAGTTTGATTTCTGGAGGACTTAAGCTTCTGAAGCAGCGTGGAAATTAAAAATAAAATAAAAGCGGTTTGGATGGTTTGTGGCGTGAGGGTACAACCACCTTGTTTCTGCCCATGTGCAGTTGCAGGAGGATTTCTGATGGGTCAGATGTCGAAGGAAGGACCACGAAGTGGTGCTGGTGGGGGGGTGCTGGTGAGCCCCACGTCCTGTGTGGTGGTCGGGATGGTGTCACGGGGGGGGATGAGCCTCAGCAGTCCCTGTTTCTGCAGAAGGCAGGTGAGAAGCTGCTGCCCTGCACAGCCCTGCACCAGGAAGGGAGGTCTTCTCCCAGCTGGCCAGCGAGCAGAGCGGTGGCACCATCTCCAGCGCCTTGTGGCACTGTCCCTTTCTCCCACGCTGGCCGCAGGGACACTCTGCTGGTGGTTTCTAATTCTCCTTGTTTGCTTTCCTTCTGTGTCCTGCCAAGTTTTTGTGAGTTTTCTTTTCCTTGCTTACCTTTCCCCAGCCCACATCCACCCCCCCCGTTTCCTGGTCATCTTCCTTTTCCATCGTTTCTTTTTCTGGTGCTCGGTCAGCTGTGACACGCTGGCTCCCCGGGGCTGTGCCTGCCAGCTCCTCTCCGTGTCCTCTGCCCCAAAGCTTTCTCTCCGTTTGCCTCTCGATGCCCCCCTTCGCGCCTCGCCCTCTGCTTTGGTTTTGTATCAGCTTTTTGGCACGGAGGTTGCGGTTTGGGTTGGGTTGGCATGTGTGGGTCTGCGTGCGCAGTTCCTACAGCTCTGCTTCCTTGTGCAGCTGTGCCGTGGCGTCGCGCTCGTTTTTGGGGTTTTTTAGGGCATCAGCCCCACTGTTGGTGTCGGTGCTGTGAGTGTCCCATCAGCGCTCCCTGCCTCTCCTTTCCTAAAGCCAAACACCGGCTGCCTCGTGCAGCAGAAGTAGGTGCTTCACCTTAAAAGCAAGCTGTGTTTTATCAAAAACAGCATTACAAAGTGCGCTTTCAGGGCCTGAAGGATGCGTGTGCCAGCAGCCAGCAGGTTCTACCTGTTGCAGGAGGTCTGAGGGAGATTTAGCCCAAATTATTATTTTTGTCTCCGGTCTCCTTGTTCTTCGGCTCTTTGAATAACTTTCTTCTTTGACTTTCTTTGCTTGCAACTCACACTTCAAGGACTGTTTGCGTTTTATTTTTTTTCCCCCCTTTGTTCTCGACTCCTACGTGTGCTGTAATCAGAGCAGAGATCTTGAGTCTGTCAGCTGAGCCCGATAGCTGATGGCTATTCCATCGAGGAAGGAAATTTCTTCTTACTGGCGAGCACGGGGAGGAGGGGTTACACGGCTCCGTAGCCAAACTCTTTGATTTCCCCATCATCTGCGATGTTTCCAGAAGCGGGCTGTGGGGCTGCTCACCTTCGCAAAGCCTGGCGAAGAGCAAAGCAATGATCACCATGGTGTTGGAGCCTGGTCCCTGCTGGATGGCACTTGGCAGGTGAGGAGCCACAGAACCAGGGGGGATGCAAGCTGCAAATAGCATCCTGAGCCACAGACCTGAGCGATCCAACAGATCGGTTCGTGCGTGGGTATTAACCGGCCTGCCACGTGTCATGATAAGACTTGGTACCTCTGTGTGTACATCTCTCTAGGAACAAAGCTGTGCCTCTTGCTGAGAGCAGCTGCCTTTTCCGTTTTTTAACAAGGAAGGTGAGTAGGTCACTCTCATCCCTCTGCTGCTGACCTGCGGGAGGCTTGCATCAGTACTGAGATGTGTTGTAAAACCTGGTGTCTTTTGATCTGCCTCATGGGGAAGGAAGGGACATGGTGCAAGCGCTTCTCTGCTTACAGGGACCTGTGTAGCCGTGTGAGGACACGAGGGTGGTGTGCACATGCACACGCATCCTGAGGAAACCTGAAATGCTTAGATCTGAATTGTGGTTTACGTTTGTCCTGCGTGGCTACGCGCATGACTTCTTTTTTCACTAGTTAAAAATGGGGCTGAAGGCTGGGCAGCTTCCCCCCCTTCCACACATCAAAATATTTAGCATTGCTTACCTGTTTGGCAAGTAGTTAGGAGCAAGATTAGTTCCTTTTGCAATTGCTGAAATGCAGCGGAGGTGTCTTGGCAGCAGTCGGGGTTTCAGGATGCTGCAAGAAATGACAGAGCTGCTTCCCTGCGCGCTGGAACCCGGTGCTGCACCACAGCAAGCCCATCACCTGCGGAAAGACTTCATTTCTGGAATGATGCAGGGACAATGAGCACATCTCCACAACTCTTTTCATTATTAGAGAGCTAGCTGGTGGTTTGTTGGTTATTTTTTTTCCTTCATTTTCCACAAATCAAAGGGATTCAGTCAGGAGTTACTGCCAGACCTGAGCAGAGCTGAGGAGTAAACTCGGCCCCTGCTGCAGGGCTTCTGTGTCCAGCGTTGCAGGTTATTTACAAACAGTCTGGTTCTTCAAAATTACACAGAGATCTGCGAGTTATCAGCCAGGCTCGTTCAAAGCACCCTCGGAGTTTATTTCAGCTGCTTAACTTCCTTTCTGCTCGCAGAATCCCAGGATGGCTGAGGTGGGAAGGGACCTCCGGGGGACATCTGGTCCAGGCCCCTGCTCAAGCAGGGCCACCCAGAGCTGCTGGCCCAGGACCACGTCCTGTCAGGTTTTGGAGATCTCCAGAGAGACCCCACAGCCCTACTGGGCCTCACTGGGCAACCGTGCCTGAAGGCAGGAGAGGAGGCAATGCCCCTGCTCGCCCCGTTCACACAACACGACCCAGAAGAAAAGCCATTGCTCGGGCTGGGAGAGCAGGGTTTTAGGCCCGAGGGAGCCAAAACCCACTGCCCCCAAATCCCAGGAGAAGCTCCAACTGGCTAGATACGGAAAAATGCTGTGGCCGTGCAAAGCAAGCCAAATTTTCCCTGCTGGGGGATGAGCACTGAATCGCCAGGGTCCAGCATCAGCCTTAGGCCGCAGCACAAATCCCTCTTTCAGAGCTGGTTAGGCTCAGTGTTTTTATGTATACATTGAGTAAAACCCACTGATACTTCAGTGATACATGCTTGTGCTTTGCTCTTTTCTATTTTATTCTTAATACTGGAGATACTACAGCAAAAACTTCATCGCTGGAGATTTATGGTGCTGCCAACATAACTCATCCTTGACTGAAACTTGGCGCAGGAGGCGTTGAGCTGGTCGCAGCCAGGCCTTTCTGTACGTCTTGTTGCTGGATGGATGCAGCTCAGTGGCTGTGGGGATGGAGAGGTTAGGGAGCTGTGAGAGATCTGAAAAACAGCGACGTTTGCCTTGCCTGGAGGACCTGCTGCTTTCCAAAAAAGCATTTGGCATTTAGTTGTTGAACTAGGGGGAAAACTTAGTGCCCAACTTGCTTTCCGTGCTTAAAAACACAAATGAAAGGCTGCGGGATAATTAAATCACTAGAGCTGCTTAAGAGAAGAAGTTCCGTGTTGTGTTTTTTTTTTTTTCCTTTTCCCGCAAGTGTTTAGTGTTTGGGGATTGCCATGCTGCAGAAGAGTCCAAATGTGAAATGGCCTGAAGCTTATTAAGGAGCGCTGAAGATGAGCTTTTTTTTGCTTGTTGCCTGAAGAAAGCAAAGCGTGGAGTTAATGTGATTTAAAAGTACTATTAATAAAGAGGGGGGAGAAAGGGGTCTAGCTGCATTTTTAAGGCGTGCTTAAAAAGAACAAGTATTACATAGGACAACTTGAGGATTTTTCCAGGAAAAACACCTCAACGAGAGCTGTCATTTCTCCCTCTCTCAGTGACTCTGGGCTCGGCCCCGCTGACCTGGGGGGGTGCTGGTGAAAGCCCCAAAGCCTGTGCCCTCCTGGGGCCCTCCGGGGAAATTCGGGAGAGACCGGGCCTGGCTCCGGGAGGAGCGAGCGGCCTTGCGAGCGGCGGCAGGAAGTTCTCGAAATACCCTTTGTAAACACCGCATCCTGCAGGAAGAGCGCTCGAGCCCAAATAAACCATTTTCCCCCCCCCTTCTGTCTACGTACGCACAAACTCCACCAGTTTGAAGAGATCTTATCGGCCCGGCGATGTGCCTTTTTGCGGTAGTTCCCAAAACAAGCTAGGTGATAAGTATCGGCGGTTTTCTCCGAGCTCTTAATCGCCTCTGCCCATGCTTTTACCAAACAGTCTGCGTCTCCCTTCACCTTAAAACTTCCCAGGTCAGTGGGCTCATCAAAAAGTGACCGTTTCTGGTTAAAATCCTTCCAAACGCAGAAGCTTGCTGCAGAGGTGAGCGGGAGGTGGGCGATTTCCTCTGCTCGACTTTGTGTGTGTGTGTATACGGGGCGGTGTTCCCCCACCAAAAAGCGGTGCTTGCGCACATGTGGTACGTGTAGAAATGATTGCCAGGCAGAAGATGAAGGGGAGGCAGGGCAGAAAGAGGCTTTTTTGATGTCTGATGTCTTTTTTGTTGGTCCTGGGACTGCCCTGGCATGATGCTGGGCTAGCTACTGCTATAATGCCTGCACTTGCAGTATGGTGAAGGTTTTACTGAACTTCTCTTTAAAAATACTCTTGCCTTTCTCCTGATTTTGTTGGTAGGTTCCAGAAACGCTTGTGTACCCAGAGGCTGAGATGTGGCTGGGGTCTCCCAGTTTTTTGGGTTGGTGCTGGAGTGTGGAGCTTCAAAACCGCAGCCCATGAATGAAAAAGGTTATGGCTTTAAAAGTCTGCCACCCACTCGTTTGGTTTGGTTCTGTGTGCAAGTCTTTAAAGAAGGTCCTCAAAATACATTTCCAGAGAGTGCAGAAAAGCCTCATTTCCACCCCAAGCCCCTCTAAGCAAGGAAAGCCTGTTCCCCAAAGTTAGCAGCTGTGTGGATTGTTTCAGAAATGGTGTGCAAGCAGCACAAAGATCTGTAAACTGAAACACAAGAAGCCCTGGCTTTGACATTCTGTCTAGTAGAAATTATTTCTAGTGGCTCGAATTGCTGGTAGGGCTGCTGTCCCCCCCTCCTTCACTCCGCTGTATCTCTAAGGAAGTGTGGGCTACCTTTATCGGAGTATTGGTGGAATAGCTTCCCCAACCTTTCATAAGGTCGGGTAAGAAAACAAACACTCCTCCTCATGGGAAGGAAGGGATGGGGAAAGAAGGGTGTTTTGTGTACACTTTCCCATTCATATTTTGAAAAGAAAATATATAAACTTCAGGAGTCAGGGCCGCCTCGCTCGTGCAATTGTAGGAGCTGAGAAGGAGAGCCTTAATTGCTTTCTCAGTGCTGACTTTAAAAAAAAAAAGAAAGAAAAAAACAAAGCCAGAGCGGAAAAGCAATGAGCAGGAGAGCACTTGCTGCTCTGCTTCTGCCTTGGTTAGACAAAATGTACTTCAAGGTCTCTGGTGACTTAAGTGATATAATGGCTGGCTGCTGATCGTGGATGTACCTAGGGTGTGCGTGGTGGCTGGGGCTGCGATGACGCAGACAATTTTGTGGCCTTTGTTCCTGCACTTAAACTGTGGGAGTTCAGTAAAACACAACTTCGCTGCAAATTTCTTATTAAGAAAAAACAGTTAATTATTACTAGACTGTTTCCCTCTTTTGCTTCCCCTCTGCTGCAAGAATAGGAGGAATAACTTTTCGCTAGACCATTTGCAAGGTTGTGATTCTACCGTTTCAGGAATACTTGACTGCAAGACAAATAGCTAAACCTGTACGTGTTTTTAGAAGGATAAACGTTGCTTTGGTTTATGTGCTAGGGTTATGAATGGTTGAGGTGGGACTAGAAATGAGTGTCCCCAGTCAGACCTTCTCCAGCAGATCTCGTGTCACCCATGGGGAGCGCTGGCTACCTGCTCGTGCTGTCGGTATTTAAAGCAAGTATTTTTTTTTTGTGTCCAGGTGTCCTAACCTTGGGCATGCAGCAGGCCTTCTTCCACGGTTCCCTCCTTTGTAGGAGAAGGGAAACGCCTAAAACCCGGCAATGCCCAAGTGTCCGCAGAATCGGCGACAAACAAACACAAGTTAATGGCTGCAGTTCAGGATAGCTGCCTCCTCTCTGGAGAGCGCTTTTGCAGCTGCAGCAACTGCTTTTGCTCTGTACACAAAGAGAAAAGCATCGGCATCATCCTTGGGTTCGGTGTGTTTTGTCTCTGGTGGGATGCTGAAGTCATTTCCTTGTGTGCGTGCCACCGGGCAGATCCGTGTGTCTGCCCTAGAGCAGCTTGTGTCCGGCCTGCGGGACTGCTCTCATAGCAGCTTTTGGAGGTGAGCAAGGCTTCCTTCTGGTGCTTCTGGCTGCTCTTGACTCGAGGAACCTATTTCTAGAGAAAGCAGAGCATGCTCCAGGACGCCTTACTCTGGCAGGTGACAACATAAGGCATGTGCAGCCTTATTCCAGTACAGCTTACTGGGACTCGGCAGAGCACAGGAGCATCTTGAAACACCATTAGGTGTTTCCTGGAGTCGTTCCTTGGCCAAGTACACCACCCTTTCTCTTGCCATGCATTCACACTGTGGGAGCTGAGAGCTCTGCATCTGCAGAGAAGCAACCCCTGCCCTGTAAGCAAGGGTGGAAAGACCTGGCTGCTTCAGCGAGGGGGTTGTGGAGCTGCTGTCTCTGATCTGTCGTCTATGGAACAGTTGGAAATAATATCTAACATACGGTGCGTGTCTCAGTTAAAGCCAAAAAGACTCGTTTAATGGACTCGCAGGGGTCTAGCTGAGCAGTGCTGCTGGTGCTTGCAGGGAACGTGTCTGTGCCTGGAAGAGGTTGTCTCTTCGGATGATTAACGTCAGCTGGCCTTCAGCGATGTGCTCTGAACCGAGCATCAAAGAGAGATCCTTCATGTCCTCTCTCATCTTTTCATGAAAGTGACAGGCCAAGTATTAGGATGCCTTAAAAAAAATATTTGGTAAATAGCTACCAGCATTGCTTTTTAGTACAATTAGTACTGGATTGTTCTGCAGTGTATATGGAAAAAAAAAAAACTCTCTGTGTGTAATGGGGGCGGTAGGGAGGGAAGGGAAGGGGGGGGGATGGCAGAGAAATCTGTTGACTTAATTGGTGATGGGTCAGCAGAAAAAATACTAATGTACTGATTGATTCCAGTTCGTGCTTTTACAAACTGCTGTGATGTGAACCTAGACCAGCTGGGTCACCCTTTGCTTTAAGGGCCATGGGAAGGCGGTGACTGGATTTTCTTGGAGCGGTGGAAGTGAATCTTCTTTGTGTCTGCAGACGGGATTTTCCGGTGTCAGATGGCGTTCGGAGGCACGTTTTTTTGCCAGGTGTAGAGTACCTGGCTTTATTCCTCCCTGTTAAGCCTAGCAGTGTGTTATTTTTTGGCTTCTGGCAGCGTGAGTACCCAGCAGGGCAGCGGGGATGTGCTGTTGACTTCAACCCCAAACGTAGCTCAGGTGTGCGTGCCATAGACTCATCCTTTTCCTTTGCACAGCCGATGCCCCCCACATGTACGATACCCATGCAGCTTCATTCAGGTGGCTCCACAGGTACAGCGACAGCACTTCCATGTGCTTGCTTCTCAGCACTGAGTTTCTGTGGTGTTAGCAGAGGAAACCCAGTTCTGCTTTCTGTTGTGAAGCGCAGTGGGGAGCGTGAAGTCTTTGGGTAAGGGGGATGCAGTGGGTTTAGCTAGCTGTCCCATGGAAAGAGGCTTTCTTCAGGTAATAACCTATATATAATCTTCTGAGCTGTTGTTTTCATGGGCGGAAGGAATAAGTTACCTCCTTTCTTGCGTTTCTGCATGTGGTTTTGTCGGTAAGAGCCTTCTGCTGCTCCCTGAACTTGAGAGTAAAGCCGGCTCCTCGGGATGGCAGAGGGAAACTCCGTGAGAGCCCTTTCCAGCTCCTGTGTTGAAATGCACTGCATAAAAGTGCACTTGTACGCTGTGTTATGTGAAGTGACTGTGCTGTACACAGCCTTAAGCAAATAGCCAGGGAGAGGTGACTGAGGCATGAAGGATGGCTGGGGCTGGCGGGGAAAGACACGCGGCATAGAGCCCACGGTGCAAAGCAAACAATGAAGGGAACAATGACACGTTTTAAAACCTCACACTGTGTTAGGAGAAGACTGTCTGGTGCCAAAAGCTATGCTTGAGGTCTCTTGAAACAAATACAGAAAATGCAGAGAGGTGTGTTATTAGGGAGAATACTGCTCTGCCCGCCTCACCTCTGGGAGGAGTTTGGGGTTATCTTTGTCCTACCTGAGCGAGGTCCCCAGCAAGCTCCCTGCTGAGGTTTGTGAGGGTTTAGGCTGGGTTTATGTGTTGGCTTGGGTGGCCGTCTTCTGAAGGAAAGTGTATTCAGCAAAGAGAATAACTGATAGGAAAGAGATTTTCTTAATCCATAGGCACGTTTTCCTCCTACATCGTGGGTTTTGAGACGCTTGAAAATGATACCCCGTTATCAGTGGGGGAGAAAAATAGGTTTGACATTTAACTTCAAATTCTGGACAGAAAATACATCCAGAAGTTTAAAAGCCTTTTCTGTAGGAAGTATCCTACAAGCTCCAGGGAAGTCCTTCCTATGGATTGCAGCTCGCTAGGTTGGTGGATGGCAGAAAGCCACGTAGGGTTTTCCTTGCATGGAGCCAACGGGCATGTGAGGAACTTGAAGGCTGAATTTGGAGGGCTTGTGCATTCACAGCTTCTGCATGCTCTTGCCATTTTATATTTAACTTCTACTGACAACTGTAGACCTCAGATTTGGGGAAGGAAATACCGAAAGGCTAAAATCCAGTCTTTGTATATTCATTTTATTTTGGAACGTCTTGAATACAGGAACTTTCCTGCAGGAATGTGGCTTTGTCATTCATGATCTAATTGAAATGCTAAATATACTAACCTCTTTTGTGCTTAAGGAAAATATTTGCTGCTATATGTGGTAACTTCCCATTGCAGGTTAGCCTTGATTTTGTCAGCGTGGCTTGTTGCAAAGGTCAGAAGGCGGTTACTGTCTTCCGTCCCATCAAACACACGGAGGCAAACATGGAAAAAGTCCCTCCGAGGCTGGTCTTTGTGGCTGTTTGTACAAAAGCACACGCCAGCCTGGCACAAGGTTTTCAGAGCTCCAAGACAGGGTTTGTGATGAGCTCCCTCGCTGTGTCGGTGCCTGATTTTTTGCGTGTTGCTGCACTAGCACGGATGCCTGCTGACTGATGCACGCGGGCTCCAAACTGGTCCTTATCGGACCGACGCGGCGTGGTTTTGATTTTCTTGATTCGTTTCTCTTTTGCGAGGCAAGTGGTGAAATAATTTGTTTCGCAGTGGGTACGGAAGACGTGCGTCGTCAGAAGTGGGGTGGATTGGGTAGCTCCGAGCGTTGTTGCGTGGTGCAGCAGCTTTGCATTACGTCTCTACGGCTGTAGCTCTGATTTTGTGAATGTTTTATTTTTTGCCATTAAGCACTCCTCTGCATTATGGATCATGCATTAATTAATCCGCCCATGTCATGTGTCAGGGCCGGATTGTGGCAGAGCGGATTTTTATTTTTATTTTTTTCTTAGTTAGGCAATGTGCTGGACACATTCCTCCTCTTGGCTGAAATTAAACCTTCTCCCCACCCCGACCGACTCTCCCACCCATGGACTTCCACCACGCGAGGCATGAGAGACATGCAGAGCGCACCGTAGGTTGGCGCGGTGCTTCAATTAACTATTAAACGCTGTAGCCGGGCATACATCCTAATTAAGCTTGAAGAGCCTGCTTGCCCCCAGGTGAATAGGAAGCCTGCCCTAACAAGCACTGGGACACCAACCCCCAAATTACCCTGTATTAAAGGAAAAGCTTAATTTTAGCCTTATAAATCTAAACAGACGGAGCGCCTTCTGCAGCCGATGGATGCAGGCCGTTGCTTTGCCAGCTGTTAGCAGATGGAGTTAATAAAACCCCGTTCACTGATAGTGCTGCTATTGGAAATCACGTAGGCACCGGCAGGCTGAGAAGAGCCAAACCCCAGCGCAGCTTCAGGAAAGCAAGCGAGGAGCCACCTCGTTGAGTATGGGGGCTCTGGGCAAGGGAGGGAAGACCCCAAAACCTAAGGGCTTGAGGAAGGGCTGATGAAACGGTGGAGATGGATTCCCATGTCAAATGGTTAAAGGACCAGCCCGTGAAGGAGAACATTCCTTTATCTCCTGCCCTCCAGCTGGAGCTCCGGCCCAGTCCTGCCTGCTGCTTGCTTGGCAGAAGGTCATGAGGAAGCCCCAGGCACTCTCCAGGAGCAGGATTTTTGGAATAGTCCCCGTACCACCCTCCATACCGGCAACAGCTGCTCATCGCAGGCACGACGGGCATCTGGGGGCCCTGGCAGCAGAGCACAGACTCCCCAGTTGCCACCTTGGCTGGGAGGAGAGTCTGCAGGTGCCATGGAGATTTCTAAAGCCACTCGATTTTTTTTTTTAATTATTTTTTATTTTTGATGCATTCATCTTGCATCTCTGACTTGCTGAAGGACCCGCTGGCCTCAAACACCAGTTGATTTACTGGCCAAGGCAAAAATGTCCCGTGCAGCCAGGACTGTGCAAAACCAAGAAGCCATGAGATGCCCCACACGAAGACGTGGCCAACTCTTCAGCATTTTGCTGCTTCATGATGTTCCTGTACGCCTTGAAATAAAGGATTTGAGGAGCCAGTTCATGACTTCCAAAAAAGTATTTGTTGATCATTGGCAGATGATGGAGAAAAAACTTACTGACATACACTTGATGAACTTCTGTAATGGCAGGAGTCCTAAGGGTTTTTTTTGTGAAAGTATTTTTTTTTATATTTTTTATATTTTATATCTTTATTTTTGTGAAAGTATTGTCCAGATTTTGTTGGTAGCTCGAGCAAATAAGAAGTGAAGTCGGAATATCCAGGTGAGATTTCAGGGTTAAAATGTCTTGCAGGTTGCAAGGTGTGCTCACAGGACGTGGCTGCATTCTTACTTCCAAACCTGGTTTTCAGTTTTCGAGATCAGGCAGGCTCCCTGCCTCCTGGCACGAACCTGTCTCCTTCTCCAAGTGTCTGGAAACATCGGATCTGGGTACAAACTGTGGTACAAACACCTCAAGTACTTCTTTATCTAGAGAGTGAACTTCTTGACAGCTGTTCCCTTGAAGCTGGCGCTCAAGGGTTCCGTCTGTGTCTGTTTTTATTATTATTCCTATTTCTGCTTCTGATAGATTTGTTTAATTACCAACACTGTCAGTCAACATGGAGAGTTGCAAGGCGATGTAAAACATTTCATTGTGCCGCTTCTGTTCATGAAACTTTGGTGTGCTTACACATGTGGGAGACAAAGAAAACGCTGATTTAACAGCTGGTCTGCTTGGCTGGGCAACATTAAGGTGGGATTTTAATGAAAATAATCACTTGAAAAGGGAAGGTGAAGTAGTGTAAAGCAGATACCCATAGCTTGCCCAGCTAGCTTGGGTCCAGTTTTGATTGCAGACCATCGCTTCTCCATCTGCTCAGGGAACGTGCTGATAAGCTCTGCATCCTTGCAGTGGCACCAGGGTTTCTCTGGTCCAGAATAATTTGGGTGAGCTGGACTTCTGAATTGTTTTGGAGGTGTACCCGTCAGATCCTTTTTTTTGTTTGTTTGTTTTGTTTTGTTTTGCTTTTTTGTTTGTTTGTTTGTTTTTTTGTGATTTTACTTCAACTTAATCAACCATGCCAGCGTTATTGTCAGTCAGTGCCCAAGATGATACGGACCAAAATAGGAAATGGGGCTGGGTATATTCTGTATGTCAGGCAGATAGAAAATGCTTGATATTTGGTAAAGTATATAGATATTTATACAAATGTTTCATACATGATAAAAATAGCATCTAGTTCTTGATTGCCATCGTGGAAGAAGTCAAATCCAAGTGGGAAGTAGAGTCGGTGGTGCTGCACTTGCCTTTATTTTTTTGTCTTTTTAAAATGTAGATTGTTTTCCCCCCACAGCTCAGTAGCACCCATAAACTAACCTGGAAATCTAATTACATTTCTTAAGTGATGAATGCCCAAGCTCAAAGCGATTACTTCCAGTGGACAAAAAAAAAAAAAGGACTTTATACAGTATAAAAGAAGTATTCAGTGTGACAGGAGCATTTCAGAGGGATAAATATTTTAACAAACCTTTTCTAAGGTTAAGTGGAACTTCGTCTGTGGTCTGGGAAGTCTGCGTGTGGCACCTTAATTCAGCTTTAGGTGTCAGTGCCTCTGAACACAGCGGTGATGTGGTGATTTGTGATGGTCTGAAAGCAGTTGTGCCCCCAGTTCGCGGGAGAGGCTGTGGTGGCTGGCTTCAGCGTATCCCCACAGCATCCTCGAAGGGATTGTAATTCAAGTGGTGGTAGCTTCGTTTTCTTTTGAACAAAAACAAAGGAATTTGAGTCCAAAGCAGCTTTGCTTTGTGGCTTTAGTGACAAAACCCTTCATTTCCAACAGGTATTACCGTAATCCGATATTATAGTGAATATACTGAAATATCTATCTGGAGGGAGTGCCTTCATCCCATGGCTCTGGGCAGAAATACAACAGCAAAATAACTTGGCTTATTGGCATCACCTACAGAACGCCGTGCGTGCAGCGACAGCCCTTGCAGTGCCTTGAAATGGCTTTCAACAAGGTGAAAACCAAAAAAAAACCAACAATGTTGGCGAGTGAGACAGCTCATCCGTAACATGCAGGATGGCCTCACCGGGCTGACAGCTCTGGGGACCTGGGTGAGGAAGCTCTCTGCAGCTGCTTTTGTATAGAGAACGGTGTGACCTGCAGATGGAGGCTTTCGCCAGTGTCTTGGGCTTCGGAAAAACAAATATTCACTCAAAATAACATGAAAATAAATAAATAAATAAGCTTCCACTTCTTCCTGTTTTTATAGTTTGCTTGTTTCCTCAGTGTCGTGGGTTTGTCTCCAGGACTGTGGATTATTAATCTTCAGAGGATCAGGACCTTCATAGAAGTATTTCCTGTACATGTTTATCTGTCTCTTTAACAAATTAGTATCTACTTGTTCTCTTCTGAATTTGCCTGCAAATAGTAGGAAACTCTCCCTCGGTAATAAGGCTTTTTTGCTAGAAAAATATCTCGATGAATCGTTGCCAGGGGTTAAAGTACCTTCTGTATGACTTAGTCAATGGCATCCTTCAGGACATCTGCAAGTAGCCCCAAATTCCAGAGGTCACTGTCTTTGTGTGGGTTTTGGCAGCGCGCTGTTTCAGCTACACTCCATCTCCTTGGTTGGGTGCACATCTGGAAGTCTCCCATTGAAGTGTCACCTGGACGGCTGGAAAAAAAAGGGATGCTGCAGCATCTGGAGCTTGTTTCAAGACAGCCATGGGTTTCCACCAAGTCTGGTAGCAGGAAGGTGTGCACAAGGCAAGTGGTAGTCAGTAGAGGAGTCCCCAGTTTGTGGGACATCCAGCCCTTGTGTTGACCTGTCGCATTGGGGTGGCTGCCATCCTTTAAGCTGCTGCACGACTGACTTATACTGCTGTGGAAAGGGCCTGTGTGGTGGGCAGTGTGAGGAGCTTGCTGGTGTGATGCTATCAGCTGCTGGAGGCTGGTGCTGAGCACCCTTATGGCTTGTCCCATTCCAGTGGCTGAATCAGTCCTGGAAAGGTGTGGGGTCTTTTTTTCAGTTTTGTTTTGTTTTTGTGGGGTGGGGACGATGGTGTGTTTTGGCAGGCAACCTGTGATTTCCCATCTGGGTGCGAGTTGCTTTCAGAAGTTCATGCTCAGCTTGCCTTGGGGCAGTGTGTACATATTTCTGTCCCAGTAGCACGCTGCTACACCGTCACTGTTCTTCTCTGGATATCAATTTCTAGCAGACAACAAGGCTTCGCAGGGCAGTCCCAGCACGTCCTGCTTCCCTGGCAGTCTTGTCTCACAGCCAAAACATCCCACTCGAGTGCTGGGCACGGAGCTGCTGCTTGCACGAGTGCATGGGGACATTTGGAGACCTTGCTGCCACCACTTCAGCCTTAAAACAGAAAAAGAGAAAGGGCTTGTAAAGCCCTGCTGAGGCTGATTTGCAGGCAAGTCAGATTTTGCTGTGTGTTTGTAATTTGGCCATGCGCAGAGAGACGTGGAGGGTTACCTGCATCCCCTGTTAGTGCTGCAGATCCTGATGCAATTCCTTCCTGCCCTCTGCCCCTGCCGGTAAAGTGCGCGAGGAGCTTGGCTGCTTCAGAGCAGGGCTGCCCATCCTCAAACCAAGGCTCTTCCTTCCTAAAGTTTCTCCTGCTCCAATATCTTGGTGGGAATGACACAAATAACAGTAAGTCCTAAGCAAGCGAGGCAGATGCTCGTAATATAATTGGATGAAAGTGCATGCAGGAAAAGGGAAACCAGATATTGTGATGTTGTGTGTCGAAGGATAAGCTTGCGCCTGCCGAGGTGTCTGTCAGTTTTGTGTTCTTGGTAAAGTGGAATTAAAGCTCTAGTTAAATCTGAGTTTAAGGAGGGGGGGAGGTTAAAAAAAAGAAAAAAAAAAAGGCATTTTGGAGTCAGATAAACACTTGTGGTTCCATTATCATCTGCTGCACACACGTCGAGTGTGGTCGTAACACAGCTTGAGAAACTGAAAAACAAGTGAGAACTTGGGAAAAAAAATCAGGGTATGTCAACTTCCTCCCTTCTAGGCATTAACTGCGTAATTTATTGGGCTATAGAGGGCTTTGCCCAAAGACAAAAGGCAAATAATTTCTTCTCAGAGGTACTCAGCAAGAAGGTATCATTGCTTTTCTTCAGCATTCAAGTTCTGGTGTGATGTTCTTAAACTTTTGGAGGTTCAGCATGCGTAAGTGCAGCGTTGTGGCCTCCTGAGTGTATGGACTCACTGGTACTTGGTATTTCCAAAACCTGGTGTTTTAGCCAGTTGTGTGGAGCACGGGTCTTCTGGCATACACCAGTAAGCCAGCAGGCGCAGATGGCAGCCCTAGATGATAAATCTGCACCAGAAATCCTGACTGAACGGGACGAGAAACTCCTTCCCCAGGGTCTGCTAGAAGACCATGGGAGGCTTCAGTCATCTTCAGGTACGCCCGAGGACTCTGTCCGTAGGCAGAAGTACCCAAAACTTTCACTTAAAAGGAATCAGCACGAAAACATGAATGTGCAGCATACTGAACAACTCGTCCTTATCCCGAGGTGCCGGATTCCCCTGGGGTGATCTCTGCAGATGAACCTTTCTGCCCTACGTGGCCGAAATCCTCCTTGCCGGTGCTGTATTCTGCTGGCACTCCAGCCCGCAGTATCTGACAGCACTGAAAATAGCTGCCCATTAAACAGAGCTCAGGAAGTACCGAGCTGTTAAATGGGACCTGCACGGTGGCTGGGGGGGGCACGCAACCGGCTGCAGCTTGAGGAAATGTTTATTTGCTTGTTTTTTTTTTTTTTTTTTTTTTTTTTTCAGCCCATTCTGCTTTGCAAGGGAAGCACAGGCAGAAATGTAAACAGGAAAGCCAATTGCAGTGAGAACAAAGTGGAAGTTAGGAGATGCACTCACTGGGCTGCAGGAAAGCAAAGGGACTGGTGAGAAAGCTCTGGCTGCTGTAGGACCTCCATCAGAAAGCTTACAGATAGCTAATGCTGGATGTGGCAATCCTAAATTATCAGTAAAGTAATTACAGCGCTACTAAAAATCACAGCAGCACAGTAAGCTTCATGCATCTTCCTTTAAGTGTCTAAACCAGCAGCCAGCTCCCAGAGGCACTGGAAACAGCTGGCTGAAAGGAGGTGCAGTTGATGACAGCTCAAGTATATTATTTTGGGGCCGGTTAACATGATTTTATGGAAGTTTTCAGTGGATTTAGGAATGTGGCTGTATAAAGGTTATCTCACAGTGCTTGCCTCTAGGCCTGCTGAATCTTGCTACGAAAGATAGTGCCAGCCCTGATAAAGAGCACTAAGAGTGGCTTGAAATCTAAAAAGCACAGAGGAAATGGGAGAAAACAAGAAACTGGATGTGCATTGCCTAGTTTTGTCTTCCAATCTGGGGTACGCATCGTTAGCCTGGGAGTGCTTGCTGGGAAGGATGTCATCCTGCAGCAAGGGAAAGTGAAGATGTGATGGTTTGATGGTTAGAAGCTCAAAGAGCGCTCACTTTATTGTTTTTTAAAGGTGGTTGGGTGTTTTTGTTTTAGTAATCTTGGATTCTTCGTCACATGAGATTTTCTCTTCAAGATAAACTGGCACAGAGAGTCACTTAGACCAGGCAGTCTGGATGAAAGCTGAAATAAAACTAAGTTTTAATTCAGGAACAACCAGCCAAGTCAAGCTCTTCAGCCTGTGTTATGAATGACCAGTCTTCCTCAGTGTTTTCTTGGGTGGATTCATACATCTGACCGGTGGTAGCAGTGATTGATCTTGGCTTGTGCAGGTGATGAGCTCTTCAGAGGGATGACTTGCAAGAAGCCATTAGCTCAGCTGTCGAGCTCTGCTGGCTGGCCAGCCTGTGAGATATCAATCCTGGTGGGAGAAAAGTGAATTCAGATGCAAACCATGGACAGGCAGGACATCAAAAGCATGTCTCCTTTGAACTAAGTGCCTAAGTGCAAAGAAAGGAAGGAGGAAGGTCTTGGTTTTTACCATTAGTTTTCAAGACAGTGAACATTTGCAGCTTGCCCTGTGATGCCAGAGTCCACGCTACACGAGAGCAAAGTACATTTTAGATTTCCTGCCGTGGGTTGCAGCTGTTTGACCAGGTATCAATTAGGAGCTCTGGAGGAGCAGTTTAATTAGGAAATAAGCACACAAAGCCTTATTTCGGCACAGAGGAGCTGGGCATGTCTCATTTGTGTAACCTCTCTTACGGTCGGGGATGTTTGTTTGGAGGCAAGCAAGGCACTCAGCGGCCTGCCTTTGGTCTCTTGCAGGAAAATTAAATCCACATGGCCTCCACCCAACACCTTCCTGCACACTGGGAAGTACCCATCTATGCTGGGATCGGTGTTTATTGTCGTCCGTGTGCACAAAAGTCTGTGCATCTGTAAGAATGAGGGGTCTGGCCAAGGCTAAGCCTTTAAAACGCCCAGAAAAAAAAAAAAAAATGCTGTTACAAGTGCTGTTACAATCAAGCGGGCCTTTTTCAACCGATGTGCAAAGAGTCGCCCTGGTTTGCACAGTTTGAAATAGAAATGCTGCCTCTGAGTTGCCATGCTCATTTAGCACCTCTGTATTTTATAAAGGGGCAATGTCTTTGCTGGGACCCGGGGTTGCACTGATGTACGTGCGGTGATGTGGTGGTGAAGGGATACCTGTGGTCAGAGCGGTCCTCCAGCTTCAATGCTGCAGTTTTTCTCTGTTCTTAGTTTTACTGCAGTGCTTGGGGTACATTTGTGTTAGGAAATATGTTTAGTGATGCTTAACATCCAGGTGAGCTCCGCATTGACAAACGCATGCACAGGGTTGAGCCGTGCTGTGGCCAGAGATGCTCCGAGATGGGTGTTCACAGACCATCCATCCCCAGCAGGGTCCCTGACCGCAATCTGAAACAGTCAGTGAGACCTAATTGTTTGATACACACGTGGATTTGCCATACTGCATCTGAAAGAAGCAGTGTTCAGCTGTACTTGTGGTACCTTGCTTTTTGGTACCAGGCTCCTGCCTGGGGGAGAAGAGGGATAAAATGGTGACTGTAGGGAAGAAGGAGCATTTCAGTGCCCCTTTGAATGCATGTTCAGGTGCAACCCATCTAAAACATCTGTAAACATCATAAAACATCTGAAATCATACCTAAGAATCAGCTTTTACATGCTTTCTCCTATCTCAGCCATATACTTCTGTTCCCTCATCTCTCCCAAAGTGACTTGGACGAAGGCTGGATTTAAGGCAGCTTTGTGGGCAAGAAGGAGGGTGTGAATGAACTTAGATCTGTCTCAAACGCTGGGCAAAAAAAGCTACTCTGAAGATGTTTATAAAGTCTTTGGGGTTTGTTGTTTTGTTTTTAAGTGAAGGAAAAAAAACGGGGAAGAGCAACATCCTTCGCCTCTCCCAAGGAGCAACTTCTTGCTGGGTTCATGAGCCGCTGGGCTCGGTCCCGCGCCGTGCTGCTGAAGTTCAGCCCATTAAGATGACTGACACGAACGGGACAAGGGGGTTTCCTCGTCCAAATCCCAGTTTCTCCAGCAGCTGCGGTGAGGAGGAGCTCCTCTCGCTCTGACCACAGTCCCGGCTCTTTGAACCGTGCTCGCAGTTGGCCGGCCGGCAGCAGGAAGCAGCTCCACCGCCTCGCTGGCTCTCCGGTTGCAATGTTTGCTTTAGTTTGCTAATAGCAGGAGCCTGCAGCAGCGTGCATCCCGCTCGAAACTGGGGAAAACGTGCCTATATGGGAGCAGTCGCTCCCCCGGCCAAGCCTGGAAATGCAGAAAAGCGTTAGGGGGTTTTTCACCGTAGCACCAAGCTGGCAGCGATAGGCACGCTAAGGTGGTTTTGGAGATGGTGGAATTAAAGGGGGGAGAAAAAAGACAGAGGAAATATGAAAGAAAAGAAAAAAAAAAAGCACGGCAGCATTGCCAGACTTGGAGGCTTGGAGGTGAGGTTTGTTAGCTTAGCCTCAAGTTTAAAGAATACTTGCAAAAGCAAGAAGCCAGCCAGGGGTTCAGTTGATGCTTACAAATATCCTGTGACTTGAGACTGGCTTCCTTTCGGAGGAAACCCTTGGGAACGGAGCTCGAAGCGAACCGAGTGAGGTACTTCTTGACTGATGCACTCGCTTCTCTGTGCGGATAGAAAGCCAGGCCACGACTTCAGTTGCATCCGCATGGGTCGAGCACGCCGCGGCGTTTATAGCAGGGAGCTTCTCCACGTCTTGTATTCTCACAGCATTTTGCCCTTCCAGGGTGAATCCTGGCGCACCAGCAGATGGGTGACTTTGCAGAAAATCCCCACGTTGTGGTTTGACCCCGTGCTGCACCTGGAGTTTTTAAGAGGGCCGGTGAACCTCTAGAAAAGCAGCAGGAGGGCAACGAAATGGGCAGGCACTGGGGAGATGTCAGTGCTTAAGCTGCTGTTTCAGAAACATGATTACAACATGGTTTATTCAAAGATAGTTTTGTCTTGCACTGGGAGGCTAATTTCATCTTCCCTTGTCCCTCGAGAGAAAAAAGCTTTAGAAACTGGACTTGCAGCAAAACGGGCAAGGCATCTTTGTTTTTTTGTTGTTTTTTTTTTTTTCTGGCTGACTTGCTTTAGGCTTGTGTGCTGACTTCTCGCTGGAGGCAGCTGAGGACAGGGCTGATGTTTGCTGTATTGAGCACCGAAGGGTAAAAGCAGTGCTGCTGCAGAGCCAGGAGAGGAAAGCAGCGAGCTGGGCTCGCAGGGTGCTGTAGTGAAGAACTGAGCAAATGCTTCTGCCCTGGCTCCTCTGAGCGTCCCGGGCATTTTTGCTTCACAATCTGTTGTCTGCACAGCAAAGCTGGGCTCAAGCCTCTGTGGTCTTGAGGTCAGTATTGCTGTGGTCCAAGCGTGAAGTTTCCAACACTGTGCATGGTTTTTGGTGATTATGTCCCTAAAATCCAGGGCACGGCTTTCCCAGAGGATGCTTTCAGGTAGCATCATCGTGGCCGCTATTCTCCATCCTGGGAAAAAGTGATGTTTGCTGCAACCTGAGGTTAAAACATCTTGGATTTGAGGAAAGCTGAGCCTAGAAACATCTAAATTAGCTCTCTTTCCCCTGCTCCTCCAACCATCAGTGTAGATTAGTTCAGAAATCAGGCAAGTATTTTTAGAAGCTGGCTTCAGAGCCCCGGTGTCACAATTTTCATTCTTGCTGCTTGCGCTGAGGCACTTCTTGAGCAACGTTTTTCGCCTTAAAATAATGGGGAGGACTTGAGGACAGCCGTGACACTTGGGGTGGCGCCGGGTGAGCTCCCCACGAGCCACAATGGGGCTTCTCCCAGCCCCTTGCTCCGAGCACACCGGCTTTTTGGGAATAAAGCACGGGCAGGGTGAGCGGGGAGGGGACGCCCACGCTCAACTTTGGACCTGGAGGCGTGAGTGATGTGCCCCGGGCTCCGGCACAACTTGCGACAATCCCCGGCAGCGCCTTGGCTCCGTGAGCCGCTGTTATTAGTTTATGGCAGCTGGATGGCCCTTGTTTGATTTTTATTATTTCTCCAAGCCTATCGGCGGGGCGGGGAAGCAGGGATCTTTGGTCGGTCGGTGCGCCCGCGAGCGAGCGGAGAGGAGAGGAGAGGAGCGGGGAGGATGTTGGCGAATGAGTAATGGTACAGCAGGGCTCTAACGTGCAGGATAGCTGGGGGATGAGTCACCCGGCACAATGCAGCACATCCGTCGAGGAGGCTGAATCACGCACAGGGGGGAAGCCGCCTGTCAGCCACCAGCTGGGCTGGGGTCAGCCTGAGGCGCGGCGGAGGCAAGGATGGTGACACGGAGCGACCCGGGGGCGCAATGTAGAGGAAATGGCATCCCCCGGCAGGTACGTGCCTTCCCTCGCGGCACCTTCGTTTTTTTTGCTCTATTTTTTCCCCCCCTTCTTCCTCCATAGCCCTTCTGAATCCTCCCCAAGCCGGGTGGTTTAGCGGTGGATGCGTACAGCTGATCCGTGCGGGCTTTCTTCGCTGGTTCCGTGCTGTTTCTGCAGGAGCATCGAGTTCACGCCTGCCCTTTCTTAATTAATTATCCAGGGGGAAATGCCGAGGGTGCTGCAGGAGAGGCCCCTTGCCTCGCTTGCTGCCCTTCTCCAGCAGGGTGGAGGGGCTGAACAGAGCTGTAATGCAGACTGTTTTTGTGCATGTTGGTTTTGATACAGTTAATCTCTTTTTTTAAAAAATGTATTTAGATGGCAAAAGATGAAAATGTTTTGATTTAAAGCGTCTGTTCTTCTCAACCTCCCCCCCCCGACCCCTGCCTTTTGTGCAGTAGATCTGACTGGAATTACAGAAAGGGTTTTTTGTTAGTTTGTTTTTACATTTGCACAATCCCATCGTCCGTCAGCCTGCCTCGCTGTGCGGGGGGAGAGCAGAGCTCCTTCCTTCACCCATCAAAATTAAAGGAGGTTGGGGGGGAAATGCGAAGTGCATAGGGGTCCTGGTGGTTTTTTTCTTGTCTTTGTCTATACTTATTAAACCATTTTCGTGCTCTGGAGTATCACCGTGTGTCATCACCACAGCTCACAGCGTGGTTTATCCGTGACACACGGCAGCGCAGGGAGGAATGGGATGCGGTGCCGGGTGTCACCACTGCCATCAGGCTATGGGGCCGTGGGAGGAGGGTCGTGTGGAGGTGGCATCGTCTTGTGCATCAGCCACATAGATCTGCCCATGGCACTCCTCTCTGGTTTTGCGTGAGCGGTGTCCAATCTCTAGGCGCATTTTACAGATTAAGGAGGGCAAGAAAACTCAAAAAAAGCATAATGTGATTGCTTTGCTTGTTACTTTTATGTCTTATTTTTACTAAATATCATTCGTTAGCTAATGTATGATAGCTGTAACAGTGTTTGTGGTCAGTATATGGTAGAGAAAGTTGATAGAACTTGGTTGTGTCTTTAAATAAAAAAAAAGAAAAAAAGAAAAAAAATCAATTCAGGATGTAGATCTCATGCAACTACCTGGCTGGCTGGCCAGGCTTTTATGCGCTTTTTGCTTATCTTGCATGTGATATAAAACAAATACCATCTGTCATGCAATAACAACTTCCTTTCTCATTACAGTAAATGATAATGCTAATTAGCTTTCCTTGAAATCTGTTAATATTTTGTACCCTTGCATGAAACTACTGCGACTTGCGTGTGCAACTTTGCCCGTGCTGCATGCCTAGCCAGTGTGCCACAGGGCAAATCAGTCAAATGAATTACCTTAATAAAATGATTTTTCTTGCCTTGCCCTTCCTTACAACTTTCCAAGACACGCTGCCGTGTGCAGCGGTGATGACTTACTGTAGGATCAATCCATTGAATGACTTAGAAGGAAAGTTAAAACTGCAAAACTGAAGGTCATTCAATAATCCATTGAGAAGGAGAGTTGGGGGGGCTTGGATGAGGTTTCCTCCAGCTCAGGAATGCACGTCATTCATTTAAAAGTTTTGTCAGCAGGACAAAAGCCTCCGTGTGGGTTTTCGGGGCCCTTTGGGAGGTTTGGAGCAAGGGCCAGGTCTTGGCTTGCAGGCGAAGGCTTCCCGGACCCCGCTCTGCAGCCCCATCAGCGCTGGAAACGCGAGCAGCCCCGCAAGCAGGACAGGGCTGTTTCTCATAAGCTAAATAAAACCCCACTTCAGCGCTGAACAAAGGGTGTGCTGAAAGGCCTCATTGTTGGCCGCTGCCTTGTGGCTGGAGGGAGGTGCGGAGGTGGGTGGCTGGGCTCTTGCAGGTGTCTTGGTTTTCGAGAAGTCCTTTTCCCCCTGAAAACAAACAAACAAACACAACTGCTGTTAGTCTCTGCTACAAAGGCTTTTATGAGCGGGTGGTAACCGAGCTGCAGGGCTGGAAGCAAACCTCGGGGTGCAGCCGGGACGTGGCCAGTCATTATCCTGTTTTGGGGGCCACTGGAGACCCAGAAAGGCAGCTGTTGTTATTATTATTATTATTATTTTCCTGAAATGGTGGATCAGCGTTAAGAGCTGAGCGTGCTGCCAAGCTGGGCTCAGCAGCTCCATTATAGGTGCGAGGGTATTGGAAGAGAAAACTCTTTTTTGGTTTCAGAGTGAAGCCGAATGCCACTATGAAATGCCAGGGAAGTTTTCTCGGTTTATTTAAGGAGGGAAATGTCCTGAAATGGAGTTTGTGAGGTTAATCCTGCTGTAAGGTGAAGTGCCACAGGACACGCGTGCTGCAGGACTGGGCAGGCAGCGCCGGAGCGAGGCATGTTGAGATCGGTTCGAACCGCCTCCTATCTACTTTGAGGTGGAAAACAAAATTTCCCAGAGCGTCTTTTTATCCTGTCAGCGTTGGCTTTGAAAGTCGGGAAAAAATAGAGGTTGTAAGCTTGTTGTACCAGAGATCAGTTCTGCAGGGGTTCTGTGTTCTCGGTGCAATGTAGTGATGAGCACAAGGATGAATTTCTGGGTGCAAACCAGAAAGTTTCTGGTTCCCTGCTTCCTGTCCTTGCCCTCTTGTCAATCCTGCCCTGGTGAGATGGGTACCAATGCATTGAAACTGGGGAGGTTTTCCATGGTTTTTGTACGGGTTCCATTTTAACGTTGGGTTTCACCAAAGCGGCACAGATGGCTTTTTTTTTTTTTTACTTGCTGGTATTATAATGAAACAGTGATTTCCTGCTGGAAACCTAAATGATACTGAAATATCAAACCTTATTTTGCTGTGGCTCCGTGCACTCAGAATGCTCTTCCTTCTAACAAAGTGAAACGCTGTGGTTTCGAAGAGGAAAGTGCTGCAGATATTTCACCCTTGCTAGAAGGTTGAAGAACCGAGCGAGCATTAGATCAAGAAGACGGGACTCCAGGAATGGTAGTTTTCGGAGTTTCTGTAGATAGGTTGTGCCCCAGTGACTGCAGAGCTTAATTTGCATGTATCTGAATAGTTCAAACTGTGCTTAAACGCCCGCTGTCTGTGGTTGAGCTTTATAACCTAACCTCTGGCTGCATTAGTAGCCTCTTGCCGTCCTTTTGGCTGTTCCCTGGGGGAATGCAGAGACATTAAAGACAAGAATCTGTGTTTTGGAAGCCCGTTAAATGCTCGTTTGATGGATGAGAGGGCAGCCTGGTGATGTCCAGCAGTAGGTGCCTACCAGACCTCTGTGTGGAAGCTGTAGATGTTCACAGCTGGTGGTGACGTTGTGCAGGGATGGAGGGGACTGTGATGGTGGTTTTGCGCCCACCTGATCTGCTGTGGCAGCCTGAGTGGAAACTAGGAGTGAAGACAGTGAGGAGCAAATTCTGGGTTGGATCTTTGTGGAACAATTACCTTTCAGTCTGAGACCTGAATCTCTCCTGGCCTTGCCAGCTGGAAAGTCAAGATGGGAAGAAAATAATCAATGAACTTAAGGCAGTGTTAGCGAGGAAGATCATAAGCTTACATTCTTGTCAACTAGCCTTGCTAGCAAATAACTACTACCTCCTAAATATATATATATATATGTATTGAATTACAGAAGGTGTTCAAGAGGAGTTTTAGAGGTTAAGGGCTTCTAGGAGAAGAATAGGCCCAGGCACTTTATTTGTCCATCCTCAAATCTGAAGGGTGCCGTTTCCCATCCTCCAGCTAAACGAAAAATGGAAGCCTTATCCGCCAAAGGAATTACAAAGTGCAGCAAAGTGCTTGTATCCCCTGTGAATGGAGCCGGTCTCTTAGACGCACAAATGCTTTGTAAAAGTTAGGTAACGCAGCTGTGATTCAGTTATCACAAAAATAATCATTCAGTCACTCCGTGTTTAGGAAAATTCTCAATATCCTTCAGAACAGCAATTACAAACGCACACACTTTTTTTTTTTTTTAATATATTTTTATATGTACGTATGCACACCCACGAGCTATAATTTTTAAAGGGCTCTCTTTCCCTTCCAATAAAAGCAGCACGTGGCTTGCTGCACTACCTCTCCTCCCCGGGTTCATTATGGTTTTTGTTCTGGGTGGGGCTGGCCAACAACCTGAGACAGCCCCAGCAGCAGCTGGCCGCCTGCCATGCAGCTGGGTGATCCCTGCGGATGCTTTCCTCTGCAGCTTTTCATGCTGCTGAAGACGAATCTGTAGGGTTAAGATAGCACAGGACTCCATTTAAGAGCGTAATTAAGAATAGTTTGCATGAAAGGCGTAGTATGCGGGCCGTAAACCCGACAATTAGAGCGGTCTTAAAGTTTTAGAAGCCCATAAAACGAGGGGAACTAAGGCTACTGCTGGATTTGGGGCTATTTTGGTTTTTTTAACTACGTGAAAGATGTGCGTTATCTAATCCTTGGGGCAGTCAGTATCTCGCTAGTGGAAACAAACCAAATATTTTCACCTACCTCATTACCATTCCTCCCGGAACAGCCGAATTGCCCAGCTGCCACCATAAAAGTGAAGGGGGCTGGCTTCAACATGGCTGTTTGGCTTCGCGGTGCTCTGAACCAGCACGATGCCCGTGGGATCTGCAGCTTGCTCCTGAGCTCAGCGGGGTGTGATGGGTTGCGAGTAGCCAGAGCCTTGGTGCATTCACATAAAGTTAAATCCCAGCAAAAATAAACAGCTTCCATGTGAAGGAAGCAAGGCCCGTATATGGACCTGAGGTATTTGAGGACCTCCCAGGCATTTATCAATGCTGGCATGAGGAGAAGGAGCACTGCCTATTCTAGGCTTATGGGCAGAAACTACAGATGCGATTTTGGCTTTAATGAAGCCTGGAAAATTCAACGTGCAGCTTGTAAGTCCTCATACAGTGACTACACTAAGCCGTCAATCCCTAATAAGCCTTAACCTTCTGGTTTTTGTTGCTTTTTTTCGGTTGTTGTTTGTTTTTCTTTCTTTTACTTTCCTAAGTCCCTTGGCATCAGCTGAGTGTTGGGAAACGTACATCTGTGGCTGGAGCCTGGTAGGAGCGGGTCCGGGCTCCCGGGGCAGTGCAGCGTCACTCATGACTTTTGATCCCGTAGGAAAGTGTGCCAAGGGATGATGCGAATGGAGCCAGAGGCGCTGCACTCCGCTTACCTTGCCAAAGGTGAACCCTTCTGCAGGACAAGGTCCTTTTCTAATAGGGGAGCAGAGGTCTTCTCGCCGTGGCGGGGGGTGGAAACCAGCTTCCCTTGCTCGATGTATTTAAGGAGGTAGCTCTTCAAAATGGGAGGACTTGAGTTTATATGGTACTTTGGATGGTTGGGAGTGAGAGATGGTGAGCAATAAGGAATGGAGTAAAATTCAGGTGTTCGTTCCACATCAAAATCTGGTTCCTTCAAGTTCATCCCCTGCCATGTATTCTTGGAAAGCCAGCGAGAGATTCTGTACCATCAATACATCCTCTTCCCGTTAAAGCAAATTACTCAATGGCTCTGTTTGGGTCCAAAAAATTGCCATCCCAGCTTGTTTCCCCCTGGCCCTCTGTTATCACAAGAGTGTCTTAGCTGTGGGCAAACCGTGGTCCAAAACCTGGCCATCTTCCCACAGGCCTGATCAGGGTGCAGGAGGTGTCCCAGATGAGGATGTCAGGGACAGCCGAACCACACTGGCTTCTAAAAAATGCCTCTCAAAAATGTTATTTTCAGTTTAACGAAGCACCCAGCTTTTCCCCTAGTAGGTGTCACACAGCTGTTGGGCACATGGGTGAAGTTGGTGGCCTCGGTAGCAGAGGTTGTCTCCCTGTCAGTGTGGACAAGAAAAGGAAAACTGGATGGCTCCGGGGCCCACCACAGTGTGGTTTTAATGGGGAGGGATGGTAGGCAGAGCACCTCAATTTTACCTGTAGCGTGCAAAAATAACTCTGAGCCTAGAAATCAGTGAGAGGTGATGGAAATGCAAATAATTGGAGGAAAATACAAAGTACTGAGTAACTGGTGATTTCTTGATTTTACTTTAAATGGGCGATTTCTGCAGCAAAGTAACTGAAGATTGCATTCCTGTTGGGACAGCCAAAGGCTCTGGCAGCAGAGTGGTAAATCACACAGGAAGCTGTATTGCAAGCAGCAGTTTTCAAGCCTGGAAGGCAAAGCAGCAGTTTGTATGGATGACTTTTGCAGGAGGATGGGGAGGGAGGTTTTATCTAGTGCCTCTGACCTCCGAAAAGAGCTTGAAATATAATGGGAATTCTCCAAAAGTGAGAGGAGTTACTGTAAAAACAGGACCAAAAAGGAGCCTTGGAGAACAGGAGATGGTTGAGACAGAAAGGCATAGCTGGCTTTCTTTGCCCTTTATCCATATAGACCGTATGGGAAGAATACAGAGAAGAAGACACAAATTAATCTGGATTGGAAGCAGTTTTTACAAAGTAGGAAATCAGCTGAAGTATTTTGCTTAATTCTAAGTATCAGGAAGCCAAGAGATCCAAGTTGCCGCAGGTAAAATGTAGAAATGGTTGTTCAATGGAAAATAAAAAGGTAACTGGATCCATTTATAGGCTCACTTGCCTCATTTCCTGTACCAGCATGCTGCTCTGAGGACTCAGGGCAAAAAAAGTTGTTAAAAACCTTGTTTCTGGGTTTTGGGAGTGCCTGCCGTGTGCCAGCTGTGGTGCAGGTAGCATATCTGAGTGTGCTGAAAGGTTTTTTATCAGGCGGTGCAAAGTCCTCAGTGCAACAGGAGATGAAACCTAAGCACGAGAGGTTAACAGCCTTCATCACGTAGGTCCAGCGAGAAGGTTGGAGTATCCATTAAAAAAATTGTTGGCGAAGGGGAAATTTCAGAGTGTGTTTTGGCAGATCTGTCCTTCTCTGGGGAGGGAGGAGCTGGTCCCAGGCATGTCCACCTCCATCCCTTGGTCTGTCCTCCAGATGGGTGTGAGACATCCTCTTCCAGCAGGAACCCTGCCGCAGCCTTGCACTTATTCGTGCTTTCCTTCTGCGTGAAGAATGGGCAGCCTTTAATTTTGGATAGAAAGGACCTGTTCTCTTGTCATGTTGCATGGGATGCTGCAAAAAACATTCAGATACAGAGCTTTCCTAAAGGAGGAATTTCGTCCTGTAGGGATCCTCTTGGAGCCCCATAAAGGTTGAGTTTTTTCCTCCTGATGAGCTCACTTGGAGGCCTGGAGATGGACAATTCCTCTGCAATTTTCTTTTGTGTCCTTTTTCTTAGCCTGTGTTAGTGTTTCCCTCTTTCTCCCAGGTTGGAGTGCCCTGTGGTGCCTTTGTGGGCCTTGTTGGGTGTCTTGGTTGCAGAGCTACTAAGACCCCCAACATGGCCCACAAACCAGGCCCACAAACCACAAACTGACGTCCAGCCACGCTGTGGTGGCCTCCCCGTGAGGACTGATGTCCCCATCAGACACTGGAGCAAAGAGCCCGTGGAAGGGATGCAGGGGAGGCCTGTGGAAGTGGAGGCCCCCACTGAGGAGGATCTTGTGACCTGTCACAGTGGGTGCTTGCTTCCAGAATAGTTTTTTTCAAGGTTATGGCATGCCGCCTTTGAAAGCCCCTCAGGGAGGTGGTGGAGCTGTTTTACAGACACAGTGTGGTCCTCATGGTCCTGATGATCTGAGCTAAGCTGGTTCCTGGCTCCTTTCTGCTGAGGTACCAGCTGGAGCCGCGCTGTGTTTTTCCTGCAAGGCTGTCTAAGTTGTGGAGGAATTTGAGTGCCATCTCCCAAACCCCAGCTCACTAACATGAGTTCATGGGTTATGTGGGCTGCGTGCTCCTTCTGACACCATGAAGACCTGAGACTCTAACGCATCGCACAGTGGTGCTGGCCTCAAGGTGTTGCGTGGCTTGGTCCCCATCCCCAATGGCTTAAGAGACAGGGCATCCGGGACCACGGGTTGTTTGATATTGATACCATCTCTGTGTTGATCAACGGGGTCGTTCCTGGCTGTTTGGTGGGTCTCTTCCCTCCAGTGGCTTGAGCAGCCATGCCCTGGGGAGGTGGCCCTCCATCCTGGGCATACGCTCTGCAAACGCGCTGCGGCGGGAGGAGGAGTGCCGTCCAAATACCGCCCTCGAGACAAACACCCCGATGAGACTGTGTGATGCTCACAAAAGGTTTTGTTTTGTTTTGTTACCATTGCAGTGACAGCTATATTGTGCGAGTCAAAGCTGTGGTTATGACCCGAGATGACTCCAGTGGGGGATGGTTGCCACAAGAAGGAGGCGGTCTCAGTAGAGTTGGCGTCTGCAAGGTCACATACCCGGAGGGCAATGGAAGAAGTGGATTTCTAATCCATGGTGAAAGGCAGAAAGACAAACTGGTAATAGAACCTAATTCAACTTTTGTCTGTTCTTATA
Organism: Aythya ferina; assembly: GCF_964211825.1. Classification (NCBI taxonomy): domain Eukaryota; kingdom Metazoa; phylum Chordata; class Aves; order Anseriformes; family Anatidae; genus Aythya; species Aythya ferina. Next base: position 10,872,590 of record NC_140298.1, read on the forward strand.
ATGAGAATTATCCCGAATCTGATGCTATTGTGTTCTTGTGCAAGTTTAAAAGAAATAAAAATAAAAAAGGCATGTGCAGATAGTGCCAGATCGGACAAAACAATCCCAGCCTCATCTAGAAGGTTACTGAATTGCTGTCTCTCGCTGTCTGGGCTGTCGTGCTGCCACCGGGAAGGAGCAGGTAAATTTTCAACACCCGTGTGCCAAGATCCCCCTCTGATCCCTTGAAAAAGGGCCCGTGTTTTTCTCAGCTCTAGCAGGGGTATGTGAGAAGTGAATTGAAGTGTAAAGAATCCATGAAGCCAGTCACATTGCACTGAGTAATGCAGCGCAAGCCTTTAAAAACGGCAATGAATTATTTATGCTGCGTGCTGCTCAAGGTTCGAACGAGCAGAGTGAGAATATGAAGACAAGTTGTCTCTTATGAATTGACGCACTCGGTTTCTTCTGGTAGCTGTTTATCTGAAAAAAGAGGGCTTTTCTTTCCCGTACAAAGCAAATTAATAAAGCCACTTCCCTGTTTGCAGAGTCTGTTTGGGATGTTATATTTCGTTATGGTGTTTTTATGTGTTTGATTCTTCTGAAATCCTCTCCTGTTGAAGAGATGGGCTGGCTTAAAAATAGGCTCCCCACACAGGCTCAGGGAAAAAAAAGGAAAAAAGGAAAAAAGTATAATTCAAGATGGAAATGATCTTGCTTTGAAAAGTTCTGGTGTTTTAAAGCTGTATAAAGTACAGCTTGTCTTTTGCATTGCTGTTTTGCTTGGGATGCTTTTTTGAAGTTATTTTTGAGCCATGCTTATGGTTTTGGGGGAGCGGGGGAAGACTTAGAAGCCATTCCCATTCTCCTTGGGTATCTCCCTAGAAATGGATTTTGGCACAGCAGTGTCCGGGGGGTGAAGGAGGAAAAAAAGGTGGGGGAGAGTAACAGCACCTCCTAAATCTGCTCCAGCAAGCGAGCACCTACTTAAACCCTAATAAGAAGATGAATGTGTGATGGTTACGAGAACAATTAAAGTGTCTGGTGTTTATTAGTCATAATTTAGTAGGGAAGGATGTTCCCCAACCAGTGTAGCGCGAATCATGACTTGGCTTGCTTTTGGGGAGAGGAAAGCTCTGGTCGGGGCTGAAGCGGTGACAGCTCTGTCCTTCGCGTGGGAAAAGTGACTTTGCTCCTCTCTTGGGCTCGCGCCCTCCCAGGTGGTGCTGGAGTGCTTCGTGAAGAAGGACCTGGTGTACACCAAGGCGAACCCGACCTTCCACCACTGGAAAGTCGACAACAGGAAGTTTGGGCTCACTTTTCAAAGCCCCGCTGACGCTCGGGCCTTCGACAGAGGCGTGAGGAAAGCCATCGAGGACCTCATTGAAGGTACCGAGGTGCATGGAGACCTGGGGAAGAGGGTTTGCAGCTAGGAGATGGGAAGATGCAGGGGTTTAAAATCAAGCCTTAGGCTTGAAAGTCTCTCTCTAGCACTTCCAAGTGTAGTCCAGCATTATCCATTATCCGAGCCAGCCCCAGCTCACTTCAGAGAGCTGTGTCTCCTAATCCTTTATGGAGGGAAGGGATTTAAGTCCAAATATTTTCCCATCATATCTGGCCTGGTCTGTCAGGATTTCACCCGTTAATTATTATCTGGTCTGTTATTAATGCTTTTTCGATAGGCTTGGGTTTCGTGCTTGGGATGACAGCAACAGCCCGGGCTCGTCTTTATGTGCAGCCGAATTTAGTTTTGCTAAGTCTTTGTTAAATCATAGGATGAATTCCTGCACGGAGCTGAATAAAAACTGTTTTGTTTTTGCAGTAATTAGTTTTGTCTGTCTCCGCTTGGTTGAATGGTTGCTCTTGAAGACTTTGTTGTGTTGTTGTTGTTTTTTTTTTTTTTTTTTAATTCTGTTAAAAAATGCATTTGAATTGCCTGTGCTTTGAAGTTGTCATAAATTCTTCCTTTTCACATCTCATTGCAATCAGTCATAATACAGCCATAATTCAATACTACTTTCCTTTATTTTATTTTAATGAAAATGAATTCATTATGGGTTCTTTGCTTGGTTTTAGCCATGCTGCTTTATGTAGGACTCAGTGCTCTAAAGCCTTTCTCCTCCTCACCCCGTTTGATCAGAGCAGTGTTGTGTCCATCTGGTTTTGGTGAATTGTGTTTTGAGGACGTTTGCTCCCTAAGACAGCTTCAGCTTTTGGATGCCCTGTCCTTGCTTTAACATGGAAGTGGTAGCTACTGGGAGGGAATTACCAGGAAAGTGCCACGGGGGAGTAAATATTCATCTCACCGGTTTGAGGAAGGATCTTCCCAACTAGTTGTTCGTTTGCTCTTTCCTGTGCCATTTACCTGAACAAGTCACGTTTAGACCCCCTGCTTCCTTGCATGCCAAAACTGGGAAGTGTTTTGAGTCATAAAAGCAATGTTTTATCTTTGTGGCACAGGACCATGCAGAGTTATAGCTCAGTTGTATTGAGTGGTATTTTAGAGGTGCTGCTATGGGGCAGATCCTACACTGCTCTTTCTAATCCATTTTACAGTGGAAGTATTTAAAATCAAGTTCTGCTGTATCTCAGATACTTCAAAATCAGCAAATCTATATTTATCACATTAACAGCACAGTCTGATCCTCATGAATGTGCTCCTACTTAACTTCCAAATAAGGCTTTCTGAATGAAAAACAATCACTGGCACGTGCACACACAGTGTCAGGCCTTGGGTTTCACTTAGCATTCAGTTTTTGTTCACTTCATCAGATTTAGCAGGTAATATTAAGCACAACAAACCGTGCATCTGAAGCTTCAATTTATTAAGTCACTGCTTTATCTGGTAGGTTATTTCATGTAGCATCAGAAGTATCTTTAAGTTTTCTGCACAAGTACAGTAATCCTGGGCAGCTCTGGAGGGAGTCTGGATTTTTATTTTTATTTTTTTTTACTTTTAAAGCTAATATAGCAAACGGCATGAATGTTTTCACATTACTTAGTGTTTTAAGTGGGCTTTCACACTTAGCTCTGCACATCTTCATGATTACGCAACCGAACGCAGCCGGGGCTGGTGCAGTTTAGCATTATATAAAGCACGTTATTTCAGAAAAATTTCCAGAGCGAAGGTGGTACCAAGCATTTAACTATTTCACTCAGGGATGCAATGTGGTTCAAACTCAAATGAAGCAGCTCCTCAGGGGGCACCCATGGGGTGTGGGAAGAGGTCATAAGGAGGGTTTTTTGATAAAACTTCCCATTTTCCAAGCAGTTGCTAGTATTTTAGTCTTGTTCATGGTTTTATCTATTTCGGCTCCTTTCATGTTGCTTACATGGAGAAGGATGCTTCTCTGACAAATAGCTAATAGCACAGCAGACCTTTACAGTATTTAATAACTTCCTAAATTACAACAACAACAATAAAAAAGCACAATCTAACTCTTCCCTTTCGAAGTGAGGTTTGTTTTTCAATAAAAGGTGATTTCCCCCTCCAGTTTTAAGGAATAGATGGAGAATAACCCATGTGTGGTTTCTTGACAGCTGAGGGTCTGGCCGTGAGTACTGTTTAGTATGTGGCTTTACCATTCAGAAATGAAAGCCTTCTGTAATTGGAAATGCTAAATGCTATTTTTAACATAGCTAATTAGCATTGGCAGCCATGCAGGTACATGTCAAGAAACACTTTCAGATTCTACCTTTCCAACACAGCTAGCAGCAGGTGTTTTTTCTTCCTTCATTTAAGCCACTCTTTTACATATATCCAACACATAAAGTTGTTAGCCTCCAAGTGTTCACCAACCTAATAATAATGGGGGAAAAAAAATCACAATGTCATGTTTTTTAAAAAAATGTTTCTTTCTAGGGTCTACTACTTCCTCATCAACGCTTCACAACGAGGCTGAGGTCGGTGACGATGATGTCTTCACAGTAAGTTCATCTCCCTTGAGGTCATTCTCCTTTATGCTCTGGTTTTGCATGGTCAGGTTTAAAAGTTAGTGTGTTTCTTTTTCTTTTGCATTTTATTACCTGGGATTGGTTTCCGGCCTTAATCTTGTTTGGTCAGTGGGTGTGTTTTATTTGATGCAAGTAGGTAAACTTTTGCAGAAGCATTTGCTTTCTGTTGGGCTCCCATTGCCACGTGAAAACTGTGACAGAGCAGAGCAGATGTTGTCAGGGCTGAAAGTGAGCAAATAATCCTTCTCTGGTTTAATGTGCCTTGGTGTGAGTGGTGTGTGCACCTCTTTATCTCTCTCTCTCTGTCCTTAGCCTTCCCACAAACTAGGTGGCCAACTCTCAGGTGTGCAGTCAAGGAAATGAAATTCTGAAAAGTTGACTTTGCTATTGGGAGCAAAAGCCAACTCTGAAGGTGTCTTGCGAGTACGTGAAGGTAGAAAGTTCAAGCAAGCATTTTTCAGCTGGAGAAAGGCACGGTGACATGTGATCTACCTAACCAGCGGTGGCTTAAGTAGGAGCGAGTTGCTTGTATTTAATTTGTGGTAAGGTCTAAGATGCTTTTTGGAGCTTTTCTGAAACAGAAGAAGCTTCCATCCGCGCTGCACTCACATGCTGTAAAAGAGGGGGAAAAAAACAAAAAACAGTGAATACGTCGGATGAAATTGTAATCCGATCACGGATATTCCATGGACCAAAAGAAAAAAAAAAAAACGCCACTCACAATGACTACTTTGTTTTATTGCACTTATTTGCCCGGCTCCGCTCGCAAACCCTCGGGTGCACGTGTGCGTGCCTTCGTTCTGTGATAAATGCCCCCGTTGTCCCGCGGCGCAGGTGGGGACGGGTCGCAAGGTGGGATGTGTGGCTGCAGGCGATTCCTCGCTCGAAAAAACATCTTCTGGGATCGTTCCTTGCATCTGGAGGGCAAACAGGGAGGAGCTGAGGATGGGGAGACGTGCCGCCAAGCCGCTCGGAAACGGCTGCAGGCAAGCATCCCGAAGTCGAAAGGTGGTGGTTTGCTTCTTTTTTTTTTTTTTTTTTTTTTTTAGGGCGACTTTGGCCGGTGTGGGACCAGGTTTCCTGCCGTGCTTTGACCCGATGGCTGGCACGTTGTCCGCGCCTGTCCTTTTGTCACGGCTCGGGGAGACAAACAACAGCAGGCAGGGTTAAAAGGTGACTTCCTGCGCTCCGCAGCAAAACCATCATTAGCAGCTGCTTCCCAGCTACCTGCCAGGGGTGATTTATAGGCACCGAGCAGGGGGAGGCCCCGCTGGAGCCGGGGCGGTTTACCGATTTGTGCTGTTTTGTCCCAAAAGTGGCTGGAGTCCGCAGGCGAGCAGTGCTCTGCCGGGCTGGACGTTGTGCTGGAAGCGTGTGCGGCTCTTCTGTGCTCATCCGAGTGGGGCTGATCTCCGAAACGTGCCTTAGGTGGGCGTCCATGGGCCAGCTCTTGCTGGGTGAGGCACAGAAATATTCTGTGTTAAAGCAACGAAAAGTAGCCTAATAGCCTACAGAAATAGCAAAGGGTATATTTTTTATTTTTACTAAAGCCCAGCCAGCTGACGTGTAGGGAGCTGGGAGTGCTCCTGTATTTCTCCACCAGCTCCGTCTTGTGCTGACTTTTAAACTCTTAGGGTGCTTTGAACCAAGAGGAGGGCTGTTGCCATTCAGTACGTGCTGCCTCACACCAGGAAAGCTGGACGGACCACGCAGCGGCTGCATCGAAACAGCTCCAACTCCTCCCGTATTCAGCCAAAACGCAGCGAGATGTTCCCCTCTCCTTGACCCCAACGAGGTGTCGGATCACCCCCCACCGCGACGATATTTATGGGTAGGATGCTCGGTGGCAAGGGAGGAACAAGCTGCTCGATAGCATCTGCGTGCAAATCATCACCCAGCTGGGATCCACGGGGACCTTCACACCTCGGCTTCTGCTGGGGTTTTGTGCACGTTTTGGCACGCTGGGTGGGCTCCAGCGTAGCAAGGGGACTTCGCCGATGGTGGTAGCTCATGGCGTGCTGCTGTCGAGCTGTCACAGGGATGGGTGGGTTTACTCCAAAAATCAGGCTTTTTCCCAAGGATCTCTTCCCTGTTTTCTTGGGTTGAAGGAAGTCCTTGAATTCCCATTTACCTGTGGAGCCTGGTTGGTGCTGGTGAAGCCTGAGATCTGCATAAGCCTGAAATAAAACACTAAAGTGTAGAGAGATTTTAGACTGGAAGACATTAATGTGTAGTGGGTTTGTTGTTTTTTTTTTTTTCCCTCACTGTTTTTGTTAGTTTATTTAAACCTTTCTCTTCCATTCTTCCTTTCAACTTCTTTTGGACTTGCGTTTCCCAGTCCATTTGGTCATCCTTGCTCACACAACTTTATTACAACTCTCCTGTAAGCTCTTTTTCCCCAGCCACAGCAATGGATTTTTAGGGCTTGGTTTCTTTGCTCTGTTTTAAAGAGAAAGTACATTTGTTCTTTTTATTTCCTAAGGTAGTTATTAAAATCTTCACAGTCCTCCCCCTCTCCCACACATGCATGAATAAACTTAACTGCGTGTGGCAGAATTTTCAAAAGCATCTGCATGATTGAGTCATTTAAGCAGTCATTTACGCAGCTCTGAAAATCCCAGCCGTCGCCACTGCACGGCTGCCTCAAAGACTTTGCTCCGAGGTCCTTCCTCTCCTTGAAGTCGTTTCAGTCACTTCGACCACAGCCGTCCCAGACTTCCAGTTGCTTGCTCTGCTCTGCAGATCGCCGCACCTCTCCATCAGCGCTTGCACCAATGCATCAGCTTAAAAAGAAGAACCCAATCCTCGTTACGCATGAGCACTGTTGGTTATTGATTGAAACAAGGGGTTTGTGCTGTCTTGTATCTTATTAGCTTCGGTGCTGCTCCATGGGATGATGCCTTCTTGCATTTTTTGTGCGTGTAACTTGTATGGCACCCATCTCGGTGACTCACCAGCCAGCCTGTGATCCCACTAGGGATCCTGTAGGTTATTGGCCCAGAGGTTGGGAAGGCTTGCCATCAGGCTGTGATCTTGTGGGGCTAAATGGAGGATTGTTTTCTGGTACAAGGGGGTGAATTATCTGCAGCTGTGGCTTGAGAAGCATTGCTGGGGTCGGTGGCCTTAATCTCTCTCATGCCCATAGCTTTTGCTATGCCAGCTCGGCTGGTAAAAGAACTTGGGCAGCAGTACCCTGCCCATCCCTGTGGCATGTGTGCACCCTGGCCGTTGTTCTGAAGGCTGGGTTGTGTCTTTAGAAACAGGACTCTACTAAGTTTGCTGTGCTTTAGACCTGTAGCAGCTAGATAAACCAATTCAGGCCTCTGTTTGGAAAGCCATACCTCGTAAAGCAGAAAGCAAAAGTATCTAGAAATAAATGTCACTGACTTCAGAGGAAAAAATGCTTATTTCTGAAATGAAATCTCCATTTAGAAGTTTTAACAATATGTAGTTGTGTTTCTTTAATTCCAGATCCTCAGTAGAGCCCATAAATGTTTTCCATATGTTAGCAAATAAATTTCTCCTGTCTTGTACATTATAAATCGTCCTCTCAAGAGATGCAATCTGAGTAAGACTAGCCATCCGTTCTGTCTCCGTTGGGGGAAACATTGTCTTTGCAATGGTCTGAGACTGTTGTTTGTCTTCATCCATCTAGTTTGCATCTTCAGGCTTCTTTAATTAACAGTCACTTCAGAAGTACCTTTTAATAAGGTCCAAATACATTCTGTAGTTCTTCAGCCACAGCATTTGCCATATAATTGAGTTCTTGTGCAGAATTTTTCCTTAATCTACACTTTTACTTTCAATTACAGATAATAATCCCACATGACCATGAAGTGAAAAATGTGAATTGAGTCCAAGGAAAGAAAGGTCAATGTCTTCCAGAGTCTGCAGAGTGCCTGAAATGGTCTCTTTTAGCAACCCACCCGAAAAGCAGAGATGTTCATTCTGAAACCTTATGACCAGTTCAGCTGAAATGCTGCTCATGTGTTTTTCAGATAAATCCGCAGCCTTGTGCCTGCTTTAGTGCTAAAGACAAGACACCCACTGGCAGGAGGAGCAACGGCTCCCATGTCTGTTCTGCTTTGTGAACCTAAAAATGACTGCAGCCCTCTTTTGGCTTAAGGGGAGCGGGAGGGAGAAAACAAAGAAACCCAACCTTACTAGGTCTGATGTTCATGTTACAATGATAGCTGTTCCGTGTAATTAATAATTTTAAAAATACGATTTTTTTGTTGTTGTTGAAAATGAGACTGACAGAATTTTGCAGATGGAAGAGTGTGGCTGAGCTACAGGTCTGGGTTTGTGGACATACAGGCACAGTCCGCTGCTTCTCTTGGAGACTTTATGGGGTCCTGGCTAAAAGCTTTCTTGCCTCTGTTCCCCAGCTACAAGACAGGGACAATACTCTGCTCCTTCACTAAGGTGAATGGATTTTGCTGCCACCAAGGTTACCCCTGGCTTTCTCTCTGCATTTCACTGCTGTGGGTAGGCAGGATCCTGCTGCTGGGCTTCTCACCCACGACCTCCAGACTGGCATTTTCCCCATGGGGCTGTGTGCTTGGAGGGATCCCGCACCCCTCGTGCCCCTTTCTCAGCCCAAAGTCCTACTGCTCCTGTGCCTGGGGACATTAGGGCCAGGAGGCTTGTCCTGTGGCGTGGATGCTGCTAGCAGTCCTGGAAGGGATGGCTGCAGCCGAGCGGGTCGTGGCAGCTGTTAACGTTACAGCCCTCTTTGCATCTCTTCTGGTTTCATAATTAAAAAAACAGATTTCTCCTTGCTGCCTTTCCATGAAACCTTTTCCCTACTTTCATCTCCCATGTGGGCCTCAAGTGTGTTACAGCCTCACTATTAAAATTTATAAGATTTATGTTAGTTAGATAAACACTAAATCTAACTTTTCTTGCTGGCTTGGTCGTTTCACGTTCAGATGGTTCTTTTAAAGAACCACTGTATCTCTTTTTCTTTAAAGTAGATATGTAGAGACCCAGCCCAGTCGCTTTGGATGACTGTACTTATAAATTCTTGTGAGCTCTGTGTAAGGCTGGAGCATCCCTCATCCCACCCCTCTGCGGAAAACGATGTTGCTGAGCATAGAGAAGCACCGAGCTGCAAGATTTATACCTTTCATGAGTTGCTCTCGGGGAATGAGGAGCAGCAAGAGCCTGCTGTTGCCTTTTTCTTAAGGCTGAGATAGGGTAACAGAAGGGAAAAGCTTCTTTTGGAGGCGCAGAGCTCTGTCTGGGGGTGGTGGGGTGTGGTGCTTAGGTTGTCACTGTGAGCAAATCCGCCTTGTTTGTTCTGTAAGGCTGAGCAGAGCGATTAGGGACCCGTCACAGCAGTAGGGTTGGGTGGCATTACCTGGGTTATTCTTCCTGCTCAGCGATGCACGGACGGCAGAAGGGTTCATTGCTCCTACCCACATCCTCTGATGTCTGGATTTGGGGCTGGTGTTGTAAACCACAGCTATTCTCATCCAGATTAAAAAAGAAATGCTTGCCAAGAAGAACGAAATTCACACACAGATACCAGCAGGCTCAAATATATATATTAAAATACATATTAAAAAATAAATCTTCCCTGGCTTAAATGAAGAGAAATGAACTGGACTCGGACTCCTGCTGTTTTTCATAGCTGGGTGCCTCAAGCTGTGTGCAGCGCTCTGCACATCGCAGTCCTGCACGTGCACGCTCAGCGTTACACCGAGGCAGCCACCATTTATCACATCAGAGCACAGCTTGTGTTCTTCTTGCTCCTGCCCTGTGAAATCTGTCTTGATTTCTTCCAGCAGACCCACTACCAAGGTAGCTGGGGAGACTGAAGCTATCGGTGTATCTGTAGGTCTTTTTTTTCTTCCTCCCTTTAATCGCCAGGGTATTTCAGCTTCTTCATGGAGGAGTTTCTATGCTGGGGGTCAGGAGACCCTACTGAAATAGTGAAAAAGTCCTCGATTCCAAACCGTTTTAAAACCAGATTCTTTTATGCTTTTTTTCTGCCTTTCCTCAGGTTGACTTTGCCTGTAATGAATTTCTGTCAGTCCAGGGGAACAGACAACGACACCTGAAGAGATTTTTCAGTAGGGAAAATGAAATGGAAAGTTTTTTCTCTGCTGTCATAGCCAGAGGTTTTCGTAGCAGTGTGCTTCCCCCTTTCCTCCAGGACCTCCTATTTCTCCGAAGTGTCACTGGAAATTAATGCATTTATTTCTTATTCTTATTACAAATACAAGCAAGTTTTACTTTTGACAGTAATCCGCTACGGTTGTCCCTGAGACAGAGGTGTCACCCCGAATGGCAGCTGCTCTTTTCTTCAGTCCTTCAAAGCCATAATTACTGTCTTCACCATATGAGTTGTCCTTGTTTGCTCAAAGCCTCTCTTGTGGGCAGAAGGAAATACAAAAATTGCTCTGGCGTGGAAGCTGTGGAGATAGGCTTTACATGAAATCTGTTTATTCTTACGTAAACTGCAGATTCATGATATGAAAATGAAGAGCTAAGGTGAGCTGATGGGAGAGATAACCATGGCGTAGATTTGAAACCTTGCTTTCTTTGAAAGAAAGGAGGGGGAAATAGAGGTCTTGCACAATTTCTGCATTGCTTTATTTTATTTATTGCATTACTTCTTGCTTTCAGGTCACTCTCTGGTGGGAAAACCAGGCTTTTGTTGCTAGAGATCAGTTACCAAACGCGCTACGCTTCAGTTTAAGGCTTTAAAAAATTAATGTTTTTTGTTTGTTTGTTTGTTTTTGTTTTGTTTTGTTTTTTCTTTTAATTAACCAACCTGCGTCAGCCTGGTTATTCACCACACACAGTCTTCAGATGCCCACGTCCTTTGCAAGGACTGCACTACCTGTCTCTTTAGCAGCCTGGACGAGGGAAGCGGTCCTTCGTGGTGAATAGCAGCCTGCTCGGAGCCCGTAGCATTTGGGGCGTGTATGCATGAAGACAGGCGAGGAGCATCTGTTGTTCAGGAACAAATTATTAAGCAGATAATATCCATATTGAGCTCTCCTGAGCCTTGCTGTCGTGTAGTTTTTATGCAGCTAATTATAGCGGTGATGTGGATGTGTCAAACTGCTTTGCTGAGGGTAAGCAATTTCTCTTGTCGCAATTCTTTCTCTAAAGACTGTTTTTATAGTGTGTTTTCTGGCTCTGTACCGTTCCCACATCCAAACACAGTTGGGCCTGCAGTGGGATTGGGATATATCCTGCAGGAAGCTGAAATCTGATCTTCTGCTACGATGGAAGTTTCCTTATAGCTGCCAGAACTTGTAAGTGCTGTACTTTGCGCACCAGTTAGGGATGGGTTGTTGCTTAGCTTGCCCTTTTTCCCTTGCTCCAGCAGTTCAAAGGAGAATTTTATTTTATTTTATTCTGTTTTAAACACTCCTGTGCTTAAATGATGACAGGGTGGCATAGGTAAACGTGCCAGCTCTTTCAGTATCACACTCAATTCAATTCTTTTGTTGCATATGACCAGTCTCACATTCATTTAAGTGATCTCCAAGCTTCCAAAAGCTTGTTTTCTTATAACATGCAGGCACTGGAGGCTTCTGGAGGAGAAGGGCCAGCAGCAACCTGCCGGTAGGATTTGTTGTCTGAAGGTGAATCGACCGGTGCCGTGCTAGCTGGAGTTTGGAGCTAAGGAGTTGTGGCTCTGAGCGCATCGCAGCACCGTTTCACACTTGCAATCAGCTAGCTGAATGTTTGTCTTCCGAAAAATAATTTGGCTGCGTAGTAATGTACTTGAACTATGTGATGAGTTAAAGTGTGAAGCTGTTTACGAGCGCCTTCCCTTTTAATTCATCTGCAGCCGAACGTTTTAGTGCATTGGTGTGCTTAAAGCACAGACGTGTCGGAAACAAAACATAGCCGAGCTGAAATCGCCCTGTCTTAATGTGCAGTGAAATGGAGGGGGGAGAGATGGATTTCTTTCTTCTTTTTTTTTTTTTTTTTATATTTTAAAGCATCTTTTTAACCTGGATCAAGCATATTGATCAGATTCAGCCACATGGTCCCATGGGTAAAGTGGGGAGCCTTGGGGAGACATCAGCCAGTGGCACAGCCCAAATTGCTGTCCCTGGGTGCCCTTGGAGGTGGGCTTTGCTGTCCCAAGGACCTGGGCATTGCTGGGCTGTAGCGGAGGATGCGGTGTTGGCAGAGCCAGCTGGGGTTTTATTTTAAATAGTCCACACCTGAGTGCAGCATCTTTAAAATTGGGAAGAGAGTGGCAGTGAGGAAAGTTCCTTTTTCATTATCTTTTTTCTGCGTGATTTCTATTTATTTTTTTTCTCCCAGGGAATGAAAGAGAAGCGTGCAGTGAATTTCTGCTTGCTTTTTGCAGTGTGTGTGGAGGCTGCCGTGCCGTCTAGAAGGGCAGCGAGCGTGCTGAGATTTGACCTTTGGGGAAGGGAATGTGCAAACATGCCAACCTGCCCCGTGTCTGTGGCACGCATGTTTTTCCTCCCGGTGCCGCGCTGGTCAAGGTGAACCAGGCACTTAGCGGGGAGTGTTTTCCAGTACAGCCTGTCTCCAGCGTGATCACAGCGCAGAGCATTGGCGTATCTCAGCTTTTCAATGGAGCTTTACAAAGCGAGGCTGAGGCCTCCTGATTTTAGCCTTGCTTTTCTTCAGCATTACATACAGGAGCATAGGAGGGGGACCGGATTCAAGGCGAGAAGCCCGAGAGGAGCATGGAGAGTTCCCCCAAACTTCAGCACCATACACGAGACGGCAGCCGAGGGATGCAGCTCCCAGTGCTGCTGCAAAGCTCCTGCCGTTTCCCATTTGTGTTTTAAAAAAAACGCAGCAAAATGAGCAAAAAGCAGGGACACTGGCTGATTTCGGGCATCTCGAAGGCAGCAGGCAGAATGCAAAAGAAAACCAGGGTGCAAGCACGGTCGGGAAGAAGCAGCTTTGGCTGGCAGGCGGCGCGATGACTGACAGCTTCCTGCACCGCAGCGGGATGGATTAGGGAATCGCCTCCGGGTCTGGATGAAGCCAGGATGCTGGGCCAGGCATCCCAGCTGGCACGGGAGGCAAAGGGGGAAGGCTCCTGCCCCCCGGTGCTGCTGCGCTGGGACCTCGTGTCCCGGCGGTGACAGGAGGAGAGCTGGGTCAGAACCACGGGGCAAACGAGGATCTCGGCGCCGCTTTACAGGAGAGGGGCTGCCATTTCCACATGCTGTTTCAGGCACAAAAATCTGGTTTGAATCCCATTGTCTCATGTAGCGGGCATGGGAAAAAAATAAAGGAAAGGCGGGGAAAAAATGCGGAGAGTTCAAGCTGCTTGGAGCGTGCACCCGCGTTTTGCTAAGTCTAACCATAGTTTGGTTTCATCCTCTCGATTTTATTCCTTTTATTATTTTCTTGGAGAGCTCGCAAAGAGGAAGGAGGAGTTTGAGAAAGCTAAACAATGCAATGTGCTCTTCCATGAGGCTTCCAGAATGATTGTTCCTTTAAAGTGACAGGCTCCCCCCTTTTAAAAAGTGAGGAATAAAGAAAATCCTCCGATGGACAAAAAATATCCAGCATGATGACACCACCCTCGCTCCCAGGCATGTGGTGATTGCTGCTGGGGATGACCAAAACCATGCCACGGACTACAAAAGCCCCGGGAGCTCGGCGTGGACCTGTGCCCAGCGCTGAGATGCGCCGTAAACAACTGCATCTCGATAGCCCTGTTCCCTTCCCTCACCTGCCTAATGTGTTTTGCCAAGGGTCTGCTCTCCCTGCGCCTCGTAAATATTTTATGGAAATTAAATCAGAAGTGATTAGGGCGAGCAGTTCATCTGTCTCTGGCTCTGTCTGCGAGGAGGGAAGGCAAGGCAGGAGTCAGTACCACCGCATTTTTAAGCGGAGCCTGACATATTTGCAGTGCATGTGAAGAGGGTATTTTAAAAGTTTGCATCAGCTGTTGGGTTCTATTTTGGGGATGGATTCCAGTGAAAATAACGTGGATGCTCATAACTGTGTGAATAAATGACCCCTAACTGCTTTCTTAAAATATCGTATCAGTCTGCTGTGGGAAGTCTGCGTTTAACTGTTTTTTCTCCTCTGTTTGCATCTGAGCGTGTTGCATAGGAGGAGCATGCTTAGAGGGTAAATGTTTAATTTCTACGTAGCAAAGACGTGAACAGCTCAGGTGCACTGATCCTTGCGGCTCAGCTAGTCCAGTTTTTGTTAGCACTCCCCCTCCCCGGTCCTATTTTCCCCCTCCCTGGGCATTTCAGCGTGGAGGAGCTGGGATTCAGCAGCGAGCTGCGTGCAGCCATCTGTTCCCGGCTGCCCTGCGAGCCGCGCAGGCTCTCGCCGTCCTCTCTGTGCATGCATTGCTCAGCACACCCATCTGGAGCAATGGTGCCTTGCTCCAGACACCCATCTCTGCCCCCTAGGCCACCTTGAGAGCCTCCTGTGCCGTCAGGACACAAGCCTTTATGTGTGGTGAGCTGGGCTTGGGGAGAAGATCCAGCCAGAAAAGTGCTTTAAAAATACAGCTGGAGAGATTTGGGGCTGGATTCTTGTGGTTCCTCAGCCACATAGTGGGACTGATGGGAGGGAGAAGGGACTGTCACCTCCCCGTGGCAGTGTGGCCCCGTGCAGACCTCGGTGGCCATCTCTCGTGGCCTTAGAAGAGGATCAGCTTCAGCAGCGTGGCTAATGTTACTTGTTATGGGAGGGAGGCCTCGCTAATCTTCGCGGAGCTGTAGGAACACAAATACTGGGCAGCTGATCATCCCGGCAATGCTGTGATCTGCACCAGGAGGTAATTTCCGAGGCGTGAAAAGATTTGTGGAGCCCTCTGTGCTAAAAGGAAAAGCCTGCCTCTGTCCCTAGCTGGTCGTAAGCAACCAGTTGGTTTAAACAGCTCCTGGGTTTTAAGAGGACTTCTTTTTGTCTGCCCAGAGCTGCCTCTGCTGCCTTGTATCTCGGCGAGCGGTGAAACAGAAAAATCTTGCCGAGGTTTCCCCCGTAGCACACCTGATGGCTCGCCACATCGCTTTAGCTGTGCCTGACTCGCCTGTGTTCATCGTGGACCTGGGAGCCAGTCGTTCAGCCACATCTGTGGAGCACGCAGAGCTGACCCGCGGTGCCAGAAGCGGGTTTAGCATTAGCTTAATGGAGATGATCTCGTGCGCAGAGTCCTTGTAAATGTTCCTCAAGTTTTGCTGACTTAAAGGCAGCACAGCCACCGGGATGTTTCTGGCACTCAGTGCTCTAACCGCAGAAGTTTAAAAAATAGAAAAAGGTAGCAGTAAAGCTAGCTGGCTTTCTGCACTTGATATTGGTATTTGTGTAAATGGGGACTAGGAAGCGGTCCAAACGTTTGAGAAATTATAGTCCTGCTCTGGTGTAAGAAAATCTGAATCCGTGCTTATTGTAAGAGCTGCGTATGGCCAATTTGTCTTCGAGCCGTACTGGAATATGATCTAACGCGAAGTTTTTCCTGCAGGCTCTCTGTTAGGATTAGGACTGGATGCAGCTCTCGTGATCCTCAGTGGAGAAGAGCTTCAAGACTTTTTCCAAAATGCATAGAAGCTGCTTTCTCAAATACAACTGCTGTCTTTAGTAAAAATTGTCCTCTGTGATACGAAACAAGCAGAAATTGGACACATGCTTTTTTTTTTTTTCCTTGGATTTGTCTTGTCAGGACAAAGTAAAATCTTGTGGTCAGGAGACAGAAATCTAAAATCTTACAGATTCTTCACGATGAAGCTTTTTCTTCCTTAATACCTAGGTAATCTTAGCCCTGCTTGAAGTGGGCTCTCTTGAACACAAGGACAATTCAGAGACGAATTAAAAATGTGAAATCTTTTTCTAACTTTCTTGAGTAGAGAGCAATTAGAGACAAAAACTAAAAATTTTGCTCTTCCCTCTCTGTGACTTTCAGTAGCGGCCATGTCCCTTAAGGCTTAAAAATAAAAGCTGGAGGGGAAAGGAAAGAAATGTTCTTGCAAGATTAGGCTGAGGGAGTACTGGGAGACTATATTTTATCTTAATTTCTTTGGAAAGGTGGAAGTTTCGGTGCCGTGTGTCCAAAATAGCTCTCAGACTTCCTCTTTGTGAAGTTCATAAACAGCGGAGGCTCTGCAGATAAACCTCAGAGTCGAGCGTAGGTCTGTACCGTTCACTTGCTTCACCATTTCAGACTTTTATCATTTTTCCTTTCCGTATCGATAGCGCAGCTGTGTTTTCCCTTTTCTCCAGCAAATGGGAAGGGCCCTGCTCGCTTGTGCTGGGGCTCCCGAGCAAAACTGCACCTGGGCAGAGCACACAAACAACGGGCTCCAGATGACGGGGAGGATGCAGCTTGTCGCATGTCTGTTTTCCAGGCTCATCCCTAAGCCATGAATTAGTGATGGAGCTGGGTTTCTCGTACTGGGGATGTCTTTTCAGATGATCAGACATCAAGCAGGCTCCCCATTAGCCTGTGTGGGCTTCCCAAAGTGAAAGCAGCAGGGTTGGCAGCTGAAGAATGCCTTGGCAAAGATGAGACCCACCGAGTTTTGCATTTCCACGTGGGGCACAGACAGACCCCATCAGATTGGGGTGGTTCAGAAAGGCAGCTTGCACGGCAGTGGGAGAGAAGCACAGCGACGTGTGGCAGCAGACAGCAGGTTAACTCGCAGACAGACAGCTTCTGCTGTCGAAAGGCCAGGCTGGCACAGTTTTCCAATTACTTTAGAGCCATCCATTACTTGCAAAATTGCTTGTTCAACATCATGATACTTCTATTCCCCATCGCCTTCCCTACCTCGTGGAGCCATTAAAATCCTAGAGAAAAAGCAAATCATCTTGTTTGACCCACAATTAATCTTGACAGCAGACTTGGTAATGCTTTAGCTGGCTGAGAGCACTTCTAGAAGTTGCAAGCAGCAGAGCTCCCATAAATTCCCTCAGGCAACTGATTTCTGACAAGCCGCTTCATAAGTTGGAGATGGATCTGTCTTCTTTTTCCTGGCCACCCCGGGTATTGCACCACAAGGGGTGAAACTATTCTGCGAAGCCATTAGAGAGGCAAGGTGATCTGTCCAGTTCAGTAGCTGGGAAATGGGGGAAGGGGAAAGCTTTCTTTTTTTTTTTTTCATCTGTTTTTATGATAGATGCTTATCTCAGAATATTACTTAGGCACCTGATTAGCCAGCCGTTCTTGTGTAACAAATCCATTTCAATGAGAAGTAAACTGCAGTAAATGATTAACATAATCTTCTTTACTAATGACTAGGGATTATTTTTTTTTTTAATTTAATGAGTCACTTCTTAAATTCTGAGAGGGAAACAGGGGCCAGGGACACTTTTTCTTTTTAGTGATCGCAGTACAAGCATTTGTGTGTAGAAAAGGAGTGTTTTCTCTCCAAGTGGCCGTATCAAACATGCGGTACGTGTGCTCGCCTAGATATGTTCAGCTCACTCGCAGGAGGAAATGTGTAGCACGGGTTTTATAAAATTGCTATTATGGTCATGATTAATGATTTTGTTATCCGAGCAGCGAAACCACAAGGCTTCGCGACCGCCATAGCAATCACAAAGCTCTGGTACGTGCCGCACAAAATTCTCTAATTGTGCGTTGAGGGCGTGTTGAAACGGCGTTTCTTTGCGGACTCGCTGTTCCAACAGCTTTAGGTTTGGGTTCATTTCTCTTCTGTGGCTACCGGGCATGTTTTCAATAGATCCCCTGAAAAAAAATATATTTGGAACCAGATTGGTTTCAACTGGCTTTAGGGGAAGACAGTGTTTCTTTGAGAGACCAATGGTTGATAGCCTGGCTCTGGAGATAATGCCTTTTCTACATTTATTCCCATAGGCAAGTGTGTTGTATTTGGGTGACCTGCAACAAACCTTTCGTGTCTCCCACTCTGTCATCCTCCCCAAAATTTTCACTGCTGTGACGGCAGCAGAAAATCCCAGCCCAGTCTTGTGCGGGGCAGGAATTGCTCTCTGCTTCCACCACGGAAGCAGAGGATGTGTCTTGACAGTCACCAGTCACCAAGTTCAGATTCAGTCATGGTTGAGCGGTGCTAAGGAAACAGACCACCTTTCAGGTCTTGAGCATCATACCTTTGATCCTTGATTGCTTTCTGAGAGCTTCCATGTGGCTTCCTGAACCCAGCTGTAACCCTGGGATTTGTCAGAAATACTTCCCCCTGTTTGAGGCTTATCTGAGCATGTCCCACTGAAGGCCTTGTGTTCTTCTCTTCTGAAGAATACCAGAAGGATAATCACTTCCTACTCTCCTTGCCCATGGGGCTCCTGATTCTACAGACTTCTTCCCTTCCCATCTTCATGTTCCCTCCCATCATTTCTTTTCCAGGCTGGACAGACCTCCTCTATTTAGCTAACCAGTATTCAGAAGCCACCCCAGGCCTCCGATTGTCCTGACTATAGCACTGGGGGCTGCTGTTTTTTAACCCCAAGACCTCTCTCCTGAGCAGCAATAGCTGTTTGATAGTACATTGTTGTATGTGTCAGATCAAGGTGTTCCCATCACTTTACATATTAGTGATAATTAGCTTTTTTTTTTTTTTTTTTTTTCTTTAGCATCCCAGCATTATGAGATTCTTAAGCGAATTTTCAGGGTCAGCTTTCATTTTTACTTCCCTGAATAACTAAAGTGTCATGAGAAGGTTTTGTCTTCTTGCTGTTCACCCTGTTTTCAGTTTATTTATGAGTACACTCAGCAGCACAAGTAGAGGCCTGGGGGCTTCACTGGTGACCTTCTGCTTGGGAGGGACAAATATTTCCCCCTCTTACATCCAAATCTTCAACCCATTTGTTCCTATGTGTTGAAGGCCTTCTTTTTTCTTCAATGGAAGCTTGAAGCTTTGGTGAGGGATCTGTTTTTTGGAAAGTAGCAGTGCTTATTTCAGCTGACAGTCAGCAAGGTGAGCCAGCAGATACTGCGTCTGTCAAGCAGTTTCCTTCAGCCTCACCATCCAGGAGGCAGCATGAACTTTTTTCCAGAAGAGTGAACAGAGACCTGGGCTCGGATAGACTGCTTTCTACCTTTCTGGGTGCTCGGAGCAAAGTGTTTGTGTTGGCAAAGTGCCCCTCTAATCTGAGGACATTGAACGTGGAAATGAAGCAATTTTTAATAAGGTTAATGCGGAGGCCTGAGCCGCAGCTTCTTTGGTATGCTGCAAACAGGTTTTGTAGCCATGTCAACACATGTGGAGGAGAGGCCCGGTCGCCCTGCTGGCTCTGAAGGAGAAGGAGGTGTGGAGCAAAGCAAGGGCAGATAAGGATCCGGCTAGATAGAAATCGCTCCAGCCTCTCTTCCAGTTGCCTGTTGCAGAAATGAGGCCTTCCCAGCGAGGCCGTGCACGCATCCAGCAAGCATCACGCTTCTCGGAGGGCTGGTTACAGCCCCCAGCTGCCCCACAAGGGATTATCTAGCAGCTACATCCACTTTGGGACTTCTTTTTCCATCTAGGAGGGCGAGAGGGTTGCAGGCCAACGTGTGCCACCTACTCCAGTTGAGTAAGTTTCCCAGGCTTCATTACGTTGACCATGAGCACCCACGATGTTTTTGGAGCGTACCCACGAAAGGCTTGTCCCAGCAGGGCTCGGCTGCAATTCCAGTGAAGGTGAAGGGTCCTGCTGGCTGGCAGAGCACTCTGCTAAGCCCTGCCTCCTTTTTGGCTCATGACAGTCAAAGTTTAACTTTAAGAGCATGCTACAGGGTAAAACTACCCGGAATCTGGGGTGTGTGCCTTTCTGTTGTTGTTCTGAGAAGCTGAAATTACAGCTCTGCATCAGTCTGCACCACACGCCGCGCTGCGGAAAGGTACTTGTAGGAGGCGGCTGTTGTAACTAAATCCTAACCCTCCTAAGGAAGGTTTTCAAAATATCCTGAAAGCTTAATATTATTTTGAAGTACTTGCTTGTAGAAGCTTCTCGTTTTATTTTGAAGTGTCCCCAGAATGTGCTTGATACAGTAGGGCTTGAAGTTAGAGGCAGAAAAGTTAGCTTAGAAGTGCTTAAACCCCAGAAGTGAAGTGTCTTTATCTAGGGAGAAATGAAGACTAGGCTGATGAACCATTTAAATAATAATAGTAAAAAAATGAATACCAGTGCAGTTGCATTTTATAGGTGTTGTTAACATATCTTAAGACTTGTTCTAAGTACTTGTTGTTGTGTTTTTTTTTTTTTATTATTAAAAAAAAAAAAAAAAGAGGGAAAGAAAAAACAATCCCACATGAATTAAAAGTCTGTTCACAATGGGTGGGTCAGACATTCAAACTCATCCTGCTTGTTGTACGTCTCGGATAACCCAGCCTGACTTTACATTACGCTGCAGCCAGATCTGTGTATTTGCTTTCAACAAAATAAGCTGGCAGTTCAGTGCCTTTAAGTGCTGTGCCAGTTGAAGTGGTTCGACACATACTTTGTGTTGTAGTGCTTTAAGGTGTGCTCAGCTCTGGACAGAGCCTTGCGAGGCGTTGTTTTCAGAATAAACAAATGGCCACAATGACTGGTCTTGTGTTCTGGGAGTAAGAGACAGGTTTAGTACAATTCATTGAAAAATAATATTTAGAGAGTGCATTCTTGACGAGGAGAGAAGGTTTTTCAGGTAAAACCAGTCTTCTGCCAGTGTTGATATAACTACCTTCCTCTGTTGGGGTTGTCTTTCTGCTAACTGCTGTGGAAAATGAAAACGTCTCCATTGGACTTGTCTTAGCCGCAGCCACAGCTTGACAGTTGAAGGGGGATGGAGATTTTTCTTAGTTCAAGGCACCAATATTGCAATTGATGTAATTGCAACGTTACAGCCTTTCTGTCAACAGCAGTACTGATGTGTAAAAGGAACCATCGAGAGGGTGCTCATGTAACAGCCGTCCTCTGATATTTGTGGTAATCTGAAAAAGTCTAACCAACGTATGAAAAGAATTAATGGGCAAAAATCCTGAATGCCTGGATATTGGATGGAAGGTATTTTAACCAAGGAAGGGCTATGGAGAAGGGATGGCTAAGACTAGTCACCTGCTGTGCATTTCTCTAATAATAATACATTATTATAATACATAAAGAAAATAAATACATTAAGAAGCTGCAGGTATTGGCAGCAGCATATTATTGCATATTTTGCCGTTTCATGATTGTTACTGTGTAATGATATAATAATTAATCTAAAGAAAGTGAGCACTATGAAGCAGGAGTGTATAAAAATAAAAGGAGCATTCATTGCACATTGGAGATTAGTGACAAAAGGAGATGAAAAAAATGATTTTTAAAGGAAAGCTGATTATTTAAGTAGTCTGTGATGAACTGGAACTCAGCAAGTGTTTGGAGAAGAATACGTAAAGAAGTTTTTATCTTAATGGGACTCCTGAAGATTAACAAAATTACCAGATTTTTTTCAGTCCTGAGTGTGCATCAGGACTTAAACTCCTTCAAATGATGCAATCATTTAACCTTGTACTTCTAGTGTGAATGTTCGCCATCCTGCGGTGCCCAGCACAACAAATAATATGCCAAACGAATACGAGTGGTGTTAGTGAATATGTCACCGGTAGGCTATGGCACATGTAATTTTTCCATGTGTGTGGCAACACATTTTACGGCCTGGCAACAGATCTGCCTCTTTCAAGAACTTTGTGAAACCTGATGAAGCTGCCTGCTGTCAGGTGTTGCCAATATTGCAGGTGTGTGCGAAGTCAGTGAGTGGCAAAACACTTCTTTTGAATACTGCGTGCTGCAACAGCTGAATGTGTGACAAGTTTTTTCCCCTTTCCATTTAAAACAGAATGCTACAGATAGCTCCTCCAACTCCTCTCAGAAAAGGGAACAGCCCGTGCGAACTCTGGCTTCTCCCGCATCCAGCGAACATCGAAGAATTTGCACTCGTGGACACCTTCACGACCATTATAGTTCCGACCACTACCATCTAGAACAAGTAAGGTTTCTGTCTCTGTTAGCTGTTAGGACGTAAAGGACTGTCTCTGTCATTAGCTAAGTCTGTGGAGTGTTTGGTTTCCTTCCCCCCCCCCCGTCCCTCAGAAGATCCCCACTTCTGTCTCCTTCTCAGTTAGTTATAGTTTTAAGTGTGTTTTCTGTCTGAAAGTTGGAATATGGGGGAAAGCCGAATGCTTACCCTGCTTCTCCTACAGATAGGGGGACACTTTGTGAAGATGCACTGATCTGTTAGCTTGTTGGGTGTGGTTTTTTTCAGTCAAAACACACCAAAGTGTGTACAAAGATCAAAATCGTTCAATAACTTGCTTTTCATTAAGCAAGGAGAAAGTAATTGCTCATTGAAAATTGAACTTATTTATATTTTCTCCATCCCTGCTTCCACAGTCAGCACCACGATCGTACCGGCACGTCAACTTTCCGGATGACGATGAGGAGATAGTACGCATCAATCCTCGGGAAAAGATTTGGATGACTGGATATGAGGACTATCGCCATGCCCCAGCGCGAGGAAAGAACTTTGATCCTGATGACATGGACTCCTACGTACGTTTTGCCAAAAGTGAGGCCTCAAAACACGAATACACTTATCCTTACGTAGACAACTCAGACTTTGACCTGGGTGAAGATATCAAGGGTGCTGTGATAAAGACTCAACCCGTCAAATTCAAGCCCAGACGGAAGGAGGATGGTGAGAGGTCGCGGTGCGTGTACTGCAGGGACATGTTCAATCATGAGGAGAACAAACGGGGTCAATGCCAGGATGCTCCAGACCGCGTCAAGACTTGCATCCGTCGAGTGAGCTGTATGTGGTGCGCAGACACTATGCTCTATCACTGTATGTCCGATCCGGAAGGAGACTATACAGATCCTTGCTCGTGTGACACCAGTGATGAAATGTTTTGCCTCCGGTGGATGGCCCTTATCGCCTTGTCTTTCATTGCTCCATGTATGTGCTGTTACTTGCCGCTTCGGGCTTGTCACCACTGTGGGGTCATGTGCAGGTGCTGTGGTGGAAAACACAAAGCTGCTGGATGACTACAGATGAGTTCAGAGTGCTATGTTTTTCCTGTAGTTCAAGGAACACGTTGGTTTTTGAGCATTAAGATCACTTATTTTGATGCAGCCACTGTGCCCAACAGCATCCAGAAACCACCAGTTTGGATCACTTTACATTTGATCGTCTGGGGCTCACACTGCATTGATTTGCTCATCAAGTGTTCTAACTAACTAACGTACAGCATAGACTTTTGTATTATTAATCTGTAATCAAACAGACTCTCTTGTACATGTTTATATTATTTTTTCAGTTAAAATGAGTTTGAGAAAAGAACTGCTTTAAATGGTGGTGGATTGTAGAACATCTCCAGGTTGTGTCCGTTTTGCCTCTGCTTGCTCGGTACCATCAGTGCATTAGCAAGTTTTGGCATTTCTCAAAACAGGGTGGTATAGTGAATGAAATCTCACTTGGAAGATATTTTAACTTGCCGTCAATTTATTGTGTGTATAGAAGGTGTGCTAGTAACAAACTTGTACCACAACACAGTATTTCTGTCACTGGTTTTCTTTTATTTTGTTTTTTGTTGTTGTTGTTCTATTTTCCAAAGCCAAAATAGCCATCTAAGCTGCAGTTTCTCTTCTAGAGTCCATCGTCATTTCCTTCAGCAAACATCTTAAATTATTTCTCTGTTCTTAAAGTTCTATGAACAGAAAGCAAGGCTCAGTTACCATAGTCACATAACCATTGAGAATCTGGTAGTTCTCCTTACCTGTAATCATTTCAGACCACTACTTGAAAGGGAAACTTAAATTTTAGTGTTTTCTTTTTTCCCTAAATAACTTTGGAAAAATAAAACTGTGTTTTCAGAGTTCTGCCTGAAAGAAGGGAACTTCTTCATTAGCCAGCCATGTCATGATTTGAGAATAAAACACTAAGGTTCCAGATGGGGAAAGTTCTTGTTATGCAAAGAATTATTAACAATGCAATGTCAAAAGCACTATTGTAATCCATGGCAATTCTGGGGAAATGCTGCATTAAGTGGTGGATTGTATGGAAAATAGTATTTGTTTATTTTTTTCTGTATAATACATGAGCATGAGAACATACACATCCACAGTAGAAACTACATTTAGCAGTCTAAGCAGGTATTTAAAATCAAAAGCCAGGTTGTTAACCACCACTTTCATTTCCTGACCTACTGTCCAAATCCTCCAGATGCTTACAGATGTCCCAACTTAATGCGTGTGCAACCAGCATTTCTGTGATTCTGTGTGTAGGATTAAGCATGTGAGTCTTTGCAGGAGCCAGACTGAAGTGTCTCCCCCGCTTTCCCCTCCCCAGTTTGCCACCCAGATTTATCAAGTGGATGCATAAGGTGCATACAGCAGGATAAGATTAATTTTTTTTAAATGTCATGTTGTCTTGTGTACAAGGCTTGTAATTAGCTGGAAAAAGAGTATTTTTCTAATATATTACAAGGAATAGCCAAATAATTTTTATTAAAAAAAAAAATGATTTAGCGCAGTGAGCTCTAACTAGCATAGTACAATCTGAATACTTTGAGGCAGCTAGGGATTGGCTTGTCAAAGCTGGCACTGCTGTTCCTGCCATAATTTCTTTCTGCAGTAAATTGCCAGTGGGCGCATGTCCTTTCCCTCCCTCTATTGCACATTGACATCAGTCTTAAAAGAGAGGATTTTTTTTTTTTTTTTTGCCAAATAAATGTAAAAGGAACGCTTGCCATTTTTTCTTGGTGGAATGTCCCAACAGTTCCTCTGAGAGTTAATCACAGCTTTTTAGTAAACCATGAACTAAGTATGCAATGTGCTTATACACTATAGAGTTTGGTAGGCTTAATTTGTAGCAGTTGCTGGGGATCTTTTGGTTGGAAAAAAATGAATGATAATGGAAAAGGGATGGAGTGTTACGCTCTTGGTGATGTGTCTGGGTTTGCTGAATGAAATATAAATATTTTGTGCCTAATAGCAGTTGACAAATCTCTCAATGGTGTCTAGTAAACATCAAGCCAGCCTCGAAAAAATTTAATGGAACAACCTTTTCCTTTTATTTCTGTTCTCAGAGTTGTTTCATGTAAACAAACATCTGTAAGATCTTGTCTCTATAAAGCACAACACTACAAAAAGATCTTACAGCTTTTTGTCCGGTCTTGAAGTGCCCCTATTTATTTAAGTAAAGTAGACATACTCCAAGCCTTTCTGTATGTCTGGAAATAAAAGTTAAAAAAAAAAAAAAACCTTTTTTAATTTTATTTTTTTTATTATTTTTCCTCCCTTCTTCTTCCTCCCTTTTCTCCTTTTGGGTTTTTGTAATACTTGTAGATTTTGCTGCGTGTGTTATTTGGTTTGTGAAGGCAGTGGTGTAAGGGCACAATGATAGAAATGGGTGTTTTTTGTAAATATTTCTCCTTAATTTCCACACTGCTGCTGAACAGTGTGTAGCATTCTCCCAGTCAGCTTTGCAATACTGACATCAATCATTTGAGAGAAATTATTCAGATTTTATTTTTGTATCTGTGGTAACAAAACATTAACCAATTTTTTTTCTGTTGTGGAAAATTTTTTTTCAAGCTATTGCTCACATTAACAAATTAAAGTGCCTGAAGCCTCATCATTATTGTATCTATATACTAAAAGTTAAAACCCTGTTGTATTGATTTTTATAAGCCTTTTTACCTCTGTGTAAAAAAATATATATACAAGTGTATGATGTACATTTTAGTTCTTAACTTCTTTTTTTATTGTTTCTAATATGTATGATCAATGTAGCTATTGCTTTAAAATGTACCATGTAAATACAAATACATCATATCAAAATGATGCCGTTTATGGGTTTTGCCTGGCTGGAAAACAAGGTGAAAATTAAACCATGCTGGTAAATACAGGGGAAATTACCAGAGCCACCCTTCCAAGACCTCAGAGTCTCTGAGGGAAAAAAAATGGAGTTAGTTTGCATTTTGAGGTTGTAAATGCTGTGAGCATCAGACACAGGCTGTACTTGCCCAAATGCAGCAGGGAATGAGGGAGTGGGTGTTTTTTTAAGTGGTTTTGGGTGTTATTCAGGTGTTTTGCATGTTTTTGGGGCGCACCTCAATGAGTAGGCCCAGCCTGGTGGCTCTGCCTTCCAGAAGGCCCTGGTGGCCATGACTGGGCCTGGGCCTGGGCCGGCACCCTCAGGTGTCACCATCACCCTCTGGGCCTCCACCCCCCACAGCCTCCCACCCCACGAAGGCCTTAAAATATACTTTTTTTTCCCTATTTTAGCCACTATGATGGGAGATAGGGCTGGTGCTGAGGGCCAGCACATCGATGTCCTCCTCATGCCGCCACAAAACCACCCCACTACTTAGAGTAGTCCCAGCACCATGAGGGAAAAGGAGGGTAGGGGGAAAGCAGAGGAAGAAAAAAGCTGGGAGCTGTGGTATTTTTTCTGACATCTTTCCTCCTTCTTTGCACCATTTGCCCCCCATGCTGCCCCAAGGATGAGGGAAGGAGCTGTAATGCCAAGTTAGCCTCGTGGGCACCCAAATCTGTCTGCAAAGCAGTCCACATGGCTGGGCATTTCAGCAGGCTCTGGAGAGCCCTGGAAGGAAAGAGAAGCTCGGCTCATGTCGCAGGTAGCCATGGGGACACGTGGCTCCCGAAAAGGTCATCACTGAAGAGGACACCTTGCTTTTTGAGGGTACATGGTGCAGGTTTGCAATGCCTGCCAGGACACTACTTGGAGAGGCACATGGGCAGCTCCACCTGCTGGCACTGCAGTCAGCGTCCGAGGGGTTTAAAATGGAAGATGGAAGAGGAATAAGCCAGCTAAAACGGGCCAGAGGACACCAGGCTGCAGCTGATCGACTCAGAAACCAGCGAAAAACAGTAAGTATATCTGATTTTTCTACAAATATTTCCATGAATCCAACAGGAGACCCAGCACTTGGTGCGAATTTCCAGTCACATAAATAACTGGTGGTTTAATTTGTCACAGCTTTGCTGAGATCGAGTCCATTTCTGCTTTGTCTTTACATATTTCGATAGATCTTACATATCTCACATAAATATATGCGTATTATAAAAATGTGTATTTGCTGTAAACATTTTTACAAAACAAGTTTTAGCAGTCCACCCAGGCTTTGCAGCCCTCCTGAGAAATGCTGTGGTGTGGGCCTGCTGTTTGGCACAAGAGGACCCTCGTGGTTCACAAAATCCTGCGGTTTGCCACGGAAAGCTGAAGGCAAAGCAACTCTGACGGCCTGGTCTTGACTAATGATGGCAAAGACTTTTAGCTCTGTTTCCTGGCATTTCACATACAGCTTGTCCTGCAGAAGGCCTGGTTAAGCCTCGTTTGTACCTGGTTGTGGCCTGCAATGTCTCCTCTCATGTTTGTCTGCAAACCAAAGGGGTCACTTCTGCCTGGGGATTTCTAAACTGAACCAGTAAACGGTACATTTGGACCCTGCAGATTTCAGCAAGATACAAAGTGATATGGAAGGAAACCAAACTTCTGCATCCAGGTTTACTCACGCTCTTCATCTGTGATGGGAATTGGCCTCTTGGCTGGAGGCAGTCAAGGAGAGGATACAGACCAGCAAGCCTGCAACCACAGGAAACAAATCTGAATATTTTATGACTTTAAAAGAATACCATTTAGCGACAAATTACATTTTAGAATAATCTTTCACCCAGGGTGAGTTTTAGGCACTGCCAAATGTGGTTTGGCATTTCAGAGCAAAGTGGCTTCACACCAACTTGCCACCAAATGTCCTGCTACCATTGCCCAGGTCAGAACAGACCTCCCAGCCTCTCCTTTCCCTCGGTGGCAGCAGGAGAGGAGCAGACCCAGTTTAACCCCCAAGAAACCTTTCTCCTGGGAGACATTCTTGGTCTCGGACAAATGTTACAGCATTCACACCAGTGTGAACTTGTAGCCTGTGAACCTGAAGAAAGAGAGAGGTCACAGAGAGGGTTTTCTTGGTTGTGCTCACTCAGGAAACCTGAATATATCTGTGACAAGCTGCTCCTCATAAAAGCAGTACCAGGTTGGGAAGGATGCCCAGCTTGACAGTAGCAGGTCAGAGGGGATGGATGGGGGAATGGAGAGCAGCGAGGAGGGATATGGGTCTCTCAGGCTACAACAGCTCTGTTTTTCTGTAAACCACAATGATAACCCTGTCAAGGGTGTCCAAGGAATGACTGTATCTGCCTTGCTTTGCCCTCAGAAGCAGAATTTTTGCATAAGAAGGGCTCACTCAGTAATATTTTTTTAATCTATTCTGCTCAGAGCACTGTGATCTAAATCAGACAAACTTATTTAAACCTGTTGTGAAAATGAGTAAGGTTGGAATGACTTGCATAACGTCACATGGGGAGCTGCTGGCCTGGAGCAGGAGTATCCTAAGCAAAAGTCCATGGTCTTCATCTGAAAGGTCATCTCTCCTGTCACTCTCTCTGAAGATTAACTGGGAGGTTTTGGCTTCTGCAGGAGCCTGTCTGCAAGGAGCTCAAACTAAACAGTCCCCATCAGCAAGGAATGTGTAAATCTCCTTCCTCCGCTAATTCCACTTAGAAATGCAAATTGGAAGTAGCTGTCAGGAGGGCTGGAAACAAGAGGTATCATTGCATGTGTTCCTAATGCTTATCACAGACAGAACTTGGCTTCTGGTAAGGACCAAATGCAGCCTTTTCACATGTCACTGAGAGAGCTTGCAGCACAAGCAACCGGAAATGCTTTAGTTTCTTCAGCACATCGTGCTCGATGATTTAACATCCTCCTAACACCTTGTCCTTTTCCAGGATGTTCAGCCTTCTGGTATTTTCCTAACATGTTGAATTAGGGGATTAAATCCCTTCGTATCTTGGTGGCATAAGTGGAAATAAATAGAAAAATGCTTGGCTTCCACCCAGAGACGAGATATTTAAATGATGGAAAGTATGTGTGTATTTTTGGGGTGGCGTACTTAGATCTCTACAAATATTTTCAGTTGCTTCCCTGCACTCATGCACAACCATCCCATGCCATTCATCTCATTCCCCCATTCCCCACTTGTAAATTCATTTGGGAAGAGTTGACAGACTTCGGTTTGGCTTCTGTGAGATTTCAAGCCTGCTGCCTAATGTGGTGTGAGACAGGATCTCCCAGCAGCGCGCTGTGTGGCTGTAAAGAGAAAGGTTTTGAAGGGCTGTAACACGCCCTGTCTCTCTGCGTGTGCAATCCCATTTCCGTGCACTGCTGTGTACGTCGAGGTGGCAAAGAAAGTACAAAGTCATACCCAGGCAATATAATTCATCTAATGACCCGGGGAGTCACTGATGTTAAGAACACGTATCATTGCATGGAGGAGCTGGAATTAATGCATGTTTTGGGACGGCTGAGAAATTAGCAAGTCATACGCAGCCTGAAGCTTAATGCTTGTATAGAATTCTTAATTATTCTTAATTATAGAGAGAGCGCGATATGAACTGACATTTCTTTTTCGCATTTTCTAAGGTTATGTCACGATGAGCTGTGGAATTGGCCAACATCTGCTTTAAGGGAACTGACAAGACTAGCAGCGGGCTTACTGCTTTAAGCAAGCATCTCTCTGATTTTCACACACTCAATTTCTCTGCTTCAGCACTGTGCTGATACAAGGTTATTGACTGTTTCAGGTCTTGATGTAAAATTTCAATGTTATGAGAAGGGAACAGGTACAGAGAACTTGTTATTGTGAACTGTGAGATCCTTGGTCTTCGACTATCAAGTTTGATAGTTTCCCAAACACACTCTGGCTTAGAATCTGAGATTTCCTGCGTTCAAATTGTGTTTAGCTCCAACCTGATTCAGGAACTAAAAGCTCAGACACTTCTAAAATTTGAAGCATTTATGTCCTTGTGCCCTTGAGAGCCATTTCCAACCTTAAAAGCCTGGTTCTAGAACTACTGAACTCAAGTGATTTCACTTTAAAAGTGCTTACTTTTTACAGCTTCCTGAGAACAATGATAAAAGCCAGGTTAGAAAGTATAACTTCCAACCACATTTTGCAGACATTCTGGCCAAAACTTAAAACAGAACATTTTCACGTGTACAGCCAAAAGAAGAAGCACTCTGCTGTTCTTTCTTTTCTTTTCTTTTTTTTTTCTTTTTTTTTTTCTTTTTTATTTCTTGAGTCTAAACAGTGCAAAATTCAAATCCCAATAAATTTGTAGCAGAAAACTCCGAGTAGCTAAAACAGACGGAGTAGAGGCTAGGACTGAATGGAGACGCTGGATACATGGTTCAATCCAGATATGAAATAGAAGGAGAAATACAAACTGCTTTTTTTTTTTGAAGGGTACGCAGTGGTGCATTGGTACGGGGCCGATGCTGGAGCTGAGGTACCCCCCGTGGTTTCCACCTGGTGGTCTGTGCTTCTGAGAGGAGCATTCAGAGCCACGCCACGGCTCAGGCTGCCAGGCAGGAAACGTGTGTACACATCCACACACGTGTGTGCTTGTGTACCCTCTGGGAGCAGAAATCTGAAATTACTGAGGTGAGCTCCAAAGTGATAGTTACTCATTAAATAAACAAATAAGCAGGTAAAACTCCAGCCGTGTGGCTGACCCCGGTGGCTTGGCAACAATGAATGGGGTTTTCAGTGCAGTGGCCCCAAGTATTGGGTATCGCTGCAGGATTTCTCTGTTCGCTTGGTGAATAGGCTTCAGTGAACTCCTCATCTCGGGGAAAACCCCAGAACCCCATTAAGTGGTTCAGCCAGCCACAGACATGGGAAGCCTTCCAAAGGAGAGACAGAAATAGCTGTAGGATGAAGCAAAGGGATGTTTTCTGCTCAGAGGAGTTTCTTTTTGCTGTGCCATTTGCCGCAGGGCTGGGACACAGTTGTGCTTCCACGCGTGGCCAAAAGCACCACGGGCCTGAGAGCAAAGTCCTGGGGGTGGGCAAAGTCCTCACACTTACCCCTGTCTTCGCAGAGAGCTCTGCAGGGCTGTGACGTGCTGGGGAGGTAGCAAGAAAGGTCAGATTTAATTTAAAAGCCCCAGCACACGTCTCAGATGCAATGCTGCTTTTGTGCTTCCCTAGGCTTGGAACAAATGGACTCCTTCCAGCGTCAGGTAGAGAAGACTGGGGAGAGAACAGCCCATCGGATGCCAGGAGATTCCGTTCTGCAGTTCCCCGGGGTAAAATCCTGGCTCCACTTAAGTCAGTGGCAAAAAAAAAAACCTTACACTTAAGTGGAGCCAGAATTTGTCTCCTGGGATTTGCAGGATTTAGCTGGCAATATCTCAAGGTCTGGCACCCAAAATACCTCCCTCCCTGGTGACTCCCTGAGACAAACTTTCTGCAGTCTTCTCCTTCCCCCAGTCCCCCAAGGAAGACGCTGTGCAGTGACAGCTTCAGCCCGTAAGAAGGGATTTATTATCCTATACGGTGCACCAGCTCCCCAAATCTGCCTTTAAAGAGCTTTGTTTGAAATAGGAGCCACTCTGCTCCTGCACAGTCACGAGTGGGTGAGAGAGGAGCCAGAGCATCCTGCTGGCAGCTGAGGACACACCATTTCCCCCTTTTCCCGGGGGAAAGGACACACGGGTTAACCCCAGACAGCTGAAAGTGTGCCAGGGGTTAGTGGGAGAGGAATGGGCCTTGGGTGCCCCCACTTCAGCCCGGCTGAGAAGACATTTCATGTGGAAGCTGTTCCTTGGGGTATCTCTAGCGACAGGTAAAGATGTGCCTCCTGCAGACTGCTCATCCCAGCCTGAGAAATGCCACAGCAGAAAGCCCCCAACATCACTGGTTCCAACCTCAGCTCGTAACCTTTTTTCCTGTGACCAATGGCCAGGGCGTTTCGTTCACTTGGATCTTCACAAACTAGCTTGGAAAAGAAAAAGAAAAGCATCTAGAAAAAGCAAGCAGATTTGCCTTTCAAACGAACAAATTGGCAGGGACATTCCCGCAGCCACGTTTCACTCATTTTTGACAGCTTACTGGGTTTCAAGCTGGCAGCGATTCTTTCCGATATTAGCTTGGAATTACAAAGATTAAAAGGCTGAAAGAGTGCCTATGTAATAACATACAAGAGAAAAAGGTCCCGTAACAAAGAGGCGTCCCTGGAAGGACTGTGTTTTCAAACCCGCTCACATACATAACATTTTAAGAGCTGTCACCATCAGAGCTCGTTTTATGGCCAGTTCCTGAAGGAAGTGGTTGTAAAGATGTGGCATGAAGAGCAGAAAACCCAGGTGCTGAGCAGAGAGC
Organism: Aythya ferina; assembly: GCF_964211825.1. Lineage (NCBI taxonomy): Eukaryota > Metazoa > Chordata > Aves > Anseriformes > Anatidae > Aythya > Aythya ferina. Next base: position 10,904,670 of record NC_140298.1, read on the forward strand.
TTTTGAACTCACAGCAAATGCGTGATACTTTTTTCTAACCAGAACAACTGCTGTTTGTGACCATCTGAACTTTGAGCTACAAGAAAATGTCTTTGGGGTTCGTCAGGCTGATATCCTGTCTCTAACCACAGCCTGTACCAGATACTTCAAAGGCAGAGAATACAAGAAACTCTGTATTGAAATCATCTGCTAGCAGAGGAAATTTCTTCCCAACATCAGACAGTTTGTCATTGATTTATCCCCTCGAACAGGAAAGTTTATATGCCTCTTTGAAAAAAAAAAAAAACTCAACTGAATGGAAGAGTGATGTGAGTTTATTCATCAAGCCTAGCAGATTTTTATTTGAAATGTATTTGATTTTTCTGAAATACTGTAACAGCCCTTCTACTGTTTTCTCTGGGGATTGCTGTAGTGCTGAGTTGATAGTTTGTTTTTATTTTCCCAGCTTGTTTTTCATGCAGATAGCCTGGCAAATGTGACGATGCTCAGGAGCTGCGGCCCTGCAGCAGCCATTTTGCGGATGGTGGTGTCTCCTCCTCCAAAACCTCCTCTCAGCAGGGGTTTTTAATCCCCCCTTCCAAATCATTGAACCTCAGGTTTCTTAGGTTTCTTACTGCTGAGATGGCATTGTGTTCTTACTGTTGGACAGGTTCTCTGAAGCCTCCTGTGTGTCAAGAGACACAGAACAGATTGAGGATGTGACGTGGGTAGTGAAAAGAAAGCAAATTTATTGTTGTCTTTATTTGTCAGACTGCTGACACTGCACGGGATGTCTAATATTTGTTTTCTGGGACTGGGTAATTTCAAATTGTAGCCGTGAATGTAATCTAGGATAAACTGGGTGTCTAAGCTGAAGGTGTAAAGTCCATATTTAGGCTCCTAAGGTAAAGTGACTTTGTTCTGAGAGGTGCTGAATGTCTGCCCTTCTTCCTGAAGCACACAGCATTTCCTAGATGGTTGGGTGTAAAATATCGGCTCCACTGTGGTCAATGGCAGATTTTCCACTGGCTTCAGTAAATATTTAACCAGCTCCGAAATACCGAGTTAGGAGACTAATTATTGGCAGCTGCTTTTGTGAGAGCCTGCCTAATACCTAGAGCAATACCAACAGACCTCGTTGTGTTTGTCTGAGTTTTGTGCAAAGCCCTGCTGTGCATTTTCCCATCTCTGGTGAAGAAATACAAAAAAATTTTGCAGCCTGATTTGCCCTCAGAGTCTATTCTAGTGGCACCTTTTTGGTCTTAGTCACAAGCCAAACACACACGTCAGCCTAATTGTAGAAACTTAGGGGATTTGATGCAGAAACTCCTTAGCTGATGATGTTCAGAGCCCAATTTGAGACTTCCAATTTGTTTAGCCGGCTCTAGCAGGAGCTGTGGATGAGCAGTGTCTCTGGAAGCAGGCAGAGGATAGCTGAAGCCAGTAGGTATGGGGTTTTACGACGTGGGTCCTTAGGCTCTGCGCCTCATTGAATTTAATCACAGCTTGGAGTAAAAAGATGCACACAGGCTCAACGTTGGCTTGGTTTCTAAAGGACTTGTGTTTGCACGATCAATCTTCTGCTCCTCCTGCCCCTGTAATGGTTCTTGAACCTCACGGCCGGTGAAAACCAAACTGAAGTCCTGGAGAAATTAATTTCCTTTGGGCTTCATAAAAAATATCAGCTGGGTAAAACGGAGAGCTGTGAGCCCTCTTGCTGAAGCAAAGCAAAGCGTGAGCTCGTCCCCGATTAGACACCAGAAAACCAGTGTGGGACAAGACCCATCGTGAATGCCCTACCTGGGGGTGAGCTCTTGGCTGGCAGGTGTGCTTTACTGGGCTCTGAAAATCCCCTCCACGAGAGCAGCTTCAGGTTTACACCACACATCTCCCCCAAACAGCCAGACACATCCTTTGGAAACCAAGCTTTGGTGTTTTCATCGCTCGTGGAATACTTGTTTTAACATATCCCAGCGATATCGAGGAGGGAAGTGACATGTTTTCCCAACCAGGGCAAAGAAATGTGTCAAGTAATGCCCTGAGTTGTTGGGTTTTTTTTTATATATATATATATTTTTTCAGTCTGGCTCTAGCTGCTAAAGGGTCTGCTTCACAATTTGTTAATTCAGCTGAGAGTGTTGGCTGCATCTCCGCAGTGCTGTAGGTGGATGATTTGCTTCTTGCTTGTTGCCAGCTTGAAGTCTGCTTCCACCTTTTTTCTCTCTCCCCTCGTGCTCCCGTGCATCAATACGGCTATCTTTCCGTCGCTGAAATTAAATTATCGTAGTCAATGATTACAAGAGATTTCCTTAGGCTTCTGCTTGCATGATGAGAGAGATTCCTGAGCTCCAGAAAGGCTTAAAACCTCCGAGTCTTGCTAATAATAACAACCCGAAGGGAATAGCCCCGCTGACTATGTAGGCCAGACTTAACAAATTACCGCACGCAGATAACGACACAGCCCGTGGAGCCTCCTGAATCTGATCACATGCGAAGATAGCCACTGGCTACAGCAGGGCTGCTTGGCTTCACAACCACACAGCGCAGAGCTGCCCACGTTTAGACATTCTGGCATCTCCTGAAAGCCACCCGAGACAGACAGCACGAGCCATTTCTGAAGAAACGAGCACCTTTCCCTGCTGGTACCCAGCCCCAAACCCCATTCTGGGGGGCACTGGTGCCAGGAGGAGCTGGCTGAGACACGGGGCCAGCTGCTTGGCCAAAGGCAACGGGGCTCCTCCTGCATCCACCTTTCAGAGAGGAGCTCACGGAGAGGTTTTTACCAGGGAGGTTTCGGTGGCACGCCCCTCTGTAGCGTTCGAGCTCATGTGAGCTGCATTTTGCACAGCAGCTCTTAAAAAAAAAAAAAAAGTGGGCCTCCAAATGTCAGAGGGAGCCCCCTTTCATGTCGGAGATGAAAGCCGCCTTGTCTTGGCTGAATTCCAGCATCTGTCCCTGTGTGTTCGAGCGGATGATGGAGGTTTTCTGGCCACGGCTCCGGAGCCGGGTGCCCTTTTACAGCCGACGAAGCCGAGTCGATGTGCCTGGATGTCGCTGCGGGCTGGAGGTGGGCACGAGGGGTTACAGTGAGCTGTTCACGGGTGGCTGCCCGGGTGTGTGTGCGAACCCACGGCTCACCCAGCTGGACCAGGAGGGCATGAGAGGGGCACCCTTCCTTTATTGCCCCTTCTGCCTCGTCTGGCTTGATTGTAAGGTCTTGCAGGCGGCGCTTGTTACCACATGGTTGCACATTGTCTACAGGGATGGGGACCCGGGTCCCGGCGGTACGTAACAGCCTTCAACAGCTACTCTGGCGTTCATAAAATACGGCCGGCAGAGCGATCTGAGTCATCTATCAAACAACCCGCAGCTCCACCCGCGTGCAGCTCCTCCAGATGAGTCCTGAGGCTAATTAAAAGAATCCAAAGACCGGTGGGCTCCGGGTGACTCGGGCTGAAGACTGCTGCATCCTCACGAGCTCCTTCTCCGCGCTGGGTTTTCGCACGGGTCCTGGCCGGTCCCCGAAAGAGCAGCTTCCTAGGCCCTGCCAAACTGCAGGTTTAAATATTCATCGCATTCTTCACATGCCAAATCATCTAAGTTGGAAAGCAGGAGCCTAAGATTTTGCAAAGCTGCTTTTGCACATAAAGGCCATTAAAAATTCATCAGGGCAGGGAAAAAACAACAGCGCTGCCAGTAGTAGGGAACTTTATGTTGACTTGGCTAATGCTGTGTGGGGCTAAGTTGGAGCTAACCCGCATTAATCCACTTAAATGGAAGGGTGAGCCTGATCCAGTAAAAGCAATAAATCCTCTTTAGAGCTGACCAGACGATAGGAGAATGGGGCTGAATGGCAAAGAGTTGGCAGGAGGTAACTGGATGGAGCCTGAATTTCCAATGTGCCAGGTGATTTAACTCACGGCATCCCTTGTCCCCCGTCTCCCAGGACCAGATCTCAGCGCTTTTAACCCCCGAGGTGTGATGACAGACCACGGGGTGGGCAAGCTCCGGGCTGAAACAGAGCAGGAAAGCTTCGAGCAGCTTCGAGCAGGTACCAGAGATCCCTGTGGCAGCTCAAGTGAGATGTGATGGACAGACAGACACTGCCTGGGGCTGGGGGGCTCTGCCTTGCCTCAGGGGCAGCCTGCAGCCATCAGAGAAAGGCCAGGTGCTGCCTTGCTACAGGTAAGGGTCGATCTAACTGGGTTTGCTGTTTAACCCCACGTCTTAATTACATCTGAGGCCAGACTGGCCGGGGAGCAGGCAGACCTGCACGCCAGGGAAGTGGTTGCCACTATCGGAGAGCAGTTTTCTCAAGGCTGACCCAAGGCACAGAACTGAATCCAGGCTGGGTGAATCTCTCTGTTTCCTTATTCCTCTGAGAATCCGGGCCTGAATTTAAAAGGCTGTTTAACACTTTGAAGCCACCCACAGCTCTGCCTTTGCCTCCCACACAAACTCCAAGGAACTGACTCATTCCCACCGTATTTTCAGCTGCGCGTAGATCCTGCTCTCAGCCAAGGAAGATCCTCGCTCAGCCGAGCGAATCGAGCGCACATTGTGGCTTCAGCGAGCTGGTCTTGAAAGGGTTTCTCCTCGCCGACTAGCAGTCGACGGTATCTGAAGACATCTGGCCTGCCTTTTAAAGGAGAGTAGGAACCGTGATCCATAGTTAGCTGCCTAATTTATGCCTCGTCTGCTGCTCTCTACTCAGGATGCTTCCTTATGTTGACTGTTAAATAGCTGCCTGTGAAAAAAGCGATGCTGTCAGCCGCTGTGAAGTGGGAAGAGGCCTGCTCCGTGAGCATGCACCCTCCTTCCTCCCCTTCCTTTCTGCAAGGGGAGACGCGGGGCTGTCCCCCTGCCCGTCTGGGGTGCTGAAATGCTCTTTCCGAGGTTCTAGCTCGCTACCTCTGCCGCCGCTGAGGAAAACAGCTCGCTTCTTGCTGCCATCACGCCGTCCCCCTGCTACGCCTTAGCCACTGCGAGGCTTTAGAGCTTCATGCTCTGCCTGAACAATTACACCCACGTTTTGGCTGGGAAACGGAGACAAACGGAGGCAGTTTGAAGTAGGACATGGGAGGCCTGCCTGCCATTCCCCCGTGCTCCACGCCAGGCTCCTTACTGCCTCCTTCTCCCCTGCCTGGTAGGAAATCTCCAGCAAAAGCCTGGTGGGGTCACCACCCTCTGCTTTTTCCCTGGAAAATCTCTGGGCTGTTTGGACTCTGGAGCACTTCTGCATGCTGTGAGGCCACAGCACGGTCTTCACAGATTAATCTTTGCAGGTTTTCGAGCATAATCCTGGGCACTACTCTGTTTCAGAAGCTGGAGGGAAACCCCCCCTCCAGTACAAGGAGATGCCAACAAACTCCAAGAAGAAGCAGGGAGATGTCAAAAGCCATGCTCCACGTTCATCTTGTTGCATTTGGCTTCCTTCAAGCTGAGTGTTTGCCCCCCTCTGCAAAAACCTGGGGCAGAAGCCTGGCTCCTGCCCGCGCTATGAGCTAGCCCAGTCAGGAATTTACCTCTGTCACCAGCTGGGAACTGAATAATGCAAAACCCCGCTCCTCCATCCCCCTGACACCGGGCTGACTTCCATCAGCTTCCGAGGAGCTTTTCGGAGTGCAGAGTCCTGACCCGCTCGCAGTGGCCAGCATTAGCTGAGACATGAATAAACAATAAAGGAGATAAAGGAGAGGCTGGGCTGGAAGCAACAGCTGTTTCCTATGGACTCCTGAATAAATTCAGGCTCCCCTGGCTGAGGGGCTGGGCTTTTGTCCTCATGCAAAGGAATGAAGTGCACTGAGAGTTTCGTGCTGGTGTCGCAGGGAGGTTTTTGTTTAGCATTAAACAGGAAGGGGCAGCTCCGAAAGTTTTAAGAAGGAAAAAAAAAATGTTTTAAAAAGCATTCATTTCAGGTAGGCCCAAAGCTTCCAGCTCTATCTTGCTTCAGCTGCGACTCCAGGAGCAGAATTAGGCCTTGTGTCAGTGATATATGGCAAAGAGCAAAGTCCCTGGCCCACGATAGCCTTTTGCTGCCTGCAGATGTGCTCTTCCACGGAGCACTCGGGAAGCCCGCTGCGACATTACATAAACCACTCAGCGTCTCTAACGCCGATTTCAGAAGTTCCCTTCCCTGTGTAACTAAGCAAAAGGTTTGGCTTGGGCCTGGGAGAGAAACTGTTGCTATAATGAGTGTCTAAAGCCAGGCTTGAGGGAATGACTCTGTCAGCAAAGCACGAGCCTCTGCTCTGCTCTACCCCCGGGAGCGCACGGCGAGGCTCAGAGCTTCGGTCATTTCCAGCAGCGGAGCCTGGCCGGGAGAGATGGATTTTCCTGGTACTTCTCTTGTGCAAGCTCATTCCGTTTGTGTGGAAATCAAGTGTTTTTCTTGTACAGGGAGATAGGGCCTTCGCTTATCTCAACGGTACTGTAAGAGGAAATTCTAACATCATGATCTGGGAACCAGATAAATGCAATCTGTCTTAACACAGCAATGTCCTTTCCAGTTACTGCTACCAAGTTACTGTATCTGAAAATCCTTTGCAAACTCCACTCGCTCAGGTAATCTCTTAATTTGCTGAGGGAGAGGTGTGGTGTGTTTTTTTTCTTTCCTTTTTTTTTTTTTTTTTTCAGGGGAAGGATTGCTTTGTGTTACGCTTGACAAACCCTCCTCAAGCTGATGTAACGAGGCCCCAGACTGTCTGCACGGCCACTTTTGTTTACACGTGTGAAACCTGCAACAAATTTGGATTCCAGATTAGCCCCGTCCCTTTCCTCCCCCTCTGCCTCCCAGCTGCAAACTGCAGCCGTGTGCTCCTGGCAGCGCTGGCATCATCACCGCAGGGACCTTCCCCATAAAAAAAAATAAGTCTGGAGATTTTGTAGGGAGCCAGGTTTTTTGGTGGAGCAGGAGGTGAAATCTGGGCCTGCTGGGCGGCGTATGGAAACATGAACCTGCTAAGTTCCTAACGCTGTTTTAGAATAAGGTGCGTTGTTTTTTTTCTTGTTGTTTCGTTCTGGTTTTGTTTATTTTTATAAGTTTAATATTAGCTAGAACTCCAGTAGGTCCCTTCCTTTTTTTATTTCTCTTTTCTATTTTTCACCAAGTCTTGCCCATCTCAACTGCTTTCCTGAGGCTCTTTTTTGTTTATCCTACACGATTTCCTTCCTTCCTTCAAGCCCAGACCCCTGTGCTCCCCTGGGGCTTCCTATGATAGCTAGGCACTAATCATGTACTTCTGCCCCAGAAGCACAGATAGAGGCTTCCTCCCCCTGCTTCCAGTCAAAGGAGGATGTAAGGCATAATGGTAATCTTAAACAACACTGCTATTCATTGTTTGGGAGATCTGGGAAATATCCTTGAATTCAGCTTGCTAAATTAGCTGCTTCTTGAGTAACCCACAGCTGCTGCGTATCTGTCCCATTACATTTTACAAAAATGCAGCAGTTCTCATTACATACGGTATTCTCCCGACATATGGACCTTCCATTAGTTTATGTCTCTGTGCAGCTCTGTTGCCATGAATGTATACACAGAAACATTTTCTTTTGTACTTAAAAAAAAAAATATATATATATATATATATTAAAAAAAAAAAATTAAACCCAACAATTCTTGAAAATAGATTAAAGACAGGCGCTCGCAATTATTCAGATGGAGGAAAGATGTTGCAGTGCCTCAGAGTACAGCCTCTGTCGGGAGCCAATACTTAGATTAAAATGTTGCTTCTGGCAGTAAAAGTGTAACTACCAGTGGTTTTTAGGCTTCATCCTGCCTGGTGTGCACATGAGTCTCTGCCTTGAAGTTGGCAGGCATCTTCTTGTGCGTGCAGATACTGGGAGTCGGTGTAAGGTGATGCTCAGCCATCTCGCTGAGGTTCCTCAGGAGACAGCGACACGATTTTTTGGATTTGGTCTCGTGTGTTTTCTCCTTCACAGCGGTTCGCAGAGGAATTCGGTTTGAAAGCAAATGGATTCCTGGTGTTAGTGGATTTACGCTCCCTACCCCTTCAACAACTTCTCCAGCATGAGCGGGAAACTCGAACAAACCTTGGGGAGGAAGGTTTTTCTCCTGTGCTTTTCCAGGCTTTGCTTCTCAAAGCGCAGCCACGTCCTCGAGGAAAACCCAGACCTCCATCTTTGTGCTCGCTGTGAGACAGCTGCTTCCAGCGGGCTGCAATCCACGATGCATCAATTGCTTGAAATAAAAATGCGAGGCTGGGACAAGTCAAATGAAGGCTTCCTTAGACCCCTAGAGAGGATCGACACCTCTCTTACCCTGTCCAGGACTTGGTTCATTTCCCTCAAAAGGGGTCCAGCCAGGGACACTGCATGTTTGCAGACTGTTGTCACTTCACCACATCCTCTGAGGAGCATCCTCGGGCTGTGCTTGAGCAATTGGTCACCAGCAAAGGCGAGCAAAGCTGTTTGTGACGGTGGGCCTTGCTGTAGTCTCTCTGTTTTCCCTATTTCCCTCTCTGCCACTCTGATTATTTATTTTTCTTCCCCTGGGTTGGGTTTTCCCTATTCCATTTTCTCTTGCCATGAGCTGAGGACTTGCTGCTCTAAGGCCGGGGCTCTGAATATCTCAGTCTTTGGGATGTTGCTCGATCCTGCCTGCTTCAGGGCTGTGATTTCAGGGCTTCCAAGTAACATTCACAAGGAAAAACATGCAATTAACCCTCCTCTGGTTCTGGTTTGTAACTCTTCCCTCCTTTGAGAACCCAACTGCAAGCACACATCCTCAAACCTCTCTGAGGACACCCGCATATCTGCAGGTTTGGTCGGCACTGCTCCTGTATCCCAGCCTTCTGCAACAGCCCTGCGTGTCCAGCACCTGCGTGGTGCCCTGTGCTGGGAGGCAGGGAGGTGCCTAACCCTGACGAGGCTGGCAGGAGATGGCTCCTTCCCCCTCGGATGTGCCGGCAGGATCTCTTTCCTTCTCACAAAACAGAGGAAGAGCGTTCAGGTTTCCTTTCAGTGGCCTCTAAATTATTTGTCCAGAGCCCAGAAGTGTCTCTTCCTGGGCTTAGTGAGGCTCGTTCCTTTAGAAGTCATCGCCGATTGTGTTGGTATTTGTGCATAAATGAATATTAATGGTGAATGTGGTCTGACTACTGGGCCCATTTCCTCCCACAGCTGTTTTTATGTGAGACCTGATCCAAAAACATCTTGTGCGCACATCTTGCAGCCTGGCTCTGCAGGCGAGCTCGATGGGGAATGCTTTGCTGCCGGGGCCTGTTGTGGTTTAGGCATGGACAAAGCACATAGCTGCTGAGTGCTGTCAGGGCCTCAGCACTCCTGCATTTGCCTCGCAGCAGACATTTCGGTACCCAGGGAACTTGTGTTTTAACCGGAAAAAAACCTTGTGTGCCAAAGGCCTCCCGATGCAAGCGAGGCTGCAGCTGAGACGTTTGAGGGGCTGAATGTTGGGGTTTGCTGCTCCAGCTGGCATTTGGGTGGCATTTAGGGCTGCAGCTTGCAGCCTGAGCACCAGCACCTGAAGGCAAGCACTGAAATACCTGCGTTACGGCGCTTGTGGTTTATTTGGACGTGGTTCTGTGCATTTCTCCAGCTATCCTTCTGTGGGTTTATTGCAGAGATGGCTGGGACTGAGCCCGGGGACTCCTGTAGGAAAAGCTGGTCTGAGACAACAGGTTCTGAGAACAAACACCAACCCATATTCCCCACAAACCATATTTTAACCATTAGGCAAGCTTCTCCTTACATGTTCCGGATAATAGATGTATTTAAGTAGGGAAAGGGATTCACTGGATGACTCGCCTGTCTAAACTAATCACTAGCCACAGTTTTGATGCAAAATCCTCACTCGTAACTGCTCGCAAGCAGCCTGCAGTGGACGTGTGCTCCCCAAAACTCTTGGGCGAGTAACTTTGGCCTCGTGCACTCGGGAAGGCTGCTCGCAGACGATGCCTCTGCAGACCCATGGTGGTGAGAGGGGGCCTAGCTCAGAGCGCTCTGCAGGCAGCAGGAAGGCTCCCACTGCCTGAAATTAGTCACAAACGATCTGCCTGGCTCTCGGGTTTAATCACACGATCCAATTACAACTTAATCCCATCAATAGGAAATAAATGTTCCCACCTTCGGTTATTCTCGCCGCGTGGAAAGCTGCTCTGCAGCGCGCGGCCCCGTGCCTGTCAGTGAGGCCGTATTTTGTGTTCCTGCTGCAAAAGGGGGTAGAGGCAGGATGGCTGGAGAAACACACGGCTTGAAAACCCTTCTTTTGGCCTAAAGCGGGAGCAGCCTAGAGAGGTACTGTCACAGCTCCAAGCAGGCTGGGGTTAAACGGTTTCCTCAGCTTTTCTCCCTAAATCAATTTGAATATTCTTGGCAGGCTCTGTTACTATGCATGGTGGGCAGCTGTGATTCAAGCAGGGATTTTTTTTTTCCCCTTTCTACTGTCCCAGTCTTCCTGTCTTGTGCAGATGTGATCCTTTCCCTCTGTCTGCCTAACAGCTAATTATTTTACCAGACGAGCCAATAGTCTGAAGAAAACAGACCATGCATATTCTTGAAAGCAACAACTGTGTTACAATGTCAGGGGGGGATGGGGAAGAAAAAAAAAAAAAAAAAAAGAGTCACTTCCTTCTGACCCACTCCACTCCTTAAGCAAACCTCCAAAAATAGCAAGCACACTGATTTATAAGGGCCCAGTCTACCTCCCAAGTTAGTCACCCACCTTTTTCAGCAGAAACTTGCACCGTGAGTTTGGGGAAAGTTGGAGAAAGCCAGTTGGAGTGTACAAGTCGTCGAGCTAACAGCTCTGTAATCAACAGCAACCCAGGAACGTACACACCCATGTTACTGCGAGAATGTGGACAAGAGCACATCAGCTGCTCCCCAGAAACTGCCTGGGTGTCACTGCACGCGCTGAAATCTCATTCTCAGTCACTTGCAGGCAATTAGGCCTTTCTGATTAGAACAATTAGCCTCTGGGTCTGGATGGGGCAGTACTTCGAATTCTGCTTTCCATGTTTGGCCTGGGTTTTTTGTTTGTTTGTAGGCAGTTTTTAATTTATTTTTTTCTGGCCAGGGTAGCTAGCTGGTCCTTGCACGCTCACTGCAAAGGCAACAGCTCAAAAACAGTCTGCCCCGTCCCAGGTGTGAGCTGTGAGCTCTCAGGAGCACCGCAGCCACACAGTTGTGTTTTATAGCCTACAGGTTGTTTTGAGAATGCCTGCTGGTTTTGATTTTCCAGGCAGATGAAGGCTCCGTTTCCAGATCCCCTGGCAGCCCAGCACAGCTTGCTGCTGCAGCCCAAGGAGAGGGGTGCTGCCCTGCTGAGCCATGCTGACGCCTGGGAGGAGACCTGTCTGCGTCCTGCAACGGCAAAGAACAGCAGGTCAGTGGTGCTCACGCTGCTCCCGAGAGGCTGGTGAGTCCCTCATGTTTGGGAACCCCGGCTCACACAACAGGGTGCTTGGTGTTTCACGAGCCAGGCGATAGTGTGCAGGTCCTGAGAGGCAGCGATGGGAGCTCTGGAGGAAGGCACGTGCCTCTAGGTGAGGTGGAAGCTGTCCAGTGCTGCTTGGAAAGTAAAATTAGAGTCTAGGGCACTAAATGCTGGTGCATTCAGCATGAGGTCTGAGACAGAAAAGCTGTAGGACCTTTGATCATACGGAGAAATGCCACTGCTTTTTTGACAGGCAGCTCTTCTCCCATGTGATAACAGCAAGCCCCAACGTGGGGTAAAACCATGGCCTTTCCCCAGCACTTCCCATCCACACCAAAGGATCAAATGCTCCAGAGAGATTCTGTTTAGAATTCTGCACAAGCAAATCCTCCAATGTAGAAGATCTCTCATGTTGCACTGAAGGCAAGCAAGGTCCAGCACCAGCTGCCTCCCTGGACAAGCTGGGTTCGTGAGTCAGTGAATTATGAGTTGCATCTCCAAAGCTGAGCTGTTTTTGAGCAAGCAATCTGCTCCTAAAAGCAAACGTCCTGCCTCTACAACCCCCTGCACAGCATTAAGAGGATCAGGATGCAGAGCTATGCCCGCACCAGCCTGCCTCCTTCACCTCTCAAGGAACACGTGACTTCACTGCACAGCACTGGAGCAAGAGCCTTTTTTTGGCTCACACAAACATCCCTCACTTCTTTGTTACCCTTTAAAAAATGGGAAAGTTAATTAGTTGTTCACCCTCCAGGGCTGTAAGTTCTTGTATAATTAGATAATGGGCAATGATCATACAGCGTTTTGTTCTCACACGGTGCACAGATTCCAGTGCTGACAATATTTTGTAGGTTATTCCAGTTCTAGTTCCAGGTTGTCACCTAGCAATGCTGCGGGAAGCACTAGCACCCTCATCAGGAGGTGACTTTCTTACCTACCAGCATTACAGGTGCTAACATCAATCCCACCAGCTCCTACTGGACATCACAGGGTAGTTTGTAGTGGGCATCAACACTACTCCAATGGGAAAACCCAAAAACATTCCAAGGAGAACGTGTGGTCAGGCACTTCCCAAAATACTCCCTTTCATGTATTTAATGCCACCCTTGTCTTTCCTGCTTTGGCAGGGAAAGCCAGCATCAGGGTTACACAGAGTGGTTCAGAAGGGAAACTTATTGGAAAACACAAAGGTTTAGGTTTGGAATAGCCCCCAGAAGGCTGCTGTGCTAAGAAAAGCGCCTGATGCAAGTCAGGACTTACAGGATGTACTTGTGTTGAGGTCAGCAACTGTCAATTAATTAATTCATTAAAATACCTGGAGAGATTTAAAATGGGCACACAGTGGAAACACGCATGCAAGTAGAGGATCCTGAAACCACTTAAGCTTTAGGGCAAATAAAAAACAGATGGGAGATGGGTGCGGTGATGAAAAGGTGTAGGCAAGGGGCCCATATCTGTCATTATTCCTGCAGCTACAGTTTAATTACCATTCCTAGGCTTTGGGGAAAGATTTAAAATAAAAAAATAAATTACGGGAAGGAGCACACGTTCTGCGGTTGGAAGATGCCCCTTAGCATCATCCTAAATCTCTGTTGAAGACTCTCAATATGCTTTATTCATCACCTCGAACAGAAACTGTTTCCCTAATCTCCAGCGTTAAGGAATTGCTGTGAGAAAGAAAAAATAAAATGAAGAAGCACAGCCCCACGCTTCCTTTCCTCCCTGAACTTGTGCTCCTGGTGCCAGCAACAGGAAAGCAGAGCTCTGCACATGGCACGGTGAAGACACGGAGCCCTCCTCCAGCTGTCAGGCCAACAAGCAGCTGTGCGTTGCAGTCCTGTTTTGTGCAGTTGGGTTGGGAAAACAGGCTGCAACAACAGGTTAAAGGAACATAGGGCATCTACCTGGGGGATGTTATTTAAAACTTATCTCAGAAGGTCATGCAGTGATGGTAAGAGGCAAAATTAGCACTACTCTAAAACTTAAGAAATACTTCTTTTTTTTATTGAGGCCTCTACTGGCACAGTGACTTTTAACAACAGGACAACAAATGACCCCCATTAGATAGGAACAAGTATTTCTGCATAAAGTAGGGCTAGAATAAAGCAAATTTTCCATTCAGATGTTAATACTTGCTGAAAATATCTAGAACTTTTTTTTTCCTTAACAGTTCTCCTGGTTGCTAGAACACAGGAAGAGACAGTTTAGATTTAAGAAATAACAACAACAAAAAAAAAAACTTGATTTTTCACAGTACAGACACAGCTAATGAAGCTTGTTTGTGGCAAATAGATGAAGTGCCTGCAGGGAGGAATTAACTATTGAAAAAGCTGACTAGTAAATGTTGACCAAGCTGTATTTAGCCCTTTCCCCACAAAGGCCAGGACAAGCAAACTAAGTCAAAGCAGAGAGTGGGGAGCATGAATTATCACTGAGCAGAAGTAAATCCTGACACCCTCCTCATCCCCACAAGAATACACAGTGATGGAATAAAGATATGGTGGTGGGCAAGGGAGAATGCTTTTTTTTTCACGCCCTATTAAGATCCTGTCTCCAAACACCTGTATTTAAGATGGTTTAAGATGGCAAATATCTGGCCTAGCCCTTGAGACAGATTCACCCAGAGCCAACCTGGAGATATTGTTTCACTGTAAGAAAACCCAAGCCATGAGGGACATAATGCCTGGGGAACATAATACAGAACAGCATCACAGTGGGCCAGGATGAAGAAGCTAGTTAAGCTTGTTTCGTAAGCCAGATAATGCATCACAATAAAGTGGGCTAGCCACTAATCCACATGGCAAGAGAGAATTGCAAGATTTCAGGTGCAAGAGCTGAGCTGCTTCAAACCAGTGTCTCTTCCTAGAAGCTACATGTTAACCCCCCTCGTACAGTTCTTGTATCAATTAAAATGAGGGCTGCACATGAAATAGCATACAAGGTAGCAATGCCAAGATTTTTCCGCAACAGAACATCATTATGTGGCTTCCAAGCATAGCCAGGGATGCTAAAATCAATAAAAATTAAGGGCTCTTCTCATTTTGCAGTACTAAGCATAGAGCTTGAACTAGAAAAGATTCATCTCTGAGGACATTTTTTTTTTTTTTTTAATTTTAAAGAAACTAGGGTGAAGGGAGGGAAATTTTAGCTAGGGAATGGAATAAGGGCGCTTTTCTCACTCTGTGACAGCAATCAATAGGGAACATGTTATTTTGTCATGTCAGATTTCCTCAGCATAAGCAGCTCATGATAGTTTTGTGATGAAAGTTATGTTAGAGAAAAACTGACAGAACTGCGATTTCCCAAAGGAAACAAAGCAAACGGCAGCTACTTTGAAAAAAATCTGATTTTATTTTTATATTGAAAAGACCTGTCAATTTAAATAGATGTTTTATTTCCATTCATGGTCTCAACCAGTGTCGTGTGTTAACATATCGTTCAGAACTGTATAAAAAAAGCCATTTGTGTTACATTGGTTAACATCCTAGAACACTGGGGTGGGGTGTGGGGAGGGTTTGAAGCAGCTTAACATTAAAAATAGGATGTTCCCAAAAAACTTACATTTGATGCAGCATCTTCTATTCTAATTTTATAGGAGCTGAAGCATATTGCAAATACAACTCAAGTTATTTGGTCTTCAAAAAAACCCATTAAAACCAGATTGCTTTCATAGCAATATTGAAGCTGTCAGCTGAGAGAACACACACATACACTCATGTGTGCAAACACACGCAGAGAACCACACTGAGCACAACTGGAACACCCCATTCAGTATGTGGATTACATATGCATTCTTCTGAATCCATGATAGCTGTAATTTAAAATGCTTTCTCTTTTTTTTTTTTCCTCCAATATATACATGGTTTCCATGGAAACCCAAGATACTGCATAATCGACTGACATTTATTACTCATGGTGCTGTGAAGTTCTCTCTTGTGAAAGGGCCAAATTCCAAATCCTTTACTCAAACATGCACATACCTAACCCAAGCCAATGAAGAGGGAGAATAAGGTTTAGAAAAGGGGTGCAGGGTCAAGGTCTAGATTTGAAAAATCACGTGGCAGATTGTCATTCAAAAAAGGTTTTTAAGTCATTCTTTGGTTTATTTCCATGATTCTCAATGCTGTCCAAAAAGCCCAGAGACAGTCACATGAGAAACCATAGCCCTAAAGCAAGCCCACAGCATTTTTAAATCTCGTGTATTAGATGTTCAGAAGACTACAGGAATTCAGAATACCCCTTACATTCATGTCCCCAAAAATCTAGTAACTGCTTAAGTGCATGCACTGAGGCATGACCGGCATGCCTGTAAATTCATATTGTTCAAGTTAAGAGTAAATATAGCTGCAAAAAACCCCACCCACCTATAATTAAATGGTCATTACTAGCAATACTATAGTGACTGTCTTGTTATTAAAGAAATGCAGACATGGTTTCTGCCTGTTTGGCTCTCTCGGCCGAAAGGAAGCTGTCTGCTCGATTTAGAAAGAAAGCGAGTTTTAGGAATCCAAGGGAGTTTAATATTTCCATGTTTCTGGGGTCAATTATTAATGTAAAGATATAGACAAATGGCAAGTATATGAAAGCACATCTTGTACATTCCAAGGTTTGGAAGTCAAAAACAGATCTTAACTTCCTTACGCTTAAATGTTACGGTAGGCTTGGAAAACCAAGTAAGAAGTGATACAATATTTCCATGAAAAGCAAAGTAGAACTAGGTCTAACTGGCATTCATATGCAAGCAGCTTTTTGCTATGTTTCATGTAAGGCAGATTTTATTTGCAAAGATAGTTACCGGTCTGCTAGCAGGAAAAGATACAGGCAACTATACTCAGAGAAGATGGCTGATAATTACTAGTGACAACTTCTATTTTTCAGTACAACTCAGCTTTAATGTACTTTCTGGAAACAGCATTTTCATCACTGGTTTTCCACTTCCTTCCCCATCCCATGTTAAGTATCAGATCTCAAGACTGGTCAAAATGAATCGTGGATATTTACCAACCGACAGCATCTCCTATTCCAATGTTATTTTTAACTAGAACAAATATAGGTCATTCTTTATAACCTACTGCCAGTGGTTGTTTATAAACATCTACTTGCTGCAATAAACACCGGTCACTGAAATATTCATTTGCAATAACTACTTGGCACTAGGTTAATATACTTGTAAAGTTTAATAATAAAGTGCTTCTGATGTACATACAAGCACTTAAAACATCAGACTTTTAAAACTTAGTTTTGGGGGGCTTAATATCTGTAATTACAGTTTTCACAAGCATTTCTGAAATCTCTTCAGAAGTTTAGAGGCTTCTGTCTCAGCACATCTAGGTTTCTCAACAATTACTGAATAGCTAACGTAACATTCTTGCTCCCTATGCTGAGATAACATAGTACCAAAATTTAGCTACAAAAAGAGAGGCATTTTTGGTCAGCCTGACCCCCAGCTGTCCTTTTAACAGAAAAGCAACACAGCTCAAACCTGCCTCCTCCCTCCAAAAACAAAAACAAAGACACCTAAGGCCACAAATTTACTTTTGCCAGAATATCCGGTGTTCCCTGGTTTGTGGCAACCGTGTGCATGCCCACTTCGAAAATACAGTATGAAAGCCCCACCACCTCTAAGGATTCTGATAAACCACCTCAGAAGCCAGTTTAGGCAGCAGTGCGTATGGAACCACATTACATTGAAACAGTGTTAAAGCCATTCCAGCTAGTTAAACTAGTTTCTAACTATGTTTAATCAAAATTCCTTACTGCAGGAAAGAAAAGTCTGAATGTAGAGAGAGGCAAAAAGATGCAAAGATAACCACCACAACGACCCAATAGCAAAAGCTCCTGTTTAAAGGTTTTCTTATGCTAAAAAAGGCACACAACCCCTTGTGAACTAGAGACAAAAGCTAGCGGTACTACAGCAATAAACCCAGAAGAAAAAGCCTACCAGAATTACCCAATTGCCTACTGGGAAGGAACAATGAAGTAGACAGGCTGCTCTTGCTCTGTTTTGTTTGCAGGGAAGTGGTCAAATTTAATAGTCAAATTTAGCCACATTAAGAAATATTTAACAAAAGCTACCCCAAGAAACCAGAACAAAACCTGACCTTTGGGTCAAAGGCCAAAGACAGGCCTTTCCATAGCATGTAGCTGAGTGAGTTCAGAGATTGGCAATGAAAGAAAAAAAGCTTTAGACATGTGATGGGAACAAGCTTTGGGATTTATCGAACAGTCACACCAAGCTTCTCCAAAACACGCACTCCCTTTTCTTGGTACTCTTGTCGGGTCATCCAGAAGTTGTCTTTGTCTTTCATGATGTCTGCTAGAACCGCGCCACCCAAAAACACCATGTGCTTTCGACGAGGTGGATCTTCAATTCGGATCTTAAATTTCTAAGAAGAAAAAAAAAAAAAACAAAAAAAAACCCTGTTACTAGGATTCTTGAAACAAAGCCTCTTGAAATAAAATTGTGCTTTCCACCAGAACAATGACATGTAAATCGTTTAGTGAGAAAAACACAACCAAAAACCTGAAGTGCTAGCACAGGGCACTCTGTGAGCTTTCAGCTTGCGCAACCGAAGTAAAATAACTACTTTGCACTGGAAATTAGAGACAGCTATTGACACTTCCCCAAAATTATACCTTCGGTGTATCCACAAAAAGCCCAGAAGTCAGAATACAAAATTAAAGACCACATTTTTACATTTCATGAACACGGAAAAGAGCGAAATACTTGCTAAGCTTTGATGGCTAAAATTATCAGAAGTTACCAGATCACAAAATATTTTAGAATTATACCAAGTTTTAGAAAGGCAGATGGAACAGATTCTAAATTTATACAATCTAGACCAGCGTATTTAATATTATCTTCAATTCTTTGATGTTCAAGCTCTAACTTCAAGAGCAAAAATGCGTACAGTCAAAGCTGTGAGTGCAACTGAGTCATTCTATAAAGATCTTCTGCAGCTATTTAGAATACTGTATTAAGAACTGGGGAAGTTCAGTTCAGCTTAACATCAGAAACTCCACTCAAAGGAATTTCTTTTGTAAATACCTCCTTTCTGAAAAGCACACAGCACTGCTGGCAGATAGAAGGCAACATTACCTCCAAAACACATTTGACTTTTGTCTGCTTATCACAGGAACCCATGAACAAGGAAAATGTATTCCACTTGAGGGTGTGTCAACTCTGATCTCTAAATTCTTTTTTGGGGGTGGGCATTTCACCCACATTACATAGTATGAATCAAAACTTTTGAAAAATAAAAATCACTTTTGCCCAGTTATGACTTTCTGCAACACAAATACTCATTAGCATTGTTCAATTTGTATTACAAGTTGTGCCGTAACATTTAACAGCACGTTTTACATTCAAACTAACCCAAGATTTTAGGAATGACTTGCTGTTAGCATTGACTGGAAGTGGCTTTATGGCACGTCCTTACATGCACAATAGGGGTGTGAAGAACTGAGATGCACCAAGCTTCTGCAAGTTGTGTGGAGTGTGACCAGCAGCTTCAGTCATTTCTGACTACTTGGTTCCCTCTAGTGGGGATTCAGGATAAACCTCTGCCCCACACAAATAAAGCAGTGACTCCATACTTACCGAGAGTTTTTCCACATCTCCTTTCAGAACTCGTTCCAGGTAGAGCTGTTTAAGTTCCCGCTCCAGTCGTGAAGGCAGCCCGGGGTACATGGTGGACCCTCCAGACAGCACAATGTGCTTATAGAATTCAGACCTAACCAAGAAAACAGTCTTTCTAGTGTCATATCATATACTCTGTAGCACAAATAGCTACCTGTTTGTACATGGAAATAAATACAAATCTAAACTGTCACTACACAAACATAAAGCCAGCTTTTGCCCGAGTTTGGCACGCTTGCTCATGCTTTTCCAGACGTCCTGGAAAGCAGCAAAATAAAACCAAAAAAACATTGCAGCTCCAAAATGCAATCCTTGCTTGTTCATACCAAAATAGTCAGGCTTCCAGACAAGCCATGAAGCTTCAAAGAGTCATCTCAGACTGATCCCCAATCCCAGCATATATCCTCCCGTAGCAGCGTGCACATTAACATCTAAAGCAAAAGATGGCATTTCGTTTGAATGCACTTCTCATGTCACCCCTGCACCACGACACAGGAGTTTAAGTGTCCTCCTGCTCTTACCTGGTATCAATGTCAGCAGCTTGGATGGTGTTAAACAGCAGCTCAGCCACACCGACCCCCTCTACGTTGATTAAGTGAGGCTGGAAGAGAGCCTCTGGTGCCTCAAACCGTTCTCCACCAACTTTGATAATTCTGCCATCTGGGAGCTAGTGAAGAGAAAACATATTTCAGAAGACTACTTTTAGCTGCTCAGATACAGAACAAAGCAAGAGGAAGTACTTACATTGTTACCTCATGTTTTAGAACAGGAAACTGTTGCTTATTGTCACCACTGCAAATGTCATTTAGTACTACTGAAACAAGCTATGAATTCTTCAATTCCTATAAAATTATAGATCAGGGACCAGACATATTGATACTGAAGTTCGAAACACTCCTAATACAGCTCCTAACCTTCACTTAAAAGATGATCTTACAACAACAGTAATGCTCCCCTGCAAAGATACCTTGTGTGCTATCACAGCAAGTATCCCCTAAAAGCAAGTTTACCTGTCTTGTTACCAGGTATTGGTCTCAAATGTGTCACAGCTAGACAGATGAAGCTAAAACAGTTCGACATGTTAGAGTATGTCCCCCTTCTCTACAAGTTTTTGTGCTGTAATATCGAATTTTCAAGTATCTACAAGGATGAAAACCAGTACAAAGCTTTATGAAAATCCTGGGAATAAGGAATAAGCTTTTCAAAGTTTTCCCAGAACCAGGTGTGAATCTACAGACTCACGTCTGGGAAGCGGGCTACTACCAAGAAAAACTTACAAGGAATCAATATTAAAGGCTACCTAATTTTATACCTAAGAAATTTAGGACAAGAAAAGTTGTCTCAAAACACTCACCGTGTAGGACTCAACTAGTACTGTGGTCTCTAATGCCAGTTTCTGCTCCTGTTCGATGTTGTATCCCACATAACATAGCTTTTCCTTGATCATGCGAACAGTCTCAAAATCAGCAGAATGGTTGAAAGCATACCCTCGCAGTAAGAGGAGCTAGAGTGAAGAGATTAGAATTGCAGTAAGTGTCCTGTTCGCATTATCAGATGTGCATGTTCAAAAATGTATCTTTTCAACTTTGACTCCCTTTTGGAACAGCAAATTTAGTATTAAATCAAGTCTGTCACAGTGTATCCATTAATAACAGAAATGAAAAACACAGATACAGCATCACTGCAAGTGGGAAATTTTCTTTCTTCACAACTTTCAGTACAATTGTTAGAAAGGGAAGTGAAAGATAACCAAAATAGTTCTTACATTTAGGTCTTCACTTCAGAACACCACACTATTCCACTTAAAGCATAGGATTTGTCAACGCAGAATATTGCTTGTATTTTTTAAAGCAAATAATCTACAAAACATACTGTCTTAATTAATAATTAGGTAAGAATCACTACATTTGCCACACCTTAAAAATGGTCTTTCTGAAAATAGATGAGTAGAACTGACAGAATATGATTTTGTTTTCATTTTACACATCAGGAAAGCCAAATTTGATTTTTTTTTTTCCTTTCCAAATAAGGAATAAAGTCCCTTCCCTTCTTAGACTGCTACTAAAAAAAATGTAAGTGAAGTCTCTGAATAATATCAATCCTATCACATCATTTCGATGAGAAAAAATACAAAGAATACTGGAGTTCTTTATGTAAGTAACATAAAAGTGATGCAGGGAATGCATATAGTGGTTTCTTGCTATCGAGGAGACATGCACCAGTGTGCCACAGCTATCAGCCTCAACTTTAAAAGATTCTTTTCAGCTTACCTTAATGAGGTACCTAGTGATATCCCTCCCAGCAATATCTAACCGTCTGGTGAGATGGGGGAGGGAGAAACCTTCATAAACTGGGCAAATATGAGTCACACCGTCTCCAGAGTCCACAACAACCCCAGTCAACAAACCTAAAAGAATGGGGGAGGCAGGGATGGGCGGAGAAAAAAAGTACACCTTTTATTAGTGCCTCCATAAATAGAGCAGAATAGTTTTATAATTGTCATCTTAACCTTGTAACTATCTTGAAACAACCTCTGCTCTCCCAAGTCATCATTCCGGGAAAAGTAATCACAATTTAAAATTCAGTTATTTCCATTCACCTCGGTTTTAAACAGAAGATTTTGACAGTAACAATGCTTTCTATACATTTTTTAAAGTATTGCCTTGACTCCTGCCTAGGTACTTACAGCTCTACCATTCACCATTTTATCCAGTGTTTTGACATCTTAAATTGCTCTCCAATTAAAGAGAATACGTAAGATCATTAAATGCTTGTTGGGTTACAAATTTCTCCTAAGATCCACCTGTATATGTGCAACCTGATATTAATTTCTCAAATATGAAGAAACTTAGAGCTATTCATGTCACAAATTTATCTTGTTATAATTATTAGGACTATTAGAATTATTATTAATATTATTATTGTTGATCGTGGCTGGTACTCAAAAACAAGACAATGGCTTCATAAGGTCGAGAGTATCTGGACCATACAGCACACATCTACATTTTTCCCCACAGGAACAGCATTAGGCAGAACCAGATCCACTTTCATATTCAAGAAATTAAATCCAGTGAGAAAAAGTTTACCATAAAAGAATCAAATATTAAGGTGCACAAAACTGAGATGTCAGAAGCATGTAGAGCATGCAACTTAAACATGTAGGACGCTGTAAAGGACAACTTTTAAGTTTTCAAAAGCAAGTGTTCTATTTGCATGCCACTTTGTATTTTTATTTTAGAAGGTCTTCAGCTTTCTTTTGGATGACGGTTCAGATTTCAGTTCAGATTTAGAGCAGAGTAGTTTAGAGTAGAGTGGAGTAATTGACCATTATACAGTAAAATACATGTACAATTACAACAGATTTTGAGACCGTATTTGTAAGGTAGTTAAACAGACCTAAAACAAAACGAAACCAAGGAAAATATCTAGAAAAAAAGTAATGGTGCTGTCCGTTGGGACTACAATAACACACTTCACAACAAATAAATCTATAATCCAGGTCTGCAAAAGTGGTTTGGGTTCAACTGCTTTTAATGACTTGTATGGCGGTCCCACCCTTCCAGTATCCTATCACTTTTGCTCTTGGAAACAAACTATGATGACATATTAATGAATACGGATGTTTATTTCCTGCCATGTGATGGTTAAGTACACCAAGTGACCAGTAAACAGATGTGAGAAGTCATGTTATTAGAATTCAATTGCTTGAATATCCTAGATCATAGATGGATTGCAGCCAACGGCAGAATTTCTGTTGAATTCAGTAGATCTGTAATTTTCTTCTCAAACTGACAATCATTTATTCTTGTTTATATACCGAAGAATCAACATTTTCCCAAACTGAAAATAGTGCAAAGTCACCTAGTCGACTGCTTGAAATTCACTTGCAGTAATACTTTTCTTTATCAGAAAATCAAAAGCATGTCATTAAAACCTGGAAGCATGCCAAAGGCTAAGTGACTACACCCTGAAACAATGATACCTTTGATAAACCAGGTTTTTGCATTTACAAGCACGTCTGCACAGTTTGTCCACAAAAATAACCTTTCAGTAGTTCCTCAAAACAAAAAGCAAACCCTTAAGATAGGATTCAGCTTGCTCACATCAGTGTTGAAGTAAGCCCAAGACCCATTAATACCACATTAGAGCTACAGCCTAACAATGCAATTGTAAGTTAAACATTCTTTAAGTTATCTTTGCCTACCTTGAGCATACAAAGTAAGGACAGCCTGAATGGCTACATACACCCCAGAAAACTGGTACGTCTCAAACATAACCTGCAAGATGAAGACAAAAATTAATCTCCAAATAAGGCAAGATTCTTAAAGAAATTTTCATGGATGTTTGAAAACTTTCTATAATTCTGCCTTTTTTTTTCCTAGTCAAAAAGGCCTTCCAAGAAAGTTTATTACACTCATTCTATACAAACATTTGAAACCTACTTGCTTTGTGGCAGTAATAGCACATTCAGTTCTATACCTTACCTGTCCATTCATACCAGATGAATCATATCAAGGAGCTACAACATTTCATATCCTTTTAGCAACAAATGTGAATAGTTTCAAGAAATCCATACTCCAATTTCTGCATTTCTGCAACTAAGCCGTTTTCTAAAGTGCTTAATGAGTGGGAGGCAGTACTTGTAGGCCAGCCAACTACTTCATTACTGAAGTGTGACTTTGGAAGGAAATGTTTGTTAAAGATGGATGCTCTAAGTCTAATGAGGTTCAGATTTTTCTCTTCTTCATATCCAGGTCAACAGTCTTCGTACAATTGCAGACTGCCAAAGACCAAACAGACTCCTACTCGTATCAGTCTAGAATCAGAGCGCTATCACAGACTGTTCTCTGCATCCGGGTCTTCCTCTTCCTTTCTTTAAAGTACAAGTGATGACAAACCTCTAAAATTAGTTCTAGTACAAAACCCACTATAACTGAAAAAGGACAGTTAGAACTACTCAGTTTCTACGTGCAGAACTATGCAGGTTTGCACAGTAACTCATTAAAACATGAAAGGTAATTGCCTGTCTTGTAGGCTAGGCTCCCTTAAACCCTGTATGATTTTCAGTGAAGAAACAGCCTAGGATTAAAGGATGTGCAGTTCATAGGATCTTGTCGGCTTTATAAACAAAAAGAAGGCCAAGTAAACAAATTGAGCTGCACAGCAGTTTCCCCCCTCAAAACGCTTTACCAGGAAAAACCAATGAACTCTGATCGTTTCAGCACATGCAAAGTTTTATTTTTGCTCCTCTGCAGCCTTCTGAGCACTTCCACAACTTCTAGGATTAGAAACTGATTAAATCCTAAGCACTCCCACAGTTCAAGTAAAAGACAGCTAAATATTTTTAAAGTAAAAAGCTGATGCCTGACAATTTTAGAATTCTGAACAATTTGAAGAATTTACTGCTAGAGTAGCATGATTTGAAATGGCTGGCCTATATCAAAACCCTGATCCTCGCAAAGCCATGCTAATTACTTCATAGCTATATCGAGCACAGAGCTGAACCCCTGGGAAGACTGATGCCTCCTTTCTGAGAACATTCCCCGCGAGCACGCCGTATAACAGAAGTCACGCAGAGAGGAACATGGAGGGGGCGAGCTGCTGAGCACCCTGCCATGAGAACACCAGGCTTTGGGTTCTCACAACCCCCCTAGCTGAACAGGGTGATACAAAAGGAAGTTTAATACAGTATCGAGATGCATTGGCTAAGAACCAGCAACACACTGCTGGCTAGCAGCTTCTGTAATCACCACAATTTTGCATATATGCAATACCTTCAGAAACAAGCAGCAGAAATGTCCACGAGAAAAGGAACAGTTGAAAGGAAGCAACTCGGAAAGAGATCCTGTTTGAGTTCTCAACATCTAAAAACAGTACTATTCCTAAGGATAAACCTTTCAAGCAAGCTGAGTGCTTACAAAATGAAAAACCAACACAAGAGAAATTTAAATTATCTTCATATAAAAAACTCAATACTCAAATTTCATTAGTAACTACCTTCACATGGTGTACTGCACTCTGAAAGTCACCCCAAAATCCTTTTGTACATAGCCTATACGCAGGGCTTTGTGGTTTGCTATTCTTATTTCAAGACACCTAGATCTGTTCTGGTTGACTAGAAAAATGCACTGACATGGGGCATTTATGTTAATATATTGAAGATGTAAATACAAAGAAGCACATTCTCCTGAAAAGATTCTTATTCTAGTGAGAGTAGCTTTTGGATTAGCTACTGATGTTCCAATTTGGTCCAGAAAGGAAGAACTAAAAAAGAGGGAAAAAAAATGAAATACTGGAATGGGACTAGAAGTGTCCATGCTAGAGCATCTCTACAGCCACACAATATGCCATGGAAGTCTGGGTGCTCCTGAGGGTACTACAGAATGAGAAT
The DNA here is from genome assembly GCF_964211825.1 of Aythya ferina. Classification (NCBI taxonomy): domain Eukaryota; kingdom Metazoa; phylum Chordata; class Aves; order Anseriformes; family Anatidae; genus Aythya; species Aythya ferina. Next base: position 10,930,095 of record NC_140298.1, read on the forward strand.
GCAGGAGACAAAGAGCAAACACCCTGTTAAGTTGAAGAGTAATCCGCGTCTTGTACATACTGTGAAAGAAGCAGCACTTCTAAAATATGCATTTTACAACATACACGGTCTTGTGAACCGTTGCAGCTATTGGTACGTAGCTGAGTTTGATGGAGGGATGGATGGGGTAGAGAAAAAGAATCAGTGGAAATAGAATGAAATACAGCATATGGAATTATCTACCGTCTTGATAGGGTCCAGATGACTAAGCTGTTCTTATAAAATGCTACTGCAATGTATCCAGAAAAATGCACTAACATTTACTACAGGCTGTAGGAAAAATCTTAATTCAGTTCTCTGCTTCATACTGGGCTAGCCTCCCTGAAAAGGAAGAGTCGCTGTCAAAAAGAAGTGTAAATAGGTTGCAGTTAAAAATTAAATATTCCTAGTTGTCATAATGCTGTGATCCATTAAAAATATTAATAGAAACATTAAACTCCTGTTTAACTCAAGTTTAAATTTATGTAAATGGGTTCTAGTTCTCCCCGATCCTCTGGATGATGGTTAAGTATCCGTGATCTCTGGAGTGGTTTTAGGAAACAAATGGGACAATACAAATGTTTCATCAGACTTCAGAACCCATAGAAGGCTTCTCAATTTATGGTATAAAATTACTCAGTACCAGAATAACTAAAACCCAGACCACTGCATTTAACAGCAAACCAAACAAGAACACTTGTAGGCAGCTGAAAAGCAAAAAAGCCTGAACAGGAAATTCAACCATTCCTGCTGCATGGAGGCAACCCAGAATAATCCGCTATGTTCATCACACCACAGCTGAGACACAGCAGACCGTATTGCTAATGTTGGCTTATGTAGTACTTAGCTAACTGGTCCCTGATGTCCTTAAATGCTAGGAAACCTTCAATTCAGAAACACTAAAATTGTACAGTTTGATTCGTCCACATAAGTTTTTCCAGCTTCGCTTTACTTAGCTGGCTCCTGAGTCATTGAAACAAAAGTGCAAAAATATTCTCTGCCACATTGCAGAAAGCATTGCTATAACTGTGACAACAAATGGATTTTAAAGGCAGGGTCAGTGGGTAATGATAAATTCTTACTGTACTAACTGAGTTGGGGGAAAAAACACATACAACCTTTCATACTCACACTTCTGATACATGGGTAAGGTTTCAGACCTTTAGAACACATTTTTCCTGCCCTACCAGGTAGTTATTTTTAACTGAAAATTTTAATAGAATTTTTGCTAAACCAAATACATGCATTAATTGGAAATACATACGATGCTTGAGGAAAAAAAGCAAAAAATAGGAGATTTTTTGCTCTCTTAAAACACTACTGCTCACCAAAACTGAGTCTTTGTCACACAGTACTAGAGCCAATGTTTAGGTACAGAGCAAGCTGAGGTTTCCCAGTGCAGCACCATGAGATCCAGGATCCAACAACCCAGCTTTCCTTCTCAGAAGGCTTTCATTGGTAATCCCTACTATTAATCACAGCCTAATTAATTGGTTGTCATCACACCTTTGTCTCAACTACTTCCAACAACACTGCTCTGTCTGGCAAGCATCATCTTGTTCAATCCTCAAATCTCTTCTGGCTTACAGAAGTCCAAGTCATTTAAAGTAATTAACATTCATCCAATACCTAGTAATCAAAATATCTTAGATACCTGAAAACAAACATGCACTTCCAATTCTGTGTTTTGTTGGTGATATGGCTTGAGACAAGAAGCTCGGTTATAATTTTCGGATGAGGTAGGACTGTTTGAATTTGACCACAGTAGCCTTTATGACCAAGACCAAAGTTTTGGATAAAAAACAAAAGAACTGCTTTGCCTCAAACAGTTACTGGGTATTGTAAGATTAAAATCTTCTATCCATACTTCTAGGACAGCACATATTAGTTTCTACTAGACAGACATACCTCCACAATCTTCTCTCTATTTTTAGTTGGGTTCATGGGAGGTTCTGTAAGCAGTATTTTACAATTTTTTGTGTCAATATTAAGTTTTTCTGGTCCAAATGTGTAATCCCAGAGGTGCTTCATATCATCCCAGTTCCGAACTATGCCGTTCTCCATTGGATAATTAACTTCCAGCATTGAGCGTAATTCACTTGCTTCATCACCAACCATGAGATCCTGCAAAGTTTTAATAAAGAGACATGTCAGTGTTTGCAAAGTTTTCTAAACAGCAACATCCTCAAAAAAGTAACAGTGAGCTGCTCCAGCCTGTGTCCAACTGTGTTCTTAAACACTGCCTGCGTTTTAGAATCACTTTCAGGTGCTTAGGAGAGAAGTAGAATATATTTCATGTAGTATTTCAATTTGGCTGTTACCCATCCCAAACCTTTTCCAAAATAAACTTTGTTAATTCCACTCTCCAATTAATCTTAAACACACGAATGAAGCCTGCTAAAGCGAGATACTACAAAGACCTTTATAAACATAAAGGTTTCTCCACTGACAACTCCAAAATTCTTTTATCAAGTTCCCATTTCAAAAGGCCAAGATACACAATGGCACAGAAAAGTAGTAGGTGGGATCGGCAGAGTATTTTTCCATGCATGCTGCAAATTTCTGTGCATAATACCAAAAAAGGAATAATGAGTGGTACGTAAGCATACAGAGCAGTAGCAAAAGCAAAAAAGAGATTAGAAGTTCCACGCTATACATTGAAAGAAACAATGGTTTACATATTGCCTATGCCAGTAGGGTGTGAAGAAGAGGCATCTAAATATAAAATACACCCCAGACTGTTCCATGCCAGAAGTCCCAAGCCAAAAACCCCAGTAATGCATTCTTACACAAATGCAACCAACCAATGCATAGTTTGTACAGTCATCTCACACTAATTAAGCAACCTGTTTATTAAAGTTAGTTATGCAAACATTGCACATTCAGATTAGTAGCAATGTATCTTCTCCTTTCCCACGTATTTCCCAGACAAAGTACATCCAATATAACACTATCATTGTTCCCTGTCATATCCCACACTTCCCTAAAGAAGCCTTAACTAAATAGCTCATAGCTAGCCTCTAAGAACATACTTCTAGAGCACTGCTCCCATACTCTTTTCATTGCAAAAAAATGCCACCACAGTTTGCAATTACCGTGGCACCAAGACCTCTGAAGCAAAGGTTATTCAGTCTACTGTTCAACGCCAAGACGCACAATGAAGAAATCCAGTGCCTTTTTTAGAAGCAACTTAAGCAGCTTCTGGTGACCATTAGAAAGGAAGTTCATTGAAAATAATTTAAAACAAACCATTCTTCTTCCACCTCTTCTCCCTGACAAGGCATTTTATTTGTTTTCCCTTGCACAGCAGATCACACTCAGTTGTCTTGACTATACAGAAGACAGAAGTCAAGGCTTTAATATTTAAATCAAATGTACTTCAGTGAAAACATGCTATGAAAACTCCACCAGGTACCACATTACTCCTGAGAATTAAGGCAACAGAAACCCCACCAGTTGGAAAAATCGGAAGCCTTTTTTTGTGCACTGCTCTTTGAGACTTAATGTTCCTGAACAGGATGTAGTCTGGGAAAAGACACTACTCAAATATGCAGTCAAAGTCACACAAAACTTTCATGTCTTGTTAAAACGAAGCTAAAGGGCAGAACAAGAGCACACTAACAAACAACATGCACACTTAGTAGGATCAAGAAGGACAGTACAGCTGTAGTTGCAGAGAGAAACCAGTGTTTCCACCACTTTGGTGTTCAATAATGTCCGTCTAACTGGTATCTGAGGCTTTTCTCAAGCCCTTGGTTTGTAATGTTAAATAAAGCAATTTCTACTGTTAGAGGTACCGAGCTCACATTGACCATAAAGTGTTATTCTTGTACCTTGCAAAACTGCAGGTAACATTTAGAAGCAACACATAAAATATTCTCATTAATTAGTTGCTAGTAAACAAAAGCAATGAACAACATCCAAAATAAGTATGTATTCCAATGTAAGATGTAGAGCAAGACAAAACAATGAGTAACATCAAAAATAGCATAAGAGGTACTAGGTCCCATCAAGCAAAAATGGTAAACAAGCAGCACAGGGGCACCTCACTTACCATCTTTTTGTTATTCTACTTCAACGGGTCAAGAAAGGTGAAGAAAGAAGGTAGAAGTAAGAAAGTCAGAAAAGGCCTAAATGAAATTCTCAAATTATTTTAAGTATACAGCAGAAATAAGCTGAAAAAATGCACGTACAGCTGGAAATTATCTGAGTTAGTGTAGTTATGGCCAAGCTAACATTCTCGGGATCTTGGATTAAAACGTCTCTTTAAAGAAAGCTATTGCTACAAGTCACTGGCATGTCGTGTTTATGCATCTGATGCTGCATTTAAGATCTGCATTTTTCTCATAAATAGGACACTGTGCATAAATATTCTGTAACACTGGAATTTTACCCTGTACAAAATGTTTATCTGAACTGTACAAGACTGCACAAAGCATCTGACCATAACTAGCTCTGGCAAATGCTAAATTTAGATTGCTTTAAATATTCTTCTTTAAATACCCAAGAACTGAAAACAGTAACAAAAAATTCACCTATAAGCAGACCAATATGTTCAGGTATTATGGAACCAATATCCAATGGAAATAAAATCAAGAGATATTTAAACGATGGTAGCTACTTTCAGAACTGAAATAAGCAATCACAAAGTGCAGTAAGAGCAGGGTTTGAAAGCTCTTCCCTACAGCAAGCAATGGAGGCGGGAAGATAGGAAAATTAAAGCCACTGAGAAGCGCTCTAAAATATTTAAAGCATATGTGTACAAACATTGTCCAAAATTATACTAAGGCCATTTTCATGACTAATGAGATTTTTCCTCCTTCAATTAAATTTACATCAAGTCACCTGACATGTCAGAAGCCATACGATAACTATCAGCACCATTAAGGCAAACCTAGTTATTTTGCAAATTGTGTCAGAGGAAAAGTGCTTAGAGTTTCTGGCAGCTCCCTTTACACAGGCAGCACCAAACAGGCTGGTCAGAGCACGGCCTCACTTCAAACCTGGAGAAAAAAAGAGCATCTCCAGGCTGTCTTTGGCAAAAAATAAGCAGAACTGCACACCTGGACTATGGCTCAACAGGTCCCCTAAGTCTGATCTGCCCTAAAACCCTGTCTTAAGTGGTCAAAGCTACATGACAGTGCTGCCTTCCTAAGGTTATTAACTCCCAATACCTGCTTCAAAGATCACTAAATCAGTTAAAACTAGAGAGCAGTATCTATGCTTCTGGTTTTTTAAGTTTAGACGTTGCAATTTCCAGCAAAATAATCCCTGTAATAACTGACCTTTTGTGTTTATGCCCTGAACTGAGGGTAGGAGAAAAGGATATATCCCTGCTACTGAGGCTGTAGCTCTACAGTCACTTCAAAGACAGCAGCAGATGCATAAGGAGGCTGTGACCATGCTCTTTCTAACCAGCTCATGACTCTCTCTTCCATTGTGCTTAACTGCTTCTATGGCCACATAATGAGCCAAAAAAAAAAAACCACACAGGAACTAATGAAGATGAAAATACCTAAATATCAGCATCCCAGTCTGGTCAACTCCTTGGCATCAAGAAAGCTGTCAGTCCTACAATGCATTCCTATAAGTGGTCCTGACTGCTACTCACCCTCAAAAAAATTCACCTTGATGTGAAATGAGAATCCAGAAGGAGAAGATGGACAAAGCAACGTGAAATTGGCAACTCACTAGATGGACAATAACCACTGCTCTGATCAGCTTCCAGACTTTTCACAGCATTTCTGAATTTCACAGGAATGACAGCCTTTCTGAATACGTTTCACAAGTTAAGCAGCTAATCTTCTTGACAGTTTCCCTTACTCAGCTTTAAACTTACACCATAAGATCTTGAAGTGAATGGCTAGATTTAAGTTTTGGCTTAAAACTCATCTGCTAAAATACATTTTAAGAAATCTGCAGAATCTCACAAAGGAAAGTGGTACACACACCTAATAAGTCATCCTACTGGCATATCCAAAGTACCTGCAGCATGGATTTCTCCTCTTGATACAAAATTTTCTTAAGAAAGAGTGACAAGCTATTATAGAGAGATGGGATAAAACAGCTAGGAAGAATGAAGACACACTTTACGCTCTCTAAAATACACCTGTGTGATCCACGCTCAAGTAGAAAAGGGACAACATATGAAAAATTGTGGTTTATTGGTTCTTTTGCAGCTGTCTCATAACAATTACCCACTTTTACCACCTATTTTTCTAATTCAACGCTGACATCTGTAATGATATTGATCTAAGCTATCCAATAATCAGGATGCCAAAACTGGCAGGACAGGCTCTATCAGATCAGCTAGAAAGAAGACATGACTTCATTGATATGATTTTGTAACAGAGAATTTTTTTTGGACTTAAGACTTGTTAATTTCTATATATAGATCCATATATAAAAGCAGTTTGGGAAGGTCTGACATCTTTCGTTCTCTTGAAGTACCAGTACTGCTTTCTGCTGCTTCTAGGCAGCAGCAGCAATCAGATAACTAAGTTCTCCTCGTCAACCACAGGGGTCTGAAAATAAGGAAACAAGGCTGGACAGAAATTTTTCCCCCCTTTACTAAGCCGTTCCTCAGAAGCAACATGGAAAGCAAAAATGAAAGCTTGTGCATGTGTGGTTCTACTGGATCTTCACTGGTTTAAATGGGGGTTTCTACAGTTCTGCACCCTCTTCCGCTTCTTCCTCAAGTTTCTGCTTCTTCTGCTTTGCCATCAAACTAGAGCTTTCACAATTGTCTTAGGAGGCAGTTAAAACTTTACCTGACAAAGAAATTACTCTTTTTCAGCTGCATCAGGTCTCTAAAGCAGCTCACCACATGACTGCACAAGCATTATGGCCAGCACAAGGTGAGAATGTGTGGCTAGAAGCAAGAAAAGAGGGTGTAGGCACAGCAGGGCCAAGATGTTTCCTGAAGTCTGTATTGCAGAAGCAATTACTAACATTTGAAGCGTTTCTCTGTAATTACAAAAGAAAAGTGAGAAATAATGGCTCCTCAAACATAAGAGGAGGATTTCGGAGCAGTGGTTCTCCACCAAAGTAGTAGCCTGAACACAGCCTTTGTTTCTAACTGGTGGTACATTACTTCTGTCAGCAACAAAAAGAAAACAAAAGCAATAGAAACAATGAAATGCAAACACAGCCGAGGTTAAGCACCTCATACAAGATCACAGATGATCACAGCAGAAAGCAAAGTGTACAGAAAGACCTGGACGCTTCATCAGTTCGTTCATAATCTTACAGTACATCTCGGTGACAAGTACCAACCACTTAACCACTTCTGTCTGATACCATGGAATCCTAAAATGGTTTGGGTTAGAAGGAAACTTCAAGATCACCCAAGTTCCAACCCCCCTTCTCCTCCCCCATGGGCAGAGACACCTTCCACCAGCCCAGGTTTCTCAAAGACCCCACCCAACCTGATTTCTGCCTTCTAATCTTGCAATCATTTAGATATTGGCATTTGAAGTCCCTTTTGGCCCAGAACTACCTGAGCCCTACCTGCTGCCTCCTCAGCTGTACTAGCTGAAGGCCTCTGCAGAACTTCACACTATCCTCTTGATTACTTCGTAATACGTGACAGGCTAAAACCCAACACAGAAATTAATCAAGAGATACTGAAACAGCACAAATGAGAATACAGGAACAACCATTTTCAAACATTGTGAGAGCAGTATGTAGGGCACCCGTTAACTTATCTGTTAAACAAATAACAATAAAAATAATTACCTTGATTTCAATGTTTCCCACTTTAGCCGTTGATCTTATAATAGGTCTTCCAACCAAAGCTGGAAAAATGTGCTCTGGAAAATTTGAGCCTGCATAGCCACATTTCACAAACTGAAAAGAAAAACAATTTTATTAGAGCACGCATTACTTTATTAACAGAAACCTGTCTCGGGGCAAAAAAAAAATAAAGTCTCAGGTTTAAGAGCATGTGCCCATACAGGATTTATGTTTTCACATCACTTCTACAGATCTACACATCTGAAATATTTAATAGAGAATTAAAGTATCTTCCAAAATGTTTTCTAAAGCAGATTGTTGGAAACATTACTAAAATGACTACGTACACTGAGAGGTATAAAAGAGTCTAGTGTTCAAATCTGGATTTCCTGCCACACTATAGCAAACTCTCCAGCAAACTGAAACCTACCATTCTGTGATGGAGCACCTTATAACAGCACCCAGTGAGACCCAATTAACTTGCCTTTCCAATTAGCACAAAGATCAGCGTAACAAATTACACGTTAGAAAACACAAAACCTTGTGAACTCAGGTGTTACACTGCAATAAAAAAGGGTTCATCTGGAACCAGCAGAGATGCTTCGTGCAAGTCAGTTTCCTCAGGAGTTTCAAAACTTTCAGGATATATTTTAAGGGAAAAAAAAAAAAAAAAAAGTTTGCAGTTAACACTTCTAAAATGTACAGGCCAGAGGCAAAGTCTCAGCTGATGGTAGCTCGTACTGACCAGGATACCCTGAGAACGTGCTTGCTCCTCAAATACATACAGAAAGAAGTTTCACACTGCTAGGTCCAAAGATACACCGTGCATATGCTAAGAAAACATTAAGGATTAATTGAGCATAAAAAAGTGTATAGTGACTGTACACAGTCCCTAGGGGAAGCTCAGTTGTAAAACAAGAAGTTAGGATTGCCCCAACAAGAAGTTACAAGTTCAGCTAACTGCGATCAGCAAGTTATGCTCCTCAGCCATCCTGCTCTGATGCCTACTGCAGTTCCCATGGCGCAGGCTTCTCTGTTTCTGGTGCACGTTTTATTTACCGTGCTGTAACAACACGACAGAACAAAATCCCGTGGTTCCGAGCCAAACATTAAGCATTTTCACCTACAAAATTACCAAACCATCTAGGTGTAAGAGAGCATCACAGGGTGGAAGGAACCTTGGGAGCTCTCTGGTCCAGCCCTGGGCTCAACCCATGCAGCGCTGAACTCAGACCACGCTGCTCAGAGCTTTGTCCAGCTGGGTGTTGGAAGCCTCCAAGGACAGAAAATTCACAGCCTCCTTGGGTAGAGCTCAAGAGTACAGCTCCTTACAGCCAAGGGAAACTCTGTCATTATGGGTAACTCTAACACGGGAAGTCACTTTCTGTTGTTGCTCTGAATTATTTGTCTTACTGAAGGACAAAGGGCACCCATTTCGGAAAGACATTTATCAAGCCTGTTCTGGAAAGAGCCAAGAAACATTGTAGTGAAACTTGGGCTACTAAGGTGGGGAGGGAATACTTTGCTTTCGTGCCCCTCATTTTTCACAGCTCAGAAATTGTTCTCTCCATTGGCAGAACTGTTTTAAGTACCTAAAGAAAGACACTGTGTATAAAACTCATTTCACTCAGTCGACTTCAATCCATGTTCTGCAAAGAGGCAAGTACTTATCGACTCCCTGCCTTGCGTTCAGGCCCAAAGTACCTAGGAGTCACACAGATCTTATCTGTGTATTCAGGAATGCAGCGCTGCTAAGCAAAGAGTAGCCACAAGCATTTTTGGATCACGCTACCTGAACACGCCACAAGTCTTTACCAGAAGTTTTACACCACAGGAAACATTTGAGACGTTTTGAAGGACTGAGCTGACTGCAAATAAAGGTGTACAGATTCTTAAAAATAAATAAATAAGGAAACACACACACACCCCTCCCTTTCAGACTTACTGCTTTCAGTCATGCAATTTTAGTTGCTACTACAACGTTTAGTCGCTACTACAAGGTGCTTGTTACAGACTAGAACTTGGTTGTACAGCAGAACCTGGCCAAACGTGAATGAAGTTCTACAAAACAGCCCTTATAATCCCATCTTCTATCTTACGGTTTCACAGATTATTCTGAGTATAGCCATAAACACCTAAACCTTCACACCCATGCAGCTGTTATCTGGTTTTCCTCTTTTCTCCCCTCCCCCAGAATGAAGTAACTTCCCTACCAGTCATCAGCAACCGCGCTGGTGAACAGAAGGAACAGAACCAGCACCACCTAAATGAAGCTTTACAACTCCAGCCATCAGAGCACCCCTCAAGGAGCTTCAAGACACCCACCTGCAGCTCCTGCTGGCCAGGCAAATAAACCCTGAGGTTTATGCAGCAGTTGTGATGCACAACCAAAGTAAGTGCAAGTTGATTAACCTTAAAAGTACCTCTGGTAACCACATCCAACTACAGTGAGCTAGAAAACACTGACCTGCAGAAGCACTGTTCTGAGTTCCTACTATCCAAACAGCATTTTTAACTTCCAGCCCTGTTCTATGCCAAGTCCTCTAGGCCTTGACACACCTTCCCGGGATGCTGCATAATAGTAGGATATCAGCAATTAACAAATCCTACAACCAGATTTAGTCTATGCAACACAAGATGAGCAAGGCTAAGCTTAGACTTCTACTAATTCCTCCCTACCTCTTTCAGGTTGGAACTGAGAGTCTTTAAATGACATTTTTACTAAGTCTGGTAAGCTCTGTATAGTGTTTACCAAATCAAAGGGGCAAAATTTTCTCTCTCTTCCTTCCCTTCAATTTTTGCCCCCCTCCCCAGGCTCCATGAATATTTAGTGAAGATGAGAACAAGGCAGCCTTGTACGTCAGCATCCCCATCAATGAGAGCATTCTCAGTGTAGTATCCTGCCTGTCACGACACTGGATATTCAGCTGGTTCAGGAGGTTGATGATGACGTAGCGTTAGATGCTATGGCTGAGGAACCAGGCTTGACAAAAGTACCGAGAGATAACTGACAGGTAAAAGCATCTTAGAAACAAAACTGTATCCATATCATAGATCCTGGACTGTTTTGGATTTTTGAAGGAGAGTAAGAAACGTAAGACATTTATCTCTCCCTTACAAATGATCCTCCAAAATACTTAACTAAACATTATAAAATTGTTTGGAATATAATCACCTTCTCTTTTCTGGTGCCAGACATTAAACGCTCACTGCTCTTTCCACCCTCTGTTTGAAGCCCTTCATTGAAATTTAAGAACAGTGCACTTATTCCTCTGCCACCCATTATCTGCACACCCCTTGTGACAATTATCAAATAATTTCAGGACAATGCTTAGCGTACACCACGGCTCTAACAATAACATCACCACTCAATGAATTTATGCATTGCTGCAAGGAAGCCAAGAGTTCAACATCATTCATTTTTTGCAAGTGTTTGCTATACATTCAAAATGTTTTAAGAATAGCTGCTTCGTTTGCCTGTCTGCAAGACCACGTATGTAAAAGATTTTACCATATATAGTTTCTTCTCCATTGCACTGTGGTTTATACTGACTCTTTCACTTCCTACTGAGTCATCAAACAGTAAGAACTTGTACGTATAAGTATTCTTTCGAACTGAAAGAATGAGGAAGCTCACAGACACGTCACGTGACAAGCTCTAAAATGAGTATTGATATTCTCATTAGATATCTGTGCTTGACTCCTTCTATTGATGCAATTCTCAAGCAAAACCCCTAAATATTATCAGGAAAAGTTGACAGGCCTTATCGCTTGTCCTGTAACAAAAAGAATGCCCACTTCTAGTGCTTTGGTACTTAAGATGCCATTGCCAGCCTCTCTCCTACACGTGTTGCAAGAACTTCCTTCTAGTCACCTCTTCCTCAAAGCAGCGAGATACATTTAAAGTCATATTTCAGCATAACAAGAATTTTTCAAAGACAGGTCTATGGTAAAAATAGAGAATAGAAAACTCACTCAGGTGTAGTTTTAATGTAATATTTTTGGCACTTAATTTTAATCATGGCTTATCTCAGTGTATCAGAAATCCTTTTGATATAAAGCAGCTCTTCTTTGTCACAGAGAAAAATGGTTATTATAAGAAGCATTTTGACAATATAGGACAAACTTCATTTTCTCAATACAGCTGAGGTTTCCAAGATTTACTGATGTGAAGAACAGAATTTTCTTCTAGTTTAATTCTCCCAATTTGACCTAAATATTTCTACTTGACTTATTTAACAATAATTATACCCTGATACTTTGTTCTTGCACGCAGCTATCTCTGGGACCAGGCTACGTCCACATGTGTGCGGTTCTGCTTGGAGGCAAAACACAACCCAAAGCAACAGAAGCTGAAATGACACAGGCCCCTCCTCTTTGGCACCCTCGCAGCAGCACAAAGGTATCTTACACTGTTGTAGTTATTTATATCCATCTGCTTCAGTTCAGAGGGGGAAAAATGCATCGTCTGCCTCTTGATTTATAAACTGATGCAGAGCTGTTACACTGTACAAAGCCTGTGTTCCAAACTTACCTTGGGAAACAGTGTAAAAATAATTGTTTCTACCCTTGGCTCATGCCTTCCTGGGACTAGCTACAGTGCAGGGCTGTTGTCACTAGCTATACCCAAAACATTTTACAGTTTGGTGATTTACTGCTATTTAGAGGGCAATCCTAAGGGATGAAGTCCTAAAATTTTATTTGAGTATGGGCCTCTCGGAATCAAGCCTGACAAGAAACACATTAAAATATCTAAAAAAAAAAATAGAAATACCCATACCACACAGAAAAAAAAATCCACCAGCTTCCACGTTCATTTGTAAAAAGGAAGTGTCTTATTTTTCTTTCCTTTTTCTAACTGATATTGTAAGAAGTACCCAGAGGCCCTAGACCTCAGCCCCGTTAAGGATAATTTTTCCTAGAAGGGGAAACATGAGAAGGCAGGGGAGCTGTCAAACCCTGTCAGCTGTGTGGTTCTTCTTTCCAACCATTTCAGATGCTAACTGCAAAGCGTGAATCAGGAGGCCGAATCCTTAACAACATCACCCTTTGTCTCCACTATTCCACCCTGGCTTTTGAATATTTCTTTTCCTCCTTTATCCTAAGCGGTTGCCAAGCATATACCCGGCCATCCCGGGGCCGCCAGCGTGCCGGCGGCGTTGTTAGCCCAACGGGCACCGTTTCTTTAACGGGGGGAACCTTGCCCGCCGAACAAAGCTCCCGAGAGGGATCTCCACGCCCAGCACCTTATCGCCTGCCTCGCAAATGGTACCTCCCGCACTTCCTGCCCAGGCGCCCCGCAGCCTGACAAAAGGCCGGCTTCCTGCCGCCTCCCGGGGAGGTGCTGGGCACCCCGCGACCCTCCCGGGGCCCTCCCGGTTACCGGCTCCCAGCGGGCGGCCCCGCAGCCCCCGCGGCCCATTCATTCCCACCGCGTCCCCTCCCGAGGCCAGGCCCCGCGCTCGGCCTCCCCAGCCCCACAGGGCCCGCTGCAAGCCGGCCGGGCCGGCGCCCTTCTCCTTCCTTCCTCCCTCCCTTCCTCCTCCTCCTCCTCCTTCCCGTCCCACCCGACCTCCAGCCGCTCTCCCGGTACCGGCGCCGCCGCCGCCGCCACTCACCCCGGTGCCGTTGTCGCACACCACCACCTTCCTGCCCAGCGTGTCCATCCCTGCTGCCGCGCCGCCCAACGGCCCAACCGCCGCCCAACCGCCGCCCAACGGCCGCTACCCGGCACCGGGACACCACCGGGACCCCCCCTCCCGCCGCCGCCCGCCGCCCCCGCCGCGCACGCCGGAAGCCGTCAGCGCCCCGCCGCCGCCCAATCACGCGCCCGCCGCCCCGCCCGCCCCGCGCGCCCCGCCCCGCCCCGGTTGCCATGGCGGCGGGCGGCCGGCAGGGGGAGCCGGGCCGTAATGGCGGCCGTGCCCGCCCCGCCCCGCCCTGCCGCCGCCACCCCCCCACAGGCAGCCTGCGGGGTGCCGGGGGCGTTGTGTCCTGCCAGGGTTCGCAAATAATAAACAAGAAATAAAGCAACAATGTCCCTGCTTTGCCTCTGGTGGCCACCAGATCCCCCCTCACACCAATGTCACCACTAAACCGTGTCCCCAAGCACCACATCCAACCTTCTCTTGAACACCCTCAGGGACGGTGACGCCACCACCTCCCCGGGCAACCCGTCCCAACGCCTGGCTGCTCCTTCTGAGGAGAAATGTCTCCTCATCGCCAGCCTAACACTCAAGAAATCAGCAGCAGGCCCGCGCTTGCTCTGGTGTTGCTGCACCCCAAGCACTGTGCTCACTTTGGGGCCCCTCGCTACAAAAAGGACATCGATGCCCTGCAGCGTGTCCAGAGCAGGGCTACGGAGCTGATGAAGGGCCTGGAGCACAAGGCCTGTGGGGAACGGCTGAGGGAGCTGGGGGTGCTTAGTCTCAAGAAGAGGAGGCTCAGGGCAGACCTCATTGCTCTCTGCAGCTACCTGAAAGGAAGGTGTGGGGAGCTGGAGTCGGCCTCTGCTCACAGGTACCCAGTGATAGGACTAGAGGGAATGGCCTCAAGTTGCACCAGGGGAGGTTTAGGTTGGAAATTAGGAGACATTTCTTACCAAAAAGAGCAGTCAGGCATTGGGACCAGGTTGCCCAGGGAACTGGTAGAGTCACCGTCCCTGGAGGTGTTCAAGGAAATGTTGCATGTGGTGCTTAGGGACATGGTTTAGTGGTGACATTGGTAGTAGGGTCATGGTTGGACCAGATACCTTGAAGGTCCTTTCCAATCTTAATGATTCTGTGATCCCCTGAACAGCAGCATGCTATAATTAGACAGAGACAACAAAAGCACACACGTTTTCTGTATACTTACGCATCCAAGTCACACACGAATAATAGTTCTGATTTTTTGGCATGCTTTGAAATGTTAAAAAAAAAATAGCAGAATGTGTGCCTTTTTATCGTGCTTTAATTGCATTCACACATTAAGAGTGATGCGAAGGCAAGGCACCACCTCATCGGACAAGGAGGCAATCCGAAGGAACGTGGGCCAATCCTGCATGCTGCAGCCATCACGGAAGGACTTCTGGTCATTCTGGAGCCTAGCAGCTGCACCTGGGTATGTCTTGCACTCTAGTATAAATAAGCTTAGCCTTAATATTTTCCATTTTTCACTGCATGATGTTTTAATATTTTTTAAAGTGAAGGTTTTATATTGTTGGCTGGAGTCAAATATGTTAAGCAATTGCTTTAAAAGCCTGTTCTTCGTCCAGAAAAAGTAGTTAATCCGTGTATCTGAAGTCACTCAGCTCATTGAACCCAGCAAAGAGGGCTTGGGTATGGTGAGCTTGCCTGCACACAGCTGTTAGACTTGCTGTGTAATTTTGGACACATCGCATAACCGGCCCAAGTCTCAGTTTCAGTAAGCTGGACATGTACTGTGCCGTATCGTTCTAATGGTCATGAGCAAAGCCCCTGAGCTCTGGGAATGAGAGATGTTTCAGTTTGGGTTTTAATCACTTGTTGGTCTGCCAGAATGCTTCCGCAGTGCTTCCTCATGTGGAGCAATGGCAAAGTGCGCTCTGCTTGGAGGTAAATTAGAGTTTAATCTGAGAGACCTGAAGAAAAAGGATGAACAAACAATGCATTTTCTAACTTGTCTGAGATCACTAGATCTCTGTAAGTATGTTTATGAGTTTAATTTTGTTACATTAATATACACCCCCCATAACTTTTACTATGTGAGACGTTTCCTGCCAGGGATTTAGACTATTAGTTCAATAAAAGCCTGCATTACAAGGGGTTAGGTGAAGAACCACAGTCAGAAATCACAGTGTAATTAAAGTCACTCAAGAAATAGTGACACTGAAGTCTGCCAATGACTGCAGAATATATGATTAATTTGCTGCTTCTTGCATAACATATAAGATTAGGCATCAAAAGGATGCAAGTTCTGCACCAGAAATAGGCCTGTTAAGGAGGAACTTGTGTATTGCACAGCGTAGTCATTAACTAACGCTGTTCTTGCTACCAACTCTTACTGGCAGTTGCTGGATAGCCTTAAAAGGTTTTGGTGTTTTATTAAAGGTCATGCACAATGCAGGAGAGGAAATATAACGTGGTTTGAACGGAAATCTATTTAAAAACTTACTTCACCCAGTTTAGTTGAGCTGAGCTCTTACTTAATGTCCAAAAGCAAAAAAGAAAACGTGAAGTCTGTAAGGAAGAAAGTGTCAGCTCCTAGTTTGTAGCAGGGAGAGAAGTTGTACTGTGGTCTGTATGTGTCAGTGCCACTTGCTGCAAGCAGGGCAATGGAGAATGTCTTCTCCATGCCAGTGGATGCCAGTGCATCAGTGGGGCACGAGATCCATTGTCTGCATGAGTGGCACTGAGGAACACCACACCATCCCGGAGATGCTTCACAGCGTTGGTACTTGTGAAGTGCTTGCCCTGTGCTAATAGTACAATGTATTCACAAATAAATCGTAGTAAGAGAGATTTAATTTAACTAGATAGATCCAAACTGTACAGGGATTGGTATTTCTTTTGTAGGTTAGTCACGCAAAGTCTTGAAGGGGAAAGCTTAAAAATCAGTGAATTGATGAGTGCAAATATAGGGCACTATATACATTTGAATTGTCCTCTTTGTGCATACATTGCATGTTTTCCATACTGTGTGTATTCTAGTTCGTTAAACTTGCTTAGAAGATTGTAAAGAAACAAATAAAATAAAATAAAATAATATATATATATATTTCCATTTTCAGAGTAAATTTTAAATGTATTTCATGACTTTGTTTTCTTGCAGTAACTTGTAAAGTAACCTTTGTATAATATTGTGTAAATGAACAACTTCTCTTGCAAGGAGCTAGTGCCCACTAGCTGTTCTTGTAAAGCCGTGGAGAGACCTACACACCATTTCCTGCTGGGAGGTGGTGCAGTTACTTGCTGTGACTTTTGCAAGAGAGCAAGGCTTTGTGATAAAAGATAATAAAAGTATAATGACTAAGTGGAGTGCTGAAGTTTTTGAGATAAAGTACTGCATCTATCTCATACTGAGCTGAATGGATTTTTATGAAATTGCCAATTTAGTAATCTGTGTTTATCCAAATGTGCAGGCATAGAGAAACCGCATGAACAGAGGCAGGAAATGCTCAGAACAGACAGGGGAAAAGGGTTTTGGGGACACCCAGAGCTCTGCTCGGTATAGCAGGGAAGAGAGGGTCTGGGAGGAACAGAAGACATCTCCTTAGTGTCTGATCAGCCTGAGAAGAGTTCTTCTTTAAACGAAGTGGCAGCCTGGAGCGTATGAAAGCAGAGGAAATGGTGTGTTTCTAGTCCCACTTTCACTTCTAACTGAGCCGGCTCGGTGTAGGTGTACAGGAGGTGCTGATGCCAGCTCTGTGCAGGCTGGGGAACCCGAGGCCCTTTCCTGTGTATTTGAGGCAGGTTCCGGTGTTGTTTTGGCAGAGCAGGGGAAAGACACCCCACCCAAGTGTTGGCATTAATCCTTTTCTCTTCATTAATTGGTTTTGTTTCCTACTGAGGCATTTGACCTTTGCCTCAGAATTATTTCATTGCTCTATCAAAATTTAAAAATGAGATTCAAAGAAAGCATGTCTTAGAATTGACTAAACGCTGAGTATTATTTGTTGGATTTATGAACTAGTGGAGGCAGTAAGTCAGAAATATTCAGGAAGTCAGAATGCTTCCAGATCGGTTATGGGTTAAAGGGCAGATTAGCTCATTAGCATTAAGGCACCCTGACTTTTACCAAATCTTGAATATCTAACTCTCCTTGTTATCAAAACCAAGCTTGCTCAGGTGTCCTGCACAGGATACATTTCCTGCTCAGAAAAGGCAGCTCAGGTGTCAGGCTGTGTAAAAAGAGAGTGCTCAGCAGGCCTGGGTTTGTGTGCAGGACAAAAGGCACCGGATTCTCCTCCCTGTTAGCAACACCCATTCTGAGTCATGCGTGCTGGAAACAGTGGAACAGTTGCAGAATGTCTTCACCTCGATCATATGATCCCGTGTAGGTAACACTGGGCTTGGTAAGCGGGGGTTTTGGACGTAGAATTAAAATATGTTGAGCACAGGTTTTTTTTTGGTGGGCATTTTTCAATAATATTTCTTCCAAATATAGAGAAAACATTGTGCCTCTTTAGTATCACAGAATTACAGAGTGCAAACTCTTATTTTTGTTGATTTGTTTCCAGATAAACAAAAGAACACATTATAAAGGTCATGTTTTTGTTTCTTTTTTAATTCAGTTTAATTCAATTCCATGTAGTATCTCTAGCCTGTTTGGCATCTGCCATTCAAAATTCTTGAAAGACAACTACAACCAAAGTTATATCATTCAGACATTGCAAATCATAATTAATTTTGATCACGATACATGAGATGATGCCTTGTCACAAAGGCCCAGATCCCTGTAAGGCACATACTTCCATTCATTTCACTGAAAGCTAGGGGCCATGGATGGCTTTATGACAGAGCAAACCTGTTTTTTTTTTCAGCTATGGCTTCTTTTTGAAGCACTTTAAGTTCTTGTGGCCTAAACCAAAGCACTGAAATGTGTGGACGAGGTGTCCTGGGCATCGGAAATCACAGCAAGCCTCTGGATGCTCTGAGCTCTACTCCCCATCACCCTAAATGTTCAGCAGTAGTTTTGGCACGTGCAGTGGATACAAACTTGAGTTCTCCTCTATGTCCTTGGTAATGTTTTATGGACATTTTGCAGAGCATCCAAATACCAAACAATGGACATTCAGACGTTTGGGAATCTGATTTGCAAAGATTTGGAGTTCTCTTCATACCAGCTGAAGCCAATGAAACCACCTTCCGAGAACTGGGTACCAGATATTAAAGTCTGGCAGGCAAAGCTGGCTTATCCAAAATTAAATGCCACCTCTGAAAATGTAATTTTAAGTGATTATCACATAGGGGATGTCCGAGACGGAGCCCAGACCAGACCCTATATCATCTGATGCAACCACAGTGCTGACTTTTGAATAGTGACTTTATCAAAAATTAATGGCGTTTTCAAAACTTATCCAAAGCATATGCAGAGCCATGTTTTGACATAATTTTGTGGTGATAGATTTCTGATTACTGAAGTCTATTTACACCTCAAATTAAAAAAAAAAAAAAAAAAGAGAGAGATTTCAAATCAATTCATTCCTCACTGCTGTGGAGTTCACCCCCATAACAGTAAAGGTTACTTTTAACAAGTAACAGGTAACCTTTTTAATTGCTTTTTTACCATTTTTCTAAATTTTTAGTTCAGTTTTTATAGGATACTTTTACACAGATATATGCTTGGTCCCATTAAAAACATGCCAATGCAATGCTGCTGTTTAGAAGGAAAATATTGCCACATGCTGTTGGTTTTTAAGAGTAGCCCCTATTATATTCTTCTTAAAAGCAAGACTTAGAAAAGAAAAAAAAAGTCAGAGAACATGACACCTGAGGTAGCAGTACTTCATGGGGTTTATTTAATTAGACTGCATTTGCTTGCACTAACGACTTCAGGAACAAAATGAAGTCACTGGTAATCAAGCTAGCCTCCATTTGTGCACAAATATATGTGAAAATAAGGATATTAAATTTGCAATCGGAAGTTGTTGTCAGCAAACCCATTGCTGGGTTTGATCTGTAGATGCTAGACTGATCTGTAATGATTATGATGTACTCAACAGCTCATATATATATTTTTTTTTGTAGAGATGACATCCTGCAGCATTCCACAGGTATCAGCAATTCAAGAACCAGCGTGGATTTTAGGAGGTATGTGTGAGTCTAACTCCACATGAGGGTGATGGCAAGGGCAAGGAAAGGTAGCATGGAAGTGTGTTAAATTAATCTGTTATTTCAATTAATTTCAGGGGTAAAAAAAAAAAAAAAAAGACATTCCATGCATAGTGTGAATTAGAAATTGATGACTTGCAGTGACTGAAGCAAGATGAGGTATGTCCTGAAATTTCAGAGCTGACTATATCATGGAAGTAGGATGTGAGGGCAGACTGCCAGGTGCTTGGTAACTAGGCCACGTGTGAGAATATCGGAGAGATTAAATCCTGACTCCTGCATCACTTGGAAACAGCATACAAGAGGTTAGGAGATGGAAACATCTGTATGCTGGCTTCCTGGTCCGTGGGATGCAGGAAAGCCTGCTGTGCTACTGTGCTGCAGGGTCTTTCAAGCTCCCCTTCCTCACAGTGCTTGTTCTGTCCTTGGAGAGCTTTACGCAGTGCTTTGAAGACCAGGCAGGTTTGACCAAAGGAGAGACATTTTATAACGAGATGCAGTCTCCTTCATTAAATACCTTTTCCAGAAGGCATAAGATTTGTCATGTGATATTGCTACGTGGCTTGAATTGCACTTTTCATTTGTTTTTGAAAAACTTAGCTTTCTTAGCTTTCTAAAACCCTGTTGTTTTTAACAAAGACCAAACTGATTTTAAAAATTAGGATGGATTTCTCAGAAATGCTGGACATTTGCAAAGTTGATTGATTTATATGCAGCGCAGATGCTCAGCAGATTCACTTTTTTACCAAACTCCATTTAGTGATAAGAACTTTATTACATGTAAGCAACCCAAGACCTGTTTCAAAAATAATGTTTGTTTGATTGGTTTTTGGGTTTTGCTTGTTTATCTTCTGCTTACTGCCATGGCACAAGAGAACTAATTTGTTCGGTGTTGAGGTGGGAACTAGTGAGTGATACCCTTGAAATTCCTCACTGCAGGCCTCTGGAAGCTACCTTGGTTGGATGAAAGCTAAAACTTACTAAGATTGAGAATGAAAATGAGGAAATAGCTAAAATAAGTGGATGCTCCACTAGCCTAAAATAAGGAAAAGCTTTCTTCTGTTCATACACTGAAAAATATCTGAAACTTTCAATGAGCAATTTAGCAGAGATTATTTGCCCTACATTTCAAATGAAATACGGCAAAACAGATGGGGAAGGAAAGGAAATAAAGGCATTTATTTTTTGTAAATTTCAGGTGAAAATGAGTGTAGCCAAAACTTTTGTCTGAAAATTGTTCTGCTTCCTTACAAGGAGAATATCAAGGTTTCAGGCTAGAAACTAACACAGTCAGGCACATTTCCTTTGATTCCAGTAGCCAGGCTCATGGAAAGAAAGTCTCAGATGTGAATAAAAGGCTGCAAGTTTTTAGCCTAATTGATTAGAAGCAAAGAAGCAAAGATCAGACATCTGAAGTGTGCAAAGCATAAGTCTGTCCTCTAATTTCTTAATTTCAGGGGTTTTCATGCCACTTGAATGTAAGGTTAGGATTAATCATTGGGAAAAAAAAAATGCAACCTTTCTGTCTTTAATCTTTCTTCCTTTAATCAGCAGTTTGCAAGCACTGTAACATGTTTCAGATGTTGGTAATTCATTTTTATCTGCCAGTTGGTGAACGTGTATCATAAAATGGAGAGGTCCATCTTTTGAAACACAGCATAGTGAAACACAGCGTGGTGCTGCCTGAGGAGGAAATCATCTCTTTTTTTTTTTTTTTGATTTTCATTAGATCTAATAGCTATGGATGTCCGTGGAAGTGTAACGGTTGGTAAGTTATATTGCCAACATATTGCACAGCTGCTCTACGTCCTGTAGCTCATGTAAATCTTTGTGACTGATTGGTTTTGAAGAAACATGCTTTCTTTGTAGAATTAGCCTTACAGACAAAGGAGTTGTAGGAGAAGCTCCTTGATCAGGTTACTAATATGCCAGTGAGTGACTAGGGATTTAAGACAGGAGGTGGCAGCCTTGAGCAGCGACTCACTGCTGTCTCTGCTGAGTTAAGCTCAGATCTGAACTGTAATAAGGAGGTAGGCACAAATAAATCGGGATCTGGCTCCTTTCACTAAAACGTTGCAATGACAAGCTGCTTAGATATTGAAGACAGCAACAACTAGCTTTGTGCTTTGTGTCTAGTAATTACAAATGTAGCTAAGTTATTATATGGCTATAATGTTGGTGTTGTAGGAGTTTTCTGAGATTTCTTTATATTTGTATCAATATCTGCAGAGGGAAAGACTGTAACACAGAGAAGCAGAATAGAATCTATCCCATTTTCCTCTGGGTTTGTTTCTTCTTACTAGGAAAATCATTTTGCAACATAAAATACTGTCTCATTTTATTTCAAAATAGGTGTATCTAATGCTGGTGCTCCTGTAGGAAGGTTGGGTGTTTCTCCATTGCTCCTTGGTGGCCAGAAGCAGATAGTAAGACACTTCTGTCTCTCTCATGAACTACCACAAAGTAATGGCAAATGAACCTACTCTTATTAAAAAATGTCACTGGCTGAATTTTTCTAATCCACAAGACAGTGCAAAACCTTGCAATTACCCTGTCTCAGCAGAGTGGGGATCTGGATGACATCATTGTTTTTTCCCTGTGAATGAAAAAGCTTAGCTGGAAAAAGACAGAAAAAGATCAAGTGAATCACGGTAGCTACATGCAACATCCCATTTTTAATCTTTGAATAATCTTGAAGGGGCCCACTCACTGGGATGATCAAAACATAGCCAGGAGAGTTCTGCAACATTGCTTTTTCCCAGTGGGTATTAACTGTAGGATTTTTAACTTGTAAATTTTACTGTAAAATTTGTGCATCTCTTGATTGATTTTTTCCCCAGAGTCCCACACTTTAAAAATATGTATTTTTGACAAAATATCCATTTATAGTTTTATTCATTCCGATGCACATGAAAAGTCTTCCTTCAAATGTTTACATGTAGCAGAAATTACACTCAAAATCCTTCAAATAGGATCCGTTGTGACTCTGTTCTGCATAGAAGGCATACGTTTGTGCAAGCCTTGATCCATGACAGAACTACACAACTCATTTCCTAAGCTTGTTTTTTGTCACAGCCTATAGACAAAAAGTCTTTTTATTATTTTTTTAATATATTTTTTTATTTTATTTCCCCTGTGGCCGGAATCCTTCAGTTAGACTGTGCATGCACCAATCTGCCTGCTCCCCACAGAGACAGTAGTCTACCTGGACGGATGTAAATGCAAGACTGGGTTTTCTGTGATACTGCAGTCCTGTTAGACGTAGCAGACATTGTCGTGAAACCTTTTGTGTAATCTTTTCATTAAACAAACATTTTGGTGAGTTTGCATAAGCAGTCGCCTAGCCATGGCTTCCACACAGCCTTTTAATAACTAGCAGGGTGTGGTGATGAAATTTCCTCAGAGGCTTTTCTTCCATCTGACTACCAAAGAGTAATTTATTCCTCACTTAACATCATTTGCTTGTTTTGCTTCTTCAGCCTCCTTCATCTGTAGGAGATAGATCAGTGAGTTAATAGCTGTTTTTCTAGTGCAAAAGTGAGGGGGGTGATTCGTTGATTTATTCCCTAAAGAAATAAGGATTATGTGATCATACTCTGCCTATGCCAACACTCAGCACTAATAACACGGAACCCCCTTGGCCATTTCACTTAAGTATGAAAGACAGAGGGCTCCAGTCTTGCAGCACATGAAATTGATAAATTTTATGAAAACAGGGAGCTGGGAGGAGGGAAGAGATCCTGCTACTAACTTCAAGAGAAAGAAAGTTTGTAGTGTGAGCTCATTTCTTACTTGCCAACTGAAAAATTATTCAAGCTCTCCCAGAGCAGCTGTTCTGGGTATGTCTTTAAACTAAACTTTTTAATTTTTACTCCTTCACAGTCATGTTTCTGGGGCTGGAGAATATACCAAGATTTTGCTCTATGAAAAAGTGCAATAAACGTGAACCTTATAATGTCTGTGGTGCAAGAGAAATATGGTTTCCTTTTAAAAAAAATAATGTTTTAGACTACTAAGGACTCAATGAACAGAGAGAAAAAGACTGACTCATACACGTATATAAACCAATGTCAGTAGGCAGGATCACATTTTAAATTAGGCCACTTGAGTAAATGGTTTCGTACACTGAGAAAAATCATAGGTGGATGGAAGAGGTGTATTTAAACTACACAATGGTTTGGGGCACTAAGGAGATCTACTCTGAGTATGGAAAGAAGTCCTCACTAAATATACACCAAAGATTTGAAGAGGAAGGAGTAGCTGGAATATAAGGGATAATCTTGGACTGTGAATGGCTCAAGCAGGTATTTAGGGAACCCTAACTCTCTGCGTGGTAGGAAAGTTTAAGAGAAATGAGCAAGTACATCCATGAGCAATGGAACCAGTGAAGCCTGATTTCTGATAGATTCGTGTCCCATACCGGATTCTGTTATATTTAGTCAGATGCAAGTTTTGATCCATGGTTTTCCCCTGGCCTGGATGCTCTCTATGTCTGTCCTAGCTGGATTGTCTTGTGTCTGACAAGCATGGGGCTTTTGCTGCATCCTTTCCCATGGCTGGAGGTGAATTTGGATCTCTTCTTCCTAGCTGGTTGCTTATTTCTGCTAAACTTGCAACAAACTTCTATCTTGAAGTCTGTGTTACGCTTTCAAATTTATTTGAAAAGCAGGCGCTGGATTCAAAAGCTATTTGAAGAGGAAGTGAAGACAGCAGAATAGGCGCTCGCACAAAATGATGCTGTAAGCCTTTTTTCCTTAGGAAATCGGAACAGTTACAGAAGGCACTTCCCTAGATATGGCAGTTTCCAGCACTGGCAAGGTCACCTCATACAGACAGAGCATAGACATGGAAGCAGCACTGAAGCCTGTTTTCACTTTGTGGCCCAAGAAGTTGTTTCATAGGGAGCTGGCATACAAGTTTATAGCATTGTACTCTTGTGGTGGGTTTGGTGGAGTTTTTTTCTTTTTTTCTTTTTTGTTGTTTTGTTTTAAACTTGATTTTTTCTAGGTGAAAATATGCATAGTTCAAATTCCAGATTTGCTCTAAATCTATGTATAGATTAATTTTTTGTTAGGCTGGCATTACTGATGCGATTTATTCTGCTTAACCTGTTGTCATTCCAATATATATTTCCTTTTCTGTGAGAGAGTTGCAGGTATGTATGGGAAAACAAAATCCAGTAACAGGTGCATAAAACAATCTACCTAAGCATGCATCTAGATCAATTTTAATAGGCACATTTTGTAAACTGGAGCAATTTTCTCTAATTCTTATCAGCATCTTTATCAATTCTTCATTCCAGTAGGTCAAAACTCCATTGTTTTGCTAATGTTTTTGTTAACTTGAAAAATAACCCTCCTTTGACTATTTTAGAACCCGTAGTTGAAATATGTGGCAGAGGTAGGCTATTCTTTTGTCTTAGGTAAAAAAATAAATGCTTCAATGGAACAAGAAAGGAGAAACTGGCAGAAGAGCTGTACACAACAGCTCTGTCTCTGAAAAATCCATTTAGCTCCTGCCATGGGGTTGGATAGTCTAGTTCATATTTTCAAAAACAGTTAAAAATTTACTGTATACATTAATATATTGTATCTGAATTAGTAAAATAAAATGTAGACTTTGTGTAGATTACATCACTGTATGTAACAGATACACATGCTTTGCACAAAGCAAACTGCTCTATCTAGATGCTTATCCAAGTACAAGTTTTCCCACCAAACATCTGTTGATGTAACTAGAAGAGGAGACTCTCTGTAGATATTGGCAATAAAAAGACTTCTTCGCCTCTGCGAAACTGTAAGATCCTCCCAGCTAGTAGGGCTGGTAATGGAATGGCCATTGCAGTTAAACAAACTGCAAGATTAAGCTTCCAGAAAGCGGTAATGCCTCTACAACAAAACATAGCCCAGACCTTAGTACACGTTTGCTGGAGTGGTCTGATGACACAGCTCTTATCCAAGGATTAATTTGTTTTAAACCTGAGAAAGTTAATTTCTAGTGCCTGCTTTTATATAATTTCTAACATTACTCTGTGAAATAGTAGATTTCTGTATTCAGTTCCTGCCTTCCAATCATTCCTTCTTCAATCCCAATAAGCAGTCAGCTTGCAAGGCACGAGCCCTTCTATCTACAGTTGAAGTTCATAATATTGAACAATGCTGATGCAGATAGATTGGGATTCCCCTCGTTAAGGAACTCAGGGCATTGCAAAACCCCCCAGATGACTCCTTTACAACACCCTGACACAGATGGCATGACTGGTGTGCTCAGCTGACTCCTGTCGAGCAGTGCAGGGGTGGTTGTAAACATGCAGTACCTTGACTGGTCAGATCTGTGCTTGCATAAGCTTGCATCTAAATTAACTCCTGGTATAAAAAAGGTAGCAGTGTTGGTTTTTTTTTTTTTTTATTAGGCTCATTAGACCATTTTCCTGCATTGAGTGTTAGGTTTGTCAAAAGAATGGAACTGAACCTTGGATATCATCTGTGAGTTTGTTGGGTATGTACAGTAAAAAAAGAGTTGTCTTCCAAAGAACTCCTTTTAGTTAAAATTGTCAATAGCAAATCCTTAAATTTGACCTGAGAGGTGCTTAGAAGAAAGAAAGCTGTTCTCTTTCATTCCTTTGCAGTGTATGAAAAAGGCCTGGCAGGTTATTTCTTAAGTGAGAGGAGGAAGTCTTGGCCTCTACTTCTGCTGCTCCAATACAAAAATACTCATCTGATACCTATGGCTAGCTGCTACACCACGAGCTGAAAAAGGTAGAATTACTGAATCTTAAAAAAATAAACTAATAATAATCCTTATTCCCAAGTATTAATTAATTAATGAGGGTTCGTATTTTTTAATGCAAAAGATATAAAGCATCATTATTCAAAAACTCAACTGTCATGTTACGATGTTTTAATTCTACTAGCTTATAATTTTAGTATTCTTTCAGTGAGGACCAGAACTCCTTATATGTAAAAACGAGTTTGGGAAGAAAAGAAAATATAGTTTGAGACCTCCGTGAAATATTATGAGGGTTAAATGCCCTCCTTCTGTTTGTAGTAACACTTTATACACTGTGTGAAGGAGAAAGAGCACACAAAAGATTTAAGTAATTACCCTATATTCAAAATATGTTCAAATTGATGTAGGAATAAGGCTAGTAGGAAAAAATGATGCATCTTTCAAAAATACTGAAGAATATTGCCAGCTTAAAAAATAAGTATTGTTCAAGAGCATTTCACTGATTTCATTGGTGAATATCTAAGAAAATCTGAAAGCTATAGCTTGGACAATTTTTCAGGACAATTTTTCATTCCATTTATTTTTCTTTCCTTCTCCCCATGCTTTTTTTCTCCTTGAAGCTGTCAAAGCCTTGCATGTTGGGATTTTTACTCCCTGGTCTCATGCCCTGAAATATGGCCTCATCATTCCAGGCCAGTTTGTGGCAGTCGTTTAGCAGTACCTCTGCAAAACACGGGGATATTGAAAAAGCTATCAAAAAGCATGTCGCTTACTTTCTAGAACCCAGGTTAAAAATTTAGTGCCAATGCAAGGTATGTCTGCTTTTCTCTGGTGAAAATAAGAAGACTGAATTACTGAGACAATAAAGATGGAGTCCCATGATGGTGTTGTACACGGCTTTTCCTTTTGAAGACAGCTCAGAAGTAATTGACAAAATAAAATGAATCACACCCTAAATTTCAGGCATTTTCTCTCAGCAAATGGTCAATAGTCAATAAGGAGCAGCAGGCATTCGAGAAAATGATTTGTTCCATTTATCTTAGACACCCATATCGGGATAGAGGAACTTGTCCCTTAGAAGGAGGAAGGGATACTTGTCTTGTACGTGCAGCTATCGTCGCTTAGCTTTTAAATGAATTCTACTCTAACTAGCCTATCTGACCTGTTTTTTGGTACTGGGAACAGATGACAATACAATCAGTATTTGCAAGTGCAAAGCTCTGCAGAAACAGAATTAATTCTTCTATATTTCACCCTACTTCACAGAGAGGAAGAGAAGTTCTTTTTTTTTTTTTTTTTTTTTTTTTTTTTTAATCTACCCACTAAGAACGAAGTGCTGATTTGTCTCTATGGTTCTTGGAAACTGCCTTTGCTCTGCTATTTCCTGTTATTTTCTCAAGCTGCGTATTTCAGATGTGAGTGGGGACCTACTCAAAGCCTCTGGTTGTAGCAGTATGATATGATGCCTTGGACAGATGTCGATGGGTGTTACTTGCCAGTGAAAAAGCAAAGGAAAGTGAAAGTGTGGCAGAAAGTTTTCTCATTTTAGTTCTGCAGATTTGATCCTCCCTGTCCACGCACTATGGTAAACACCCATAGCCCTCACCCATGCTGATCTTCCTTGGCATGTTCAGCAGAAGCTGCATCCTAAATCTCGTTCCCTGGTAAAACCTTCAGCACTTGGCATGATTGTTGCTGGTTTCATCCTCAGACACGCTTTACACTGCCACACGGTGAGACAGCAAGAGCTTGCCTCTGTAGCATTGGCAGTAGCACCGAGCAGCTCCTCTCCCAGCTCTTTGCTGCAGTCTGACACTGGGAAGTTGTCTGCAGGCCAGACAGTGCTGCAGGACAAGCAGGCACTTCTCAGCAAAATTTCTGGCTGTGTCAACAGATGATTAAATTTAAAGACTAGGCATCGCCACTGTTCATTTGAATGATTGTGGTGCTTCAGCGCATGCTGGTGTTTGGTGACATATGTAATTTGTAGGGACTTGTTTGTTTGTCTTGGGAGGGGGAAATGTATCGTTGCAGTGATCTGACACCTCATCTGTGTTGGTGGCCTTATTTTGAATCTTTTTGCATACCAAATGGAATACGGTGCTTCCAGAATCCGTAAAGGACCTGGCAGGAACCGAACGATTGTCCTTAAAACCATTTGTACTTTCTGTTTTGTGACCTTGGCGGATCAGCGATTGGGAAAGTTGTTCACATGCCATCTGCACCTGCTAGTTTTGCAATGCAGCAAGAGGTCATTTCCTTTCCAAACATGACTGGCTTCTGATACCAGTGGGAAATTGGCAGCTCTTATATGAAAGCAGTAGATTCCAGTTTCTTCTTTTGGCTTTTCACTGAGATAGGAAAGGAGTTGTTATTGTTATGTCCCCAGTGCTCCGTGTCAGAGCTCTCTTCCCCACATAACAGCTTTTTCAGTCACTCAAAAACAGTTTGTCAATAGTGTATGGCATCATATCTTGAGTTGTATAATATTATATTGCCCTGAGATATTTTTTCCCAATATCATAGCCTTAAGTCTAAACAGAGATGCACAACCTGCAGCAAAAATATTTGCCTTTTTTTTTGTCTCATGGCCTTTCTTTCCCATTTCTGTGGGAGAAGAAGAGAGTGCAGAATAAAGTTGCTATCTAGACCTCCGTGTGGTAGGGCTTAAGAAACAACACAGCAGGATCAAAGTGTGCTTTTCTCCTTATTTCTTGTCCATATCAAAAAGACGAGATAAAGGCACGTTTGTTCTTCTAATTCTCTTCTCCAGAGAGGATGGAAGCTGTCGCAACTTCTTTATGAGATGTCCTTAATGTCGGTGGGTAGGGAATCACAGCACACATTGCCTCATGTCCAGCCTGAAGCATCACCATTGCAGAGAGAGAAGTGTAACGGAGCTGTGCTGCTGGGCAGGGAGTGAAAGGAGATGGTGAATTTTGTTTCCACTCTTAACAGCATAAAACAGCTGCATGGGCTTTGCACGAGCTTCAGAGATTTGCTCTCTGAAAGTTAGGGCAAATCAGTGCATACAATGTGTGTCTTTACAGATGCATGGTCTTTTTCTTCCTGTTGGCTATTAGAGATGGTGATAGGATCATGTGTTTTTGTCCACGTTTTCTTGTAGCCTTGTTAATGAAACAGGTAATCCTATTTGTCTTAAAATCAAGGCAAATATCTCTCGTGGTCTGTCCATCTGTTCCAGACACTAGCAGCATGCTCATCACCATGGTATTGGAACAGTCTGGTACACAAATAGCAATCAGCAGTTATTAACATAATATTATTACTTGGTCCATAAAGCTAATATTGGCAGAGATACTAGACATCACACACTGTGAGCTAGTTTCTCAGCAGATGTACTTTGTTCTGCCAGAATATGATAATATTATGTATAAAAATTGGTAAAAGGATGCATTTTTAAAATTATTTCTTGAAAACAGCATAAATTGCCAGCATAATATAAATCAAAAGTTTCTCTTTACATCGAGTAATTATCAATCCATTGCTATCTTGTAGAACAGCATTCTTGATAAAACAAAGTTTTGTTCTTTTTTTTTTTCTTGTTGTTGTTTTTTACACGTATCAGTTTACATTAAACCACTGAAAGTTCCTTTCTTCTGTCCCCCAGTCACTGATGCAGACTGATACAGAAGTGCCTCTTCACATGCAGAAGGTCATTTATCTCAAACCTGAACTGCACAAGCTGAGGTCTATTCAGGATGAGATCTTTCTGCCAGGAAATGGTAAGTCACACTACTTCTGCACATGCCGCAGAGCTTCAATACTTTTTGAAAGGAGTAAAACTTGCTCTCTACTTTGCTGACCTGTGGAAGGAACCTGGATATTTCAGACCAACTTTTTCAGGACTCATGTTGCAAGGGAAGCAGATTGCAGTCTCCCAAAATATTCTGACTGCCCTGTAAAATTTGGAGGTTCCCTACCAGTCCTTACACCCCTCCACATATCTCATTTTCACATACTCAAGAAGTCCAGCTTCAAGTGTCTCCTTTTAATTTGACACCTCTTCGTATGATATAATGGAAAGACTTGTTTCAGAGCTGAATAGTCACACTTTTTTAATCTCAGTTATTTAAATTGCTGGTTAGAATGAGTTGATTCCTCTCAGGTGGCATATTTGTGCTGGTCTGGTTCAAGGAATAGCCCATATATATATTATATATATATATATATTTGTATATATATATGATTTTCCTTTCCTTTCTTAATCAGAATATATTCTGGGGAGACCTATTTTGCAAGCTTGTCTACTGAGACTTCTGTACAGAATCAAAACGGAGCCTTTTCAGATTGCTGCTTTGCAGTTGCAATGTTAGAAGTCTGAAGCAAAAGTGAAACTGGGCCATCATATTTGCTAGTTTTCATATGCAACTACTTTTCCTTGCTTTAGATAGCAAATTCCTGCTAAACTAACATTTCTGTAAGCATGAAAGTGTCCAAACATGCTGCTGTAATGAAAGGGAACATCTTTATCTAGCTGGTTATGATTATGTCAGACACAAGCAGGTTGTGGCAGTAGTTCCTCTTTCACTGAACACGAAACTTCAGCAGTCACGATAGTGGTTCAGTCTCCATTTCCATATCAATCGCACTTTTATTTTTTTAATGTTAACATAAAAAATTACACTTGTAAAGCAAAATAATTAAAAATGTAAATGGAACATTAATAGCGCAGTTGCCAAGCAGGCTGTGTATGTGTGTAACCTTGCTAAAATGCATGGAAAGAGCAGGAGGAATCGTGTCATAAAAGCAGAGGATTGTTCCCTACAGCCCAGTTCTGCCTTCAGCACTTTGCTGTTGGCTCCACTGTGGGAAGGAGTCTAAAGTACGGGGTGACTTTCATATGTCTAGATACAGTGCAGGGCAAAGTGCGTATTTTTTATCCTGTCATTCCCTTTTATCCGTCTCAGTTATTAAGCAAGTGGTGCAAATTAAGATCAACCTTGACTTAAACATTTAATAGGGATTTCTCATTAGACAAACTACAAACATGTGTCCCACTACGCTTCTTGCAGGGTCTGTCTCTCATGGACGCCTGCCAGGCTGTCCATTCAAGATAGACTCCAGTGAGTAGGGAAAGAAATATGTTTGGCATGACTGCAATGAACTTTAAAAATAAATAAATAAAGTTGGAACTTTCTTGGATCCCTCTCTTCTGTCTTGCTATTGTAGGCCAACATTTCGGTTCTCTGCTGTCAATTGCTTTGAAGCAACGTTATTGAGAAGAATGAGTCACTTCTGTCTCGGTTTAATGCATTTATCAGGACTGAAAAAGCCATAGCTGGACTAAATGTCTTCTCTGCAGTTCACTTCATGTAGCTCTTTTTATCGTGTACAGTGACTGCCCTCCAAAAGAAAATGAAGATGCATCACTTCCTTTTTTTTTTTTTTTTTTATAAACAGGATCTCTTAACAAGTTTTGTTGTATCCATGAACAGAAAGCGGTTACAAAGGTCTAGCTTTATCTGCTCCCCTGATTGCGACGTATATTGCAATATCACCTAATGCCACTGTGGAGTTCTCACTTGGTCTCTTAGTTTTAGATAGGCTGCATCCTCCTCAACAATCTTTTACGTTTATGACATGAAGCATAATATGTAACCACTAAAATAGGGTGGAACATCATTTTGCACAATTTTGCATGGCTACTCAAAGCAGGAGCTGGGGGAGAACGATGGCCTCGTAGTTTTGCAGAAGTTGGTGCCTCCCAGAATGCCTGCTCTGAGTTGGGGTCATTCGATTTGACGTGTGTTGCTTTAGTGCATGGGCACACTCTAGAAAAGATCGTGTGGAATGCTTTGAATGGAGGCCGGGGTCTCTGGTAATGGTAATTACATGCTGGAAACTGCAGTAGTCCCCTGCTCTTTCTGAACCATGCTACTAGAACTAAAAGCAGCTGAAAATCATCTCAGCGGAAGCTATTACCCTTGTTCCCTCGTGTGCTGTATCTCTTCCGTGAGGATCTCCAGTGGATACCAAGCAGGGAAGCAAGTGTAGTTGTCCTGATTTTTTATTCTTCAGCTGCTATCTCAGATAATAAGCCCATGTGGCTTTCTGACCCACCCCACTTGGTGATGCTCTTGATTTAGATATGATTTTGCTACGTCTTCTGAGCCATGTATTTTAGCAGATTTTGTATTTGGGCATAAAACCCCAGCCATGCAATGAATATTACATAGGACAGAATTGTGTTAGATAGCAGCTGAATCTGAATAATGTCGTGTATTCAAAATGTGACTTTTTTTTTCTACAGTACAAAAATGCTCTCATTAGTTAATGAACATAGACAATACATGCAGTGTGTAGGGATTGATTGTGTTTAACTGTGAACTACTTCATCTTTAAATGTTCTTTTTTTTTTTTTCTTAAGCTAAAAGGAAGAAATAATTTCAGTACCTGATCTTGAATAACATTCTTTCAAATTATTTTTTTCAGCACAGTAGGCAGTGGAATGTAAATAGTTGTTTGTATGTTTGTTTGTTTAAATTCCTTTGCAGTGAATTTATAGCTCCTGAAATTGCATATCTGTTCTGTCTTCTTTTGTTTGCTTTTACGGAGAAACCAAAGCTGCTTCATCATACTTGTTTTTGATCTCAGGAAAAGGTCTGCATTGATGAATTAGTGCAACAACACTACCAGCCATAAAAGCATACATCTTATGAGAAAATCCAGAGGTGATTTCTAGGATGGATTGGTCATCCCTCACCCACAGTGGTAAACAGTCTTTTGAGATCTGGGGCAAACTTTTTGGTATACCTGGAAATCAGTCTTATTATTTAAGCACCTAAATATAGAATTTGGAATTTAGCATTATGTGCCTTATAAGAAAAAAAAAAAAAAGTTATAATTAATTTCCACTGTGGACATTTTAGTCCTGAATTATATTTTCATTTTGGTAACGTGTCTTGTATCTCAAAGCCTTTGCTTTCACAGTTTGTTTTTTAAAGTTTGTCAGACATTGCACAATGTCATTTTGAGTCCAACAAAACACCCTTCCATCATGCTGAGTGGTGCCAGTGAATACCAATTGCAGAATTAGCCTGCTAGTAATTAAATGTTGCTGTCTCTTAGCTTGAAAATGAAACACCTCTATTGAATTTAATGCTTTATTTAGTTTGTGTGTCTGAATAGTATGGATAGGTGAACCGGGTCAGTATAGATACTGTTCAGCCAAAGAAAGAAAGAAGGAAGGAAGGAAAGAAAGAGGGAAGAAGAAGAGAGCATGACAGAGAAAGTGAGAGAAGGATAAAAGAATCCACCCAATCATTAAAACACTGAACTGCAGTGGAAAATTTTCACACTTAGCTGAACTCTGAGTGTAATTTGCTAATTTTGCCCATGTACTATCCAGATAAAGGGTTCATGTCTATATTAATTTTCACTTACAGGTACTGCATTTGAAAATCAAATGACTATTCACAATTTGCAAATGATCATTTGTGTAAAACAGAATGCATTACCTATTTGTTGAAGCCTACAGGTGAGGGTGTACTTATTTCAATAAAGCAGAATCTAGGTTCATTACCTTTTGTGGACTAAAGAACCTGGTGAGTACTTGCTTCCCATCTTGGCCTTACTACTGCGCTGAGCTTTACTGCTTGAATTCAGTCATTAATGTCTTAAGCAGAATTAAGCCTCTATTATTAATATTATTTTTTTCAAAAACTGTTTCCAAAAAAGAGTATTTTAGAGTTCAGACAGCTCTTTGCTTCTTCAAAGGCTTTATTAAACTGATCTATGCCATCCTCCTCACAGGACTCTAGTAGGGTACCCTTAAATGATACAGATGAAAAGAATTGTTGGATTCTAGCTAAAATAATAAGGATGATACCTAATCCTGAACTGACATCTGAAAGATTTGGTATAAAGGTTAGCAATTACAAATCTGTAAGCTAGCCTCAATTAGCATTGTCTGCGCTGCTTCAGGATGAAGATGAAGGCATTTGACTGTTAACAGACACAAAGCCTGAGCTTTCTCTCTCGGGTTTTTGTTACATTTAAGGACTCATGCTGAATAACAATAACAAAAGATGAATCCCATCTGGTTTTCTGTTGATTGTTAGTTTAATTCAGGGTATGACTACTCGAAGTTTAGTCTGCCAGCCAAGGAAGGTATGCAGTTATCAACATTACTGATAGGATAAACCAGTTATGTAAGCTTATTTTCAAAGTCTCTCCAAATCCCATAATACATAACAAAGCAAAACTCTTGAGGTGAAATGCACCTGTTTACAGGAAGGTTCAGCATGAAACAGAGGTCTCACTTAGAGCTTTGGGTAGACTAAGTGCCCCTGTTCACTGATTCTTTGCCTCCAGTTCTCTCTTCCCTATTGCCATTTTTAGGCATGAAATAGAGCAGGAAACTTAAAAGGAAGTATGAACAAGAAAAACACAGAGTTGTAAGACAGATTTTTGTGTTTAGAGGTCTGTGGGGGCCCGGGCACCGACAAGATCAGCATGTGCTGTGTTTGGGGGGGTCTAGTTATTGCTGTACCTTTGAACTGTCACGGTATTTCTCAAACTGTATGTCCAACCATTGACATGGCAGGGGTGCAAATTAATTCTGTAGGGGAGGATTAATACTGTGGGGAGAGGAGAGTGCCTGTGGGACTTGGCAGAAGTTGCTTGTCCTTTCCTCACGACGATATGCATTCGTCCCTGGGTAGTGTGGGAGGTGGCTCCTCCTTTCTCCCTGCACTTGAATCCTCTGTGAAAACAGATGATTGCAGGAGACAATCAACTAAGCAACTGCAGACCCAAATGTCATTGTAGAGGTCTGAGGCTCTTTCTTCCAGCACACAGCTAAGCTGTGCGTGCACATGTAAGCAGCTTCACAAGGTCACTAACAAAAGCCCCAAACCAAGGTAAATGGAGCTCGCTTGGGGTGAGAGAACAAAATGTGGAGGGGTAAGAAAAAAAGAAAGAGCACGAACAATAAGAAATCTTTAAAACATGAAGAGGTCAGAGGGGAAAATAATGGCATTAAAGGCTGGTATTGAAGAAACGGGGTGAGGCAGTAGAAGATGAAAGAAAGTACAGCCCATGATGTGACTTGTCACTGTTCATTCGAACTGTATCCTTTTGCCCACTTCTGGGTGCCATATGCATATATAAGAAAATGCCACCTTTTTAGCCTAAAAGGACTCTCCAGAACCCTCTCTTCAAGAACCCTGGCATCAAAACACAACAAAACAACCTTTGGTTTTAAGGCAATGAGGGTTTTAAATAACATCTGTGCCCAGCAGAGAGATGCCAGCCCAGCTGGAGGAATACATGCCAGAGCATTTAGATGATAACTGGTGTGATGAATCTAACTCTTAAGCAAACAACTACCTAGGTACGAGAGCAGAGAGACCAAATTCCAGGGTGCACTACCCTGCTATCTCCGCTGGGTTGCAAAATGCATGACTCAGAGGTAGGAGATAGCCCTTGGCAGTATCTGCGAGGAGTACTCTGATCCCCACTTAAGCAAACCAGTGGGTTCTTACTTCCTGATATTTCTGGGCCCTTTTCAAGTGTGCTTTCTAGCAGTACTCTGTCCCAGTGTTTATGTGGCAGTCAACCAAAGTCTGCATCAGTAAGAAAGGGTTCATTTACTGGAAGGAAATAGCTTGAGCTAGCTTGAGCTCTCTCTTCTTTATCTCTGGTGGCACTGAGGATTATAATTAAAAAGATACCCAGGATATAACCGATGAAGTAAAATGTTCTGAACTCACCAGCAACCTTAACTGAAAGCCTGAGCTGCTTAATTTATCCTTGGAATCATTTTTCCACTGAGCTTTTTTAGGTTTCTTGTGGGTGCTGTCATAAATGGCCTACGGGAACCGGGGAATTGCCACTTCTGGAAGGCTTTAAGAATATTGCTATTGGGATTTAAATAGATACAGCTGAAGCAGAGGAAACAACGAGATTGTCTCTTGGTGTCTCTTCCAACGTTACTTTTTTTCTCTGATTTTAGCAGATGCATTCAGTTACTGCCCTGAGCTTGCAGTGTTCAACTGCTTCCACTAGGCTTGTGCAACAGCAGGTCTAACTACCAAACCCCCTGCTTCCTCCGTGGCACCTCATGCAATACAGAATGTGGTCTTGTCAGTTTTGCAGCAGGTTGGGAAATCGCGATCTGAACTGTGTCGACACTGCAAACTAAAGTAAAAAGTAAAGAAAGGTATCAGAGCTAACAGTTTTTCAGCTTAATCTGCTTCTCAGAATAATCTTCTACTTTGAATTTGAGTTACAGTTACCTCGAGAACCCTCATGTGCTCACCGCAGCACTGAAGCAAAACTGGGCGTGGATTCTGAAGAAAAGAGCCAGAACAAGGCACTAGATCTCCTGCCATAAGTTTCCCAACAGAGATATTCCTGGCCAGAGTTAGATGGCTGCTCTTCAAGGAGAATGCCCTTCCCATCCCACCAAATGCTCAACGACACTTCACCCTGCCTGTACCTGCTTGCTTCTGCCTGCGACTGGAACCAACGTGAAACCTCTTGTCTCCTTGCTGCAGGATGAAAAAGCACGGGCTGTATGAGGCAGAAATAAGAGGTAGAGATGGACATCAGCTGATTCCTGGTGATTTTCAGACCTGTAAGTTCTATTACACCATCTAGTTACCCGCCTCCTGTAAGAAG
Organism: Aythya ferina; assembly: GCF_964211825.1. Classification (NCBI taxonomy): domain Eukaryota; kingdom Metazoa; phylum Chordata; class Aves; order Anseriformes; family Anatidae; genus Aythya; species Aythya ferina. Next base: position 10,967,015 of record NC_140298.1, read on the forward strand.
CAATGTGTGATAGTGGACCAGCACTTTTTAATGGTTCCAGAATACCATTTCCCTCCCCACTTCGTTTTTTCTGACATCAGACTGTACCTGAGTGTTGGCTCATCGGTTCTGCCCCTCACAGCGGCACCCAAAGTTCCATCAGCAACTTACTTCTCCCTGGCCCTTTGCTTCTTAAATCAAGAATTAATAAAGAAGAGAAGAATGTGCCAACACCGTTTTAGATGTGCTGCCAGCACGTCTGGAATGGGCTGCTTGTATTGTCAGAAAAAAAAAAAACATCGATAGCTGAAAAGCACTGCAGAGGGATTAAATACATGGGAGGATTGTGAGCAATACAAGAGAGACACGCTGCTATTGATAAGTCAAAAACACTGTTTGTTTGTTCCCCAGCACTCTCGGTATTAAAGGAGTCATTTGCAACGTCTCAGCTTGCTGTTGTGTATTCCTGGTACCTGACCTTCTCAGTCTGGCTGTTGTGCATCTGTTAGCCTGTGACCTTCCCACAGCATGGATCAGATACTGAGAAGGCGGGGGAGAAAGAAGAGCAGAGGAAGGCAGGTAGGGAAATAAACAACTGAATCATTTGTTTTGTTGTTTGTTTGTTTTTTGGTTTTGCTTTGTTTCTTTTTAATTTTTTTTTTCTTATTATTTTATGCATAGTCTAGGGAAAAGGACACTGCCAGAGGCCAAATGATATCTGGATGCCACTGTACTAACATGACAGCTTTATGGGGAGGCAATACCTGAGTCAGAGGCATGATTCCCCTTACCAGTGGTTCAAGAACTCTTACACAGGGCAGAGAAAAACATTTTCAGGGTAAAAACTGTTTAAGAACTGCTAGAGAGCAGACCTGAGAACATCCCTTGCCCTATGAGCATGTGGCATCATTATATAGCTTTAAAAAAAAAACAAAAAAACACAACATTGACCATTTTGTATGAAATAAGGGCAGAAGAGGAAGGCAGAGTGACTCCTATGTAGGTCCCCACTTCCTGCAGGCCTGCAGTCTGTAGGGGCAATACCCTTACGGTCCCACCAACAGTACTGAAGCGGCGTGGTTATGTGGGTTCCATACTGCAGCAAAAAACATGTGCTCAGAAATGGGTTATGCAGCTGTAGCATTCTTTCTCCATCATTTGTGCTGTTTTTCCTCGTTCCTCTACCCCCTCAAACCTGCCTGTGGCCATCACCACTTGCTCTCTCCCTCCCTTTCACCCCCTGAGCCATGCCCTGTCCCCTTCTACCCCCATTTCCCTGAGCATCCTCTGGCAGTGGCTTCCTCAGGCATCTTTTGCGGCCTTGGGAGGAGAGAGATGGGAAATGGCAGGTCTCATCCTGCCACCTGAGCAGGGACAACAGCAGGGATCAGCAGAGTTCAGCCTCAAAACCAGGAGTTAGTGGGTCAGGATAGTGCCCTGGGGTGCCCAGAACCAGGGAAGGCAATTACAGTTCAAGGTAATCTGCACTCACAGCTTTTCCTAGGCTGCTCCAGTAGAGCACTATAGCCAAAGCCAAAGGAAATTCTGCAGCTGATTTCCCTAACAGGATAAAATCAGCTGCTATTGGCACAGGCAGAATGCAGCCCTGGAGGTATATGAATAATGTTTCCCCAGCTGGCATCTGAAATCGCTGCTTGCATTATGCTCCTTTTAGTGAGAGACAAGCAAGGCATCTCGGGCCGTCCAGTGGTTCGTGGCGTTCAGGACAAACCATGAATACCCAATTCAGCAAGGAGGAGGAACAGGACACAACGTGATACACGGACAGTAAAATTATTGCTCTGATCCCAGCGAGAAACCAGGCAGGGGTCCTGAGCCTGTTCATCTGGTTAAACAGGTACAGTGCAGGAACTGTGACAGCAAGGGATGACCTCAGCCTACAACATGGGCAGTGGAAGGTCAGCCCTGCACCTCCCTGCAGAGCTGACGGAGACCCACCTTTTGTGCTGCCCCCCCCCCCGAGAGCTGACACCCAGCCTGCAAGTGGCAGGTTACCGGGCCTGCCATGTCGCTGCTTCAGTCGCACAGATAAAATATGCTCTCCTCAGACACGGAAGCTATTACTTCTCTGCGATGAAACAGCATCCCACACTCTTATTAACCTGTGCCCTACTTCAGAAGCAAATTTAATTTGCAGCTTTCATAGTTAGCTAGCGCTAGCATTGGTTTGTTCCTCTGCCTGCTCTGAGTTCGCTGGATCTGTACAGTGCCAAGTATGGCTGAGCCCTATTTACTGTGGCCTATAAGCATTATTCCTCAGAAAAGAAAAAAAAAATAAATAAAAGGAAAAAAAAAATAAGGCATTGGGGTGGTTGGAGCTTTTTGTTTCACTGGAAAAAAGTCAAGGCACAAATGTTAAAAATGTCCCTGCAAAAATGCCTTTTGTATCAGCAGAGAGTGATGTTCTATCTGCTAAACGAAGTTTGTCATCTGGGATATTCCTACACATGGGGTCACCTTACACAGAGCATGTCAAGAGCCATGCTATATGGGAGAGAAAATCACACAGAATCACAGAATTTCTAGGTTGGAAGAGACCTCAAGATCATCGAGTCTAACCTCTAAGAGAGTTTCAAAGAATTCACTGGATTTCTGATGGCAAGCATCACACAAAAAAGGGTATGGTTGCACAAATACACCAAGTAATAGGGAAAGGGAAGTAAGAGTCTTCAGTGGTGGCCACCACAAAAGCAGCACAAAAGCAGTAATTTATGTGATAGATTTACATGTAGATCATTACCTAACGAGCAACACGAAAAGCAAAGAACACCCATTTTTTTAACCAATGTTTAATATTTTCATTTATAGTTGGTATAGTTCGTTGACTTCTTTAAAAGAAATGAATATAACCACTAAAAGAACAAAGATATGTGGAGCGCGAGTGGCTTTTCACTGTCTTACTGTGGTGGAAAAAAAAAAAAAGGATAAGTATGCAATTTCAGTTCCTCTGGGGATTCAGCTCTGTCGATGCCCAATTGCAAGACTCCTGTTCACATCAGTTATTTTGGTAACCCTTCGTACTTGCATGGCTGGTGACTCGCAGCTTGTGGAAGTCAGTTTGCGACCAGATTAACATCTGGATTGCTGCAGTAAGGCTTCTCAGCTCGCCACGTGAAGATGACACAAGCACTACACACACTCCTTGGCCTGCCTCGGATGTGCCGGTGATGTGGGAGTCTTCTCGTGGACTGTTCCTCCCATCCTTTGAGCTGGCTGGGAGATAAACTTTGGTCAACATGTTACACTATGCCCTTTGTAATGAAATAACATCAGATGATATGCGTTTAGTGGGGATTTGAATTCCTGAGCTGATTAGGAGGAGCTGTTAAGACGTGCAAGGTTTAGCAGTCCCCTGTGTGCGATTCTGGAGCGATGACGTGCAGTGCTTCAGTGCCGCGCTCCTTCTGACGGCGATTGAAAGGGACTTGGTCAGGAATACACCTGAAAGCATCAGCAACCAAAAATACCAGTGACACGGCTTGATGGTTAGCAGGAATTTAAGTGAAAACTAGACAAATAGGCTCCTAAATTCGGAGTTCTTCGAGGCTGAGCGAGTCTTTTGCACTGAGGTATCAGGTGTATGGCAGGGTCCCCATCCCTTTGCTTCCCAGCAGGAAAATGAGCAGTATTTAATGCACAAAAAGGACATTTTGTGCCTGAATAATGCTTGTGACCCGCTTCAGATAAACGACGCAGCGGCTGTTGTGTGGGGAGGGACCGGTCCTTATTACTTAAGGGGGGGCACAAAACCTGCTTTCATGAGGTGATTTCATGGGGTGACTTGATGAGGTGATTTCGTGAAGTGATTTCATGAGGTGATTTCGTGTTTTTTGTTTATTTTTCGTGGTTTTTATTTATTTTTTTCGTGTTTTGTATTTATTTATTTCGCCGCGCAGGCAGCGGGCCCCCTTCGGGGTGGGGGGGGGTGGGGGGGCTCCGCTCCCCTCAGAGCCCGGGCCCCGGCCCCGCCCCCCGGCGCTTAAGCCCCGCCCCCTGCCCCCCGCCCGGCGACTCGCCCGGGCTGCCACGTCTGCCCGCTGACGTCACCCCCGCCCGGCCCCTCCCCGCCCAATCGCCTGCGCCCAGCGCCGCGCCGAGCCGACGGGGCCGAGGGAAGAAAGGCCGGCCGGCGCGCATGCGCCGCCGCCGCCGCGGGGGCCGCCGGGAAAGCGAGTCCCGGCGAGGGGAGCGCCGCGAGGCGGCGGGCGGGCGCGCGGACTCGCTTTCCCGGCATGCCCCGCCGCCCCCCCCCGGCCATGTCAGCGCAGCTGGGCGGGCGGCCGCCCCGTTTCCTGGTCGGGCGGCGGCGGCCATTTTGGGGCTGAGGAGCGAGCGCGGAGGCCGCGGGAGCGCAGCGGGGCCGGGCGGAGGGGGCAGGCCGGGGCCGAGCCGAGCCGAGCCGGGCGCAGGCGGCAGCCCTCGCACCCCCTGCATCCGCCCAGCGCCCTCCTGCCTGGCCGGCGGCAGCTGCCGGGCCGCCAGCAGCAGCACTCCCCTCACAGCGCCCTGACGCCGTCCCTCGGGCCGCGGGCCCCACGGACATGTCCAGCATGAACCCCGAGTAGTGAGTGCGGGGCTGGGGGGGGGCGAAAGGGGCCTTGAGGGGGTGGGGGCAGCCCTCGGAGCCCCCCCCCGGTGCCTTCGTGCTGTGGGGGGGGGTGGGCTCCTCGCACTGCCCCCGTGGGCCCTGCTTTGGGGGTGGGCAGTGAGGGGCAGGGCCCCCGGGCTCGGCTGCTGGCCCTGGGGGCCGCCCTGCCCCGCTCCGGCCGCCAGTCATGTGTGTGTCACATGGCGCTTGCAAAACACCCGGGGCCTCGCTGCGTTTTGCAACGCCTCGGCCCGGGCGTGAAAAGGGCCTGAGCCCAAACGGGAGCTGCCTGCCTGGGGAGGGAGGGCACGGCGATGGGGGGTGTTGTCCTGGAGGAGGAACAAAAAACCAGCTCGCCGCTGCGTGAGGGTGGCCTTGTCCTCGCAGCGGGGAGGGCTGAGGGCTCGGCTCAGCGCCTGGCTGGGGCCTGGCAGCGGGAGGAGCAGCAGATTCCCCGCCGGGGTGGTGGGGGCAGCAAACCTCGGTTCCCTCATCTTCTTTATTTTTTTTTTTGAGGGACTTCTGACTCATTTAAAAATCCCTTTAAAGCCAGCCACTTCACCCTCTCTCCTTCAGTGCCAAAGAGCAGCTTTAGGATCCCTTCACCCATGCTGACTCTGCTGGTGCTCCAGTTTGGGATGACAAAGCTCTCACGCCCTCAAACGCAACCAGAGTGGTTTTGCTCTTGATCCCCATGCGTGGTGTGACCCTGCTGCTCTAGATCCCACCATCTCCCTGTGGGTGACACTCAGCCAGCTTCTGTCCCCAGGCCTTGTCTCCCCACACAGCAGTGGCTGCTGGTGCACGGTCACAGCTTTTATGCTCCCCGCGTGTGGCAGTGTGACTGCGAGCACTCTGTGCCCATTAAAATCACCTGGAGAGCGAGCGGGAATCGAAGTGATCATCAGCTAGCTGCAGATAGTTGGTGAAAACCGAGAGGTTCAGCCAGGAACTCAGGTTACATCTTGGCAAGGTTACATAACAGGGCTGCTGGTATGGCTTCTGCAGGCACTAAAACAGCAGCTGGACGTAAACAACAACTTGTTGGTCGGTGCCTTGCTGGGTGTAAAGGCTCTCGGGGTTAAACTCGACTTCATCTCACGGACAGAAGGGGTTTGGCACTGGAAGGCTGCCTGGGAAGGGTTAGGCCCTCCTGGGTGGAAGGGGCTCTTCCCCCACAGAGCATTTCTGGCCTGTCCTAAAGCCTCCCAGCTTTTTAGGAGGAGCTGACTGAGAGCACAGCTTCCTGCAGTCAGGCAACAAATGCTGCTAGGGAGGTGAAGAAGCATTTTGTGGGAGCCTCGTTCTCAGTGGGGTGTGTTTGTTCCTGGTGGCAGGGACTGGGCTCTATAAATGAAGAGGGAAGGCTAGTTTAAGATTAATTTGGAGTCATAAATTGCTACTTTTGGCAGGGTTGTGCCTGCTGGCTGAGGATAAGAGCTGGGAAGAGCACAGTGAGATTTAAGGATGTTTTTCTCTCCCTGTAATAAGTGTACTCGGATCAGTGCTAAGCCAGCAGTAAGATGTGTGGGGTTCTAGTGCTCTTCCTAGTCCATCTCCAACAGGTGCAGGTATCCATTTCTCCTTTCAGTGGTACCTTGCCTGCAGTGCTTGTTCTCAGCTCCTTGTCAGGGCTTCAGGAGGGGCTGTAGCCTACACCCTCAGCCCTGGGCGTGTCAGAGGTCAGGGGGATAGCTCATTTTTTTTTAAACTTGCCTCCTTCAGTTTTCTTACTCAAAAAGCCACAGGATTAGAAGCTGCTGGTGTCAGGGTTTGAAAAGGGAGTCTGCTTCCGAGCTTCCCCTGAAATGTCAGTGCTGCAGGACAGCTTGGTGGACCGACAGTGTGCTTCTGTGTGTGTGTGAGGGAGCTGGGGAGGGCTGGCTGAGCCCTTAGCGCTAGCATTTGCCAAGCTAAATTCTCAAAACATCTGCCCAGCCGGTGCCGGGCGGTGTTCCTCTTGTGTTCCTCCCCCGTCGCGGTGTTTAAATAGTCCAAATGTCAATATTGACTCTGTTGTGACTAGATCATGCTGAGGGCTTTCAGGCCTGCTGCTTCCTACCCCTTGTGCAACTGCAGGCAGCTCGCACAGACCCGCCGGGGGGTGAGCCCTCGCGCAGATAAGCAGGCCTGGGAGGTGATCTTGATGAGTGCTCTGTCCTGCCGGGGTCTCATTCCAGATGCCTTCCCTAAGGGAGCGAAGTGGTGTTGGAATAAAGCTGGGTTTGGTGGTCAGAGGTGTTAGCGAGCCCCTCTGCGGGCTTCCCAGTCTTCTGTGGTGGAGGTCAGTGGGTGACAGGTGAGTGACAGCTTCTGGAAGCATCCGAAATGGTTTGTTCCAGCCTTCCTAAGCCGTAATCTGCGATGCAGAGTGGCCTCTTGTCTTCTGGCTTCTGTTTACTTGCACGCACAGTGTGTAATCAGAGTGACAGTCATGCTCCTCTTCAGAATTTCTTGGGTGGTGGAACAAAGGCAGAGGATTTGAGGCTGCTGTGAGTCTCTGTTTACAATAAACCTGCAGCTGACATCAGTGATTAAAGCTGACTCCAACAGTTCCTTGTAGGAGCTGGATGACTCCCTCCTCGTGTCTGTTTGGGATGAAACCTTCCCGGTGCTAGGAGAGGAGCGCTTCTGCCTGCAGAAACACCGTGCTGCAGGGGCACGTGTGCCCCTCGTCCTGCACGGCTCTCCTGGAGATGCCTGTTTTGCAAGGATTGCAGCCAGCCTTAGTGTTTTTAGCAGTTCTCCTGATGAGAAGTCAGGCCGAGCTCCCCCCACCTCCAGGTGCTGTGGGGAAGGTGCCCGGTCTGTGCTGCGGGGGCTCGCTGAGCTCCGGGAGCAAAGCTCACAGCTCCAGGAGTGAGCAGCACAATTAACCTGGGTGGCTGGGGAGCGTCACCGCAGCTCCAGCTGTTTACTCATGTATTCAGCAGGGTTCGGCCTGGGAATGCATTTCAGGAAAACTTTGTGACCGGTTTTCGTTTTCCTTGGATTTTGGCTGCGGTTCTGTGCTCTCAGCCATCACACCCCGTGTAGCAGGCAGCTCTCGAGGCCCACGTGCAGGCCCCTGGTGTTTTAAAACCCCCTACAGCAGCCGTGTCTGGACGTGGGGTGCGTTTTGGGGTACTACGCCTGCGGTAACTTCAACTTTTGGAAACCTAAACAGCAAGGTTGCACTTCCATTATCTTGGAGTTGATGCAGGTCTAAGTTTCAGCCTCGCTTATCTGGCAGAGCGAGGTTTGTGCCACAGCAGCTCGTTCTGGGCTAAGAGGGACTCGATAAAGGCTGTGCTGGCCCTGCTCTGGGTGAGGCGGGTGGCTGGAGCTGCTGTGCCACCCGGGGACTGTTTGCTGTCTGGAACGACGGAGCCCAGAGTCGGGGCAGGATTTGAGAGTAGAGATGTCAAAAGCAGCATTTAGGGCTTTTGGGTTCCTGCTGCTGGGTTCAGCCGAGCTGCTCCTGTCCCCTTCTGGCCAGGGAGTGGCTGCGTGGGAAATGGAGGATTTCACAGCGGGGTGGGCCTGCCTGGGGGCAGCGAGAGGAGGACAAACCCTGAGGGGTTTGGGGGCTGAGGAGACCTGGGGCCTGCTTGGAAGCACGGGGGGCTTGTGGGTTTGTAGCTCAGGTCTTAGCTAGGAGGAGTTAAATGTCTTGCAGTGAAATTCGGGTGAAAGCACCGCTAATATTCCCGCGTTACCATTCTTAGGGGGATTATGGCACGCTGCAGGCTCTGGTGCTTGGAAGTGCATTAATGCCTTCTGTAAGTAACAGCGTGGCACTGCGGGGAGCTGGCTGACCCAAACTGTGCGCTGAAAGCTGCGTGGCACTCTGTGCGATAACCTAACGGGGTCCCAGATGTGGGAGCTGTGCCAGCGCCCTGCTCTCCAGCCCGTCCTGCCTCGGGGAGCTGCGGTTGGCAGCTCGGGGCCGAGGGAAGGGTCAGGCAGCCCCGCTGCTGGGGCGGGCAGTTGGGCCTGGCGTGGTGTGCCCCCGATAAGCAGGCAGCAGCAGGCAGCAGCTCGGCCCTGGGGCTGGGGCAGCTGCAAGAGGAGCCCCAGGAAATGAAGCTGCTTCAGCTGGGAGAGGAAGTGTGGAGGGCACGGGGCTTGCCAGCAGTGAGCTTGAGCACCAGAAACTAAGTATCTTCAGATGACTTTGATTTCTGAAGTACCTCGAGTGCTTTCACTTCATGCTGGGGAGGGGCGAGCCTGCGTGTTTAAGATTTAGTTTATTAGTTGTTACATTTACCGCTCCGGCTTCTCTCTAGCCTTGAGAGAAGTGCTGTGGCAGTGGGTCCCAGCACAGCCTGTGCTCACAGCGAGCCACCGGGGCTGGAGCTGAGGAGTGGATTCTGGGTGGTGTGGGGCTGAGGAGCTACAAGCCTGGGGCTGGCTTACCTAACACGAGGTGTTGCTGTGAGTAGTGCTTGGTTTTTCCTCTCCTGCCTGGTCTCTGGTATTAAAGTGCCCCATTTGGCTTGTGACTAACATGCAGCTTCATCTTTTGGTAGCAGTGAAGTCCTCTGACACGTAAGGTGGGTCAGGGTCAGCCATACGGTGCTTCTGCCCTCAGTACTGGGAGGGCTCAGCATTAAACAAGAACTGTTACCCCAGCGATGTGCCCTGATCATTACACCACACCTGTCAGGAATGTGTGCTGACCCCACACCTGAGCGTGGATGTGTTCCCTGGCAGTGTGTGCTTCGTTCTTACGAGATGAGTGCACTACGTGGCCACTAATAGGGCTGTTAATGGCCTAGCATGGAAGGCAAATGTTCCTTCTGCTTCAGCAGGTCGTTACACCTCATAGTGTGTTCTGTCGGATCCTGCTGCAAGCTCAGTTTGGGCTTAAACTGAGAGAAGAGGTGGCTGCTTTTGGCCAGCTGCATGGGACTTGTGGGACAGGCAGGGCAGTGAGGCTGTTGACTTACAGATGACACGGGCTGCCTTGCTGTCCACCAGAACTTACTGCTGCTGTGTTGCTCAACCAGCCAGCGAGGCTTGTGCTTCACTGGGAAGTGTGGTTTGAGCTGCAGCTAGACCACAAAGGGCTGCAGCAGGACTCTGCCTTGCTGATAGCTGCCAGTATCCCCGGTGCAACTTCCTGGAACAGCACGCTTCGACGCAAACGCTGTGCCCAGGGCCCCCACCTCACACCTCCCTCACACAGCGACCTGCTGAACTGGGAGCACCTCACCTGGCCACGGGGGTTTGGAGTTGGAGGGGCTGTTCCCTGACTGAATGGGCTGGCTGCCGGCAGCATTTGTCACTAAGTGCTGTTTTTTTCTCCCTGCAGTGACTATTTATTCAAGCTACTTCTGATTGGAGACTCCGGTGTTGGGAAATCTTGCCTTCTACTTAGGTTTGCAGTAAGTGATCATGCTTAAACTTTATATAAAAGCTGCCCCAGGTACTTAGCGAGAATTTCTCTCCTAGAAGAACAGCTTGAGAGGACTGATGGCTGTCAGGCCTGGTGTACCAAGGAGTAATCAAAGTGCTTCAAAGCCCTCCTGCCTCCTGAATGTTTCCGCTAACGCATTCACGAGTCAAATCAGAGATGATACCAGGAATGCCCGGTTAAATTTGATTCTCATTTTCCTGGTACTTGAGAACAAAATATCCTAATTTACGTTCCACCACTGTGCTGGTGGTAGAACACTGAAGATGGAAGAAATCTCTGAGTCCTGGGGTCTCAGTCCTCATTCTCAAGGTTGCAATGTCTGCCAAAGACCTTAATCACTTCCTAATTGATCTGAATATTTTCAGCTGGGTGAAGTGTGACATCTGCATTGAAAGGGCCTACCAATTACTTAGCCTGGGGAGGTAATTAAAATAATAGTGAAGGAATAAAAAGGCCCTAATGCTTCCTTTGGTGAAGGAATGTATACTAAATTTTAAAATTGCTGGTGGGCTGCTGTCTTGAACTTCATGCAAGAGGCTCCAGTGTTCTGTCAACAGGGAGAGTTTGAAATGTTTGACAGCTCCTGGTGGGAAGAGCTGGAGTCCAGAGAGCTCTTCATCTACATCTAGGTTAAAATGCTGCTGTGGGAGGAGATTAGATCCTAAGTTTTGATACTACTGCAAGACAATGGCAGCAGTTTCAGACGAACCAGCTGCTCCAGGCACCTCTGGAAGCTCCCTGTTACTCCTGTGCAGTGGGTGTCTGCTGTGTGCAAATAGCATCGCACCAGTGGGAGCCCCCACGGCCGCTGCAGCACTGCTCTAGTAGGACAGGGCAATGCTAAAACCAGTGTGAGCACCAGAAAGGTGTCAGCTGCTCGGCTCAGGGCTCAGGCGGTGCATTGGAAGTGACACCAAGGCTGGAGCAGTACTCCCACATCAGCCCAGCCTGTTTTCTTGCAGATGTTTCACGTGAAGTCAAAATTGTTTCAAAAACATCCAACGATTCTTTTGGATAACCAGCTTATGTTTGTGCTCCGTTATCTGGTGTTTCTTCAGCTAAGCAGCTTTTTCCTGTAGAAATTTGACTTCCTAACTGAGCTTTTTTACATCGAACGCTGCAATAAGTCCTTGTCTTGTGTCACTTCATATGTTCCTGCTGCAGGTTAAACAGCAGCAGGCTTTTCAAACAGACCTCTTTGAGTACTGGAACTTAAGGAAATGAATGTCATGTCGTTGTAAAAGGCTTAATGCTTCCCGTTACTTGCGTCTGTTCCTTCAGACAGCTGTATTATCTGAGGTGTCTTCCATTCACAGCGCAAAGAAATCCCTTGCTTTTGTGGGAGCTGCTGGTTACGTAAAGCCTTTTGTGGCACATTCAACCTGAAGTTCTGTCCTGCTGGTGCTTTGGAAATAACCTTCCTTCATGCCAGTAGGCTAATGAGCGCTCACATGTAGCAGAGGCTGACCCAGAGGTTCCCGTGTGCTGTAAGACCAGGTGGGGCCTCAGCAGCCAGGTCCGTGCTGCCTGTGCTCGCTCAGGGACTCCATCACGAGCACCCAGGCTGTAAATCTAACCTGCTGTAGCAACCAGCTGTGGTGGCAGGGGATCTGAAATTCAGATGCGGAGAGCAACTGAGGCAAAGCCTCTCGCTTGTTACAGGTAGCTGCCACATAACGTGAAAAAACATCAAAGGCAAATAAAAATCTGAGGCACTTTAATGACCTTAATGGTTATTCGAAGCAGCTCTTCAGTCTGCCAGCTTGAACAAAGGCTGTCTTCTGAACTGCAATTCAGAGGGACTTAATGCTATAGCATTTTTGGAATGAGTTGTATTGACTAGCTGGGGAACACAAACCTTGCTGCATGAGGTGCTTAAAAGTTCTGAAGAATTTCTAAAGAGTAAGCGTTCAGTGAAAAGATCTCGATTGCTGCTGGACTTTGCAATGGATGATCAGACCATTTTTTCCTAGGAAATGAAGTACCTGTGTCTGCTTGGTGTTTGCCTATTGCATAATATGTAGGTGACGGGAAGTGCAGCAGGTTTGACTTATGTTCACTCTTCTTCCTAGGATGACACGTACACAGAAAGTTACATCAGCACAATTGGTGTGGACTTCAAAATCAGAACTATAGAACTAGATGGGAAAACAATCAAACTTCAGATAGTAAGTAGTATTTCTCAACCCCTGGGCACCTTGATCTGTTCAAGCACAATTGCATTCATGATTACTGGTACTTATCTTTGTTTCTATTTTAATGGTTAAAGTACAGTGTATTCCCTGTTCCAAGAGGCTAGGCAGCCTTCACAGGACTTCCCATGACGTGTCCCTGAAGAAGGATGTGATCAGTGCTGCCTGCCTGAGAGGGGAAGTGAGATGTTAATCTCTTTTCCTCTGGGAAGAAAAAGCTTGAGTTGTAACAGGCACCGTGGGCAGTGAGCTGAGGGGTAGGATCCTGTGCTGGCTTGCTCTCATCAAACCCAGTACAGTTTTGCAGTAATTATTAAGGATCCATGTATAACGACAAGAACATCAGTTGTCCAAGATGCCTGAGTTCTCCAGCAGCTGTTAACAGCTGTGTGCACTGCCTGGTGCTGGGAGTGTGCTTTCGTGGATCTGAAAGGAAAACCTGACAGGCGTGCTTGCAACTGGCTTGTCTGCCGTAGTGCTGAGTAGTGTCTTCTGGCAGTGTTTGGCCTTCCCCCTGCAGTAGGCAGGGGCAGAGACTTGGCAGGTTTCTCCTCTAATCTTGAAGTGCTCTAAAACGGTGACTTGTGTACTGAAATCTAATATCTATGCAAGGTCACACAATCCTTGTCAGCCACTGCTTCCAGCTCCAGCGGAGGCTCTCAGGACTGGAAGGCAATGACTCAGGGATTCCAGGCTGCGCTGTGGAGCAGCCTCTAGTTCCCAGCCAGAAGCCTGGGCATGGCTGTGAGCCTGCAGACCCCCAGAGCAGCCCACCAGGAACCTGTCTGCGAGTCTGACTGTTTTTAATGTGCTAGCCCTGCTCCTGACATGGCTTTGGGAACAGCGGTGTTTGGGCGAGTGCTGTTCCTGCCCTGCTGGGGGAGGTGAAGCACCAAATGCCCTTCCTCCCCTCTGCCAGCAGGAGGAAGGAACCAGGTTTGAGTTGTTGCACTTCATCTTCTGTAAATGCCTCTGCAGCTCTTGCAGCAGGGCTGCTGAAGGGAGAGGTGATGTTAGATACCCCCCATCCCTCAGAGCTTAGTCTGAACAGGTTTTCAAGCCCTGCTTTGCATTTGTTTTGACCGCTGAACCATGGCTTCTGTTTATATATGCAGAAAGGGCTTCTGTTTGGGTCAAAATGACTTGAAATGTTTTCTGTGAGATCTCTTTAGTGCACTTGTCCAAAACCAAACAAATGAGCAGTTCTAGGAAAGCACCTGCTGCAGTGTACTTCCCAGTTAAAGTTTGTTGATTATCTTGAATCCTTTTGACCATCTGGGGGCAGTTCCTGCAGTCGGGAGATGCTTGCAGTGGTGTCGGGTCAGCTGAGCTGTGTTCTGCGAGCTCCTGTGGCCCGGCAGCCTGCCCTGCAGTAACTGACCCTGTTTGCCTTGCAGTGGGACACGGCGGGACAGGAGAGGTTTCGAACTATCACTTCCAGTTACTATAGAGGTGCTCATGGCATCATAGTCGTGTATGATGTTACGGATCAGGTAAGTGGTGACCTTGCCCCAGGAGGGGTTCTCCAGGTGGAATGCACGAGGCTGACGTGTAAATAAGATGCAATTTGATGCCCTGCGTAGGATTTAACAACTCAGCATTTACAAAGCATACAGTGACTGGTCTCCAGCTGTGTTAAAATTTATCGAGCTGAACGAACAGTCTCTGGTTTGGGGCTAAACAGAAGCACAGGGAGCTGTGAGAGGTGGGATACTATTGTAAAGTAGCAGGGTCTTAGGCTTAACCTAGAAGTTGCTGGGTACGTAAGGGATTGTGTGAATACTTCTCAACCTGCCTTCAGTGGTGGGAAGTCTGAATTACTAATACTGTTCAGAGATTTCTGAATGTGCTTGAACTTTGGTCTACAATAAACAAATCTGAAACAGAAAAATGTCAGCAAGCGTGCAGCGTACAACTGAGGCAGTGTTTCCTGTGAAAGAATCTCTGGAGATCAGTGGTGCTGTTGTCCTGTTTGAAGGGCTCTTCGGAAGTGTAGAGTTTCCTGAGCTGATAGGAAGGGAACAGTCAGCTTCTGTCACTAACTGGAACGTCAGCTCAGTGCCAAAGTTCTGTATTTCTGGAGTCAAAGGTTGCTCCAGCATCTCTCCACAGCAATGCAGCTTGCACCTAATAAAGCACCTAATAGCTGGTGCTCTGTAAATGCCTGGGATTCCCCTGCTTTCAGCTGTGTACCGTATCTTCTGCCTGCTCCAGGAAGAGGAGGAGGAGTCCCTGATGGTATTTGTTGGCTATTCAGTATGGAGCAGGGAAAAATAACGGGGGGAGCCCAGCCAGGGAGGAAGGAGCGGTGGCCTGAAGAATTGCCTAGGCCTTGCGGCGACTCCCTTGTCCTGAGGGAATCAGGAGTGGTGCTGTGGATGAATACAGTAGCATTGGTGTTCTGTCCCCTGTGGTTGTGGAGCACACTGATACGTATGTTGCTTTGCATTGTTTCCAGTTATTGCTGAATAGTGCCCAAATTCCCTGGTGGTGAGGGGCCTTGCTCACAGCTCTCTTGTCTCCTAGGAGTCTTTCAATAATGTAAAACAGTGGCTGCAGGAGATAGACCGCTATGCCAGTGAAAACGTCAACAAGTTGTTGGTGGGGAACAAATGTGATCTGACCACAAAGAAAGTAGTAGACTATACAACAGCAAAGGTATGTGGGCACTGACACGGGGGGCTTGGCTCGGTGCTAGGCTGGGCCATAAATGCAGTGGAGTTCAGGGTAGGGAAGCAGCTCGGTACGCGGATGCCGGTGTGCCATAAATGCAGGCGGCTCAGTGACCTGCTAAATGCTTTGGTACAAGTCAAACTGGGTTTGGGTGGGGGTCTGGGAATGTGGGGAGATGCACCAGGAAAGCAGGTGAGCTGTGAGTTGGTGTGTGAGCTCACTGTTTGCTGTTTCTCGCTTCGCAGGAATTTGCAGATTCTCTTGGAATTCCGTTTTTGGAAACCAGTGCAAAGAACGCCACAAATGTAGAACAGTCTTTCATGACCATGGCTGCTGAGATTAAAAAACGAATGGGTCCTGGAGCAACAGCTGGTGGTGCGGAGAAGTCCAATGTTAAAATTCAGAGCACTCCAGTCAAGCAGTCTAGTGGAGGTTGCTGCTAAAACTTGCCTCCCCCCTTTTGTCTCACAACAATGAATTTGCAATCTGAACCCAAGTGAAAAAAAATTGCCTGAATTGTACTGTATGTAGCTGCACTACAACAGATTCTTACCGTCTCCACAAAGGTCAGAGATTGTAAATGGTCAATACTGACTTTTTTTATTCCCTTGACTCAAGACAGCTAACTTCATTTTCAGAACTGTTTTAAACCTTTGTGTGCTGGTTTATAAACGTGTAATCCTTGTTGCTTTTCCTGATACCAGACTGTTTCCTGTGGTTGGTTAGGATGTATTTTTGTTTTGATGTTTCTATTGGCATGTTTAGATGTCAGGTTTAGTCTTCTGAAGATGAAGTTTAGCCATTTTGTATCAAACAGCACAACAGTGTCTGTCAGTTTCCATGCATAAAATTTAGTAAGATATATGTAAGATCTGATTTGCTAGTTCCTTCTTGTAGAATTATAAATGGAAAGATCACACTATCTCTGATTAATAGTTTCTTCATACTCTGCATATAATTTGTGGCTGCAGAATATTGTAATTTGTTGCACAATATGTAACAAAACTGAAGAAATGTTTAATAAATATTGTACTTATTGGAAGTAATATCAAACTGTATGGTGATAAATATTGTCTTAATTTGTATTGGCTAAGGGGGAAATCAGGCTTGCATTGTGCACAAAACATATCTTTGTGCAGCCATGGCTCTCAGACCTGGTAGTAGACCAGAGACCTTCCCTGCGACAAAACTAGTGACTATGGCCCAAAAGACTGAGGTGCCGTGGTGCTTAAGGCACGTGCGCTGTACCAGGAGCACCTAGCCAGTGTCCATGGAGGCATAATGCACTCTGAATGTACTCTACAGTTCCCTAACTTAGTCTTGGAACTTAATTTATTTCTCAAGGACTTGACGTAGGGAATGCCTGTCTGCTTTGTGTAGCAGGGGAGAGAAGGGTGTTTCCCTGACGTGCATACTTCAGCATAACCTTGAGGTGGTAAAACCTTTGTACCAGTATATTATGTCTTTTCTATATACTGTTAATTCCATCCTCTTTTAATTAGTACTCTTCTTAATGCAACAGCTTAGTTTCTATTTGGTTATGCATAGTGGCATCAGAAGGATGAAATGGGGACAGCGAGATTCCCCCACCAGACTGTTGCTCACGTAGGCGCTCTTTCAAACAATTTGGACCTAACCAGCAGCCAAGAGGTTTTGGGCAGTGTGTGATTCTTTGTACAGAGCTAATCAAATCATTAGTGCCTGATGTCTAGCTAAAAGCCACAGGAAAGCTAGCCTATAACACTTCCTATACATGTAAAATTGTTCAGCTTTATCTAAACTCAACTGTTCAGCCTATTCTGTAAATAGTCTCATGTTTGAAAGACCATGTAACATTCCCCGAGTAGTAAATACACCCTGTGATAGTAAGAAATATAGCCTAGGTATGTTGTGAGGTATAAACTAAAACTGGTGCAAATATCCTCTGATTTTTTTTTTTGGGGGGGGGGGGGAACTTTGGCTAACAGCTTTCTTCAACATAGTTGCATCAATCAACAGGCAATTGTAATACATAAAGTATTGTCATGGTTAAGTTGAACTCTTCCACGTGAGACCTTCACAAAATAAAGTGATGTGCTTTCTATTAGAGATGTGCTTGTTGGTATAATTCATTACAATGTGACTCGCTCCTCCTGGAGAGCAGGAGCGCTAGGAGTAGTGAGTGCTGCTGAGATCAGGAAGCGAACCAGAAGGAGGTGTACCGAGGGTAAAACATCTTCCCTCCAGAGAACTGCACAAATGAACTTAAATGTCAAGATGCCTGCTACATGCTATCCAAAACAATGTTAATATATACAGTAATAAAAGCATTGCAAAACCAACTTGGGCTACACCAGTTGTTCGGTGCTTATTTTTTTTCCCCTAAGTTATGACCTGACAGGGCAGCACTGTTAAATGCTCCAGCTGGGTGCCAGGCTGGAGCACAGCGCAGGTTCAGAAGATCCTTACTGAGGGCTTCTCTCACCTGTGAGCTGGCTCACCCAAGGGCTTCAGCAGCGTGGGCCAGGCCTGCAACTGGCACATGGAGACAAACAGGCAGCAGCAGCGTTTCCTTTGAGCAAAGCCGGGGTGATGCTGGCTGGGCAATTCCTGGCTGGGCAATTCCTGGCTGGTCCTGCTGCGGTAAGGCTCCCGCGGGGCCCTCAGGCAGGGAGCCTGTGGTGGTGAGGCCAGAGCCAGAGCAGCCTCGCTGCAGCGCTGTCCTGGTGCACGCCGAGCTGGGATTGTCACCTGCAACCTCGTGATTTAAAAACCTGCCCTTGAAGCTTGGGGGAGGGGGGTGGACAGCATGGGAAGGTATCAAAAACCAAAGCAACAACCCCAAGCCCCTAAACTAAAACAGTGAAGAGCTCTGAGTAATTTCACTGTGCTTTTCACAGTCTACTTGCGTGATACCCAAACATCATCGGCTGTGTTCATAAGAATGGGAGGAAATGATGCATTCAGGAGACCACACTGATAACCATTTAGTTTAAAGGTTAATTAAAACCACGTGCCAACCGTCTGTAATTGGCTGTAACCTTTTTCTCTTTGGCCACTTACCTTGTTAGTGCAGGCGTGCCCTTTTCTCTTGCAGAAAGGGTTCGGGAGCCCTTTCCCATGGCTTCGTTAGCGCCTATCGGCAACGGGAGCTGTGAGGAATGGCTCCATCCTCTCCACCCAGGGAAACCAGCAGTGTGCCCGCAGAACGGCTGCAATGGGCAGCAGCAGCGCACACACAACTCACCTGAGCACACACACCTGCTTGTTGCTTTATCAGGAGCCACCCAGAGCACTGGCTCCGCATTTCTGCCTAACACAACACCATTGAATAGGCCCTGCCGCAGCAGCGGACGGTAATTACAAGGAAGAGTTCTGTTTGCGCCCAAGAACCAGAAAGAGCTGCTGGCTCTTGGCTTCCAGCAGCTATTTTTGAAGGGTATAAACACAAAATGAGAACGCTTCTATTAAAATCACACGGCTTTACTTAGGAGTTGCACTGCACACTACGGATTACTCAGATTAAAAAAAAAAAAAAAGTGTGTGCCTGACATTTTGCTAAGGCATGGAACAGGCCACTTCAGTGAAAGGGAACGCTACATAAAAAAACAAAAAAAAAAAGGAGAAAAGAACCAGCTGTACATTCCTCACTCAGAAACCCCCCCAACTTAGTCAGCAATATTAAATAGGAATACAAGTAGCCAAGTAACTGCACTGCTTGCCTGGCTCGAGCCACAGTAAAAAACAAGTTGAGATCAGCCCGGGCTGGCTCACTGCAGACGCGGTGATTCAACGCGTTTTGGCAGCTCTGCAGGAGGTGGACGGAGCGGTTTGTTGTGTGCTGTGCTTCTGCTCAGCCGTCCTGAGAGCAGCCGACAAAGCCCAGGCCTGACGGAGGCAGCACCTGAAATAAAGCAGAAAGTTTGTTCCTGTGTGGTGGCTGCAACCCCAAAACAAAACCAACGAATCCGCTGTACCTCAATCAACTCCACCTATCCCCTGCAGTGTGTAGGCTACAGCTATATTCATTAGTCAAATAATAATAATAAAAAGAGCTATGTAATATGTTGTTACTCCTCTAAAGCTCTGCAAATATCTTTCCCCTTTGCAGGTTGAAATTTTAAAGTGGGCCAGGGAGAAATCAAAATTCTTGAGCTATCTGGGCTCCGGGGGAGGAGGGAGGTTATCTTCCAGCTCCTGAATTCCTACCTCTGGGCGTGCAGGAGCTGCACGAGCCTCCCTGCGGCTCTGCACCGGGCTCCTTGCTAGCACCTGCAGTCATTTCACAAGGACACAGCTCTATAGCAACTCCCAGTTACAGCTCCAATGCCTTAGGGAAATCTGTCCGGATCGACTCTGATGGGACTTTGCCCTCAATCACCACTCAATGCAAATGTCCCCTCACCCCTTACTCTCCCTCCTGTCATTCCCTCCTGAAATGCTCCTGTCTCTGCCATTTTAATTGAAGGGAGATGTTCAAAGAATCAGCCAACAAGTTTTCTAGTCCTTATTTTACACCTGGATCGCCTCGCTTCCCTTTCCCACCATTAAATGAGGAGTGCAATTTTTCTGTGAGGAAACAAAAGGGCCATCTCAGGCTTCCCTGTTGCTTTTGGTACAGCAGCTGCCTGTGCCCGGGCTGCTGACATCCCATCCCCTGCACCCTGCATAGTGCCCGCTGCTCGGTGTGTCCCTGATGTGCTGGCAGTGCCCTCACCACACTCTTTACTCTCAGCAGGGGATTCACCAACGCACTGCTCTGTCCCTGACATCTGAAGACTAAGGGCACCCATTTCAAGATCACCCTCAGTTTCCTCTCCTTCCAGGCCCTGCAAACACCAGATTAAAAGAAAAAAAGAAAAAAAAGCGCCTGATTTGCAGAGCGTGCTAATTTAAGTGCCTCTCTTCCTACGCTTCCCTCTCTCCCCCCTCCAAGCCCCCCTGCTTACCCACTGAGCTGCTGCCTGCCGCGTGCCGTCACCCTGCTCCCTGTCCTGCCCCTGCCCGGGATCCACAGCAGCCAGCACCGACTGGTACAGGCGCTCCGCGTGGCTCTCCAGCTCCTCCGACTGCTTCGCGATCAAGCCCAGCGTTTCTTTTAAAGCTGGAGGACAGAAAGGATGGAGGAGGCGGCATTACCCTGACAATCCAGGCTGGAGGAACAAAGAACGGGGTTCTGCTTGCCCCAGACCGGCCTCTGAAGGAAGCACCAAGCCCCTTCCAAACTGGGGTGCAATGTTCCGGGGACAGCGGGAAGCGACCCAGGAGGCTGCAGCTTAAGGCTGATGACAAAAACAGGGGCTCCAAAAGCTGTGCTCAGACAGACGTGGGAAACCTCCTTTAGGACCATCAAAAAAAAATATAAAAAATCCATCTGGATGCAAACCCAGACCAGTAGAAGCCCTTTAGTGACTGCAGACACAGTTTTTGGGGACCCAAAACCCTACAGGGAGCCACGTGTGGCCACACACGGTCTGTGGGCTCCCTTCACCTTTCCAGTGTCCCTACCACCCTGAGCAGTCTGTGCGGCCTTCCCTTTGGAAATACGAGGGGGCCCCAGATTGCTGCTACCAGCTCTGGGATTCACCCAGTGCAAGCAGGGCATAAAAATCACCTTTGCCTGTGTTGGATGAAAGAATTCTCTCCCAGCTGCAGGCTGACAGCAACCCAGGGCCCGGCAGGAGCTGGCCAGGCAAAAACAAATCCATCACCCACACGAGCAGCAAGCACCCGTGATGGATGGGGTGGCATGAAGCAAGGTCAAGGCACGGGGCAGCATCAGCACCTCCAGGCTGTGACCGAGGTGCATTTGGGGGCAGATGCCAATGCCAGCACTGCCAGATGTGCCCGCGAGCAGCCAGCTGGAGGTGCCCGTGCCCCCAATCCCCACCCAAAGGCCCCTCTCACCTGGTGAATTTGACGCCATGCACTCGAGGAGAGCTTCTCCCCGCTGCAGCACGCTCTCCGTCAGGCTGCGGTGGTCGGCCACGTCCTTCCTGAACTCCTAGGAGGAGAGGAGAGGAGAGGAGCGCTGCCTACAGGTGTTTGGGGCAGCACACGCCTGGAGGAGACCCGCCTGCGGTGCCCGGCCTGCGCTGCGTGGCCACGTGCTGCCTGGGGAGGGCTTCTCCCCATGCAGGTCCCAGATTTGGCTCTGCACACCCCTGCAGCACCTGCCCGGGGGGTGCCTCGCTCCGTGCTGCCAGAGGAAGCCCCGAGAGGGCGTGGGGCACCCAGCCTGCGCTCCCAGCGCCCGACGCCAGCTTCAGGGACTTATCTCCCCTATGCAGAGGCCCAGCCCGGCCTCGCTGCCGCTGCACAGAGCCAGTGGAGGCCGATGCGAAGCGTTCCTGCCCGTGGGGGGAGGAAGGGAAGCCGAGGGTGAGACCTACCAAGTAGCGGCGCAGCGCTGCCTTCACGCTCGCAGCGTCCGGCGTCGGTGGTACCCAGCTGTCCGTGAGCTCTGCCACGTCGTACAGCCAGCAGATGAGCTCCTCCAGCTGGCAGCAGAACATCTGCTTAACAAAGCACGACAAAAGGTGTTGGTGATCTATTTCTCTAACAAAGAAGAGGCAGCAGCAGGGATACACGGCTGAGCAGCCTCCCGGAGAGCGCCTGCTCCCTGCTGCTCCCCTCTCACGGAGCTGGTGGCGTTTGCCATCCCTCCCTGCACACAAACATCCCTACGCTCAGGTCAACAGAAAAAAAGAGGACAAAAAAAAAAGGCACAAAGCAAATTAACCCCCTAAACATACCCAAAATACTGTGTGGAAAGAAGTGAGCGTGCCGTGAAGTGGCTGCTAGGGAGAGGTGTCAAAAGCCAGCGGCACCCAGGCTGAAGGAGGGGCTTTGCCTCCACCAGCTCCCTGCCAAAGAAACGCTCTCCTCCCCGTGGCAAACCAGACCCACCGAGTTAATTTGCAGTTTCTTCTCCCTGAGGGTTTGTCTCGTTCAATTAAGTGCTTTCATTTATTTTTAAAGCGTCTCGGTAAGGGATTGTTTTTGCAGGATGCTGTGCAAAACCCTGGGGCCTCTGCTCCTGCTGAAACCAGCCTCCAGCCCCGCTTCTGCTCCTCGGGAGCTGGGTTTTGTTAAAAAGCCGAGCTGCTTCTCCCTGCCTCTGTGGCACGATAACCAGATACACCTGGGAAACTTCCTGGCCTTATTGTATCCACGGGCAAAACCCAGCTTGGGGAAGGTGAACGAGCCAGGGCTGAGCTGCAGGGACAGCCACACCACCTCAAAAACCCTGGAGCAGGCAGCAAACACGGGTTTTGTGCTGGCCAGGTCCAGCCTGCCCCCGGCTCTTGTATCTCGCAGCTTCGCCGCAGGAAGGAAGGGCTTGGGAAGACAAATCACCACGTTTCCGTCAAGCCCAGCCCCACGACGCTGAGCCCCGGGAGAGGCGAGCCTGGAAAGCGAGGCACTAAAATGGAAAGAATTTGTTTGTGCTGCTGCACCCGCTGCTATGAGCGGTACAGGGAAGGGCCCGGGCAGGCACACGCCTCTGCTCTGCTGTGTGGCTGCGCCCTGAAATCCAAGCCCTCCCCAAAAGCTGTGACCACCTTTAGGTGGGCCCAGACCAGCAGCAGGGATACCCCAGACACCAGAAACGCTGTGAGGCTGCAAAACCCTTCGCTGCCAGAGAGGTTCCTGCTCCATCAGAAGAAATTATCTGCTCCAGTGAGCCGCCCTGCATAAATTACTAGCAGCTGCCAGGGACCAAACATCACGCAGAAGGCACTGGGAGGCCAGGAACTAAATATAGGCAGGCTGCACATGAGAGCTTCCCAGAACAGGCTTCAGTTTCTGCTCTTACCTTAATGCACTGGGCCAGGGACTCGCCCTGCTGGCCCTTCTCCTTAGGGCTCCCCTTGGCACCCAGCTCGCTGGGGCACGTCCCATCCAACGCGCCCCCGATGCCTGCAGGGAGCTGAAGCCTGCTCAGAGGATCCCTATCGGCCCGGCTACACGATCCAGTGCCTTCCCAGCCGGGTTTTTGGGGGCTGTAGGGATGACACAGCCCAAGAAAGCCTTCGGTGCTCTCTCTTTGGTGTCTGCTGCCCGCTGCTCTGAACGGAGACCGCTCGGGCTTGCTGTCGCTGTACGGCAGGGGGGTTTGGTGGCCTTGCCTGGACGTCCTTTTAGTGAAGGAAAGATCGGACAAGATCTGAGACAACCTCTCCAGCTCCCTGAGCCGAGGAGGCAGGGCAAGAAATTCTTCGTCACCGTCCCACTCCTTCCTCAGGGGGAGCACTTGTGTTGTGGGCAAAAACCTGCGAGCGCTTTTTGCCTGTGCTCTGGAATTCGAAGAGGGGCTCCCCTTCAAGTGGCACCAGCTTCTCCCACCCACGTCAGGGTGATCAAACGAACTCAGCCCCGCTAACTCCGTCCTGAAATCCTTCAGAAAGCCTCTGGAAGGACCCGCTGGGCCATTAGATGAAGCGCTCTTTGCAACAGATGCTTTTGCAGCGGCTGAAGGTTCGCAGTAGGAGATCGCTCTCACGCAGCCTGGTTTTCCAGACACCGGGGTCGAGTACCTCCTCGCAGAGGCCCCAAACCCCCGATGTGTTTTTTCTCTGCTTCCCTGAGCCTGCCAACCTTGACCGTAGACGCTGGTGGACGTCAGCGTGCCCTCAGGAGAGAGGGAGAAGCTGTCCAAATCTATCCCCGAATCGTGGAAGAACGGCTCCGGCGCCTTGCCGAGCTTGTACCTGGGCCTCAGCGGGTAGGCGTAATCCAGCAAGTCCTCGTACTCCTGGTGGGGGTCCCAGTGGGGAGACCCACGGTCTGGGGAAGGGGGTAAGGAGTCCGGGATGGCACAGGCCCAGTAATCAGCCTGGTAGGGCGACATCTTCCTCGCACGCCCCACGGGTACGTGCTCAGCCAGCAGGGCACCGAGGGGCTCGCGTGCCCGTGGTGCTTTCCCTTCTGCTGGAGAGCCCGGGGCTTGCTTCACCTCCTGCTGCTCGGAGGCGCTGTTTTCTTCCAAAGAGAGGGTGGAGAAGCTCGATCTGGGGCTGAGGGGGGTCGGCTGGGGCAAGGAGTCCAAGGTGGAGGAGAAGGGGGACGGGGGCCTTTGGCTGCACTGGCTGGTGGAGATGTCGTGAGAGATGTCCGCAATGCTGCTCTCCTCTGCCGAGCTCTGCGCGTTGGGAGCGCTGCAGGGGGGCTCCGAGCAGCCCAACGTTTTTGTCTGCTGGGACATCCACGGATGAGGCACCCAGGGAGGGGAGAAAAAGAGAAGGAGAGGCATAAAATGAAGGTAATTCACATGTTTGCTCCGTTTACAACCTCCGCTGTGTTACATGCCTCCCGCGCCGCTGGGAAATCCCAGCAGAAAGAACCGGGAGAAACATTTCTGACGCTTAGGGGGTGGTGAATAATGCTGGCTTTCTGCGCCCGGACAAAAAGCCCCTTCATGCAGCCAGGCTACAGAGATAAAAACCCAGCCCGGGCTCTGCCCAAAGAGAAGGCTCGAATGCAAACCCTGCCCCTCCCGTGGGCTTGCACGGGAGTTGTTTTTAGGGAAAGGCATCTCCAGGCCTCGGGAGGCTGCGTGAGTCACTTGGCAGCCCCGGGGACACCGTTACTCGAGGAGCTCCATCCCCAGCAGCTTCCAGCCCCACGGCAGCACCGCAGGAACCAGGGCAAGGGTTTGGGCCTCGGTGCCCACTGCAGGAGGAGGGCAGCCCCCAGCTCGCATTTTTCAGCGCTGTGCTACAGGAGGATTTTGCCTGGTGTCAGACAAAGCCCTTCACCTCTGGGCCTCTCCTGCCACTTGAGATGAAAGCTCTCGGGGGCAAACACTCCTCCCCTCTTCCACAGGGCCCAAACACACAGATCCCAGCCCTGCCTGGGTCTGAGCCAGCAGCGGCAGGCAGCACGGCCCCCTTACCTGCTGCTCGTCCGAGGAGAAGAAACGGTGGCTGAGGTGAGGGTGGGAATCACCCCCGCGAGCAGCTCTGGACGTGGGTGACGAAGGGACCCTGGGCAATCTGGACGTGAGGGCTGCAGACGCTTCTCTGCAGTAGCTCGAGCCTCTCTGGGTGACACCAGCCGCCAAGCAACCGTGTCCAGCCCTCGCCAGGCTCTCCATCCCTTTCAGGGAGGGTTTGGCGTCCTCTAAGAGCCAGTGCACGCTGTCAGCCAGCTCCGGGCAGTCCGTCCGTGCGTCTGTGCAGTCCCACCTTCCATAGCACTTGGCCTTCTGGCTCAGCGAGGCTTCGGAGAGGGATTTTCCCACATCCAAGGCCATGGGCACGGAGCTCCTGAGAGGTGCTGCTGCGGCCTGGGCTCTCTGAAACACACAACACATCGTCACCTCCCCTCATCTCCACGCACAGCAAAGAAGCTTTGCTACGTTTAATAGCAAAGATCACAAGCGTGTTGTAGAGCAAGCCCCCAAAATCATAAAAATCATATCTTGGTACATCCAGCGAACACAGGGAAGAGCAAAGTGGCCGTCCAGTCCGACCAGTGTTTCCTGGTTTCCGTGACACGGTGCAGGCACAAATTAATTCAAGCTCTTACTGCCAGGAACAAACCTGTGTTTTACACCTCGCAGCTCTGTCCTGAATGCACAGCCAGTCTCACCAACAGCTTGCTGGGCCCAGATGAGACATCGGTAATTAGAACCTAAAGCCTGTATTAACGTGGCTGAGCCCCGAAGGGTGCCGAGGTAGGGAGTTTTTGAGAAGATAAATACAAAAAACGTGGACTGGAAGCCACCCAGAAGGCAAAAGTGTATAAAAAATAAGTTAGAGGGGGAGGTAGGAGGCTATAAAACCCAAATCCTGGCACTTCGATGTGCAACTTCTGCCCCAACTCACAAGTGTTCATGAAATCAACTTCTTGTGAAAGTAATTAGTGGAAACACTTGCTCAGCTGATGGCACATTTGCCGTAGAGCCAAGCCCACTGCATCGCACTGCAGAGCCATCAGACATTTATTACTCCTGCAGCCTGAGCCCCAGAGCCCTGTAAATAGGCGTGCAGCAAGCTCTCAGCTTCATGAAGCAAGCCCCCAATTTAACAAACACATCAGGTGGGGGGGGAAAAATAAATTAAAAACAACATGATCCTCTTATTCTGATTCTGGCAGCTTCTGAGGGCTGGATTTCTGTACTAAGGACACCTGAAACACTGCCCGCTTCCTTCTCACCTTGACACATGGGGAATGAAGCAGCAGCTGTGGAAGAGCTGGAAGCAAGTTTAAAACCAAAAGCCAGCAGCAGCAACAACAACGGCGATAGCACAGCCTCACCTCCTCCCAACCAAAATACTTTGGATGCCAACACCACCTGTGCCACCCTGTGCCTGCCTCTAAGCCCTAGATTTGAAGGAGAAGTTGGTAAAATGTAGGCAATTTCTCCCTCTTCTCAAGGGTTTGTTGAGCACAGAAGCTAGGTTCACCAGCCTGCTGGCTCGTCCCTTCACTCGGAGCACCCGCAGCAGCCTGGGTTTTTGTTCCAGGGTGCTGCAGGTCGGTGGGGCTCCTTTCCCTCTGGTTTCGGCTTCTGATTCACACACGCACACACGCCAGAGCACGCCTGTGCCTGGCCACACGCCTGTCAGCTCAGACAGGTCTGACAAAAGCCACCTCAGGTGACTGGCTTCCAGACCACTCCTAATTTCCACCCGCACAGCGACGGTTTGGGAAATTAGGAGAGCACCTCCTGCTGCCTCTGCAGGCCGAATGACTCGAGGCAACGCGTCGCAGCCTCTCGAGAAGCCCCGTGGAGCTGCCCTTGTGTCGGGTTTGTTTGCTTTAGCGGGTGCTCCTGGCGCCTGGGCAAAGTCCTGAGCGGGTGCTGGGGAGGTGGGATGGGCACCCAGCTCCTGCTGGGGATGGATTTGGGCTCCGCAGGCACTCCACGCACAGGGATGCTCCACCAGCACCCTCTCTGGACCTCCACCTGCCCTTGCTGGGCCTCTGGTGAGGAGCTGCAACAGGGCAGAAGAGTTGGGTTTTGATAATGCACATCAAGCACTGTTAGGAAACAAAGAATCTTGGTTAAAAGCCAAGTTTTATTTTTTAAAGTGCGTGAAAAATGGGCTTGTTACAGCACACAGCCCACCACCGTGGCTAGAACTTGTGCTGTCTGCATACCCTCGTGATGCAGAAGCAGCTCAGCGTTTCAGACCTTGAATTTGCCCCCTGCCAGCACCCTGCAAAGAGGGCAGGGCTCCCCCCAGGTGGGGTGAGGCACTTGGCAGCATCAAACCCCACCTGCAGCCTCTCCGAGGTTAGGGCCTGCAGGGCCTCTGCTCGCCTCCTGTGGGGCAAAGTGCTGATCCTCACTGCACTTGGGGTCTAGGGGAAGGAAGAGAGTGCTTTGGCTGGTGTCCTTTAATGCTCATTAAAGCAATAAAATGGTAAGAGATGAATGATCCATCCTGTCAGCCAGCACACTGCTAGGCAGGTCCCCAAACGGGGAGCCTAGGCGCTCTCTAATCCCCCTCAGGTGGAAGCTCCCAACACAGGCTTGCAGAGGACAGAGCCAATTTGAGCTAACGAGCATGTGGCAGGTTTTAAAGCGCTTACTAATTAGGTTAGCTGGGCCTGGGCAGATTCAAGGAGATCATAACTTCAGGCAACAAATGCTCCCCCCTCTGGGGAAAGCAGAAGTCATGGGAACAGGCAGCAGTTCAGGCCACGGGGTGACCTCCGTCAGCAAAGCCACGCTCCTGGCTCAAAGAAACCCGGGCTCACTACATTGAGCTAAAGCAAGGCGACTGGAAATAGCACATGGGGAGTCTTTTTTTGCCAGCGCTGAGGAAAGAAAGAGGATGAAATTATTATTATTACTACTTTTTTAAAATCATCTTTTTTTCTCCCTTTTATTCCCTAGGACCCTGGCCTCTCACCGTACAGGGCCGGCAGCAAGAGGTGGCTTCAAGTAGCAGCACACCATGAGGACGAAGCATTTTGGAGCTCTGTGTGACTTCAAATAAGGCAAGGCAGGTGCAGCCCTGGTGACTGCTCTGCCCAGCACGAGGCCCCGAGCAGCTGCCTGACCCTGCGACCGCCAGGGTGAGATCTGCGTGCTCTGAGAGTGATTTCAGCGCAGGCTGCAGAAGATGGGGCTGGCAGCTGCTTGTGTGGCACCTCTGTTGGGAGCTGGCTTTATGAGCTGCCTCTCCGACCAGCGAGGTGCTCCCACGGGCAGAGCCAACGCGATTCTATAGCATGAGGGCAGCGGGATGATGTGCTGGGGCTCCAGGGGAGACCAGATCCATGACGTGACCCACGGCAGGCGCTGTAGCTGCTGCTCCCGTGTTACCTTCCTCCTTCCTGAATGCTGACAGCCTCAGGGAACATGATCGCCGTGTGAGAGCAAGTGCTGGGCAGCTATATTCAGCGTGGCAGCAGCTGCGGCGGCGGGCAGATAACGCCTGGGCTCTCCCAACCCTCCGCCCCGGGCTGTTCCTCCAGCCATCACCTGGATTCACTCACTTATTTGTCACGGTCACTATCACATACAGCCCTACACACTACCATTTTATCCTAAAATTGGTGATATTGTGCTCTTTTTACCCCCAAAAAAAGTTTGGATATACAAATAAAACAGCATGGTGATTGCGAGGAAAATGACTAATAAACCTGCCCCTTTGACATATTATACAACAGTATCATAAAAGGATACATCTGCTTAGCTAGCTTGCTTATCAGTAGGTAAATCTGTGATGCTAACAGCAACAGCATCCCAAAGCATTCCCAAGTTCCCAAATCCACCTCTGTTTTCTGTTGCAGCATGCAGAGTTTCTCCAAGCAGGCTGTACAGTTTTGATGACGGAGGTCTTCTGGATCCCAGGAGGCAGCACGCTGCTATTTGTCAGCCCTAACTGGTTCCCAGCCAGCCACTTTGCTTTCAGAGCTAATTTCCACGTTTTGTTTGAACAAGTCACGCACAGAAGCCTCAGCGAATCGGATGCCAAAAGGTCAAGTCCAACTTCCAGGTGATTTAAATGCCCAGGAAATCCTCTCAGGGTATTTGTGTGCCTGGCTTTGAAAGCCAGGGTCTTTGCACCGGGGAGAAGTGACACTCGCAGTGGGATTCCTGCTGTTCTAACCCAAATGGGTACCACGTATTAAATCCCAGTGTCACTTTCAGAGCCTAACAGCCTGCCTGCCCCCCTCTCCCACCTCGCGCTCACCCTTTTTGGTGCTTTCTTACCCGACTGAGCAGGGGGCATCACCAGCGGCCAGGACGTGAGCAGACACCCCAGCAGCTCGCTCCTCTCCTTGTCGGCGTGTTTCACATGCTCGCAGTGCCTTCCCCGTGCCGTCATTAAGCAGCAGGCAGGCATTTGTGGCCGGATCTCCAAGAAGCTAACACAAATCCAACAGTCTGGGATGTAGGCTCAGTCCCTGGCTTCACGCCTTAAGAAACGCTCTTCCCTTCTCTATGCAACTCTCTCTCGTCATTAATATGTATTTATAGTACACCACGCTGTTCACATGCACATAATCCTTTCAATTAAACCCTCCCGGGGGCTTGGAGTTACCACAGGAAGATGCATTCACATCCCCTGCAGCCAGCACACGAGCAGGAAGCCGCCCTCTCTGTACATTCAGAAACGATCCAGATTTTCAATTCCGTCCCAATCCTACCAGCCAGGAGGGCTCGAGAAACCCACAGGTTAGGACACAAATGCCTCTACAACCAGTGAATTAAAAATTAGAAAAATCAGAAGAGAAAGCAAAGCTTAGCAAGGCATAAAGCATATTTAAAAGTTTAAATTTCGCATGCATTAGTTAATGACCAACCTTGGCACACCTCCTTACTTTTAAAGGGCTGCTGTACCTTGCTATTTCCATCAGATTTAGTGGCTTAAGTCTCGCGTCAGCCAGCCCAATAATAACAGATACCTCCAGCCCACACACGCCGGGCAGCTGGACAATAAGCTGCATTTAAAAACAGACTGAAAATGAAGTTTCTGTAAGTTTTCAAACTCTCCTCCTCCTCCTACTAAAGCACTAAGTTGCACCTCCCAAGAGCATCTAGACAGTTGGGTTTCTCACCATTTTCCAACAGCAGCAATGCCGAAGTTTATGTTGCTGGTGGCCAGGACACACCAAGAGCCCCACGATGGGATGCAAGCCCCAGCCCTTGGCCAGGGCAGACAAAGAGAAGCTCGACACAGCCACAGAGTGACGTACAGCCAGGGCTTTAGGCACAGCGGAGACTTTCCACTGGCCTTAAAACCTCAGGAAAGCAGCCAGAAATCCTCACCACAGTTGTCCCACCAGCGATGGAGGAGCACAGAAACAGTACCCATGGCCACTTCTCGGAGAAAACAATGAATGAAAACAAAAAGCTTTTCATTCACCTCAGGGGGGGCACGTCCAGAAGGAGTAACGGGATCTCTCCGGGAACCGATCCCTCGACTTTCCCCCATTGTCAAGAGGAAGCTGCCTGCCAAAAAGTCGCCACAGAAGTTGGTGGAAAACAAGGGCTGTGCCTCAACCCGCCGCGTCCCACCGCCAGCGCTCGGCCCACGGGCTGCAACAAAAGCGGCGACGTGGCCGGAGCTTCCGTCCTGGGGTCCTGCTCAGCGGGGCACTGCTTGTGGTTTGGGGTCACACACACTGCGGGCAGTTTTTTGCTGTTTTGGGATCACACCCACACCAACACTGCTTTTTGGGCCTGCAGGATTTCCTTTTTATTACAGTTTTCCTTTTTTTTTTTTCTGGCATGCTTTTCTCCCAAAAAGCCCTTCTACGGCTAAAAAGAAATAATCGGAGTTGCACATTAACCCCCCCAAAAAGGGGGAGAGCAGCGGGACCCGCCGAAGCACGCCCTGCTAACGCAGCAACCACAGCTGCAACACCGCTACCTGTAACGGAGAGGGGCCAAAACAGCAGAACCCGCTCGCTTCTCCCCGCGGACACCCCCCTGGGCTCACGGAGCCCCCCGGATCCCCCCCAGCAGCCCCCCAGGACCCCCCAAAGCCCCCGCACCCCGTGCCCGGCCCGCACCTACCGAGCAGCGGCCCCGGCGCCCCCGCTCTCCCCCGGCCCCGGCGCCGCGCCCCCTTCCCCCGCGTCTTAGCCAATGGGAGCGCGAGGAGCCGCGTCACAATGGGAGCGGGGCGAGCTGGCGGCCAATGGGAGCGGGGCGTGCTCCCCCCTCCCCTACCGGAGAACCCCCCCTCCCCTTTCCCCTTTC
The DNA here is from genome assembly GCF_964211825.1 of Aythya ferina. Classification (NCBI taxonomy): domain Eukaryota; kingdom Metazoa; phylum Chordata; class Aves; order Anseriformes; family Anatidae; genus Aythya; species Aythya ferina. The sequence continues at coordinate 10,998,022 of NC_140298.1, forward strand.
TGCTTTTTGGGGCTGCTGCAGGGCAGGGCTGGGAGGGAGCAGACCCTGCTCTCCCGTCCATATAATGCTGCCAAATCCAGCCGAGCCCCTACCCCGGGTCGCTCAGGGTTGGTGAGCGCCGATGCAGGCGTTTTCCTGCTGGTCTGGGAGCTCAGGACCTTGTGCTTCCCAGCCAGCAGTCTCTGCAGTGAAGAGAAGGGATTTATTTAACCCATTCTGCGGGTGCTGGCACTCAAGGAGCAATCCCCGTACCTACAGCACAAAGCAGTGCTTGATTGTGATGAACAAACCTGGAAGCACTGCTTCTGTTCTCTGGGAAGTTGGGATGGAAGTCTCCATTTTGTCCGTTTCACCACTTCGGTCTGCGGGCTCAGCTTTGCGTGGCCTCCTGCTGCTAATGCTCAGCGAGGAAACCCAAGGCCTGGCCGTGCACCACATGCTCTCGCAGTGCATTCGCACTGGCCTCAGCATCAAGTTTCAGTCTGACAACGTGAACGTTTGGGGGAGACATCAGCAAATGCAGGGCTTGGGGCTGACCTATTCGTTCCCAGAGCACTGCTAGGGATATTAATAGTGCTGCAGGGGGAAGAAAGAGCAGTTGGAAGCGCTTCGCCACCCTTAAGAGCCACTGAGTGAATGTTATGTGTAACCCATCGGTTCACCTGCCTGTCTTGCAGTGGGAAGGAGCTGCCACAAGTCTTCCTTGCTTCTTCTGGCAGCGAGGAGGTGACTCACATTATCCCCCTCCTGTGTTAGAACGGCTCGGGCACTGAGTTGCAACATAGCTGTGTTGTAACCTGGCAGCACCGCATTCCTCGCTCCCTCAGGACAGGTTTGTGGGCAAACTCTGACCCGTGCTCGTGGGCAGGAGCCGTCTGGGCACAGAACTGCTCCGACCCCTCTCTGCAAGGTGCTAGCAGCCCAGCAGTGATGTGCTCGTGCGTTTTGCTATTAGCCCTGGCGTTGGCACTTGGACACCTTTAGAGGTGCCAGCTCATTTGGGCAACAGGACAGGACAGGCTCTGTTTGCTTGTCACCTCAAGGAGACAGCAAAACCCCCTGTTGTATTATTAAAGTTCCTTTCAGAAGGTTTCACCTAGGCCTTCCTCGCTTTAATTTGTACTCACTCTTTTAGTCCTTCAGTCCTTCGGTCCCTGCCTGAGCTATGCTGTGAGTGAACCTGCTGCCAGACGTGTTCCTAAACGGTTCAGTCTCACAGGACTGGGAGAAATCCTTTTCTTCCTGGGGTTAACAACCCTTTTTACCCCAGATGTCTGCATTTCCATGTCTTGGACCCATTCCCCTTGTTCTCTTGATTCACTCTCCCTGGGACATGCTTCTTTGAAACTCAAAACCCAAACCTTGTCCCAAACGCCAGCACAGGCCTGGCTATGATAAGGCAAATCTAGTGTGGTTCTGCAGGCTGTGTTCCTGTTTACACATCCTGGTATGCTACCTGATTATTCACAGAGCAGGGCACTTGACTCATGCTTCAAACTGCCCGTAACTTCCTGATCCGGCTCCTTAATCCACCGCTTCCCGACAGTATTTGTGCAGTTCGTTACTCTCATCTAGATTAATTCTTCAGATCCTCTCTTTTCCAGACCCTCTGCCAATTCTTCTGATGTTGCTCTCAATTTCAGCCCTGCCCTCCTCCCTGTTCCCAGACCTTTTCTTCCAGGTGGGACCTGCAGGTTTTCTGTTCCAAAACGGTTGTCGTTAATCAAATACTTACAGCCATATGGTAGGCACCTGGGGAATCCAGTCCTTCAGCTGCACATTTACTCTAGTAATGTCTGAGTAAGCAGCTTCACTTCTGCCATGTTGCTTTAGCTTCTGTTTAGTTAGAAGAAGCTCACCAAAAGCCTAGAAACCTTCTCCTACCCATACATTTAGATCACGTAAAACATTTAGATAAAAACCACTACTGCAGTGTTACTAAGGATTTCCTAAAAAAAAAAAAAAAGGTAGCTGCTTCTTCTCCTTCCTAATTTTGCAGGAACACCAGAAAATTTGACTTAAGGGAACCCAAAGCAGCTCACAAAATAAAACATACAAAGTAGGATTAATTAAGAATAGAGAAAAAACAGAGTGATACCTATTTGAGTGTCAACATTGGAGTGCAGGGAAATGAAATGTACTGTTAGCAGGTGGACAACTTCAGTTCTTTACCACTTAGTTGCTCAGCTGGACAGAATGGAAGGATTTAGCCCTAGAAAAAGGCCAAGTAGAAGTTGCACTTCTCCTTTCTGGCCACACGATGTACCCATCGCACCATAAACATCCTGGCTTAACTGCCAGCAACAGGCAATCCAGCCCCGAAGGCAGGTGTTGCCAGTTTCCATCTTCTCCCAAAGCATCTCCTTACCTCTGTCCAGGCCGAGGCAGCATTGTCGTCCCTCTGAAACACCCAGGCAGTGCAGATCAAGGCTCGGTGCTGCTGTGCAGGTGGGGATGGATGCGACGGAGTTGCTCTAGGGACAGAAATGCTCTGACTTCCCTCCTGTTGGATGAAGGTGACGCATTGCTGTGGAATAAATATGAGCCAAGCGGTCAGGAGGTGGTGACAGCTTTCAGTCAATATAAATTATAAGGGACAGTGAATAATTGGGACTAATTTGACTTTTTAAGTGTGAGATTTTACCACTGCTTTTGATGGGAAACTTGATGGATTTCTTTTTCATTCTAATTCCAGGATTGTATTGTATTGTTATTTGTATGTTGTCTTGAGCAGAACTCAGAGACTCTTCAAAACCAGAGTTGTGATCTGCACGAACCAATCATCAGCACGGAGCTTTGTAAAAGAAATAGACGGTTTGGTATAAATTTAAAATTAGTTAATGTAAGCATCACAATAGCAAAGCAGTGGTTTGAAGAATGGCTTGGAGTCATAACAAATGATGGTATGCCTAGCAAAAGGTTTGGCCTTTGTTGTTTTTTCCAGGCCCAGAAGGCCTGCACATAATAGCACAGTCAACTTGTTCAAAGAAGATCCTGCTCTCTGGTAATAGGAGGACGGCATCAGGGTCGCAGCATTCCACATCTCCTAGTCCTTCTCTTGGCAGCCCAGCAGGAAGAGAGACTGTAGCATAGGACCACCAAAACCCAACAATTCTTAAAGACTATTAAAGAACTCTCCAAAAACAAGGAGATTTAGTGAAGATTTGACAGGCATCATCCCATTTTGCTTATGTGGCACTCAGGTGATTGGGACCAGACCACTTGGACACACATTTTGTGGCTTGTGAGTGTGAATAAGTGAAATCTATAAAAGAATGAGTGTGAGCGGGTAAAATTGGCTTACATGCAAATTCTTTAAATAAATACTATATTCCCCTTCTATAAGATCTTATTCTGAGTTTGGCTACACTGGTTTCCTAACTCAGCAGGAATGGTACTGCTGAAAGGACCAAGCCCCATACCTTAAGGAAGCTCAGTGAGCCAAATTACTTGAGCTAATTAATGTTACAGTACCAGGGAAGCAATGTTTAATCTCAGTGGCTCTGTTGCTGTTGGTTGGAACCTGCTCAGTTTGCAAGCTTTGAGTTCCGAACATTTGGAGGCCTCCCTCAACCTCTGGTAGCTGTGGGCATCTCCATCTAATTATATTGTAGCATACCACAGTGAAGAGAATCCAGATCTGCCTGATTGTGTACGAGTTTTTGTGACACAGTAATTACAGTAATTTACATAGCATCGCTGATCACTATCCTGTGGAGATGGTGAAGTCTAGTTACCCAAGACTCTGGAGTGGCTTTGTGTTGCATCTCTGCTCCTAGGTTTCAGAGCCAGTTTGTAATGTGTCTGGTCTCTGGCACAAAGTTTGACAAACCCAGCCCTTACGATCGTGGAGATAACTTTCGAAATGTGGAAATAAATTCCAGCTGCTACCCTTCCTGCCCAGTCTAAAACCACAGGTATCCTCCTTAGCATGGTGGCTCTACTCTGACATCCAAGATGCAAGAACTTGCAAGAACAGCAAGTTAGCTGTAAACTTGCCAAGCTCTTTTCATGCAGATCACAGCGCACGAGACTCCCAAGAGGTGCAACGTACTTATACATTCGCTTGAATGCTCATAATGGGAAGACAGCAGAGATCTGATTTTCAATAACCTAACATCACTCCACGTATCTGAAAGGTGACCTGACTATTAGCACAGCTGCACCACGCAACCTGTTAGACCCAAACTAGTCATTTGATAGCAGAACAACATGGTGTTGTCTTTCAACCTTTTAGCTGACTCACAAAGCACTTCCCTACAATTATATCTACCTTAATCAAGCAAGCTGAGGATTAAAAATAATAATAATAATAAAAGAACTAATCTGCTCCTTGGCCATAATTGGATTTCATCTCTACATATTCAATTACAGCAGTAGCAGCTGCTTTTGTTATAAATTTATTTTAAATGCTTTTCTTCACGTGAACTACTAAAATGTGTGGTCTGCCTTTTTAACCCATCACTAATTTTTAGAAGGAAAAAGTGAAGTACATTTTCCTGAAAGCTCTCTTCTTAAAAAACGATTGAATTACTACAAAATTTAAAAGCATGCGGCCAGATTGGCAGGTGGTGGTAAAAATATCATGCAAAACTTCATCTGTTTAGTTTAGTGTTAATAACAATGCCTGGCAAGCTCTAAAAATGTCTGGATTGAGTCAGCTGGGACTCAGCCTAGTGCTTGACTTGGTTCTCATTAAAGACAAACCAATCACTCCACATTTTTCCACAGGTCTCATAAAGCTGCATGGCTTTCAAATGGTGAGGCACTACAGCTCTGACAATCACCACTTACCTCAGAAAGTGTCCGAAAACCTGCTTGTTTCAGGCAGCAGCCATCTCTGTATCCAGAGCTGACACTTGAACAGATAGCAACTAATGTGCGAGAGCACTCCTCTGGCAGCTCGCTGGTCAAGCAGCGTTCCTCCAGGTATCTCCTTAGGGTTTCAGCAGGGAAGCAAGAAGACAAAGACACAACCCTGAGGTCAGATAGGCTTTTTGGAAAACATCACATTCATAGATTCATAAAATTAACATACCAAGACACAATACCATTACAATTTGTAAATCCCACACGCACAGGTCCTTCAAATTACACTTCTTTCTTCTGGAGCTTGCAATTCTTATGAATTCGCACCCTTCTTTTTTAGTTCCAGGACCTGAATTTAATGCTTGAAGCTAGCAAAAATACACTTAGATAGTAGATTCTTATCAGGATTTGTGATATTCTGCATCTCAGGATAAAATCTACCCTACATACAAGCTTTTAATGGAAATGTTGTATCAAAACCACTTGTTTCCAAACCCAGGCCTCAGTTCTGAAACCATCAGACTGATCAGACTGAGTATGGGGACCAAATGCAAAATTACCCCAAACGTACCAATCTATCCCAAAGGATTTGCTACATGATTTCTCCCACTCCTCAGTACTCCTCCAGGGAATGATGTCTGATCATTTGGCACAACAGGCCACAGGTCTGTCAGCCCCTGTACCCCACTATGATGCACGTCTCTAAAAACTGTGTACTAGTCTCAGCTCTCCTGAAGACCCTTTAGAGCTGAGTATCTGTGCCTAGGGCTTGAAGAAATGTTACCTAGCATCAGGTCACCACGAGCTGCAGGGGAAGGAGGTAAATGGACAGGTAGGCAGTTAACCAGTGACATCGGCATGCCAGTGAAGGTCATGATCTTGCAAAGTGGACCCAAACACCAAGGTACACGATTTTAATTCAGATGCATTTCCAGTGGAATCAGAGTTTGCTCGGGTTATGGTATCAGCACGGAGCTCGAGATCCCAGTCCAGTAAAAGGCCTAGCCACCTAGGGCAAACGTTGATCCAGCTAAAAAGCCAGGTCTTCTCCAAACAAAGACCAAAACATGAATTCTATTTGGGGTGATTTTTATTTCAGATTGAGAAGCTACACAAAGAGAGAACAAATATACATTTCCATGACAGAAGGGAAAAAGAGAGAGCATCCTATTGTGTCACCCTTCTAATGCAGCAAACCATCTCAACCTGAACCACAGGACTGTCTTCTCCCCAGGCAGGCAGGGAGAATTTTAACACCGAGGAGAGCCCTACACAGTAAACATCTGTAATATCTACCCCAGGGTCACACCCCCCCAGACACAGCAATATGGTCCTTTTTGCATATCCATCTGTTCTCGGTAGATAATAAAAAGGCTGATACAGAGTCACGTGGATCAAACCCACTGCTTTAGAACAGGAACAGTTAGAGAAGTTCACAAGCGTCAACACACCCACATGGCACACGTACTCATTCAATGGAGTGGTTGCTCTACATGCATTCAGCACGAGGTTTTATCTGAAGGCAGGTACCTTTGTATCTGTCAATTTGGATTGTACTGGAGCAGATGGCAGTGAATTTCAGAGTTCATCCGTGTGTCACTTTATTAAAGTAATTAATCAAATGGCTTAGCATATAAAAATACAAGGATCCTCCCTTCTAATTAGAGCGGTTTGTGTTCATGTAGAAATAAAAGCATACACATACATATGCACATCAGAGGCAGGACTGCTGACAGAAAACTTAGAGGATAAAAGAAACCCACTTTCCCTGTCTTACAGACCAGGCTTTCGTCTCACATCAGGACATCTTGTTCTCCCTCCTGTCTGCAGGGACAACGGAGTCTCTTGCCTTTGGTGCATAGTTTCAATAAAAACCCAAACAAGGCACCTTTAAGGGTAGTAAGGCAGATCGCGTACCTCTGCGGCAGAAGGAGACACCTCGTGTCTTAGTGGTGGTCCTGCTGTCCCTGAATCTAGAGGGCTAATCCAAACCTTCCTCCTCCCTAAGTGTGAGTGAGTCAGTCTCAGTTTACCACAAAGAAGAAGCAATTCCAAAAACGAGGCACATCTCCCCTTAGCAGAGGTACACACGGTTATTTGTACTGCTACTCACAGTCTCCATCCTGCACAGCACACGCTTTGTGCATGACCTTACAGAAGTGCAGCCAGGATAGCAACAGATTTAAGCCTAAATAAGACTACATTCTTCAAAGACTGGAATATTCAGGAATGGCAAACATTACCTCTATGTTGGTGCTCAGGGAAGCAAGGTCAACAGAACATGCATTGTGGGGCAGACCAAGGAGGCAGTAAGGGATAGGTTGGTCACAAGTTTTTGAGTTATTAAGTGCAAAATGTCACTAAGGTATTGCCTTCACATAGGGTTGTTTGGTTTTTTTTCGGTCCAGCTCCTCCTCTGAAGTTGAATCTCTGTCTTTGTCCCCTCAATAACAGGATGTGAGATTGTCTATGACCTCACGTGGAGCTAGAATATCTTTAAGTTTAATCCATGTGCTATAGAAGCCTGGTCCTGCTGGGGTCTCTGCAGATTTTAAAGACTGCAGCAGACCCTGCAAGAGGGACACGGAGAAGGAAAACTGATCCGAATATCAGGAAGCCTTGATTCTGCATCAACACTGACCATCTAGAAAACACATTTTTCTTCTGTGAGGCACAAATTCATGAGAGTACTGTGAGCACATAAAATGCCTCTAGCCGTAGCCAGCAAGTATTAAAAATGTTCCTTTATCAGGCACTTTCAAGAACATCATCTTCTTAAGAGGACCAACTCAAACCCCTTTGCTGCTGGGGAGGTATCATCCCCATCAGAAGTCCATAGGCCACTGAAAGCTCATGAAATTACATTAATGCACGCTAGCAAAGGCCCTGGCTCGTGTATTTTGTGGCATTCCTTTGGGTTCTTAAAAAGCTGCCATCTGTACCAGTTAATACTTGGGGCATTTTTATGGTTAAGCACTTTTTTTTTTTCTTCTATGGGAGTGTACAGCAGGGGTTTCAGGCCATGTGCAAACAGTTTCCTTAAGAAAAGATTTCCCTTCTCAATTTCTTTGTGCAATGTGTAACAGAAATCAAGTTGTACCAACACGCCATACACAGTTTAACCTCGGTTACTAAATACATGTCTGCAAAGAAGCTGATTGTTTTTCTCAGTGTTATCAGAAGGACCAAGTGAAAGCCACCTTAAGGAACATCTAATACTGAATTTCTCGGTCTCTGTGGCTTTAAACCACACCGTTAACTTTGCATTACAACAGGGTTGGCTCAAAATTCATTTCCTCGTGCTGGTTCTTGTTGGTATGCCTGCTTGCCTTGCAAACAGCATCTGTGGCCTTGTGGGAACTTGCAGCCTTGGCGAATACAAGTATAAAAGTCTCTCGGGTGGGACGCTGAGTCAGAGCAGCTGGCCTGCTGAAATGTTCAGAGCCATCACCTCCTGCTGCTGCTAAGATCAGTGGTTAAATCCAAATGAGATTTCACAGGTGATGAGGATGATATGTCTGCTGACACTGAGATAGAATCAGGCCCTTAAGGACCATGCTGTGAACTCTTGAAAAAGATTTTCCTTTCTATATTAAAGAATCCACCCTAGAGAGAAGATAACCCTCCTACTTCACAGAATCACAGAATCACAGTACTTCTACCTGTACTTCTACATTTCTTGTCTTTCATCCTCCCTAAAAGATGAGTGATCATGATATCAATACTCAAATGTATTTATAAACCCTCAGATGTTAACTTCTTTAGGGGGGTGAAGTTTGTTAGCTACCAACAGCCCTTCGGGATTCGAGGTCTGCTCCTAGCCCACCTGATGATTCTTCACGTGATTCAAGAAATCATCCTTTTCCTTTTTTCTGCGCATACTCACTGCTGGAGCTGTGAAATTAACTTGCTAAGATGGTGCTTCAGATGCAAAGAGAGAAAGCTATGGGAGTCCTATAAAGCTCTTGATCACTTTTTGTGCAAGTATTCAGGGGCAACTGTCTCGATGCATTGCCTAATGTTTAGAAAAAGTTTAAGACCATTTGCCCTAACCATTTCCTTCCTCCCTGAAACAGGAGCAGCAAGTGAACACGGCTTTCATCAATACGCTCATGTAGATAACAACAAGCTCGTCTTTGTCCTCAGAGAATAATGGCTACCATGCATTTATCTGAAGAGAATTTGTCTCAGCTACTGTGCGAGGAGGAATGTGGGTCAATCCCTGATCCAGAGCTGTACTGTCATTTCTCTGTGGTCACGGCGAGCAGCCAGGAGCAGCTTATCAGAGCCCCACGCTGCTCTGCTGTATGCTTAGCTGTTGCTCAGTGACAGTGTGCTTCAGAAATATCAGCACTCAGCCTCTGCCTCCCCTTGCAAAGCCTTGCCAGTCAGGGGGCAGGGATGTGCATCGTCTCTAATACATGCTGAACAAACGCCTGCAGTCTTTCTGTTGCCAACCATATCAAACTGCCAAGGAAAAGATGCTTCCTTCAGTGCCATAGCTTCTTTGAACTTTTAACTGCCCTATCCTTTGTGATGCTCTGCCTCCAATCCTCAAGATCTTCTTTTTCTCCACCTTTTCTCCCATACTGCCACCGAGATGACTTGTCTCGTTAGATGAAAAGCTCTTCCATTGAAGCTAGATAAAAACTAAGTTGACAAGGCTCTTAATTTAGGTGTTGAATCCATGGAGAGGCCTGTTGTTTTACCTAAACGTGGGCTTTCGTGGCATCCCAGATGGAGATGGAAGAAGGAAGACAAAGCAGAGCAACTTGATCTGACTCCAGCTCCCACTCTTCCCATGAGTTAGCCCAGCAAATGGATCTCCTGTCAGGCAGTCATTCACATTTTAGCACAATGCAACTCTGACTTCATGATGCATACTTTAATTATTTGATTCCTTTCTGATTTTGGATAAATTTATTATTATCCAAGATTTAGTGCTCTGTATCTTAAGAGTGCTTTACACTATCCACCACATAATTGCCTGTGAGAGACTGGTAAGTATCTGTAAAGCTAATTTACAGAAAAGGAAGCACAGGCAGAGAATTTGTGTGACCTGCCTAATTCTGTGCTGTTCCATCAGTCACAGGATCAGTCATTACAAGCACGTCTGGAAGTGACTGTAAGCTGCCATGGCCCAGTTAAAATTCCTGAAAATGTGACATTTTTCTTTGGCGAGAGCTTGTCTTTTGACCCCTTGACTTCCTACCTCAAGCACATTGCTCATGACCTGTGGAAGGGTCAGGGAAAAAAATGACTTCCACCAGAAGGACGTTTTCTAGGGACCGAAAAAATGTGTGGTGCTAGCAGAAGATGGGAGTGAAGATTCAGCCCAAAGTGTTGACTAACACTACAGATCTGTGCAGAAAGAAGCAGTGGCTTTGTACCTTAGGCAAGCCCACAAGGAGGCAACCTCCAACATATGCAGAGCTGAAAGAGGAAGCTCTCCTTTCAACAATGAATAGTCTCAGCTTTCATTTTTTCTACTGTAAAATATTAAAGCACACACAAGAGAAGTAATCTAAGAATGGTCAGCACTGGATCATGTTTAACTCTGGCACTGCCCTTTGGAATTACTGAATCTTGCAGTGCAACTACCAACATGCTAGCAGGGACTCAGCTAAAGCTCAATTCCTGGTGATAATGGGTGTTTACTGAAAATATTCTAACAGCAGCCAAGTGCTGGCACCCTTCAATGCTCACTACTGCTTGTCAGGCAGCCGTATCATAGCACAGAACCTTTCCCAGGGTAAGACAGATGCTGCTCAGCACTCTGAGCAACTCTTAAAGAGTAACTAAGCCTCACAAATCCTTGCTGAGGTAAGGGCAGGAGCAAGGCAGAATGCAAAAGACGTTCCCAAGGACCAGCTGAAAACAACACCCATCACACACAGAAAAGCTTAGGGCATTTCAGAAAATGAAGTGAGATGAAGCAGTGACTGATAAAGCATGGAGTGGAAATTCTGTCCCAAAGAAACAAAAGACGGTCCAAGCCAGTCAAAGGCACTTTACTGAAAAAGCGAAGGTAAAAGGGAAAGAACAGGGCCAGAGTGAAAAAAGCATTGGGTATGCCAAAGACTTGCAAAGACTTCTCTTCCATATTCCTGTATTTTTCTCCTAAAAACCAATCATGGCACTAGAGGGTTGGGCATCAGCCATTTATCAGCCTGCTTTCCTAAGTTGAAGAGGCTTTTCTGATCACAGGGCTGCTATGTATGTGCATCTTCCCTTTTCTGACCAGTAATACTAGAATTTATTATTATTTTACAGCCCCATTTCACCAACGCAGCATGAAAGCCTCCATCATGGTAATAAATGACGTATATACAAGGAGATGCCTCCAGTACTCCTCTTGAATTGAAAGGATGTGACCAGAGCTCCCCTTGAGAAACAGCTCTTAAAAAGGAAAAATACCAGTAGGAATTCACTGTTGGACCCAAGACACAAACCCATCAGAAACCTAAAAATGAAATGAAAACAACTTGTGGCAGGAAAGGCAATGGCAGCTCCCAGTTGTGAATACCTTAAAGAAAACACCAGAAGGGATGAGAAGGATTTGTACTTTCCAAAAGACTAAAACCAAGCAAGAAAACCAGCATTATCTAGATGGAATTTATTTCCTTTTGAAATAAAAAGCAACTCACTAAGGGATTCACTTTTACAGTCAAGTTGGGAGAATTCATACATCCGCTCAAAAGACACTGAAGTACCATACTTGGGACAGATTTGTGGAGTGCCTGGGTAAGAGCAGAGCAGGTGCCACCAGCTGCACCTGCACTGCTGCTGAGCACCTTCTTAGCCAGCTCACAGCCTCGTGGTATGAGGCCGCATGGGGACCTGAAGTAGGAAGCTCATGGCTTAGTGTTGCGGGTCGAGGACTGCATCTAAAGAGCACAGAAAAATGCACGTCCTCCAACAGCCCTTCCATTTTTCTCCCAGAGACCTTACCTGAAGACCCTGACCACTTAAAGCAAGTGGTGAAGTCTTCCATCTCAGTCAGGACTCACACTGTTACAAGGGCAGCTGTTGGAATGTGTCAATTATTTTTTTTTTTACAGTCCAAGAGAGTGCAATAACAGATCTTTTGCATTTGTACCTTAGGAAAAAATAATCTGAAGCCAAGCAGAGAGCCCTAGGAGATATGACAGGGCCATCACAAGGAATGGTAACATCACAGAAAAATAAGAAATATAATTTCTGACACGGATAATAACAAAAAAGACCAAGAAGATATTTGGAAAAGCAGTCATTACCCAGCATTCACGCTTCCACAGAAAACTCTGGGATCCCTCTTGCTGTGTGCGAACAACAAAAGAACTGGCAGCTTTCTAAATCTAAAGTAGGACTTCTGCAAGATTACAAATTTCTGGCAAGATAAAAGACGGGTCCTAAATACTCAATGGTTCATATAAACCCTATGGCACCTGCTTCCAGGAGGAGGAGTATTTCCTTTGTTAAATTCCAGCTATAGGAATGATTTGGCCTCATAAAGCTGACTGCTCTAACAAGCTTTACACAGGACTAGACATTCGCCTTGATGCAAAACATGGCAATCTGTTAATGGGGACTCAGAGAGGCATTCTTCAGCAAACACACTTAGCTTGTGCATTGCTAGTGGAAAAGATTAAGACAACTCTGAGATAATTGGCATTAATTTAACCATTTTCTGGGATCTACTGCCAGAAAGAATGCCCCACAGCCTACATCACACTGCTTAGAGGAACAGGGTACAATCAAGCAGCACCACAGGGAAGGAAAATCAGTAAAGCAGTGGCTAGGTGTTGTCTGTGAGGAAGCCCAGCCTTCACTCACCCCTAAAGTACCTTCATCTGTTGGCAACATTAGCTCTGGGGTGAAAAATCAAAACTGAGCAACTTCCTATTCTCAAATGTTGCCGTGACGCTTCACAGGACTTACTGTTTGGGTGCTGCCTGGTCTCATGTCTTCAGCTGAGCTGAACATGTCATGGTGAGGGAGAGCATCAAAGGAGCTAAATGTCTGATGGGAGACAGAAATGCATCTACAGAACCCAGCCCGCAGGGAACAGTTTTGATTTCCAGTTCTCCTGAAGCATCCATATACTGTTTCAGAATCAAAATATTTGCAGTTCTGGTGCATTCACATTTTTCCATGAAACATTTAGACTTGTTAAAAAAGGGGGGGGGGGGTGGAGTGTAACAGACAACCATTTTTTCAAACCTCAAACATTTTTTCAAAACATTTCTTATTTGTTGACTTTCATTGTCAGCTACAAAGCATGCTTTTAGTTTCCTGAGTTAAAAGGAGTTTGGATGATTCTAATGGGAGGAAATGCAAAGTTTCAGCAGGTCTTGATCTGCTGAAAATGAAATAATAAATATTGGCCAAAGGATGTCCCTAGAGAATTGTGTTTGTCTTCTTCCATTTTTAAATTGAGCCAAGGATTGATCAGATTTTGCGGACATGGCTATAAATAAGCTGGTTAAAAAGAAACTTCACCTGTAGTTTCACAGTGGGCTGACTAATCCTTTCTTACTTTGTTTGCATAGTGCTGCAGCACACGGTTAAACAGCCAGTCGTGACGCACTCACTGTGTTGTCCCTCAGAGGTGGCCACATCTCATTCTGAGCGTCTTTTTGCAAAATTCATTCATTTCCCTTTACCAGGAAAGGTGCTTTGCAAATGAAGGCTGCTGCTGCTCTAAAATTGGAGCTGCCTCTTCCTAGTGCCGTGAACATAAACATCAGCAACTGGGTATCTTTCCAAGATAGCTTCCTCTGAAGCAAGAGAGGAGAAAGAAAAGGGGAGACTTATCATTATTGTACATCAAAGCTAAGTGTAAATATATATTACTGAGTTAACAGTGTGGAGGACTGACCACATGCACTCATCTCGCTAAAGCAGCCAAAGGAAAGTGTCACAAGTCCAGGCAAATCTTGGCGTATGCACAGCCATCATTTTGTAACTACTTGCTGTCCAAAATGCCAAGAGAAATCAACAGGACCTTTGCAATGTTTGCCGGACTTTGATCAGGTTTGGGGTGCAAAATCAGGAAGTTTGTGGTAAAGGAAAAAAGGTGGAGTCAGAATCCAGAAGCGTCTGGATCAGCTTCAAGCAAAGTTTACCATCTGCCATTAAGCATTACCCCAGCCCAGCACCACCCAGAAGTAAATGTAAGCTGCTGCTGGAAGTACATTTGTAGCAGGACCGAACTCCTAGCAGGATCAGGTATACAACTGTCCTAATGCTCAAAGATCACTGAACATTTGTAACAGGACCAAATTCCTGGCAGGATCAGGTATGCAACTGCTCCAGAGATCACTGAGGTTAGAAACTCACCTCCTTTCTTCCCCTTTCAAGCCAACAATCAGACCTGCCTGTCGTCAGTTCCCACATGTGTTCAGATTTTTTTCTCCCCTGTTCAATTTTGCCGGAAAAGGGATATGGCTTAATTTGTTTGGACTGACCCATTAAACAAACATGAGCAGGACGTGGAGTGCTAGCAAAGGTGCATGTGTGTTTTCATGAAGGGAACTGACTTCTCGCTTTCTTGATGTCACAGGCAAGCCTCTTTTAGACATATTTATGCTGGAATGGACTCCACATTTTTCAAGCCCCAGAGGGATTACTTTAACAAAATTTGTGCTTCCTCTGGACTTTTTTCTCAACAGCTTGCTAAGAGGGGGGGAGAAAACCAGTTCCTGATCTGCTCTAAGATATCCTTCGTTTGGTTCCAAAATGTGGGAATTACTCACCAAAAGGCAAGAAAGCTGCTATGAGCTGCAATGCAGGGGGGGAATGGAACAAGGTTTGGACCCTTGTGATTAATTCAGATATGACACTTTAAAAAAAAAAAAAAAAAAAAAAGCTACTTTCCAGGTTCTATTTGACATTTTCAAGTGACTGGAGAACAGGAGAGGAAGCGGAGTGGGAGAAAAATGTTGCTTCATATTCCGTGTGTAATTGACAGTAAGTGCTTCCAGGCAAGAAACTAAATTAAAGCAACATTCTCACCCACTCTGGAGTTTCTAAACTGCATCTCCATTTGAACAGCAGCACAATAAGCTTACTAATTTCTCCCTACAATAAGCACTTATTGGGATTTGCCTAATTCCCCACCTCCAACTCATTAGGGCCTTTACTAACAGATCTCTTGTAAAAACAGGTCTCAAATGGCATTGCTTTCCCCTACATGTATATGTGTGTGTCCATGCAACACATATATACATGTACACGTGGGAATTATCAGAACACTATTATAAAGCCAGCGTTCTTTCTCGTTGCCCCTTCTCTCCCCAACCCACCTCCCTCCCCTTCCCGTGGTCAGCAAATTTCAAAACAGACTGGAACTGAAAACTTTCAAGAGCCACCCAGCCCTTGTTAGCACTGCAAACGTCTAGGTGCGTTAACAAGTCCCCGGTCCACTTCTAGGACACGTGTTAACAAACGGCCTCTAGTTCACAATACTGATTCCTTGGATTCAGGGTCTGCTGTACTGGTTGCGTTGGAGACTTGGTTTTTGTGGGTTACCAAAGGCGACGTCTCCTCTTCAGACTTGCTGTTAGCAACTGCTTCTACGCTGACTTCTTTTAGCTCCTGCTCTTTTTCTTTCTTGTCTTTTTCATTCAGGTAATTGAGGATACCTGCTCCTAGGGCATCCCCTTCTACGTTCACAACTGTGGTGGTTCGGTCCCTGGTTAAGATTAAAAACAAGAAAACAAAGCAGTGGCCTTTTAGTTTAAGAGTTACAACACCGTAAGGAGAGCCAAATTCATCTCCCCAGATCCACTGACATTAAAGGAGATAGAGATGGGAGATGTTGTTACTGTAGGTATTTTCCACAGAAATATTATCAGCATTTCACAACTAAAAACGTGCACAGGAGAGGGTTCAAGGCAGGCCCAACTGTTACTGTCAACTAGTTCTGGTCTCTCAGCAGGTTGCAGCAGTGCTACTGCTGTTTCTCAGGCGTCTTTCTTTTTCCGCCCTTCCCCGGGCCAGCAGGTTTCCAGTGCAAGTTCAGAGCAGGAACTTGATTTAGGCTTATTCAGAAAGTGATTCAGAGCACCCAACTTTGTTTTTAACCATAGAAAGACATCTTAGCCCAAACATGTACATAAGGTGTCCTTCCAAAGGCAGGCAGAATGACTTGGTTCTCTAGGTTTCTTGCTAGCAGCACCTGTCCTAATCTTCAGTCCTACAGCACAAAACCACTGTGTCTCGGGGTCAAACAGAAGATGTTTATGACTCAAAAAAAAACCAATTTCTCCAGTGCCTTTTGAGATTTCCATTAGTAATTCTGCAGCATTACTTCAGCATGTGCTTAACTTGTAACTATGGTCTTCTTTGGTAATTAAACAGCTGGCATTAAAACGAGATCCAGGGCTCTTCCGTCCCTCCTCCCTGCTTTTCTTACCACAAGGCTGAATTCCTCAGCTGGAACAACAGTGTTGACCACAGAGGGATACTACGTATTTTGAAACAAAAGCAGCCAGCGTGACACAGGCTAAGGGTAGCCCAGTGAGAAAGGAACAGCAAGTTTTATGCTCGTGCCTCCAGGCAGTTCCGAGTACAGCTTGTGGAAAGCACAGCTACCACTGTAATCCCTCGGGAGATGAGACACGAAGGGCCAGCCAGTGCTTTGCCTGCCTCTCCTGTCCTTTGGAGGTGGCTGGTCCCCAGGTGGTCACAGCAAGAAGGAGTTCAGTAGCCCTAACAAAAATGCTGGAGCAAGATCGAGCTCCATAGATGTGTGTTGGTGTGTGAAAGGAAGGAGGCAATACAGCTGCCTTCTTCCTCAGCCGTGGCAACTCAAGACTGTCCTCAGACATCCAAATTTCCACATCTTCTGTGGAAGCAGGCCATCTGTATAGAGAGGGTGCTGTTTCCAAACTGCAGTGGGGAAAGACTATGTACATCTAAACCAAGAAGTGCCCCCAAACCTGTCAAGTGGAAAAAATCCCAGTGGGATCCAGATTGCTTTACCTTTACTGGCCAGTGGTTCAGCATGACCCGACTTCAACCAGCTGGCTTGAGAGCAGTTTATGCTTTTAAATTATCACGTTGAGCTTATTGCACTAGTATTTAAAGTGCAGGCACGCTGTAAATCCTAGGTGCTCAGAGAAACCCTTGCAGTTTGATTTTTTCTAGTATTCTAAGAACTCCTGATTTTCTAGTACTTCTAATGACTGCAGACAGACAGGCTTGTTTGAGAAGAAAAGCAGGGAAACCCTTTTCCAAGAGCTCATTTAAGCAATAAGAAAACATCTGCATGTGGCATTTACTTTTATCATGTGGCTCATGGCTGGGTCCCCTGTACTTAAAGCAAATTTTCTAGGCTTAATCTAATTTAGGTGGGACAAAAGATAAATTAAGGCTTTAATGAGGACATAACTACATGAGTGGTGAGATAAGCTCTTCCCAACAGAGCTGGGCAAGGAGATCATCTCTCATATTTCAAGGAGGGAAACAGCTCTTGGAAAGGAGAGAAGGAGCTGAGCAAAGGTCTGACCTCTTAGGTCTTTCACAGAAGATGGAAGGGAAGGGTGATAATACCGTGTGGTAAACTTGTGATTCCCAGCAGCATGTTCCAGCTGTGACACTGCCCACATTTGTGATGAATGCTGCAAGGCCTCTGTGTGCCTGCCCTGCCAACGGACGGCAGCTCTCTGTGATGCCTGTGTTGGTGTTTTGATCAGTCTTCCTTTTATAGTTCAAACAATAGCTGGCAACAGCTTCTGATGAAGACTGCTGCACACATATGGCTGACAAAGCTTTCCACCACTGTTCAGATTCAATTTCCTTTTTCCTCCTCCCCTTCCAGTGTCCAACTAATTCCCAGCAGTGTCAATACCTGCTTGAACAAACTTTTAACAATTCTTCTTGGGGGAACTGAAACCAGGACGAAATATATTTCATTAAGGGCTCAGTAAAAAAGCAGAAGAGGGATTGTAGCATTCTAACTGCTCTAACTGAGAAGGGACTGCCTTTTCCATCATTCTTCATCACCTGTCATGAGTTCCCTGTCCTGTAGACAGCCACATCTTGTCGAGTTTTATTTTATACTGCGCTACTTCGACTACCCTGAGCTGTATTTCCAGCTGAAAACGCTACGTGTCATGCAACAGCACACACATGTGGCCTGAAGTACTTACACAATCCAGTCCACTGCTAATATCAAAGACAGATCGTTGGTCGGAAGTCCAATGGCCTCCAAGATAATAGCGATGGTGAGGACTCCTCCGGCTGGGACCCCGGCTGCACCCACGCTGGACGCAGTTGCTGTCACGCTGCAAACCAATTGGTGTTTCTGGTTAGCATTACAGCACACATTTCCCCGCTGCAGCAATTGTAAACAAAGTCTACAGCAAGGACACACAGATCGTTTGCTTCCCAGGCAAACCCCTTCCTGCTTGTTGATGCGTTGTAATGGGGATAGAGTACAGTTGCTCAGCAGGCATCTGCAGCAGCTACCAAGGTAATGGTTCTGTTTTTAACACTATCATTGCCTTTTTTTGGGGGAAAAACAAAACTTGAGCTATTTCCCACTGCCTTATTATTACATCCATTTCCAAGTCATGTATTGGTTCAAAGATACCAAATACATTTTATCTTCTGGTCCAAAATGCAAAAAGGTAAACTGTGCCATGCACTGAAAAGGGTACGGAGGAAGCTTGCTCCACAACAGGGAGCAGCACCGCCGAGGTAGGGCAATGCCGAAGCTAATTAGCTCTGACCAAGACTTCAAAACCCAGCCTGAGTGCTGTGTAGGATTAAAGTGCTTTAAGACTTCATCTCAAAAGTCCGAGTATGCTGTTCATAAACACATGCTAATGGCACTATCCCTGCTCTGTGTTTTGCTTGCATCCAAACAGACCTGAAAGCAGTGCATGTGCTAGTGGACATGAATCCTGCACCTTTTTGTTTGCAGATGTCTACAGCTGTATTTTCCTTGGGCTATTATTGCGTAGTCCTCAGGCCTGTGTTAACACCTGAAAGGCTAATTTTGCCATCTGCAAAGAAAATAATGCCCCAGCCCTGCCTTAAATAGACAAACAATATACTGAGAAATGCAGTAAGGAAGGAAATAAAACCTGGCCAGGAAGGGTAAAAAACGCAAGGTCCTAAGAGGTATCTGGTGGATACAGCTTACGGATTCTTGGCACAGTGAGGGGCTAGAGCTCCTAGGATACTCACTTCAGGGATTTGGGGGAGGGAATTGAAGAGAACGACACTTCACAGGATATGGGACCTGGGAGGCTGTTCTAGGCATGGAGAGGAGAGAGTCCCAGACAAGGAGGCAGGACTGAGGTGGCGGAGTAGATAATGAGGAAAAGCGTATCAGGAGGGGGATGATTATTATCTGACCTGGGAAACCAGTGATGTGATGTTACGAAGGGCAGAAGTAAACAAGAACAGAATCTTCAGTATGAAATTGATACGAAAGGAACTGAGAAGCTGGCTGGAGGATTTTCTAGGATATTCAGAGGGTAAATATGGGGTAGCTTTCTGCTTAGAGCAGCATGCCACAGTTATTCAGCTTAACAGCAAATGGAGTTAGAGTTGATCCTTAAAGAAGGAGACAAATTTGATGCGAGGAACAGCTTTAAACAGCTCAAAGTCTGTTTCATAATTCAGTTACTCCTCCCAGGTCCCACCTTTTATTAAATAGAGATTCTAGCCAATCTTCTAAAGCTTGAAAGATTCTGTTCTTTAATGACCCTATAATTATGTTTCATAGCAGTTTGCTAGCTTGAAGTCAGAGATGTGGAATGCAAACTGCTAGCTATTAACAGGGAGACCACAGGCTTTAATGTGTCTGGGGGCCAGAAGGATGTGGTTACAATAGCAAGCAACTTACAGAATAGTGAAGATTTGCCCAGCGTTGAGATCAACATTGTTCAGCTGAGCAATGAACACGGCTGCCATGCACTGAAAAATAGCAGCTCCATCCATGTTCACAGTTGCACCGATAGGAAGGATAAACCTGCTGATCCTGTGGTCGACTCCATTGTTTTCCTCGATACACTTAATCATTGACGGGAGAGTGGCTGAGCTAGAAACATAGAAAAGGGAAAAAAAAAATCAAACACAAAGCATCAGGGTGCACTGAATGGGAAGTCACTGTCTCATGACTGTCATGTTTCTAACACGCTGCAGAACAGACTGTCAAGAAGATGGTGCCATTTTTGTAGTCCCTCTCTGTCATGACAGCAATGTCCCTCCTTGTTGGTCTTGAGCTACAATATTTAATAATCTGCTTCCATCCAGAAATAGCTGGTAAGGACTCAACCTCCAAGACGCAAGAACTCATGACCTGACTCAGTATGAGGCGTAATAGTGCAGTGGAATGATAAGGGCTCAAAACCTGCTGCACTATTACTTTCTCAGATGAACCGACACATCAAAAAACACTGCTGGACTTACTTCTTGCATTGTAAACTGTAAGGTTTCATTCATAAACTCTCTCCTACTTTGTGTTTAACTGAGCTCCTGTGACAGTCATGCATCTACTCCTTTTGGAGATGACCCGAAGTGGTTTTATTTAGTTATGATCTTTGATCAGGAGCTTGCCCCTTGGGAAAAATGTAAATGACATGCTCAATAAATTGGCAAACGTTGGTTATGACAAATAAAAGCTGTTCAGGCCAGAGCTTTGAAATCAAGAACGCTAAGTCACTTTACTCTAGCTAATAAATCTGCTTTACCCCTGCAAAATCAGTCTACAGTTGTTCTAGATCCCGCTGAACTCGGATAACTAAACATCACGGGACAAAGTCCCTCACTACTGATGCTCACTTTACCTAAAATTGAAAGGACAGCTGGCAAGATCTTTTTAAGGCAAATACTTTCACCTTTTCCCCCCAGAATTTCCAACTCAGCATAATGTTACATTCCCAGTATCTTGAGGAATTGTTTTCAACAGCTAATTATCAGTATTTCCTGTGCAATGGGCTGCTGACAACAGTGTGACTCCCTGTGCTCAGTAGCCTCTTTTTGCAATCTCAGGAGCAGTATTTTCACCCAAAACTCAACACAATTTGGTGTTAGGATACAACCAGCTTGCAGCCACTAACACAATTGGTCTATAGTCCCAGAAGACACACGGAAACCCACCTAGAGCAAGTGGCAAAGGCAGTGGCAAACGGTGTGATAAGTCCTAAGAGAAAACGGTATGGATTTTGACGTGTGGATGCAAAATAAATGAGCGGCAGAATGATTCCTCCATGGATGAAGTGGCCCAGAATAGAGGCGAAGATGTATTTTCCCAGGCTGGTCACCAGGAGCACAATATCTTCCATTTCCACAATCTTGCTCCCAACAAGGAACATAATGCCAACAGGGACATACCTGTGTGAAGAAATACGGCCTGCCATTAAGTACAATAAAAATAAAACACCTTGAAAAACATGCCGTTTTCCCCTCTAGAGATAACGTTCTTCTAAGAATATGCTGCTCCTACTGAAGAGAAGCACCATACCCCACCACATGCTCAGGTTACTCAAATTTGGAAGGCTTCTCTTACACATTTGCTTGGTGGAAGGCAAACAGTCAAACTGGAAAAGCTCTGTTCACCTAGACGCTCAGAGAAATATCCAGGAAAATGCAGAAAGAAAGCCTAGCAAGAAGTAGAAATGCTGGCTGAGGCTGAAGACATCAATGTGACGTTTTAGTGCATCAGGGAGGAAGGCAGGCAAAGACCCAGAGCTAAGGTCACTACTGAAGGGAAGGTAGGTGTTCAGAAAGGAGCAGTATCATGTCAATGGAGTGGAGAAAGAACTGGAAGAGTGAGGTGAATTTAAAGCTCATTAAGATGGTGGACACACCGGGTGCCAACACGTTCAGTGTAGGAAAGAAGCAGTTATGCCCATACCAGTGACCCATACTGCAGAGCTCAGCTAAAAGCTGCTGAGGCACTTGCCAAAGCAAGCAATTAACTCTGCTATTTGCCTACCAAAGAAAGGCTAAGTCAAACGACCAGGCATCCAGAGCCTCCCTCAAGCCAGCAGCCACGTAGGTACACTCCCACCTCTCCTATCTAGAAATGTCGTCGGACGTCAGCGTTTGTTTGAAGTTTCCTTTGTCAGAAAGGCTTGGAACTGTTCCAGGGGAAGGGCCACATGTGGGCCACAGCCACACCTCTGCCCGTAACAGTGCAGCTGAGAACAGCCCTGAAAAGACAGAACTGCTCTCACATCTGCAGCACAACAGCTACCGAGCGAACTTTTGAAATCACTTCAGGCCCAGCCTCATTTCCTCCCAAGCTGTATTTGGCAAGCCTGGGGCTGAGCACCTCTACCTATTCCTGCATCTGAGATTAAATAAAGACTAAAAGGTCACGCAGCTCTTCGAAATGCTGCCCCAGACACACATGACTGCAAAAGATATGCGTGCACATCTCAGGAATAAAGAAAGTTTTTATCTCACTCTTCCCTGCAACCCAGTGCCCGCATTTAGTGAGGCTGATCAGTGGAGTTGGGACAGACTTCAAAAGGTTTGGAAACATGTGCAAGCCTTAAGGCTGCCGAGATCAGCCTCTGCTTCTCCCTCAGCAGTTGTGCAGCTCCTCTGTTCTGCACCTCCTTACGTCCCAGGTCAATGTGAGCATCTTTTCTCTGGCCTCTACTGGCCAAATCTCTGGAGGGGGGTGTTGAACCTTCCCACCTAGCCTCTGCCAGACCAGCCAGGTCTACCTGAGCCCCAGTGTTGCACGAGCTCTGCAAACACAGACACTGGACTTGGACCTGAGACTGGATCCCTCCCTTTGAAGAAGGCTGGAGAGGAAGGAGCTGGAAGTTGAGACTAAAGTGCTGCTCAATACAAGGAAGGCTGATGAATGGGACTGTAAAAGAGCCTTTTCTCT
The DNA here is from genome assembly GCF_964211825.1 of Aythya ferina. NCBI lineage: Eukaryota > Metazoa > Chordata > Aves > Anseriformes > Anatidae > Aythya > Aythya ferina. Next base: position 11,020,676 of record NC_140298.1, read on the forward strand.
TGGTAACATGATTTGACTCATTCCACAGTGTCCTCTGGAAGCACATGCAGCTCGACAGATTTTGGATAAATACCAGGATGACACAAGAGCCTTAAGGAAGGAAAGAGAAGTAAGGACTGTGGTGCACTACAATGTTAAGAGTCAGCTGTGGTCCCAATAATCCCAGAGTAAAGGATTACATATCATCTGATTAGCTTGAAGTGTTAGCACAGTAATCAGCTGAATACAAGAACTGCCTCTTATCAGTATTCAGTGTCCAAGGAATTACACTCCGGAGCAAAAGACTTAAGCTGCTTTCAAACTTCAAATTTTTCAATCCCTTAGGACAGCAACTAACAGAGAGATCTGCCTGTGTAAATTCAGGTCTTTTCTTAAAACCTTTCTGCTTCTTAGAGGGAGAAAAATAGTAGGAATCAAAAAATGCAGAAAGAGGGGAGAAAACACACCTTTGCTGAGGTAACCTTATAGCTTTTCCAGCATTACTTTAGAAAAGGAGTGAGAAATGCCTTACTGCTAATTTGTTAGCTAGCTGTGCTTATGAATATTTTTATTTTTGCATGTGAGGTATTATAAGTACCATTGGTTTCACAGGAGGAACTCCCAGCTGTACAAAAACAACCACGCTACTGCTCTGAGGCCTAGATTCACACTGCCTGACAGACAAAACCTGGTCAGGAGGCTGCTCCAGAGCTTAGGTGGCCTAAACCTATTGATTTATCTCCTAGTGAGAAAGTTCAGTGTACCCTTGTTCCTAACATACAGGCTTTTCCTGGGTGCCAAAAGCTTTGTGAGATCTGTCATAGCAACATTCACAACATAAATGTGTCTGGACTTCAGGGAATTGAGTGAAGTAATGGATTTGCTCATTAAGAGGCAGGAGACAAACAATCAAACCTTAGGAAACACCTATTCTTTGGTATGGGATAGCGAGAAGCATCCTTGGAGAAGCACAAACAAGAAACAAACTCTCTGCTAGTTACACTGCTTCCTGCCTCACCCAGGAAAATGAACAAAATCTTAGAATATGAACAGAGATTTAAAGATCCACTATTGTCTGCCAATAAAAATAATGGATACTCGATAGCCAGCACTACTGTTTCAGTAGGATGGAGACCATTCCCCCGTTCTGTGGAAAGGGACGTAGGTTCTGTCACCCTGTGATCCAAGTGGACACACGGGGCTCTGTATTCCTGCACTCAGCAAGGCTCCTCTCAAACCACACAGCAGCGAGTGGGGCTATCTTCTGATCTCCTTGGGCATCTTTCAGGTTAGTACAAGAAACCATCTGACCATCAGAAAAACCGAGGCATGAAGCTACAAGTATGATTTTGGCACCGCATTTTGCACATTTGCAGGTGCACTCCAAGAACAAACAACCCCGGCTTTTACACGGCCATCTTCCACACTTGCTGACATCTCATTTATTCATTCAAAACCATTGCCTTTAGGCACATGATGGCAGCTAGCCATGGACTTATGTTATTTTGAAATAGAGTGTTGTCCTTCCTCTAATTGAAATGGTGTTCTGGAGAGGACTTTTAAGCCGGTATCTATCTGATACCTTAGCTATGCAGAACAGGTCAAAGACAAGAAGAAAATACATTACAGAGTAACATCATGACATTGACTCTTGCTGTGGTGAAAGATCTGGTGTGAAAAAGCTGGAGAGATGGATAAATGGTGGGATTCCTGGCTAAGCATAACGATCTAGTGCAGATGTACCTGCAGTCACACACTTACCACATAATCCAGGTGACCAAGACCATAGTTGCCTCATTGAACGAATTAAAGAAGCGGATGAGATCTTCTCCTTCCCGGCCAAGCTTCTTCAGCGCCACTCCTAAAACCAGAGCAAACAGCACGAGGCCCAGGATATTCATCCCTTCAATCTCATTACCGACAGGGATCTGTAAAGGTAAAATAAGGAGACTTATTAGATGTGAGACTGGTGCAAAACCCAACAAAAGGGTCACCTTGTTTTGTTGCTGACCTAAAGTCAACATGCAGAACTTATTTTGGGAAGGGCAGCACTTTACTGGAGACAGCTCAGCATTGCAGAATGGAAACGTGGTACACAGTTGAAAGGAACCAAACAAGATCTGGATTTAGTCCTGATACAAAATTCTTTGGTTCCAGCCAGCGTGGATTTACTGAGGAGGGAAAGGGCCTGCCGCTACCTGCCCTTACACCCTCCAATACACTACAGTATCCAAACACACTGTTATTTCCTGACATTTCTGAGAGGAATCTACTTTCAGAAACTGCTAGCTCCATTGCTTTAGTACAATTTTTATACCGAGGTGAAAACCACGAGAAGACATTCAGTGTTACAAAGTGGAAAGGAGAGAAAAGGCAGAGTAAGGTAGCAAAGTGGGAAAGCCACTCATTCACGTCTCCACATCAGCTGGGGAGATGCACAGAGAGCAGAAGAAATACCTGTTCTCCTTCTCAGAAATCGTGTGTCTGTGCGGTACAAGTAAGAGGATGAAAAACAGGATCTGTCTATTCACAAAAACCAACCTACTCACAAGTCTGGTCAGCTGCTCCTTCACGGTTTGCCTCTCAAGAAGAGTTTGGACTTTTTTTGGCAAAGCAGTATCGCATGAACTGAGGGAGTGCTCTTGTGGCTTCGTAAAAATACAATTGTTTTGACAAACATTTTTTTTCCTCCAACTTGGCAGTACAAGTTCTACATGTCATTTTTTTATTTTATTTGGAACGGCTTCGAAAACAAATTAGATTTATGGACAAGCTTTGTCCTTTTGGCTAGTTTAAGTAGACACTAGCTCAACACTAGGAAAGAAAAACATATTCTCAGCTAAAAGCTTAAAATGAATATTGACTAAAGAACTCAGGGTACTGATCTGCTACAGATAAAAGCAGCGTGCCTGAGATGAGACTTGCTCTGGAAATATACTGCTGAGCTGGACTGTCTCTTAGTGACAGGTGGAAACGCAGAGCTGCACAGAAGGGGATAAAATAAATTATACACAATGCAGTGTGAAGGTTAAACTGCTGTTAACAACTGTGTTTATGAGGACAGACACTGGAGGTTCTGGCTTTTTATTTGATAGCTACTAAATAATTAGATATAGGAGCTGCGATTTTTTTACGGTAGTTGCTTGTTCAGGGTGAAGTTAGTATTTATTTGATTTCAGACTGAGAGAAGTGAAAACATGGACAGCATATTAGCACTGGGACTCGGTGTATCTCCAGAGATGTCTGAAGTATTGTTTTCTGCACACACAGCAACTTTTCTGTCTGCTAGTTTTGTCTACATTCTCTTTGGTGTGTCTGAAAACCCTAAACTCTTCTCAGGCAAGTTAGATGAAAAAAATGAGACCTTCCTAGTAATTCAATAAATGGTCTGTGTACACAGTATGTGCACATTTTCTACTTTTCACTTTTGATAAAAATAGGATAGGAAATCAGTTCTAGCAGCCTTATAGTAAATCTTAACTACGTTTCAGTGACAGTTCATCGGATCAATGTATGAGTGTTGAATTTTATGACAGATTTATTCACAGAAAGTAAATAAATATGCAGTAAAATGATGCTGCTTGGCTTTTTTTTTTTTTCTTGTAGGCCACGTCGTTTCATAAAAACAAAGCTTGCTCTGAGAAATGTCAACTCAGGCAAAAGGTAGGTGTTTTCACGTCAGAAAATGGTTCGCAGAGTAAATGGAATACTTTGCCATTTCAATATGACTTTTCATCCTGGTATTTTAGACTTATTATTTTATTATATAACATCTCATATCAGGTTCATTTGATACAAGGTTAATATGAAAACCCCTGCTTGGAACAAACTTTTACCATAATGGGCCCCAATTTTTTCCACCCCAAAGAATGTTTTTACAAAAACAAACCGAGACAAACAAACAAAAACAAAACCAAACCCACAACACTGAATGGTCTTTTTGTTTGTTTCTCATTCAGGAAAAAAAAAAATCTGTATCAAACTTTGCTATGCAACACACACACGGTGTTTCAAGCTGCTGAAAGTGCCCAGCATCCTGACCTGGATGTTAGCGGGAGGGAGTTTCACGACACTACTTACACCAGTGTTTTGCAAAGTATCTCTCTCCTTTAAACCCCTTCTGCTGGAGAACTGCTTCTCAACTCATTAATGCAGCAGCGTGAGCCTGAAGCCTAGCAACCCGCTGCCGTTTGGGCTTCCCAACGATCTGGTCTCAAGAACGAGGCAGAACTGCGCTGAATCTGCAGGAGGATCACGCAGCTTCCCACCAGCTGTGCAGGGCATCCAGGGACACAGAGCAAGAGCTCCTTGTGCCCAATTTGGAACATCATTTCCCTGATTAGAGTGGGTCAGCGCTCTTCTGGTTCATTCAGACCCCACAAGCACCAGCCGCTCCACCTCATTCAGAGCAACGGGTGTCAAAGGCTTGCCAGATTTTGCTCCTGGAAAGCTAGGAGGGCAAAACGTGCTGCTCTCATCTCCAGTTAGCTACAGCCAGGGTACACACAGCTTCTCACCTCATGTTAACATTCACAGTGGCCTACTGTGCATAAACTGGCCAATTCTTCTCTAACTCCTTCACCCCATCCCTCTCCAGAGTGGCGATACACGGGGTTTAGTCCTCTTTCATCCTTGGAGATGTCCCTCTCCACCTTGCTCCCAGCTGCTGCTGTTCTCCAGGTGCTCACACTTCAGAGCCCTTTTAAGCCTAGCTCTTGTAATTTGGAGACCCCTGAGCTCTTGGTGGCAAGAGGGAGGGCTCTGTGCACAGCCACTGAAAACCTCTTAGCTGCTTCCCCCTGCCTTCAGGTCTCACTCATGTTTTCTTCCTTTTCAGCCCATTTCTTTCCAACATTCCCCATCACCTATTATCACTGTGAAATTAGGCAGAAGTTGTCCCCTTGACTTTCAGGGAAGAGTCTGCAATATTCGGGGAATTGCATTTCCTTGCAGCAAAATATGGAAGAAGCCCAGCAGTAAATCCTCAGCGGAAGATCCTCTCAATCCCAGCCTCTAAAACTGGCAGATGCTGAACAGCCTTTTTGTACTCTAACAGAAGAGTCCATCATCCCAAAGGAGCTGTCAAGCCAAGCAGCATTGTGGACACCAAACAAAAACAGCTTTAATGAGAGCTTTGTTCCTGGGTAAACTATGGAGCGCGTTATTGTTTGCCTGAAATTATGTGTCCTAATAGAAAGATGCATAGATCTCTTCTGGTCCTTGAAGCCTCTGAAGATCCTATTGTTTTTTAGCTCTTAAAAACAAAATGTGTATTAAGGAAACAACTGCTGACATTGAGCTATCCCAGTAGTAGGTGGCTGAAAAGAAAATGCAGCCATGTGATGTGAGGAAGAAGAGCAATGAGCAGTTTGTGTATTTTTTCTACGGCCACAGGAGGAACTCGGCATCCCTCACAGCCTCCCCGTGCTGCAGCTGGGGAACTGAGATAGTCTGTGCCCCAGGAAGCCTTGCTGCCAAAGAGACAGAGAGGATGTAGCCATAAAAGCTACGTAAACACGAGGGAGCATGTGAAACAACACAAAGAATGTGGCTGAGCAGACACCTACGTGCCCCACTACTCATATCAACAGCAAGGGAAGACAGGAATTATTAACCAGTGGAAAAAAAAAAAAATCAATGTAAAATTTTGTTCTACACGGTTCATATGGAAAGAAGAAGGAAAAAAAATTCCCCTCTTCAAATATTCTGCTGATGAAAGAAAATATGAGATAGGAATACCATCTTGGTTCCTGTAACCCAGCTTCTATGGCTGTGATATTTATACTACTCGTTACCCAAAAATCATACTCTTCCTTTCCAAACTTAGTTCTCATCTATCCGTAACTGATGTAGTTAGACCAATACTGAAACTGAGCTAACAACACTGAGATGGTATTTTTTGTTTTTATTACTATCTGGTCCCTTCTTCCCTAGAGACAGGAGGACGTCTTCTGCAATTATAGAAGCTGAGATCTCGTTTAATTTCAAAAACTGAAGGAAGTTGTGGGAAAGTAATAGGAGAAATAACATTTACATCATAACCACTGGCAAAACCAGACACCAGTGACAAATTCAGAATATTTTTTGTGATATTACATCAATCTGGAACCTGCTAAGTGAGAAAAAAAAAGACAGAAAACTGAAAAATAACCTCACATTTCAAATCGACTAAAGGTGCATTTTTATCTGTTGAGGAAGCATGATGACTTTTTAAAAAGAATTTTAAAAGTGCTCCACGTCTGAGCCTATGTCTAATGGATATGGTTGCCCCCGATCTGTGCTTGGTTGGCAAGAAGTTCCTCCAATGTTATTCACTGAAGATGAATAAGAGGAATCTTACCCACCTTCCATTTACCCCTGCTTAAATGTATAACTTCACACTCTGCAAGCAAACACACGTGCCTAAGTACACACTGTTACAGCCTTTCATGTTGAAATTGGTTGCAGCAGCACAAGGCTGCACAGGCATGTATTGCCTGAGGATATAATGGCATGAGAAAAGAAAAGTGCTCTTTTGGGGTCACATGGCTCTTCTGCAGTCATTCCCACGCACCCGTGTCAGATCGGGTGAGCGCAGATCTGGGCTAATGCGATCTTACAGGCACGGGCAGAGCCCGAGCAGATGGGGCTGCCTTCTTCCCCAGTTAAACTGCTCGCTGCGGGATAAAGGCTTGACTTTTCCCCTGCTCGGCTCTTGTGCCATCGAAGTCACCTGCCACCCTGCCTCCAGGACTGGTGAAAGTTCAGCCCGTGAGCCCAAAGCAGGGTTTGAAAACACAGCATTCTGCATCGCCTGCTCACACGCCATGCATGGAGAGGAGAAGGTGATGAGGACAGAGCTTCCTGCACTCGGGATTCGCTTCAGAGCAGAAACTGCCTTCCACACAGATTGGTGGAACTGGTGGGCAAGCCCCACCTGAGCCCTTCCACAGCAACATTACAAAGGTCTTGCCCTAGCGAGACATAAATCATACTGAAAATACAGTAATATGCCTGATAATCATTTCAGACATTCAGAGCAAACCTGAGAAATACAAAATAACTCTGAAAGTCAGTTCCAGGCTCAGTCCCGTCTCCCCAAAATCCCACAAAAGCACACGGGACATTTCATTTGGAGTGAGGTGAAATGCTGTAGGGTGAGATGTTTGGTCTGTTTTGTAGCATGCTGTCTGTAAGGCAAATTTAATTACTGCTGGATCTGTAACATGTTGGCTCTGGCCAGTAATGAAGATGTTTGATTTTCTGATTGCTACTTAACTCCAAGGCTACAGAAAATTATTTGGAAATACGAGGCAGAGGGATTAATCGAAATTTAGATCAGGTGGGTCTGGGTCTCAGAAAGCATGTCTTAAAAATAAGGTATCAAGTGTAAGCTTAGTTGAGTCCAACTCTCTTATCCATCATAGCTTTGTTTTGTGACTGTGACGAACTCATCAGGCTTGTGTGTCTAAGTTCCAGACAAAGAGAAGTATCTTGTTTCTTTCCTGTGAGTGCTGGAAGGGATTAAAGACCGTGAGGCAGTCAAATACTATAGCTACCATGGGTGTGTATAAAAACCTAAGAAGTGACCTTACCTTTTCCACCGTGACATTTCCAGAGGTAGTATTTCTGAGCACTGTCTTGTACTCTGTTACATACTGCAGGTAAGGAAAAAGAAAAAAAAAACAGTTTATGCTGAGCAGATCACCAAGACGACTCTATCAGCCAGTATTCCACAAAAACAAGGCTACTGTCAGGAACTTTCTCTGGAGACCACACTGTGGAGAAAATGAGCCTGCCTTGTGCTGGAAGAGGGGAGCAGCACATGCAGCTCCTTCCCTATGTGGGAACAGAGAGGTGCTATGGGACAACTGAGCTCCCCGATTTGGGTAGCAGCAGAGGAATTCCCCTCTCCTCTACCCTGCTCTTGCTCATGCACCACACGTTTGCACTGGCTCCTGTGGAAGGCAAGTGGTGCTTGCACTGTTTCACCTGTAGAAAATGGTAAGACAGACATTACAATTGTCGGTAAAGCACCTGAAATCAAGGCCAACAGTTTACTTTGATAAAGAAGCTAGACACCTCACAAGAGCAGGGCGCTTCTTTGGGTCTTATTTCTTCAGATAAAGTTTTTGTGCTTGCCAATTACCTGTGACAATGGCAGCACAGAGGCAAGGAGGACCTTAGTTCATCCCTGAACATACAGAGCCCTGCAAAATCGCACCGTTTGCCATGGAATTCGTATGTCTGATTATATCAGGTGCTTTTAGAAATTCCACCTACTGCAAGTTATATGACTTCTTTCTGGCTTTTTGTTGTTGTTGCTGTTGTTTGGTTTGTTTTTAAATAACAGCAGTCACTTGGTCTGTCTGCAGTGTAATTCATGTCTAAAATATGCACGTATCTTACCGTTCGGAAAGCCGCAGCAACGAGATTTGCAGGAAACAGGTTTCTGTAAAATACAAGCAAGAAAATGAAATATTTCTTTTAGAACTTCCAAAATAATTGCGTCAAGATGTTTTACTCTCAGAAATCAAATTCCTTTTGCAAAGGCAAGCACAGTGGCATTAGCGAGGAACATACGACAGCAGAAAGTCTGGCAGCATGGAGCAGATGCTTCTCCAGAGATGCGACATCTCCACACCCCCTCCTTTTGCTCAGCCAGAAAGCCCCTGCTTGCACCCACAGCTGACCATTTGGGTCGGATATCAGAGGCAATCAGACCCGACGCTAGTTAAACACGCCAGCCAGTGGCTACGCAAACCGGCTGCAGCAACAGCTTACGGCCTCCAGGGCTCGGCAGGTTTTTAACATTACTCATCTGATTACAGTTTGCCCACAGCACGAACACGAAGGACAATCCAATCAGCACAATCCACCTCAGCGAGCAGCTTAAGCCTTCAGCACAACAAGGGCGGCTCTCCCGAACGCGAAGCTGAGGCAGAACAATGCCGCGGGCCGGAGCTGTCTGCGAGCGCTGGCGCGGTTAAACGGCACGGATGGAAGTCGTGACAAAGGACAAAAAAGCTGCAACACCCGAATTCACGGTGCCTTCACCCAGAAATGCAGATCGAGCAGCAGGTCTGTGCAGAGAGGATAGCGTGTGAGGAGACGAACGCCCGCATCGGGCACTCGGTGCATCCGTGAAGCAACACGGCCAGGCAAAATGATTAACTGGGGCATGTGCGGAAGAAGTTGCTTTTTGTTGCATTTCAGAGTTCACCGGTTGTTTTTAATGCCACGCTTCCTTTCTTCCCATACGCTGGGTAAAGAGCATGAGCTCCCTGAGCCAAGCAGCAGCCTTTTTTTGCTGTGTCAGAAAGCAAAACGGGCAGAGAAGCTGCTCCTCGCCAGGCAGACAGGACCCTAGCTGCTGAGGGCAGGGAGGCGAGGGGGATGAACTGGAAACACTGCTGGCTAAACGCAGCACAGGGGTCGGGAATTCTCATGGCAAGGAAACAAAAGACCTTACCCAGAACCCATTAATTGTGGCAAAAAGAATTGGGGTAGCTTCTCCCCATCCTTTGCTCCTCGCACTGCATGGAAATGGGCTCAAAGCAAGCCACTTTTCTCTTCTATCTCTGCCCTGTTATCCCCCCAGTTTTGCCGCAGTTGTCCTGGCAAACACACTTTCACATCAGGGTTTTGGTTGCGATCATCCCACGGAAGCCCAAATCCAAACCACAGCAAGGAACAGAGCAGCAGAGTCAAATCTTCGAAAGCAAGAGGGAGAGGAGCTCAGGAAAGGTTAAGACACGGCACAGATAAGGCCGTCGGTCCTTTCCATTGCACAGCTGTCGCCCTGCCGCACGACGAAGGTTTTCCCACAGCCCTGGCAGCACCACGAATGCAATTTTTGATCCTTTGCCAATACAGCCGCCTGCCTGAAAGCAGGAGACAGCTCCAACCCTACAAAGATGCTTAAGAACTGGTCGTGTAGTACACACCGGGCTGCTAAAATGCAGAAATGCTTTAGCAGCTGTAACACTCGGGTACAGAGAAAGCTCCCCAAGTCAAAGCACACTTATTTCCATCTGGAGTAAAATGCCACATGTATGAATGGGCTGGCTCAGTGCGTGTTTTTAACCAGAAGGAAAAGGAAAACATGCTATTGGAAAAAACAGAGCACATCATTTCAATTTCTCATATCAGGGCGGTTACTTTCTTTTAAAAAAAAAAGAATTGACTGGATTTTGAAGAAGCAGAGAGATGAAAAAAGACGGAAAACGACACGAAAATCAAATTACTTTTTTTTTTTTTTTTTAAATCAGCTTTTCCATCCTGACAAAACCAAACCAAAGGAAGCAACCCCAAAGCCCCAACAATCTGGTTCTCCAGCGTGTAAATTCAGCCAAGGAACCCAAGCCTCCATAATTTACACAGTACGTCAGGCACGGGCCCCAGTAATTAAACACCAAGTTCACTACAAGCATGTACTTAGAGCACATACTTGGGTGATGTCAGTAGCCCTACTACACGAAGACAAGGGGCAGGTTCCTGCTTCAGAGGCAAAGCAGCGCGCTGAGCTATTCAAACACCAGCACACTGCAGTCGCTCTGCTTCATCCCTGCAGCACCGGTCCCTGGACCCGTTTCTGAGGACAGAGAAGAGTGTTTTTGACAGTCCACCCAGTGGTGAATTTGGCTCTCACTCAGTTCAGCAGCTCAGGAGGACCCGAAGGTTCCCTTGCATCACCTGTTTTGTTCCATCCAACTTTTAAGCACACCTGACTAATTCACAGCACATTAAAAAATGTTTTGCTCCTCTTTGTTTCAAAGCCTGGAGGTTAAGAAGAGCTCCGAGAGCTCGTAAAAAGCAATCCCCAAATACCCAGCTTATCGCAGAGACACCAGCTCTGCACAGCCCATGCTCATCCCTCACTAAGATCGGGCAGCACGCGAATTAAATTAAGCTTTAATTACGCGTGAGTCAGACCGCAGGTTTTCGGCTCCAGCACGTAAGATGTCTTTGTGCAAAAACACCACCCCAGCGCCTAAAAAACAGGGGCCAGGACGCCGGGAGCCTCAGGAAGAGACAAAAGCCTCCTCGTGGCCTGCCTGGGCACAGCTGTGCCCGCAGGCTTCGCTCAGCGTGCGTGGCGAAGCAAAGCTCACCGACTGCAGCGCAGCAGACCCGGGTCTGTACCAACGAGCTCGCGTCCCCAGGCAAGCACAAACACCCCTCCTGCCCGGGTGAAGCAGCGAACAGAAAAGCTGGCTAATTGGGCGTGCAAATTAAACGAGGGTGCCTGCCAGCTGGTGCTCCTGCACGGCCCGGATCTGCGGGTTTCTCGCTCAGGGTGCCCACACCAGACACGAATTGGGAGTTGAAGGAAATCAGCACGGCTCTGTCACGGGATTGCTGGTTACTGCTGCTCGTTTCTGTCCCCGTCCCTGCCACCGCCGTGCCCTTGCTGAAGAACGTGGCCGGCTTTCCACAGCGGGTTATCACAAGAGCGTGCCTGCAAGCAAACCCTGAGTCTGGGTGATAAGGAGCCTGGCGCAGGGCTGTGGGATCAGGCAGGCTGGAGCCCGTGATGCAAAGAGGTGAAACCTTCGTAGTGGTGGAGTATCTGATACAGAGAGACTCTGTGCTCTCCCAGAGCTGCAGGCGGACAAAAAGAACAAAAATCCACAGCTGTCAGGAGGAACAGCTGCACCTTGGGGCCGGAGAGGCAGCTGGGCTGAGCAAGGAAACCCCCACGTACCTGCACACCGCCTGCTGTGAGGAAGCACCAATCTCAAATTCTCTTAAAATAGGAACCAGATGCAGCGACAGCACCGGCAGCAGAAGTTTCGGGGTTTGCATACTTTCTGTTTGGCTACTGTAAAGAGTAGTAGTGCCTGTAAAAGCTAAAGAAAGATGTATTTTGCCATGCCAGAGCTCACACAAAGGGGAAGGGGGTTATCGGAGGTGAGGAAGCACAGTACATCCCAAGTGTGCAACTGCAGCTCCACAGCGGTGCTCTGGAGGCTGTAGCTCCCTCCCTTATGGATTTTGACATTATGGTCAAATTCCTCTCTCCTCCTTACCCTGTGTCTTTCCACCAGTGGGGTACGGCTGGCACAGGAACTCCTTTGCTGCATGTGTAAGGGATTATTATTAATCACTGTTTCTAAACGATCCTTTTGCTAGAGCTCTGCAAACTGCTTTGCTCTGGCAGCAAAACCATGAAGGGAAATCCAGGCAAGCAGAACAAAACCCTAAAATAACAAGCATTCCTCTTCTATGGCTTCTTACAAAAAGGTTCCACTTCTGAGGCCAAAAGCCTTGCTGTTGGAAAACATATTTTTCTGAGGACGCCTGGACCAAAGGGGTGAACGTTAGAAAAAAATATTCGGTGTTGTTATCTCCTGTTTTTCAATGAAGTCTTTTCAATGGTAAGACTCCACCGACAGCAACTTCACTGCCATCTGAAAGCCTGCCAGAACACAGCACAGTCTGGACTGCTCTAGTAGCTTTATTTTTCTTTCTGTCTCAGGATTTTCATTCACCATCACACAAGAATTTTTCTTGTCTGCGTTTTTGTAGGTGTGTGGATGCACAATGCATGTCTTGGATATCTACGTTATCAGTGAGTGCGTGCATCTGCTTTAACTCGCAGAAACTTGAAGATGTTATTTATTTATAGCAGATATTTGATACTTTTTTTGTCTTAATGGTCCAGTCTGTATTTACTTTGCCTGGGAAATAAAGCATAAGTGTGAGGAGTCAGCAGCAAAAGGGAACTAGTTCGGAGAGAAAGGCACACCAATGTTCAGAAGCTCTCTACAAACAATTTAAAAAGTATAGACAGTGCAGGCAGGTGAACAAAAATGCCAAGTGCTTACTACAAAACTCAGTCAGCAACCCCTACGCTTCAAGGGAGGATCCAGGCTGAGGCAATGACACAAGTGAAGTTGGACAAGTGCTCTGGAGCCCACCTTCTCCAAGGTCCATCCTGGCCCTCTGCTCTGCAGCTCAGCTGGCAAAACGCAGCCGCTGCCTTTCCCTGTGCTCAAACTCACGCCTGCCTTCCCTCCGGCTTCGACGGCGCTTGGAGGTAATCCACAGCCTTGCTCACAGCGCCGTGGGTACTCCCTTTGGCAGCCCAGCTGGTAACCTCTGGCAGGGAGACAGAAAGGAGCAATAAAATGTAAACGGCAGCAGGTTTGTCTGTCGGCCCGAGAAACCCTGACCTTACTGCTTGAGGCAAACACCTGGACCTCTGTTACCCTTCCTATAAAAAGCTAATGATGCCACCTCCTTCCCACTCACGACTGCTACAGCTAGGGCTGGATTGAAAGCAAAAACAGAATTCCCGTCCCAAAGCCAACGCCATGGTTTCAAAATATGTTTTCATCCCAAAATAGGGCAAAGAAAACCACCATCTGAGACCTTTTTTTTCCACTAAAAATGCTGTAAAATACTTTGTTGAAATGTTCTGTTTTGATGAGAGGGATTTTCTGCTCATGTCTTTTGTTTATAATTACACCAAAACATTGACCTCACGGAAACGAAATGTCAGGACCATCCGCCGTTGGAAATTTCGACCGAATCAATAAGTTCCCGTGAAACTGCTCGATGTTGTTGAATCAACAAATACACATCAGAGCCAACACAAAACTCTGACCTTATTGAAACATGCAGTCTTGACAATTGCCCATCGGAAGCGTTGACAAATCGATAGATTCTTGCAAAATGTTTGATCTTGCTGATTCCACCACCTTCCACTGAGCTACGAGTGGAGCGGGCCGTGTTAGTTGGCGGCTGCCGTCGCCTCCTCCTCACCACCCCACCTGTCTCTCCCTGGTCAGGCTCTCTCCTCATCTTCTGCTGCTCTGATGTTTGGCACAGCGGAGCTGATCTCCACGTCAGATGCTCTGGAGATGTTCACGAGGCCCATCTATAGCTGGGACCAGCAGCCTCTGGTTCACCAGTGAGTCACCATTCATTTATTTCTGAAGCCCAAGCAAGATAAATCTCTTTTCCAGAGGCCACGTCTGCATGCATAGATGTGTATTTATGTGGAAGCTTTAGATTGGGACACAGAAAACCATGACCAAGTATTAAGATGACCTCCAGACATCGCTGCGACGACGGAAAGCAGCGTCTTTGGTCATTAATTAATAAACTTCCCAAGCGCAGAAAGGATCTGCATCCTGGGAAAGGACACCCTGTGTCATCCCTGCAGAAGCCATGGTAAATATTTGACTCACAACCAGACTTCCTTAGGCCACGTGTCGCATGTTTTCAGTGCTACTGGGGGACTCAGCCTGGTTGCACCTCGTTTTCACATTTTATCTGAAAATGACTGAGCAGTAAAGCCTTGAGGGACACAGGGACTCTCGTAACACAACCGAAAAACGGAGTTCTCTTTTGTCTAATGGGAAGTTTCATGAACCAAAAACCAGAAAAGCTCAGAGCTGCAAGACCCACCCATGCTGAAGGCAATGGTTTCGGCCCTCCAGAGCTGAGGCCTCCTTAACTGAAGGCAAGGCTGGTCTCCTTCTGGAGCCTTCCACCACCACAGGGACCGAGACCAATGCTCAAACCAAAATTCTCACGTTTTCAAGAACAGTTTAAAAAAATAATAATTAAAAGGGAGAGGTAAGTATTATCTCCAGAGATTCACACAACTCACTCCATCCCCAGGCCTGTCAGGGATCTACGTTAAGACCAGGAGTTTTAGAGGACCATACAGTGATGGCTCTGTGTCCAAACTCCTCTTTTCCCAACTAAATTTCGCTGTCATGGCTCCAGCAACTGGACTGCCCAGCGTGGCCACCATAGCCCTTGCCTGGAGCTCCAAGAAAAAGTTGATTTCAAAGGGCACCACACGTGTGTTGGGGGAAAGCCCCTGGCACCTCACTTCCCAGAGGAAATCACTCTGCAATTGGCACGTTTTCCCCAGGTCTCGCCATAATGAGCATAACTTTGGAGTGAAGGTCTCAACCCCATCAGCATTATAGCTTGGAAGATGAACTCCCCACCTGCATTGACAGCCCAGAGCAAGAAGCAGCTTTCTGCTCCCAAGTTCACAGGCAATGTCCACAGTCTCAAGCTCACTGGAGCATCCTTCGGCTACATCCTACTCCTCACGGCATGGCGACACAGCAAAAAAAAACACCAGCTGCAGCAGCCACGCTAGGATGCACCCCAGGACAGCCACCACAACAGTCATCTGCTTCCCAGCACCTACTATCGTGCTGACTCCTTCTTTTGTGATTTTCCTTCACGCTGCTTTTATCAACTCCTTGTCACCTTCACAGCCAGGCCACCTACTCCTGCTGTCCTGTTATTACTCCTCAACACAGTCTGTCAAGAATTATCAGGGTTGGCCGTAAGAGGTTACAGATATGAAATATAGGATGGCCAGTGGGCCACTGGACTGGTCCATCCGGAGATGGAGGAGAAGCGGAAAAAAACATGGATTTCTAAATACAGATTTTCTCTTTAGAAACTCTTTTTTATCTTTGCTGTCACATCTGTTTACCCAGATACATCAAAAAGTCTCTCAGTTGAAGAACTGATCTCGAAAAGCAAGGATACAAATTAAGAGTCCTCCCCTCTGCTTTGCCATGACCAGGATACCTGCTAAGCACAGCTCCTCGGCCACCTGGCTGGTACCTTGTGGATCACCTCCCTTACACTTCTGTCTACATCTCGGTGAGCCCTGCCACCTCCAGGGCCCTCCATCTTCCAAAATCTCCACGAACTTCCACACCCCGTCCTCCATCACTTCCCATCACTCAGCTGCATCTGCCAGGGGAACCCCAGCGGCACTTCCCCGGCTTTACCTTATTCCACCACTTCCCTCGGACGCCCGTGGTACTTCCCCGTGACTGCCCTCGGGTACGAAAAAGTGACAAAAATCTGACCCAGGATAACAAGACCCATCAGTGCTTCGTGCCTTGGGTTTTTCACCGCAAGCCAGCAGAGCGCGAACGCTGCTGCAAGTCTGGGACTCAAGCACTTTGCCTGGATGCCTGCCCCATTTATGTAATTATTTCTCTTTTATTTAAAGAGCCGGGCAGATCTCGACAAGACGTGGGCTGTGAGGAGAAAGAAAAAAGGTTATGTCTGCAGCTCTTGCCCTTTCCGCCGGGTGCCAACATGCCCCGTGATGTGCTGGGTACCTCCTCGATGGCAGTACGGGGTTGTGTTTCCACACCTTTACCTGAGGGAGGTGAAGGTGCAACAAGAGGCAAGTTGGGATTCGCGTGAAGAGACCGAACAAAGGCTGGAGGGGGGGAAATATGAAAACACAAAAGAAAAAGGTGTGTGTGAGGGACGAGAAGGGCTCCAAGAGACAAGAGGCAGCGGGGCAGGAGAAGGTGCCCTGGGCAAAGACTCGCCACCCTCACAACCACCAGGCCAAAAAAAAAATGAGGAGAGCAGGCTGAGGGATGGAAAAAGGCTGAGGGAAGGAGTGCTGAGGGGTGGCAGGAGGCTGAGGGGAGGTGTGCTGAGGCAGCCAGCCCGCAGGAGGGAGGAGGAAGGAGGAAGGAGGGGGGTGCCCGAGCGGCAGCGTGCAACATCGCCGGGTCTGTCATCATCCTCCAGGGCTGGAGGGAGGGGGCAGGGAGGAAAGCATGGAGGGAGGCCCCACCTGACGAGGTCGAGGAAAGAGTCCACCGTCTTCTTGCTGGGGGGCGCAGCGCCCGGCAGCCCCAAGCCGGGCGTATTGAGGGCGGCAGCCCCGGCGCCGGGGCGGATGATGAAGCCGAGGGCGACGGCGAGGCCGGAGGCCAGCAGCGTGGTGCCTAAGAAGTAGGCGACGGCGATGCCCCCCAGGCGGCCGAGGGAGCGGGTGTCGAGGCTGGCGGCCCCCGACACCAGGCTGCAGACCACCAGCGGCAGGATGACCATGCGCAGCATGCGCAGCAGCAGCTCCCCGGGGAAGGCCAGGTAAGCCACCTGCGCCGGGCTCAGCGCCGCTCCCCGCACCGCGGCGCCCAGCGCCACGCCGGCCACCACCCCCGACACGGTCAGCACCACCAGCGCGTTGCGCCGCAGGAAGCCCCGGCAGCCCCTCAGCCTCCCTCCTCCTCCTCCTCCTCCTCCTCCTCCTGCTCCTGCTCCTGCTGCTCCGCCGCTTTCCTCGGCGCCCTCCGCATGGCCGTTGCCCGCTTTCTCCCCGCCGTCCCCCTTCTCCACGCCGCCCGCCGGCTCCATGCTGCTGGCTGCCCGCTCCACGCTCCCTCGCTGCCTGCCGGCCCGCTAGCTGCCCGCCTCCCGCTGCCCGCCCCGGAGGAGGGAGGGACCCGGTATCCGATGGGCGGTGCTGCCCCGGCGCGGCCTGGAGCGGAACGGGGCGGCTCCGAGCGACCCCGGCCCGCGCAGCCCCCGCCGGTTGCCGCCCGCCGCCGCCCGGCCCCTCAGCGCCATGGGCGGCCGAGGGGCGCGCACGGCCCCTCAGAGCCCCCCGGGCGGTGTCCCCGCGGCCCTCAGTGCCCCAACAGCTCTCGCATGGCCGCTCGGTGTCCCCCTTGGGGGCCCCGCAGGTCGCATGTGTCCCCTCAGTGTCCCCACTGCTCTCACAAGACCCCTTAATGTCCCCATTGTAATCACAGGTCCCTTCAGTGTTGCCCTGTGTCCCCACAGCTTTCGCATTTCCCCTCTGCGTCCCCCTTGGTGGCCCCACAGCTCGCATATGTCCCCTCAGTGTCTCTCTCAGAGTGTGTCTCTCAGTGTCCCCACAGTGCACACACTCCTTTCATTGTCCCCACAGATCTCACATGTCCCCTCAGTGTCTCCGTAAAGTGTCCCACAGTGACACCACAGAACACACATCTCCCTGTATTGTCCCCACAGCTCTCAAATGTTACCTCAGCATCCCCACAGTGTCCCCCTTGGTGGCCCACAGCTCCCATATGTCCCCTCAGTGACCCCACCACACATCTCCCTTCATTGTCCCCACAGCTCTCACATGTCCCCTCAGTGTCCCCCTTAGTGTGCCCCTCAGTGTCCCCACAACACACACATCTCCCTTCATCGTCCCCACAGCTCTCATATTTCCCCTCAGTGTATTCCTTGGTGTCCCCCTCACTGTCCCCACAGCTCATACCCCTCAGTGTCCTAGGGCTCACCCTGGCCCCTCCATGCCTACCCCTAGTGTCTCCACAGCACACACTTGCCCCCGGATTTGGAAAGAGGCTTCATTTCTGTTAATTTCCTTGACATCAGCAAAATACAGCCTAGCAGAAAACGCGCTATAAAAATAGCCGGCAGCACATTAGCTTTTTGAGTAGCCCAGACTAATTAAACAGGCTGACAGGGTGTGATGGGGCCATAATCCGGATTTAATGAGAGTCTTTTCTACTTTCCAGACTCATGGATACATGTAGACCTACAGATCCTTACCCTGTGGCTGGAGCGCCTGGGAATTGTCACCACAACAGTGTTCACCACCACCTTCCTCAGAGCTCAATGCAGTCTTGACTTGCAGCTTGTTCACACATGTGACTCAAAATACCAGGTATATTTTCCTTGATTTTTTTTTTTCCTGATAACTTTTAAGGAACACTTGATTTGTGAAACTATGAGAGAGAATTAATAGGACTAAACAGGAAAGTAAGCATCTGCAGACACTTTCAAAGACATTCAATTCCACCTATTTCAAAGAGAAGTGAAAAGATACCTGGGTGCTTTATTTTTTTTTTTTAAGCTATAAGCTATTTACTTAAATTTAATTTAAGTAATTTAAATTAAATTAAATTAAATAAATAATTAAATAAATTAAATTATTAAATAATTAAATAAATTAAATTAAATAAATTTTACTTAAATTTATTTCAAAATACAACCTATTTACAGGGCATTGCAAATGGAAAAGTGATTTTGACCTATTGCCATTCAGTCCTCAAATATGTACTTGAGGCCCTGAAGAGAGGGGTTTAACCTGTCTTTTTGCAAAGGTTGCACTATTTTTTATTATAGAGATAGAAGATTAAGTTTATTAGAGACATATCCAGTCCACTTCCTACCCTAGCAGAAAATTAATTCTCCTTACACCCATCATAACAAATGCTGGTCTCACCTGGTTTTAGACTTCT
Organism: Aythya ferina; assembly: GCF_964211825.1. Lineage (NCBI taxonomy): Eukaryota > Metazoa > Chordata > Aves > Anseriformes > Anatidae > Aythya > Aythya ferina. The sequence goes on from NC_140298.1 coordinate 11,039,671, forward strand.
AGTGATGCAGATGCCACAGCCTCGCTAATCCATCCCTTGCAGAAACTCCACCATGACTGTTACAAAACATTTCTTGATGATTTCCCTCATTGCATTCTAAGCCCACTGTGACTTACTGTACCCACAAGACCACTGAAAATTGTCCTCATGCGTCTACTCCCTGCTGCGTTGCAAAGCCCAATGGAAAAAAAAAAATATGTTACTCCTCTTCTGCTCTTGGCTGTGGCAAAAATCCTATCAGCTTTAGTAATACTCATTAATATCACACATTAATTAATTAGTAATTTTCATGGATTACTTTAATAATATGCAAATGGTGTGTTCCCATATGCAAATTGAAAACCTAGGGGAGAAATTCAGGGATGTGTGAGCAAGAAGAACATATGAAATCAGAAAACTCATTGATAGCAACACAGTGTATGATGCAAGTGCAAGAGTTAAAATCAAGCATTTTCCACATTATCAGTCAATCTCTCCATGGTCTTGCGTGGTTGTCAGGAGAACAGCCAGGTGACCCACAGGTGCACACCCTCACCCCAAAATCCTGGATCCCACTCCATCTTTTTCAACCTGTGCTAAGGCTGGTCAGTCTTCCTGACCAATGCCTATGTCAAACTTCCTTGTCGTGACCTTATGAGGCTTCAGATTTCCAGTATCCTCTCCATTTTATTCTCTTCATTTTCTGATCCAAACACCATTCTAAACAGTTATGCTACTCTTCATATTTCTTCTGGTGAACCATATGAATGACCATCATCCCCAAAAAAGTTCTAGGCAGAACTGTTTTTCTTCACCCTGTGAGAGTTCATGGATGGCTGCGGTGATTAACATTGAAGCCTGCTGACTTATTCAGTAGTAAGTGTTGACTGATCTATTGTGTCATGTTTTCATTTCAGCACTTGTAGATCTTGGTAGCTTTCCAGTGAATGAGCCTGCATGTTTCCAATGTCCACTCCCCTGGTGCTTCTAAATTAGGGTTTTTGACTTCCCCTATTGCAACGTTAAGATTTTGGTTTTGTCTTGGCTTTCACCTGCACTAGACTAGAGTCCTTCCTCCAGAAAACATCAGAGAGATCATAAGCAGGCAAAAACAAATAGACAAACAAACTGTTCCTTTCAAATGAAACCAAATTTCCTTTTGCTTTGAATGAGGTGAGAGTAAACATAGTTTTCACCACTGGCCCAGGAATTAAGAGGTCCTGCTGATTTTCAGTCAAATTCTGTTTGATACCTCTTTTTCATGGTGGGTACTTGAAATTCCAGCCTCAGTGAAGGGAATGAAAAAACCCTGAAAACTCTAGTGGAATCAGGTCCTTCCCCTCTATTTTTCAGCACCAAGCAAGCAGAGTACAGGACTTATTTTGAGCCATTTCCCTCAAAGAAAAAAATCCTACTTTGATTAAGGAAGTTGATACAGAAACTTCCTCAGAGAAAAACCTCTGACGAAATGTTTCCAATTCCTTTTTCCTACTGCTCATCTATTCCCATTATTAATGTTTACCATGATTTTGCTGAAAACCAGTGGGATGGGAGTTATGTAATTTAACTAATTTACCTAGAAGTTTTATTTCTAGTCCAGGCAAATCTTGTTTTTTCCATAGTCAACAGAGGTACAGGTGAGGTCACCCCCATCTAAGAGAGGCAGAGGAGATGAAATTCCCATGGGGGTATCTACCACACTCCAGTGCATCTAGAGAAGACCTAGATGATAAGTATTTTCTGTCAGGTGAACCCCCCAGCTCACAATGCAGATGGCACCATAAAAAGGACTGTACAACAGTATGGCAAAAAATCATTATTTACCTCCCGGTGTGACTTCTGTATGTATTACACTCATCCCACAAAGCAGAAAAGCCATGTTCTGCTTTGTGATTTTGTTTCTGGGGGTGGAAAAATGTGGAATCCACTCTGCATTTCCATGGATTTAGTACATCTTCCTCTTCCCAATTGTATACAGCAAACACTAGTCATGCCACCTCTGCTTCCCTCTTTCCTCCTGCTGGTAGGTATCGCCCTCTTTGTACGACCAGCAAGTTCTTTTCCAGCTTTCAGGAGCTTCCTTGGGTGGGAGAAATTTTCTTCTGCAGAGATCTGGTTGCTGTTTAGCCTCTGTTCTTCTGAGACCTAACAGGAATGTTCCTCTGTAGGTTTAGAAATAGATCATCTGCCCATTTCCTGTGACTGCTTTAATTTGAAGTAGTTTGAAGACTGACGCCTGAAAGTCATGGTGGGTGGAGAAAGGAGTGAGATGAAAGGGAAGAGGACAGGAAGGGTTTGGTTGTATATTTTTGTTTTTCAATTGAAGTTTGAATAAAGGTGCCCCAAAACATCTCAGCTGAGATGTTCTGGGCAGCTTGCAGTGTCCCTAGGGGCCATGTGACAGAGTGGCCTTGTTTCCTGAGGAGAAGGCATGAAAAGCATGTGGGAGAGAGCTTGTTTTCCACAAGGCAAATTGAAGTCCTCAGAGGAGCCACATCACGCTGGCTGAGGCAGGAAGGCCTAGAGCACTGCCTCGGTATGCAGACTTTAGCTTGGCAAGAAGACTTTGTTGGGCCTGGGATGCCAAGCGATTTGGACAGACTCCAGCCACATCACAGAAATGCAGTCTGCTGGCCTCTGGCAGGAAGGAGAAGTGTGCTGGAGGTACCACCATCATGCTCATCCCACCGCTGGCCGACTGCAGGGTCCAGCCACCTGCACGAAGCGACCTGGACCATCTGACTAAACCTGATTTTGAGACATCTGAAATCACAGAAACAAGTCCCAAGACTATTCCCCATAGAGATTCCTGGCCAGCACCCAAAATTAGCCAGCCCCAGACCTAATCCTATCACACTGTCACATCTGGATTCACCGTCTTTCCAGGCCTCGTAGGTTCTCATGCCTGACTGAAAATATTCTGAGTGTAAAAGAAAATCGGCCTTTGTGAGCATATTTTATAATAAGAGAGGCAGGCAGGCAATTTTGCAAATACCACTTGTGTGCCCAAACTCCAACAAAACATAAACTCTGCAGACAGGGATGGTTGATCTGGGGTAAATATTTAACTTTATTCTCCAAAGGCACATGCAGTTTTACCAACAAGAAAATAAAAAATATAGAATAATACCCTCCCAGACACACGACCTTGTTTACTGTAAGGCTCTTTTGAGTGACTTTGGAAACAAGGTTGTATTGAACCAGGAGTAAATTTAAAACTGGGTGTGTTGCCTACTTCTTCAAAATCAGAATGGTTTAGAGGCCTAAATATAACGGAGCATACAGACATGAAGAAAAACAAATCTCCATGTGCTGAAAAAGAAGGTCCTCAACTCGTAATGGCATTTCCTCCTTTGTAGGGTCTCCATCAGGTTGTTTTTTGGGGGTGGAGAGGGAGAAGGGCAGGAAAAAAAAGAGCAAGAACAAGCACAGCTGTTCAGGACTTGGACGCGTGACATCCTGTCGTAGCAGGGGACGTCACCGCTAGCTCACTGGGAAATGTGGGGTCAAGCTTTTCAAAACAAGCGGGTCTGATCTGAAAACAAGCTGTGTGATCTCTCACAGGGAAGCTTTGCTACTTGAGAAGAATGGGAAATGCTCAGAGGTGGCCTTTCAGCTAGGGGAAACGTGGTCGAATGAAGAGCTGGTGAGTGGTGGAAGTGGAAGTGCTGATAGTTTCTCCTGTGCTCGGAGGTAGGAGGCTGGTAGGCCAGGCAGCTGAGGCTTTCCCCGGCATTCAGGATCAAAACACTCCTTGATTTACAGCAGCTGTAAGGAATATGCTATAAAAAGCTACCCTACGGAAAGAAAAAAAAAAAAAAAAAAAGAGTAATTTCTGAACACGGGTTGTGATTTAGTCACTCAGAGCACCACAGGGAATATCTGTTCTTACGTATTTTATCCCTACTGTGGTATGACAGTGAATAGTTTCCCTGATGACGAGTGACAGCAGACCAGGATGACAGTGAACGGGAGCAGTAACGCTGACACCACAGGACGTGGGCTGCTGTGCAGCTGCCCTTTGCCCGCTGGAGAACATCTTCCCATGCACCCAGCTTGCTGTGGGATCGTGACAGTGGCCGCATCAAGGGGCTGTTCATGGTCCAAACAGGTCTCTGAAAAATAACTACAGGCTCAGAGTGAGCAGAAAAGAAAAATACAAAAGCAAGGTAAGAACATGTGGCATCTTCTGAGAATACTTTCCACGTGTCCAACTACCTGCAGCTCAGGTGTTTCCCATGAAACCTGTTTCAGAGGCAGCAGGCAGGAGCTAACAAAGGCAGCCCTTTACAGCCACAGACACTGTTCCCCTGCGTCCAGCTGCACTTCAGCAGTCACCCTGCAAGTGCACTGTTGCCAAGCCCCGTGGCTGCTGACTCAACCACCACCAGCAGCTACAAGACCCCTGACGGCTATGCATGGATTAAGCAGAAAAGTAACCAGACAAGAGCAAAGAGCAACTTCTCGGTGCGTGTTGGTGTTGCTGCACTGCTGTAGCAGGAGTAAAAGTGCCGAGGAGAAGCAGGCATTTCCATTTTTCAGGCTGCTTTAGCCTCGTTTTGCCTGAGATTGCCAGAAGTGGTGTTGCTATAACAACTACACCCCTTCTTCGTGGGCATCCAAAATAACATTTCTGTCAGGGGTTGGAGGAGAGCCTTCTCCCTGAAAAATTAGGTTTACACCTGGCTGGTAGAAAGAAGCAGAGGCTGTTGAAGATAAATACTTGGTTATTTATGGCAAGACCCCAGGACTGTATAAATGTCTTTCAAACCAGACAACAAGAGATGGGGAGCTACCGGGACTGCATCTTACCTGCAGATGCAGGCACCTGGGCAGCGATGTGTTCTGGCTTGGTTGATTCACCAAGTGGGTGGATTAACCACCTGTGAGAAGTATCAAACCACGAGATCTTACCATGTTTGCTACAGCTGTGGAATACCTATTTAGGAAAAAAGTTACAGCTTCTTTGCCTCTGTCTTCCAAGACAAGTCCCCCAGTATAACTGCTCCCTTTGTAACAAAGGGCGTCTGACATTTAGGCCCAGGAGATGCACTTTTCCAACCCATTTATGAGGTTGCCCTGCTTGCTTTAGTCCCTGCTGCTCATGTCACCACAGAGCCATCTTGGTGCCATCAGAACAGCTTCCAGCACCATTCAGGTGCAACATCTTCACCTCCTAAGCACCCTGCCCCTGAGCTGAGGTCCCTGGTATCCCTATATTTGCAGAAGTCTGTAGCAAGAGAATGAAATCCCGCTTTCCTCCCTGTGAGAGTCTCTGGGTATGGCTGCAGACCCCCCCTGTGCACCCTTTCACTGACTACAAGCAGGGAAACTCAGCCCTGTGTTCTCCAAGTGAGAAGCAAAGAGAAATGGGAGATATCAATTTTCCCTTTTACACTGTAAAGATACTTGGGAATCGGAGGAGATTTGGGAAGTGACACATGAAAAGGGTAAATGGTAAACACATGCTGTTTTCCTGGGCAGCAAAATCAAAGAGCCAAATACAAGAAAAAAAGGAAACACAGCAACTCATGTGATATGACTGCAGGTTAGAGTGAAAATAACTTCAAATGGTTGAGAAGTCGCAGCTCTGTGTTGTGTTGCTGCTCTCTCCCTATCTTCCCATCACATTTGCATCATAGGAAATGAGCTTTTTGCTCCTAAGTCCACAGTTTCAGAAGTGTTTCTTAGCCAGATCTGTACAGGCACCTAATGTGGGTTGTAATTCTCATTGATCTCAAAGCCTTTGAGAATCTGAGCTTATATTATCTATCCTTCCATTTTCAAAGCTGTCCAGGATACTGGCTAATGTAGGCATCTGGGAGAACTGCTGGGATGTCAAAAGGCTCTTTTACTAACCTGCATTAAAGCAAGTTGGACTACCTAGTTCAGCAGCATCGTTATCAAATCCAGAAGAAAAAAAGCCAACAGCAAACCCACACAGAGTGTATTACACACTACCTTGGCCGTGTAAGAGTCGGTCAGTGCAGATTTTAGAGTATCAGCCCTACTGGGACACAGGGAGAGGAAAACAAGGCAGGAGAAGCATATCGCCTGCCTTACAGCAGAGCCAAGACCTCCTGCATCGGGGAGTGTGAGCGCAGCCCTGCGCCCCAGGCTGAAGCCCCCTGGTCCTGCTGACTTGTGGGGCACGCGTGGTGCTTCTGGGGGGCTGAGGAGGTCCAGCTTCTGCCTTGTAACCCCCAGCTTGCAAAGGAGCTTTGAGAAAATAAACGAGCAGCCCCATTAGCAGCAGAGGATATGTCGAGCAGAGCCACCGCATCTTGCCGGTGGACACGGCGAGGCAGCGGAGGCAGCAGCAGGAGCGGGCTGAAAGCTTTTTCCGAGTGCCACAGGAAAAGCAACCATTATGAGAGTGCACTAAAAGCCTATTCATTGCTAAGGAAAGGGCTACTGAAGAATGCGGGACCCGTGCCGAACGCTGCCAGCCAGAGCAACAGGAAGATTGTTAAGGCCTTTGCAAAGCGCCCCGGCTCCTTCCTTTGGCAGTGGTGATCCTGGACATGGAGTCGTTTCAGACCTCCCCATTGAAATCCTGTCAATAGCTGTCTGCAGGGAGGGAGAAGCTGGGTTACAGCAAAGGGTGTTCCTTCGTGTGGGAACCGTAGGTAAAACACCCCTAGCAGGGCCAGATCTGGTCGGGAAGGGGAGCAAATGCACACCCTGGACAAGCTCTTCTTGGGGTTTTGGGTGTTGCAGTGACCTGAACCCCCAGAGGAAGCAAACGTGGCTGTTTTGTGCTGTGCTCCTCAGCAGCAGGCAGTGATGTCCTAACCCACGCTGGCTGCTTGAGTGGGGTCTGTGCACGCTGGAGGCTGGGACTGGGGAAGCTTTCCAGTCTTCAGACAGGAATATTTCACCTCGAGTCCGCACCTACCTGTTCTGACCGATGAGAGCGCCATCTTTTGCTTTCTGCCTTCCTTCTCCTCTTGCTCTTCTATTCCCTTCCTTTTCCCCACCTCAGTTTTCATCTCCTTGGAGCTGTTTGGGAAAAGTGCCTGCCAGGCAAATCCTAGCCAAGGGGCACCCGTCCAAGGAACAAAACCCCCGAGAAATGCCTCCTACAAGCCAGGCTCTCTCTGTGCTCTCTACGCTGATGCTGATCCCGAGGCCCTTGAAGGAGATCGTTTTGCTCACAGCCATTACTGAAAGCAAGGCACAGCCTGTAGGGGTAGGTGCTGCACAAACAATGGAGAAAATTCCTGCTATTTCTGAGCTTTTTCCCCCACAGCCACAATATCTAGATATACATACCTCTCCTGCCCTTTAGTTAGAAAACACAGAACGTCTTCTCTGCCTGCTCACTCACAGATATTCACAGACCTGAAGTCTTCTAGCCCTCCAACTCTCTGTCCATCTCCATTAATGTTGGCCAACGGCTTCAAGCTAAGAAAGAAGCAGCAGGCAGAAAGAAAGACATGTATGTACCACACACACCACCACTAAAAGCACCTTGCATCCTTAGAAATTGGGACAGAAGAAGAGATGTAAAAGGTTACTGCAACTTTTTTGAAGGATAAAACTGGATCTTGTCAAAGTGGAGGGGAGGAAAGCCATGGAAATGTGATGTGTTGGAAAAACAGCCTGGGGTCTGGATCAGGAGTCTCTCTGGAGAGAAGAGAGGACATTCAATAACCAAGCTCAGCTGAAGCAAAACCCTAGAAAACAAACTGCCTGTGCCAGGAATTTAGGGAAAGGGCCAGTACTGGGAGAAGGAGAGAAAAGAGCACAAAGAAATATTTAGCTCAAGTAAAAACAGAGCCGAACATCTAAAGAACATAACAAGGATGTGCATGTTACAACCGGCCGGGATGAAAAGAAAAAAAAGAAAAAAAAAAAAAAAAAAAGAAAGAAAGGAGAGGCTTTAGAAATAATGAACGAGAAATCAGATTTTCAGGCAGAGCTCAGACATGTCAGCTAAGTGGAGCCTTGTGAGCGCTGCATGATGCTTAATCCGAAAGGAATCCCAAATTCCAGTAACGATACCCACCTCAAGCCAGCAGATGCATGGTCTCACCCACACCCTTGGGGCACAGAAAAACACTGGTGTTTGGTGGTTTGCCCTTCCCTGCATCCACCCCGAATGCTGGCTTAGCTGTGCAGGGGCCAGAGCTCCTAATGAGGCAGGAAAGGAGATGGGCGGCCGGGCCCAGCTAATGAAGGGGTCGGAGATGTGCCTGCAACACCCTCGTGGTGCTTCCACCCCAGCGTGGATGGGGTATTTGTGCCTGGAGGGGATGGGATTGCAGGTCGCTTTGGTCTGCCTGACTTCTCTCCCCAGACTTAAATGATTCAGTTCTTAGTGCAGGGAGCACTCAGAGACTTCCAGCACTGCAAGAAATGATGGAAGTGGTGGCTGGCTGGGTACCAGAGCATGGTACCAACTCATCCCAATGAGCTGGTGCTGAGCAGAAGGAAAGGGGAGCAGCCCCGGGACCTGCAGGGGGACAAACCACAGCCACCAGCCCTGGGAATGAACACTGGCCTTGCCCCCAGCTGGAGACAGAGAAAGGTTCAGGGCAAATTGCAAGACCCAGCCTGAGCTGGAAGCTGATGGGGACAGGAGGTTGGTAACAAGGTAGGAAGTTCCTCCGTGGTGAAACACCGCTGCTTCTGCTCCATCCCAAGTGCAGAGCGGGCACAGCCGTGTCCCACCCTCGGTGGCACGCACACCGCTCCTGTTGATTCAGTTCATTCCCCCTTGGGGCAGGATGGGGCAGGGTTTGGCCCTCGGGAGGCTTGCAAGCAATGAACTGTAAAAAATGAAGAGTCGACAATTAAATGTTCAAAATCGGCAAGGACTTTGTCCAGAGTGGGCTAAGCAAACAAGTACATTGGAGTGACCTCTGATCCGCACAGTTAAGGGTGTACTCTACACTGCTTCATTTGTTTTAATCATATTAATTTACGACCCGGGTTTCTTGCTTAATTAGCCAAATGAAGAACGAAGAGTGAATGCGTAGCAGTAAGCCTCGACTTGTTCAGCTGGCTTCTAACCTCCTTTCCTGAGCTGGGAGAGTCGTGGTGCTTTGGTGCCTCCGAGGTTGAAGGTGCCTGCTCACAGGGTGAAGAAAATGGCCAAGAACCAAACTCAGATGAAGGGACTGAGATGTTGAGTAGTGCTCAACCTCAGGTCCTCTTGCTGAAAACCGAGGCAGTGACCACGGGGTGTTCTTGGAGGGATTATTTTGAGTAAGGTGGGATGCAAACCTTCCAGATACTGCTGCTCATGGCACAGCATTTGACCGTAGAGCTGGAGCAAGGCTCCCTCTTCACCCCCAAACGATTGCCCCAGGAGCACGAGGCAGATCACAGGGACCAGAGAGCACCACCAGCCAGTTCCAGCAGGCTCTGGACACATTTTTCTCCGCGGGACATTGATCACTGTTGATTCCGCTCATGTGGAACAAAACCACACCATCTCCCGTGTGCCTTCAGGTGAATAAAGAGGAGCACATGGAAAATGGCAGAAAATCTTCCCTGGGTCAGCATTTTCAGACAGAAAGCTGTTTTCAGGGAGTGAATTCTGATGATACGGCAGAAAGGGTTTTTTTTTGTATTTTTTTTTTTTTTTTCACAAGGAAAACAATCTTCTTGCTTCAGAGGTTTTTTTCTCCATTCTGACAAATAGGAAAAATAATCCAAAAAAATCTGCTGCAAATGCCTCAGATTTCTTTTTATTATTATTATTATTTTATTTATTTTTTTTTTGCCTCTTCTTTCTGCTGGTTTAATTTTTGGACCAGCTCTATTATTGGATAATTACATCGGCTAATCGCATTTAAACAGTTTTAGCAAGATCGGATAATTGCATTCAGAGCAATTGGGCTGAAAACACACAGAAGCTGGTAGGAGCATTTCACAAGAAACTGAACTGGGTAAACACGACGGGATGTGTTGGTTGATGTGAGGGTACACACACACTTAGGGTGCACGGCTCCGGCTCTAAACCAGGGCAATATTCTGACCCCAAGCCGCTCCCCAGGGCTGGGGCTCTGTGGAAAGCAATTCTGAAGGGCAGTAGGGGAATTCCTAAATATATGACTGAAATTTAATTAACACACGATAAATCAATTTGAAAAAAATATATAAATAAAAATCTCAGGAGCTTCTCCCAATGCACTTGTCATCACATTAGCAAACACAACTTTTATTTCTAAATAATTTCAGTGAAGTCCACGTTTCTAATGAACTGTTGCCATCCTGTGTCTAGCTGTAGTCTTGGTTCTCTTCTAGCCAGCAGGAATATAGAGACTGCCTTTTAGCTTTGTGCATATTCAGAAATAATTTTCTGGGAGCTTATAGCCTACTTTCTCAACTGAGTAGCCGGCGTGATGGGGACTGGGACAGTTTTACCCAATTTCTTGTTGCTGGCTCCTTCCTAAGCCCTCCCTGCAGCTGGCTGCTGCACGCAGAGCTTCCTGCAGATGGAAAGGGTGGTGGAAAAAAGTCCTCTCATTTTCTGCTCCCAGGGAAGGGTTAACTGAAGAGTAGGCAAGAGCTGCGTGGCAATAGACCACTAACACCATCTCCAATTTAACTAAAGCAATTTGCAGAGCCTGGGATGAAACCTGCACCGGGCTGCCTCCTTACCCATCCTTCCTCTATCTCTCTGCCCGATCTGAAAGCAAGGCACAAGGTTGTGAGTCAGAAACAGCCTAACTTGAGAAAAGCCAAAGCCTCTCCTGAGAGCCTCTAGCTCATGGAGACCTCCAGCCAGTCCCACCGAGGCGTCCAGCTCAGAAAAAAAGCATGTGCCATGCAGCCAGGGCAAAGCACTTGTCATTAAATGACCCTGGCAGAAATAATTTAATGAAGGGCATCTTGTGGATGCTCCTTTGGGCCAGGGCTGTGACTCCTGCACGTTAACTTTAATGTCCACACTTGGCATGAAGAGGGGCGATGGGCAGCAAAGCCAGGTGGATGGGCCTGAGCCAAGGGCTTCATCCTTGGGGATTTCTGAGCCTTGCAGCCTGTGTGGGCGCTGGACAGGCACGAGTCTGGGCAAAGCTTGCCATCGTGCAGCTGCAGAGGCAGAATTTAATGTTGCCACCCAAAAGCCAAGGCACTGGGGCATGTGGGGAAGGGAACGGTGGGGCAGTGAGCCTGCTGCTCCTGTTAGAGGAAGAAAGATGGGGAGCAGTGGGGCTAATCTCAGGAGAAACTGGCTCCCAAGCTCCAACACAGGTGACAGAACTACAGTTGCCTTGCTTTATTTTCCATAAAACTTCACAGATTTCACCTCGAGGGCAAAGTTTGGCTTTTCTACCAGCAAATACAAAACCCACACTGTTCTGGTAGCAAATCCCACGGAAGTGGACGTTGCCACTTGGCGCTCCCTTGCTGCTGAGCACCGTTCACCCAAGCAGAGCAGATGCTGTGCAGAAGAGGGTGAAGGTCCAGCCTGCGTGGTTTTCATAGCCCTGTGCCCCAGGGCCTCCACAGAAGGGAGCACAGAGGCCGATGTTGCAATGAAGTCTTTGCTGGGGTGCATAAAGGCAGCGTGTCTGGGGGAAACTGGTGTTTTCTCACACCCAGAAGTCTCCCCCGGGACAGGAGCCCCTTGTTGCCTCCATCTGGTCCCAGTAAAACGAACCTAGCTGGAGCTACACGGAGGCATGTGGCATCGCTGCCAGCAAGCAGACCGAGCCAGCCCCTAGCTAGCGTGAGCAAACATGCACCCACTGGTCTCTGAGGCTGAGCTGATTTAAGCAGACCAGAGAATATAAAGGGCCGGCATAAAATCCACAGAGTTGTTTGCTTTAAAATAAAGAAGAGCAGGGCAAATGCTGGCACAGCCTTGTCCTTTGGTCATTCTCCCATAAGCTTTTTCCAAACATCTTCTAGAAGAACAAATAGTTCCTGCATCACCCCAGGGTGAACGACAGGTTTCTGTGGTCCTGATGATACGGTGTCTGCTGAGGAAAGCCTGGTCCCACGTCCCCATCACAGGCAGGGCCACCACAAGCCCTTGGTTGCCCACTCTAGTGCAGACCCCATCGTGTGCCATTGAGGATTTGCAGCTCACAGACTCACTTTGTTTGCTTTCTGTTTCCCAGGCATGACTTACGTCCTTGCTGATGGCGGTGTCCACGCAGCCAGCGTGCCAGGCTGGGCACAGCCCATCCCCTGTTTGTGCTCCAGTTTCCTCGCTCGGACCTTCATCTGCCTCGGGGAACCTGAACTGGGCAAGATGTGTCAGAGAGCAGAGAGCAGAGCAGAGAGCCCTTGGATAAAAAGCCCTCTAGGGAGACGAGGTATTGTTGTTTTACAGCCCCTCCATTACCCTGGCTGCAGCAGGGTCCCACATTATTCAGGCTGCCTGAGCAATGTGTGAGCACGCAGTGTTTTGCTCCTAGCAGCATCATTAAGGGGCATTTTCACTGCGGGTAAAAGCAGGACTTGCCCGAATAGCTGTAACCCTGTCCTGTTTGAAGAAGCAAACAGAGCTGGTAACTCCCCTCCTCACCTCTATATACTCGTGGTTTGCTCCATGGATTTGAAAGCTGGTCCCATTCCTTAAAGCAGGGACAACTTTCCAGCCAACTGAGCACCACTGCAAGCCTAAACCGGGTTGCCTGCGAGGCCTGAGCAGCTCCCACCTTAAACCTCTGACAAGCACCCAGAGCAGAGGCAGGAGACACTGACACCTCCTGGTGTAATGCATCACTTGGAAATGATTCACCAGAACTAGAACTGCTCTGGGACACACCCAGTACGGCACAGTATTTCTGCTCTGGTGCATGGGCCACCTTGAAACATGTTGATGCTTTGAAATGCCAGGAGATCCTGCAGTTGTATTTACTCACTGTCAGTTCACATTAGCAGAAGTTTTGCAACAGGAGCTAATTAGGGCGAGTCTCCTGTAAAAAAGCCCTACAGCAGATGAAAGGCAGACCCAAGTATCTCTAGTAGAAGAGAAATGCAAAGGAAAATTATTGCAACAGATGTAAATCCACCTCCATATCTCTTGTTATTAAGACTGAGCCACAACACCAAGCCCCAGGCACTACAGGTATTTAAAAGTTGTTTGTAGGAGAGAGAGTGTCACAAATTAGTACAACCCTCAAAAAGTGGGCAAGCAATTAGTCTGTTTTACAAGGCAAAAGGACAACAAAGTAGGAGCCATCCCAACTTTTCCTAATTGATGCTTCTTGGTCCTTAAAACAAACAAAAGGCTGAGACGAGCACAGCACAAAGCAGGCTCAGCCTTCAGAGTAACTTCACCGTTTCTGATTTTCCTAGAAAAACATCCTCGAGGCAGCCCGAAGCTGGCAGCGCGAATCCCCCTGCGCTTAACCTTGCTTTCGAGACGAAAAGAGAAGATCGGAGCAGTGGAAGCGGAGCTATTTCGGTGACATAGTGCCACCCACTGTCGGAGGGACAGACAGCACCCTGGCCCTGCTCGCCCATGGGCTGTGCTTGCTGCTGGGAGAGCCAAGATGTGTCTGCAACAATAATTCAGGTATTCTAAGGCATCCATAAGGTGGCTATATACGTGCAGTGGGATATTTACACGTAGCTGTACGTATACTGATGGCTAAGGCAGCTGTGTTGTCCTGCTGGAGGTGCTCATGCTGATGAGTAATTCCAGTTTGGATAGGGGTCAGAAACCCAGTGTGTAGCCAGGGGCTGTGCTCAGAGGAAAAATCTGGGGTAAGTGACGGTGAAAACACGTCACGTAGGTGGCAGTCCCCCTCGGTGTCCTCAGACATGGAAGGGATGGGTGAGAGGCTAGCATGGGGGAGAGGGGTGGAGATGTGGAGGTACGGGGACACACGGCCCCATGCGTGCATTTCTGCCACACTTGATTTTGTGTGGGTTTGATGTGCCCTTGGATTATCAATTGCTCGTGCGTGTCGGGATGGGGGAAGCAATCTGATGGAAAAACTGACCCAAAGAACCACGCCATGCTTGGTGCTATGCTGTTGTGTGTCTACGGTAGGGCAGATATTTCCACCTGTCTTACGAGAAGCTCAGACCAGAGCATCCCAAGGCATCTCCAAGCCAATAAAACACCGCGTCATGGGAAAAGATGGAGTGGCGTTGCTCCGTACGCCCACCAAAGGCAAGCCAAGAAGTCTTTTCCAAACCATAGAGCAGGGTGTGCCCTGGTGAGCAGCGAGCTCCCGCAGGACGGTGTGTGCTCCTCTGCAGAGATGCCCTCGGAGAAGAGATCTTTCATTAAGATTGTCATTCCCTACGATTTCCATCCCCGCGGAGGCTGCCTCCTCGGCAGGCGCTGTCTCCAGGGGAGGGAGAGGTTGTGAAATATTCATACATCACAAGAATTGCATTTGTGAGCGTGGACCGCAGAGCCACAACTGGCTGGAGAGGCGTGCGGGGGAAAACAATAGCACCGAAGGAGGGAATGAAAAATAAAAAGGCAGAATCCAGGATGTGAAAGGTGAGCTTGCCCCTTGTCCCAGTGCTCGCTGAGCCCCCCACCAGGCTGGTGATGGTGAGGAGCATCCCAGGGTTGGGTTTCTGGTGGCTGCACACCTGCTTGAGCCCACTTTGGGGTAGGAGAATTGGCTGGCTCTGAGCATGTGAAGCTAATTGATTTTCTCCTCGTGCAGCAATGGCTAAGCAGCTTTTGCATCCATGGTTCTGCGAGTCTGAGGAATAACCTCAGCAGAGCACGCACGAGAGAGCAAACGGCCCCCGAACCAGCTCTGTGTCACAGGCTCGATGCCTCAGGCATCTCTTCAGGGGCTCCCTCCTCTGGGCTACCACAGTTTCAAATAACTTTAAGAAAAACCACACATTTAGGCATCTTTGGTCAACTTGGATTGAATTAAGAGTGACACGTACACATGCTCACATGGGGCAGCTGTGTACGTGTCCTTTCCACGGGATGCTGGTGTAAAGCATGGCATGGGTAAGGGTCAGACAACCCCGATGTCCTGGGGTTTGAGAAAAAGGCCAGTGGAGAACAGAGAGGTGCCACGCTCTGGGAGAAAAGCTGAAGCAGCCGATTTGGGTTGGAAAGCCATGCAAGGACATTTCCACAGGGAAATACACCAGTCCAGCCCTCGGGTGCCTCAGCACGCAGCTGCAAATCCTTTACATCATGGTGGGCCAACCTTACCCCACAAGCCTGGTTCAAGACCTCCCTGAAAGATGCACATTGCCTCCTAAACCATCCAATATCCTTCCGATGCTCTCTGTGCCTCACACTGAGGATTTGATTCCTCCTCGGGTTCCACAGGCTCTATATATCTATAACAGCAAGAATAATAGTAAACCCAAGAATAATAAGTGTTTTTCGTAATGCTTTAGAGTGATTATTAGGACCTGCTGCTCTCTGTTGCCCACCATTGCTTTTAATTTGCCGGGATGCCTACAGGGAAGCTGTCCCTGCACATGCTTTCTCGAGGGGGTCGTTTTTTCCCCCGCGAAGGAAGGATGCTCACGGCCTCCCGACGCCAAGCTGCGTCCGACCAGCTCGCTCCTCGCCTCCCTCTCGGGAAGCAGACGCACGCTCGCACGCCGCAGGAGCAAGTTTTGACTATTTTAGGGCCTGAAATTTCCCGGTCGGCATGGCAACTTCCGACTCCGCACCTCTGACGGAAGAGGCTTAAAATAGAAAATCCAGAAAAGCGGCAGCAAGCCTGGCTCCAGCACCACCGGCAAGAAGCCCGGGATGCTGCAGGCAGGATCTGGCCTCTCGGGGTCGATGAGGACAACCCGTGGGGCCGCCACCTCAATGACCACGTTTCTTAAAACCTCACACAAACCTTTTTGGTTGGAAGGTATCCACTCCTGTCACCCCTTCTTTGCTCAGCCACGGTCTATCCATGGCCACCAAACCTCCACGGATGCTGGCTCCATCCCAGATATATTTCCCAGTAGACCTTCCAGGGCTGTCCAGTGTCACAGCACTGCAATTTCGAGGAAGTCTCCCCAATGTGAGGTTCCTTTTTGTGATTCCTTTTGTTCAGGTTGGAAAACCCGTTTATTTTTACAAATGTTTTTCCCCAAACCATTTTTTTCCAGCTCACACATAAACAACCACGATGGCGCGGGGCGAAGCAGGCATGTGGTACGTCTCCTCTAATCCCCGCTTAACCTAATTCATTTTCCATCTACGAACCAAACTCCACGAGATTCATTGAAGAAGCCTGGATTATGTCTCTGTCAGCCCACAACGCTCACGTAGGATTAGTGAATAAAAGACCTAGAAGTTCTCTGCAAGCCACTGAACCTGCAGCAACCCAAACACCTAGAAAATCCCCTTCCGGTCATGGAAACATCACCGGCAGTGCAGATCCCAGTCCTCAGAGCTATTTCATGTCTTTGAGGATCTGGACCTCGCTGTTTCATTTTGTTTCTATTGTTTTTCATTTGTTTGTTTTGTTTTGTTTTCCCCTTTTCTCCTCTTTTTGGCCCAGAGCTTTCTGGAGAGTTCAATGGGCGAGCCTGGATGGGTGTGGATTTTATTTGGCTGCCTGGTGGGAAAGGTAGGTGAGCTGCGATCAGCCAGCTGAAGCTGGAAAAATAAAAACAAACTTCTGTGCAGCAAAGAAGGGCCCGCTATGTACAAGCACAATCACTGCTGCTTGTTGTTGCTTCTCGGAGAGCTAGCTGACATTTTTTCAATCAAAATGCTTTCCACTTTCCCTTCAGTTGATGCTTTCTTTTTCTTTTTTTTTTTTTTTTTTTTTTTTTCATCAGGTTTTGGCAGGAAAACATTATTTAATGCACGTTGTTGTTTTTTTTAAAACAATTTATGCGCTCTCACTTCGATGTGTTTTTGGAAGTGCAACCAAATGTCCAAACATTTTATTTCTCCTTTATGCAACCGTGCAATGTATTGATATAAAATCAATATTCTTTGATATTCTCTTTGCCCTGGCTCTGTTTTACTCTTTCCCATCCCTTTAACAAGGCATCTCAGGCCAGAGCTTGCTGCAAGCTCTTGGCTCCAGGGGGAAGAAGGAGAGAGCTGGGTGGAGAAGCCCTTCCCAAACACAGGAGAGAAAGCTGAGCTTCCCTTGCAGCTGTTTCCAAGCTTTTTAGGGTACACAAGCTCCCCTAAAAGCTGCCAGTGGAAATGGGGACCAATGTATCGTACCAAGCCTGGTAAGCTCTCAGTGGCAGAGGAGCTGCTGTGGCCTCAAAGAAGACCGAGAGGTGGCTGGAATATAGGAAGCAGCATTTAATAGGGTGGCCTCCAACCTTTGGGGACAGTGAGGCAACACTTCCCCAGAAGAGTGAAACAGGAGAGGAAAGGCAAGTGACAACTGGACCCAGCTATCACTTAATCAAGATTTTATTCCTAATGAAAATTCCCCGGTAGGTTGTACACTCTGCTCGAAGCGCACTCCATACCTCAGGGTTAGTCTGATTATTCCAAATCCCCTCTCTCCCCTCCCCAAATACACATCTGATGCTGCGTGCGGGACATCTGCCAGGGAAGGATGATGTGACAAAGGCAGCGAACATAAATCACAGCTGCTCGTTGCAAAGCTGCGTGTATCCGTCCTTGCCCTTTTGTGCCTCCACCTTCAGTCCGTGCCTTGCCCGTTCGATCCATCTCCCTGTCGTTGCTGCTCTTTTCCCCTCTCTCCGTAGTGCTCCCCTTTTTGCTGCCTGGAAGCACGCCCTCTTCTTCCCCGTCATCAGCCTGGCTTCTTGTGTCTGTCCTTGAGCATCTCTGGCCTTCATCTTTGCCATCCTTTTATATTCCTCCTCTTCTCCCTCCAGCATCGCCGCCCTCCTTACCTCTGCCTTTGTCTCTAAGAGCAGACACACAGGAAATATTTCACTGTCACCGTGCTTTTCAGATGTAAACTAATTACAGTCCAGGAGCCAGCGGGTCAAAGGTATTATCCTCATTTTTTGCAGCCGGCAGCCTGCAGCTCTCCATCCCGCTGTGTCAATGCACACACACAGAAAGGATGCCGTGGGGACGTGGGTCGGACCCATCACGCTGAGGACCCACAGCCCAAAGTTTTGTCCCCTTTGCAAGAAGTCTGCTCAAGAGAAAACCCTCCCCAGCTGCAGCTTAACATCAAGAAATACCCAGGAGAGAAAGCTGCCAACCGTGGGGTCATCTCCTCAACCCTTAACACATCGACCAGCCCTGTACGTGGCAGCAGATCTTTTTTTTTTTGCCATTTCTGGATGGTGGAAAACATCTGGAGTGTGGGATCTCAGTGCCAGCAGATCTTGTTAACAAGCTACTCAAGTGCTCGTGTGAAGCACCAGGAGAGTGGGTTACGTGTCTTATTGATCTAACGTCAGCCATCACCCCCAGGAATTGATGTTTTCAATAGAGAAAGCAGATTAGCAATAGGCTCGTGGATGTTTGGCCAGTTCAGGAGATGGTAGGGTACAAATGGCTTCCCCTAATGAGATAAAACTCACAGGCAGGATCTAGCAGAGGAGGACCCTTCTGTGATCAAGGTGCTATGACACAGCCGTGGTTTACTGGATTAAAAAATCCCACTGTTGCTAATTATTCCTGAACATTAACACTGAACATTACAACCATGATACTGTCCCTTTGGGGAGGAGCAGTGAAACACCTGGGGAATGGCAGTGTGTGTTGCTGAGGATCTTCGAAGCTCTGGGCATAGGATTCACTATCCCTGACTGAAAATCTTGGCATCTCTGTGGATGGAAACAGCGAGCTGAAAACAGCACCTGGAAAAAATACAGGCAATGTGAGGCAGAGAGGGCTTCCTCAGCTGAAAGGAAAAAAAAATAATAAAAGACAAGAAGCCAGAAAGGGTATTGGAGAATCACAGAAAGGCTGAGGTGGGAAGGGACCTCTGGAGGACATCTGGTCCAACTCCCTGCTCAGGCAGGGCCACCCAGAGCTGCTGGCTCTGGGTCCGGGTGGCTTCTGAAGATCTGCAGAGCTCTCTCCAGCAAGCCCAGGTCCCTCTTGTGCTGGGGAGCCCAGTCCTGGACCCAGCACTCCAGGTGTGGCCTCACCAGTGCGGAGCAGAGGGGAAGGATCAGCTCCCTCCATCTGATGGCAGCACTTGCAGTGCCGCCCAAGAGACTGTTGGCTTTCTTTGGTGCAAAGATGCCTTGCTGGGCCATGTTCAATCTGGTGTCCACCAGGACCTCCAGGTTCTTCTCTGCAGAGCCACTTTCCAGCCTGTTGGCCCCCAGCACACACAGGATCTTGCATTTCCCTGTGCTAAACGTCACGAGAGCCCAGCTCTCCAGCCTGGCCAGGTCCCTTTGGATGGCAGCCAGGTCCCATCTGGTGTTCCAGCCGCTCCTCCCGCTTTTGTATGACCTGCACGTTCACTGTGGATGCACCCTGTGCTGTCATCCAAGTGGCATGGGGGATATGTTGAAGAGCTTTGGCCCCAGTACCAGCCCCTGGGCACACCCAGGTGGACTTCATGCCACTGATCACAACCTTCTGGACCACTCAGATGGTTTTCAACCCACCTCACCATCCTTTCCTCTAACCTGTACTATGTCAGCTTGCCTATGGGGACATTAGGGGAGACAGAACCAAAATCCACACCAAAAGCAAGGTGAGACAACACCCAGTGCTCCCCAGCCACTGCCCAGCCACCTCGCTGCAGAAGGCGATGGGGTTGGGTAAGCACCAAGTTTCCCCTCCGTGTTTCCCCTTGTGCTGAAACAGCAGCAGAGCACCAGGACGTGATATTTTAAGAAAACAATGAGATTAAGAGACAGGCACTAAGTGTTCGCAGCGCTTCTGACAGAGATAAACTGCGGTATCGGTTTCTATCAGATTGAGAGCACGCGGCCTGCACTTCAGGGGGGAGGCTTAATGATTTAACAGGGCTTTCCCATCTCTCGCTAGCAAGCTCCAGCAGCACAGATAGGCGAGCATCAAGCGGAGACAATTGCAGCTGTAAATAAATAATGAACCCGCTGCACGCGGCAGCCCTCATCCAGGAGCCAAATCCTGAGGATGCTGCTCGGGCATCTTTCACACGAGACACAAGCCAGGTTTCCCCGTGCCCAATTATGTTCCACATCTCCCGGAGGAGGGATATTGTTTGTCTCTCTGCTTTCTTTCTACCACCCCTGGGGCTACAGCGTGCGTTTAATTTTTTATTTATTTATTTATTTTCAGGCTGTTTCACCAGCCCTTAATGTTCATGGGAGGGTACAGTGCTCACGCACATAGTGCGAGGGGGCCAAAGAGGAGGGGTTTGGCTTCTGCATCATTTCTTTCTTCTTTTTATTGCCTGCCTCCTTCCACACCTTTCCCACAGTTTCTGTTTCCCCGCTAAGCTACTTTATGTCACCCTGCTAAGCAAGGACATCCCGCAGCATGTCTCTGTGGCGTCACTGCTCTGTCGCCTCCACTCTTACCCTTGATTAGGTAGAAACCTCTGATCTTTGACGAGATGGAAAAGGAAGAAAGACCTGAAACTCCCACATGTTCCCTGTCTGCTGGGGAACAGGGGCTTACAACTCCTGCATCCTCGCTGACCCCATCACAGAGGAGGGATGTCTTCATCCTCACTGCACAATATTGAGTCTTCAGCCACCGAGGGCCAGCATTTAATCTTTTAAACATGACAACATATGTGGCTCCGACAAGTCCTACCAAGATTTCTCTGCAAGGAAAAATGAAGCTTACATGGTACCGACTGCTCTATTTCCTCTTAACTCCAGATCATCGGCAGGTATTAACTATGACAGCTATTAGCTGTGACAGGTATTAACCATGACAGCTAATAAACACACAGCTTATCCTGATGCAATTAAAGAACAGAAAAGGGGAAGAACGTGACTAAAAATCAAGATCAAATATACAGATCAATGAAGATGAAAAGTCCCGAAAATGCCACAAAATCTACCAGCCTCCCTCATTGCTGCCACTGGGAAAAAAAAATAAAAAAAAAAAAAGGTATTTTTAAATACAATGATAGAGGGCAGCAAATAGACCAAAGAAGGAAAGAAAGGTGTGCTTTCCATCACCCTCCCCCCAAGAAATCCTCCTCCTTGTAGCCTCCTCCTATGTGCCCGTTCACCTTCCTGATTCTTTCTGAACACCCTGCTTAGACCACCGTACCAATGACAAACTCGATTGAGTTGCTTCCCTGAAATGAGGATGTCTGCACCGATGTGCACCCCAGGAAGATCTGGTCCCAAATCCCACATGAGAGGCTCTGGCATCCGCAAGTGTTCCGTGACTTGTGGGTGCTCAGCATCTCCTGGGCAGGGTTTGTCCTCAAATGACAGAAAGGAGGAAAAAAAAAAGAAAAAAAAACCTTCTCTCAAAATGCAAGTGAAACGTGCTTCTGATGCAAAATTAGCATTTGGCAGAGAAGTGACTCACAGTGACTGAGGGCTTCGTGCATCCCTTCTCTGAAGCATCCAGGATCTTTTTCTGGCTCGTGAATCACCCGAAAATGGCAGCTGAGCGTGTCTTGTCCTAAGTAAAGCCGAGGGTGTTGAGAAGAAGACGAAGGGCTCTGCTCTGCTCTCTGAAACGGCACCGCTGGCAATGTTTGTGATGCCAGGAAGAGGGGAAACAGCATCGCCATGGGGTAAAACATGGGAAGTTTGATTTGCAGCGAATTCTTGGGCTTTGGAGACTGTGAGCTGAAGGTGGATTCAGCCGTACACAGAGCAGGGTCCTGCGTGGGAGGGACCAGATATTTAAAAACACGCGTGCAAATAGGGATCCTTTTTATGGCTGAAAACATTCCTCTCTGTCGGCAGAGGATTCCCTTTGGGTAGTTGCTCACCACAAAAAAACCCTTCCCGGGCACCCCTCATTACTAATCCCCCTGATCCATATTTCCAGCACATTCCTAGTGCAGTCTCATCACCACACCGTTGTCATGGTTTAACCCAAGCTCATCCTAACATAGCTCATGTTTTGCAGGAAATGTGGGCACAACAGCAAAGAAACACGCAGGGTAAATACCAGACGTCCTCAGACTTGTAAGGAAGGAGGGAATCACTTCCCACCTGGAAGGAGAGCTGATGAAGGAGGCTCAAGGAGGAGCCCACAGAGGCTTTCTGCAAGGACGAGGTGCAGTAGGATCGCCCACCTGCCCCAAAGTACCTGCAGAACATTTCTGCTGAACGCTAGAAGAGCAATTCGAGAGCAACATCGGGCCGGTCACACAAAGCCGCCTGCAGAAAGCTGCCTGAGCAAGACTGCCACATCGGGCTCTTCAGCTCAGCACGGCAACAAAGACAGGCAAGGGGGGAAAAAAAAAAAAAGGAGTAAAATTCAAATACTGCCATTGCTTTCACGGTAATCAGCACAGCATTATGCAGAATGATTTGTAATTTTACACTGACGGCTATTATCTTCTGGCAGCCACCATGACTGAAACAAATGTCTGATATTCCAAGGGGCTGGGTTTTTGTGTCTTTGACAAGAACCTCACCACAATAAGGAGACCAAAGAGAGGGAAACGTTGTTCTGCAGCCTCTGTGTCTACCCTGATGTATGAATTGTGGCAGTCCTTCATTGGCGCTCATTATGCTCGGTGCTGACGGCACCGCTTTGATGTCAACCTCACTTGAAATGTCTTTTGCATAGCAATAGAAGAAGCACGCCCCATGGACTTTGCTTGTAACATTCTCCTTTTCCTTCGGGTGGAGAAGTGCTGTGACAGGGCACGCAACAAGAAACTCCCCGGCTTGGCCCAACATGATGTTAGGCAAATTCGCAATATGAATAAGGAATGTCAAAGCAATATCCAGCCTCTCATTTGAGCAGAAATATCTAAAATATTTTTTTTTTTTAAATGCCTTCTAGGTAGACAAAGCAGGCAGGGAATCCCTGGGTAATAAGTGATTAAAGAACTTCAGCTGTGCAGGTTCACCTCAAACCTTCTCATCTTCCTTATGGCTCATATCATTAGAGAAGGGAGGTAGGAAAGCAAGAAGGAAGAAAAAATACAGAGAATGAGAAATACCCTATTTTGTCGTGGCTTTTGTCTTGTATTTTTAGCCAAAACTCTCGGAAATCTGAATTTTGAACTGCTCGATCCTGGAAACTGAATGGGGTCAAACACAAAATAGGATGAGGCTGGAATTCCCCAGTTTGGGTTCACTCGCAATCCGTGATATTCCTCTTTCTCCTGACATGATGTCTTCTTCGCTCAGCCTGAGCTGCTCAGGTTCTCCCAGCAACCAGAAGACGCTGCCCTCCACAGGGATTTCCCTATAGTGCTATTTTAGGAAAACTTTAGAAATCTGAATCAAAGAAAAACTGCCTAGGCCAGCAGTTTGCCTGGGTCAAGCCCGGCTAATTATCAATCAAGCTTTTTATTAAATGTTCAAGTTTTGATAGAAGAAGACAGAAAAGGATTGAGTACACTGTCTAGGAAGTTTTTGTAGGGAAGAATTTTGCCTTTCAAGCAAACCAGCTAGACTTTGCCCAAAGCTGATCCACACTTAATGAAATTCATTGCTTTATAGGGATATTTCTAGTTTTTTTTTTTTTTCTGGCTACATTTGATGGTTTATTTAAGGTGTTGCTGGCATGAATGAACTGTTTCTGAGCAGTTTTTTTAAAGCTTTTATGGTCTTTGCTTTTATCCTGGAAGTGTTCGTGTGCCCAACAGCTGACAAGCTGTTTCCAGCTCTAGCATCTCGTCCAATAAAATATATTAACATTCCTTACAGCCTTGATCCATTTCTGGGATGCTCAGAAAAATAAAGGGCTGCCATTCCCACCTCAAAGCCTCTCCCCATGTAAAAGGTATGTAAAAGCCCTTCTGTCCTGAAGCACCTGTGGTTTAAAATGGAGGGGATATGGTGTACTAACCACTTCAGCTCCCATGGGGCCAAAATTCAAAGCTATCCCCTGGGAGCTTCAGGAGACTTTGGCACAAAACCAGGGCTCCTTGTTTTCTGTCATTTTGTCCTTTTCTGCACACTTCATCACCTTATCTTGATTGAGCAAGCACATCAGTTGTCCAAAAGCCATCTTCTTTCACCAGGCCTAAGGCACCATAAAGGGGAACAAATTCATAGAGGGGAAACACCCCATCTTGTCCAGAAGCCAAGCCACTGCAAGGAGTCTTGATTATGGCACTACATGGCAGCACACCCCAAGTTATAAGTCAATTTTTTAAATCTTGCCTGACACCAGTCCAAGCTCCTTAGCCCAAAAAAAAAAAGACTTTCTGAAATGTTTTATTATTATTATTATTATTATTCCCCTGGCAATTCATTGTTTTCTTTTCAGGAGCTTCCTATTTAGGGAGGGGAGGTGTGAGCATCTCTTGGAAGTGTTGTCTGCTGCTAAATCATAGAACCATCGAATAATTAAGGTTGGAAAAGACCTCCAAGATCGTGAAAGTCAGCCTATTGCTGGTCTCCATGTGTGCTCAGATGGACCAAGTCAAGGCTTCTCTGAGCAGATTCTCTTCTAGGGCAAAGTGTGGCCCAACAGAGCTCATCAGGGCAAAATAAAAGGTGAGGGAGGTCCAGCAGAGGCAGCAGAGGTGAGGACACCTTTCCTTCTCCAAAGAGAGAGAATACAGTATTGCATACAGATGGGTGTTAGCATTTAGGTATTAGAGAAAAACCAATTTGCTGGACAATTACGTGTGGCATCAATGCACCCAGGTTGCTTCCACCTTACCTGCCAGCTTATCCCACCCAATAATCTGTCCTTTTTGTGAGCGAATTCGCCAAACACGCACATCTCCACTCTTTCCCTAGGCATTTGCTCTTTATAAAGATGCAGACGCTGGGTTTGTCCGTGGGGTCACATCTCTGAGCTGCTGTCTCCTGCACGTATTTACCTTCTACAAGGAAAAAGCTTGCCAGGCTCTCACACCATCAAGGCGAGCAGCTCCTCCTGAGATTTTTTTTTCCAGAAAAAAAGTGTCCATAGCCACTCAGCCCCCTCCTCCCCGAGCCTTTGCGTGGCCTTGGGGTCCCCTGATGTTTGAGATCTTCCTTTTGATCTCAGATTCAGCCTTGAGAAGAGTAAACTGTTCTCCGCCTGGCTGGAGCCGGCCAGAAGCTACTCCCCAATAAACATCTGCTCCTTTGTTTTCCCCAGGACTGTTATCTAGGGCATTGTTTCACCTTTCCTGCCCAGCCTCGCTTGTAGCCCCATTTGGGGCTGTCTCTGCAGCAGGTAACGCCAACGAGCTGAAAAGTGCCTCCTAGTTATAAACCCTAATACCAGTAGCTCCCAGTTCGCAGGATGAACCTTTACTGATCCTTTGTGTGGCCACCTCCTTGCCGCCTGCTTTCAGCATTGCCCTTCATTTGCCCAAACTGGTTTTCTGTAAAAAGCCCAGGGTGGGCTGCAGCACCCTGCCTTGGGGCAGCGGTTATCTGAGAGTTGGGAATAGCCCCTTTCATCTCAGCAAATTAATTCTGCAGGAGAAAGATGGTGACAGATCCGAGAGCAGCTGAGTTTATCACAGCTTTTAATTTAGAAGAAACAACCCGCTAATGTGTGCTCTGAGCAGATGGGTGTCACAGAAGCCAGGGTTTTATGAAGCGTTCCCGAATTTTCCAGACTTCTCTTCTTAAGATCTTCCCATGACTTTTATTTAGTCCCATAGAGATCAAGGAGGGATCAATAGTGTGAGATGCTGTGTGAGATGCTGGTGCAGCAGCCACTGAGGAAAGGCTGGAGGCCAGTGGGGCCCAGGCTGGGAGCCTCCAGGATGCTCTGCCCTCTGCCCCACGAGGATCCCCAAGGGATAACCCTCTCCCACAAACAGAGGAATTGCTTCTGGAACCACTGCTCCTGTGCTCACTCGACAAACTGCTTTTCTCACCAGGAAAATGCCCTCCTCGAGGAGAAGACGTCACGAAGGTCATAATCTGATCTCAGCAGATAATGGAGAGGCTGGATTTGCAACAGCCTCCAAAGCATTTTCTTTTCATTCCTGGAATGGAGCATAAGGAATTGCTGTATTTTTTGTCTTAGATTTCAAGCCGTTTGCTTGCACTTACATTAATTTCCCAAATATCCAGCCTCTCAGGAGGGTCAGCAGGAGCCTGGTGTCCTCCCCTCCGAGCACAAGTAGGTGTGGGTGGGCACGCGATAACTCATAGCCTGCCTGCCTGGCTGCTCATTTGGGGAGCTGCCTGTCGAGGCACAGAGCACCAGCAAAAGGGTTTTATTGCCAAATAATCCTTCATTCCTGAAATCCTCTGAAATACCAAGCGATAAATGCTAATTTCAGCGATTCCCAGAGCCACATTCACAGAGCTTGTTCACAGCATTTATCTGTAATGCTTCAGCCAAAAATTGTCGCAATACTTTTTTTTCTTAGTAATCACTTGAAAAAGCCATCACAACGTGCCACCTGCCCCTCCACGCAACATGCCCGTGCCATTCTTTCACTGGCAGCTACAGAAACCAGATGCCAAGGTGCAGAAGATAATTTCCCCATGGCAGGGCACATCTGGCTCTCTGGCAAACTGAAAAGACCACTGTGCTGAACAACAGCACCAGAGTCACTTTTGGCTCTACGATGAGGTTGCATTTGAGCTGGCAGCAAGACCTTGCCCCTCCAGGCACCTTCTGTCTTCAGGTGACTTTTAAATGTAGAGGATTTGTTGCTTTGCCCCAAACACCTGGTTCCTTCAAAGCTTCTCACCTTATCTGTGCTCTCCTTGTTTTTTTCAGATGATTTTTTTTGCTGTCCCCAGACCTAAAGAGCCTTCTGCAGCCTCCATCCTTACAAAGGGTTTATGTTCTCTGCTGCAACAAGATTTGCAGACTTTTTCTCCGTGCTTCACCTCTGCCTTGGGTTTGTCCCACCCAGACTTAAGCAGTTACTTGAACGTAAATTAGGAACTTTGTCATCCTGGGGTCTCCCTGCAGTCAATGGCCCAGAAGAAGGAAGAAAAACTCATCCCAACAGGAGTTAAAGCTAGGCAGGGTCGTCCTCTGCAGGGTCTCTTTTTCTGATGAGTCTAGATGAAGCCTCGAATGATCACAGCCCTCTTTGGCCAGCTTAGTGACATGACATTCACTAACTTGTAAATCACTCCTGTAATGACACCAGGGATGCTTCACCCAGACTTTATGGAGATCTGCTTCGGGAAAGTACCACGGGTATAAAATTCAGCCCGGCTCGGTGAGATGCGTGGGGATCTGTATGAACGCCAATGGCCACAAAAAGTGCAATGCAGAGAAGAAAGCAGGCTTCCACTAACAATATTTTTTGGCTGATGAAAATCATGCCTTCTGTATTCTATCAAATGCACTAAAATGTAGAGGCTTTAAATTAAATAATTTCCTCAATTTTTTTAATACCTAGTAAGTTTTTTCATATATAAACATTTGCTGTAGTAGAGTGGTGAATTATTGTGGTAGGACTAAACTGCTGTGGCTTGAAGAATTTTGCGAAAATAGTTGTTTTATATTAGACAAACATGGAGTTTTGGTTAGTCTGAGGTAGCAGCAAATGAGGCAGAAATAAAAAACTTGGAAAGTCGAGAGACTGCTCTCTCTGTTTGGCTTGTTACCTACGTCAGAGGCATTCTTGATTTTATAAGAAACTTTCTTTAGCCCCCCCTTGATCTGATGTTGTTCTTTGCCAGGACCTGGACTGTCCTTCATTTAACTCCATCAATTATGAGAAATTTACACCTCGAATGTCGACGAGTCTGCTTGAATAGCAATGCTCTCTGTTCAAGTTCCCTGTATGGCAGCCAACTGCTGGCCTCCCCAATTATTTGTTCACAGCCTGCTGAAACAGGGTCCGCTTGGGGTGAAATGAAGCATTTTTGTAGTTTCCCCATATTAATAATTACTATTAATACAGTTGATCACTCTCACATTAAAAAATGACACAGAGACGGAGTAAAGACCTAGTCCTTAATAACCTACCCATGAACCCATGACAAACTCAAGCCCTGAGAGGAAGAAGGAAGACCTTCTCCAGCCACCACCACCACTTGGACCCCAGATTTCTTCTGTGAATCCCTCTGGGATTAACAAATCACCCTGCAGGTATTTTTTGGCACTGATGTTTCCCCAGAATGGATCAGGAAAACCAGACTGCCTTGAAACCAGGCTTTCCCTGAGCTTTGATGGATGCTGGACTTGCTTTACTGGGACCCACTTTGTCTTTCCCATGGGGCATGTCCTGCCCACTCCTCTAGCCTGCAGAGGGAAAGAAGAACCCAGAAGTCATGTTCTTCATGTGTTTCTCCCAAATCTGTTCTAATAATACTTTGGGGTTCTTTCTGCACATCTTATCTGGGCCAAGGTGTGATGTTAGAGGGGCTTTCCTGGCTGTTTTCCAAACCGCCCTGCAGCTGTGCCCAGGCAGGAGTTTCTACTTGACTAAATATGCACTCTGAGGGAACTTCATGACCTCAATTATCTCTTCAGGGTAGGTTTCAACTGTGCAGAAGACATTGGTAGGAGTACAGGAAAGCTTAGGTAGATTTAGGGGTACAAAACCCTTCAGGGGTCTCCCCAAACCCACTGACATGTTCATGCATGGGTGTTTCTCATTTGGGTCTTTCTTTTTGGCATCTCTAGCTCAGCAAACAGAGAGTGACCACCACATCCCCGTCACAGCCATAGGCAAAAGCCCCAGGAGACTGGGTTAGTGCAAAGCCAGGTGTGGAATAGCTGCTCTCACGAAATGGCCGCGGGTTACGTGTCAGAGTGGAAAAACTTTACTAAGAGGTGCATTGTGCTGCCTAAAAATAGCTACATCTTCTTTATCCAAACCACATCCCTCTGGAGGACTCCAGTATTTAAGCACATTTGGATGCTTGAAGGAATCCTAATCAGTGAGACATTTCGCTTTGGCCGCGGACCTCTCTGAAGTCACTCGGAAGCATGTGCAGAGCTGATCAGAGAGTTTGGCCTTCGCCCATGCCCACGCGCTGCAGCAGCCAATTTGCTGTTTTAGTAGTTCCCTTTAATCAGAGCGATCACTTCCATGCAGAGGGGCAAATTAAAATCCCCTGAACCAGGCTGTAAAAAGAAGCCCACAGCAAGGTGGGCAGGGCAGAGCTCGTGGACATGTAGCAGGAGGCGCCATTTGTCACCCCATCTTCCAACCTGAGGTGGAAAACATCCCCTCCGGACACTGCATTTGCTTTCTTTCTTTTTTTTTTTTTTTTTTTCCAGGAGTGTTTTCTTGGAGGAAATGGGTTCCCTGGGCTCTAGTGTCTTCATGCTGTCTGCAGCATGCTTTTGAAGGAGACCACACTGCCGAGCTGGTGCCTCCAAGCTTGCTCCTCACCTTGTGCCAGTGCCAAGGGGATGTCCCATCACACCAGGCTGCCAAACCCAAATCTGCTCCTGCCTCTACCAGCAACTCAGAAACACAAATAAATGTCACACTGGACACAGTCCTGAACATGCAAACAGGTCTCATTCTCCTGGGATCTGCCTCAGCCCTCGGTAGGACTCCCTGCACCTTCCTCTCAAGCAGGTGGATGGGATTTTGGACTGGAAGGTCAAGGTGCAGCTGAATCCAGCAGCTCCCAAATGCTCCTACTCCTCTCCCACCACCTCCCTTCTGGGACTGACCACCACTCTTCCCTGGCTCCTTCGGTGAGAGCAGACAATTCGAACGTTATTAAAACAAAATTAACAAATTGTCCCATGACACTTCCAGTTTCTAAAGGGTCCCTTTTTATTCCCTGCAAGTGGTTTTTACTTCTTTAAATTTAAGATGGTGCTGGTCACCTTTGCTCCAAAAATACACAAAGCTGCTGCATAACTATTTTCCAAATAATTAATCTTTCCAGTGGAATAACTTAAAGCCCCACGTTTCCTGTTATGTTATACAGCTGCAATTTGTAACTAGAGATCCTGCACTGCGCTACGTGGGCAGAGGGCCAAGGACATGGCGCTTTACCTACACAAGAGCCCTACATAAATAATCCTTAACCACAAGTTAAACAGTTAGGCACTGTTCGGTTCAAGAAAAAGGACAGGGAAACAAAAGCCTTTCTTCTGGTTGCCGTTGTTGCACAGTTCAGCATTAAAATTTAGGTGGATGTTGCTGGTATTTTATTTTGCACGCTCCAGCGGCAGGGCATGCTTCTTTCTCACGTGCGGGCATTCGTGTGGCGGGGAAATGCGTCCTCTGTTCCACCACCAAAAGTGGTTTTATTGATTAATTCGCGTCTCACACAAATCTTTTGGCTGTCATAGAGATTACAGCTGCCTTCTTAGCTTATCTTCAAGATATGTCAGGCATAAATCCTTGCTTTCCTCCCCAGAAGCGGGGCTAACAAGATCCTGCTAACCAGCAGCATGAACTGGGTTCCGGGTGCAAATCCAGCACCTGGATTTGTGGTGTCACGATGGAAACCGATTCCTCCCTTCTCCTGTGGGCCTTTTTTTTTGCAGCAGCAGTGTGCTGTTCAACCCGTGATCCTGATTAAAACAGCCCATTGAGGCCTCACCTCCACCTTCCCATGCAGGCTTTGGAAATCACCAAGTCTTACTCGCCACGTGCGTGTTGTGTGCCTCTGATAACAGAATCAGGTGTGCTGGTGGGGTGGGGGAATGCGGGGCTTAGATGCGATAGAGGCAGCATTTATATGTATTAAAAATCATCCGAATCGTGCATACTACTCTTACACCTTCATGTGCTCATGGGTCACGTTCCCAAAGCTGTCTCATCCCTGAAGACACAGCAGTGCAGCTGGAGGAGGTTGTGGTGGGTTGATAAGATCCACAAGCACCTAAGCCAGGTCAGCATCTGGGTCCCATGCTGTCAGTTGGGATTTTATGTGCCTATTTGCACTTCCCAGCCCCTAAATACACCTGAAGTATCCAACTTGTGCTTGATAGGGGCTAGTGCAAGCAGTACGGGATGCAGTGTTCACGTGCCCCCTGTGGGAGCCCTGGCTGCTTGCCTCCTCTTTTTGGGGAGAAGATGAAGAGGCAGCAGGTGGGATGTGCTGCCCCAGTGCCTGGGCCACTCCCCAAACCCATCAATCCCCAGGCCAGCCCCGGCCAGCGTGGAAAAACCAAAGTTCCCACCACACCGGTCAGGAGGAGCCCATCAAGAGGGAAACGATCCAAAATGAGGCGAACTTGAACACGGCTTCCACAAGGCGTGAAAATTATCTTGTTTCATGCTTAGAATAACCCCATTACTGCAATATCCTGAATGAATTATGCCAAACTCGCCCTGCGCACACACACACACAAAAAAATTCCCTTTGGGCTACTTAACAACAGCGAGAAATTTCAGAAACGGAAGCTCCTGAAAAGAGGGAATTTGAATAAAAGTGTCCTTTGGAACGTAACTACAAAGTGGGTATCATACAGCTTTGATATTTTTAATGGCACTTCTCCTCCTCATTGTGAAATACAGTTCTTTTGTACCTGGAGACTCCTGAAAAGCTTAATCTTGCACGCTTTGTGCTAAGGTATGCATTAGGAAACTCCTCAAATTAAGACCTCTTTGAGGAGCTGATCACTGCAGCGGCTGGGAAGGCCAGAAGAAAAAAAAAGCAGCTCTGAGAATGAAAATGATTTTCTCCTGGTGAGAGAGGAGTATTTATTGTAAATACGGGTGGCGGTGTCTTACACTGTGCTATGAGCAGCAGCGCTCCTGTCTTGATTTGTAGTGTCTGAGCACAGAGCTGGTTAATTTGCCACCCCTCGAGGCTGTTGAAGCACCGTTGGGTCAGAGGGAAGAGGAGGCTGTGTGCTCTTCCCTGGGCTGGGGTCCGAGCCCCAACGCCTGCTCTCTTGGGAGGGATCCAAGTGAAGAGTTTGTGCATGGCTTCTTGGACACTGTAAGGAGCCATCCAATTCGTGGCTAATTTTTTGGAAGCACAGAGGAGTTCCAATTTTAGCCAGGATAGACCCAACAAGGACAAGAGCTGGGTTGAAGAGCAATTTTCCTGCCTAAATCTGGTCCGTGCATCGTCTGTATAGAGACAGTCTCAACCTAAGAGCACTCAGCATCCTCTTTGCGTATGGTTAAACACATCAAGTCCTTGCTTTTTCCTCAGTCTCAGAGTTTTCTTCACGTGTGACAAAGCCACGAATGCTCTTTTAAGATCAGACTCATCCCAAAGACTGGGAGCACCACCTGGACATGGCTCCATGTCAGCACAGCTCCTGCTGGAGAATCCCTACCAACTGTGATGGAAAAAAACTTTGAGCAGCTCTTGCACATCATTAGCCACAGAAGAGACACAAATCCAGGCTAAACCTGGCTTTATTTTTGCCACTGCTAACAGAAACACATATTGTTTTGTCATGTTTGGCAGTTTCTCCCCAAAAGCTGAAGCGACGGGTGGCCATCTGCTTGTGGCAAATGGGCAGAGAAGGATGGGGAAGAAAAGGCAAGGGCGGGACGAAAGATCACACAGCGCTCAGGAAAAGGGGCAATGGACTGGTGAACAAAAAAAAAACAAACCAACCAAATAGTAAAATAAACTTACAGAAACATTGAGGAGTTCCAGTAAAAGAGGAAAGAGAAACAATCCAGAAGCTGCCCGTGGCGCTGGGGACGGTATATTTAGTTAAGCCACTGGTACTTTCCTCCGTTGGGAAAAGTGACAATTGCAGGGCTTAGGTCTTAATCCAACAAGGGAATTTCGACGTGGGCTTATTTTTAAAGACGTGAGTAATCCTCATGGTTTCAGCTCGGAAAGGTAGGCTCCAGTGTGTATCAAGCCTACTGCCGGGACAGACATCACCGTTAGGGGAAAAAAAAGACATTTTGAACCTATTTTGCTTGAGCCGCATGTTTTATTTGTGCTAACAACGTACTAACAACGTGGGTGCTAAAAACATGAAGAGCTGAAGGTCTCTGCAATTGTGCCTATATCCAGTGCTACTTGAGACGGCACCAAACCAAAAAGCCCCTCTGACACATCCATTGGCATTTCCTCCTTGATACAGGACCCGTCAGGAGCAGGGCAAATTCTGAACAGAGAGCCTGGCCAGACGTTTCACGGCAGGAATTTCATTCACTGGACCTTAGGCTGGGGTTCCTTCTGCACCCATCCTTTCAAAATAGCAACAAACCCCAAAGTTTTGAAGCTTAAGCTTTGCTTTGGACACCAGGACATCAGTGACCAGGACGTCAGTGGTGCTTGGATACCTTTGAAGCTCAGCTCAGGATGGGGTTGTTCCCAAGGGGAGATGATCCTGCACCCTCTCTTTGGCAATTTTTCACTGCTTCAGACACTTTGAACTGCCCTGATGTGGCAGAGACCACCACATGCTGCTCCCCACGTGCTCTCCAAGGAGAGCCCCAAATCTGGGAGAACTCACTGCGTTCCTTTGAGAAGAAGCATACCCCATGTGCCAGCCTGGCAGCTTTGCCTTTAGCAGGTCCAGTTTTGGACAAGTTGATGCAGACAAGATGCTCATCAGCACGTTCCTCTGCTTCTTCCTGATGGATTGATGTAAGCCAATCCTAAAAGAATAAGGGATTGGAGCAAAAATAGAGAAATAAAGCAGCGTCAAGATGCTCAAAAATACCTCAGTTTTGCAAATGAAAAAAAGAAAAATGACTGGAATCTCATTTGGTTTAGTAAAAAAGGCCTCCCTGTGCATTATATGGCCTTAGACATGGGTTCTTTGCAAGAAGAGCCCCAGCACAGCTTGCTGCACCTGGGGGCTCACAGACGAAACAAGGGGGCCATCCCCAGTAGCTTGCGGCGGGGACAAGGACGGAAAACACTGTCTCAAAATCCCCTCTGGCACCTCTCCGACCTCTGCCTTTTGCCCCCTGCGAGGGCGACGGGACCTGGAAGGCCCTTTGCAACGCCTGCACGAGGCCAGCAGCATCCTCGGGATTTTTACCCCCCCTTCTCAGAGCTCGGGGCTGGCGAGCGGAGCGAGAGCGGGGAGGGCCGGCATGACGCACCCCATCGGCATTAGAAGACTTCAGCGGCTATTTATAGGCCCCCGCCGACCGCAGAAAGCTCTCGGCCTCGCTTTTTCCTCCCTCCCTCCCTCCCTCCCTCTCCCTCCTTGGCTTCGGCTCAGCGTGCGGGGGGAGCGAAGGAAAGGCTGGAAAGCAGCCGCTGTGCCCGAGTGTGACATTCCCGAGCACGGCGAGGACTGCGGCCCCTCCGCTACTGCAAGCGCCCGGCAGATCCAGTCCGAACTAATTAATTTCAGCACACTGGCTTTCTGGCCTGGTGCTCTTTCCTACAGCTTTTTTTTTTTTTTTTCTTTGAGCTTGGATTTCTTTCTCTCTCTCTTTTTTTTTTTATTATTTTTTTCTTTTTTTTATTTTTTTCCCCCCATCTTTGCGCAGTTTCGCTTCCCAGCTCCTGGCACGGGCGCGCCTATTCCTCGGCACGGCTGGATAAACACCACGCAGCACAGAGAAGGGGACCTTGCTATCGGGCAGGGCCAATTTTTCCTTAATTCCTGCCAAGCCCTCCTCATCACATCCCCTTCAATACCCAGCCCGAGCTACGTCCCTCATTTTAGCCGTCCTTTACACCTTTGGATACCCTCACAACCGCAGGGGCAGCCTCCGGCGGCTGTGCTCCTCGTGATCCATCGCTCTTTCTGCACACACATCCCCAGCTCCATGAGATCCACGAGGGCTGAGCTGAGCCACGGATGGGAAGAGTCCAGCACTGCCCCTGCACCCATCCTGCACGCCCTTTCGGCATGGGTAGCCCCGACAATTTGTCTTCCATCCATGTCTTGCGCTCTCCCTCTTGGCACGCAGGCGGCATTTGGAGGCAGGAATAAAAAATTCGGCACACCTGTATCTGGGCAGCGAGGCAAAAAGAAGGAGTCCTGTCCGTGACAGAGCTGATGGAGAAGCAAAGCCATTTATAATCACTCCAGCGAAGTGAAAAATCGAGGTCACTGGAGGTGCACATCCACTCTCTCCCTCTCTCTCTCTTTTTTTTTTTTTTTAACAAAACAATGCCGATTTTCACAATATTTATTGCCAGCGTCATTTCTAGCAGGAGCACTCCTGTATGAATGCAGGCCCTCGGGTTTACAATGGAGGTAAGGCAAGGCTAAGCGGGTGAATTAAATCCGTAGCGAGATGCTCTCTTCTGCTTTCTTGTCGAATTAACCATTGCCCTGCCCGTGAGGCCGTGCTCCTTGCAGCTCTAATTGAGGGGCTAGCGTTTTTTGGGGTGCAGAGAGATAAGTCTTATCTTTAAGTAAATCATTTCACCACCCTGTTTTTGTGCCTGCCTTATCGATCCAGGCTGTAGCCTCTGGGGTTGTCGCCCACTGCCAGAGTACGTACGCTCCCCGTGGGCTGCGGGGCTTCCAGCTCTGTCGGCAAACACGCAGATATTGAAAAAGGAAACAGCTATTTCAAGAGCTGTGTCTGAATTTAGGGATGTTGCTTAATTTCTGGCCTCCGAATGAGGGAATACTACTTCCTCGACAAGCTCATTCCTCTGAAAACAGGGTTATGGAAAGAAATTGGTTCGTCTCGACCTGGAGATGTCCCAGCCCTGCCCCGAGAACTGTGCGTTCACCCCTGAAATTTGGGATAAACTGGTAAAATTCTGGGATGCTTCCAGAAGGCTGTTTTCAAAGCAGATCAGAACCAACCACCTGCACAGGAGAAGTTAGTTTTATTCCTCAGTTTTCGGTTCCTTAGTTTTGGAGGCACTTTCACAAACTCTAAAAGCAAATTATCCCTCCACCAGCACAGATCCAGCCTTGACCTTTCCGTAGCGTAATTAAAATTTTGGAGTGCTTTGCCAGATTGCCATATGTCTAAAATTGTTCCTTTCATTTCTACCCTGCTTTCTGCCAACTCCAGCGCTTAAGGAATTGGTGGTTGCAGCTCACAATAAATGCCTGCTCGTTTTCATGCATTAAAATCCTGCTTTGGAGCGACCTGCAGCTCGAGCTGAACCAACATCGCATAGGATACGATTTGCTCTCGAATTTAGCGTGCTTGTCCACATGCAGCTTACACTCTCCCTGAATTTCTGTGCACGAAATTTTCTCACCAGGTATTTCCCGAAACTCCAACTTGTCCTCACAGACCACACGAAAGCACCTATCTAACGTTTGGCATCCGATGGAGGAGGTGAGCTGAGATCCTTGTTTTTTATCGCATTTATGCCGCTGTCCCAGCTTTGCTGCTCCACTCCTAAGCAAGGAAAAAACAAATAAACAAACACCAGCATGTGGCCTCTGCCCCAGACGTGCTGCAGTTGGATGTCAGCTGAAAGCATTAGATCAGAAACATTTGCAAACCAGGCAATGACGCTGTTGGAGAGGTGCTTTTACTCACGAAGACAGCTGAATTTTCAGATCACTCAAGACGCTGGCGTTTGGCAGTGCTGGGCAGGGCGTCAGGCGTAGGTGCAGCTTCCAAACACACGTGTATATGGTGTTGTTTAGGGATAAAAACTTCCAGGTTCTTTTCCTCTGGGTAAAGGAGGGTCTGCTTCTTGCAAAGAGAGCTCTGGCACTCCTCTCTTGGTCATTTCCTAAACGCATTGCTCAGGAACGTGATGCTGAGTGTGAGTATCAGCCTGTTCATGTGCCAGCGGTAATGACGTTGAGCTCAAACCTCAGCCTTTCAAAACGCACGATTACACTGCACGTCCTGCAACAAAACTGATGATTTTCATCCAACTGTTCAGAAAGAGACACCTCTCTCAAGAAAAGCAAGTACTTTCCACTGCTATACCTTTGTTCCCAGCCCTACCTGCCACCTACATCAGAGAAAACAGGAGAAAAAAAAGAGTATTTGAAATGCAAAGCGAGATGTTTAAGGCGGCAGTTGCCACTGTCTCGGTGCACAGTATTGTTATTTCATCGCTGAATTCAGATGGTCGCCAAGAATCCGCAATCTTGTTGCAGCTGGACAGTGTTTATAGACATATGGCAGAGGATGGTTTTCAAAGGAATTTAAATATCGCAGGGAGCGGTTTTATATTCCAGGGCCCCAGGTTTGCTTTGTGATAGCGGTTTACTTTCACTGCTGCTCAAGAAAGGAGCTCTCTGTTCAGAGGGAAATGAAGAAGGTGTGAAGTGAACAAATAAAATGCTAAATTTTCCATCCCTGGCATAGCAGAGGAATAGGAAACAGCATGGCAGCAAAAAAAAAAAAAAAAAGACGAGACCGGAGAGACAGGAGAGATACATGACCTGAACAAATCAAGTCATATAATGCTGTTTGACATCCCCTGAGTCAATGAACATAAATTAACACCCGGTGAGATGAGTGTGTTTTCGAGATAAAATGTTGCCTTCCACGAATACCCTCTAAAATGGGCTGAAAAATTCTTTCCATAAACATTTCTAGCCGCTAATCTAATAGACTGGAATGTTTTCAAAAAGCAAACACAGCTGAAGGAAATTCGCTGCTTTTATTCATTTGTGAGGGAATATTTGCAGGTTTTTGAAGGTATTCCCTGAGGTCAAGAGTAAGTAAACAAACTTATTTTGTAAACAGCTGCGGTGCAGCTAAAGCGCCAGGCGTTGAGGTCTTTGTGCGAAACTGTTGACCAAATGCTCTCGAGTCTACGGTGGCCACCAGAAAGGAGTGCAAGGGTCTGAGTGAGCCACAGCACCACGCTCAAGATATGCCTGGATGCAAGCAGGGAGGGATCTGGCCCCTCTCACCCCTGGTTTGGGCTTTGAAACCTCAATGTCAAGGGCTACAGGGGGGATTACTCCTGGTTTGCAAGGGTGGCAGAGCCGTGCGGGACCTACTCATGCACCCGGAGCAGACCTGCAGTAGTCCCTGCAGCATTTCCACTCCTCCTTTCGGGTTCGTGGTTTGTTTCTTTCACTCTAATGACTTCTGTAGAAGCAGCTGTGGAAACCTTAAGGGGAGCTGGAGCCAAAACTCAGACACGCTACCTTCCTCCACACTTTTGCTCCACGTACAAATTACGGAGGGTGAGCCACTGAATTTCCAGGCCAGGGACAAGAATCGTCCCTGCTGAGTTGATCCTCGCCTAAGCTGCGCTGCAGTAGTCTAATCGCAAGTGGGTTTGAAGCAGCTTGATGGAAATGGTGTAATTTGAACAGCTGACTTGGTTCAACTCAGGAGTAGCTTGACCCAGCTGAAGCAAGCCTGCTCTGAAACTACACACCGAACTAACAAAATCAAACTAAACTGCCTCAAACAGAAACCACCTTCGGCAGCAGGCCGCGTTCTCAAACTTCTCTCTGTAACAGTCAGGTTGAGATTTTCAACGTAGAAGCTGAGATCTTCATATAATTGCTTCCTTGCCAACACTGGCCCTGAAGAAAAAACTGTGCTACGCTGGGAAAGCTGCAGCACCGCGACGATGTGAAATATTACCTTGGCTGCTTTCTCTGGAAGCATGCTCGCAAAACCCCCCTAGTAGGTTGTAGCAGCAGAGCAGGATGATTGCTTGTAGACTTTCACCCTCTAGAAGCAATCGTGCCCAAATTCACGAGCTGGTTTCTGTCTAAATTCTGCTGGAATATTACCTCTCAAGAACACGCAGCTGCGAAAAGACCATCCACCCTGAAACTCCCACCCCTTTCAGTTCTTTGAAGAGGGTACGAGTGCATATATATGTGTGTGTGTGCGTGTACCAGTGAATGCTAAATACTCTGTTCATCATTTTATTTGCTGAATTGCACAGAATCTGATGCAAAGCCATGTTTTGTGCTGTGTTCAGAAGTCACTAAGCATGAATCAGGATGTAAGCACTGCTGAAGACTGCAGAACCTTGCAAATATTCCAACCTCTTACTACTATTGCAGGAAAAAAAAAATATAAGACAGGTCTTCAATCCTCTGCTTTTGCTACCAATACAAATACGGGGATCACTTGCGAAAATCCTTCACTACTCC
The DNA here is from genome assembly GCF_964211825.1 of Aythya ferina. Lineage (NCBI taxonomy): Eukaryota > Metazoa > Chordata > Aves > Anseriformes > Anatidae > Aythya > Aythya ferina. The sequence continues at coordinate 11,078,369 of NC_140298.1, forward strand.
CAACAATTAGCTGCAATTAATCCGTTAGTTCAAGGTAAGTGCCTTGGGTTTCAATGTAAACAGGTAAAGCAAAATACGTTTGTGTTTATAAATTTTAAAGCGAATGGAGAGAAGAAGAGCAAAGTGCAGCATGTGTAAAACAAAACACAAAATAACGACAATATGGTGGATTTGGTTTATTCTAATCCAAACACAATTAAAGCAAGAGCATTTACAATAGCACAGCTCAGCAGATTCCAACAGGAATGGAAATATTAGTCAACAAAAAGTTTTATTAAGGTGCAAGCCAGGGTGGGGGCTGGAGAAACCTTCAGATGCTTTCAAAGCAGACTGATGAAACGGAGAAGTTGGGGTAGTTATTGAACAACATTCCTGTCCTAATTTTATCTCAAACAGAAGTCAAAGATTTATGGCTTCATACAGCTGATGAGCCGAGCAGTGCTACAGCCCAAGCAGCTCTGTGTGTAAGAAATCCTCGGACCATCGGCACAATGAAGATGGTGTTGGGAGAAAACTGAGGTGCAAAAAACACAAGTGTCTCATAGCATTTGTGGGTAAAATTAAAATATATCCGTAGTAATAGCTAATTTCTTGAACTCTGCTGAGCTGTGTGCCATCGCTAAATGCTCGGGAAGGTGTGAGACCCCACCTTACTGCTCCTGGTTTTCTTTCCTTTTTATGCTCTTGAGTGTCATTCATCCCAGATGCCGAGACAACCCTGCCCCGTGTTTTTTTTTTTTTTTAATTATTTCTTTTTTAATTTTTTTTTTTGTGTGTGTGGGATTCAGCATTGCTGCTTCAGCTGGGGGCTGTGAGATCTTCCCTCCAGCTTCCCGGCCCTCAATAAAAGCGACCAGGAATAACCTACTACATCTAAAGTGGAAAACAAGAAGAAATTATCGCAGGTTACAGTTTTTCAGCTCTTCATTTAGCTAAAATTAGAAAAAAAAAGGCTGTAAATAGAGCAGCGTGTCCAGGGAATAAGTTTTGAAAGGAAACAAAGCGTGGATTTTTGCAGCCGGGGAGAACGCCGGCGTGGCCCGATTCTGACAGACTTCTGTGAGGTAACGCAATGATGCGACCAGCTGTTTTACTGAAAATAATAATAAAAATAGTGAGTTTCAGAGTTTGTGTGAAGGGGGGAGGACAATTTAAGTATTAGTTTCCCTCAGTGAGACCAAGCCCCCGGCAGGGCTGCAGCCCTTGCAGGGCACTGCTCGCAGGCAGTGCTCGCCCTGGGTGAATTCCTGCGATATTCATCCCTCGGGAAGGCAGCACTGCGCTTTTCTGTCACAGGGCTGGTACGGCTCTGATCTGCCGGCTCCTCCCCGCAGCGCAGCCCGTCAGGGCGATCACTTTTACCGTTTTTATTTTGATTTTTCCCCTTCGATATCTGACGGAACGCCGCAAAACGCTTTGTTCTCTCAAAACCTGACCAAAAAAGATGAATAAAAAAGCGGGTTCAAGCAGCGGGACACCTCTCGGACCCCCAAAAAGCCCCGGCTGCCCGCTCAACCCAGCCCCGCCTCGCTGAGGTAATTCCCGCCCGCCCGGCGCCCGCCCGCACGCCGCCGGCTGAGGTGACCCCGCCCGGAGCCCGCCCGCCCACCGCCTCCAGTCACGCTCCCGCCCCCGCCCTGCGTGACCAGCTCTCCCGGCGAGCCCCTCCGATTGGCCCGCGCCGTCCGTCCGTCAAGCCTTCCCGCGACGCTGATTGGCGGAGGCGGCAGGCCAAGCCGCAGCGCCCGCCCCCGCGGGGGGTCCCCCCGGCCCTCCCCGGCACTTCGCGGCAGTGTCCTCAGAAGACTCATTGGGCCGAGCGGCGCTGGAGGCAGAGGGGGGGCGAGCCTCGCTTCCCATTGGCCGGCCCCCGCGTCAATCCACCCAATATCCGCTCCCCATTGGCCGGCGGGGGCGGCGGGGGCGGGGCGGGGCGGCGCCGGGCGGGCCCGCCCTGTGACTAACTCCCGTGTGTGAGTCACGGCGCGGCCCGGCAGCGCCGTTAAATGCCGTGTGCGGGCGGGCGGGCGGCGCTGCCTGGGCTGCCGCCGCCTCCTCCTCCTCTTCCTCCACCTCCTCCTCCTCCCCCCCTAGCTCCGGTACCCGGCCGGCGGGCCGCGCCTGTCACCCTGTCACATCCCCCCCCGCGGCCCCCCGTCCCCCCGCAGCTCGCCCGCCGCCTGCCGAGCCCCCGCAGCGGCATGGGATAGAGCAGCGCTGCCTCAGCGCCCTCGCTCCTTTGAACCCCGTTTATTTGCTTTAAAAACCCGCATTTCTCCCCAAACACGCACCTCTCTCAACCCCTCTCGCCCTCCCCGTGCCGTGCGGGCGCCCCCCGCCCCGTTGTGCCGCCCGTTTCCCCTCAGCGCGCCCCTTCCCCAACGGTCTCCAACGGTCCCCAACGGTCCCCAACGGTCCTCGCCGCGGAGCCCCCCGGAGCGGGTGAGTGCCGGGCTCGCCTCGGGGTCGGGGGGGTCGGGGGGAGCCTCAGGGGGAGCCCCCCCCAGAGCCTGGAGGTGTTTTGAGGGGGGTGCGCAGCGAGAGCTGTGTGGAAGTTTTTATTTATTTACTTATTTTTGGGGGTGTGTGGGGGTGCTTCGGGCTGGTTTGGTCGCGAAAGTAAAAGAATATGAGGGAAAAAAAAGGGTAAAAATCGCGCCGTGCTGCCCGCGACGCGTTTGGGCTCCGTGAGGGGAGCGCTGAGGTGCGAGGAGCGCCTCAAAGTTGCTGGGGGTCAAGGGGGGGGCTCAGACCCAGCCCCGCTGCCTTGTGGTGACCCCAAACAGCCTTTTTTTTTTTTTTTTTTTCCCCAAATAGCCCCGATCTTCTCGCCCCGCCGAGCCCAGGTGTTTGGGTGTGGGGAAGGGAGCGTGAGGTGGCTCCCTGCCCTGGTGCTGAGCAGGGGGAGAGCCCTGCTGGCGGCTGGGGCTGAGGCGAGCTGGGGGAGCTCGCCGTGGAGTTGTCATGTCTCTATTTCACTGCCATTGATTTTTCCCGAGGTATTTTTAGAAATGCGAATGTGGCGTACGTTCTGGTGTGGCGTGCAGGCAGGGTAGCTAAAATAAAACAGATACATGGAAAACCCCAGCAAACAGAGCGCTCTTTCCACACGCAGAGCTTCCGAAGCTGTAGCGCTCTGCCGGGCTTAGCTGTTCATGTTGGCTGCTTGTATTTTGTAACTCATATCATACGGAAACTGATTGCTGACTTGGAGGCTTACCGGATCTCACAGCACTCCCAAATCGTCTCTCTCAGAAACATGAAAATTAAGGAGACGTGTACTGAACTTCTGTTAAAAGGCCAGCATGGTTCTCAGAGTCCTCCACATGAAGTTTTTTTTTTTTTTTTTTTAATGCAAACACTCTTGTAAGGTGAAGTAAAGTATGGCCTCAGTCAGTAAGTACTGAAGTGACAGGTCAGTAAATTTCTAGAGAAAATGAAGTCTTTAACAAATCTTGGCTTGTATCTGTAAAGAGGGGAGGGGAGCAAACAAACAAGAATCCACTCTGAGGTGGTAAGTACCCTAAATACAGAATCAGCCCTTAGCAGTATCCGTGGGAGTAACTTGCCCAGTATATCCCAAACCTTCCTAAATATTTGTCGCTTTCCCCTTTACGTGGGGTCTTTGAGCTGCGCTCTCTTCAGTCAGTGTGAAGCAGGCCTGCCTCTCCTCTGGTACTAGTTTAGCACCAGTGTGACTTCATTAACTTCAGTGGAGTGGATTTGCATAGATGTGAAAAGTAATGAAGAACCCCGTGTTTTCAGAGAGCCTCCGAGAACGGTGACGTGATGAGCTCTGACTTCCTCTCTCCCCAGACCCAGTTCTGCCACCCTTACTCACAGGAGTGGTACTTTGCCGCACGAGTCCTCCCTCTGATGATGCTTGTGTGACTGCGTGTGCACCACGGCACCAGCCTGGCTGAGTGAGAACAGCAGCTGGTTTTACAGCTTTTTTTTTTTTTCCTCCCCCTGAAATAAGAATGCATTAGCTGACTTTTTCTTGGATTGGGAAGAAAATTTTGGAGGACTTTAGGTGAAGCTGCTCTGTTAAGTGACCATACCAAAAATAACCATTGAAGATCTCTGTTGCTGCTGGTGAAACGAGCAAGTTTTACGTTTTCTGCGTGTTTAGCTTTCCCTTGTTGCTATGGAAAGTGGAAAAAAGATTGTTGCAGAAGTCGTTATCTTGTCCTGAAATTCCTCTGTGCCTGGGGGAATCCATACCTACATGCAGTGTTCAAGCTGTGGTGTTTGTCTGTGGTTTTTCTTGAGACAAAAAAAAAATCACCCAAATTCATGTTCTGTTGTTTAAATGTTTGCTCTTGAAATCATTGGCGGCAGGATCAGGCCCTCAGTTGTTTTTCTTTAAAGCAGTTGGTGGTGGCTTGTATGTGATGTTGTAGAGAGATAGTGGGGATAGTATTATCTGGAGTGTCCACAGCTCAGATCCACTGTCTTGTTACAATCTCAGAAGAAAGCGCCGTGCTAACCTGCCTGTAAAGAAAATAGTTCTAACAAAGCAGGGCTCTCTTCTGCCTTTACGCTCTTATTTATAAATATCTCTTGAAAGATCTGTTGATACTCCTTCAGAACAAGAGACAATTCTTTCGTGTTTGTTTCATGTTTTCATTTCCTTGTGTGACTGTGTTCATTGCTAAGCTTTTGTGTCACTGATTGAGATGTTATTGTAATTAACATTAATTATGCAAACTAGATTGTTTTTAGAGGCTCTCCAACTCCGTATTGATACTGTCAACTTGTTTGTTTGTTAAACAAAAATCCACACATTTCACCGTTCTCAGAGGAAATTGATCAGCCGGTTCCAAATTAACGCGCACATGGGAAACGATGGCAGGATGAAGCTGCTTTAGCTGAAACGTCACATTGAATCTTGAGAGAGGTGGTGAATGCGTTACGGTTGGGTCTGAAATATCAAGGCAGGCTGACCAGGGGGAGCAAGAGAGGGGACCTAGGTACAGCCATTTGAGAGGGTGTTTACACCGCAGAGTCCCACCACGTTCTTTCCACAGAGATGGTGCTGGATTAATTGGGCCAAATTCTGCAGTCCCTCATTGAGCAAAACTCTCACCGAAATATCCTGGAGCTGTCTGCTTGGTTATGAACTGCTGAATTTGTTCAAGAAACAGAGAAAAATGGCAGAGTTTACTTCATTAATTATTTAGGACATTTTGGATCTTAGGCTTGGAGTAGATATCTTCCCTTATTTCTTTTAATTTAGAAAGGGTTTGAGTTTTTTGTAAAGAAAAACCTTTTTTTTTTTTTTTTTTTTTAAAAAAAACAAAACAACTTTGAATTATATCCAGTAATAAACTATTCCCTGTAGCAATGGTAATGTTTTAAAAATAATTTTTTCTATGTTAATTATAATGACATTCACAAGAGTCTTTGTCTGAATCTGAATCACCCCTTTGAAACACTTCAGAGCTGAGAAGAACTGTAAAATCTCTCCCTAGAAATCATAATTGTTCCAATATTTATATGTTGTATTGTTGTCTGCTCTCAGGAAGAAAAAAGAATGAGGGGTGGGGAGAAGAGTTTAAATGAGAACTTGTCGTCACGATATCAAGCCTGAAAATATATGCAGACTGGCAGATTATTCCCTGTCTTAAAAATTAAGTCTCTCTAATTTCCCATTTAAATAAGCAAAAATTTGGTTTGCAGTTTGCTTTGGGTAATGAAAGAGGGTGGCTTTTTTTCTGTTTCTACTTTTGGTGCAGTGGTCCTCTGGAAAGTTAGAAACAGTGCCCTGGGGCTCAGCAAAGTGGAGGGTTTATAATTATATGGGAAGGCTCCATAGCATCAGTGAATTAGCATTAGCAGCTGAGTGAGTTTGTTAAGCTGTAGAGATGGTATTATGGAAATCAATAAAATGCTGATTTCTTTTTCTTATTGCAGATTCCACACTAAAAGGAAAAGATGCTGTTTGTTTGTCTGCCTTTCGTGTAGGCTTGCCAAACCATTAGCTGATTTGGAAAGGCAGTTTTTTTGGTTCAGACAATAAGTAGCAGATATACGTATATTTTTTAACTTCTTTAAATCTTGATTTATTAGATTGTCACGTAGAAATCACACTGACATCCCGGCCTGCAGGTGCCTTCAAGTGTGTCTGTCGGCAGAAGCAAGAGTGAAGGTCACTTATCTTTCTTCTGACATGCTGGTGTGACGTTGTAGCCAAAATGCTATGTGTTCCTTACCTTTCTGTTTCTGCTGCAAGTTAGCTCAGGTGTTGGGAGGGTTCTGGGGAGATACACTGTAATCCATGGTGAAAATAAAAGAGAAATAGTGACCTTAAATGTTTTCAGAGATGTGAGTCAGGAGGGCTGATATTAATCACTGTAAGATCTGTAATATGCATTGGCCTTTATTTCTTTGTCTCAAAGCTTCTCCTGCTTTTATTCTAGAAAGACAAGTAACCAGATCATTCATCACACTAAGCACTTACAGAGAGAGAAGTGACAGATCGACAGCCTTATGTCGAGCACTGGGTAACATGTATGATGCATTAAGTTCTGATGATCTATATAAAACGCTTTAATTGGGAGGAACGGTAAATGGAGGAGCAGCCCTAGTCCAAGGGCTTTGTGGCTCGTTTTTTTCTTCCTGGTGAAAATTAAATGTAAGTTCATAATCAAATGATTTTATTAAAAAATATCTGTATGCTGTGACCTTTAAAATAGTCTGAAATGGTTTATTTGTAGTAAGATACACTGTGGGCTTTGGGGGAACCTGGGAAAGCTGGCTGCCTTAGCGGTGGATAGCATGACTGATGGTAACTGTGGGCTTCGTGGACCTAAGAAGGTCCAACTCAGCAGCTTCTTTGGGAACACAGCAGTGAGAATCTGTTTTGTGACATGTGAGTAGCATATGTACAGAGTTAAGGCATTCTGAGGCGTGCAAAGCATGTCCTCGTATGAACAGAAACAGTTCAAATGCCAGATTTATGAGGCAGGCAACAGTAAAGGTCAGCAACTTGAAAAATTAACACTATGCTCTGTATTGACATTTCAGAGGGAATTCTGATGGGGGTGTGGTTCCAGCAAATGCAAACTTGCGGGTCCAGCCATACAGATAAAATAGACAGCCTTCCCCTTATCTCTTTGCAAGCCTGAACCTTTTTTTTTTTTTTTTTTTTTTTACTGACAAACTGGCAAAATTATGTTTATAGTCTCCCTGTGCTTTACTCTTTCTGCTGATCTCTAGCCAAATGGAGCCAGCGAGGGCCAGCACAGGGCTTGTAGTGCTCAGCTATGGCTTGGAAATGACACTCTGCTACCTGGTGACTGTGAGCAGGTGAAGGCACAGGAGGGCTGAGGGAGCTGGAGGAACACAGTAAATTCCCGATTCCCTAAAATGTTTGCCTGGGTTGTGACCTGTGGTACTTCCTGCCCGTGACATCGCTATGGGGGCCCACTTAAGGACAGCTTTAGAACACAGAAATGGAAAAATGGGGATGGATCTTGGCAGAACTTGAATCATACCTTCTTAGCTCCTACCATGTAAACTAGGGATCCAAGCAATACCAAGGATACAGCTTTTTATAACTGCAAAACTGCAGTAGTAACAGTAACTCCAAAAGTAGCTTCTAGATAGAGACGGAATTGCAGTCACTTTGTCTTTTCCTAAGCTGTTGCTAATGCAGTTAAAGCATTAGTTCTGAGAACAAGTGTGTTGAGGACTCCAATTCATCCTCTTTAAAATTTAAATTTCTATATTCATATATTTGCTCTGAGGGAAAAATAAAACATGGGTTGCTTGGTTATCCAAATTCAACATTCTCATAAAAAATGCACGCAGTGTTTTTTGTTGATTTAAAGTCAGATATTCATGTTGATGGCTTTTTCACTTTTGGTTAGCTTTTCTGGTTTCATTTTAAGTATCTTTTCTTCAACTGCTTTCCTTCTGTGTCCTGTCAAATTACTTTTCCATTGTTTTTGATTCTCTCTGCTTCTTTCTAGCCATTTTTTCCAGTTGTCATTCTTTTTGCACGGTATTGCTGTTTGCTTATAGAACCGCATCAGCAGCTCTGAATAACACCGCTCTATGCAGACTACAAATAAATAGCAACAGTTCCTCCTTTAAAAAGCTTAAGGTGGGAATGTGAAATCTGGGGGACTGGTTCTCATGTTTTGCATCCCACGCTTCTTGATTTTTGGTGTGGAGAGTTGTTGCACCGCTGTCACGCAGCGTTAAGGTGTGTGTTGAAGTGTGGGACACCAGTAATGTTTCGTGTCCTCTGCCCTTGGCAAGGAAAAGATTCGCCACTGCTGACCCGTGGCCAGAAAGGAAAATGCGAAGGGAGAGCCTGCTGAAGGTGTGACACGAGTTGGTGCAGTCAGCCAGAAGGAATCAGGACGAGAGCCAGGAATAATACCCAGGTGTCATCAACTGCAGCCATGTGTCCTGTGCTGTACCAAAGCAGGTTTTTTGATTCTATGCTTCGTGGAGCTCAGTTGTATTTATCTTTTGGTCGTTCTGCTTATATTTAGTTGGCAGTCTTCTCTGCTGTAGTCTCTTCTCATCTTTAATAAGTTATGGATACTACAGACCTCTCAGACTGCACGTCAGGGATGTTATTAAGCATCAGTGGGTTTTCTCTCACCTCATGCTGGAATATTTGGCTCTTGCCAAAGGAATTGAGGTCAGAATCATGGCCTCTTGAGTATCGTGCACCAAAAAAATGTATGTGTTGGAGGTAGCAAAGTACTCCTAGAACAAACAAACAAACAAGACTTGTGAAGTTAAAGGTAATATTTGGTTTGTGATGCAATGTGAGAACTAGGTTATAAAGTGGGGTAGGTTTTTCGTGATGGTGTAAAGGTAAAAGGTGAAGCCTTCTCAAAAGAACCTTTAAACTCTTCAATCCTTTTTTAAAGGATTGCACCAGTCTTCTGCCGAAGCTGCTGACTTGGAGGTTTTGGAAGGCCCTCCTTCCTGGGAGAGGGAACATCCTTGACAGTAAAGTTTCTAATCAGGGCTGAAGCTTCTAGGCCTGATGGTGGTAGTGGTTGTTCTCTGATATCAAGAGACGTGATGGAAGAGAGAGCAGCCAGATGTGTGATGGGAAAGGACCCAGTAATAAGGCATCCTTCCAGCATTCAGCCAGAACTAGGAGGCTGCCTAAACTGTTTTTTGATTTTAGAATATTTTGAATTCATTACCTATCTACAGATATTTCAGTACAAATTCTAGGGAAAGGCAGTTTCTGTTTTTGTTTTTTTTTTTTTTTTTTTTTTTTTCAGACTTGCACATCTTTATGGCTTTCCCACCTTGCAAAGTTAAAAAAGGAGAAAACCACTCTGTGGGGATAGTCTTCTACTCTTCCCCCTGCCACGTTCAAAACGAGTCTTCCCTTGTTCAGAATAAAAGCTGTGATAATTCATTTCCTTTGCTATGATGATCCATTGCCCAAATGTCCTGACAGTATAATTTGATCGTGGTGCTTAGACAGCTATCATATCACTCTTATAAAACAACAGCATTTGAAATCTTATAATCCAAGAAATCCAAAGCTAAAGTGCTTAGAGCAGTGACTAATTGCATGCTAGTGCATATTAGTGCATCCTTCTGAGTTATGTCCCTCATTGGCTGAGACAGACTTGCAGATGAGCTCTTAACACATTATTTAACAAGATGGTAGCATTCTGAGTTTGAATTACTTGTTGCTTTTTTCTGGTTTTATTTATCTTCTCCAGCCCCAGTTTAGGGTTCAGACCTCCCCGTTTGTTTTATGGGAAAGCCGCAGTTCCCGTTTCCTTCTAGAGCTGTTGCAGCACGAATGAGCAAAGCGTGTAGGGCTTCTTTCAGGGGCTATCAAAGTAGCCTGTGTTCTTCACACAAGAAAAGTTAAGAACACTTATCTGTTTTCTTCATTTTGTTTCATTTCCTTTTTCTTCTTTCTTCACCGCTTGTACTCTAAAGGTCCTGGAGCAATTACCCAGTCTGTTTTGCACCTCCCCATTCAGGAAAAGGGAGAAGGTTTACACTGGACTACACGTGTTCTCTCTAGCCCCTTTGTCAAATTTCTTCCAGCTGCAACAGCAGAGGAAAAAAAAAAAATCCTGTTTGAACACTTTTTTTCTTCCCCCCGACTTTAATGAGAGATTAGGGAACAATTCTTCTTTTACAAAGAAGTAGTGTAGGTGAAGTAGTGTATCTTTAGGAAAGGGTCAGCGCCACAGGAGAGCTGTTCAGAAAGGTTGCCAGATCCTCCCAGCCTCTGCACCAGTCTGTCATCAAAGGCCCCTGTGAAATGAAGAAGGCTATACGCTCTGCGAGTGCGTGTGGATTTCTGATGGTTGTGCTGGATTTCTGCCATGCCACAAAACTGATTAGAATAATTTATAATAAAAAGGGGGCATGGATTTCAGAAAGGGATAATGTGAGAGGGGAAGGAGGGAAGTGGAGGCAGGGAGGCCGAATCTGATTTTTTCTTTTTTTTTTCGTGGTTTATGGATGTACCCCTGAAGCTCAGATTTTCTACCTCTGTCTGTTGGAAGCAACTACCACCCTCACTTACGTTGTCAGAGATGACTGCTGTGTGCTCGGCTTAATGTATGGTGTGCTTATGCCTTGCTGTTTATTTACTTGCAGCAGGACTCGGGATATTCCAGGTACTTTCCAGATGCTGATGGATAATCTCTGCTCCAAGGGACTTGACAAAGCAGAGCCAGGCCAGAGGAAGGTGTATAGGTGGGGATTTACAGACTGCTGCTGAGAAACAGAACAAGATTCACAGGAGGACCTTTGAGAGGAGCATGAGTGTGTGGTTAAGGTGTTGTGCAAATGAAATGAGGAGTGGAGTACAGGGGACTCCAGGAAAGAAAGGGGCACCACGCAAACAAGCGCTCTGACCGCTGAGCTTTCAGCCTAGTCTGCGTTTATCAGCCACCTAGGCCTAGTAAATGTGTGCATTTGGTCCCTGGCGTGTCTGGAAAGAAAAGAGATCCTTTGCTTTGCTTCTGCATTACAAGTCAGTCCCTGATCAGTTCAGAACTCCTGACACCTGATCCGTCTCTTGGATGCTTTCCCCTGTGTTTGTCGATGCGCAGTGTGGCGGCCATGTAAGCGGAGTTCTCCTGTCGTGTTCTGCACGCAGAAATGCTGGGAAAATGAGAAAGGGTCTGAGGCGTGAGGTGCGTGTGCAGCGTGAGGCGTGACAAGCCAGAGGGAAGCAGCACTGGGATTTTGTGCCTGCATTCCTTGGGGCTGGAGGTGTTGTCCATTAAGGCCCCCCGAACATGTCTGTAACGCAAAACAGAAAACAAAAAGAAAATGTTTTCTCTTCAGTCGTCATTCTAGCATGGCTTATGTGCGTATGAATCATTCCTCCTCCATCTGGAAGGATGAGATGCAGAGCTCTTTTTCTAAGGAGGTATCTAACATACATCCTCATAGCAGCCAGCAATTGGCATGACAAAAGGGTTACAGCTAGTGGCTGGCACCCTTCCCATCCATCTTGCCACTGGAAGCATAATGCCTTTGCAATGTGCTTGTTCTTCAGGCGCCGCCATGCAGAGCCAGTCCCTGGGACATGTCACAGAGCAGTTGCATGTCGCTTGTTTTTGTTTGTGGCGCCTCCTTAGCGGCACAAGGACTGGGAAGTGGGAGTAAAAGTGATGGATTGGTTTTCTTTAGTGTGACATGGAGCGGATGGGGAGCAGTGAGGTACTTGGGGAACGTCCCCAGGTGCGGGAAGGTGAGCAGCAAGGCATTTAGCATGGTCGGCGTAACATAAATGTGGCAGAAGAGCTTGTTTTGCTTCCTACCCTCTATGCTTGGTGCAGGGCAAGGTGAAGTTTAGTAGTATGGAGTGCATCTGGGTTAAAAAAAAAAAAAGTGTTCTTGTATTAAAAAAGTTACAGACTTTGTTCATGTAATCTGACCACATCGTACATGTTCTTTTTTCCACTTGAATTACAAGAAGACAAAGGCCCTGACTCGGTTAACTTAGTTTCCAGTGTTCCTGTGGTGTCAAGAAATAATTTTATTGCCCACCTTTTTTTAGATAGGTGTATGACATGGTGTCAGAACGAGCGGGAGAAAGGAGATCCCCTTAACAAGAGCTTTGTTAGAGCAAAGCGCTGAGGTTATCTTTTGCTTTTGCTGAGCCTGACTGGCAATGACCTCAGCTTACAGCAGTGACCAGCTTCAAGATGCAGCTCAAACCGCCGTGTAAAAGCTGGATGTTTTCTTGCTGAAGCTCCTTGAGGCACTCCTGCAACGCACCAAAATGTGTGCCCAGGGGACTGGATATGTATTCACTGCTTCCTCCTTTTGAAGGATGGTTGGAGATGAGATAGAGGAGAGTCCAGGATATGCTGCCTGCCCCTGGGACCTCGGGTGCATTTAATGAGCTGGCGTTTGGACCACTTGTTCTCGGAGCTGGGACCTGTGCCTGTTCCTCCCCAGGAGCTGTGTGAACAGGGAGAGCCCCCGCTTCCCTTCCCCGCTCTGCTTTTTAACCAGTACCTGCTCCTCCTTTCTGCGTAACAAATCTGATTCTCCTCTGTGAGGTAGGCAGAACTCTGCTGCGGGAGCTGATGGGCGTCTCACACGGGATGGTCAGGGGGGTTTAGGGCACTGCTCTTGCTGAAACTTCCACCCCATTGGGATGGGGTGGGGATGGCAGGGAGGAAGTCACCGCTCTGCCTCACCTGAGGGAGCTGAGTCCTGGTGTGCTGCGTGGAGGGTGCAGACCTGTGGTCACTGCCTTGGATGCGAAGTGAGCAGCTTCTCTTCTGGTGAGGTGGGTTCCTATCTCAGCGTGTGGGTGGAGGCACCTCCTTTGGGTGGGTGTTCCTAGTGTCTCTTAGCTGACTCTGGACAGTGATGCACTGAGCTCAGAGGGGTACTGGCCTCTTCCCCACCATATTTTGGGTGTGGGGGAGAAGGGGGATGGCTGCTGGGACCTGCAGGCGTTCTGTGGCAGAGTTCCTGCTCTGAGCTGAGGACTGCTGTGCCCGCTTCCATCAGAGCTGTTGTGACAACTCAGCGGGGACTGAAGTTCTCAGATAACGTCTGCTTCCTCCCAAAATGCTTTTGGGAGGACACTTTGGAGCTGGGCTGTGAAACAGCGCCCTGGAAAGCCACTCTGCCCTCAAGAGTGGGACACTCCTGCATGCTGTGCTCTTCTAGACCTGGTGGCTGTGGAGAGCTTTCCTCTTGCCACGTCCCCAGCTTCTGTTTTATCTTCCCCGATACATTATAGCCTGCAGAAGACCCTTCAGGCAGAGATGCTTTGTTACTTTCTTTAGCTTCATGATTGCTGTTTATACTCCGGTGTAATAAACACAATTAGCATTTCTGGCTTATTTCAGGGTGTGTGCTTGCGTGTGAAAAAGATTTGGATACATTAATTCTGCTGCCTTTCTTACCTGTGTCTGAGATACTATCTGCTTACTATCTTTCCTCATACACAACAGCTATGGAAAGGAAATAACACTCTCTGGGCTCTTGGAAACATTTCAGTAGCTTGGCTTTGGTAAGCAGTACTTCAGTAAGAGGGATTGAGGGGGAATAATACTGTGCCTCTTTGAGAACTGTTTTCCAGATCCTCAGAGCAGAGTCAGAAGGTGAAGGCTGCTCCTGCCGCACACTTCACGTGCGCTGTCTGACTGCAGCATGCTCATGTATGTGGATTTGACTCTGGGACAAGCCCAGACCCAGAATCTGGGGACCCCCAAGGCAGAAGAATTGGGTTTGCTGTGTGTTTGTATATGCTGAGCAGGTGTATATTTCTTTTTTTTTCTTCTGGGTGTGCTCGGAGTTTTAGCCTGAGTCAGCTGTGGGTATTGCCACTTGCTGAAAGGCTGAAGAGCAGATTCTCGTGGCCTGAATTCCTCCTAAGGCTCTGTGCTTGAAGGCCAGGAGTCAGCTGGAAGGGAAAAAAAAAAAAGATACGGGGCCTTGGATGCAATTTAGGGTGTGTGACTCTGGCTCCTCCTCTCCTGTGATACCAGCATGCCATAAACATCTGATTTTGGAAGCTAGTTTTTTTTTTTTGTGGTTTCTTTTGTGTTATCCTCTAAAGTTTGAGAGCTTGCATCCTGGAAGGACTGGACAATGCTGTGCCACCTGTCAGCAGCACACGCAGTGGGTGCTGGATGAGGGAGGTGCCCAAGCAGAGGGCGCTTTGTGGTGTTCCCAAGGCGCTCAGCTGTGCGGGAACGGAGCCCTTCGGGGCTTGCTTATGGCCACGAAGAGTCTGATCCCTCGCTGCGTTGGCCCTGCTAATCTCTGACTATCAATCATCCTCTCCCCGTTTGGAAGAACTTTTGACTTAATAATAATGAGAGATACATCAGCTTGAGTAATTTCTGTTTGAAGATATTAAGCTGTGTGAACACTGAAGAATATTATATCCTAAGCTTCTGAGGAGGGCCAACCGTAATGCAGTGCCACTCTTGGAATGATTTGTTTTAACTATAGGGCCGGTTTAAATAGAGCTATTTAAGTGTATGTTGCTGTTCCTCATACATCAAAAAGTGAAGTTCAGTGAATAATGACTTATCGTGGGGCACTGCAGTGAGATAAGGACTCATCATAGCGTTGCGAGAAATGGCAATGTCGTTAAAGGAAAAAAGACTTTTTGTCTATAAGCTTAATTGGAAAAGCCAGAAATCTCGAGTGGAGGTTTCTAGCATCCTGGCCAACTGGAGTATATCATAATAAGAACAAATTTCTGTGTGCAGAGGGTGTCCAAGGCTTTGATTGCTGCATGAGCCACATAGCTGTGGGATATTTTCCTCTGTGTGCCTTTTATGCAGATAAGTGATGGTACCTGATTTCTGGTCCTGGAGGGGGAAACTAAAGCCTTATTATCGAGCAGCTTTCCAAGACACAGGAGCTGTCATTAAGTCACCAGTGGACAAGGGAGCTGCGTGTGGCAGGCATTAGCTCTTTTTCTGCTTTTAATGGAAATGACTTGCAGTTATGTCATGTCATAATTTTTTAAACTGTGTGAGGGGGTGTGACTCGTTTACTCTCACTCAGGTTGTTAAAGTGCACGCAGAAGCAGCTGCTTGCTGAGGTGGCTGATCCTATGGACTAGGTGTGGGGATGGCCAGTTACAGGGGTATCGGGCACTCGCTTTCAGAGAGCACTGCAATAAAGCCACTGCGCTCAGGTTTCCCTGTCCCCTGAATTTGGGTCCATCCTGCAATATATGGAGAGTTTTAAGAGGAATGATGCTCAAGGCTGACACTGCTTTTCCTCCCTTTGTGGCGTTTACTCTAACTTATTGCTTTTAGCAAGTATAATCACTGTACTGCTGTGGTCTCGGGGATAGTTAGCAGGACACCACGATCTGCCCATCTGCAGCAGCTCTGCTGGAAAGGTCTAGTCTGCAGGAGCCCTTGTTTGCTCTTTAGGATAAAATGCAATTGAGCATCTGGAGAAATCTGTTCTATAGTGGAAATGAACTATAAATACATAACGGGGGATTTTTTTAGTCATTACACCTAAATTGGTTATTTTCTACCACTTGTAGGACTCCTTTTAAAAAAAAAAAAAAGCTGCTTTTTCTACCTCCACGAGAAAAACACCAGCTCAGTGGGCAAATGCTGTGCTATGGGTAAGATGTAGAAGCAATAACACAGGAGGAGCAGTGTGAGGAAAAAGATAGCTTCCTGCTCTGTGGTGTTTCTGATTTATTTGTTGCTTTTTTTTTTTCTTCCTAATTATATGGAGTTGGAGGAATGAGCTGGTAGGATATGAGTGTTGCTATCTTGTTAATAAGAGTTGTGGTCATGGATGGCATGCAAGCAAGAGGCTGCGAGGGACTGCTGGGATGTGTCCGAAGGAAAGGCCAGCAATGAGCCAGGCCAGCACAGGGCTTTCTCAGGTAGAAGGTAAACTGAGGGAATGTCTGCAAAGCCAGTGCCCAAAGCTGGAATTCTGCTCCTTTTTCCAGTTAAACCAATACGTAAACCAGTTCGCTTGATGCTCCCATTAATTTGGACTACTTACCTTTCCAGTTCTTCCAGCTTGTGATTTGGGCAGGATGAGCCAGCAGGGCAAATGACGTTCTGGAACTGGCTTGACTTGTCTCTGTGTCTCCCCAGAAAGCCAGCGTCGTCTTTACCACCAAAACAGTGACCGGCTCCACTGCTATTGTCTGGGACACCTGAGACTCCGCAGCAAAATCATCTGCTACTGCTTAGAAAAGGGACGATGAAGGAAAACTTGCAATCCTTTGCCAGCTTTCTGTGCTTCTCTACCCAGTAAGGCTTTTCTGCACCATACAAATGGTGTAGCAGCTGTGGCTCGAAAATCACTGGGGCTTTTCCCTCGCCGTGGGGTATTTAACTGTATCCAGCCCTGGCACCTTTACAAGCACAGACAGCAGAAGCTGTGTATGGGGCCGGCATCACGTACGTGCCAAGCACACTGCTGCTGACAGCCATGCTCTCCATGTCCCCTTCTGAGGTGACCAGAGAGAGCACAAAGTGGGCTGGCCCGCTGGAGTCCGAGCTGTGCTCTTCTCTGGCTCGAGGTCTTGAGCATCTTGTCCCTACAGATAGCAGGGAGCAGCGTGAATAAAAGCCTTTTTTTTAATGGAGAGCTGCACACCTGGATTAGCGGGGGATCTATGGGACAGGTTGGATCAGGGTTTCTTATACTGTGTGTTTGAGAAGGGGGCACGGTAAGGAGGAGACTGGGTACTTAGCGCAGCGTTTAATTTGATTGTGTAACTCCACCGCAGTGAGCTCGTGACGTGTGTTTCTGACTTAACCAAGAACCACTGAAGGTGCAAAGCCCCTTCGTGTCCTCCCTGTTCCAGGAAGCCCTGACGGGCCTCTGGCTAAACAGTCAACAAGTCCGCGGAGTCACTGGTGTTTTGATGCCTGTGGAAAGAGAAGTTGGCAGTGGGAGTCGTTTTCTGGCTTGTGTTGCTAACTCTGCCAAAGAAAATCAGCTTTCTTGACCTGAAACAACACTGAAGCTGCGTGCAGGCTGCAGAATGCAGCAGGGCAGTGGTCTTTCCCTCATGTCTCAGGACATTCAAAGGAGATTTCCTTGACATCAGAGTAGACCCTTGTCTTCCCTTGGATTTGGTTGAATTCAGAGGGCCATAGCTGAGGTCTGAGGCCTGCCTCTTCCTCTGGTTTACTTCACTATCAATTTTTTTCTCTCTCTGCTCAGGGCAGTAGTAAAGCCTTTGTGTTATGTTCTCACCCACCACTAAGGGCTCCATGCTTTTGTCTGCTGACTGTATCGGTGGATACAGCTGGTATGCTCACCCACCAAAAGGGTTTTTGTTTCACTGGTATTGCCAGAAGCCATTGTCAAGTGTGTTCTGCCAGACAAAATAAAAGGAAACCTCTGAGTCTCAAGAACTTGTGAAGAAGCCCAAGAAGGGAAATTGTATCTCTGGCAGCCCCTAGGCCCTCTGACACAAAGATCAGTGATCCACGTCTCCTGAGACATTGGGGATCAGGGGCTGGATTTCTCCTCTTACGCCAAAGGTTGCCTGCCTCTGACAAAAAAAAGAAAAGAGGAAAAATGCAAGTTGGTTTCATTGGAAAAAGAAAAAACAGACGATGCTGAAAACCTGTAACTGAACTGACTTGATCTTATGATTGAAACTCTTGCAATAGCTGGCTCTGATCTACTATAACATCCACACACAGTACCGGGGCAGGCTTTTTGTTTGCTGCTGGCTTTCTTTTTAGTTTTGTCTGCACAAAAAGGAGGGAATAGCATCAGGTGACGAGGCAGGAAACACTCGTGCATCAAAGTGATTGACTGTTCAGTGCCTGGAGTTGGGAGTAAGCCATATCTTAGACCAGGAAAAAATAAACAGAGCAAATGGAGCCGCTCGAGTTGTTCAGCGTGTAACAGAGCCTGGCAGAGAAGACGCTGGCTGCAGCACTGCACATCTTCCTGGCCTGAGCGATGCTGCACCAGGGAACTGGAGAGGCTGAAATCCTGTGTCAGTTCTGCGTCTGGCAAACTTGGTGACAAAGATTTACTGTGGGCTCCAGCGGGAGAAAGGGAGAGCACTGTACCTCCCAGAGAGTTTGGATGCTGTGCGTGCTCACGTGAGGGGAAAAGGGTATTCCTCCCTTAGAAGGTACTAGAGATCAGCTGAGGCCATTTGATACAGCATTACACAGTTGTGTAAAACTCAGTCATGGGGTTTTTATTTTTGAATAGTTAGCAAACTGGGCAGTAATGATATAAGTGATTAGAGCCGTGATTATCTGCGTTGCTTTTGATTTTGTGGCTGAACCAGAAATGTGGGTTGGCTTGAACTGAAACAAGAAAAATATCTCTTGTTAACGTGAAGAAAATAAGACTTCAGGTAATCCTAAAACCAAAGATTTTTTTCTTTTTTGGATTGTTTCAACTCTTTTAGGTTAAAGATTAAGATTGAAAACAAATTCTAGTTTTAGAGAAGCTGGAATTTTAAAGGGCTGTTGGAGTTCAAATTTTTTTTCTGGCCTTCTTGAACCCACACTCCGAACGTTACATGGGCTGGATTCACCTGCAGAGCAGAAGGGAGCTCCAGTCCCCCACTAGCAGCTTTAGCAACTAGAAATTCACCTCTCTCGTGGGGGTGCAGTCACAACTGTGTTCAGCTCCCTTACCCAGAGCAGTGCTGAGTGCACCACTGACATAATTCTCCAGACCAAAAACTTCCCGGCATCTTTAACAGACAGATAAAACTGAAAGTCATTCAGAGTGAGAAATAGAGCTGTTTATTCCACCGAGCAGTGTGTAAGTGCAGGGTGAGTGAAAATGATTCCCTAATGAAAAAGCAGTAAAAGAGCTGAAGAGCGCAGCAAAACAAAGGTCAAACTGTGTCGTCGGAATGCAGACAGAGGCTAAACTTATTTGCAATATATACAGAGGCCAGCTCAGTGTAAAATGAAGGCAGCCAGCCCAAGGAATATTACTATGCATAGGGTATATATTTGCGTTATGGATATATGCATATGTATAAATAAAATGTAGATAATCTGTGGTCATACATTCTGAAAGCCTGTCATCAGAACAAATTGCAAAGTGCAGAACATGCAGAGGTTCAAAAAGCTGCAGCTGGAGAACATAAACCAAGGTGACCACAGAACCGTGCTCCTTAGGGGTCGCTTTGTTTAAAGCCACCCGTTAAGGCTCTGCAACACACTGAATTGCCACATAGGTGCCCGAAAGGATTGGTGCCAGCCTTATAAAAACAAACACTCCCCCTCAGATTCACCTGTCCATGTGGCAAAGTCCCTGTTGGCACACCGATGTGAAGTTTGATGCTATTCACCCTAGCTTTAGTGGACCAAAGTCTCACGAGCCTGACTGGAAATCTTCTGTTAATGCAGTTTTACAGATATACGATGTACAGAGCGGGGTTTTCACAGAATACCAGGAGGCCCTCCAAGGGAGAGGGGGTTACAGAAGTCATAGGAGATGCTGATGCAGGTCCTTGTGCACCAATGTATCATCTCTGCTGTGCCCCCTTCGTCCCCAAGACGTGAAGCAAAAGGTGAAAGTGTTAAAAATAAGCGTCGCTGATTCAATGCAGCTATCAACCAAGTTATTAGCGTATGGTTCCTGCTTTAAAGATATAAATGCTATTTTGAACTATTGTCTGCATGCAGAAGGTCTAAATGAGGCCACCTTGAGAACTATTTACCACAGTGTGGTTACATGAGGAAGGTACAGAGATGAAAAGACTTCCAAAAGAGGAAATCACGTCTAGACTTCAAAATGCCAGTTCTCAGTTTTGTTTTAGGTGGTCGTGACCTGTCTGGTATCTTTGAGCCAGCACGGAGGAGAAATTGACTGAGAGGAGCAAACAGTACTGTAAGGAGACAACACATTGGTTCAGAGTACAAGTTCCCAAACCCCCACAGTGAATGTTATCACCAGCCCTCAAAATTCATCTCAGATTTGGAAGGCAGCATGTATTTGGTCTGACAGAGTATCAATTGAATACCACTTGCAAGCTTTTTTAGGTGTCTTCATGAACTTAAGCATAGAACATTGGACCTGAGGAGAAGAAAAGTTCACCCATTTTGCCAGTTCAAACCAAGTTCCCCCAGTTTTACATATTTTCTGCGTGCGCTGTGCTGCTGATGTTGAGGGGGGGATCTCAAACTTGGTACTTCCCTAAACAAGGAGGAAAACAATTGTTTATATTGTCTGTGGTTAACCTACAGAGCAGTATTAATGGTCTGTGAAACCTCTTCGGATAGATGGCTCAATAGAAACTTTTGAGAAGCTCTTTAGATGTGAAAGAGGAGTTCCGTGAGGAGATGGGGTAAGACGGTTAAAATTGTCAGGAGAACGAGCTGATGTGCATCTGAGGATGCTTTCGTGATACGTTTGTGGGAAGCAAGAAGGCAGAGGAGTGTGTAGTTGGGTGCTGGGGGAAGAAGTCATCAAGTGGGGCTAGGGACTTCTTTCACTCAGGTTACAGGGGTCTGTGCTTGGATGTCAACGCTGGAAACTTCCCTTGAGGTGCAAATAATTGCATCTAGTGTTCACAGACAGTGGAGGCTTTTTCCCAGCAGAGCTGCTAGTGGAACTCTTCGCTTCAAACAGATCCTTGCAGCTATTGAGATGATTGTAATGGATGAAAGTTGTGCTTGAAAATAGAACTTGGCGTTGGCCTGCATCTTCTGGCCCTTCCCCTCTACACCACTTATTCACAAGTAGTTTGGTCCCTTGCGGGGGCTGACATAAATGAACAAGCATTATGGAAAACATCAAACTTCACAGGATTATTTTTCTTTCATGCATCTCTAATATATTCTAGTGTCTTTTTGTTTATCAAACTTTAATTATGTAATTTTACTTAACCCGGAGTTGGGGCTTTCCGAGTTCTAGCAGAGGAAGGCAATGCAGTTACTCTGAAAACATAAACGGTCCTAGTAAAACGTGCCTATTTCATCTATTGTGAAGTACTCCAGTTTTCACCTCAGTTCTTTTCTTGACAAGCATCTTTTTTAATTCTGTAAGTTTTTTGTTCAGATTTTGTGAGTATCCCGAGCCTTCTTTCACTCGGTTATATTTTGACTATTTTCTCCGTACACTGATAGCTCTCAGAACAAACCAGGCAGCGTTTGCTTTTCTCTCCTTCGCTGTTTCTCAGAAGACTATTGCTTTTTCTGTTGCTGTTTTACTTCTGGTATCAGACTGGAAAACAAAAGTAGCTTCCCCCCCCACGTCTGTGAGTGCCTGCAAATAGACACACGTGCACTCTCTCCCCCCAGCATGTGCACATGCATGCAAACACACACAAGGAGTTTGTTCTTGCTTGTGCGCAGCCAAAAGAGGCCGGACACTGCTGTCTTCAGCTCAGTGGAAGTTGGCACCGACCCATCTCCAGCAAACAACAGCCTGACGTCAGCTCGCGCAGCGGTGATAGCAGTATAACTTGAGAGATTTTTCAACTGGCCAAGCTGTTGAAAGGCTATCGCTGGGTTTGATAATCTCTGGCCGCACTTGAGAGGAAGCGGCGCGAAGGTGGGGGGAGGAATGGCTGCTTAATGACAGAAATAATAGAGCAATTCCTGATAACTTCCCCGAGGTGGAGAGGTGATTTTTAAGGCTTGCACTGAAGGGTATTCTGATTCCCATCTTGGCAGCTGCAGTCCTTCTCCCCATTGTTATTTCCAGCTCCTGAAATCCCGAGTGCTCGGTCGCGTTCACATTTGCACTGTATTGGAAGTTGGAGAACAATTAAAGTGCCGTGTAACAGTCAATCAAGCAGATGATGAAATTTGACTTTCCTATTGTGTTGAATAAAGCGCTTTCATTGTGATTTTAATTCCTGATGTTTGCTTTATGTGGTGTAGATATAGTTCAAAGAACTGGGCCTGGTGATACTGAGCTTTTTGCGAGGTTCCGTACATTTCTGTTCCTTTTGCTAGGATATAAGCACAAAAATCGTTGAGGCCCCAGATCTTGACCGCAACACCCAGAAAAGGTTTACTTTAAAGGTGTTGAGTCCTTCTTTGTTATTAAATAAGGCTGGAATGAAGACACCGCTTTGTGGTGCTGGTTTCAGATAACGTCTTTAGCAAAGTGGCTGTTTTCCTGTAATGCTACAGATGTGTTGACTGCAAAGTTAGCGGAGCCTCCATTGCGTTTCTGAAACAGAGCCACTGTGACTTAAATTTAATAACAGATGGTTCTCCTCATAACCCAACAGTTGAAAGAGACTTCTCTATTGTTCAGCACTACCACTGAAAACACATTTCCATTATGAACTTAGAGTGCTCCTATGCCAAAACCAACAGTTAAAAATGAATGGTTTGCTCTGGTAACAGGACAAAACAAACATGAAAATCGTTGTGTTGTGTGACAGAAAATCGGAATATTAAAGTAACACAGCTGATAACCCAACCAGAAAAGCTAGTTGATGGGCTGTTCTGGACTCAAGAACGCTTCTAAGCAAATATTTCAAGTCTATGAAGAACAGTGCATCAGTTTCTGCTTTGTTTCTTGTACTGCTGCAGAGATAGCAAAAAGTTCATATTCCATCTAGGTCCCGTCACCAGGGATTTGCAGAGTTTGTGAAATCCTGGACGAGAATGTGAATAACTGCCAATATTAACATTTTCTAATGTCCAAACTTTTACGTCTGCTTTTAGGGTATTCCAGCCTAGGTTAATAAGAAAATCTGTCAAAGTAGGGAGGGACGAGAACGAGAGAGAGAAAGAAAAATTGGCCCTGCTCCAGCGTGGGGTTTGTCCTGCTTGTGAGCAAATCCGATGGCAATGCACAAGTCTTGCAGATTGCAACTTCTTTGAAAGCGGGCAGGAAAGCAAGCATCTGTGTGAGCCCACACTTCTCAGAGGATTCAAAGAGATCAAAAGCAAGAGTGGAAGAGATCTGCGCGTCTTGTTCAAAAAAGAGCGGTCCGGCTGGGGCTGCTGATCTCGCAGCGGGGAAGGAAAGGGTGAATGAATAGCTGCTGCTCTTTCAAAACCCGGGAAGTCCTGACAGTCCTTGGAGGCTGGCGTGGCTGCTTGACATCCTGCTCCCCAGAGGGGCTGGCGTGTGGCAGGGCCTGACCGTTTGTGATTTACGAGGAAAGCCCAGGGCTGGTCTAGAGGACACCAGGAGCCAAGCCTTCGGATACTTCGTGCTTGAGAGCTTGCGGTAGCGCAGGGGTTGCCTGCTCAGGTTAAGAATTTGATCAAGAGGAATTGGCTGAAGCAAAACTTTCTGAAATCTCGGGCTAAATAGCCACACTTCTTAGGCTCGAGGGCCAGTGGCAACTCCAGCATCACGGCTGCAGCCCCGTGCGGATGTGACCTTGCAGGAGAAAGGCTGCTTGGATTGTCCCCACCGGGCGTGGGCAGCGTTACCTGTGTACAGTGCTTGGAGCAGGCTGCCCTAGGTCTGTTTATCGCCCTTTGCTAGCTCCTGTGGCAGGCTGCTAGCGCCTTCCCTACAGCGTGTTTCCTTTCTGGGGCCAGGCTTGTGCCTGTGGAGGGTGAAATCATGACTTGTAGGGCTGCGGTGCCTAGGGCAGGCTTAGCTGAGCGAGGAGCTCCTCCTGGGTTGCTCCAGCAGCACTCTGTTGTGTGGGGCTTGCCACAAGCCCCAGCGGAACTTCCCCTTCCAAAAACTGCAGCAGCAACTAGCGAAGATGGTTAATCTCTCCGCTGCAGCCCCGCTGGAGATCTGTTATGCCACAAGTGGGAGGAGACACGCAGGAGAAAAACTCTATTTTGTTTTGTTGTCTGTTTTTTTTTTTTTTTGCCATCCTTTACCATCTCTCATCCAACCAGCCTCTGCTACTGCCCAAAGCAGGGAGATGAGCTGGTGGGAAAGGCCTGTGTGTTTTGCTCCTACCTCCAAGTGTGTAACATTTGCATTTGCTGCCAGTGCTTTGCTTCGGATAGGCAGCGCTCCCCTGCTCTTTTCTGCATGTAACAAAGCTCACTGGATGGCTGTGAAGGATACAGGTCACTTTGTGTCAAGTGATGTCTTCAGTTTTGCTTTAATGTGGCCAGAGGTCCAATAATATGGAAACATAACCAGCTGTGGGGAGAAAAAAAAATCTTGAATTTGCTTCTTGGTTTTATAGAGAGTTCTAAAAAGGTTCATAAATAGGCTGCTCTGTTATCAGGGTGTAATTTTGGCATGATTTCGCTGTACATCTTAATTATTCTCCCTCAAAGATTCAGAAAAGTCTTGAAGTCTTATGGTCAGTCCCTTCAAGGTAATGTTGCAAGACTTGTGATGAAATGCTGCTGGATGGTTCTGTTTGCACTCTAATTGCTTTTTAGATCCTTGCTGGGTGGTATTTTTCAAGATTTCCGTGGAACAAAGGGCTTTAAAAACAGCCAACCAAACAAGAGTGAAGCTGCAGTTCTTAGTTAATCACTTGGCTCTGGGAGTACCCACGGAAAAGCCACTTTTCCCCCTCCTGCATGAAGCCCAGTGAAGTCTGGGTAAGTGACACTGCTGCGTGCTCCTGCCTTTGCGCCCTTGGGTGCTTCTAAAATGGTTACTGCTTTCCTGAATAGCAAAGCATCATCATAAGAATGGCCTCTCCCCGTGCTTGGTAGCAAGGCGAGATGGGAGCAGGCTGCACAAACAGCTCTGGGCAAGGCTGAGAGCTGAAGGGAGATGTCTTACCCGCTGTTACCCCAGGAGCTGTGCTGCTTTAGAAAGCAGGAGCTGCTCCCTGACCTGTTCGGTGTCTGCTACAGCAGGAACATCAGCGAGTTTAATGAGGTGGAGGACAGTCCCCCGTAGCTGCTGGGGACTTTTTGTTTGCGCTGAGGTGCTCCTGTGGAGGGAAGGAGCAGAATAACAACTCTGCAACTCGCATCAGCTCCATTTAAACTTAAAAACCCAAGCACGCTTCGCAGGTCTGGTTTCACACTTGGCTGGGTGCTCACGGCTCTTGGCATGAAGGTGGGATTCCAGCTGAAGGAAACCAGCACGATCAAAAAGGAAGGGAGCCACAGCGCTCCTCTCTGTTTCAGAGCCACCATAGCCTGCTCCTTTCTTGTTTTTATTATTTGTCCCCAGTGGGCTCGGCATTCTGGAGCACATGATACCTGTGTGTCTGCTCCCTGTCTCGTGTCTCACCCAACAGAGGGCTCATTCCAGAGTCCCCCGTGGCCTTTTTCTCAGCCTGGAAAGCCTCTCTTTGTTTCTTTGTTCCACCTTGTTTCTCCTCGTTTCACATTAAGGGTAACATTAAGCACCGGGAACTTACTGATTTCCCATAGTTGGCAATGCCATGGAAGCCCAATAGGGAGGAAGAAATCCAGCAAAGTGGGGGAAACTCATGAGCAGGAAGAAGCAGACTTACCTACACAGGTCCTACACAGAGCAAAACAGGGGGTTCTGAGCTATTTTGACAATCTAATAAAAAGTGCTCGGCCCTCTGTTCAACTGAGGGTAAAGCTGCTACCTGTCGAGGCCCCCTGGTTTTACCCTTACAAATACCTTGTTGATTTTCTTTTTCACCCTGCATAAAACAGAACGCTTAAAAGCGAACAAAAACCGTCTTGCAACTGAACTGCCTGCTTCTACCACTAAAAATTGACTTAATTTTCTCAGTAACACAATAGCGTGTTGAATTAAAATGGCTGGAAACCTCCTTTAATTATGCTGATTTTATTTCTCTTTTTGGTAGCAGTAACTCGCAGGCAGTGGCACGCCAACAAAGACGGCTTTGAATGAGCAGCAGTTCCGAGGGGTGCCATCCCGCTCCCTTCCCCCAGCCCCATCTCCCAATTCTTGATGAAGAAAACAAGTTGCTGCCTCTTCAAGATTTTTCTCGGCCTTTCTGCTGGTGACAGGAGTAAGTGTTAGTAACATCTGCTGGCCCAGCCTCGCTTCCTCCAGCAGCACTGGTCTCTGGCAGGGCTGCGTGGAGGAGCCAGGAGCCGCTGGCGCCCCGTGCCAAGCACCCGCTGCGGCTTCGCCAACCAAAGCTCTCAGCAGAGCTGCGGGCTGCGATAGCGGCGTCAGCACGGGCTCCACACGACTGTTAGGGTCTCCTTATCTTTTCGTGCTGTCTTAGGCCCTGGCTCTCACTAGCAGTAGGGTTTTTTTTCTGTTAGTTTGTATTTGTTTTCTCTTTTTGAATAATGAATGTTACTTTAAACAAAACAGCCAGGGGGGATAAGCAAATCAACATGTGGATCTGAAAACATTTTCTATTAGCTTTAGCTTAGAAAGTTACTATAAATGACAGATGTTACAGAGCGCTTCTCTTTCACAATCCGTTCTCTAACTCCTTTCTGCATTTTGACAACATTTTGTGAGCCACAAGATTTTCTTTTCCTTTGCTCTGACAGGTTTCCTTGATGGTGGCGGTAACTGGGAGAGAAAGCATAGCTGTATGTATTTTAATAGGGACATGGCATCTGTAAAATCACACCAAAAAATGAGCAGTATGTACAGGCTTATGCAAACCCTGCTTTATTTTGCACTTGCTTGCTCCAGAATTGGTAGGCTTCCCTTTGGATGGAAGAGACAAAAAGCATTTTGTTTTGCCTTATTGAAGTAAGGCATAGGTTTCTCAGCTGTCTCCTAAGGCTGGTTTGCTCTTTACTTTTTTCATCAAATAAAAGAAAAGACGGAGATGCAGAGGCTTTGTCATGTCACACATGTGAAGTCGACAGGAAAAACTGACGTGCACCTAGGTAAAAATTTACTTAAGTAAAATTGTAGGAGTGATCTTGCTGCTTGCTCTCAGGTTGTACAGTGCCTGTGATGTACTGAGGAAAAAAAAGCAGTAAGGCAACGCTGTGCTGCGGATTCAGGTTTTTTTGGGGAGGAGGTAGGAGGAGTTCCTGGTTATTTTATGTGCGATTTCCTGATGTGAGAAATTTTAAAGACTCTTGTGGCAATTTATCTGGAGTTTTTCTTCTATTAACATCAAGAGGCAGCCTGAAATTGTACTACCCTGTACTTCACTCAAACCAGCCTTATACAATAATCCAGTTGTTTCTTCCTTCTAAATACACAGTGTGTGCAGGGATGGTTCTGGAGGCTGCAGGCAGCCACAGCAGAAAAGGACTTTCGTGGTTTGCTTTTGCTTTCTCTTCCTGTCCCCTCCATTTTTCATATAAGGTTTTTATCAGGCTGAGTTTCTGATGGACTGCTCATTGCAAGATCAGTGGAAAGTGAAACTAGAGTGTTTTGGGACTTCGGTAAATTCTTTTGGTTTTCATATAGCGCTCTTATTGCAGGCACTGTTCTTAAAAACAACTCAGTGGACTGAGAAATTAAAAATGTCAATTGATAAATTGATAAAATGGAAATCTGAACTTTATCTGCAGGAAATATTAATGGAAGAGAAGCTGAGTGTGTCCCTCCCTGCCCCCAGCAGAATGCCAAACGCAGTCGCTTTGTGTCATTTTTAGGAGCAGCTCTGAATACCTCTAGGTAGCTGAAAGTGAAAAGTTCAGAAATCAAGTCGCTAATACAGTTTCTCCTCAAATGCTGCTTCTGAATGTTTAATACCGTGTCCCTGAGGAAGTCCCATTATTAAAGCTGTGTGACTATGAAATCATTTCGGCTCTGAAGAGTAGATATTTGAGAGTTCTGGGGATTTTCCTCATCTGACTCTTACAGCTTTCTCTCTGTGGTCTCCATTGCAACGATTACAAAGTTCTTGCAAACAACATCCCTTGGAGTCGATGCCATCTCCAGTCAGGGCCAAGTTACGGTGGTGCAAGGAGCTATACTTACCATATATACTCTGTAGGCATGCAAAGCCAGTCATGTTCCTGTAAACCTTTTCCAAAGGGTTTTAGAGCTTGCTCACAAATAAATGCTGAAGTATCCTACCACATTGTGAATTGCACTCATAACGCTAACAAAAACTGACTCAGCAGGTCACACTCCTAAGGGTTAATCACAAAAGATCCTAATGCACTTTGCAAACAATATGCACTTGCATGCAGGAACTGTTCCTCTCTCCTGGTAGGCAGCCCGGCGCTGGGTGGAACGCAGCAACTGCTTGGCAGCAGGATAGTGGGACAGGAAGGGGGAGAATCTGCGGGGTACAGCGGCAAACTGAAGAATTTAAGGTAACCCAAATGGAAGCTGATCGGGGTTTTTACAGCTGGCTGATTGAGATGTTTCACTTCTCTGCAAAGAGCCTGCTTTTCTTCCTGGGGTACGAAAACCTGCTCGATCCTTGGATCAACCTTACTGGCTCCAGGCTTGCTTACAGGGCAGCGAGCCGAGGTGTGGGCTGTGCAAGGCAGTGTGTCTGAGGTGCTCTGCCTTAACCTCTCCTCGATGGATAGCGCGATATCTGGCTTGAAAGGGGCCTTATCTGCCTCGCGTAAGGGTATCTCTGCTTCGCTATCTCCGCGGGGAGCTGTTAGGCTGCGAGATACGGGGCTGCACATCGGCAGCTGGCTGACCATACAGCAGCGTCCCTGCGGGTAGGCAAGCCCTGAGAGAGAAGAGCAGCGCTGCCACATCACTACCACTTCTGGTATCTGCAGCGCTTGGATTTTTCCTCGGGGGCCTCTCCTTTGCCTGTTGACCCAACCTGACCCTGCTTGGCTCGCAGGAGCTGCCGAGATCACAGCTAAAGGTGGTATGGCTAGAGGCACGAAAGGGCAAGGTCTGACACTGATCCTATCAATGAGCAGGAAGGCTCGTACTGCTCTGTGCGCCTAATGAGCGCTGAAGCCAAAACACTCATGCATTTCTCTTTTCATCTATTATCAGTGAAGCATATTTAACAGATGTCTGGAAAACTAACCATGATAAGGGAAAAAAAAAAAGGCCAACCACCCCTCCTGTAATTAACCGGTTCCCAAAGCAGTCTCCGTATTCAGGATGGGCACGATCACGGGCAGAATACCCTGGTGGTTTTCTGACAGTGTCATTCAACCTTAAGCTGAAGTGACCTCATTCTGGCGGGATGCAAGGGGCTCGGTCTCTGAATTTGTTCTTGCCATGGTGATGTTAAAGCTGCTAGCAAGACTGCTGGTGAACGATGCACCAAAAAGCTAGCAGGGAGAAAAATATCCACAAACTCACCAAAGAGAAACTGGGAGCATGCATTGGCTCTGAGGGGGAGAGGAGTTCTTTGGATTTTGGTTATTTCAGTTTGGGCTTTGGTGTGTAATTTCAGTCTGGTCCATTCACCTACCACTCCGACAGTGCGTTAACGTTGCAGCTTTTTGCAGTTTATTTAACTTTACGTAACAGCTCATTTTTTTTTCCCTTAGTTATCATCAGATAATGCTGGTTTTTGGGTGTAATTCAAGGTATAATGTGGTCCTTTGTGTGCAGGTATACATGAGCACCGAAATATTTTTAGTGACATTTGTTCCCACTTGAAGTGCATGTTCTTCTTACAGCAGTGGTTTTGTGTCATTGTATATTAAAAAAAAAAAAAAAAAAAAAGTACTGGAGAACACATTCTGTTCCAGAAACTGGACAAGATCTTTTTGACTTCAGGTTTTCTTTTTCATAAATTTTCCTTAACTTTTCCTGGGGCAAATTGGGTAAAGTTGGGCAGTGATTTACACAAGCCTGGAATAGAAGTTGGGTATAAATGCCGCTAAATTCAGTATCCTTGTGAGATTTCAAAACTAAACAAAACAAAATTGGAGGAGCTTTGCTTTCAGATCTGCAGACATATCAAATTGAAGCAAAGCAATAATAATAATAAAAAAAAAATATTGTATTTTCAATGCTATCAAAGTGAGTGCTGCTCTTGAAGCTGCTGGCCATTAAAACATGCTCATTACCCCCAGTGAGATGATGGTGTTTTGGGAAGTGGACTGGAGAGTTTGTGTGAAGCTCAGGCCCTGGAAAGTCAGCTATGGCTGGCTGCAATGGGGTCAGTGTCACCTGCAGACCCTTTTTAAAGGGTTTGGACTCTGTGTGAAGGGGACAGAAGGTGCTTTCCTTCGCATAGCCGGAGATACAGGTGTGTGACTGTACGAGTTGCCACTGCCCAGAGGCAAAGACTTGGGGTAATTAAGCAGGAGCACAGACACCTAAAGAGAGAATTGCCAATAACTAGACACACAAAATTAAAACAAACTGGTGATTCTAGTTTCGGGTAGTGACTCTACTGGTTTCGCATGGCAGAGAGGGTGTACGCAGGGAGTGCTATGTTACAGTGCCAGCAGGAGCTTTCCAAGCACCGCTCAGACAGCCACAATTGATTGATTTTGCTCCTCTAATTTTAACTCCTTTTGATCAGTGGGAAAAAGAGATTCCTCTAGGCCAAGGGACCAAACCCCACTATCTCACAGTCGCGGCTAGAGCCTGCTTCTCCCCAAACTGCATTGCGCGCTGTTGTATCATGTGTGACTCATGGCCTAATTAAACAGCCTTAAAGAACACCATCCCAGTGGTAGCTGTGTTCTCACGCAGCGTATCCCAGTGTTTTCTGTCTCTTGGAAAGTCAGAGAAGTGGTGTTAAATCATCGGCCGTCCTGACATCGGATTGCCCAAAGCTCTATCTACCACGAGCGAGCGCGCTGGACGGCTGCCGAGCTCGGCCGCCCTGCAAGCGGAGACTTCTCGGCCTTATCAAAAGTACCCACAGCTAAGTGTTACGTGGGCCCTTGCTGCTGAGATGGGCACGTGTGTGAGAGACTACGAGGAAAAACATGCACGGGAAGTGAAGTTTTCAGTTCTCAGCGCGAGTATAGCAGAGCAAAGAAGCAGCAAAGTGTTTTTAGTGCCGGAGAATAAGGCACGGAGGCTCGACCCTGCCTTCTCTGTGAACAATTACTTAGCAGTAAAATGAAGGAATGAAAAATGCTCATTTTTCAAGGGGACTGCACATGTGAAGTGCAACATTTTGGCACGCGGAGCAGGGTGCTCCAAGGGATGCGTAGTCTCCGTGCTTTTTTTTTTGGTGAAAAGCCAGACCTAGTAGTTAAACCCTCTGCCCGTGATTCTCTTGCTTCTAACCTGGCTGAGCTCTTAGATCTGCTAACTTGCAGCTTTGAGTTTCTGTGGTGCAGAGCCGTTTGTGTGTCTTGCATTCCTGCTTGCTCATCAGAAAGCAGTCGGTGCCAACAGAAATATCTTTCCAGGCTGAGGCGCTCTTAAATGAAACACCTAATTTTTTATTGCTTTGGTACCTGATGTTTTACTGCTACGGACTGTTGTGAGGCTATCGATGACTTCAGAGACTTCCATCCCTTTGAATTATCCTCTTGGCAGATGTCTTCACTTTAACTCTCTCCCATGTTGTGCATACTTGTAGCTTTTCTCTGCCGTCCCAAATTTGTCATTAATATGCTATGTTAATACATTTTTTGGCTTTCGAAGCTGGCTCGTGGTGTTTTTTTATTTAGGTTTCATGGTTTCTTTGGAGGGGGATTTTTTTTGGTTACTGCTCAAACTATCCAGGAGTGTAGGTGCTTTGCAGAATAATTTTCCAAAAAATCCTCCAAAACAGGTGTCTGCCTGGGGGAACTCCTAATCCCCGGGCTGGAAAAAGGGGGAGGAGAGCAGGGGATGTTCAGGATGGGGTGGCAGGACTCAGGAGGGCTGGGCTCTGAGCCCAGCCCTCAAACATTCCCTTTGCTGTAGTGTATTTGTGATCCCCTTTGCTCTGTTGAGTTCCTGATGTTAATATTTCCTTTTCCAATCCCTCCGACATAACTCTTTAGCTTCTGTGGTGTGCGGCACAGAGCTGTGCGTCCACACATGGACACATGCACAACAGGACCCAGCAAATCTCCCAGCTCGGGGAGAGGAGAGCAGCGACAGCGTTACCATCCTGCGGCAGCTGCGATCTTATTCCCATCTTGGGAGCTCCTGTGTTCGAGGTGGCTCGTCACTAGGTAACTCCTCAGCCTAGGAACCAGAAAACCACGCTCCCCTGCAAGTTGCAGCAGCACACACATCCAGGGGCATCCTAACGCAGCCATCGGGGTTACCTGGGAGCCCCAGGCTTCATTAACCAGACCCAGGGGGGTGACTCTGCTGTCGCCCCTTTTCTGGGGAGGTTTTAGACCACAGACGCAGGATGCTGCCGCTTTCTTCCCTTACCTTCCTTACCCAGCCAGTGGGTGCTTTTTGCAGTTGGTGTTTCCCTCCCCTGTTCCCAGCTCACATCACACGCTAGCAGGCCTCACCCAGGCCCGAGCGGCTGCCTATCGCAGTTGTCGTCAGCTGGCACCGCTCCCATTTCTCCAGAGCTGGCAACTGTCCTCTTTTCTTTGAGCTCCGATAACGGGAACAGCTTAACGTGGGGAGCAGCCCGAGCACTGCTTTATGGGGCTTCGCTCCTGTAGACCTCCGGTTTTCCACACGTCTTGCCAAGTGAGTTTCCTGGTCGTGGGCTATGTCATTTGCTATTCTCCCCTTCCCTGCCCCCACCCATTTCCTGACATCACTTTTATTTTAAATCCTTCTCTAGCAGTGGTCCAGTTCTGCTGGAGCACTCCACCCAGTACTTCCGAACGCAGTAAATCTTGCTGATTGGGGGATTTATATGGTGTACGGAGCTAGGAAAACTACAAAGCTTTGCCATACTTAGAAGAGAAATCCTAATACGATGATGAAGAGCATCAAACTTTTTTTTTTTCCCTTCCCATACCGTGCCAACTTAATTTGGTGAGGCTACTCCTCACTAAATAGAAGCGAAAATCTTAGTTTATCTTCCACAATCTCCTGCAGTAACTTTTTAAAATAAATAATCTGGTATAAAGGAGTAGATAAACCACATTCTTGTAGCTTGAGGTGGTCCACTCGCTGTTAGACAACCATCATCATCCTCAGCTGCCACGGACAGCGTTCAGTTTGACGCCATCTGACCTCAGCTGTAGGAGCTGGTTATTGCGGAGCTGAAACTATCCAGGACGGGGTTTGTGGTGCTGGTGAATATGCTAATCTCGTGGCAATCTTGTTGGCATATACCGTGCCCTCTGCTGAGCTTTCTTACTCCTAAAGCAAAGGTTGAGGTCTCCACTGGTGTTGTGAGCAGCTACGTTGCTGCTGGAGGTCCCAACAAGCCAGTGACCTTCAGATCTCCTTCCTTTTCTGGCACTTGAGCTTGTGCCATATGCCTGCTGATACAAGCCATGGGGGTAGGCACAGGCTGGGTTTCGGGTTTTTGCTTTGCTCTCAAGCATGGACGCTGGGAATAAGGGAAAAGAGCAAATTTTGAGCGTTGTTTTTTCCCCAGCAGAAAGGCAAAGTCCTTCCAGCTGCCTAACTGGGGGAGGGATCGGATGGATTTTAGTCAAATGTGTTTATAACCAGTCCCAGCGTGCTCCTCCTCCTAAGAAAACTAATTTATTTAAACAGTGGGCAACTGATGGAATTTATAGCCCAGTACCATGTGGGACAGGTTTAATAAACATCGCCCTGTAGGACACCTACAATTTGCTGCCCTGAAACCCTGCTTGGGATCAAAGAGCCCTTCTGCCATATTGCCCACGAGCTATGGATGGTGACCAGGCACTGCTGCAGCCCAGGGCATGTTTGCTGCTCCTTCACGGGGGAAAGGAGGCCGAGGGGGGGGGGAACTTGTACGTGAAATGCCTTCAGGGCCTTCCAGCTCAGTTGTCTGAGGGAAATGTAGGCAAAACGCCGGCTACCTCTGCCTCCTCGCCTTCAGCCACAGCGTAACTTTGCTCGCCTTGTACCTGTCTGGGGGTAGCTGCCATCACAGCGCAGTTGGCAATTTCTGGAGGGGAAGGGTCTGATGGAAAAGGTGTGTGCTGTGGGGTTAGCCAGCTTTGCTGCTCGCTGCCGAAGGAGAGATGCTCCCTGGAAAGAAGCTGAAAGCTCTGAGGACGTGGGATCCTGCAGAAGAGAGGCAGGAGACGCCACCATGGGTTCTTCTGGATGCTCCACGGTCGTGATCAGGCAAATGCTCCTTTGTGTTTGCGTCTTGCTGAGGCTTTTGCACTTTTTTTTTTTTTTAATCAGATGTGGTTATCTCCCTCCCAGCACTTGAATTATTTTTATTCCATGTCATGGCGGAGCGCCGCGCTCCATCGTGAGCAGAGCCCCTTTGTACGATACCCTCGCCACCCTCACCCTCCGGCCTTTCTTGTAGCTGCCGGTTACTTCCAGGGGAAATTCCAGGCTCTGGCTGCCGTGGGGCAGTGTCACGAGCACCCCGGCACCGCTCTGTCCGCAGCTTTAGTTCCTGCCTGTCCTCCCCAGCAGGGACACTGGGGCTTTTTCTGCTCCTCGTGCTAATTGCACTTGCAAATTATACAGATGTGGGAGGGGTGGATTCCAGGCTGAACGTGAGTCACCAGGCTCGGACAGTTGGGAAGAAGGCAGGCTGGGCTTTGTGAGCAGGAGGGCGCAGCGTGGGGAGCTCTCAGCTAGAGGAGCCCTGAGCCAGTCTTCTGCTCGCAGCCTTCCAGACCAGCAAAACTCGCACAGTTGAGGGAAAAAACCCTGGGGGAAAATAGCAATGGGTGATTTGGCAGACGTGGCCTGTGAGGAGAAAATGAAGGTAGTGGCGGTGTTTAATCCTAAGAAGAGAAACCTGAGGAGATGGATGGACGTGATCACCCCTGCGAACCATCGGACGGAGGCTGTGGAGCACGTTCCTCGGGAGCAGGGCTCCACCTTGGTTGTCCCCTGGGAGCTGAGCGCGGGGCAGTCCCGGTGGCAAATTTCCACCAGAAATCCCCAGGAGCCCCTACCTTTATGGCTGACCCGTTTCTTACCATGGTCACATCCCTTCTTCCTCCCCCAATTCACAGCAGCCCGCCCGAGAAGCGTGCAGCACAAGGGGACCCCATGCTTCCCGAGGCAGCAGAGGAGGCCAAGGAGAGGCGGCCGCAGAGCTGCCCCGGGCCTTTGGTCAACGTGCCTGGTAGCAAAGCGCCGTGCCTTCGTGCTGAGAAGGCGGGGGATTAGTATCCAGGTGTGGCTCTGCAAATGCTCGGTCAGAGGTATGCTCTGACATCAGGTGAGCAGATTTTTGGCTGCCGATTCGGGGAAGTTGGGCGTTCAGGCTCGGCTTGCGCAAGAAGGCCAGTCGGTTTTCCGCGGGAGGCGAGCGGGCTGCAAGCAGGAAGGCTGCTTTAGGCTCGGGGGCAAGAGCACACAGATCCGAGCTGTCGGGATATGACAGATGTGTCCCGACAGCCGGCCCTGCAGCGCCGGCAGTCAAAAGGTGGCGGCCGCCTTGCTGCAGGGGGGTTGTCCCCACGCCCTAGGGAGACTTTTGTCTTGGGGACAGGCTCCTTCTCCTTGTCATGTGGCAGCTACCGCAGCAAAGCAATATTAGGAAGTAACATTTTAGCTGTCTTCCACGTGATTAGTCCTGCTTGAGGGAGGGGGAAGGGCCTCGCACTCTCTATTAATCATTTCTTCTTCCCTCCTCCCATCTGCTCGCCGATTCTCTTGCTCTTGCATACACCGCTAATATCTGATCACCTTATTTTTCTCTCTTCCTCTCGCCCCCTCCTTGTTGGTTCTTTGAGTCTCGGCCCCCTGCACTCCCGGTTTCTTGCAGAGATGCTGCTCAGTGTCCTGATTTGCTCCCCTAACTCCCTTCAATCAAAAAATAAAAATAAAAAATGGGGGTGGAGGGGACAACCCTTAAACCGTCCCGTGTCCTGTTCCCTGTGCTGGTACACGATGCTTTTTCGTAGTGGTCAGCACCTTCAGCCAAAGTTGTGGAGCACACGTGGGCAGTGCCTGCTTCCCTCTCCTCCTCTTCGTGCCCTCCCCAGAGCCAGCGAGCCTGACTCCTCCTCCACCTCCTTCTCTTCCAGCTGCTTTCACTAGCCTCCTAGCTCTTCTTGGCAATGAGGAGCCCGGACATCTGTAGAAGCAGCTGGAAGCAAGATGGAGAGCCAATATCCTGCAGCTCACCAGATCTCTACAAACCTCAGCTCAGGAACCAGCAGCCTCGTACAGAGCAATGCTTAATTCAGTGTGTTTTTACGCTGCTTAGTTTGCACTGCACACTGCTCGGTTCTTACCGTCCTGAAGAAGGGATGCCTTTGTTGGTACGTGCCACCTCACAGCGACAGCACGTTGCTTTGGAAATCTTGTAGCTGGTCTCTAAAATAAAATAAAATAAAATAAAATGAGTGCTCTTATGCTCTAGTGGAAAAATCAAAGTTAAGCTTGGTTTCCACCTGTGTCTTTGACGGTACCTGTCAGTATCGCTGGCTGGCTCGAAGGACAGGATTAAATCCTGCCTTAGCTAAAAATGGGCCTCTCTCACTCGGGGCCACCACAAACTCGTATCCCTCAGACTGGAGCAGATTTCTTTTCACTGATTCCTTGTCTTGCATCAAAACCTTTGCGTGTAAACGAGCTGGGCGACGCTCTGAGAGGTGACAGTTACCTTGCTTGGTGTTACACCAAGCTCGGCCGGGCAATCCCCTTCCATGAGGAGCACAAGAGGCGCAGATCCCCGCTGCTGCTCACACAGAGGTGAGGAAACGCACGGGTGGCAGGAGGCTGCAGCGGGGCTTTTGGGAACGGGCCCCCGAAGGGAAACTTGTGAGCCGTGCTGCCGTGAAAAGCCTCGCAGCGTGTTACATGATGCAAGCGACTTGGCAAACGCTGTAATTGTGTCACTGAAATGGCTGAGGCATCGCTGGGCGAGGAGGTTCTGCCTTGCGAGCACGCGAACGCGCCGCAGCCTGGGCCCACCGGTCCCGCTGCCAACTGCCACGAGTGTTTGTCTGCAGTTTGGGGATCCAGAGTTTGCTTGCTGTGCGGCAGAGAGCATGTAAGGGGATAAATAGCAAGGGGAATGCTTGAAAAATATTTTTCGAGGGACTTGGAAGATACGTGCGATGATTAGGGACGATGTTTCTATGAAGGCTTCAGGCCAGCATCCTGTCTTACTCTTGTAATGACCCGCAGGTCTGCAGAAAGCAGCTATTGGCATTTCTAAGGTCTCACTCCTCCTGCAGCTGGTGGAAGCTGTTTCCTTTTCAATGTCACTATTTGTACCCGCAGCAGCCAGAGCTGCGAGGTCCAAAATCAAGGGAATGGCTTTAAAATCCAGGCTTTGGGCCCGCTTCAGGTCCAGGCTTCCAGCTCCCAGCTCTGACAAGCCTGAGCAGCGCTGCGTAGCGCAGGAGTGGGAATGTGTGCGTACACAGAGCCTGCGTGTGCTGTTCCTGTCAGGTGTTAAAGTCCAGCGTAAAGCAAATACCATTTGCAAGTAGCCCAGAGCTGTCTTTTTTTTTTTTTTTTTTTTTTTTTTTTCCTCTGTGTGTGTGTGCGTGTGTCTAAACCTTTGCTGCGAAACAGAGCTCTCATATTTTCCATTCCTAATTCAAGAGCTGGAGGGATCGCTAAAGCCAGGTATCAAGTTACAAGAGAAAGAGTGAAGACATTTGGTTGCAGCTTCATCTGCTCGTGCACTGCACCCATGCAACCTTCCTCGTCAGCCCCCAAGTCAGCATTAAAATGATGCAAGGAAATCGTTCCTCTTTTCTCCGGTGCCATCCTCGGGAAGCACAGCATCTGCAAGGAAAGCTCTCACCAACAGAGGTGTGTGAGGGCTGGGAAGAGGAGGAAGGAAAAACCCTGTAATGCTCTAAAAAGCTTCTCATCCATAGAGCAGGAAATGTTGTTCCTACTCATCTGAGCTCCTAAAAAAAAAAAAAAAAAAAAGAAAGAAAGAAAAAAAGCTTCAACAATAACAATTTCCAAACGAAGTCCTTTGAATGGGTAATGTGTGTAGCCTAAAATGAAGACGTGACTCAGCCAGGAATTGTTACTATTACTGGTACTGTTTTAGCTTTCAGACGGAGTCAACTTCAGATATTTGGTGCGTCCTTGGTTCGGAGAGAAGGCTGGCTGGAGGTGGTGGCAGAATATCCTTTGCTGGGTCGCTAACTCAAACTGGGATGTTTCTGCTGAAATTGAGATTTGACTCGTCATGAGGTTAGACGTGAACATGAGTGAGGACTTCAATGTGTAAAAGCAGGCCCAAACCCCGTATCCTACTCCTGCAGTCTGTTTTGTCCCTTCTCATTCTTCCCCCACCCCTCCCATCATCCATTTTTTTGCTGGTATTTTCCAGACCACAGTTCTTCCTTAGACAGGGCCTGTTCCCTTCTGTATTTAGATGCACTCTTCAACCATTTTGCTTTCTTTTTGGTTGTTAACCTGGAACGTGCATCTGGCTGTTTCCTTCACAGTCTGTCCCACCAAAACACGGAGCCTTCCCAAGGAGCTTCATCCCGTAGGCTTCAACCACCCCTCTTCTCCTGCCTCCTGCATTCTCTTCATCTTTCCCCTACCTGCTGTTGTTTCTTCCCCTGCTCTCCATGCATTGCTCCTTCCTGAGCTGCGCTTGCCTGGGTGGAAGAGGTCTGCGGCCGGCTCCTCCGCCACTTCCCCCCATGCCTTTCCTCCCCTCGAGCTGATGGGAAATGCCGCATTTCCCCCTTCTCTCCTCCCACCGCCCCCTTCCTCTCCTGCTCCCTCTTGTACAGCTCCGTGCAAAATACCAACTGGAGAGGACTTGGAGAGAGCAGGGGAGCAGGCTCCGGTTATTTCCCCGTGTGCATTTCCTGCTGGTTGCCCGTTCCTGTGAGCTCTGCCTCCGGAGCTGGGTATGCTTGGGACTCGGTAGAGATCCGTTTTGGAAAGGGCAGTAGTGGACTGACATTTGATTTCCTTATTTAAGTGTGACTGTTACCCAGATGGCGGAGACCACGTGTGACTTACGACTCCCTCTCTCTCTCTCTGCGCTTCCTCGCTTTTTCTGCCCTTCAGTTCACATTCGGGTGGCTGCCTTCATCATGGCAAGAGGCAGAAATCATCTCCTTTCACGTTGGAAACTTGGGTTAAAAGGAAAACACTCAGAGCTGCAGAAGCTCTGGGGCTCATCTCCTACAGCCCCAAAGGCCTCCTTCTGCCCAACTCAGGGGCTTTTCAGAGAGCCGAAAAGGGGAATTTTAGCGTTATACACGAGCTTTTGGCTTCCTGCAGCTCATGTGGCAGTCATGAAGGTGTCCCTAAACCGTAGGAGTCATCAGTGCATGATTGCTATATTGAGATACCATGAACTACATGAACCCTAAATGTGAACCAAATACATAAAAGCACCCAGGGAGGAGTGGGGGGAACATAAATGCATCTGCATATTTTTTGGCTTATCCGTTTATATTTCTCCCAGCGTAGCAGACAGTGATTTGTTGTGTGTGCTGCTTGTGCACTACGTAACACGAACAAAGAGCATCCATGCAATATTAAAGACCCAAATTAAATTAAAACTGTTGAGATCTTCCCCTCCTCCTGTCTCTTTTCTAGGCCAGTTTTTTTTTTTTTTTTTTTTTCCCCTGTGTGGGCTGTGTTGCTTGTGTGCTTCCAGGGCTCAACGAAACATGCAGCGCTTCTGGATAACAGACAAAACAGAATTAGGTGCTTTGTTGTTATCCATATGCCCAAGACTAGGGATAAGAAAAGCCTTGTTATCTCTTCCCTCCCTCCTCTCCGCAGACCTTCAGCACAAGGAGCCGGTTTGAAGAAGCCGAGGGAAAACCTCAAAGGGAGTCCAGGTTCTTCCTCTGTCTGTAATTCGTGGTGGGAGCGACACGATGTAACGCCGAGCCGAGGCACCGTGCTTGGGTAACTTTGGGCCTGGGCAAGAGGAAGAAAGGCTGTGAGACAGCTTCTTGTCGGCAGCTTTTCCCTGCAGCCCGCCAGGCTGGCTGTGTTCCTGAAAGACAGGTCACATCCTGCCAGGCACGAGGCACCGGGTGAGGTTGTGCAGCCTGTGCTCCGCAGGACCGCAGACCACACAGGCCCTTTTTGAGCCTTTGCCTGTGAATACAGGAAGGACAGGCTGCAAAAGGTCCTTTATACAGGTGTCTTCAGGTAGGTGGAGAAGAGAGAAGCCTGAGTGACCTCCCTATTCTTCCATCTTGCCCTACAAATGCCCCCCACGGTTGTTGGCCCTTTCGAGGGAAGCACAAGGCCCTTCATTTCAAGGAGCTGTGGATCAGAGGTGGGAGTGCTCACGCTAGGGCAGCCCAAAGAGCCAGCTCACCTTTGAGGACATGAGGAGGAGATATGGACAGAGATATGAGCAAGTGTGGACGTCAAACAAGCTGTCCAGCTCTCTGTGCCTCTCCTTACCCCATGAGGTGTCAAAAGCAACGTGCATCTCCACCTTCTGCAGTTGAAAACGTAGCTTCAAACTCTGAGCCGCTGGTTCAGCTGCTGTGCCAGATGCACGGTGTGAGACACAAGCACGTCTTCTGTCGGTGTGGAATGCTCCTGTTGCGAGGTAGAAAGGACACTTGGGGGGAGACATCCAAAAAAGCCTCAGAGCAGAGCTCACCTACCTACCGCACTGCATCGAGGGCAGCAAAGCTCTGCGTGAACCTCAGTCTAGCTGCTGCCGCTCACGCCGACCCTGGATGCACGAGGTTTGCCTCGTAGGAGCCAAAAGGGAATAGCACCATCGGATTTCCTCCGTGCTCCCTCTTGATTTCTGCACCAGCAGCGCTTGGCTGAGGAGCTGAAAGCCTGATCCCAGCTTCTCGAGTGTCAGCCGCCGTGCGCAGCCGCCAGCCGCCGAAGCAGAGCCGCGTCTTTCCCTCACCCGCAGCCTGGCTCCTGGCCCTCGGCAGCCCCAGCAGGGCAGGCTCTGCAGCCAGCTCCTGCTCTCCCTCGGCCCCAGTGCCTCAGGAAAGGGAAAAACGGCGCTGAGGAGACCGATGAGCAGTGCTGGAGATGGCGTGAGGGCAGGTGGGACAGGCTGAACGCCTCCGGTCCCACAAAGATCACCGGTGGCGGCGTGGCCATCGGGCAGCACGCACGGAGCAGCCACCTCGTGCTTCAAAACACGAGGGAGGGATGGGATGGGCGGGAGCAGTCAAGAGCAGAGGTGCATTTGAAGCCTCCCAAGCGTTATGTGCGTTGTTGGGATGTTTGTAGAGTGGTTTGCACTTCCAGACCCCGACCGAACTGCCGCGGTGGGGTCCTGATCATTTATTTTCCTGCATGTGTTGACAGCTGGGCCGAAGGGCCTACCAAGCACGGGGGCTGCATGAGGGCAGCGATCTGAGCAAGTTGTTGGGGCTATCTGATGCTGCACGTCTGTCTGTCTGTCTTGCAGTGCGTGCGTGTGTGCGGAGTATTTAAAACTTCTAGACAATGGTTTGCTGGGCAGGAGGGAACGAAACCCCTACTGAATAGCCCATTGTTCACATCCATGGCGGCCTGTTTCGCTGCTGAATTAGTGCCCTGAAACACAGCTTGCAGCTCGGTTGTTTTTAGCTCCCCTCTCCTTACCCACCCCCTTTGCCGTTCCTTATGGTTGCTAAATCCCGCTGTTACCTGCTCCACGCAAGCTTCCCAACTTCCTTCTCTCCCCTTGATTTCCCTCTGTAGAAGCCTCTTGTCCACACTGGATCACCTCCTGCTTCTGGTTTAGCCAGCGTCACCAGCCTTCACTTACCAGACTCCAACCTTCCTGCAGCGGTGTGCCCTGTGCGTGTACATTTGTATCTCACCCCCTATTTGCCCACTCTCCAGCCCTTCTTTCCCCCTCCATTCTGTCCTGCTTGTCTTGGGCAGTGTCTGCAGGGGGTGGGAGCCTTCTCCCCTCCTTCCCCGTGTAAACACATGAGCGTGGCTGCTTGGCAGAGCTGGAACCTTTCCTCCGGGCTGGGTTTGTAGATGGCCCTTTTGCTTTGTGAATCGGGGCTGTGTGGCTGTTTACCTGCAGGACGTGCTTGAGCAGCTGCTCGGACTGATGCATACCACGCTCCGGGACTGTTTCTTCTCTCTCCAGCCCTGATTTATAGATAGCTGGGGAAGGGAATTCTGGGCTGCCCTGTTTTGAAAACTATTTCGCTGTGCTAAAAGCGGTGAAACAAACACAACGCTTGATACACAACCAGCTCCATTCAGTTTTCCCCATCAAGGGGAGGAAAAAGAAAAGCTCCCTTTAATTATCTATACAATAATTCCCCTCAACTCATACTGCAAGGGATGCAGGTAGAGAGGCTTTTCCAGGAGCTCCTGGAAATTCAGACTGGGATTTCCACGATTAACAGAGGGACTGGGATATTTTGGTTATTTTTTTTTTAATATTTCTCTCTGGATAGGCAGCGTATACATGTCATATAGCACAAACCAGCTGCAGCTCTGCATGGCTTCTGTGTGCAGACCGGAGCACCAGAACAGCGTGTCCTCGGGGATCTGCAGAGATGTCCCTATGGCTGGAGAGATCAGCAGGTGGGGAGCAACAGAAGACCCCAAAGATCTCAAGGAAGCACATGAAATCAGCTGAGAGTTGCCTTTAATGAAAGGGGTGCTACGTCTCGTGCAAATCAACAACTTCTGCTTCCCTGTCCTTTACACCTCTGTGGAATGCCCCCTGGATTTTGACTTGAGGGCAGTGGTGTAAATTTTGAAGTACCGTTTGTATGTGCTAGGACAGCGCTGGCCTCCTTTCGGGATGGAGGAGTTACTCTAAAATATGGCAAAATCATCAAATGACAAGAAACCCAAGGCTGTGTCAGCCCATGCCAAAGAAAATCCTGCAAGAGGGAGAGTCAGCTGGGAAAATTTACCCTGTTGCTACGGAGCTCGTTTTGTTGCGTGTATCATGTGCAGGAGGAATAATTAAAGAAATACTCCACCTGGCAAACGAGCAGCCGATCTGTTTGCCCCACTTACAGGACAGCTACACGTGCGCTAAACCTGAGACACCTGGCAGCAGCGCTCAGCAGGTACAGGCTGCTAAGGGCCAGGTGGGGAAGCAGATTTTTTGTTAGAGGAATGAATGGGTTCTTGGAAGGCAGGGGAGGAGGGGAAATTCCGATTTGTCTTTCAAGTATTTCTCCCGCGCTGTTAAGGAAACCAGATTTGGAGAGCGTTGGCTCTGTAAGCTGCAAAGCTTTCCATTTCCCACTGCGGGGATGCTTTCTCTGTATTTCCACTACAGGTCGGTGGCAAGGGCCCGAGGCTGTGCCAGGAGCTCGCGCCTCCTCCTCCCCGCACCCAGGGGCGATGCATTGTGGCAGGGGAAGGGCTAGCGGGACATCTCCATCCCAAATCGCCTTCAGACTGAGCTGAGGGTGCAGTAGCGAGGTGGCTGTGTACCCCAGTGCGGTGCATTTCGAAGTGGGGAGGTTTCTTCTTTTATTTGGGCTTTGCCGTATTTAATCCCGTGACGAACTTAGGCTATGCATTTTGAATTTGTACTCCTTTCTTTGTGACTTACGCAGCTGATCTTTGGCCCTCTGTTGCATTTGGGTCTCCTTTTCCTTCCTCCAGCTTCACAAATTCCCAATTTACATTCTTCTACCTGCTTGAGGCACCCTCGGACCCCGAAGCAGAGCCACTATGCTGTTGTTTTGGCCTCTTATTTCCCTCTGAAAACACGGAGCCAGTAGCTCAGATTAATTCCTGACTTTCTTATAATGATTCACTCCTCCTCCCTCTATCGCCAGATTGCACGTTCCTCGCAAACCAAACCCGTGCAGGCCAGAAATAGGTCTCACACCACCACATGAACCCACTCCCTGGACAACAGGCATCGCCTGTGCATCATCCCTGC
This sequence comes from Aythya ferina, assembly GCF_964211825.1. Lineage (NCBI taxonomy): Eukaryota > Metazoa > Chordata > Aves > Anseriformes > Anatidae > Aythya > Aythya ferina. The sequence continues at coordinate 11,121,837 of NC_140298.1, forward strand.
CTTGCAGAGGACAGGGAAAACTCCTCATAAAGGGAAAAAAAAAAGGGCGGGGAGGAAAAAAATTAAGTTATAAGCTCTCTCCATCAGCTGCAGGTTTTTCTGCTGGCTGGTTTGGGTGATTTATAGTGGTGTGCAGAGCTTTGTCACCTTTATGCTGACTCGTTCCGATGCCGCCCAGAGGTCGGCCCGCTGGCCTGTGAAAAATGAGTTGTTGATCTAGGTTGCTGCTCCTCGCGGCCACGCCGCCAGGGCTGCCCTCCCTGCTCTCCGTCTCGTTGCAGGGCTCACCCGTGGGCTGAAAGGGCCCACCTGGGACGTTCCCTCAGCCTCTCTGCCCTGCTTATTTCGTTGTGGAGATCCCCATAACGTGGCCATAAACACATCTCTTCCACTTAGCGGGTAGAAGGGCAGCAACACCAGCGGCCAGACCTGTAGCCTTTGTGAGACTGGGATCTCTCACCTACGTGGTTGCTTTGGGAAGCTTGCAGGAGAGCAGCATGCTTCCATTATGATTATTTTTTTTAAATGGGGTTAGCACGGAGCGTGGAAAAACAGGGCTGGCTGCTGAAACGTGCGCTGCAAAGGGGATGGACGCAGCGGGGTTAAGAGCTGAGACAGAGGTGTCTGAGCGTGCGGACTGCAGTAGGACACGCGCGTTGTGCTTTCTCCTTCCCAAGAAGTGCCGAGAACAAATTGTCATGGAAATGTAAAATACATTCAGTCTGTTTTGGGCTGAGGCAAGCAACAAGGGCCCTACAGCCTTGAGAGCCTGCGTGGGGAAAAGGCCCTGTAAGGAGCCGGGGTGCCGCAGCCTGTTTCTCCAGCTCCTGCAGCGCTCGAGGTTCATCTGGGAACCACCTCCCGTTTGCACCCAGCAGTGCCCTCGTGCCATGCCTGGCACCCTCTCCTATCATCCTGCATGCCCTGGGTGAATGGGCAGCGCTGAGCCCACGCTCTGAGCACCCCAGCTTCTTGCAGACATCCTCCAGGAGCGGATCTCCTCTCTCCTGGCCGGGCCCCGTGCGTGCCGGGGCTGTGCCCACGCTGGGGCCGGGTCCCTTCCTCTCGCCTGGCGAAGCTTGCGGTGCCGCTGTGTTGAGCAGCGCTTCTCTGAAAGCTGCTAAACAGCCACGCTCAGCTCTGCCTTGACAGTACACCCTTTTCTTGAGAGAAATGAGAAGTTTCAATTTCAGTCACCAGCCTGTTTTTCATTAACCTGTTTTAGTCAGCAAGTCGTGGCTTTACTGTGCCACTCGCTCCAGCAGCCACTCGTCAGCCTAACGAGATGGTGGAGCAAAACTCCTGCCCTCTGCAGAAAATGCAGAGAAGAGGCAGCTCTGCCCCAAATGTTAGAGGAGACTCGGTCAAATTAACACTCCAGTAAATGTCAAATATTTTAAATTTACAGGGCACTTTAAGCCCCAAGTAGGGAGCGAGGGGGGAAGGGATTGGAGTGGAGTTAATAAAACCTTTTACAACTTTTGACTTAATCTTTTATTCAGTGTTTGTATAACTCAGTTATCTGCTAGTTAATACCAGTATTTTTGATACCTCTCCAGAGCCAATACACTGCAAACCTTCAGCCCTGTTGGGTATTTGTGCTACAGCATATTTAATAGCCATGACAACAATTCAACAATTGTATAGCAGCCTCCCCTCCCTGTCTGAATGTTGCAGGCACCAGAGTGTCTCCATTGGAAAACCCCTAAACATACCGTTTCAGCCAAAACTGGTTTAATGATAGTCTACTGTGAGCTTGACAGGCTTTAAAAAAAAAAAAAAAGGAAAGAAAAGAAAAAAAAAGACACTTTTTTTTTCTCCCCCCCCCCCCCTATTTTTTTCTCAACTTCTTCGCTTCTTTTGAAAAAGCTGCCACTGGAAAACACGAGGCGAATTAAAAAAAATAAATTGCTTTAAATTGCTTAACAGGCTTGATGAGACAAAGACTGGTGTGTCGGAGTGGCTGCAGGGAGCTCTGCGGCTGCTTTTGTATGATTTCAGAGGTGAATTTAGATGGCTGGAAGATAGATGGGTGCCAGATGCAGTTTGACACAGATTCCGGCAGCTGCTCCCGCGCGAGGTTTCATTAGCGGCGAGTTAGCCAGCAGCAGAGCACCGGCGAGGCCCCGCACGCCGAAACGACGGGGAGAACAGGGAAACAATACAATATGCGCTAAGTGATTTTAATCTAGGAGATTAAATGACACCCAGACGGCTTCCCGATTTAAAAAGCCACCGTGGTATAAAGCTGGTAATGGCACTCGCTCTCTCCAGGCCCTCGCCGCGTGTATTTACATTGCGTGTGCTTCCCCGCCCCCCGAAATGGAGAGAGAAGGGTAGATTTGGTGTTGCAGTCCTATTTTTCCATCGGAGCCGTGTAATGTGTTTTTAACTGCAACAGGAAGCATTGGCCTCGCTTCGACGAATGCTTACCTTGGATTGAAGCGCTCGCGTGCTCCCGCTACGCACAGGCGCAGCATTTTGAGGGCTCAGGGCCATGGTCTGTGAAGCAAACGGCTTCCTTTTTCATCGAAGGGCACGTCCCCAAATCAGGAAGTCACTGGTATTTACAGGCCTGGGGAATTTGGCTCGGGTTTAAGTAAACCAGAGTGCTAGGATGGGCAGCTCGATAGAGATAGTGGCGAGCTGCTGTTCCCCAGGCAGCTGGAGGTTTGTTCTGGGGGGGCAGGCTAAAGTTTGGGGTTTTGTGAAGGGAGACAAAATGGGGTCACGCTTAGTTGAAGTGCTGTGCAAGCTGCCTGGGGTAAGAGGTGCTCGGGGGCTGCGTTTGGGGACCCCTGGCATAAAACAGCTTGGTGTGCTCCTGGTGCTGCAACAAGCGTACCCCCGAGGAGAGGAGGAGGTGCTCCTTCTGTTAGGCGGGGGAAAGCACATAAAGCAACAAGGAAACAGAAAACCTCTTCTTCCCTTCCTGCCGTGCCACCTGAATATCGCCGTTATGCGTTCAACTGCTGGTACCGCACTGCTGCAATCACTTGGAGTCCTGTGCTGTCCTCACGGCAAGCAAACAAAACATTTTTTTCCCAGTTAACGTGCCAGTTGGATGCACGCAGGTTTTGCCTTTCGCTCTGCACCGCTGTTTGCTCGCGAGCGTTCCAAGTCTGTGTCTAGATGCCTTCAGTGAGTACCCCATGCATGGCTTCAATTAAGCTTTCTATATTGAGAAAGTATGCCTTAATTTAGCAGGTTAAAGATATCTCTGTTACATCAGTTTGTTCACAGTGTGTTGTGACCTAATCAACCAGGGATGTGAGCCATTTCGTGAGGCGTAATTACTCAACAACAAAAAATGCCTCTCTTTCCTAAGAGCTGGGAGGGAGTCGGCTAATTGGGATCCATTTTGGTAGCGGCAGGTCGGCAAGCAGGAGGTGACTTCCCTGGCTGGCTCCTGGCTGGGAGGGAGAGGCCGTCAGGAGCTGGGGGGCAGAGCCACAGCTCCCCGAGCCCGCCACGAGGGCACCGCAGCCCTGCGGGAGCGCCCCCGCGGCGCCCCGGCGCTCTCCTTCGCCAGCGATGCCGTCGACAGAGTTTGGCCAAAACCCATTCCTGGATGTTTTTGAGGGGAGGAATTTGAGTGGGTTGGAAATGCCAGACCTGCTCTGGAGCATTGCGAAAGAGCTCTGATTTTTTTTTTTTTTTAATTGTTACTGGAGGCGGGGGCACGCGCCGAGGGCTTCGTCATGTGCCGAGTCTGCTGCGTTGCCTGGTTAGGCCACGGCCAGGAGACGGTGCGAAGTTGAGAGCTGCTGCTTATTGCGTCTCTACGAGGAACAGCTTCTGACAGTGACGGAACGATTTCTGCTTTCAGGGCTTCCTCGCTTAGGAGTGTGGACTGCTAATCCTGCCGCGGAGGTGCCCCGGTGAGGCAGCTTTTAGGTGACCCCCTCTCTCGCCGTCCTGCTTTTCCGCTTTGCCACCAGATGCGTCGGTGAGGTGCATCCCCATCTGATCCCCCCCACCCACCCCGGCTTCGAATTTTGCTGAGAGGGAGGTGGAGAGGAAAATCCTCATGAATTAACATTATTTCCCTGGTGGGCTTTGCTGCCATTTTATCTAATTACGCCTGCTGTTTTCCAGATCACATTGTAAGCATTTGCATGAAGGGGCTTTCACTTACCTCCTCAAGTAAATTAAATAACAGCCCTTAGGCTGGGCTGACAGCATCATGCATTTTCATGTGGGAGATCAACAGCTCCCATACCTTGAGACGGGAAACACTGAAATGACAGGGAAGCTCTGTGCTTTCGTCTCGAATTAGGGCACCTAGACCGAGTTGGGGCTACTTTGCAAGTGCCTGATCCGACTCTTGCAGTGTGCAGGCTCGGTTGGGAAGAGGGGGACCCGCGGGGACCCACAGCAAGGCCCACGAGGAGCAGACCGTGCTTGTCGGCTCGCTCGGATCCACGGGCTACGTGTAAGATGTGCCGGAAAGCCGGGGAAAGCAAGCCTGTTGTCAGCAGATTGAAATGCACGGCCCTGTTAGAGAGCACGAAGGGATCTGCAAACCAGGAAAGATTGAAAGCCACAGACGTAAAGCAAATGAGAGGTGCAGGCCCTGCCCTGAGGACGTTTACAGTGTGACTCGTGGATGGAGGAGGCCGGACTTGTCTTGAGCGCTCGGGAAATCAAAACACATGGGTTTGACTTTCATTTCCACAATAAGCTTCTCCTAGCCGTCCAGTAGTTGCCCCGTGCTTCATTTCTTCAATTTGCCAAATGAGGCAGTGGCCTGCCTGCCGAAATGACAGCCCGCTGCTCGCTTTGCCCGGCCGTTACTCGCAGCGAGTGGCCACCCCCAGGGCTGCCCTGCCCTCCTCCTCCTGTCTCGGGGCTCCCGGAGCCCCCTGAGCTGATCCCCTTCCTCTCCCATCCTATACAGGACCAACCCAGCGAGCATTTGGTGAACGAGGGGGCGATGGGCCCCTACAGCAGGCAGGGAACTGAATCCCTGCTCCCGCTTGCTCTTGTGGGTCATGAGAGGGGGGCAGCAAGGTGAGTCTGCCTAGCGGGTGGTCCCCGCGTGCTGGGGAGCCTCACACACATCTTTCACCTAAATGGAGAAGGGCTGAACGTGTCCCCTCAGCTCGCTGCGCCTCTGCGGTGACAGCGACCCTCTCGGTAATCGTGTCTCTGATGCTGAAGTGCCTTCTAGCTTCTGCTGCTAATTCTTCTTTCCTGGTGCCATTGGTGAGGGATTAGGGAAGTCATGCAGATCACCAAGATCTGCTTGAAGGAGTCTGCAGTGACTCACTTCTGTCTGGGGACTTCTGCTGAAGAAACTCAGTTGACTTGTTTTTCGCTCGAAAATCAAGATTTCTGTTCCATCAAAACAGACTTCCAGGTTGAAGGTGGGGGAGAGCTAGAAAAGTCAGCGTGATGGGGGTGTGAGCGCTTTCTAACTCGCACGTTAAAGCATCTTGGCTCTTGGAAGTAACCAGAGAACTGCTCGTGTAATGCACTGCGGCGTCTGAGATGAATTTGGAACGCCAGTGAGATACTGAGATCTATCAAACAACAAGCCCGTCTTTCACTTTGTTCACGTTTGGCCTCGTGCCTCACATACGTGGAGTTTAGCTGGGAAGCAGCTTGTTGGTCGTAGCCCCAACCCACCGCGTGCAGCTCTGAGGGACGGCGGCCGCTGGACGCGAGAGCTTCGGAGTTGGGACGTGGCAGGGACGCCCCCAACGCTTCTGCTGCAGGACACGGGGTGAGCAAGTGGTCACCACCAGGCTGCTGTGGTGGCGTTGGCCTTTACGAATCGCCAGCTGCAATTTAGCACGGCAATCATTCCTGCAGCATGAGCGTGTGTGATGCTCACGATGCAAGACGCACGGCTGCTTTCAACAGGTTGGGTGAGATGATTCAGGACTGATCCAGCTCCTTGGGTGGTCAGGTAGTATGCAGCCCGTGGTGGCTGTTATTCACTCCTTGCTGGTGTTAGAAAGCTTTCTAACAATTCATGGTATCTCTCCAGCTCTCATCCCCTTCTCTCTTTTTGTTTTATTTTAATTATTATTATTATTATTATTATTGTTCAGGCTCCTGCTGCATGCATCCCCCAAGCAGGTGGGAGGGCGAGTTGGTGGGAGATGACTTGGCTTTGTTGGAACTTCACTTAATGCAGGGTGGGGGCAGAGAAAATGAAGCTAAATTACGCAGATCCCGAAGGCACAGCGAGTGTGCTACATCACTTGTGAGCATGACTAGAACTGAAAATGAATCACAGCCTTGTTAGACACTGTATGTGTCAGTGCATGTGGGCAGAAATATCATTCAGTGAGAGAGGGAAAAAGACAGAGAGAAAGAGACTGCATCTTTTAAAGCGTGCTGGTCCCACTGAAGCAGTTGTAGTATTTAATCTAATGGGTGAGAGCGGGGAAAGAAGGGGGCAGCTTCTGTAGGATACTTTGCCACGTCGGTTTTTCTTCCTTTCTGAAGGTTCAAGAGGAGGCTGGCCCTCTCAGCAGTGACATCTGAAGTCTTTTCTAAACCAGACAAGGCTGTAATTGCAAGTTCAGGTTTGAACCCACTTTCGAGGAGTTTATAATGCAACCACCAAGACTTATTTTGGGTGAGATTTGAATGTGGAGTTGCTTCAGCCTGTGTGTTCATTTTGCATTAGGAAGCAAATTTGATTTGCTCTTCCTGTAGCCTTTTGGTGCACACTCACACGAACGCAGTGGCACACCCATGTGCACACCAAGCTCGTTTCTTACATTCCAGCTACAAAAAGCCAGCCTGGAGCTGTAACCTCGGTGCTTGCAGCTGTGCAATGTGAACAGGGCCCGTCTCTAACCTGGGAATTGGTTTTGCAGTCAGGTTCTGACAGGACACAGCCATGGCAGGTGGTTTGATGGAGAGTTGCTGGAATAAACTGGCCTCCAAAATCCGGTATGTATGTGTTCGTACTCCAGAAGACACCACGAATGATAGCAATGTTCCTCAAGAAGCTCTTCCACCTTCGGCAGGAGCCTGTCCATGCCAGCTAGTGAACAGCAACCATCTTAAAATCCTCCAGCCCAAATACCACAATTTTTTTAAAGCCAGATGGAGTAAAGCGGTGTATTCTTTCCCACATTTCATGTGTGCGTTTCTGTACGTTGTGCTTAGCCCTGCGGTGTGCTTCCACTAGCCCTCTTAATTCTCCAGGAAGCAAAAGGGCTACAGATCAGGTTGCCAGGTGCTTCTGTCTTGGGTCTGATATTACCAGTTCTCTGTGGACAGCCTCCTCCCGTTTCTTCTGGTTTTGAAGTGTGTCTGCTGAGCACTCACACAGGTGGCAGGATCCGGCCCCGGCCTGCAGTCAGCACTATGCATGACGTGGAGCTGTGCTCCTCTGCCAGGGGGACAGTCTCACCTCTCCAAGAAGCGTTTGGAGGATGGAGAGGGGAATGTGGGAATGTATCCCCCTTCGTGAAGCCTGAGATCGTCTTTGCTCAGCGTACCCTGGAAGCCATGGGAGGAGCACGATGTGTTCCCGAATGACACCTGATGGAAGAGCTTGGCTGTTGACAGCACCAGACCACAAATGAAAACTTTTAAGGAATTATAAAAACAAACCATCAAGCAACAGATTGTTAAAGCTGGTTTCCCTGCGTACTCCGTCACAAGAAAACAGAGCTGCGTGTGTAGGCATCGTGGGCACTGCAAGCTGGGCGGGCTCCTCTGAGAGCAGCTGGAGATCCTACTCCAGAGCCTGAAGTTGAACCAGAACAAACTTGTGTTGTGTTGTTTTACTTCTTTTTCCCTTCCTGTGTATGTTCCCTTAGTTTCTCATCCATCCAGTGCTGGCATGGCTCAGTCACTTGGTGACTGGAGGTTTATGCTCTCTTCCAGGCTTTTGTCCCCAGCCTGCTTCCAATATCTCCTAAAAGCTTTTCGTCCTAGTCACCCTTCTGCCTGAACCCATCCTGGATAGGGTTTCAGAGGGAAAGCTGTTGTCCTAACACACAGTGAAGGCAGCTGTAAGCCCAGGTGGGTTAATCCGAAGCGTAGAAACTCCAGAAATCCTGGGGTCGTGCTTGAAAATGCTTCCTCCACAAAGCTCAGCCTGTGCTTCCTGCGTGCTGCCACCTGTGGCTCTGGTTTTACAGCAGGCTCAGCCCCTGGTGCCAGGCTCTTCTGCTGAATTTGGGAAGGCTGCGTGCAGGAGGAGGCAGGTGGTCGCTGCCGGTAGTGTCTGCAGGCACTGGCCCATGACATCTTGTGTAATTTAAAAGCTGATGGTTCTAGACGCTGGCTTGAGTTTTAAAAGAGCGGCTAGAGCTGCGTGGCTTCTTCTTTATCCCCCTCCCCACAGACCAGGTGCTCTGCAGTTTCTGAACACAAAGTGGTTTCTGAACGTTAAGAGGCATGTGAACTGTCTCCAGCTGAGGACACAGCACTGCACCTCCCCCTGCACCAAAAAAATAAAAAGAAAATTAGAAGAAAAAAAGAAAAATACTACCACCAGTGACTTTTGAAAATTATGGTCATCGCGTGGCTTTCCTAGAACATCCTTCCTAAATGAAATGGGAATAACTTGTGATTTTCTGACTCTTAGACGTGACCCTTCTGGGAGAAAGGCAAGGAAGGGATCCATACTTGCAACAAGAGCAAGCTTTTAATTACTTAGAGCAAGAACATGTTCTGAAAAGTAAAGATTTTAGACTTAATGTGCGAGGAACAAAAGGCCGTTGTGAGCTATGTACAAGAGTTGCTGAGAGTTTGTATTCTGCCCTTTTTTTTTTTTTTTTTCTGTGGGAGTTATTTCCTGTTGTTGACTAGAGTTCTTTATTTAGAACCACCTAGCTACTGAATGACGGCTAGCTCGCGAAAAGAAAAAGTGTGATTAAAACTTGCTAAGGCTTATTTCAAGATCTCCCCGCTTCCATTAATTTAAGGTGAATCTTTGCTAAATAAAAGAGGAGGTTCAAAGCCACCGATGCATTTTCTCCTCCTTATTTCGCCCACATCAGCCGTGACAGCGAGCAAAAATATGCTGGGAGTCTGAGGTCTTTCACCTGAACATCTCATGGAAGACGATGTTTTGTTAACAAACCTGCCTTGTTTTAGGTTCTCCTGGTTTTAAAACCCAAACAAACCCAGCAAATGCCCGGTCTCCTTTCTCCCAGGTAAGAGTAATGCATTTTTGGGGGGGCCACTCTTTTTGTTGGACCCCACAACTGAGGTAGGAGTGCAGCACTTGCACTTTCCCAGCTGCTCAGCTGAGGAAGGGTTTCCTTTGAAGAGTGCTGCCATAAAAAGAGGTTTCTGGCTGCTGACCTGCATGGGAACAGTATTTGTGGACGTGTGTTGAGTCAAATTATCAGCGCTTCGACATGTGCTTAACTTCTCTTGCTCTTGTGGCATGGGCCGAACAGCCAGCTGAGGAAAGTTAGCAGAAGAGGCTGAAAAAAACAAAGAGAAGACTTAACCTGAAGGTTACCAACACTGGATTATAAGTGTAGGTAGGCAAGAAAGGAGCTGAGGTTACTGACTTTGTCTTAGCAGGAATCGGGCTAGGAATGTCCCCTGGGTGTGGGTGATTAGCAAACGCCCTGGGGCATGAGAGCAGATGGACATCCATCCCTCCTGGAGCTGGCTGCTCACAAAGTCTCTCACCCAGGGTGGCGATTTCTGCTCAGCTCTCACGAGGAGGCTGGCCCCTTTCCGCGAAGTGCCTGCCCGCCGCCCGCTCTTGTGGGCAGGCTGTGGGACAGGAGCGATGGCTGGCCTGCGCCCTGACGGCACTGCACAGCTTTCCTCCTGCACACAAAACTGCTAGAGCCTGGGGGGTAAAGCTGGGGGCCTGCAGGGAATCGCTCTGTAAAGGAGAGAGGTTCGGGAGCCTGCTGCCCATCCCTGTGTGCTGGGAAAGGCCCTGCTTGGGAGAAGAAGCAGGGAGAGCCTCGGCGATATTCCTCGCCCCCAGATGGGGGTGACCAGGCGGGAGAGCTGCCTCATCCCCCAAAAACCAGAGGCAGATTGTAGGGACGTTGCCTCCCCAAAGTAACCGTGGGAGGGAGAGAGAGGTGTGAAAGGGTGGGCAAGGTGGCCCGTGGTGATAAACTGTGGCTCCTCAGCTTCTTGCTTTGTCCTGGTGGTAGATCCTAAATGCTGGGTGGGTTTGCAAGGCTTTAATGTAGCTTTGTTTGGGAATACTAATTAGGTGTAAGCCCCTCTTAGCCTTTGTCTAATGGCCGCTGTAAACGACCAGCTTCCTTCAAAGCGAGAGCATAAAAAAGCTTAGGGGAGAATGTAAATGAACGTGTACAGTTCCCTTTTTCTTCGGTAAGCCGAAATACAGCTCTCACCGTTATAGGGGTGGTTTTAGGGTAAGGCTGAGCAATGAGTGCTTCACCCACGGTCTGTTTACCTGCACATACAGTACGGGCTTCTGCTGACTCTTAGCACGAGGGAATGTAGAGAGGGAAAATGAATCATTACCGCAGTCGTCAGCAGTAAAAGCATCCGATATGCTCATTCACTCTTTTTTTAAAATCCTTCCTTTGCACATAATTAACGAATTCACACATTTTGTGAAGGGTTAAAACGGAAAGACTTGTACGTTCAGTGCACAGCCTCAATGAGTTCAGTTCTATATGATCTTCGTTTATTTGTAGTGGAACAGAACGGCAGTGGGAGTTTATGCTACATTTGATGTTCTTGTGCTAGGTTTTTTTGTCAGCTCCTCTCTTTCTCTTCTAAATTTGGCCCTGCAGATTCAACTTCTGTTTTATTGGGGCTTGGGGTTTTTTTCTTAAAGAAGTTGTGCAGGTCACTCGCTGCTTGCCTAAAATTAGCCCCCCAGCAAACAGTCTGCCTGAAAGGACTTCAGATTGACATCGTCTGTAAAGAGTTTTGCACCTGGGATAGCTGGAGGAAGGATTTACTGTTGCAAGTTTGGATTACCTCAAGAATCCCTTCGTCTCACTTGGTAGGTACTGCCTGAATCTAGTGGCTGTAGGGAGCTGCGGAAACGAGTCTGAAACGAACCGCCCAAGCCCCCTGAATGGTGTAGGAGCTTCATATGCTGCACAGGTTGTACTTGTGCCAGCAGAAGCAGCTAGAGGTGGGCGCGTTCATTTGGATGTCAGCGTACTAACTCATGTTTTCATGTAAATAAGGGCTGAAATAGTTTTATTTCCCCCCGGTAATGCATCTGAGCATGAACACATCATATTACGGTGACATAGTTTTAAATACTACATAACATTGCAATCCTACACCAACACCGTAGCCACGACACCATTTTGTGTGTGCCACCCCAGCCTCAAACACCCCGATAGTGCCGTACGATTCCTTCACGCCACGCATCTGAGCAGGAACCTCCAACGTCTCCGAGCCGCTCATCGCCCTGCTGGTGGCCCCGTGTGGTCTACCAAGCCTTCGGCATTTCAGCAGGCTCGAGCAGTGCTAAACATATTCCAACGCGCCTATGCAGGAGCTGCCGACGGAGCAGGTTGTCCGTCAGCAGAAGCGAGACGGTGGCAACCTTTGTTCTGAAGCGCCCGTGTGGCTCCCGTGTTCGACAGCCGCAGCTCGTTAAGGTTTTCAGGATCAGGTCGGGATTGTGCTCGGGACTAGTGGGTGGCCTGAGACTTCTGGCTTGATTGCAGTGACATCTGTTTACACCAGTGGTTAATTAGGCCTGAGGACTGGCCATCTCTCTGTATTCTTCCCCACTGTTTCTGCTTTTCTTTTTTTCCTTTATTTAAAGTATTCCCTCCTCGGTTGTAAAACACAGCCTTCAGTTCTCTCGGCAGATTTTTTTCTCTTACCACACTGGCCCCGGTACTAGAGGAGCATCAGAATATCAGCGTAGCCTCTCTTCAAAAAAAAAAAAATAACCAAGTGTTCCAGAAAAGAATGGCTTGTGCTTTTGATAGAGGCTGCGGAGCGAGCACTAAAAGGGAAAGAAAAGTAAATGCAGCATTTCACAGCCCCGGATTGTTTAAAACTTAACTCGATGTGAAGCACAGACCACTGTGTCTTGAGAAGAATGAGTGAAAAGCCGAGCCCCCGTTAGGAGCCTTTGTGCAGCACAGCCAGCTTTGGTGCGAACAGTCTGGCCTGGGTCGAAAACGAAGCACATCTCGCAGGTGATGCAGCCTGAATGGGATTTGGGAAGGAACGAGGATGTTTATGAAAAGCAGAAAGCTGTGCGTGGACCCAGCAGCGGTAGGCAGCGCGAACTTCCGTCAGAGGACAGCGTGTTTCAGCCGGAGCGAGGATGATGCACACCAGCAGTCTCCAGAGCACTGGGAGTGCACAGGGAATTACAGAGGGAGGGAGTCATCTCAGTGCATGAGGAATGCAGCAAAACCTCCTCTGACTAAGCCAGCTAATGCACGCTGCGTTTTTTTTTTTTTTTTTCTTTCCTGATAATCCTGTTCCGTAATATTTCCTTAATAATTTCATATGTGAAGAGTAGCCCTTCTGAAAAGCATCTCGGTCACCAAGTCTCACTTTCAGACGAAACCTTGCCACCTTTGTCCTTGACACACACGGGGGATTTCTACCAGGTATGACTACCTCAGTTAAGTTTTTTTTTTTAATTATTGCTTAACAAATTTACCGTGTGGCACAACCCTTGGCACTGCCAAGCAACAGCTGTACGTTACTGGATTCCGTGGGCCCGATCCTGCAGCACTCGAAGCCAAAAGGCGTGTTTGGGAACAGACGTTGGCATCGAAGTCTGCAGAAAGGCTCAGAATAAGTAGACGAAGGAGGTTAGCTGCGCTCAGAATATTGATTCACGAGCTCCGTGGTTTTTGCATCTCTGCTCATTTTACCTAAGTAAGACCAACTGCCCAATTGGACATATAATATATGATACTGCATTAGAACTGAGGCTGCGTTTGGTCATACTCATTAATTAAACTGATTTCCCCGGTAGTTTTTTTTTTTCCTAGAGAACTAACGGAGAATGATAATTAAGCATATTATGCATTCTAGGGAACGACGTTTCTCCTACTGCCACAGAAACATTAGAGATGAAAAACATGAACTAAAGCAGAAAAATAAAAAAAAAAGAAAAGAAAAGAAAAGCTAAAATGGGAGTGAGAAGGGGGAGCGTTCCTTCCTTCTGTTTCAGCTGATTCCTCTGTGCCTTGGGACGTGCACGGCAGCCTCGTCACAGCGGATGAGTTGCACCAGCAGGAAAAAATAAAAGCCAAATGAAATCTAAAGCAGGGCAGCCCTGGTTTTCACAGGTGCGGCTCCCTGCTAATGCACAGATGCAGGCTGCAGTAATGCAGCACCCCAAATTTTGTGGGTTTGTTGTGTTTTTTTTTTTTTTTATTATTATTTTGAGGTGCTTGCTTTTATTTGTATCTGAACCTTGCCTGAGGAAACCGGCGGTGCTTCGGTCGAGGGGCTGCTGCTGAGCGTCGCTCCCTGCTGCTCCGAGGCTGCTGCTGTTGTCGTCACCTGCCCACAGCCCCCTCCAGAAGGCCAGTATTGACCCCTGAGCTGCCTGAAGGGAGATGTCTCGAGGCTTAGTGGCATTTAATCACATTTAATTCATGCCTTTGCTTGTGGCATGCTTGCTTCTTACCCGTGAGACCTGCGTCGCTTGGTGGGGAGCGCTGCTCTGGTAGGATGAGCATCCTTGGCTACAGGCAGGCCCTTGGGTTAGCTTTTCCCAGGTTATTGGTGCTGGCAGGGTCTGACATTGCAAAAAGTTGTCTGCTCTCAGGGCAACATTATGTGTTTGTCAGCTCCAGTGTGCGCTAATGCAAAGACATCCAGGGAGAGAATGAAGAAGGTGTTTTGTTCTTACACTTACCTGGTGAAGTCTCAGCATTAACACGTATAGCAACTAAAAGGGCCAAGGATGTGCTTAGGAACAGAGGAAACAATTCACTGTGTGTTTTTTTGGCAAAATTTGAGGGGTGCTGATGTTCCAGCACACCAAAGGTTGCCATTGTTTCCCAGCTGGCACAGATGTCGATAGCCAGAGCTTACCTGGCAGTCTGCAATATTTCTAATGAATCGCCCTGAGAAGCCTGGTGTCTGTTCCCCCCTCCCAGTCTTTGATTTCTGTTTGTTAATGGATTTCTTTTTGATACAGGAGGGTTTTTGAATGATCTAAGGAAGACCTGGCCTCACTCAGGCAAACTTTGCCCATCCCTGCACAAAGACAGGGCTGCATTTAGGCTGTGCCTGTGGCCCGCTTCAGGTCAGTAACTATCGAAAAACACAATTCCTTCTCTTTTAGCGTGTCATCCTCTTGTGCGAGCAGCTCAATGGCCTGCTCCTCACGAGCACTGGGACTTTTCCCCCTGCTCCTGTGGATTCTGGAAGCCTCTGCCAACTCCCTTCCCTGCCCAGCATTCGTGGCTCGGTCGCAGGCTGTTCCTGCACTCACCAACACGTTTGGGCAAACTGCGCTGGGGCCTCGCAGACACCTCCTGGTCAGATCGCTCCGGGGCTGTGGGGCCAAGCTGCCTGGCCTGCAGGGCCTCATTAAATCACACTCCAGGCAACGTGAGATGCGATCGGCAGCGGGATCGTTCGCTCTGTGTCGCCTAACCTCGTCCTGGCACGGCGGGGCCTGAGCACTGCAAAGTGTGGGCAGGAACTCCGCTCGTATCGATTCGTGTCATGACCTATGCTCATCTGAGAGTGTTTCTGAGCGTGGATGCAGGCTGTGCTCGTTGTGTTCAGAGGAACAATCTGAGTTACAGCGTGACTATAAACTCCTGCCAAGAAAGGCCCAGGGGAGTTACAGTAGGAAACAGGAGGGGCAGTGAGTTTTCTCTTATGCTAGTGTAAAATTGGAGCAACCTAACAAAGTCAGGAGCGGTCAAAACTCATACACTAGAGGCTCAGGCCTTTTGCTGCCGAGTATAAAAAGGCAAGACTGGGGCCTTTGATAACAGAGTGGAGCCCAGATCTTATTTAGTGAATGTTTGTGGTTATGCCCATACTCCTGGCGATAGCGTGCACACACCCAGGAGCAGGGACTGTAAGCCTGCCGTGGACTTTGAGCTCCAGAAGCCAGGCACTGCTTGGCTGGATGCATCCCCGGCACGATTACACGGGGCCAGATCCTGCCGTGCTGCGAGTCCGGACCAACCCCCCTGATGCAAAGGTTTTCACTGGTGGAGCTAGGAAATTGGGCTGCCAGAACCGCTCTAAAATAATATAAATAGATAAAAATATGCAGCCTGTTTCTGAACTTGCTGCGCCTGCATGGAAGGAGTTGCCCACTGGGTGCTGGAGGGGTGACAGCAGCTGTTGTGTGACCTGCTGGCGACACGCGTCGTGGCCTTCTTGAATGTGAGGGTGGAGAAGAAAAAATCTGTGCTTCAATTAGGAAGCAAAGGGGTTGGGATTCGCGGTGCTGTGGCTACAGAAGGCTTTATTCTGCTCTTGAATATGCTGGGGGAGACTCAGAGACATCACTGGGGTTGTCCCCCTTCTGCACCAGTGTAAAGGAGGGCTCTGAAATTTGGTGGATTTGGCTTTTAAAAGCCAACAAAGTCGAAAATGTCCAAATATTCTGGCTGGCTTTTGAGAGGACTGAAGCTCACCAGACAGGTACCAGTCAGGCCCTAAAGCAAATGAAGCTTTTCCTTTCATTGAGTGATTTTTATTATGACGGCTGTTAAACCAAGAAGAGCCTTGTTTTCCTGAGCCCGAGCACCAAATTTTCTGTCTGCAAGGAAGCATCCAGCCAGGGGAGATTCAGGTTTTAATTTCTGCCACCTCGCAATCCATTGAAAAGTCACTTATCAGGGACAAAATTCAGTAAAGGGCTCGGGATGGCTTCACGAACCTGCCTCAGGGCCACCTCTGCCCGGCAGTCAGAGGATTTCCTCAGACGGAGGAGGAAAGGTGTCTCCAGTCTTTTTGTTTGAAGCCCCAATTAGATGGGTGGCTTTTCAGTTCTAATTTCAAGAATCCGTAAAATCGCCCTTCTCTTTTGGCGGGTTCACTCCATTTTTATTTTTTTTTCCCTGTCCTCTGTGGGTTTTCGACGTAGGGTTTCCAGGTACCATTCTTCTTTTCGGTTTTCAGGTTGGAAAGGGAACTTGGATTTCCAAGCAGCCCGTCAGCGTGATGGATCACAAATCATTACAGGCCGTTCGGAGCGTAATACCTACACACGTCGTGCTCTTAATGACTAATAATCACCTTTATGGCTGCTCTTAAAGCTTTATTGGCCCCGAGTACAGGCGCCGCACCGGGACGCGACCACCCCGGATGGCGCCAGGACCCTGAGGCGCTGCAGCCCACATGGGTGTGGGGATCCCACCTAAATCTGAGGGAACCCACCCAAATTTGAGGGAACCCACTTAAATTTGAGGGAATCCACACACATTTGGGGGAAACCCACTCAAATTTGGGGAAACTCACCCAAATTTGAGGGAACCCACCCACATTTGAGGGAAGCAACCCCTCTGAGGGCTCAGCTTTCCCTCAGGGGACAGGGGGGACACCGGGGAGGGGGGGGACACCGCCGTCCCCTCAGGTAAAGCCCCCGGCTGAGGCAAAGGGGGGACGGGGAGTGGGGGACACAGGCAGCAGCCCCCCCCCGGGGCTGCCCGGGATATTTGGGATTTTTGCGGTCGGCGCTTGGCGACCGCCTTTGTCCCGGAGCGGGGCCCGCTGCCGCCCGGGGCCGCCGAGCCGGGAGAGGAGGAGGAGGAGGAGGAGGAGGAGGAGGCAAGGGGAGGAAGGCCGGGCCGAGGCGGGGCTTTGCCGGAGGGCGAGGAGCTCGCCAGAGCCGCCCCTGGCGTCAGTGCTGGCGGCGGGTGCTGGAGCCGGGGCTGCTCCCGCCTCCTCCTCCTCCTCCTCCATTGTATAATGCTGCGTGAGCGCAGCCGCCGGGCCGGAGCGGAGGCTTAAATCCTCACACTGCCTCCTCCTCCTCCTCCTCCTCCTCCTCCTCCTCCTCCTCCCAGCCGGCGCGGGAGCGACAGATGGAGCTGCTCTGAGGGCGAGAGGTGCCGACCCCCCCAGGCTTGAGTTCCCAGGGGGAGCTGCATGTGGTGAGTGGGGCCGGGGGGGGTGGGGGGGCTGCTCAAATCGCCCTATTCCCCCTGCTGGGGGGCCCCACGGCCTGAAAGAGGGGGGGCAGGTGAGCCCCAAAGGGCTGGAGTTGTCCTTAAAAGCTGCCTCCCCCCTTCCTCTTTCCCCTGGGCGATGCGCGGCACCCCCAGCACGAGCAGGTGCTGGTGGTGGGCTTGCTTTGGGTCGGGGCTGGCCCCCCAAAAGTCCCCCCAGTGGAGGAAACCCCACTGCGAGCACTGGGGGAGCCGTTCGAGCCCTCAGGACCCAGCCGCCCTCCGGTTTCCTGAGAAGAGAGAAGGGTTTTGGGGTTCCCCTGAAGTTGCTTCTGTGGTGGCAAGGCGAGCCCGAGGGCCTGGGGGGGATTTGGGGTGCCCAGGAGCAGGGCTGACATATGGCTGGGCACAGCCAGCCCGCTGCCTGGACCCCTCCCGGGGCTGGCTGGGGATTAGCGGGGCTTCTCCTTGAGCCAGGGAGGAGAAACGGGGGCTGTGGGGGGGGGAACTTCAGCGGGCAGGGGTTGTTCGTCTTCGGGAAGCGGTGGTGGAGACGCTGCGCCTCGAGCGGGACTCCAGCCCCGGGAAGCAAATCTTCTTTCGCAGTGCCCCCCTCTCCCCGTGCAGGGTGTGCGCTGCCTCGCTCGCCTCGGTGCGTGGGGAGCCGGCAGGATGTGTCAGGATCTGGGGAGAGGAGCTTGCTTTGAGCACGAAAATCGGCGTGCGGTTACCCGCTGTCATGGCTTGCACTAAGTCAAGCACAGCTGGAAAACGCTGGGACGCTTTAGCTGGAAATCAGCAGAGAGGTTCGTGTGCCGTCCCTCGGGGACCGTCGGTGGCGAACTCACAGTTGCCGGTCAGCCGCGTGCGTAAAATTAACCAAATCTGCCCATTTTGCCCCCTCTCAGGGGGCCGCTCGCCCCTTCGCCAGCCGGCAGCGCGGCACATCAGAGCTGTCGCCTGCGTTCAGGCCAGCCCAGAGCTCTGGGGCTCAGGGAAGTGCAGGCTTTTTCAGCCGGTGCCCGGTGAAGTCAGCAGGGTGGCTCTCGCTGCCGTCAGTGGGTGCTGGATTTGGCCGCCGTGGAGCGTGTTATTGCTCAAACAATGGTGGGAGAGGGCTTGGCTGCCCCCTAACATCGCTTGTATGCCTGTGTGTCTGAAGCGCGGCTCACGGTTTGAGTCGAAGAGGCAGCTCCTGCCTTTTTAGGCAGGTTTGTAGGGATTCACCTGCGCAAAATGCTCCATCCAGATGTGTCGGTGCTAAGTCTGGCGGGCTTCTCACGGGGTACTGAATTTTTTTGAAGGCTCCTCGGTTCCTGCTGAAGCGCACGGGAAGCTGTCACTTGGTAAAGCAAACTGTGGAGACGAGCTGTGAAGTTGCTGTAGCTTTATACACTTAGAAATGCCTTAGAAATGGAGCAGTGGATTAGGCAGGGTGAGCCTGAAGTAGCCTTTCCTGCCTGAAGTTAAAACGCACACTTTTTTTTTTTTTTTTTTTTTAAGGTGGTATCTTTGGGGTGTGATTTAACAGCAGGCCAGCGGTGGTGGTGGAGATAGCAGGAGGCTGTCACTTCGTGCTGCCAGGCAGGTATACGAGAGCCGGTCCTAGGGGACACTTCATTGTCCAGGCACACACTGCAGCACCTAACAGCACAGCTGTAGGCTTTCCTCCTTCCGTGACTGATCCTACTTCCATTTAAGTTGGTGGCAAAAACCGCCCACTCCTTTTGGGCAGGAACTGGATTGGACTGCTAACGAACGAAGCTAGACTTTGTGCATGTTAAAGCAGCGCTTTGATTTTTTGTGCCGAGCTGATTTCTTTCTCTCTGAAGCTGATTAAAAACAAACAAAAAGAAACTTGCTAGCCGTAGGTACTTCAGGTTTTGTCTGTAGATGAAGCAGTCTTTAAGAACATTAAATACGTCTGTAGGTGCTGATTTATTAAGAAATGTAATTGTATTCCTTTGTACACCTGCTATTTTTTTTTTTAATGGGAAAGATGAAGTAATGCCACTGTTTCTCTCAGTGTTTTGGTAGAAATGATGATATAAATAACCCAGGCACTTGAACTGTCTGCCTGAGAGGCACCGAGGAGTTTGAGATAATGTTCTACTATCAAGGAAACCCTCAAATTTCATATTCCAAATTTTTTTTTTTTTTTTAGCTTCCGTGAAGTACAGCAGATCTTATGCGGTATCTAGTTTGAAGGATTTTGCCATCATTTACACAAGCTGCTTTTATTTTTCCAATAAATAATTCATAGGGGAAAAAAAAAAAAAATACTTTCAGGAACTCTGACTTTTTTCACGCTGATGTAAAACACTCCTGGCACAGTTCATCTCCGAGAGCGCTAACGCCAGACAGGTGATCCAAAATACTTGTGACTATTTTTGCTTTTATGTAACATCTTAAAGTGTAATCTGTCAGGCGGGGAGAAGGCAGCGCTCTGAAAGTGTAAGTAGTTTTCTGGTAATCTACTTTTTATAAGGTCTGGATTGCAGGGATACACCTTCTTCCGAGCCAGCTCCCTACGTGCGAGCGGCGCAGGAGGAGGTAGCTCCAGTTGCAGCAGCGCCGGAGCAGGCGCACACGCACAAATCAGTGCCAGAAACGGCAGCGCTCAGCTACCGAGTCCAAAGATCACGAGTGTGCCCAAGGAGGGAGCAAGGTCCAGTTTAAATGGAAGCAGGTTGGCAGTGCGCACGGGCCTGGAGTGTGGATGAGGCTCTTGCTAATTAATGGTTTGAAGGAAGTCGAATTTGCCAATCCCAGAGCAGCGCCGACTTTCTCCGGGGGCCCAGCGTTGCACGTTTTCTGCCGCTTGTTTCGTGTCCAAG
The DNA here is from genome assembly GCF_964211825.1 of Aythya ferina. Lineage (NCBI taxonomy): Eukaryota > Metazoa > Chordata > Aves > Anseriformes > Anatidae > Aythya > Aythya ferina. The sequence continues at coordinate 11,141,692 of NC_140298.1, forward strand.
CTTCTGCCAGTCAGAAACGCTGTGCTGTCATGAAGAAGTGCCTGCTTTCTGTAAGTGGAAAGGGACCCTCCAACACATGTTAGTTCTTTAATTCTTCTATAAACAAAGTCAATTTTTGTGTTTGCTGTAGCGGAGGCTGCAGGTTTTTCGGTTTGTTCAGCATTACCAGTGCAAACACTCAAAAAAAAAAAAAAAAAAAAAAAATAAAACAACAATGCTGACTGTTCAGCGCAAGCGGGGAAAGGCAGCCCTGTAAACGCGGCGCTAACTTTGCCGTTGGGTGCGCTGAAGTCGAGCAAAAACAAAGTTCAAAGCAAACATGTGGCTGGGAGAGCGCAGCGGCTGCGTGGAAGAAACAAGGCTGCTCATCCCGTCCCGCCTTGGTGCCGCACCGAGCGCAGCGGGCTCCGTGCCCTCGCTGCTACCCAGGCGGGGACCAGGCGGGGACCAGGCGGGGACCAGGCGGTGTGTCACCGTGCAGAACAGAAACCGTGCGGCGCCCTGGGCCTGGCCGAGCGTGTCAGATGCTCTGTGTCATCGCAGAGCGACCGGGAGGAGCCGTGAAGGCTCCGTGCTCGACCAGTTGGGAGATTCCTCCAGCTCGGAGGGGAATTCCTGGCCGGGGAAGAGTTGCTTCGAGGGGTTCCTGAGGGAGAGCAGGGACCGTCTCTGGGGGCACAGCGCAGCGGGAGGGTACGGCGCAGGCAGGGTTCAGGAAAGGTGTGAAGTCATAGTGAGGAGCAAGGTAGCTGGAAAAGACTTACAGAGCCCAAAAGCCACCAGAAAGCAAGTTTGAGCCTTTCACACCTCGCTTTGCTGGGACCAGGCCTCAGCTGGGGCAAGTGAGACAGTGGCCACCGCCACATCAGGGGGGCCAAGGTGTTGCTGTGGGTCACAGCCATGCTCAGTGTCCTCCGTGTGCAAGTTCGAGCCATCACTTGCCCAAACACAGGGCCGGGTTCAGTCCTCTGCCCTGCACGGCACATAACTGTAGGGTTGCCCTACAACGCCCCAAGTTCCCAGTCTGTATGACCTGGTCGGTGTTTTGATGAGCAGTGGGCTTAACGAGGAACTTCTCATTAATAACACATCGGAATTGAGTTTTAAGTGGCATTGAATGACACGAATCTCAGTCCGAGTAATTACTGGGAGCCAAAGCTTGTTTCCCTTGCTTTCGCACCAGTAAGACGTATTTGATTTCATCTGGCAGCTTCTGCTCCCAGGCAAGTTTGAATAAAGTTGTGTTCTGGTGTGTTACAAAAGAGAAAAGTGCAAAAGTGGGCTGTTTTCTTTAATGTTATTTTTAAAACTGGGCGGTATATGGAAGTAGCAGAAGAAAGAAGTTCCTTTTTCAAAGGAACCCTGACTTGGTGGAAAGATCTAAACTCGCCCGAAAACGTGCTCGGATGATCTCTAATGAAAAAAACAAAACACTTCTCTTCATCCCAGATCTTCGACCTCCCCAGAACCCCTCATGCTGTTTGAGCCTTCGGTGGAAACGTGACAATTACCAACTCCTCCCTTCGCTGTTTCCAAGCTTTTTGGTACCGAGGCCTGCACCATCAGCCTCTGACAAGCTCCTGGCGTGCCAGGCAGGCAGCGAGGCTGAGCGAGCTGCGCTATAGAAAGAACCACCCATGGTCGGAGGCAAACTATGCGGATATATGTTGGGGTGGAGGTTGGAAGGAGCGTGGAGGGCATATTTGAAGCAGACTGTGTGCAACTGCTACAGCAGGTCTGACTAGTTTCAGATGCCTACAGGCAGCTTTGTCTTAACTTCAGGTAGCTGCAAAAACGAAGTTTGAAAACCTAATTCAGAAATACGCCGTCATCTTCCGGTGCCTCCACAAACCCTTTCCTTTTCATGTGTTTTTACAGGCAGCCTTTCACCCTTGGAAGAAGTGGTTAGCAGGTACACGTGCACGCATAGGATTTGCATATTTTTAAAATACACGCTTCATCAAGATAGGAGCCCGGCGTTCGTGCGCAAACCACGGCGTTTTTACAGCATAGTGGTAACCTTCTGCTTCCTTATCTCTGTACGCGAGCCCGTGAGGGAGCCCTCTCCGTTTGTGCCTTTTCTGGGAGCATGATTTGTTGCCGCCCGGCCCCGTGCAGGAGGAGTGACTTACACTTTATTGCTCCGTGCTGCCGTCTGAGGGGTTTTGACCGGGGTGACTTCGGTGCCAGCTGTCCCAGGGGGGCCGTGACTCGCTTAGGTTACCCTCCGGTGACGGAGCACACGGCCTAGGCTCTCCTCCCCTCCCTCTCCATCTGTTTGGCAAAGCCGGCCACCGAAGCAACCCTTCCCCTTTCCTCCCCTAACTGAAGTATTACACAAACGCCTCGCGAGTGAGAAGTGAGATCATATTTTCTGTATGCATGTAGCATACAGCAGGAAGCTTCCTGTTGCTGCCGTGCTTCTCGGGGCTGTCAGCGGAACGTACATTGTACATATGTGCTGTCAGAAGGCTTGCTGGCTCTTTTTTTTTTTTTTTTTTTTCTCCCCTTTTCTTTTCGTTTGTTTTTGCTTTTTGTTTAATTGTGGGGAAAACTAGCGTAACAACGTCCTGGGTGAGGTGAATGGCTTGTGTCTGACCGAAAACAAAATGAGGTTTAGGAGGTTTAGTTTCAGTTTCCCGGTCTCTTGTCCGTCTGTATTTTCCCCTCCTAATTCCCAGGGACTTACTTTCTGATCGGGTTTTTGTTCCACGATAATTGACCTGCAGTGAGCATGCTTCAGAGTACGTATTGAATTGTTAAAATATGCTGTTAAAGGGGTGTCCCCGTAGAAGTCAAAGTGGTTTATTTGAGAACATTTAAACCACTACACATAAAATTTACGTGGACCGTACGGTGACTATTTCAAAGGGGGCTGCTTCGCTGGAGTAGTTTTATTGTGCAATCAAACAGGTGCTGGGAAAAATTAAATCTCTTTCCTCTCCGACTCGTGGCTGGTAATGGCTGAGAGTAGCTCAAGGCTGGCCAAAGTTCCCTTTATCAGCTCTCCGAAGGCTCCTTCGCTGGACGGGGCAGCACACGCTGTGTTTCTACAGATGTGAGAGCTGCAGTGCAGCAGGCTGAGAGGCCAGCAGTCATCGTGTTGCCTAACATCACTTAACACCGCCTCAGCAAACTCTCATGTCAAACTTTAACTACCTTTTTTTTTTTAGGGGGGGTTCTCACTGCTGGAGAAATGCCCCGCAGCTTTTCCTCATCCCTAAAAGAAACCCGAGGGCGGGCGGGTGCTTTTCTCACAGCCTTTTCTTGTTTGCAGGGCTGTGTTCATTTTATTTAAGTGAAGATGTTGAAAACAACCCATGTGCAGCGTAACTCCTTTAAAAAGTGCCAGGGAAATGCCTTCTGTTACAATCTTTGTTTTTCTCCTCTTTTAACTTTCAATAGCAAGAAACTGGTTAACAAATAAAACCTGCAGGCCAGAAACTAAAATGACTTGTCATTGCTGGGATGTGTTTTGCATTTTGCTGTATACGTTTCTTTGGAGTTTTTTCTCTTCCCCTCCCTTCCCCCCCCCCCCCTCAGTTTGCTGCTTTTCAGTTTGACTGTGATAATTTATTCAGCACTGTTTTCAGAGCAATAACCTACTTTTTGGCAAACCATTCAGTTCTTTCCACAGCAGTGTGGGTATTTTTTTTTCCCCCAAGTGTTTATTAAGGGTCTGCAAGGAGGGGGAAAAACAAGCTATCTTTGGGGAAAAGGCACTGCGATCCGCTCACAAGTAAGGACTCTAACCAAGTAATTATAAAGACGTGAGAAAAACTCTCCCTTATTACCCACGAAGGGGTCTGGTCCCTCTTGGGTGCACACACCGCTCTCATTAACCTTTATAGGAATCACACAACATCCCGTAGAGCTCGGTCCCTGCATACACTAAAAATATCAGCCAGATCGTGACATGCACGTGCCTGTCGAGACGCCTTGTGCGCTGAGACGCCGCGCTGCCCCGATCTATTGTTGGGAGCGGCGTCGCAGGGGAGGAAGGATGTACGGCCGGCCCTGCTGTTTCGTCACCCTCCCGTAGAGACTGACCAGTAGCATCTTGGCGTTGCAGGCGTGGCATTTTAGCAGGCACTTTCTTGTGGCTGCACCAGCCCCTTGCAGATCGGCTCGAACGCAATTTCCAAGCAAGGAGCCTCCTCTCAGCCGGCGCTTTCGCTCTGCCGGTGCCTGCGGGCTCTGAAGTGGGAAGAAAAGGCAGGCGGTCGGCTCTCGGCCCAATTGGGCCCCGAAGCACTACACGGCCACCTTAATTGCTGCTGCTCCACTGCTGGAAGAGATGCTGGCCCTGCTCCTCCCCGCGCGGAGCCCTCCTCGTGCCCTGCTCCCGCTGGCAGGGCTGGCGGCTGCTGGGCGAGGAGGCCCCGGGTGCCAGCAAAGAAACAGCAGCGCAGAGCAGGCAGAGCAGCCTGGCTGCTCCCGGGGAGACTTGTGCGTAGAAGCCCTCGCGTGTTTTTCAGGTGACAACAAGCAGAGCCTCCTGAATCATCAGCTAATCGCGTAGTAAAGTCCGAGGAGCTGGCCTAGCGCAGCGCCCGGTTTTATTTACTGCAGCTCCGGTTTCCTGCTGCCGATGCCCAGGTGCGTAACGCAGATCCTGCGCCTTGAGCTCTGGCTACTGGCAGCAGAGCTGTCCTGGGCCGCGTGCACGCAGCGCGGTATAATTTGATTCACGCTTGGCAGGCCTGGCAGCTTCCTTCACGCCGCCACGTGGAGGCTGAATTGGAGAATAACCTTGGCCCGGCTCATCGGGGTGGCTCTTCGAAGCACGGGGGGAGCCTCGGCACAGCCCGTGCCCGGCGAGGAGGCTCCTCGGTGTCCCTGCGTGGTGGCACGGGCACTCGTTTAAGTAGATGGTGCGTGCAGCCGTGCTGGGGGAGGATATAAAGAGGGGTCTGCGTGGATATGGCGTGAGGAGAAGGCGGCTGCGCCCCGTGACCGCCCCGAGTGCCGCAGCCACTAGCAGCAGTCACCCACCGAGGTCTGCGTCGAAGCCTGTGTTGGTGGTGAGATGGTGTTAGCAGCCGTGGGGAGGGTGTTTGGTGAAGTTTCCAGTTTGGGACGAGACCAAAAAAGGGCAGGCTGGGGTCTTTGTGGCACCAGGTGGGCGCCGCCGTGAGGATGCTGAGGGGAGGCCGAACACATGAGAATTGCCACTCGGAGACCTTTTCAGAGAGAAATTGCTGCTGCCGGGCAATCCAAACCTGCTCTTGTTCCAGTAAACGCGGCTGCCTTCCTGTACGCGAATAACGCCCGGTTTGACTCAACGTTTTCTGGCCTCGGCGCGCTCTCCAGCTATGCCCTCTCCTCCTCTGCGCTGACAGGAGCTGCTGGTACTCGGGGCTCTTGCCTGGCCGCCCCCTTCCTTCGCAGCGAGCTCTCCCCGCGCCCAACCTGTGCAGCCTCGTTCACCTCCTCGTTCTGCCAGGGTAGTTTTTAATGGCTTAACGAGCTAACAAGTGCTCCTCTGATTTAAACGTGTATTAAGGTCTGCTACCCCGATAGAATTCCTAATATTATAAACACCCTTAATAACACGGCTATAATCTAGAAAACCTGCTCTCCTTTTCCCAAACAATTACTTAATGAGGCAGTAATTTATCCCAAGCTATATTTATTGGAGCCCATTCCGGCTTTATCAGACGTACTCTGTTTGGTGTGTGCAGTTAGTCAAAAACATTAAAACTGCTCCGCTTCTTCCAAGGGAGCGCCTTACATTTAGCAAACTGACAGCATTAGAAACTGTTTCCAATTTAATAGCAGCATATGTTTCCTGCAAGACTTAACACACTGCAGAGTCGGAGATTGCCTTAGACTGCGGCTTTGCCTTTTTTTAGCCTGGTAGAAAAGGAGCTGGAAACCGGAGACAGAAGCGGAGTGCCGAAGTGGCGTTTCTGGTTGTTTTTGCTGCCTTTTGTTTTTCGCAGAGCCTTCTAATGGGGCTTCGGCGGGCTGCGAGTTGAAGAAACTATCAAGAAAGTCGTGTGGGCGGCGCGCGGAGAGCTCTCGCTCGAAACGCAGTTTCTGATCATTAACAAACAGCAAGAGCTTGCTTTGCCCTCTGGGCCTCAAATAGTACAGTATGCAACAAGGGAGAGCAGGCAAGGCACGAGGATGGAAACAGTAGGATCAGATTACAGTTTCAAAATATCGCTGGAACACGTTGGCTGGCGTTAGGCTATTGACTGCCTTTATAATTGCCTTGCTGATTTGCTAGGGGAGGCTTCACCTTACTTGCTGCTCCGCACGGACGTGCCCGCAGGGACGGGGGGCTGCAGGCTGCGGGCACCAACACCAAACCCCACCAGAGCTTCTCCTCGCCCCTCTGCCAGGAGGTTTCCTCGCACCGACCCGAGCTAAATCCTTAGATCAGCCTCCGAAAGTCACCCCCTGTGGCTTCCCTTCTTATTTTGTCGCTAGCCTGAGCTGGAAAAGACCACTCTCACTCCCTGTACTACCTGCCACAGCCTTCAGCAGTGGGTGCCGACAGCAGGAGCTGCCTCGCTCGCCGAATTTGCCCATGGGGTGCTTCCAGCCTGAGCACTGAGCAGCTCTGCCTGCCTCTCCGCAGCTTCCACAGCAGCCGAGGTGCACCCATCCGCTGCAGGAGGTGAGAAGAGTCAGCCCCTAAAAACGTGCGTGCAAAATACCTGCCGCTTACGGTTGCTGCTGGTGACGACAGCCTCGCAGTGAAGGCTTGCAAACAGAAAAAAAAAAAAAAAAACAATTCCCTGTGCTCTCTGGAAGCACAGAGCTACCCAGGAGGCCAATTTTTTGATAGAGCTCTAAAGGAGGGTTTTGTAAGTGCTTATTAAACCTCGCTTTTTTTTTTCTTTCTCCTTTTTTTTAAAAAAAAAAAGCAGCCAGCATTAAGGTGAAGTGCAAGTGTCAGGGAAAACAAACCTTGTAAATGGGAGGGCATGGTTCTGGAGAGGACAGAAAGCTCAGCACAGTTCTGCTCCCCGGCCCCACGTCTGGTATCGGGCTTTTTGTTTTTTGCTGCCCTCTGCCATTAAAACCAAATTCTTACCCAGCAGCGCTTGTCAGGAGCCCTCCCTCTTGCCAGGCAGCATGGACGCATTAAACTTGAACGAGTAAAATCTGCAGCAGATCCTGAGAAGCAGCCTTGCAAAAAAAAAAGAAAAAAAAAAAAAAAGAAAAAAAAAGAAACCCCCAGCCCTGTCAGCGTACGAATTGCGAGCCAGCTGCAGCGCATTGAACGTAGCCGTGCGTTACTGCATGGTACGAGCTGCTCTGCCTCCCAGGGATGCTGCCGTGCCAGGATTTGAAGACCCCGGGGTCAACAGATGAACGCTCCGAGGAGGGCTGCTTCTCATGGCCCTCACCTCTCCGAGGGCTCGCTCCAGCCCTGCCCTTAAACCTCAACACCCGGGCTTGCTCCGCTGGCTTTAGCGAGGCTGGGAGAGGCTGCCAGCCTTCCACTGGCGTCCTCCTCCGCTCTTTCCCTTCCTTTCCAGCTCTGAAAAGGCGCCGGGAGGAGGATGCCCCCGCTCTGGTTGTCAGCTCAGGTGGTCCCTCGGGCTGGACCCGGCGGCGCGTGCATCTTGTAGCTCGGAGGACCTGGCCCTCGCTTTGCCAGTTGAACCCAGTTGGCACAAAAGACCTTTTTATTTTGGTCCTGCAGCTATCGGTGCCAACTCCCCATCCTGCTGAAGTCAGTAACAAAACACTCATTGACTACCGTTGGGCCGGGATACAGCCAACGCAGCCCTCCAGGATGAGGAGCGAGGAGGGATGGAGGAGAGGAAAATAATGTTTCGTGTTCCAGCAGTGAGACGGCGCTTGCGTGAGGTGCTGGGGAGAGCCTCCGAGAAGCCCCGGTGAGGTTCATCTGTACCTGAGATTTGGGAAACTTGGATTTGGGAGTCGAGTCTGCACCTTCTCAACTTTCTGCCCAGTTTCAGGGACTTTTGTGTCCCTGAAACAGCCCGGCAGTGACGAGGTGCAGCACCGTACGCACAATTGATGCGTGCAGCACTCTCACGCTAGGCACATGCCTCTCCCTCCCCTCTGCAGAGCGAAGGACTCGTCGCTGAGTAGGCTCCGACCCAGCCAGGCATTGCACAAGCTTTTTGTGTGTAATCGATTATGGTTGACTCCAGAGCACCACCCGCTCCGGGCTGATTATCTCTTCTGCTCAGCCCCAACTGCATTTATTTTTTTTTTCCCCAGCTCCGGCTGAAGAGCATGCAGCACCAATAAAAGGAGGCTAAATGACATGCAAATGAAAAAAATATATATTACTTTTGTTTTTCAATTAAGAGAAGCCAACTCCCAAACAATGCTAGCATTTCTCTGGCGCTGAGGCGCGTGCAATCACCCTAAATGGGCAAAAAAGCAAGCTGAAGCCTTCTCAACAACAATGCTTCAGCTTTTGGGTCCGGGTCTTCCAGCTTTGGAGCCAACGGGTGGGGAATAGCGGGGGAAATCTCCGCGTAACTCCCCACCCCTCCCTTTGCCTGGATAAATTCAGTTTTTCCACGGCCTTTCTTCCACTCTCTAATCCCACATACCTAAGTAACGCTGAAAACTAACTTGCATACCAAGCCCCTGCAGCACCCCTTATTAAAACAACAACAACAAAGCGACATCCCGTCCCGACTCCAGCGCTTGGACGCAGAATGACAGCTGCTGGCAGCCCGCTGGAAGCGCGGCAGAGCCTCGTCTGGCCGGGATCACCTCTCAGCCAAAACAGACGCATGAAAACCCCGCCATGGGCACGACCCCTCGGGCTGCTTCCCGTCCGTTTCAGAGGGTGCGAGCAGATCCCATCCCCTGCTAAGCTTTGCCCCAGCAGATCTGGAAGTTTGGCGTCTCCTTCTTTGAGATGTTCGAGCTTGCAGTTTGGCCTCGTGCTGTTCGCTACCTTGAGACGTGCAAAGCTGATCTCGCTAATGTAGGCGTGAAGCTGCTGCTTGGGGGAGATGGTGTGAAGGGTACAGAACAGGCAGGCAGCGTTGTCTTCAGCCGTGGCGGTCCGAAACGACACGTTTGGTTTAGGGAGATGCCGAGGAAGGCCTGCAGGCACGTGTGCTTTTACCCTCTGTATCAGCTGGTCCTAAAAGATGCCGCCCTCCTGGCTTAGGACGAGTGAGGTGATTTATGGAAACTGGAGGAAAATGGTTTTACAGTTCCCGTTTGCACGTCAGAGGAGAAGGGGATAAAATAAAACTCCGCAAAGCTGGGAGTCTTGCGGAGTTCATTCCAGCTCCCTGTTTGGGGAGCAGCTTAGGCTGCAGCCCTGCTTTGTGGCTTTAACAGTTAAATGCTTTCAGCGAGCATTTCTGGGGAAAAGAAAACTGAAAGCTGCGCTGAAAAGCTCAGAGGAGAAATTGTGATGAGTTTCCTGATCTGTTTTGTCCTTTAAAAGGCCCGGCTCTGAACCGAGCTGCATGAAGATCGAGTGAGATGTGAAAGCTTGACAGTCATACCTACAGGAAACCTTGAATCATTTCTGTGCTTCCTGGAAAACGACGCAGCCAGCTTATCGTTGTGCTCACTAACGATGATCCCATAGCTCTTACTGCCCAGCTTAGAAAACGTCCAGCTACCAGCACCTCGATCTCGGATGCAGATGAGAGAAACCAGCCCAATCGGGTTCATTAGAAACGCGTGCCGACGTCCCCTGACAATAATAATTAATAACCAAGCGTGGGGAGCTGAGCACAGCCACCCCAGCGGTGTTGCCTTTATCACGGGGAGAAAGGTTGGCTTTGTGCGGCCAGTATTTTTCTACGTTCCTCGCAGAGCCTGACAAACTTCAAAACTCTCCTAGTCCCCGAGCCATTTAAAAATTTCTCCTTTAAATAGAGCACTGCGGAAGGAGCGCTGGTATGTCTTTAGGACAGAGTCTGTCTTTTTTCAGGGGGAGGAGAGAGTCGGAAGGGGCGGAAAGCTGCTCGCTCTCCTCCTAACCCACAGCTTCTTTAGCATGCGCTGAACTCAGGTAGGATTTTCGATTCCTGCTGGCCTCGAGCTCCCCTTCTCGCTGTCGGTGCTCGAAGTCGAAGGAAATGCCTGTCGGTCTTCAACATTTAGCCAGCAAAGCCCCACCAGCACCCCGAACCCACGTGCGCGGCTCTGGAGTAGCCCATGGAAGCGACACCAGGGAGCAGAGAAAAACCAGACCTCAGCGGCAGTGCGAAATTTCAGAGGTTTTGCTCACCCGAGATTCCAGGCGCGGGGATCGCTGGGAGCTGGCCAAGGCGCTTGGATCGCAGCCTGCCCGTTCCTCGGCTCCTCTTAGCTCCCTCCCTCCCCCCCCCGCCTTTCTTTTTTTAATTGCATAATATGCTAGAAAATGATCTGGATTTGGGACTTATTTTTAACCAGAAAAGGCTCACTTCACCCAATCTGATTTGGGATTTAACATCCAGCAAATGCCTTCTGAACCTCACTCTTTTTTTTTTTTCTTTCTTTTTTCTTTTTTTCTTTTACAAAACCCCGACGACGTCGCGAGGGCTCTTTGCTTCTGAACATTTCGCAGGCGTTCCTGGGGGCGTTTGCACGCCCTTAGTCTGTCTGCGACCGGCGTCCAGCCATCAGATTGTCTGGGACCTGCCTGGCGCAGTCCTTTCGCAGGCGGGGATCCCGTGCGAGGAGCTGTACTCAAATAAGGAAGGCAAGTTTTGCCTCCTGCATGACAGCCAGGAGCCAGCTGCGTACGGGAGAAGTCACGTTTGGGGTTAAAAATGGATTTATACTTACATTTCTTGCAACTTCATTCCATGCAGGTCGTGAGGGAGAGAGCTGGAGGGAACCTGCTGTCCTGTGACCCCCAGGGAGGTGCTGGCGTGGGCACCACGCTCGCTGACCCTGCAGCCACTGGTATTTTGGCAAACCCAGCCCTGGCTGCTCCCCGAAGATAGGTGGGGGCACAGGGCAGAGGGCTTCTGGCCCTCCAGCCCTCCCTGCTCAAGGCACAAGGTGTCGTGCCCGTGGCAGCACGGCGGAGCCTTTGTTCCTTTGCGTCTGGGGGGAGCTTGAGGTGACAAAAATAACGGGGACAAAACGAGGCTGGGGCTGGGCTGTGTAGAGGAGCCTTTGCAGGCTTTTCTCAGTGCTCTGAAACATCCTGGAAGAGACGGCAGCGAGGATTGAAGTGCCCTACTTACTGCTAGCTCAGCGATGACTTGCGATGCTGGGGAGATTTGGTAAAATTGCCTTAGTTACCTTCAAAATCTGCTCTCTGACCAGGAGACAAGCACATGCACTTATGCTGATTTTTGTGCTCTTAAAAAGCCCTGCGGCGTTCTTTTGTTCTCAGCGAGCCTCAAAGGAAACTCGACATGGAGGTAGTCCTGGGCGAGGAACACGCCCTGATTTGGGGGAAGCAGGGACGAATGGGTCCTCCAGAGCTCTGCTGCAGGAGCTCCTCTGTGCGCGGCGAGGGAGCTGCCTCACACGCCGAAAGCCTCGCCGGAGGTGGCAGAGGCTGCTGGCACTGCAGGCAGGTGGTGCCCGCCTGGGGACAGCCTTTAAGGCTCTCTGGTGGCCCTGTCCCCAAAAGTGTCCCCAAAGCCAGGGCCCGTCGCTAGCGGGAGTCGAGCCCCCCCGCTGCGGCAGCAGAATGTCGTGCGGAGAATAATCTTGGCGATCAGGCTAAATGACCTGGCGGGGCTTCTTTGTCTGTAATTCATCTAATTCTGCGATGAGACGAGTGTAATAACTGCATTTCCTGCTCCAGTAGTTTAGTCCATATGCAATCATTTAAATAAACCCACCAGGTCAGGGCCGCGCGCATCCGAAGCGCTGACACTCCAGGCTTCGCCGTGAAGGTTTCTGTCGGTACAGGATTGCTGAGCCTCACCCCCCTTCCCCTGTGCTTTCAAATAAAAAAGGGAAATTAGTTGTAAGAACCTCGGCGTGTTAGGTTTGTATTCCCAGCCATGGCACTGCACTGGCCAGGAAGCTCAGAATTTGGGAGTTTAACGCAGGATCTGGAGCTTGTCCATCGGTGCGGATAGGAGGGGCCGTACGCTCAGCATGTGCCCGAGGGAAATGTGCTGTGGGGTAAGCAAGGAGGGGACGGGGCGGCCAGGGAGCGGGCTGGGGGAGCAAAGAGCAGGTTTTGGGCTTTGCTGGCTTCATCGGTCCCTTCTGCTTCCTTGCAGATATATGTTGGGGAAAGGAGGAAAGCGGAAGTTTGACGAGCATGAAGATGGGTTGGAAGGCAAAGTGGTGTCTCCTACTGACGGTCCCTCTAAGGTGTCTTACACCTTACAGCGTCAGACTATCTTCAACATTTCCCTTATGAAACTTTATAACCACAGGCCATTAACCGAGCCGAGCTTGCAAAAGACAGTTTTAATTAACAACATGTTGAGGCGAATCCAGGAAGAACTCAAACAAGAAGGCAGCTTGAGGCCTGTGTTTGTGACGGCTTCGCAGCCCACCGACCCTCTCAGCGACAACTTCCGCGAGGCCCAGCCGGCGTTCAGCCATCTCGCCTCCCAGCCCCTGCTCCCCACTGACTTCGTAAGCACTACGCCCCTGGAGTCTTGCCTCACCCCGGCCTCGTTGCTTGAGGACGACACTTTTTGCACTTCCCCGGCTGTCCAGCACGATGGTCCGACGAAACTACCACCTCCTGCTCTCCAACCAGTCAAGGACAGCTTCTCCTCAGCCTTGGACGAAATCGAGGAGCTTTGTCCCGCACCTACCTCCGCAGAGGCAGTAGCAGTAGCAGCCGACGCAGCCGCCGCCGACTCCAAAGCCCACCCCAGCGAGTCCAGCACGCAAAAGCCCGAGGGCGTCGCGGAGAGCAGAGCGGCCGAATCCAAACTCATGGACTCGCTGCCCGGCAACTTCGAGATCACGACTTCCACAGGTTTCCTCACAGACTTGACCCTGGATGACATTCTGTTCGCTGACATTGACACGTCCATGTATGATTTTGACCCCTGCACGTCTGCCACGGGGGCTGCCTCCAAAATGGCTCCCGTCTCAGCAGATGAGCTCCTAAAAACGCTCGCGCCATACAGCAGTCAACCAGTAACTCCAAATCAGCCTTTCAAAATGGACCTCACAGAACTGGATCACATCATGGAGGTGCTTGTTGGGTCTTAAAATATAGAAATATAGCAACTCTCTCTCTCTCTCTTCTTCTTCTTCTTCTTTTTTTTTTTTTTTTTTTAATTTTAATTTTAAGTACCAGTATATACACTTGGTAGTATTTCCATAGTCCCTCCCGCCCCCGATTCACAGCACTGTGCATGCGTCCTTGCTTGCCTTTTTTGAAAAGAAAAGGATCACACTAGTTTTTGCTTCAAGCAGAGTTGGAGTGCCTTCATCCATGTATGACCACTTCTAATGTATTTTTTTTAAAGTGGTTCCTCAAGGAAGACCGAATATCCTGGTATACGAAAGAATATGTATTGTAGACAATGTTATGTTATTACAAAAAAAAAAAAATTGTAAAAGCTAAGCACAAGGATTATGTTTGGGAAAGCTGTAAATTGCATGTGCATATTTGTCTATTTTTTCTATAAGTTTTATTGCAAGAGGTAAAAAAATTTATTATTTAGATAATCTCAATACCATTTTAGCCCTGTATAGGTTGACTTAGCAATTCAGCCTTTTGGAGGCATTAACCTGCTCCTCTTTAAGTGTTGCATTTACATGGCTGTTTAGAAACTGCTGCCCAAATTTATTTTATATTTTTGTACAGATTCTGCAGTTTATGATATTGTTTTTTCTAAAAACAAATGCTGTTTATACACACAAAAAATAGCTATTTTGATAGGATTTGCTCACATAGTTCCTGCATAATTCAGATGTACAAGAACCACTTGTACTTTTATACAGAGTTGTAATGTTTTATATGTGTATGGTGCAAAGAGAAAATTGGATCAAATAAGCCTGCAGTTGGTTTCCCTGAATGCAAACAAACAAACAAACAAACAAAAACAACAAAAAAAAAGTGCTTTAAGAAAGGGCTGGGAGCTGCTCCTGTGGGAGTTTCACAAGTGTTTGCTCCCTGCTGTACCCACTGCGCACTACTGTGATTCCCGAAACTCAGAGCCATGTCCTTCTCCAACACGTACGCGAAGCAGCCGGCAGGAAGCAGTTGTGGAACTCCAGCCCGGAGGAGCCGAACGCGGTGGCAGCCCCTGGAGCAATTTCGAGGGGGCCCACGCCCGCTGCTCGCCAGGAGCAGCCCTCCCGCGGCCACCGTCCTGACCGGCGGGCAGAAGACCGGCGTCGCCGCGTCCCCGCGCCCTTTCTTGGAGCATTTCTCCTCCCCTCGCCCCACCTCACTGTGCTAAGTGCTGAAAAAGGCAACTTCAGTATTACTGCAGTGAAGCTCATCTCTTACCTGCACTGGATGGACTTGCTTTAATATCCATTGCTGTCGAAACTGGAGCCAGTCGCGTTACATCACTTGGCATCTCGTATAGGGTTGGTTTCTTGTATCAACTGCGTTACCTGCTTTACACTTTATAGACCTGTTTTACAACGAATATACAGACACAGCTTTCTATGCATGGTCCCCTTCCCCGTAACACCCGAGAAGTCTTCTCATTACTGCACCAATAGCATTTTTTAAGTTCATTGTGGTGTACATTTAATTTAAAAACAAAATGTTTGCAATGTATCATGCCTATTGCTGAAGTTGCTATGGCATTTTAGTTTTTCAATGGTACTTTAGCTGTTGAGCGCCGGTTACAACCTATATTGTTGACATGCCTATGGCTTCTTTAGGAATAACTTTTATATTTATTTAAGAAATTTTAAATTATGTTTTACGTCATTTGGCAATATTCAGTCAATTCTGCTCCCTTCTTGTCATGGATGAAATTGGGTCTTGTCTGCCTTGTAAGGAGGCAGCTTTTTATAAATTGGCACTTTAAAACAGGCCATATATATTTATTAGTGTATAGATAGATAGATATGACATAGATATGCACACAGACAGAGTATAAAGGCAAACGCATTTTGCAATGAAGGAACTCCGAATTGAAACGAAACGCGCCGCGTACAATTATGAAACGCTTCTGGAGCCCGGCTCCTCCGCCAGGGTGAGCGTGGGGCTGGGGGACAGCAGGGCTGGGGGTGGGTTTGCTTTCTTTTCCAAGCCGAACTCAGCGATGCTGATGGCGCTGCAGTCATTTCCTTACACGGGCTAAAAAAATAAGTTATCCCTTCCAACAGAAGCCCCTCAGACTGAGCACAGCTCAGGGCCCAGGGCTGGGGATCCCCCCCCACCCCGCACGTGGTGGCCTGTAGGGAAGCAGCCCCGCCGGGCTCCGCACTGCTTCTAACTGGAGAAACTGGGAAAGCATCGGCCGTGTGGCGCGGGGTCTGCTTGCACAAACCCGCAGGCGCTTTCACACGGTAACTTGGTCAGCGCTTGCATTGCCATGGTTAGACACCGATAGCTGGAGCTGCCCTTTTTATTTTTTTATTTTTTTGGAGGGGAGGGTTATTTATGCAGTCAAACAACTACCGCATGTTAGGCAAAAGTCCACGTAAATGCCATTTCTGGAGCCACGCTTCAACAGAGGTGGCTGGGTGCAGGTGGTGTAGCCGCAGGAGGGACGAGGTGAGCTCTGAGTCCATTTTCCACTCAGAAGACGTCTGTGTGCCCTTGGTGCTGAAGCACAGGCCCTGCCGCAGGGGCCTGGTGGCGATCTGCTGGGACACCAGCAGCTGACACGGGGCTAGGGAGAGGCTCTGGTCCTGTTGGCAGCCACGGCAAGCCACAGAGGGACGGAGGGGAGGGCTCAGCGGTGCCGCTTGCCCTGGGGTCCTCACCGCAGCCATGCACGGGGCTTCTCCGAGACCTACACCAGGGATGGATTTTGACATTAATGTGCAATGAAGTGACAAGATGGGAGCAGAATAAAAGAGCTTTGGATTTGAAGTGATTTTTTTTTTTGTTTTTCATAAATTATTTATTCTTTTTTTTTTTTCCTTCTGTAAATATATTTATTTTATTGTGAAGCTAACAACATCTGGATTGTAACATGTACAGAATGTATGGTAGGAATGTATTCTCTTGTAGGAATGTAAATCTGTATGAAAAAGGGTATGGGAGCCAGATTCAGAGAAAATGAATTGCGTTCCAGTCAGGATATGCATGGTTCACATGACATTTTTTTTCCCCCCACCACCGCTCTTTTTCTAATATGGGTCTGGTTGTTTGAAATATGCAAAAGGGGTCGGGGTGGGGGACAGTTTTACGTTCAAAACGAGTCCCGGCCAGCCTCCTACCCTGTCAGCCTCTCGGTCTGCGAGGGGAGCCAGCAGCGAGCGCAGTCACCTCCAGCCTGCTGGTCCGGAGACATTCGCAGGGGTTCAGCACCTCCCCGCTGGGTGACGGCGGCTGCGGGACCTTCCCTCCAGCCCCAGGAGACGCAGCCGAGCCTCTTGCCTTGAGGTAAGGACAGCGAAGGCAGGCGGCCGAGCCCAGCTGCCCGCAGTGCTGCACCCCAGCCAGCCCGTCCTGGCGGACTGGTCCCAGTTCAGCCAGCCCCCGTGGGACGGGGCAAGAAACCGCGGCCGAGCAGCGTAAAAGCATCAACCCGGCACCTTCCTTGCAGCCACCGAGGGAAGCAAGACCGTGAAGCCACTGGCTGAAACAATCACTGTAAGAATAAATTTGGACTTTGCGAGAGGTAACGTGTGGGTTTTGTTTTTTTTCCCTCCCCTCACTGCTGCGTGGTTATAGCCTGGATTGTTTCAAACCAATGTTATGAATCCAAAGTTTACACTTTTATCACAATTAAATTGAGTAAATTGTAATGGGTCCTGTCTGACAAACGGTTTAATCGACTCCGGCGTATTGTGAACTTTGCGTTGTTGTTACAGGGTTTATTTGGTTGTTTTGTTTTTTTCCCCACCCCTCAGGTTTCAATATCCTGCTTCTGTGCAAGTTGCTTTCAGTGCTTCTATTAATTAACGAGACTGAACATTTTTCAAGAAATTAGTTCTTTTTAAGCACTTTTTCTTTTCCTGAAAATAAGCCTAATGCAAGTTCTGGAACCTCTTTAAAAATACAAATTGCAGACAAAAATCCCAACCTCAACTCCGATCTAGTTCTGAGCGTAATCCATACTAGCGCCTGTAAAGGCCAAGATTCCGGAAAAGGTGTAAATAGTGTGACATGTTCAGTGCATGGTTGTTTGAACAGGGCTTGTTATTGTCAAAAAAAAGAAAAAAAAAAAAGAAAAAAAAAAAGAAAAAAGGCTGTATTTCCCCTTCCCCCTCCCACAGACCTTAGAGCTGTGCCTTTTCTATGCAATATTACAGACATATACATCTGAAACCAGATTACTGTATTCACATGTAGGTATGGGCTGTAATCAAAACCAATTGGACAAATGTACATGGAAATGAGCAGTCTTACTTTTGTAGTTTTATATTATACAATAAACGATTAAAATAAGTTCCGGCTTCTTTCTTTCCCTCCGCGGACGGGGCAGGGCGTGGGGGACAGGGGAGGTGATGGGGATGCAGGAGGGACCGGCACCGTGCCCTCTTTCAGGACTGGACAAAAGTCACCGTGTGTGCCAGCGTGCAGCGAGGGAGCAGGGTTGGGACACTTTTACTGCACATAATGCACTTTTGTTCAGAGCATTAAACCCCAGCAGGAAGCGTCCGATACCTTCACCCAGTGCTTCTTGGCCAGCGGTGCCCTCTTCCCCCCGCAGGTGCTGGTGTTTGGTTCCAGGGGCAGCAGCAGCAGCAGCAGCAGCGGGGAGGCCTGGCCCTGGCTTTGGCTCAGGCGTTTTGAGGCAAGGAGGCAGCGAGCGCAGCCCAGGAGCAGGGTTGGGGCTGGCCCCAGGGCGCAGCGAGTGAGTCACCCCCCACCCGCCCCCGCTGCACGCACCGCGTGGCCTCCACCACCCACGGGAAACGTCGCTGCTCCATTTTGGACGGCACAGAGAACCAAAACCAGACAGAAAAGCAGCCGAGTTTCCCCCGGCCCGACGTGCTGCGCGTAGCGGCTCCGCTGCAGCGAGCTGGCTCGCGATACCGGGGCGGCCGCCAGCAGCAGCAGCACGGGGCGCACGCAGCCACCGCGCTGCGCACCAGCTGCTGCTCGGGGACAAATGGCTGCGGGGACGCGGGGCACGTGAAATGCACAGAAAGGAGAAGTGTAGGAACTAAAGCCAGCCCGGGGATTGAATTTCTGCCTGCTCAGCAAGCACCGCGCTCGAAGGGGTGAAACACACCCGAGGCAGAGCGAGGAGATGCCTCTGGCACAAAACACCAGGGCTGTGTGCAGCCCCCCTTGCCCCTTCCTTACCGAGTGGTTTCCCACCTGCCCTACAGAACTCCCCGCAGGAGAAAGCTGGACCGGGGTTTGGCACGGGGACACGCGGTGTCTGCTGGCCACGTTCAGGTCCCTTCACCCACGTGCCTGTGCCTCAGGAGCAGGGTTTCCAGGCGGAGGACCCACCACGGCGGCTCCTCATAGGCCTGTGCTGTGTTTGAACCTCCAAAAGCGATGGCCTGGAGCTGCTCAGTAATTCCGTGAGCCCATGCAGATCCCTGCTGGCAGCAATGAGCCCCTCTTCGGGCCCAAGTAACTGGAAGATCGGAAAGCTGTAGCCAGGCTCCCACGAGCCTCGCCCAAGTAGGCACCACAGGGGGCAGAAACACCTTCAGCAGCGCGGCACCAGGAGGCCCCCGTGTCCCTGCAGGCTCCTGGGGGTTGCACCAGGAGGGATACCGCTCCTGCCTCTAACCCCGGGCCTGGAGGGAAGCGCGTGCTGCCCCGCGGCACAGCCTGGACCACGCGCAGCTCGTACTCACCAGAGAAACCACAGATGGGAAAAGGCACCGGGGAAAAAACCCTCAGCCATGGGCAGCGCTTCGGAGAGCTCCTCTGCCTCCATCGCTGCTGGTTGCGGGCTCCTCGCCACCTCGTCCTCGTGCACATCATCTGCCTGCTCTCCAGGCAGCTCCCTCCTTCCCTGCTGCTCTCCCTTTTTGCAGAAACTGCCTTGGCAACTGGCAGCAGGCCGGCAGGAACGCGGGTTTCCCACCCTGCTCCAAATAACCGCGTGGCTGTGGAGGGGAAAGACCAGTGCGACCTCCAGGCTGTGGCCACAGCGGGCTGGGCACAGCGGCCACTTCCAAACCCCGTCCTCGGGGACTGGCACTGGGGTACGCCGGGTGCTCAGGGGCACAGGCAGCGAGGATTTCTTCCCTCGCCCCAGCACTCACACGTCCCCAAAACCCCGCCGATTCCTCCCCAGACACCTCCAGTCTGCAGCATCTGCCAGGGGAAGGCGCATCACGAATTGCGGCAGAAAGAACAGCTTCCAGATCGCCCCTTTCTGCGGGGTTTTCCTTCCATTCTCCCCTGCCACCACGGTCCTGCTCTGTCCACCTCAGGCTGCTCTCCCCTGACCATTTCCCCCCTGGTGTTTCCTCTCCCCCCACACTCCCCGGGCTGCCTCCCGTCCCCGTGCTCCTCCCCTCGCTTCTCTCCGCTCGGCAGCTTGGCCGTCAGCCGCCGCTGCCTTCACCTCTCCCTTCCCGGCGTGAGCTGGGATGAGATGGATTTTGTGCCGGAGCCAAGCCCTGCATTTATCAGAGGAGGAAAAATAATCAATGCCACGACACCCTGGAAGTTCGCTGGAGGACGATGCCCGTTCCCAGGCGGCCGTTTTTAAGCACAGCCCTCGGCGGGGCTGGGAGCGAGGCAGGAGGAGGCTGCTGGAGGCTGCCAGGGCTCACTGGGGAGGGCGGTGGCATCGGCCCACACGAGGAGGCTGCTTCTGCTGTGCACGCAGCAGGACATCTTCCTTTCCCCCGGGCAAAGCAGGGCACGAACTCCTGTGAAGGAGGCTGCAAGGACACGGCTTGGGGCTGTGCCAGGGCTTGGGGGAGGTCAGGGGAGCCGAGCTGCCAGGCCTCAGCCTTCACAGGGTGAAAGCAAGAGCAGGGTTTGGACCCAAAGATGCACACAGATGGAAGCAGCAATTCGCAGCAAACGCACAGCAGCCCCGAGATAACCCAGCTCTGGCAGCAAGGCTTGGTACCAACCACGGAGCCTCCATCCTGGGAGAGTTGGGCATTAGCACCCCTGCTCCAGGACCTCAAACCCCTTCTGGGGTTACCTCCACAACCAGGAGCTGCTCTCCTGCACCCCGAGGCTTTCAAACCACGCGAAGATGAAGCCCGTGGTACAGCGCCACCACACCTTGCAAAGAAAAAGGGAAGCACCAGGGCAGGGAGGCAGGGGATGAGCAGGGTTTGCAGTCTGCTCTTTTGGACATCTCAGATGTGAGCAACAGCTCTGGCAGGAGCAACGCTGGCTGCGAGGCCGCCCCTGTTCCGCTGAGCCCCCACCTCCTGCGGGGCCGTGAGCAGGGCTCAGCACACCACCTCCGCCCAGCCAGCGCTGCAGGTGACTCCCCAGACACTGCGACTAAAGCAACCAAAAAAATAAATAAATAAATTCACCTCTGCCACTCAAACTGGTTAGTGAAAAGCCTCAACTCGATGGCTCGGGGGTCACCAGGACACCCAGTCACTGGTGGAAAGGACTGGGCAGTGCCTGCGGCCTCGCGGGGGCTCCTGGGGCAGCGGCGATGCAGAACGACTCACACATCTGTGAAAAAAATCACCAGCTGCTGACAGACGCTGCAGGAACAAAGCAGGGGCCAGAGCACGTCCAGTGAATCACCTGCTGGGGGTTGGTTCGACCAGTTTCAAGTCCCACACCCAAGAGCAGAGCCACCCCAGGACTGTGTAATCCCAGGCGCAGGGGTGGGGGAGAAAGGGAGAGAAACGTGCCAGGCAGGAGGGACGGCTCTCTGGCGTGGCCCTGGGGATGAGCTCGGAGAGGCAGCAAGTCCCAGCTCGCTGCCAGGATCTTGTTCCTGCCTCCCCTCCCACGCCCCGTGCTCCCGCTGCGACCTCCCTGCCGGCACAGCCGCCCAGCAGCTGCTGCCTCCAGGCAGGAGCTGGCACCCACGGACCCGAGGGAGCCTCAAAAACAGGTCCCTGCAGGGCGTGGAGGCACCGGGGGTGAAGGGAGAGAGAGCAGGGGAGGAGGAGGGCTCAAGGGGAGCAGGACTTGCTGAACTGATGTGTCCTTGGAGAGGAAAAACCGACCTGTCTACAGCCTGCGGGCTGCTCCACGGGGGTAGCGAGTCTGTGTGGCTCTGACTCTACACACCTCGACCTAAGCCAGGGTCAGTGCTCCAAAGGCAGGGATAAAAAAATACTAACAGTAAGGAGAAATGTCCCTCTGCAGCCAGGGTGAGCCCAGAGATATCCTGGTTGCTGCTCGCATGCAGCAAGGGTTTGTCATTGCAGCTGGGCACGGAAACGCACCCCAGTATGTGCTGGGTGGGACAGCGGTACAGAGGGAAAGCCTCAGGAGCATTTAGCACCCTGAGCTCGTTTTGTGGGGCTTGTTGTGCTGCTCTAAATGCTGAAGGCCTTCCCCTGAGGTGCAGAAAGACTGAAGCTGATGAACAGCAGCAACCAACCTTTTGGTGCAACTCCCTCCTCTCCAGGACTCGCAGACCGTACCAGGCACAATTTTGGTTACTGGGTGTCTCTGTTGTGCAGGAACTGCTCTAAGGTTGTGTTTTTTCCCCCCATCAGCTTCAGTAAAAGCAGTTCATCTGGCCTGGTCGTTCCAGAACGCCCTGCAGACATCTTTCTGCACGAGGAAAACGTGCCCTGCTGAAAAGGGTTAAAACAATCTGTTTAAATAGCTTCACGTTATATACAATTTATCGCCCGGAGTAACCATAGGAAAAGCACATTTTCAAGTGTGGTTTCTGACTGTGGTTAACCCCGAAATCGAGGACTTTATCTATTCCTGATTGTTATGCCAATCTTTCGAAACACAGCTGAGCTGCGACCCGCTCCGTCCACGCAGCTCCTGACGCGCCGCCTTTTCCTAGCGCACCAGCGTCCCCAAAGAGCTTCTCGTGTGCCTTCTGCAAACACGGGTCCTGCAGGGCAGCCAGCAGAGCTAACACCTGCCACGCAACGAGAAGAGAAAGTTAGAAACACGTTTCCTAAAGCGCTGCCTCCTCCTTCACCCACGGGAGAAAAACCAGGCGCTCGCTGAGGGTTTCCCATCTCACGCAACCCTGAGGAGCTCAATAATTCCCCCACATCCAAAGGGGGGCCTCAGCTGCAGCTGCGCTACGTAAACAGTCACCGGGGTGCTCCGAGGTTGCTGTTGGTACATGGTATAGAAAGCTGGGCGAATAACTGATTTTTCGGTTCGCTGGCGATTCTGAAAAAAAGTTAGGGGGGAAAAAAAAAAATAATTCATTTAGGGTTGGCTAAAACAAATAGTTCGCTTTGACTTCAGCCCTTGACAAAAAGTTTGCTCAGATCACTCAGAATGAAGAATTGCTTCAAAGGGAAAAAGCTCAAAGCCTCTCGTTTTGAAAATGCTGAAAGAAAATGTATTTTTTGTCTCTTCTCTCCAGAAGAAAAGCTTGGCAAATCAAAACAATTCATAAAATGTTTTAGTTTTGCCAAAATTTGCCTTTTTTTTTTTTTTACTAGAAAAACACCAGACGAAGATTTTACCCAGCTCCAGTCCAACCAATTTACACCTATAATAACTTAACCAGAGACATCAGTAATTCTGACGAAAGGCCGGCTTCGAAAAATAAAAATAAAATAAAATGTCACAGCCACTGCACAAATGTCCCGAAACTGAAACCCAGAAGAAGAAAGCAAGCTAAAAACCGCTAAGCTTTTCTTGGCTTGGCAGGGGAATCTTATTAAGTCTCTGAATCGTATAGCCACAGATTTGGGACGTTGTAAAAGTTAAATTAGTCTTACGTCTTATTAGCAAGGCACGAAGGGAAGCAGGAGATTATGATACAGCAACTGCCTTTGTGAGCCAATTTTTCAGCGTGTTTCTGCTTTTCTCGTGTAAACCAACAATTCGCGGGCATTCTCGCTGTCCTTGTGAAAGAGGTGCTGGTTTTCATCTCTGGATGCCTTTCACGGGTGCAATGCCAGGCCACGGTGTGATTTTCATGTTGTTTCCCCGATCTGTTTCGTTCTGAGCCCCTGCTCATTTGTCACTCGGTGCCCTGCAGTCGCTGCGGCAGGCGTGTGCGAGAGGCAGGGCAGTGAGGAGTTAAGCCCCAGGCTCTGAGGATGCAAAGAAAAGGCATCCCCACGCACTTCCAGAAAGCCTCACCCCCCTGCAGCCTTGCCTGGGCTGTTGTTGGGATGTTTAACGCAGGCTGCTGGATGCTCTGAGCCCTTCAGTGAGGACACAGGCTGGGACGGGGAGCGGCGCTCTTCGTTTGGGCCCAGGGAAATAGATTGGATTTACCCACAGCTTTGTTCTCGCCCCGTGTTTTCATTCAAAATACGATCGCTCTGCACGCCAGGGAAGAAGGGAGAGCAAGGCCACGCGTTGTTCGAGCCGCTGTACTTGTAAATGAACCCAGGCTTCAGCACAGCCTGCCTAACTCACCGCTCCTAGGTGCCCCACCAAACTCCTCAGGACAGGGCAGAGGGCGGGTATTTCAAACCCAATCCAGGTTTGAAAACAGTAAGAAAAAAATAATAAGTGTTTTTTTTCTTTTTTTTTTTTTTTTTTTCCTATTTTACAAACACACAAAGATGGGCAGCAGCAGTTTGCTGGGAATCATTTTAACAGCTCGCTGCTGCTCTGAACCCAGAGGTGTGCCTGGCACTTAGCTTGCACGGGTGCTGTGGTGCTGTCCTGCTGGCTGTGGCCTCCGTAGATGAAATACCCCAGGTAGACAACAGCGAAGACCGCTAAGGAAAAATGACGCCATGGCCTCTGCCTGAGGGAAATAAAATGGGAGAGAAGGAGAGAAATCCTTGGAAGAAAAAAACCACCACCACAGCGGAACTTGGAATATCTCAAATCACTGCTATGCTGTGAAACCATCCCCTCCAAAGTAATATTTAAGGAGCCAGTTCCTTCATTTTTCATGAGAGAATGTGTTCGTCTGAATACTGGAGTCCCTAAACAACACTGCTAGCAATTCTTTTTCTATTATTATTTTTAAATAGCACCTTTCATCCCCAAGCAGTTGGCTACCAGCCTCCAGAGGCACAGCAGGGCGAGAGGCAGGTGGCGGGGCTGCAGGGCACCTCTGGCCTGTTGGGGAAAACGAGGAGCTTCCAGCAGGTGAGGCTCGCAGGGCTGCCAGGGAGAGAGGAGCTGTCTCCAACCACGCCTCTAAGTCTAAGTCTGCTGCTGCTCTGCATGAAAGGAGCTGGAAATCCCTCGGTGGCAGCCTGTAACTCTGAGCATCCAGGGTGGAAACCCAGGGAGCTCTGAGGGGAAGCTCCAGGTCTGGGTAGCCACAGCTACCAGCAGCCTGCCCCTCGGATGGAGGAGCTTTTTTACTTTAAGAAAAGCTCAGTATTTTCTTGGAGAACTCCAGGGCTTGGGAATAACAACTGCTGAACCCTGAGAGGTGAAACCTACAGGAAACGTGACGTGGTGGCACTGTTTTTCCTCCTGGTGGAGGACAAAGGCGTGAGGTTCTGCGCGTGCCCCAAAGCACATCTCAGCACAGGAGAGGCCCATCT
Organism: Aythya ferina; assembly: GCF_964211825.1. Lineage (NCBI taxonomy): Eukaryota > Metazoa > Chordata > Aves > Anseriformes > Anatidae > Aythya > Aythya ferina. The sequence goes on from NC_140298.1 coordinate 11,166,253, forward strand.
CCCACGTGCTGCAAAACCCTGAGCAGGGCACACGTGAGATGCCTTCGTACCAGACTCTGACACCAAGCTACGAGCACCTGGAACCTCGCAGAACCAGCAGTGCTAATCATAGATACCACTCACTGTACCTATCATTTGTGTCTGCCTATAATCGTATATAATGATCATTATAAAAAAAAAAATCAGCTCCTTGCAAACTCTAGACAGGGAAAAGGGTCTGGGAAGCGTAAATTATACCAACAAAAGCAAATGCAAAAGCCCCACTTAGACACTGAGGTTGAAGTGCTTAGCTAGAAAAGCCAGTCTTGAATTTATCAGCCTCTTCTTGGCGCTGCCCTGAAGAAGCAGGAAACAATCCCACGGTGGCTGCAGCGTTTCTTTCTTGACCGTGGCATTTCAGACCCCCTTCCTCGCAGGGAAAAGGCAGCTGTAGTCTGCGAGCTGCACTTCTGCAGCTACAAGAGCAGTGTCTTTTCCTCCCCACTCTCTAGTTAATCAGGATTTCCCACATGTGAGTTTGACAGGAGAAAAGGCCTACCTCTGCCTTGCTTTCCTCTCTTCCAACGGCAGCTGTGTTTTGGGGAGCCTACAGCAGCAGCAGGGTCTTCGGGGCTCTGTCAGGCAGGAGAGCAAAGCACGCTGCATTGAAAGTAGAGCACGAACTCCCTTGTGATCCTGCCAGAGTTCCCTTGTCCGCCTCTACCTGTTTGGGTTGCTGAGAAGAAACCAGAGCCTATTATCAGGCCTGCTTCTTTGTCAGGTGCTTCTTTGATGTAAATTCAACCATGATCAAATATGCTGATCACAGCAAAGAGCCAAGGAGTAACAAACATGCAAGCTGCACGGTGACCTGCAGAGATGAGAGCAGCCGGGGCTGTAGACAAATCGGGAAGATTAAACGCAAACGAGCTAAGAAGCGCCGGGAGAAGTACCCGGGGAGGCAAAAATACGCAGCGCAGACAGAAAATTAGGGAAGGAGGCAGACCAAAGGCTGAGCAGACCCTACTCATACATAAATCAAAGTCCTCTTCGCCCCCTGGCCCCCGACACTTCAGCTTTACCCTAATGCTTCTGCTCCCAGTCACTGCTAGGCTCGCTGTAAGGAAACAGAGAGAGAAACCTCTTGGTGCATCTTCGTGCACAACGTTCTGCAGTGGCAATTGCAGAACCAAATCAGCAGAGAAAAAACAGGTTTTCTTTTTTATTTTAAAGAAAAAAACCTTCTGGGAAGCTGGAAATTGGAGTTCCTTGCAATCAGAACTGCCATGCTAATCTCAGCATCGGCACAACTCACTTATGCAGCTTCCCCCCCACTTTACAGTGGGGGCACAGGAGCTAAGGAACCGTTTTGGGTTCCTCATGTGCCTGGTGTTGTTCCTACACCCTGCAAATACATCCCTGCCCGCAGCACAGTAGCACCTTGAGAGATTTCTTTGAAATTCAGGGAATTTTGAAGATGGAGATATTTAACTTGGGGTGGCACAGGAGAGCATGACATTACTTTGTTCTTCACCTATCACCACTGGTGATGGCATCACCCTGCAAGCTCTCAGATTTGAGCACTGACACTGATTTAGGGACCACTTACCAGTATTCCTGGTTACAGATAAGTGTAAGACACCCAAATTCACTAGAAAACAACAGAACACCTGAGAGAAGTACTTTTCTACTCACCAACCTTTCTGCAGCTAAATGAGATCTGCTGCCTTGCCAGCAACATATTTATCCTTCACATCCCATGGCTGCAGACAATACTTGCTGTATCCCTCAAAAAAATGAGATTCTCTGGCAGCAACACTGGGAAATGTGCACAATTCCTCCTGCAGACATGCTCGGATCCTCCTTGCCACTGCATGCCGCTGCTCTTTCACTGCCACTTGTAAACCCGGGCAGCGACATCGTGTTCACACTGGCAAAACAAGAATAAATTTTTAACCTTTTCTGATCAGAAGCAGCAGAATAAGATGCCAGAGAGGCAGATTTCTGCACGCAAGGCCTATTATTTGCTAATGAGATTTCAGCTGCAATGCTCCCCACTCACGTCTTTGAGATGGAAACACATTTCAGAGATCAGACCGCTCTGAAACAGCTTGACAGCGAGTCCTGAACCCTCTCCCCTGGTGCTGGAAGTGCCATCAGGCTGGCGTGAGCCACACTAAATGGCACCCAGTAGTACCTGGTGATAGAGAGATCTAGTTTAAGCATGCCTCAGTCCAGTTCTGATCTGTTTTATCTGTGGGGAAACACGGTAGCTTAACAGAGCCAACGTCCACACGAAAATTACAGTAAAAAACTATTGGTCCCTCAGTGCAGGACCAGAGCCATGCAGCACTGCCCACACAGCTCAAGGCAGCCGTGGTCCTAACAGCACCCGAGGAGATGTTTAGCACCCATCCTGCTCGTCTTCCTAGAACCTGTGCAGCTCTGAAATTTAACTTGAGAAGGGTTACATTGGAAAATCCAGATCTCCTTCCTACATCCACTCCCATCTTAGGTGGAGGTGGCTTTCATGAAGAGGAGGGAATTCCAGTATACCCACTGCCAAACGTCACTGGTTTCCTGCGAGAGGATTACCTCCCGAGCCAGCAGGGTCCTCCCGTGGGCAGCATGAATGAAACACTAGGAAGAGAAAGAGCCCGTGCCAGCTGCAGTGGTCCTACAAGCTGGAAAGACCTGAACTCCCTACCTCTTCGGTCCTGGACCAGGGAGAATTGGCTCCGGCTGCCTCCTGAATGAAAGAGCAGCTTTCCTAATGACTGAGCTCACCCTGCCAGCCTGCTAAGGAGCTGCATTGATTTGAAACCTAAAGGACAGCTGTTTGTTCCTCCCTTTCCACCCTGCTTCCTCCTCCCTGGCCAAAAGAGGAGGAAAGTTGCCAGAACAGGCTTCATATAGGTGGACAAGGCAAGAGAGAGAGTAAAAAAAAACCACACACACAAAAAAAAAACACACGCATAAAACAACCCACAGCAGAAAAGGAGGGAAAATTGTACCCTTAAAAGCACAAAGCATCCATACAACTGCTCACTTTGCCATTGTCAGAGCAAGGCAGCTTTGTCCAAGAGCAAGCGGAGTAACCTGCAATAGTCCTAACAGCTGCAGAACACCCGCTGCCAGCTGCATGGTGATTTTTAACTCGCTTCGGCATTAACGAAGTGACAAAAGGCTTTAGTGCTCCTAATGAAAACGCAGTCTCAGCACTCAGTAAAGCAACGCAGCCATAAAAAAAAAAAAAAAAAGCCCTTCTTGCTAGAATTCTTGTGCAAACAGGTTTCAAGGCCAAGTTGCTGAGATTTGGACAAAACGTTTGATGAGATTTGGGGCTGGGGAGGGTGATGAGAGGGAGAGTTTGAAGGTGCTTATTGATTTGTTGGGTTTAAGAACCAAACACAACCAGAAAATACCTTACGGACCCCTGAGCCAACCTTTACGTGTTTTGAAGGAGTCTGTTAGATACCTTCCACTCTGCTCAACTCCCGTGTGATCTCCCAGCACTCTTCTCCAAGACTGCTCTGAAGAGCTGGAAGGCCTTCGGAAGAGATCCAGCAAAACTTGTTGACTCCTTTTCTGTCAACTCCTTGGCCTGATGCACATACAGGAGTAAGAGAAGTGTCAGCCCAGCTACCTGGGGAGTGTCTGCGCACCGCTGCCAGCGTTCACTTGCTCTTTCCAGGGCAGTCTCCTCACACCCTTCTTTTCTCCAGCTAAAAGGGACCTGAAAAACCAGCTCCAACCACAGCAAAACTTACAATTCAGGCAGTATCAAAGCTCCGCAGACCGGAGTGATGGCCAGAGGAGAAACTAGAACAGACTCTAGGCAGAACAACTCTGCAGCGCCCAGGCATGTGCCTTTCATAGGTCCCACTGTCCATCAACCTGCTCCTCTGCCCACTGGCTTTGGAAAGGCAAGCTGGAATGAATTTGGGTGGCTGGTGCAGCAGGACTGCCTTCCTTGTCCCCAGATCACCATGGCCAAGAGATATTGCTACCCCAAGCAATAGTAGGGCAGATCTTAACATGTTTTTTTTTATGATTTATACAAACAGACCACAGTTACCAATTAGAAACATCACTGGGACTAGTGCTGGAGAAGCCATTTTGCCTCTTTACCACTAGAGCTGGCCTCTGTTACGTATAAATCCCTCAAAGGCGGCGCTGCAACAATGCCACCAAGAGTGTTTGAGGTGTGGAGGGTCCTGCTCTCACCAAGATACGAGTCCACAAAGCTTACCCCTCCGCAGAGCTAAGCCAGCTCTGATGGTGCAGTTCTTTAGGATGGAGCTGAACACCACAGTGGTCTTTGGGGTTTGCACCACAGCTACCTGAGCTAGGCTGGACAAGTCCTGCTCCTACAAGGCATCCTCCTGAAGGCCAGTCAGCAGGTTAAGGTCTGATCCAAAGCACTTGCTTTTCTCCCCTCGTGTAAGGCCGGTCTGAAGACCAGCTCAGATGAGACGTTTCCTGCCATTTATAAGGGTAAGGCTGTCTTGAAAACCACACCTGGCTTCAGGAGCTGCGCTCGCTGCAGTTCTCCACTCTCTGAAGGAAACAAACAGTGAGTGTTTTATCGCTTAAAGATTTAGAAACAATGGAGACACATTTCCCTGGAAAAGCTGAGACAAAGGCAGGGCGGCTGAGCAGGGCTGAAACTGCCCCCCCTGCTCTCCTCCTTCCCCATTTGATAACTTCAGTGCTTTCAGTTCAGGAGGCAAGGCTCACGCGATGACAACAATCCTGGTAAGAAGGCTGCGTGTATTCTGAGGGGATTTGCTTGCTAGACCTGGAGCAAACCAAGCAAAAAGCTTGCAGCATGGGGCTGTGCGCATGTGTACTCACAAACCCCTGCTGGTCCAGACCTCGAAGGTAAGTAAGGCTCAGACACCGCTGCCATTTGAAAGAGAAGTATTTTTTTTTTGTCCCCTTCACATTCTACAAGTAGTCCCAAGCCTTATTTAAGGCACACAACCCAAATCCTACACGTAGTACAGGATTAGGAACCTCCAGGGGTACTTGCCTTAACATCAGGTGAGCGGGGTCCCCACAACATCAGTGGATCTGCAGAGGAAGATTCAGAGCCCCTAACCTAGGAAAATACCTCTCTTTGGTGACCATACAGCAAATCCTGCTGCCAGACAACGAGCCTTTGAGGTACTCCTGACACCTTCATCAGCCAAGTGCTTCCCAGACATCCCTGGCAAGCTACAAAGATGAGCGTGGCATATCAAACAGAGCTGATCTCCACAGCCCTGCTGTAAAGCAGGGATAACACATCTGACAAGTTTGGGAACAGGACGACGAGATTAAAACAAGAGCTCCAGCGGTTTCAGGTACTTAGCACATGCACCTAACTCCTGACGTGGCAGAGCCCTTAATGTATATAAAACGAGCAGAGCTAACTGCTTCAGCTGCCTCCAGGAGCAATTAGCATTTCTGCACAGCCCAATCAGGCAACTCATGCTGGGCACCAAATGACAGAAATGTTCAAGTGAAGGAAAAAAAAAAAAGAAAAAGAAAAAAAAAAACCTCCTGCAAAAGCCAGCCGGCATGGGCAGCCTCTTCAAGCCAGAGCATCGCCACTCCACCGTGCCTGCTCCATAGTTTCCACACAACGCCATCCTTCCTCTGAAGCTACACGGAGCAGGGGCCCTGCAGAGGAGAGTTTCACTACGCTGATTCAGAAAATAAATCTGTGCAGGGCACGAGGCAGGGACCCAGTGAGGACAGTGCAACAAGCCAGCAGCGACGGTCACGTTGCAGGTGCGTGACAGGACAGAAGCTGCAGCTCCAAATCACAGCAGCCGAGCTGCAGTTTTGGGAGGATGAGGTTTTTATACCTAGAGTGTGGATTTATAATGTACACCCTTATTTAAGAGGAATTTCTAAAAGAAGGACTTCTAACATCTGGACTTATATCAGTGTTAAAACACGCATAAGCAGCTGCATTTAAACCCTCGTGTCTGCAGGCCAGCTCTCGACAAAAAATAGTTAATGGCAGCAGCAGGCTGTTGCAGCGCATGTAACGCACACTCACCCAGTGGGTTTGACACATTTGCTCCGCAGTGTAGCAGTAATACAGAGACTTGGGCCTCCGAGGCTCAGTTCCAGATTCTGGAGAAAAGCAGCCAGTGGGCACAGTGTGTGCCTGTAATCCATCCCAGGCTTTCTCTCCTCTCCAAATGCCCCGCTCCTCATGCTTGCATCCAGCTTTCTCCACCACCTGCTCTTCCTATAGCTGTCTCAGCTGCCTGCATCGAGCTTCACCTTCTGATTTCCCCTTCTCGGCGATTCTCTTGAGCCTTATATTTTCTTCCAGCTCCTCCTCAACCTGCCTCCAGCCCTCTGAATTTGAATGAGGCACTTCTCCCCCTTCCCTTTCACGCTCCTGGTTCACCTAAGGGAGCACACCAGGCTGCTCGCTGCCTTTAACATCTGTGCTCTTCAGCACAGAAGCCAGATTATGAAAAACACCTCTGCTTTTCGAGCAGACACTCCTAGAAACTGCTACACAATTCCTAGATGCCATACACTACCATAAATTATATTCACGAGTATTTTGCAACCATCCTGTTTGAAGATTGCTGAAATACATACAGAGGGGCAGAACTGGAGCAGAAGAGCTGCACCTGGAGGGAAGCGGTCGGGCCGAGGCTGATTCACCTGTTATACACACAGCAAAGTCTCCCTCGCATCCTGCCAAAATCACTGGATGTTCAGCCGACGCGCAGCGGTCCTGCAGACAACGACACAACAGCAGTCACACGGGGATCTCACCCCCACGTAACATCACGCCCAACGACCCGACGTGACGAAGGGTTAACGTCCGCGCGCGCTAATTGCGATGGAGGGCAGCTCTGTTCGTTTCTTGGCAGCTTTATTCTGGGGCTCTCGAAACGAAGCTGTCAGGCTAATGGTATTCTGAGGAGGGCTTAACATTTCAAGTGCCGCGGGCAGCGCGGCTCTGCTAGCACCTGCAGCAGGTGGTAGCGCTCCCGATAAGTCAGCGGCGAACCGGCGAGTGTCAGAGCGCAGTCTTTTGGCTAAGACAAGCAGAGCTCAGCTCTTCTTAGCAGTCATTCAGGCTCCCGCGGCTCGCTTCACAGTGGGAGCTTTGGACTTTGCTTTATGGCCACCTTCCAGCCCTGGCGGTTGCATCCTAACCAAGCGTCCTTCGCTGCTGCCGTCGGCTGAGCGCAGAAGCGCCTCGCTCTCCGCCGCCGCCGTTTCTCAAGCGAATGAGGTGCCCGTCGACACCTCCGATGACAAGGCACAGCACCGTGTAGCTACAGGAAGGACCAATTACCACCCTGCCCATAAGCGTGCTGGCGAGATTCAACCCAATAAGGCACGGTGCCTCAGTGGGAGCAGCACCGAAGGGCACCCCCGTGCCGCTGGATCCGCTAGACGAAGCTTTCTGCGTAAGAACAAAGCTGCCTTTACGAGACAGGAGAGGTAGAAGTGTCTGCCCATCCATCCCGTAATTGACAAGGAAGGAAAGGGATTTAGGAGACAAAAATCAACACTACCTTCTTTCAGGCAAGCGGCATCCATCTCAGACGGCTGAATCGAGATGGAAGATCGATGTCTCTCAGCAGGGGGAAGGTCTGTGGGACGGAGCTTTTTATTTTTCATTTTTTTTTGGCAGAAAACAACATAAAACCCCCATAAACACACTCTAGGCAGCGCCAGGCTTCACGCAGCGTCAGATCGGTCCATCAGTCACACCCGAGATCTCCTCTTCCCCCCTCCCCCAGTTACGGCGGGCCACCAGTACGGCACTCGGGGACTGGGAAGACAAATGGGCAGCTGCCTCTAGAGGCAATTGTGAGGAGACTAAAGATCAACTTGCAGCTGGCACTTCCACCCCCACCTCTCCTTAATACTTCAGTCCACTCCCTGCCAGACAGGGATCATGAGTCAGCTCCTAACCATATTCTCCTGGAAACAATGGCTCGAGCTCCGGAGTGCTGCAGCTACACCACCGCTCCGGCTCCGAGGGACGCAGGGCAGCTCCACAAACAAAAGGGCTGATTTTAACCTACGAGCACCAGGACTGAGCGATATAATAAGCATGCACCAGAGAATACGATGCTAAAAACCCAGGAGATTAGCAAAGCAAATTTTGAGGTGAAACAAGCATGAAGTCAGCGCTGTAATAAAAATTTGCTGAAGCAAATGCGAGGGTTTTTTGTTTTTTTTTTGGGGGGGGAGGAGATATGAGGTAAAGCAGCTGGTTTTTGCATAAATCTTTTCAACCATAAAAGGGTGTATTTTATACAAGTGCATTGTACACAGCATCGCTAATTGGAGGGCAAAGGAGCTGGTTTAGCCTTTACAAATTAACTTTATCACAAGCAGAGGAGCTGCTCTCTCAGCTCTGAGTGGCCGCCTCTCACTGAGACTCCTCCAGCCTTCACACAGGTGGCACTCCATCCTGCACTAACCTCTCGAGGACATTCGGACAGGGCTCCCTAGGAGGAAAAAGTTTGCAAGGACTTTGTTCCTTACAAAGTTTTCAGCTTTTCAGCCACTATCATCAAACTCAGATTAACTTTTCTGCCCCAAGAGCTGTCAGACAATGAAGAATTCAGAAAAAAAAAGGTGAGAAATGCAGTGGAGATTTCTCAGAACTAGATGTCAACTGAGGAACCGGTGGTGATCAGGGAACACTTCAAGACCTGAGTACGTACAGAGGGTTAGCTACATCCATAGAGTCTATACCCACACAAGGTGCCCTCAAGGAGCATCAGCACCCAGAGCATACCTTACCTGCAGACCTTCTACTCTGAATAGTCCAGGATATCCTCTGACGAGAAGTTGCTGAAAGAGCTACAGGGCAAGCTAACACGTTAGGAAACTTGCTATGTTTACGTTTTTTAATTCTAGCTAAGAAATACGTAAAACCAACTGGCCCTTCACACCTCACCTGACTTCGTGTTTCTTACGCTTCAGTATTGCCTGTTACTTTGAAGAAGTCTCTAAACCAAAACATCAACATGTCTTGAGCCACAGCGCCCTGTAAATGGGAGGCCAAACCAGAAGACTGCACCATAACATATTCAAGGAGATGGGACAATAAAGAGGAGTCTGCTTCTCCTTCTGCAGGACCCTGAGAGGTGTGTCTTGTGAGAATACGCAGCACAGATTAGGAGGTGCTACTGTTAATGCAGTACATCAATTTTGCTGTCAAGAGAAATATGAATAATTTATACATCCCGTATAAAAAGATGGCAGACTATATACATATATATCTTTTAAATTATTTTATTTTGTGTAAGCTAAAAGGAAATTTACACACTTAAATCTCAAAAGACCTTGGGCATGCACATTGACCTTTTTAGAGGTTCTTCTACATAGCTTTCTTTTTTCCATAGGAATTTCCCCAAACATTTACAACCCATAGTTTTTACTGTATATACAGCCTAAAACCATAGCAATCTATGATTATGTCATTTTACACTGTGCAAAATCAAACATAAGAATAGTGGTACAACAAAACATAAAAATTTTTAAACAGATAAATTTCATTGTAAAGACATTCATATAGTTTTGGTCCTTCTTTTCCAAATCAAACTGATTAAAAGCAGATGACCTTCTAATGACCCAAAAATCAAGTGTTTAGACAGTGATCCATAACTGGAACAAGAAGTTACTGACAGCATACCTTTCAAAAGGCTATATAGTGACAGAGCCATACTATTTAAGTTTAAGAACATAAAAATTGATCAGCCAACCAATCAACCAGGAGGAGGGGAGAAGGAAAGAAAAAAACACATCTTAAGCTTGTTAAAACAGAAAAGAAATTATTGGGTTTTAAAAAACAATAACTGAAAACCCACAATGTAACTTTTTTTTTTTTCCAGCAAAAAGTATTTTAATATATGCAGGAAAGAAAAAGACGCTCAATGCAATCTGAAAACCTTTGAAGGGGACTTCACATATTGTGAAAATTGACGTCTTCATTATGTGTTTCTAGGATTCTTTTTTTTTTTTTTTAAACTTTTTAAAGTTTTGTAAGAAGGACACCACCAGTGTATTTCACAAAGACATAAATGTATACACCCCAGCACAACAAAAAGAATAGATCTTCAAAAAGATTTACCCCCAATTATTTACATTTTTCTCTAATATAAATTTAGGACTCCAGTATGTAAATAAATATACATAACTATGTATACCTTTCTAGTGCTGCTTACCAACAAATCATCTGAACTTGATTTTTTTTTTTTTAATTAAAGCAAGATTGCTTTTTATGACCCCCAGAGGGAAGGAAAAAAAAATCAATAGAAAACGTCCAATTCACATCACTTTAGTCTACCTTTTCTTGGCAGCTTGTCGAAGGTGTTAATGTGGCTGGGAACATCAACACCTTGGCATGCATGAAAGTTAAGTCAGGAAGGCTAGAAATCACCTTGGCAGCCTCTTCACTAAGATGTTCTTCCTTTTTAGGCTTCCTGTTGAGAAGAAAAGAAAAAAGTGCATTAATCCAGTACCTGATATCCCTTGGATCACTGAAAGAATCACTGATTGAAGCAGTGTTCTGTCACTTCGTCTCCCACTGACAAGCACTTCTGTAAGCTATTTGAAGCTAGTCTAATGTTATAATACCTACCTGCCTAACAACAAAATGTTAACACGGGAAGTCAGCAAAACGTTCCTGAATATTGTTGCAATAAGGAAAAAAAAATCTATTCAGATGCTAATTTACCATGGGGGGGAGCAAGTTCCAGTGTGCCATTCTGGGACTATTCACTTGAAGAAACAACCAGACTCATATTTTAGGGTTAAGACAATAGGAACATTTTTTTTTAAGCTACCTAAGTTCTGTATAATCTTTCGATATAAAATGGAAATATTTTGAAAGGATGTGAAGAAGTTCCTAACTTACTCTTTTAATAAATAAATACAGGTACTAATGCTGCATTTCCAACACAACTGCGCTCGGATTATATACCATACTGCTCTACATCATGATCCACAAGCCCCTTTCTCCCCTCCAAGGTCTCATCATCATCAGAAGGTAGTTCACTGCTGGCAGCTAACTCGCTTTGAAGTGAACAAGGTTGTGTAACCATAATGATGCACACAGCAGTTTGGGAACCACGGGTATTTACTTCGCCTTTTGCATTATTCACAAGAATTACTGAGCACAAATGAATACAGAGGTCTGAATCCCACGTTGCTTGGTTCTCACTGTTATGCAAGAAATTCACATTTCCTAAGCAAAATGAAGGCTGGCTCAGACTGCTACAGAAGTTCCCCTCTCCTGCCTCCTCGGTGCTTTATCTTGAAGAGTCCTGGCTATTACTAGAGAAACGAATACTCTCCATCAAATGTTATTCCAGGTCCAAAAAGGCACCTGCTACTCCCTGCAATAACAGCAGAAATCCTAGCTAAATAAGCTCTCCCATTATGGGGCAAAAAGCTGAGACAAAAGGCTAGAAACAAACAGCTTTTCCATACACCATTTCAGAAATTTTCTTTCCACACCTTATCTTAGCTATAAAACTTTAAACCGTACCCATGAGAGGGCAATCACCACTTCAGTCACGAAGCAGCATATAAGTATACGTCTTTTTTGTCAGCACACATCAGGATTGTTCCCTGAGCTAATGAGAGACCAGGAGAAAGCAAGGAGCCACATGGTTGCTTCAGCAGCAGTCTCAGAATTTCTTGGCTAAGGGGGACAAAAAAAAACGCTCGAGTTAAACTCATCCTTGCCATCAGTGATCATTGTGTTGACACTGAGCTATCAGTTTTGTTTGCTACTTGAAATCTCCACTTGATGAAAGATCTCTAGATGAGGCAGTATAGATACTAAATCTGACTTTCCCTTGCTAGAATAGCAATATTTTCTTTTCTCTGCTGCAGTGGAATTTCATGAGCCACTGACTAGGCAGATTACCAAATTCTGGAGGATAAACAAAGCTGTGTGCTGGATTTGCTGAAGGAAGAAGCAGAGAGCCAATATGTGCCTCCTTCTCTAACAGCTTCACAGTCACCACTGTGTGCACTTGAAGGACTATCTCTGAGCTGTTGAAATGTGGTTGTCACCCACCACTGTGTTATCAGTATCTGGTGCACTATTAGTAATCACTTACCACAAGCCTCTTACGGTACAAACTCCTGGTGATCAAGGACTTACAGCTAACAAAGGAGTATTTGACAGAGGAAGCCAAAGGAAGAGGGCTGACTCAGAGATCTGCATTAAAAGGAGTTCCTGCAATTGTAATCAGGCACCGAGATGGAGCTCACACACTCCTTGCTATTTATATGCCTCTTCCTCCTCTGCTCAACTGTGTCACGCGGAGAAACGGCACTGCTGGGTCCCAGAGGCAGCGCTGCACTTTATTTGGTGTTGATATGGAGGACCTTTATCACAGGGCGATGCTCTTGCTGTCCTAACCAGTGTCTGCAACATCGCTGCAGAATATGCATGCCAGCGAGCGCAGTCAGATGTGAATCTTGCTCGATTCCTGAATGCTCCCCTCCTGGTTGGAGGCCCTTTGCAGTAATTTATCTGCTTCATGTGCTCTGCAAAAAGTACCAGTGAAGGACAGGCCAACACACTTACATACCAAACGTTACTTAACTATGACCAAGTCACAGCTATGGATCCAACCACTTGCCAAAGCTCAAAACTTTTTTTTTTTTTCTTTAAATCATCTCAGTGCAGAGAGGGGAGGAGATTGGCTATGTCTCCACTCCTCAACAGAAAGGGGTAGACTTATCCAAAAAGTAATAAAACCAGACATTTCCAGTACCCCTTCTGGATAACAGAGCAGTCGACACCTTCAGTAGCAAACATCCAGGGCAACCCTGACCAACCACTCATTAGCTCTCTATAAACTTAAAAGACAAACTATCACCATCACTGAAGACTGGTTTTGCATCAAATTCATTCAGGTTTTAAAACAACCTTCTGCAAAACACTTTACCCCCATCCACCTCTTCTCTTACACTAGGTTACATTTCCTCCCAAGACAGAGAACAGAGGGAATACCTTTCCCCAAGCAATTACGCCAGTCCTTCTACCTGTTGGCATGATGTTTCATTTTAAAGGCACATTAACACCAAGCTGCAAGAACTTAGCCAAACTGACAGGCAGGAAAGACGCTGGAAGAAGATTTAGCAAGAAATAGGGAATGCTTTGTAGATGTGTCGCTCACACCTTAGGGGTCTGGTTTACATTTCAATCCCTTCCTGAAGCATTCAGCCTTTCAGGACTTCAGTGATCTCTCATGTTTGCAACAGTTTTTGAGGATAACACCAAAAAGGCCAGGCTCTAATAGAAACAGTGATTAGAGAAACGGGCTTTAAAAATGACTCTGTAATTAAGAGTTAGCCTGCTCCATCCAACACTGCCCACAAGGAGTATTTCCAGTTTAAATGAGGGTTTCAGCCAGTTCTTGGAACAGTATCAGTGCTCTGCTTTTCTTCAGAAAGACAGCAGATAAACTTTTTATCTCTGCCAATTCTACAGAATTGGGCAAGGCTGCAGAGTGTCAGTGGAATGCTGAACTGGAGCACTGGCTTTCCATACTGCTACCTTCAAGATCTCAGATTCAAGCTGGGAAGTTTCCTCTCCTCTGCAAGCAAAAGATGGAGGTATTTCAAACCGAGATGACTGTTCACACGGCTGTCCTACAGTTGAATAATGGTACTTTCCCTCTAAACCCTAACCTCAAAGCTCTTGAGTTCAGACAAGTTACAGACAGACATGGGGTAGTTTTAGCACAACTGAAGTAGCCATCAAAGTGGTGTTAAGCCACTGGCCACATCTTCTCCTGCCTATTTGTCAGGAATGGTTAAGTCTGTTTCCAAGCTACAGCACGCAGATCGTCTTTGCTGAGCTGTCTGTACTCAGCCACTCCTATTTTAAAGATTTCAGTTCATGACAAATAAAAATTGCAAAAGAAAGACAATTTCATTAGGAAAAAGCTAAGACACTGGAACGTATTTAGTATACTGTTGAGACAAGACCTTATATCTTTGAAGGGTTCTGCCTTGAAAAACTGAAAAGCAGACTGCTTTTATTTCACAGGGCACAAAATCAGAATAGATGAAAAATTTAATATAAAAAAAATCAGAGTTGATGAAGAGCATACAAAATGTGTTTAATACTGAAAAAAGCTGATCTGTGTGCATGTCTGAACTTAACTGGTAAGCCTGAGGTCTCCAGCCTTTCCCTATAGGCAGCTATATTCCTATAGCACAGATCCAGAATCTCTTCATATCACTAAGAAATACTCTCCAGAACTGGCGAAGAACTTTGACATCTAAACAGCTCCAACATAGCAAATAAAAGTTTCAAGTGTGCTGTGGAAGCATTTAAAAAAAAAAAAAAAAAAAAAAAAACACAACTAAAAAAATCCCCACCCACACATCAAGAAAACAATACAGAAAATGAAGGTCAACATTCATTTAAGCAAAGCAGACTACCCTGCTCATTTGTAAAGAAAAAGCAAGCTAAGACATCTTAAAGGTCTGGCAAGCAAGGAGGCAGGAATCTAAAAGGGAGATAAAGAAAATAATAAATATACATTTGGAGTTTGGATGCCCTGCTGCAAATTTGCGGTTACTTTTAAACTAGACTTGGAATATATGACAAAGTTATTTCAACTGTTGCTAAGTTTTCTATTTAGCTAGTAAAACTAACTTTTTTTTCCCTTCTCAGTTGCTTATCTTCATAAGTATACATCCTCCATGGATAGAAAAACAGGCAATCCAAAAGCAGAGAGAAAAAATCAGCACCGAGGAGTGGAGTTCCCTCTACTGGTTCTCTCTTGAAATTTCATGGAGTGTTGAGCTTTTTTAAAAAGCTGTGTTCACTTTTAACATTTTCACTGCAAGAAAACTAACACAATCATAATGAAAGAACATGGTCTAAAAGAGCTCTTTTTACTTATTTTAAGGAAGCCTGTTACCTTCAAACACTAAGAATTCCTACATATGATGCAATTTTTGTGTGTGTGTGTTTTAAGCGCTATGATGCGTGGAAATCCACTTATTTAGCTATAGAGTTATGGATAAACCCTGAAGCTCACTCAGAGTGAGGACATCTTACCGTTTATTAGCTGCGAAGTAACTACATTTATAAATATCTACAAAGTAAGCATGTACTTCCTCAACGATAGGAGCATTTCACCCTGTGAGAATCACTCAGCAATTCTTTAATGGGCACAGCCACTAATTACATGTTAAGACAGTCCAGAATCCTACTGTTAAGATGAATGTTCAGAAAATAAACACAAAGAATAAAAGCGTAAACAGGGAAAGAATATTCTGTACCCAATTCAACAGGTCTGATTTCAAGGAAGACATTTGACAACTAAAGCCTGTATATAGAGTCCCTACAGAACAAAACGCAGAAAAAACTTGCATGAGATCCACGAGGCAGAAAGGACATCCTAAACAAGCTACATTTTACCTCCTTAAAAAGTAACTTGCAATAGCAAAATGAATCTGATGTTTGGTCACTGAAGTTTTTTGATGGATGTTAGAACTATATCCACATCTATGAATTATGTAGAGGACCTACCAGTGCCTTCTGTCAAAGTCCTAACAGTTTGAATTATGAGGTTCAGCTCACCCTTCCATTCTTAGAAATCAGTTCTGTTCTTCAGAAAGTCTTATCTTTCAATCAAATATTTGGTTCCTGCTTTTAAAGTGACTTTTTTTCTGTCAGCTGAAAAAACGTTTCCCATCTTACCTTAGAGTTTTGTGATAATTCAAAATATGAACTACGGTGGTAAGAATTTCATATTTGTAACATGCAACTTTCAGTTGCATCTCAAATGTAAACCTTTTGCTCATTCAAGAACTTCTGACCTGAAATGTCACACACACTCACTCCTCTCGTTTTGCCTCGCCTTTTTCAGGGAGGGGGGTAAAAGCACAATGAACTTGATTTACCTTGTGGACGTGCTTGCCTTCTCCACCGTGGACATGAGTCTTGCAAATGCATCGGTCACTCTGTTGCTTGCATTGGAAGTTTCCAGTTTTGAGGTTGTCAATTCATACAACTCAGGATCCACACCTTATAGTATAAAATGATAATCAGTGATGGTTGGAGACAAGCACAGCCATAATTAGCCACAGACCAACTTGCTAGAGACTGTTTTCTGTAAACATCTGAATCATTTAAAGTTTCAAGATACATGAAAAGAACGTGACGGAACATGTCCGTGTTTCTAAAACAGCGTCCTCTCTCCCCACCCTTTTCAGTAGCTTTTTAGCTGCATTACAAAGCGCACACACCTTGGATCAAGTCTGGCATACAAGGTCTCAGTCTAAGAGTAAACAAACAATTTGATTTTACCTTTTAGAGCAAAATACCTGTAAAAAGGTCAGTTTGGTTACAGTGGATTGTTTCAATCGCTTCAGCTCAACTGTTTCTATTAAAAGAGTGCTGATGGTTGGCAGCAGCCAACTCTGAGATTATACACGACATTGGCATGCATTATAGCGAGTTTAGTATCTTGCTTTTCACAAGAGGTTCCATTATTTATTTTATTTATTTATATTTTGGAGTGAGGAAAAACAGCTTTTCCAGTGCATACAAGTGGAATAACATTAAAAAAAAAAAAAAAGTTAGACAATCACAGTTATGATGCTACCAAAATCCTCAGTCTGTGCTTCCTCTTCTATCTCCTTTATCTACAAAGCATCTAGTATCTGGAGGTTTCAGCCTTGATTTCAAAGCTTCAGATGCCATAGGTTAGATACTGAATTCTGACATTACATGTGTTGCAAATCGATCTCAAGTTTTATCAGCAGAGGTCATTCTGAAAACAATGGAAACTTGCCTGACCCCTGCCCTCCCTAGATAGAGGCGAAATTCTAACTCTTTAATATCGAGCATCGTATCTCAGTAGGGATACGTATCTCAGTAAGGATACTGGCTCTAAAACTTCCAGATAGCAAACACTTTCTTTTTAAGAAGTGCCTAGAAATCAGAATTATTAAAACCTATCAGGACTAACATAGCACATTTTGGTGCTCAGAAGCATTTTAAATTGGTGATATTCCTTCAGGTATGTTTTTAGCTATTTCATGCCTTACGGTTTGAAAATGAAGTGCACGTATATGCATCATCCACAGTCATAACTAACTTTCAAAAATAGTGTAGAATTTGGGCAGAAACATCTTGTTTTTTTTAGACATCTGCATTCTAAAAAAGCATAACGCTGATGTCAGCTGGTTTGGACAACACAGAAACATTTTGTACACCACTGCAGAACAGCCTCTGCAAACACTTGGACACAACAGTCCCCTGTAGCTACCTAGCATAAAAACTGTATTTGTAGCCTTGTATGTTGATGATTGTACTCAGTCTACTTGCTTGGATTCAAGGCATTTTTAGAAGTACTCCTGAAATATCAAGCGGTAACTAAATTAGAAAAATTGCTGTGCCTACTGTCCTTCCTTTTCCAACCAGTAATTGTAGTACTGTGTGCACTAAGAGGTGAGGCTAATAATCCTCGTGACTGCTTTGCTTGAGCTCTTCCCAAGTAGTGTCTTGACCACTTGTTATTTCTGCAAGAGTTAAATACTCCTTCATTGTTAGGAAGCTAAGCCAACCAAAAAGCAAAATTAAGAAAATAATCTGGTTAAGCTGTGGGGGCAGAGGGGAGGATTTGCTCCATTTAATATGGAGTTTATTAGAAATTAATCAGCTCTCCTTTCAACCTACATGTTTTAGTCTGGATTTTCAAAACAAATTTCATCCAGTTTCATGCAAAACATCAAAACATGTGCTGCACTGAGACCAGTATACCATGACTTTAAGTACTGTCAGATGTTTACAGAACTTGGAAACAGGAAAACGCCCAACTAGTCCATAAAATATCCACTTTCAAACAGGGAGAAGAAGACTCGAAGAAATACACTTTGACTTGCAGAAGCCCGCGAAATCCCATTAAGGTACAAATTGTAAGACTGAATGAAACGAGGAGTTCTTTGACGTGCAACTCTGCAGCAGGCATTAAATGCAACCTTGTGAATTACATCGTTCAGATATTCACATTTATGGTCCTGAATTCGTTTTCACTGTAACGTGATGTTACTGCTCAGTTTACTGTTCCGTTAGACACCTTTTACTCAGCTACGTTTATGTTAAGCTACCAACGTGAAAAATAAAACAGAGTAAATCTGTGGGAACATACTGGAAATGAGTAACTCCCTGTTCATGACGTAGAGGGTAAATTTTTATAAGTTATTTTGGCAACTGATTAGACTAGACTGAAAAGAATAAACCATAGACCTACAGTAAGTAAAGCTAAGGTCTTCATGGAAAGAACAAACTTCTACTACTGATAAAAAGGTTTATTTTTAAGCCAAAAGATTTAACAATTGGTCTTTTTTTTTTATTTTTTTCCCCTTTTCCATTTTAAGTAAGAGTTGCATATTCTCCATTTTATTCAAATTATCAGAGAATAGCTAAGGAAAGCACCGCAAAACCTTAATGAGATATTAAGGGAAAGTTAGCCAACCAAACCCCACACAAAGCTCCTAAACACACACACACAAACACATGAGCTGCAAGCCAAGAAACAAATGACTTTCCCAGAAACAAGTCAGGAGGAAAGAAAAGCAAAAACTTAAAACAGGCACTACAGGGGATACGAGGGGAAGGTGATGATACCTGTACTTGATGAAACAACAACAGGAGAAGAAAAAAAAAGAAAGAGAAAGTGCAATAAAAGGCTAAGGGAGTATCCCTCCAGTAACCAGTTCAAGTGTGCACAGCAGCAGGATAAAGGATCGTACCCGACTGCACAAGCAGTGCATGTAGTGGGCACTGATGCCAGAATGTCAATAGACTTGCACATGCTTCTCAAAGAATCTGTAAGACTTGAAAATCTCGAATTTGCTACCTGTCGCTTTCATTACAGATCTGCTATCTTTCACCTATATAAGGATATTTCTCACTATTGGAGAAAAAAAAACCACATTTGTATTGGGATGAGGTAAAATTGCCCTCCATGATCAGATTGCAAAACTGAAAAAGCAGGTTTTTAACAACAACAAAAAATACAACTCTAATTGTAAGCCATTCTTTAAAATACAGGAGAGCTTCAAATCTCTTAAAAATGGTTTGACCAAGAAAACTTGGTTTCTTAAAGTAATTAAGATGCAAAAAGACCATTCCTATGAAGAAAGTGATTATCGTGGCTTCCCAACTGCTGCCAGGCATTGTATTGAAAGAATATTTGCCTTATCTGCTTAGACTATGCACTGGGATAAATCCCCAAAGTGTTCCCTCAAGTTCCTGAAGAAATTTATTCGAAGTGTAGGTTTTCACAAGCTCCCACAAAATACTCAAAGCATGTCAAAACCATATGATAAATGAATTCAATTACTTTCACATTTTTTTCAAAGGAGAAAGTGGTATTTTCATCTCCTTTTTAAGTTGCTGATAAAATGCTTTAGTTTTATAATTAACATTCATGAACTAACGCCCCCCAAACATGCAACTATCCTTATTTTCTATGATGAATGCAGTTAAAACACTTTTTTCACCTTATCATTAATATTAGCAATTCACACAAAGAAAAAACTTACAGTCTACTGGTAGAAGACAATACCAGCTGGGTTGTGATACGTTAAGGCCCGTAACTTTACATTGGCACACCTTCCAAATAACAATCACAATCATATAACGTGGAGACACTCATTTATAAGGAACAAGCCTGGTATTTTATTTTTATTTTGGGGGGAATAGTCACATCTGCAGCTTTTTCAGTGAAGTGCTTGGAAAAGCTAACTTTCGATCTCTCTCATTTGAAAAAAGTGTTTTAACATCTTAATTGCAAGAGCAAAAGAGCCATTCCTTAAACGTGACAATACAGAGCTGACAGTACCTTTTAAATACTTCGCACTTGATACAAAACATCAGAAAACAGAACACAGATTAAAGGAAAAATGCAGTAGAGAGACATTTTAGAGAAACACAATGTAAAACTTCTCCTTGTTTATAGGAAAGTCAAGTGATGTGCTCATGCTTTTAGTAAGTTGTTATAATATTATAGTTGTGGTTTTAACACTCTGCTGACCTGGGATTGTGGTGGTGCTGCTAGAGCTACTGTCATCCACGGGCCCAAAGAAATCAAGGTTCAGAAGAGTGGAACCTCCACTAGCTTGAAATTCAGTGACCGTGTTGGTAGGCAGCCATATAGAAGGTAAGCCAAGGGAGGGGTTTATGTGTAAAAAGGGGTAAGACACACACTTGAACATGCAAGTTATAATTAGTACTCAGTACACAATTTAAAAATCGACATGAAAACATTGCTTACAGTATTAATTTGTACCTTCTAAAATGTTAACAACTTAATTCAGTGCACATTTCCTCATGTACAATGCAGCAAGGAAATCAACACTAGTAACTTCAAAATAGAAATATTTATTTCAATCTAAAAATGAAAGAGAACCAGCAAGACCCAGAGAGAAAGATGTAATCAATTAAAGGGAAACAATATATATGTCAATTGATAATTAGGATAGAGTGGGCTTTTTCTCCCCTCAATGAAATGGAGAGTCATTATTTCATCAGGAAGACTTAGCAGGTCCCCAGATAGCAAAGAATCCCTCTTCCTCCCCACCCCCCCAAAAAAAAAACCAACAACAACTACCAAAAAACACCATTAAAGTTTCATATATTAGCTTTAAGCAATTGATTATCATTATCTTAAAACAATGTGAACACGTGGTAATCGATGCCATTCTTATATCCAGTTCCTCACTGGTAAATTATACTGTTCCCCTTTAGTACTAAAACAGAAATCAAACCAAGATACATTTTAAAGAAGTTGCTTGTTAAAAGAAAGCACGATGATTTGACTGAAGTAATAAGACACCAGACAACAGCAAAAGAGTCCATCCAGGCTTTCCTTCAACACCATGATATCACTATCCAAACTGTTATATCCTATATGTTCTGAAACAACACCATGAGGCAACACCAAAGCAGTAGAGATGCAGTTTCTTTTAGCCTGCTTTTGAACAACTTATGCATTAACTGTTGTCAGCAGGCTCCTCTTAAAGGTATCATTTTCTTTACAGGTCTCTAGCCTGTCATTCAAACAAGTTTCCAAAACTTGTTTTATTTCCTTTGAATAAACTTACATTTCTGAGACTGGAGGTGATGGAACAACTCTTTGCTATTAAAATAGACTTAGGCGAAGGGTCTTGTAGGTGATAAGTATATACATTTGCAGATACAAATAACTTTGTAGCTACCTCTTCAATAAATTAGCTCTAATTAACTACTATTGAGTGTAAGCAAAAGTGGTAACAGATGATGTCACATTTTTGAAATATAAAATTATCTGTAAATCTGAAAACTTCCAGGTCAAGAAGTACATCTTTTGCAAACAGTTTGTGGTTAAAATATTGTGCTTTGAAGTAGCCACTATACAGAAGTTTTTCATTCAAAGGATGTCTAAGGAGACACTTCATTGGTGAAAAATACTTTTACAAAGTATAACTCGTCACTCTAAAACGTTCATTTATTCAGAGTTTCATTATAACCTGCAGTTATTTATAATGAAGTGCTAATATTGCCACTGTGTCATTAGAATATGGCATGACTCTAAAATAATACTTAACTCGGTATTTTTCAGACGACATGATATTTCACGTAGAGGTACAGTTAATCAGAAAGAAAGCCTGAATTTCCAAAGTTAGGAGTAAGAAATAAATATTATATATATTTATATATGTATATATATGTATGTGTGTGTGTATATATATATATATATTTAAAAAAATAAATCAGCAGATAGATGTTTGTCTGAACTTTGTAGCTTTCTTATCTCTAGCTCTGGTGCTAGAGGCTCTACGGAGAGACGTACCATCTAAAGGGTTAGTAAGGCCACTGCTACTCCAGTCAAACTGGACAGGTGGTAGAGATTCCTAGAGTTGAAAAGTCAGAAATCAGATTTTATAGTCAGTACAGGTTACAACAATGCAAAGCAGTTCAAACAACAGATTCTTTAGCATCTAAATACTAAAAAGACAAATGAATGAGCAAGCCCCAACTTTTGCAAGGGGCATATTTTCATAATATGCACTAACAATCTGAAGGAGATTTGTTTTACTACTAAATTCTCAACAGTACAGATTAGGTAACTCAGAAAGGATTTGCAAATTAACTAAAACATATGAATTGGATAAAACCATTAAGGCATAGTTGAAAGTAATATTAGTTCCACGGAAGATGAGGCATTTTGCATAAAAAGTTGTGTATATGCGATTTAGAGGGCAATTTTAGAATAGGGTTATTAGTGAAAGCCATCTATACATCCATGCTTTGACCTGATTATAGACAAAGCCTGTTATTTACCATAAAAATACCCCGATTCTTTTTCTTTCTTTTATTGGAGGGGTTTTAAGAGACAGAATCCCTACACATGAATAACAAACTATTCAAAAATAAATGAAAAAAATATCCTGTGATTCATTATCCTGTAATGATTATATCAGGTATCTAAACAAACCACTGGTAAGATGAACAAGAGGAATATGGAAACACTGACTCCTTCTGGGAGTCCATCCTCTTCATTTCCTCTTGTTCAGTCTTCTGCACGCGCACACACACACGTGAATCAAACAAGCAGCATGGACCATGTTTTACAAGGAAAGTCTGTTCAGGGGTAGCATAACTTGCAAGTGCTGTCCTCCTGTATTCTCAGAAGACAAACCGATAGGACAGTATCAGAAATGTCTGAGACAAGTAGTAATAATGCACTTTTGTGCAAAAAAAGGTGGAAAAAGATGCACCTTCAATTTCACAAGTTTGATACAACTAAAAAAAACAAAGCCAAACACTTGTGGAAGAAAAGCAACTGAAGTTCTCCACAACATTATTTAAAATGCATCACTAGTTGTTGAGCTTTCAGTGGCTGAGACATAGCTTATGTTTGCTTTTGGAGAAAGCTGGGTTATTTATTTTACTTTTAAAACCTAAAAGTATGAAATAATATTCAGATTCATGAATCAAGACTGTAACAACCTGAGCTAGCTTTGTACAACTAATCTAACTGTAAAAGGCTTTTGTTAAGGGATTGGTATTTACAGAAAGAAAAATAAAGGGAGCTGAAGACTTCTGTATTTACTTATAGTAAAAGCCTTGCCTAGAAAAATCTTTCCTACTTAATGACTTGGAAATATTTCCAGTACTGAGGAACACAACTAGAACACTATTCACTCCGTGGAGCTTAAGGAGCTGATGCTACATTTTTTACTTTGCTTTGGTAATGAAATTACTGGCACTGAAATGACTTGGATGGAAAAATCCTGTTACCGGTGTGAAAGCTAAACCTGATGACATAATGACCACTATGATCAGCAGCTTGTTTAAAGTTTGGCACACCAAAAATATATTAACATTAAAGGGAGTTTAAAAAAATAAAAATAAAAATAAAAATAAAAATAAAAATAAAAATAAAAGGGAAAAATGGAGGCTAATATAATGGTCTAGAAGTTTTCTGCAGGGAACGAAATGAAATCAGAGTGAAACAAAGTTCCTCCCTACCAACCCTGACTTACTGAGGAACACCCACTTCATTTTGTGTCAAAAGATGAGTCAGGACTGATGAGTCCTGGGGAGGTTGAGACAAAGTACTATGCAAAAGGTGGTACCAATGGCTGGCTAGGCTTTTCCCTTAAATGATTACATGATTCTCAGACTTGCTGAGGAGAGGGCAAAGGATGCAATGAATTCTTCCTAAAATGCTGGGAAAAAAGAAAAAAAAAAAAGATATCTGACTCTAAATCAGCAGGTATATTACATACATCATTCTGTTCCATGGGATGAGGCTATTCTGCTGACTTCAATTGCTTGTAAAAAAAGGGGGTGGCAAGGAAATCAGACCTCATCCATACAGGATGTTGGCACGCCCTGCTCCTTTCATCAGCAAGCAAAGTCAAAGGGGAGGGCAGAAACAAAAGCCAATTAAACAGAAAGGAAAAGTCTTCAGTTCCTAACGTCCTTGGCCCTAAGAAAACTACCTATACTGGGACACCTGAACACAGCACTGAAATCTCAGATAATGGAAACATGCCCTGCAAATAGGAATATAATGTTTTGTCTTTCAGAGACTGCAAGGTTGCTAGACTACTGCATTTACAACCATTATTTTAATAATATGTTTTGAAGAAAAGCACCCAATCTAGAAGAATATTAAGATTCAAGGCAATCTGCTCTCACTCCTCCCTCCATATTATATTACGGGACATGGTACAGAAATGAAAAAGTATACTCAACTGCCAGGGTATTAGTCTGAATGTTAAGGAAGTAAGAAAGAGAATACTAAAAAGCCTGCTGGCTTTACTGCATCGTATTTCAGTTGATGAAAGCAAGAGACGTTTTTCACATGGCAGTTTTAGAATGGTATTATGCAAGATTTTTTTCCTAATTCAAAAGATTAAAATGTAAGCGTTCGCCTCCATGCCAATTATTATCCAGGAAAACTAATTTCTACCTCCCCTCCAAAAAAAGGGAAGTATATTGCTGTCTTAAAGCTAAGGGAAAAAATAGGAAGGCTTGTAATACACGTATATTACAAATGTTTAAATAGATCCCACAAATGAGCACCATAAACATGACTTTCAGAAAAAGGTTTACACAGACGTAACTCATATATTTCATTGTGTGTAGACATTGGCAAAATTACGAGAGCTCTAAAATTCACTTTTCCTCAGACACCACCTTTAAGTGACTTTGTTGCATCTGACAGAATAGTACGTCCTATAATATCTCTTACCTGCAGGTTTCTCTCTCTGTCAAAACTACGTATATTCTTGGATCTTTCTCCTATGTATAACTGGAGAGCAGTTCCATGATGGAGCCTTTGGCTGGTGGCCAATAACATGGTAGTTTGCATCTGTCATTGTTAGAAGTCCTGATGGTCCCTTATGTAATTAAAAGTGTTTTTAAAGACTGTCACCCCATGGGGTTTAATTAAGGTTCAGTCCCTAATACCCAGCAAGTATAAGATGCATATTCTGTTACAACATGATCTCTAATTCAGTAGCTTACACGTGTGCAGATGTACTGTAATAGGCACCTGCAGAAAAGAATTGCTGGTCATTCTTTTCTGGAAAGGTCTGGGTCACTGCAGTTTTCTATTCCAATATTAAGCTTAAGCAAAACTAAATAGATAAGAAACTGCAAAGTTATCCTGTGTGCTGGGACAAAGTTACCACTAGGCTCTATCAAAGAGTCCCAAACAGGGAGAAGGGGATGCTTTGAAGCAAAAAAAAAAAAAAAGCAAGAACATTTAGATAACTTTTTGCTAGAAAGCCAGCGAGAAGATAAATAAACTTCAACACTACATTAACCATAGAACAGTATCAAAATAAGAGAAATCAGGCAACATTAAGCCTAGACAGCAACCTTTTTGACAAACATCGGAATATATTTTAGTTGCACTGCCTGAAGACGATCATGGCCCACTACAGAAAAGAAGGGTACCTGTCTCTGGGGTTTCTCAATCAATGGTTGCCTATTGGAGCAGCCACTCTTATTCCTCCTGCATCTTGATAAAGCCATGCTCTTATGTAAAGGTAAAAGTAATCAGGGGATTATTTCATATTCTGTTCGCTGCCTTAGAGTTATGAGCACAGGCAAACAGAGAAATAAAAATCTCCAACTGTCAAGATAAACAAGAGATCAAACAAAAAATTAAGACACTAACTTCAAATACAAAACCCAGTAAGACTGCAAGTCACCCTTACACAAAAAGTGATAGATCAATCAGTAGCTTAACTTCCTTGAGAGGACAAATCGTTTCCAAAATATAAAACATTGTCCTTGCAACTTAAATTGCCCAGACAGGAATTTGCCCACTGTATTTCCTTAACCTATCAAACCCAGTAAGATTCTCTGCAGAGAATGAGTCTAAAACATACAGGATTTGTATAATAATAACTACAAGAGATTATTGCAGCTGATTTGCTTCTTTTTTCCCCTCAATCTTTTGATTTATAATGTTCTCCATTTCAAATCTCTGCATGCTTTCCTCCATTCGCCTACAACCAAGATCTACGAAGGTATTTCTGTGCTGCTACAAATGCTCTTCCCACTCCCACTTCTGCATCATGACAATCTTTCTTCCAAAATCCTATTCCATCAGAAGTCATACACACAGTCAGTGATCTGTATACAAGTCCCATAAATGCCAGGCTTTCAACAAAGGAGAACTCTTTTCCTTCCCCAGGCAAAGCATGGGAATATTTTAACCAGGGCCTCTCCTTCCAACAAGGCAGCCAATATTATAAAGTTTCTGAATACAAGAATGACCCATCATCATTGCTCCATCAAAACGAAGGAATTCGGAAGTTTCACCCAACTGACGTGTGATTATTTTGGTAAGCTTGAAGATACACAGTTGTGCCTAAATTACCTGTGTTTAGAATAAGAAGTTTCAGGATCCGCTAAACCTGCCTATTTTATTTCCATTGCATATTAATGTTTAAAGGACAATTTGTAACAAAATGCTCAGGAAAGTGAGGGCATATCTTCTCAATACCGCTAAAATCCAGGATATTCCTAAGAGGCAGTCTGCACAATGTGAAGCAAAGCTGATTTTCCCAAAAGCATGCAGAAGCCACCAAGCATTAACAGAAGATAATGCCAAGAAAGAAAAAAGGTCTCCGAGGCATACAGTTGATTGTCCATGCCCAGAAGCTTAATGGCACTTAACTGTGGCCTCTTAGAGCTCTAACCTTTAAGAATGCTAATTCATCTCTTTCCCCAAACCCTTTTTTTTTTTTTAAAAAAAACAACAACAACAACAAAATTATTTGTCTTTCTGGGAAAAACAAAAAAACAAAAACAAAAACAAAAACAACAACAACAAAAAAAACAAAACACAAAAAAAAAACAATCCAAGCCAGCAATGCAGACATGGAAGCTTCTTACATATATTCACAGGGCTGCAAGTACTGAACTGAGTTGGCCTTGTCAGAACAGTAAGCTAGGGGACCAGATAATCAAAGTGTGACAAGGAATTGGATAGTCTGCTACAGGAGTACCCAGAAGTACAAAACACTCATAACTAGAGGGGATGAAGAATAAAAAAGACTTTGATAAGTAGAGGGTCTTATTTTCAGCACTCAGGCAACTGCCAGGCAACTGAGAAAATAGCATATGTCAGAGATGCTGCTAGCTTAGGCTCTTGCAGCTCTCTACAACACAGCATTTAATACGTCTCCTGATGAAGGAAGACAGACCCTTGAATTCTGCAGAAAGACAGCGAAATTTTCCTGCTCTATTCATATACAGAAGTTACACAATGATTTCTTCAGCTCAGACTGGTTGCAGGAATCATTGTTACCTTTTCTAATATCCGGTTCAGCAGCTCAGTTCCACTACAGGATTTGTGAGAGGCAGTATATATAGGAAGTGTCACCAAACATGTACATCTCTATATCAAACAGCCTCAGTTCTGAGCCTACTGACATGCTGCTCTTCCAGAATGAAAAAAAAAACTTGGATACAGGCATGTCAGTTAGAGCTCTGCACTATAGCAGAGCAAATAGTGCAAGATAATTGCTATACTCAGAAGTACCCAGCATTCCTGTTAGGTATAGCAAGCACAAGGATAATTCATTCTGGAATGTCTTCAGTCAGAAGTACAGACAGTTACCAAATGCTGGGCAAATTAAACAAGACCTGTGCTAAGGAGGAACACAGCTGACTGAACACATGCCAAGTACCATGGTAGTGACACTGAAAATTAAATGTTTCTGCATATCCTCCTAGCTAGCTGCCAACCAGACACACTGCAACACACAACATATAAATGGCCTTCTAACACCAGAAAAACAGAAACAAAGAATTCAAAAGCTCACTTCTAAGCTCCTCTGAACTCACTTTGTATCAGGCTTAGAAGCCAGAAGCCAGAGAAGCAACTTAGAGCTGTTCAATGGATAATCATTCATGAGAATCTGGCATGAAAGGCCAGCAGAACTCAAAAAATCAAAAAATCACTTATTTATGCTTGCAATGATTGTACCCAGAATCTCTTTCCAGGCAATTGGGCTGCTTTTTATATTACTCTGGAAGAAAAAGTATAGGGACAATCAAAAAGAGCATGAACAGTATACCTGTAAATGTAGTAGTTTAAAACAACAACAAAAAAAACAAACTCAAAACCCAAAAGCAAACAAGCACTGTCAAATAGGTAGAATGACTTCCTACAATAAGCGTCAGAAAAAGCGAACAAAAAACCTGTAGTGTAGAAGTCCTTCCTCTGACTAGTTGCTATGTACCGGTAGGTATCATCAGGACTCTTAAATGCTGGCCACCAACCACTACAGTCTTATCATGAGGACTCCCTTCCAGTCACACATGAAGAGTAGATCCAACAACAAGACTTCAATCTGACAAAAGGAACAGCTGCCCTTTACATACAGGTGCTGTTGAATACAGATATTTGGAAAATGAAGGAAGAAGCAAGGCATCCCATTATTTCCCTCATTCTTTCTTTCTCTCTCTCTCCCTCTGTAATTTTTACCTGGAACTGATCGGATGTGCACGTGTTCATCTCTGGTGATACGGGAGGTGTCTGTCCTATGGAAGCTATTTTTTCTGCTGCAGATATCGGTTTCAGAGGTTCCTTGGTAGGTTCTAACATACCCTAAAAAATAATAATGAATAATAGTAAAATCACATGCACGCATGTACAAACACACGTATATATATTCCAAGAACTGCAGACACCAGAAGAGAGAAGACTCAGTACCAGGCAGTGCTATCCCCAACTAGGGCCTTGAAGGCAACCATACATCACTGAAATACTTTCAGTGAGGGATTAGAAGGAGGTGGGGCAGGGGAAGAGAGAATCAGCTCGTTCCTTAGGTTTTCATAGAGCCTAAAAAACATTTGAGCCAATAACTGAAACCCAAGTGCTTAGCTGGAGTTTGCTTTCAACTTTCAATAACGCAGTTTCAGCTAGAAGAACAGTTACTTGGTAAGGTGATGTCTTCTCCCCATCATGTACAGACTATTCCAGAAACATCAAATGGACCACTGGAAAGGTGCAAACGCACTCATTCCCTTTCATCAATTAAGTAATTCAGAAGAAACATGTCAAATTATCAGTTAGTAGAATAATATTATGAACAGCAATTGCTGACATGGAAATAATGCATTAAAAAGTATTGAGACAATAATTAAACCAACATTTTTCATTTTAAACAAACTGTTCAAAGCTAAAACAGTGATACAAAAGATCTCAGAAATATCTGACGTCCCTGAATGAAACTAAGGGTGAATAAAGATCTGCAGATAGATAAAAGTTTGCCCTAAGATAGGCAAACAAACCCTGAACAATGAGGTATGAGAAAATAAAATTCCCAAATAAAACCATTTGGATTTGTTACCAGAGTATTTTAAAAACAATTTCAGGAAGTCAGCTAGCAAGATCAGCTGTCCCACAAGTTCCTATACCACGTTAGGGGAGCTTGGAATTTAACCACCAATTAAACCAATTCTTTCAGACAGCTGAGAAACACTTGAAGCAGTGTGGCAACAGAAAGCATCAAGCCACTTTACTTGTAACATCATCTCAATCCAGCTTATTGTGTGCTTAAGCACACAGACAAATTAGGAGATAATTAATCAGCAACAACAATCTGTTGCAAAAAAATAATTGCACATGTCACATACAAACACAGTCACAACTACCTTACAGGAAGGAAACAACATAGCTATGAGATGTGTTATTTCCCTGTTTATCAGAATGCCATGCCTAAATCCAAAGAAGTGCATGAGCTGACCTGGATACACCAGAAAACAACTGCTCTAAAAACTGACTACAGAAGTCACTCTATGAAATTAACCTGCAGATTAAATTATATTAAACCAAAGAAAACTGTAAGCCTTTTATTTGTGAATGACCATACTAAAAAGTGTGTGTGTGTACGTAATCATATATGCTCTTTTCTGGGAATATAATATATTCCAGAAATTATGTATTATATAGGCTGTTCTGCTCAGACTAGCAAAAAAAGGGCAAATCTTACCTTCTGAATGTTTTTACTACTATAGACATTGCACAGACTGAAATGCCATGCAGGAATTGCAGCATATTGACTTAGGTGTAAACTAGGTTATTTGGCTTTCCTTCACAGTCTATACAAATCTGAATTATGCTTGCTATTTTTATTTAGCTCTTGGGGCAATAAAACAATACTGTCTATAAAATAATTTTTGTATGCATGAACAGCCTAACAGCTTGGGGGCAGAGTGGGGAGGCTGGCAGGGAAGAGAAAAGGGAAAGGAGTGGAGCAGGTAGAAAACGACAAAGGGAAAAACTTCTTTTAGAGGAATTTTGGTTCTCAGGGACAACAGACTTCATCCCTGCAGAACTTTGTCCTCTATGTATAGATGTGTATCCACACACAGACCCAAACATACGCATACATGGGTCATTTATTAACATGCCAGGAACAGTGCAAAGCATGATTAAGCTTCTCTTTTGATCTGGGGATATTGAGATGCAATCAAGTAATTAATAAACTGTCTGTCAGAGAAACAGCTACACTGAGAGAAAGGCTCCACAGATCTGTGAAGATTTCCTACACACAAGTTAAGGAATACCACAGCTACCTAGCTGTTCTTAACCTTCCTTTGAAGCATCTGGTCTTAGAGCCAGGGTCTCCCACTGCGGCTGCAAATTTATGTTTTGATTCATTTTGACATTCCTTCATCATTTCTGACAACTAGATAGTGTATTTCAAGATTCTTTTGTGCAGTATCAACTCATGCCTAAACCTTAGCTGAACTTAGGAAGATATATTTCATTATACTTGGTGCTTAATGCCATTTCATATATTTCGTTTTATGTTATGGGAGCCATAATAAAAAACAAACAAAACACAAAGCTTACCAGTCCTGCTGCATACATGGGTACTATAACAGGCTGTTTCTTGTTGCCTGTAAAGAGCTGATAAAACAACAAAAACATTTACTTAAGAGGTTCTGTCATAATGTTTCAGTGATAGTACTTTTATAACATCAATGTTCTAAAACTTGTGTAAGATTGTGTCAGAGAATAACTACTATGTTAAACACAACAATTAAAAATAATGTAACTTTTGATATTAACAAGGCTTATAAAAAGGTTAAGTTGTAAGATAGCATGCCATGAAAAACCAGGTTTAGTGCAGCTATGCAATTAAGAGAGAAGCATTCATACAAAAACACTTCAACCTAATTCTATGCTCAAAGCAGCTCCATTATTTAGAAAGCGAGTTTTATTGACAGACTCACAATATTTCTGGTGTCGATTCCCAAGGAGCACAAAAGCTTTTTGTTGCTGTGGGAGCCACCCCACTGGTATCGCAGTCCATACGCATCGTGGATATCCTGCAGCTCCGTCCACACGTCCATCAGTTCCCTATACAACCCATCATAAATCAAGTCATCAGCAGGAATAACAACTTAGCAGCTTTGAACTTTTATTCGAATTTTTAATACAAGCATCCTATTATACATTCCAATTAAACTTACACCCAAGCACGACACTCAGGGGAACCAAAATTGCACAGTGTTCTCAGAACAATTATACTTCAGACTTCTAATAGGAAAATGATGTCCACAGCAGGCAGAACAAGGGCTGCTTAGACTTCACACCATCACACGAATAAATATAGCAATTTCCAGCAAGTGTAACTAATAAGCCATATTCTGATTAACTAACTCAGACATCACTTAGAAGATGAGATGCTGCTGACTAAGTGAAATACCCCTGGTGTATGTAGTCACTAAAAATAACCATTTGGCTAGACAGCTAACTTTTACTTGGTAGCTTTTTGAAGTACTTCACACAAACAACTCCTTTTAACTTCCCAAAAACGACATGTTTCTACCTCGTTTCAAGGTAGTTGTGTTAGTGGTTTCTTACCCAGTACTTGCTACGGTCTCCTCAGTTGTCATCTGCTTTTCACCTGCTTCCAGTAAATGATTCAAGGAAATTATTTCTTCTTCGATTTCAAGAACAGGCATGGAAGGAAAACAGACTTCAAATATTCGTTCCAGACGACCTAGTAACGTTGTCTATATCAAAGAGAAAGATATTTACATCAAGTTTTGCTAACTGTTCTAAAGAAAATGAGTCTGAAATTACAAAATTAAGATGGAAAGCAATAGGTAGCTGATACAAAGCTTCACTTACCTCAAGATACAGAGCTGTCAGAGGATCACAAAACTTTTTATAAGCACCAAATAAAAGCTGTTAGCTACTGGGAAGGAGTAAGGATCTTACCTTCTGCAAACTGAGCTCTTACAGAAGTTCTTAACATTTCTTAGAGTCACTCTTTGTTACATATTAGCATAAAAGATACGCAAGAAGGGTTAAGCTGTATTTACTTAAGATATGTTAAAGGCACCAGTTCTACACATCCTAAGGGTTTTACTGAACACCTTTTTGCTACTGACTGTTATCTGAAGTACAAACTGAAAACAGTTTTTGTTCCACTTAACGGTGCACTTGGATCCAACCTTGATACAGAACATTGGTTCAGAAGACAGCTTCACTTGTAAGATGTACACAGTTGAAGACCTCAAAAAAAAAAAACTCTGCCTGATGTGCAACAGGCTCATGTAGGGATCATGACTTTGAAAATACTACAGAGAAACATTTTTAGTCCAAAGACTGCATGCTTCCTAAAAGAAAATACTAGCATCAGTAACTCAGATGTAGAACAACAATCCTGTTTGGTAAAACAGTCAGGTATAGCACAGAAGAGCTAAGAATAACACATTTAAACACTGGCAAAAAGTATTTGTAAGATTTGGTTGGTTCACAACAGAGATAAATTCTCGAGAAAAGGAATAGAATTACTTGATGCCTTAATTTCTTGCCCCCAAACCTATCGATGTGCTTCTGCACATTTGAAGCTGTTCAATATCAAAAGAAGAATCGCTTTTCCTCCCAGCAGTTTGCCTCTCACATTCACAACTCAGACAGTTGATGCTGGATGCTGTGACCATGCAGGGCTTAAAAGCCAGCCTTGGGAAGGTTTCTATCCTAGCCAAATAACTTACAACACCAAAAAGCCCACTGAGGTTTATTTTAGCTGAGTAAGAAGCCTGCTAGATAGCAGCATGGTTTGCACAACCACAGCTTTATCATTGGTTCTCTCATCTGACCTTCTTCCTGCTATCTTATGTTATAAACTCACGATGTGTACACAAAATATCCAGCACAAATACTCTGGAGTTTTGTGGAAGGGCTCCAGATCTACCTTCCAGGGTTTTGAGAGACTAGGCAGCTTTTCCTGCTTGCCAAAGCAGTCACAACCAGGTCCTGATGTCACCATCACTTTGGCATCCCTTTGGTGAGAGGGAGCGTCAGGATCTAGAAAGGCAGAACTGTTTCCAACACAGGAAATGTTTTTCCTGCTTTTCTCTCCACCAGCACCACGACCACCACAATTCGGTAGGATAAGGTCTCAGCATCATAAAAAACATGAATTGGTACTCATGATGTGCAAACATTTTAATTCCACAGCATGCAGTGGAGAATGCTCAAATTCATGACACTCCGGATTTTGGCAGCTGGATTTAACATTAAGAATTAAAAAAAAAAAAAAACAAAACATCCCACCTGCACGGAAAAGCAAAACAAAACAACACACCTTTTCTGGCAAGCACAGCATGTTTTTTCCTTTTCACATTCTTCCCTTAAATTTCTCTCTCCTCTCAGCTGCATTTCCATACAGCCACAGAACTTCAGCTTCACCACAGCTCTACGAACTGTCTCAGACAACAGAAGTAGCACTTAAATGGAGCACATCTTTTCTCACCAGTTCAACTAGTTAAAAAGAAGTCATCAGAAATCTCGAATTTACTAAAAAGAGTCAATTGCAAGGTATGCTCCGAAGACTGAAACTAAAAAATAAGTACATTAAAGAAGAGACTTAACAGAAGGACCTTAACCTCTCTTCTTGCTAGGATGCAGGCTTGGCACAAAAGGTGGTTTCTCTCTCTAGTTTGGACTTCCTCAACAGGTATTTCCTGATAATCTGCTGCCCTGCACACTGGGCAGCACCCAGCAGCTCCAATACCTGCTTTTCTACAGGGGAAAACGAAGAGAAACTGAGTAGGTGAAAATCCCGTGAGCATCCCGCAGCATGTGCTAGCATAGCTGTGCCAGCAGAGCCCTCCTGTGGAGCTGCAGCATATTTCAGCAGCAGCACTAAATGTACAAACGCAAACCTCAGGCTGAGGTTTTGTGTTCCAGCTGAAATGATTGAAGGTTCAGAGAAGCGAGGCTTGTGGGAGGAGGTTATGTATTTAACCAGACCAACCGATACTGCTGGGCCACACGTTTAGGCACACGAAATATCTGTTCCACAGTAATCAGCTACAACTTTTCTCATTAGAATCGTTTGAACGTTTGCCTCATCTCCCGTCTCAATTAGGCAAGCCACCGACCACGTACAGCAGCAAACATAACACAGAGGCAAAGGCCAAATGATCGGGATATCGTGATCCTTTGTGCTGGAGCCTAGGTGAGGAGCAAGGAGCCTGCTCGCCCTGTTCAGCTACTGACTGCAGAAAGCAGGCAAGTTACTTGCTTACAGCATCAGCTCATCGGTTCTCCTACCTGAAAAATAATAAAAAAAAGAAAGCCTGGCACACAGGGACAGCCACTGGGTTCAGTTATACGGCATCTGCAAGGCGTTATGTCCAAATGCCATTATTATTATCTGAATTTCACAGCATACCTGATTCATTTCCCTCCCCCTCCCTGCCCCCTTCGTTACCTTGCTGGTATGCTCTGACTGTAATGAGTCACGTTTCATAGCGTGTCATTTTCCTCTTAAGTTTAATCATCCCTTAATGGCCAACCCCTTTGGCCAGACCGTACGAGGTGCATTACCTGTCGTGATACCTGTGGACTGCTTTGTGCTCCCTGATTAAAACTAAGGCACTAATTGATATTTTTAGGAAGTAAAACTAAGCAGCATTCTGGATTCTGCCCTAATGCTTCCAAGTTTTAAAAATTAACTCTGTCTACAATGCGTCAGCTGCTATTATGGTACGTGAACGGGTGAATCTTAGCTCTTTGCTTTAATACAGCACAAAATACATCTTCCCATGACAGGGAAGAGGCAGAAGAAAGGCATTGTATCATGACAATAGCAAGGCATCAGCTTTCTTGAAAAGGAGGAACATTTGAGAATATACTAGTGACTAAGAATACGCTTAGGTAATGAAAGAATTGAGAGGCTCTATGAGCCACGCAGCACCTCAGCACCCAATTTCAAATTTGAGCTAAGAATTGTGCCAAAATTTCGGAATGGTTTAATTATAGCATTCTTTGCACTTCCTTTCATCTTCTCTAAATCTCCAGAAGTGCTTAGCCCTTACTTATATATAGGAGAGAAGAACAGTTTCCATGGCAAAGCAGAATAATTAATTCTACGTGTGCAAATGGACACGGGGAGGAACGTGCACACACATGGCTCTCAGGCAGTGCCAAAGGCCCTAAAGGAAGCAGATGAAGTTTTCTTCTAACTGGCAATGAAATACCATGCTGACAGCTCCCAGGTACAAAGGGGATTACCAAGATTTTGGAATGAATTACAAGTCCAACTTTCACAAACATCAGTCTATTGTTTGTACAAAACAGACTATGAAAATACTGCTTCTGTCACACAGCAAGTCCTTCAGGAAGAAAAATCCAGTAAGAATTTGATGCAATTTGGGGTTACGTCTAACTTCCAATACCCACACCCCACCCGATAACTCCTAAAATATGCCTTATCCACTGTGGAAAGAGCACTCTTCCTCGGTTTATATAACTGCACTCTTAAAAAAAAAAGAAAGAAAAAGCACAAGAAGAAGCACAAGAACTTTCTTCCACTTTGAAGCACTGAAATATTTGATAGCTGGGTGTTCTGCACTGCAGTTTGACAAGAGTAATGCTCACAGGCACTTACTGGGGATGTGAATGAAGGCCAGAGCTGCCATTCTTGCACTTCACTGTGATTTTCCAAACAGTGACAAATTCAAAATCCTGTAGTTTCTGTGACCACTCAAAAGTTCTTGATAAATATGTAAGAGATTTGGTAACCATCACGTGAGGCAATCAAGATATCACAGACACAACAGACTTCCCAAGGAGAATTACAGCCACAGGATTAGAATTTATCTCCTGGGCTGTGTGAACAGGGGGACGAGATCAGCCCTCCAAGCTGAAAGGCCAAAGTTCTTGGTTTAGAAAATTTGTTTTTCTTCTTATTCTTCACCACAAGACTACAGAATCACTGCATTGCTTCAACAACACTGTGCTGGACTCTACTGGCCACACTAAATCCACCCCAGCTGTCTGCACACGAGCTCAGCAGTGCCAGGTCACTATTGCTCTTCAAAGCTGTGAAAAAGAGGTGCTGAAGCTTGCCATAAAGACAATATATTTGGGCTACACTGCAGAAATGGCTGATGTGAATTGAAGCTTTCACCACTGAACTACTATAACGCTTCCCTGGGTGAAGTTTCAAGGAACTCTGTGTGCAGGGGGTTAAAAAAAATAATAATAATAAAAGACATCTTGCTTCTCTCTGTGGTGCCTATGGCAGCTTGCTGTCCCCTGAAGGGGGAGAGTGAGAAGTGGAGCATCCCTTCAGCCCCCTTTTCTGGCTTCAGGGGAAAAGACGATAGTGAGGAAGCAATTCTCAGGCTCTGGGCTGTTTGGGTCTACTGAACGCACTACCAGGAGACCTGAGAATAAATAAAAACAGCGTAAAAGTTGCACTACATTAGTAAGAACTAGGTATTCCACACTTATCTGGCAGAAGAACATAAGAAAGAAACCAGAAATGAGCCTTTGGAGGAACTAAGATGCTAAATGTATAATTTACAGATGGACTAAAGTGATAGAGGCATGACCAGCCTCCAGAATGCAGAAGTTGAGTGAAGGCTCTCAAAAAGGCAGATCAAAGATCAGGGGCCCGAAGCCAAGAAAAGAAACTGATTAACCAGAGAGATCTTATCTGATATTACACTCCCACTGCTCTGAGAGGGCCTCTTACAAGAGTTTATGACCATTTCAGTATTATTTATTCATTGAGAAACTCCCTTTGCTGTGTTTTCTAACACCCACACAATATTTTCATCAACACATTTGCCTCTGTGTAACTAACTCACTGGATACTTCTGTAACTTCATCACCTTTTTAAGAGCTAACCTACAGGACCACGCAGTTAAAATCCATTTTTTAGCTCCACCACATTAACAGCTACAAATCACCAAGGGATCCAAAGCCATCAACTTCAGAGGGTCTCGAGGTCTTCTGGGCTCAAGCACTAAGAAACAAACGTGAACAGTTAACTAAGCACACGAACAAGCAAACCACTACGTTCCCAGTTAAATAGGGGCAGTTTTTTAATTTGGAAAAGTTTATGGGCTGCAACTGCTTAAATTAAGAATCACTCTGCCTTCCACATTGCAACATTTATTTCTCCAATGTGCAGGCTGTGCTTAGCAGAGCACCTTCTCCGAGCAATAGGAGAAGTGCTGCAGGCACAACAATGGAGCCAAGAGGAGAAGCAAAGCTCACCCAGAACACCAGCTGCACTTCTCACGATCCCAGCGTGTTTCTTCTCCCCATTCTCCTCTTAAAAAGCAGTTTAATTTAACGTGGTGCCATAAATTTCTTAGAGCTTGAGGAGGA
Organism: Aythya ferina; assembly: GCF_964211825.1. Taxonomy (NCBI): domain Eukaryota; kingdom Metazoa; phylum Chordata; class Aves; order Anseriformes; family Anatidae; genus Aythya; species Aythya ferina. The sequence goes on from NC_140298.1 coordinate 11,203,944, forward strand.
AAAAAAAAAAAAAGGAAACTGTTTCATTCTTATTTATCCGCATTTATTTCTGCGGATATTTTATAATGGAAACAATGGGCCTGAACCAAGACTTACAAGGCAGCAAGAAGATGCTATTTAGTTATGCAATCAAGTGGTGTCTTTTATTGCTTGATGCAAGAAGAGTTATAAACCACAGGCAAGTTAAGTGTAGAAACGTGAAGCTGTCTCCCTTCTTCGGCTGGAAGGCTCATCCATTTATTCTCCCTCAGCTGGAGAGGATCAAATCTTGCGTCTTCCATGCAGGTAAAATGAAGTTTTATGTGGTTTAGGGAGGTAACTATTCAACTTACTTCCCATTTCAGTCGTGCTGTTATTGTCTAGTGGTGGTGTACTGATTTTTCAGCCCGGCTCTGAGAGGAAGCATGGTAGACAAAACTTACGTGTACAAGATGGAAAATATTTTTTAAGAGATTGAGGCATATGAACAGAAATCGTACACTAATTCTTCCTCCCAAGCTATTTTCTGTTGTAAGATCCCCTCAGCCAGCCTGTTCTGAATTACAGCAATTACAGGCTACTTTTAATGGCCTGTTTTGGTCTGTTATTCAGCTGAACATCCTTAAAAAACTATGCTATGAACATAAAAAAGCCTTTCCAGACAGATAAGTTTATACTGCAAGTTGTTACCCAACTGTCTGAACTTAATTTAGCCAACACTACCCTGATTTATCTCAGTGAACAGGGAGCCTGAAGTCTTTATGGCCGTAGCTACTTTTTTCCAAGAGGCTGACTATTCATTCACTGCCCAAGAAGTGCTCTCAACATGACAGTGATGCGGGGTTTTCTTTGTCTTGACGCACACTTGCGGCTCAGGAGCTGTACATCACCCACTCTGATTAATCTGAAGAGGTCGAGCTTCGGCACGCAGGCTCTCTGATAAGCGGAGGATCTGAAAAACTGCTTAAGGGTTATTTATATTTCCCTTTCTCCCGCTCCCAGATTTGTTAAGTCTCAGCTAAACTAAGGAAGAGTCTTGGCCTTCCAACCAAACCACTGCTCATCTCCTCCTCCTCTAGAGACGCTTGTGCTCCTTGAACACAGCTACACACGGCCGTACCACCCACCTCCGTGCCTACTGCAAGTAAAAACTGCTCTTGTGCTCTGCTAAATCCTCTCCATATTGTTAACACACAATGCTGCAGAGTAACCCCCTCAGCTGACTAATGTTCAGCACTATCTCATGGAAACAGCTGCACTGTGAGCTTTATGCTCCTTACAAACACGTGTTGTGTGGTCACATAAAGGGGATTAATGCGCAAGGTACGGCGCAGGTTTGCTCAGAACTTGTTAGATGAAGCAATTCACCCCATACTACATCCTAAATCAGTTTTGTTGAACACAAAGGCACGGCTATATCAAACGCAAGCCTGCAGTTATACCGAAACAAACTACTCCACATTTTCAGCTAAAGAAAAACATTACATGATTAAGGTACACAGTAGTCCTGAAATGGGTTCAAACAATAGCTTGTATATCTTCCAGCTTCAAAGGCTGAAGAACACGCTCTTTCTAATGGATTACATATTCTTTCAGTAATTTTAACTGCAAACTGAAAACCATTCCCTTTTCCCCCCCCTCTGCCTACTGCTACTGAAGAGAAGAGGTCAGCGAGAGGTTTCTGTTACAAATCCCACATTTCAGATCACGTGCAGGAGTCTGAGCACCTAAGACCAAAGGCAAAGGAGAAAAGACAAAAAGATCTTTTTGCTGCTACGTGATGTTGGTGTAATGACCTTTTTCCCCTTACCTTCATCTTCTATATTCTGTATTTTGTAAAATTGATTAATTGCTTGAATTCAAGTCAGGTCTAATCTTAATAAACATTAAACCAAACAGGTTTTCAAGCAGCTTGCCTGACACATACGTTTTCAAGACCACATTCAGAAAACATGACATTTTGCTGTCTCCTTCACATCCAGAAAAACAGCAACAGGTAAACAGAAAGGAAAATATGCAGAGACTGGTGGCGAGGGAACTTGAACTACCGGTAAATAACTTTCCTGTCGTGCTACATTCTGGAAAGATGAAAGTCGTTGTACACATCATTTCCACGTTGAAACAGCAATGCTGCTGGCTAAGTATCCTTTCTCAGTTTTTTTTTGTAAAGAATTATGTCAGGGTCATTCTGTTTACACACCATCCAAAATTATTGTACTACCACACCACGGTGACTCTTGTAGCCTCAACACTGCAGATTAAGTGTACGCTGTACCTTGTAAGTGATCCCAGTTCACCCACGCCAAAGTTTCAGTTACCACTTCTATCTCAGGTGTCTAGCACATGCAGCAGCGCTCTCTCTCAGCACACACTTGAACATGCTGCGTTTTGTGGCTTGACCTCAACGGCATCTCTTAATTGAAAGTAAGGAAAGTGATGAAAATCTGTTCCATTTCTCGAATATCCTGCACTCCGAGTACTGGAGCTGTTTGCAGGCTGGTGATGACCTGACTAATCTCAATGTCTAGAACGTACAAGACGGCGTTTCTAGTTGCAAATACTAAACAGTGGCTCCCTGGATTCAAACCAGAGTTACTATTTAAGATTAAAACAAAGCATTTTTAAATATAGTAAGACATTAGATAGAAATACAGGTTTGGAGAAGTCTTTTGAAAACTTAAAGAGTTCTTGAAGAACACAAAGTAAGTTTTCAGGCTGTGTAACTGTTGCTTTTAAGAGTTAATTGAAAAAAAAGAAATGTAGCAACTACCATTTACTGCAAGGCTGAGGAACTGTTGCAAAACAGACCTTCGCCAGCTCAACTTCCTCTGCAGCTTGTTGGTGCAGAACAACAAGCTCGGGGTTGTGCTTCCTCACTGGCAGGAAAGGCAGAAAATCACTCTGTCTGCAGTCACAGCTGACTGTAGTTTAAAGAAAAGGAATGAAAAAAAAAATCTTTAGGTTTTACAACTTGGCTTACAATCCAAGCAATCTACTGCACGACCTTCCCACAGAACACCCAGGAACTTCCACTGTAACTGAGCTCATCTGTGCCTAACACAGGCTTGGGGAGGGGGAGAAAATGTTACCAAACCTCTGAAAATTCTGCTTTTATAAACATCAACATTCAGAAACTGTTTTCAGTAGAATTTTCCATATTTTTTGATGAAATTTCAAAGCAAAAATGAACATCTGGCACTTTCTAACCGCCCTAAAAAACATGATTTAATGGAAAACGGGATGATCTAACTGGAATCATCTCCCCACCCTATTTCTTTGTCAGATTCTGGACAGCCTCTTCCGAGGGGAAACAGAAACAATTTAGATTAATTGCACTAATGACCTAGGTACTCTCCGATTTCACAGGTGGATGGACAACAGAGCAGGTAACAAGAGATTTGTGCTTTTGTCTTGAGAAACGGACCCGCACAGTGAGATAACCCCCAGCAACTGAGTAAGGTTTTGCATAGGCAGAGAAATCCATCTGCAGGTTCACTTGAGATCCTTTTTTGGTCTCACAAAGTCCATTTGAAATTTGGGGTGTTAAGTCACTGAACATAACAGGATGCAGGAAGCATCAGGAGCTGAGGCTCACGCCTTTTAACGTGACAAGAAGTCAATGCTAAGCCTCAAAAGCTCCCTCCTACTGGCTGGTGCTTGTGAAGCTCTGACTGGCACAACTTTCTTCTGGAAACCCATTTCATCTGCCACTGGTAGGAAACGGAAAGAGGTATGGCTGTCACCGAGCCTGCACCAGGTCCTGGAAGAAAGGGCTTACCTCATTTCCTTTTCTTGGAAGAGAAAAGCCAAAGCTTTTAGATACATATCACCACTAACGCCCTTAGCGTGCTCTAACCGACTCACACAGGATGACATGATTGAAAAGCAGCACTGAAGGGAATTTTAAAGCCAAATTGCTCCGAGTTTTGTAAGAGCAGTATTGAATACTTATTAAAAAAATGTATCTATGTACGAACAGGCACAGATCTCACAGATGACTAGCAAAAAGACCTAGGAAGGAATTATTTAGGAATTAATACATACTTAGCAACAAAGGCAGAAAACCGAGGGAGTGAGAAATGATCTTGTCTACTTTACCCTCCAGAAAACTCCCATTTAGACACAGCAGCAGCAGCAAGAAATCATCAGTCCAGTATTTGCAATGCAGCTATAATGTGGAGCTTGCCATATGTGATGTTTAACAGAGACTTATTTTGAACTAACCAGGAGTTAGGATAGGAGGGACGGAGCTCCAGAGGCCATATTTTATGATAAGGTCAGTGACAGTTTCGAAACAAACTGCAGCAGTGCCTGCTTGCAATGTCAGACATCTCCCGATCGCAGTCTAAGTGAATGAGTGCAGCTATTTACAAACTGAGTCACCATTTGTAATCAGATTTTTGATAACACGGTGGAGAATGGTGCTGAAAAAATTGGGGAACCAGTAGCTCCAGCTTCCAGTCACCTACCTCATGCCTATTTAATGAAAAGGCAACATCAGAGTGCCCCCGAAAAGGCTGTAAACTACGAAGCAAAGGAAGAACCATCACAGGCTCTGAAATGCTTATGATGGCTCATTCCTTTGATCAGTTTATGTAAAGTGCCACATATAATTTTCAGAACAAATGCATACAAATTCCCACATACCCTGCTCATTTTTCTGCAGGAAATAACAGCGCCAAAGAGAAAAGATGCAAATACAGCATAGTATCTCATACCAGCCTTTCTCACCCACCAAATTAAATCTCTCCCACAAGTCAAACAAGGACTGTCCAAACATCTGTCGTATGCAGAAGCAGGAACCAGGAAGAGCTGCATGCACAAGAGCAGAACAATACTGAGCAAGCAAAATCAAGAACACCTTTACCTGAGCTGAAGGTGCTGGCTCTTGAGATTGCTTACTGGTAGGTCCTTGGAAAGATGCTAAAGCAAAACTGTCAGTCTTGTGTAATACTGGGCCATCAATCCTCACCGATGCATCTGTCCTATGTGACTGCCACGTCTCTTTTCTGTGATGAGATTCACCAGCCTGCTCCTCTCCAAAGGCAGCCCAAGAACAGCTGTCTTTTTGTTCATCTTCAAAAGCATTCCAATCAGTAGCCTGGTTACAACCTGCTGAACTGAAGTCCGCAAAGTCATCGGAGTCCTGAAAAGCAACACTCTCATCTGGAGGTTTTGGCACTGAATCAAAGTCTCCAAACTCACTATCATCACCATTTTCTACCTCAACAGTATGCTGGGAGTCTACGCCAGAAATGTTACTGGTAGCGTTACATTCTAAAGTGTCAGCAGTCTGATTTCGTTCAGCTTGATCCAACGTTGCTGGCAGCTGAGAAACAGTACTTGTGTCCCTGAATTCACCAAATGCATCATTAGGTTTGCTAATATGTGCAGGCTGCTCAGAAGTTCCTTCTAAAGCCGGAGCATTTACTGATTCTTGAGCATTAAGGAAAGTGGGAGATGCACTGCTGACTGAGCCAAAGTCACCAAAGTCGTCGTCATGTGCGTCACGGCAAGCTACAACTTCAGTACCACTTCCACCATTCTTAACATCTTCAGGATCACCCACGTCTTCTCCTGCAAGATCACTGCTTAGGCTTTGGATCTCATCAGCTTTGATGTCCTCTGATCCTGAAAAGTCGTCGGGCTGAGAAAAACCTCTGCCATTCTCTGTGTCGTGTTGTTTTCTTCTCCCATTGTTTTCTCCGTTTTCAGTAGTGCATATTGAACTTCCAGTTGTTTGAGACGTACTAAAAATTGTGAATTCATTATCTTCCAGTGCTGAGGAACCCTGTTCACAGCTAGCTTCTGCAACGCAAGTCTCTTCTGCAGTATGAGTTACTCTGTTTATTCTGTTGTTTTCCTGAATGCTCAGAGAGTCTCTTTCATTAAGAACACTGCATATTGTAGGCCCTGTTCCCTCTAAATGGATTGGTTTTTTGTTTGAAAACGTAGCAAAATCTGCAAAGCCTTCACCCAAGCTAGGCATCGAGTTCAAACTTAGCTCAGTACTATGGGTGCTAACAGTTTTTAGTCCCTTTGTGTCACTGATGCCGTCTAGATCTTCTGTTCCCTGAGGATTTACAGGGTCCGATGCTGCAAATCCGTTTGTTAGAATCTCTAGACATGGAAGTTTCTCACCATTACAAGCATCTATTTGCTCATCCCGGCTTTCAACTGCTGTATCAGTTCTAACGACATCAGAAGAAAAACTCTCTGATTTCCCAGCGCTCTCTCTTCGCTCCCCTCTTTTGTTTACATCTTCTAAACTTACATCAAAAGCAGGACCTGAAGTTCTAAACTTAGATTTTTCTTTGCTGGTACTAGTAGCTGACATATCAGAAAGTTCCTTAGTAGGAGTAGGAAGCTCTGCAATGCAGTCCTTAACATTTTTAACAGATGTGAAAGTTGCAATGCTAGCTACATTGTCAGAGTAATCATGAAGGGGGATAAAATGATTTGTGGGTATAAACTCCTCCTTTGGATGACCGTAGTCTGGAGTATCAAAATCTGCAAAAGCTACACCAGCAGTGCTTACACCAGAAAAGCCTCCAAATTCCCCAAATTCATCTTCATCGTCGTCATCAGCTCCATTGTCTAGTGGCGGAGGGGATGAGGAATACATTCGAATGATGTCTGGTTCCATTGTTTAGTTCCACTTCAAAGTTAATATATTTCTATAAAGGCAAAAGAGAGAAGTATATTAGAATTTGGCTACCTCGCCTTCCTTCACATTTTATTTTTCACTCTTTCACATTTTAGAAGTGGATGTATAGGTCAATGTCGATATTAGATGAAAAAGGAACATAAAACACCACCATATAAAATGTCTGCAGAATGTTTGCCCATAACTTTCAATACCCTGAAATAGTGTTTTCTTTCTCTACCAGGAAACCAGGCAAGGTTTACATCAGAAGCCTGGCAAAAAAAAAAAAACAAAATAAAAACAAAAACACACAACAGCAGTCTCAGCTAAAGCCTGTGACAAGTAACTTTCAGCAGCAGTTGCACTGGATGTAGCACACAGGGCAGATCATAAAGGCAGCACCAGGAGTTTCCCAAAGCCATTTTATAACCAATTCTTCTGTTTTAGAAGTCACAATCTACTGGGGACAGTTCAAGTCTCTTGTCAAGTACTCCACGATCACATTTCTCAGCAGACGGTGCTGAAATGCCAGCACACAAAACACAATTGTCTTGAGCTGTCATGCAATACACCGACGCAACTAAATCGAGTTTTAACCCACCAGTTCCCAGCGTCCTGACACCAGGAGTTCATGAAATAGCCAGTTACCCTTACAAACAGCCAGGCCTGCCTTGTCCCGCACTCAGCTGTGCCCCTCACCTTACTGTGCCACAGAAATTAAGCCACTTGATGGACAATCAGTTGTGTACGTTAAGACAGCAGCTCCAAAAACTTGTAAAGATGCTTCCTTATGCTTTGAAATGGTAAAGGAGTGGTGGAAGAAGTTACAGTTATAATTGCTAGCTGTGATCTGCTGTCCTGCAATGTAAGTCTCTACCAATTCCTGAGTTTCTGTCCCATCTTCCTGTTCGTTGGATTTCCTAACTCCAAGCCAAAGCGTGCTGTCTCCCTGTAAAGCTGCTGCTGCCAGCCTGCTTCTGGCCTGCAAGCCTCCAGCTGGGAAAGGCCATGACAAGCACCTTCAAAGCCTAGAAGCAAAACAAACTTCTCCGTCAAAGCTTATTCTCAAAAGCAGAACGGAGCAAGATTATCCATGAAATATTTAAACACAAATCACTAAATCACAGGGGAAAAAAAAGTACGAAAGCGCTCCCATGGCCTAGATAGAACCAGATTAAGGACACAATTTTAACATTGCAAACTATTAAAGAAACAATCAAGGTATGGATTGAGAATTCCCACCAACACCAAAAATGGTCTATTTTTTTCCACTATTGCATGTGATTAATGAACCACTAGCTAGTATTATTTATATATTCACAGCTGTACACATCACCTAACCAGTTTGTACCTTACAATCCTTAAAGGGAGAGCTATAACTGGGCTCTTTCCATTGGAAATGTCATTTGTCTACCAATAACCTGTAACATACTAAGTGTTACCTGCAGAAAGAGAGAAAATTGGAAACCACCTACATACATTAGCAAATAGTTGAATTTCTAATTACTACAATAAGTGCAGACTTTCTGAGTTTTGAAACGAAACCAAAACAAGGATCCTTAACTCCAAAGCACTTGGCAAAGCACTTTGTACGTGATCCTAAACAACATCACACAGAGGGTACAACATCAACAAATGAAGCTCTGCAGCTCTTTTCAAGCACAACATACCACAGCTCTTGAGCCAAACAGCTCATCGTATTTACCAGGAAAGTCTGAGATCTTTCAGGTGACTAACAGATCTCCAACTTTTTTAAAGGGTATATTTTGCAGCTATAAAAGAATAGGCTGCTTATCAAAGTGAAACCAAGAAGTAATTTGTAACATCACATGAAAACTGAAGACTGCAGAGAAATGTTGTTTAGAATGAAGTTGTCAACAAGCTCCCACATAGGCTTACTCAGCACCAGCTGCTTAGCAAGGTATTGCAGAGAGCAGCTTCACTCTCCTGCCTCAGAGGCTTCAGCGGCCAAAAGCACTCTCCCCATTTTACATCAAGGTCTAGCAACTGCTGCTTAATGTCATCCATGAACGTAAAAGATCCTGTCTGAGGTGTCTGTGGAGTATGACTTTGAGCTCACATTGACATTTCGCCAACCTGTTTACTTTGCAAGCTTCTGGGCTTCCAATCCACTACCTACGATAACAGCATTTCTTCTTTGTGACTCTCAGAGCAGTCCTGCTGGTTGTACTTTTGTAGGAAAAATAAAAATAATAATAAAAATAAAAAGACTGGTTAGGTAGATAGATGTTTATCTGCTATATACGAGCTGTGCTCATCCCAAGGCATCGTACCCTGGGGAAAGCACTCTTCAAAGCTACAGGGGAGCTGCTTAAACCCCACAGCCCTGGGTCAGGACTTCATGATTCCCAGAGTCACAAACCCACAGCTCTTCAGAAACACACGGACACTAATGGGAAAGGACAGAGAAAGCAGCATCCTTTGAAATGGGATTCACCCCCTCACCAATTCCTGCTACTGGCCCTGGAAATGGGAAAGGAAAACAAACAAACAAACAAAAAGTAATTTATTTGGTTATTTATTTGGTTAACTCTTTGTAACTAAATCTGAGTCCATGAATTTCCAGTTTAATCTCAGTAGGCAACAGCACAAATTTATTATTAAACCTCCTGGAATTTAACGGGAGTGTTTACACCTCTTTGGAAAATTCAGTTGACACGGTATTTATTATCTTACCCCATGTGACAAAAGCTGAAGAGATGTAAAGGCAAGAAACCCATTTTTTGGAACAAAAAAACCCACCCTCAACACTATTTCAAGGATGGCACTGGTTAGATATAAACCAAAAAGAAAAAGGAGCTTGAAGAGGAGCTAGGAAATGGCTGGAAAGAAGGAAGATAAAGACAAGAGTCCTACCAAAAACCACCCAAACAAACAGGAAAAAAAGCTAACAAAGCTGGAGGGTGGGATAAGCAGCTCCATCACCACAACCAAACGCTATCATTAAAGCCACTGCAGCCTCAACACTGCATTTTATCATGTCATTAGATGTTTTCTTCTTTATTTGGCAGAGATGCACTCCAAAAGACATCTCTAAAGCTATTTTTAAGACAGAAAGGATTTTAAAATAGAAAATGAGTGTTCCACAGCCTGGAAAGTAAAGAAGTATGCAACTAATTCCAGAAAAATTTGAAGCAGAAACCCAAATAAAATCCCTAAGTATTTCAACTACTCTCAAACTGGTAGCCTAGAAAACATTAAATGCTTAAGAAAGTAAGTAAGTAATGCTTGTACACTGCCACAATCTAGGAAGCTCACATGTTTGATTGTGAAACACCCATTTCTCAAGTCCACAAGACCCAGTCTTGAAGTTCTCAATGCAGGACGAGTACTAAAGACCAAGGTTAACACAGAAGTAACAGATCTATTAAAAACCCTAAATGAATACATATCAGGTTTTTCTTCTTTTGAAGCAGTTTTAGAACAATCACATCACAAAAGCAAATATATTCAAGTAGAAAGGAGATAAATCTAGACAGACCAGCAGCCCCTATCCCAAGAGCCTTATTTTTACTGATGAGAAGCCCTGAGAAGGGAAGCACACAGTAAAAGCAACCTCAGCTTTGCTTCCATCTAGCAAATATAAGAACTTACAGCTCTGCACTTAGACAGCAACATCAAAATTAATGATTTCCCAAATCTCAGCAGGTACTTTGGTCAGCTGCATCTCTTGCACTTGGCGAGGAAGCATTATGAGCTCGGTGGCCCACCTGCATTACTGGGGCTTTGTGGATCACAATCAGGGAGAACGCTGAGGAACCTCCTAAATTATGCAGGACACAGACCAATATTATTTAAATTAAGAAGTCAGACTTAACAATGAGGCCTGAACTAATAACAGAAGTTCAATTTCTTTTTTTTTTTTTTAATCTGTAGCTCAAAGATGCATCCCAAAACTATGAATCAGAGGCCTTGAAGAAGTCGTTCTGCGCTTTCCCCTTAAACAGATAGTTTGTCTGAACTTGTTTCACTGCAAGCATGCTTTTTTAGAGAAAAATCTTTTTACATTTCTAGGCATGTAGAAGCTGCTTCTCACTTGAGTTATTTGAAAAAAATCACATTCAACTCTGCATTAGTTACTGCTCCGCCACCTGACATCACAAGATCTCATGCGAAAAATGCCCACGAAAATTATTTCTTAGCCTGCACTGGATGTACTTCCACAAGGTGCCTATTATCACAAAAATAATACAGTAAATGATAAAGAAGCAGACAGAAGGCTATAGTTATCGTAATCTCACCCAGAAATAAAACAGAGTTCAGAAACTTCTTAGGGGCAGAGTGACTGAAAAAATAAAATAATACGCAGCATTCAGAAAACAAAATGAGTAACATGGGGGCAGCAAGCATCACTGCTGCAGGGAATTTACCTCCAAGACTGTTTTCCCCCCCCAGTTACCATAAAAAATGTAGGCGAGGAAGAACAGAACAAAGGTAACCTGGGGCTGAACCGGACTGCCAAACCCCAATCAAATTTGCACGAAGACTTCCGATCATCTAAACATTTTCTCCCCTGCAACTTCTGCCATAGGGAAGAAACTTCCTTCAATTTTTTATTTCAAAGCACTTTTAAAACATCACAGGGATCATTTACACAACAGCAGTCCCACAGCACAATGCTCTGCTCCAGATACGTTTCAGGAACAGTTGCCAAAACAGGATCTGCGAGGAACATTAATTGTAGTTAACTATCAAAGCTGTGATCAGATTCTCAAATCCTCATCTTGAATTACTTTAATCAGTTTAGCCCATATGATCTAATTGCATAATCATTTGTATGGGCTCATTTATCAATTTTTTTTTGGAAAGTCATCTATTTCCAAGGATGGAAATGCACCATTGCGTTTTACAAATCCATGTTACAGATGCATTTTAAAAGTCCATGTTAAGGAACTCCAAAATGTATGAAACTGTACTGTGTATATGTTAATATGATTTAATTGTTGTTTACAGAACTCAGAAGACCGTCATACTAAGTGGTTATCGGAAGGAAATTGTTTAAATGTTTATCAGTCTTTCCCCGCCCTTGGACTAATCACTGATAAATTTTTAACATACTCCCAGTTCACCTTACAACATAAAAAAGCATGGGAATTTTGAGCCTTCATGCTCTTTCCTTCAGCAAGGATTTCATTATGAACCCCTTTCTTGACTTTCAAAAGCGCTCCACCTGCCAACCACAAACCATTGAACCCAATTCATTATCCTTCACTGGAACATTAACTTGGTGAAAAGCCACCGGGCTACCAGAACAACAACTTTGTTCATTAATTCCTTTAGTTAATCCCTGCTTTGTCTGGCATCTCAAACGGGGGCTCCGAGCTGGAACTGCGGCTTCATCTTTTGTAGTGCAGCACTCTCCACCCGGCTCAGACATACCCTGCCAGTCACGCTGCGAGGCTCCATCATCTTGCAAACCTGTATTTCAAGCGATTAACCCCTTCACTTGTAAAATGTGATTGTACTCAGGAAGTAGAATTTGAGAAAAATCCACGCCTGAGATGCACGTTACTTATCTTCCTCGTATTTTAAGAGGGAATTGGCTCCCAAATTTAAAAGCCTGCTAAGAGGTTAACATGCACTTTACCATCTATCTGCTCATTTAAATGCTCTGGAAAAAAATATAATTTTTAAACAAATGGAAACCACCAAGTTCTCAGCATGCTATGTAGTCAGGATTCTTCTTTGAGGGAAATTATAACAGTTTTTACCTGCACATAATGGAGCAGCTACGTTTCTACGGTTTGTAATAACCCAGATTTCTGGCAGCAGAGCTTGAAGCGAAGAATCAGAGCGCGTTTCAGCGTTCCAGTTTAGGCTGGATTAATTTATTCCCAATCACAGCTTTATGTTGACAAGTGTCAGCAAGTTTTTCTGAATCATAATAAAGATAGTTTGTATTATTAGAGTGATAATGGATTGCCATCAATTTGTCATGACATGCAGTTTGCCCAACATTTTTCTGAAAAATGTATCACAGAATTGTTTTCTCTTCCAGATGCCATTTTCTGCAACCCTTTGCTTGGTATTAAAAACAAAAACAACAACAACAAAAAAGCACAGCTGATAAAAGCACTAGTTCTTGCTTCTGACTGTTTCTTTATATCCGTATTTTGATATTCGTTATGAAGGAATTTCACAAACAAATTCCACTCCAGTAGACATTATACCACTGTTAAAGTCGCACTATAAATGTAATTCATCAGTACACTTATGGTGCATATCGCCATTTTACTTTAAAGAAAAAAATGCTACTGATTAATTTGGTCCGATTCAATCCTATTGCAGCCATTCTTGGTTTTAAATCATTTTTTTTCTAATGTCACAAGCACTTAAGCACATAACGAGTTAATTTGAAATACACAGTAGAAGAGAAAAAAACCTGTAATGATGGAAAATATTAGAGTAGTACTTGATTCAAGTTTTGATAGTGCAAGGATTCAGAAGGACAAAATTCATACCCTACTTTTACATGTACCTCATTACTAATTAGGTTTCTAAAACACTGACTATCAAACCAGGGTATCTCATTATTTGCTTGTAGTAAATAGGGAACGGCATCTGCTTTCCTCATACGTGGACCGCATCTTTGTTCATTACCTTTTTGCAGAGCCATAGCAAATCTAACAAAGACACGGCAGCAAAGAGAAGAATGTAATTACAACAAGCAAAAGCAGTTACACGTAGCTCCTTGTCTGCGCATCTTCTAAGGCAGAACTTAAAATAGCATGTTTGGTTCTTATATAAGACCTAAAACACTGGGAAGCCACCAGGAACACTGCTAGGTAAAGAAATAATTGAGATACAAAATCAATCAAACAAAATGTTATGGGTTAGAACGCTTCCTTTAAGGAGAACATTAGCAAAACAATGAGTAACTTCTTAGTAACAGATTATTCTGAAAGCAAAGCTGAGTTAAGCAACCCATCACAACCCATAAAGAAACTTAAACTAACCAGGGATGGCATGATCAAGATCTCCCCGATAGGAACTACAAGGTTACTGAAATGCCTTGCAGCAAAAAGCTTGCAATGGCAAGGAGGTGGATTCAAGTCATTAGCTGCTAGTAGCTGTTCTTTCCAAGAACACTCAGCTCTTCACTGCAAGGGAATTCCTCAAACTAATCCAAAATGTCTTAGTAAGGACCGGATTTAGACTCCTCGTTACAGCAAAATGTTGGCTTCCAGTAATGTCCCCCATTATAACTTTGCCTTTCCACTGGCTTATTAACAATGGAAAATGGATTTATGGTCCTTCTGTACTGCACCTGAAAACTCATTTCTAGAAGGGCCATTGTAAATGTGAGAAGTCTGCCTGTTAAAACAAGATCCCTACAACTAAAATCCAATCCAAAAAGAGTCATTGTCCAAGCTGCAGTCAATACGTTCCTAAATTAGTTTATTAAGTTTACTTTTCCTTTTGGAATAGCTTACCAGCAAACAAAATACAGATAGAAAATGTTTACTTCATAAAGCCTCCAGAAATCAATGCTTTCGATTTTGAATCTAATGCTGTTAGGGCCAGAAGGTCCATTACACAAAGCAGGAGTTTCAGGACACAGTTTTTGTTTTCCTCAAGTTATGTACGTCCAAGCAATGTTCCCCAGCTCCGATACAGCCCATGTGTCTAAATATAAGCCTTGTTTCTCATTACGCAACGTTTGGCATTAATCAATACAATTGTACATTATGGCGGTTTCAACAAACACTGCATACGCCAGACACCTTCTATGAGGAAGTGTTGAATGTAAAAGCAACTTTAAAGTAACAAAACTCAGGAGGCTTCCTTCCAGCAGGACTCAGGCACTTATCTCAGGCTTCCTGTCCTCCCCAAGCTGGCAGTAAACACAAGGCATCCTCAGACAACTCACCCTATGTAAGATCCAAACCTCTTTGCCACTGCTTTTCTCCCTCTCATCGCATACGAGAAGACTAAGTTAGGTGGCACAAATGGGAAATGGAACTAGCTCTGAGATATCTTCCTTTAAATCTTACTTGTCAGATTATACAGAAGCAGTCAAACGCATGCCTTCACTAGCTGCACTGTTTCGCTTCTCCATATTCCATTTATGCTCAGCCGTGGAATGCAAGGAACATCTGAAAAACACGAACCTGAACGTTGTGTTTGTTCATGACTCTCCTCTTAACCGAGAATAGCATCACTTCCCCAAAACAAAAAGACCCGGTTATTTTTACAGAATTGCTACGAGCAAAACAAACCTAATGTTTTCACTGCAAATCAACTGACTGGCTTCAACAGCTGCAGAAAAAGACAGCATACCTAAATCTGTGCACAGACATTGGGGAAGATGTTATAAGAACAAGCACGGTTTTAAACTCATGTAGGCAAACACGCTTGGCTGGGAAAGTCAACCAGGTTTAAGATCTGGCTCTGTGGGAACACTGCATTTGTGCGTAACCTACTGCACACATCCAAACAATGCATGAAGCGAGAGATTGCGTAAGGAATGCATAACCAGGATGCTTTCATTCCTAACATTTCTTCAATTCATTTTACAGCAGCGTTCAACTCTGCGAGAAAATGCATTTGGGGGTGTTACTCTGAAACATGTTATTTGGGAACCTGTTCTAAATTAAGATGAAAAGGTGCTGGATTAGAAAGTATTAGAACTAAATTACCTAAGGTCAGCTCTTCTTAGAGGTTTATTTACAGAGCAATATGTTCTCCAGTGCACTCAAAGCTCACGTACACTAAAGTAAAGAGCAGACTACAACTGCCTCGAGGTGCATTCTTAAAGGAAAGGGTCTCACAAAGCTCGCCAGAGGAAATATGCTAGCACAAGCAAAACAACTGTAGTTTTTCCCTCCATTACTGCAAACTCTCGCTTGCTTTTAAGTGAACTAGTATTTTCTTCAACGTGCAGAGAAGTAGGTGAGAAAAACAAAGCAAAAATGTACCTGACCAAAGGAAGTTAAACACACTTATCAAGAACTCACTGACATTATTCAGCATTTATCCCACCCACAGACATTGCCGTACTAAGAATATTAAGAAACATTCACAATAAACGAGGGACACCTAATACTGCAAAGAATAGGATCTATTTTGCATCATCTTTCAACAGACATATGACCCCGAGGCTTCATGTTTCCTTTCCCCAGTACCTACTTTCAAACATACTAAAGGTAGGTGAAGATTTCCCTTCCTTGTGGTTCTTCCAAATGACTCTTGGATTTTTTAAAGAAAAAGAACACAAACACAAATTACTTCCCTTACAGAAAGAGACTCATTAACTCACCTTGCAATTGGTGCCCATACAGAAACATTCCTTGCAGTGTCAATCCAAAACTTTAATTGCTACAGACATTAGCACAGAACAAAGTCTGCTGGAAATGAGACTGTCAGTTTTCAAACACGGCACATTTCAAGACTTTTGTGTGTGTGTGTGTACATAGGAGCAGCTTGAAGTAAAAATCTGTGAAACCTACCGACGAGTAGGATCTGAGAGAGGCATTTTTCCAAAGAGGACTATCCAGAAAAATCATAAATGAGTATTTTGAATCCCCATGAAAAGGTTAGCATGTCATTGCAGTAAAACATTCACAAAGACATAGTTTAAGTTGTCAGACACTACAATAGCACAGAAAGGAATGAACAGTCTGTAGAAAAAGATAATGAGTATCTGAAAGATGATTATGCTGCTGAGTATCATGCAAACAACCAGATCTAGCACAGGTTTCTTTACCACTGGTTTTCCAACTGATACCAGTACATTTCTGCACGGAGAGCTCTATGAATATTTCAAGAGGCAAGGGCAAAGAGTTGGCTGAAGTCTGTCTAAGCTGGTTTATTATTTCCACTGTGAAAGACAAGTCTTCTGAAAGTGCTTAAGAGTTTCAGGGGTTTTTCATGCAACTAGGGTGTTAAAATGCTGACATTAACTTAAGGTAGTAAAGCATTTCTTGATGGTTACTTACAAACATGAAATCACGTGCTGCCTCAATCAAAATAAATATGTAAGAAATACAATTGACTGCAAATAAGTCTAAATTTTTAGAGATCTATGAAATCCTGTGCTAAATGAAACCATGATCATGGCAAAAAAAAACACAGAAGAACTGGATAGCACAAATTGCTATATTCAGGCTGAGATCCTTCAATTGTTTACTTATAAACAAATTAAGGAAGTCAAAAGAAGAGGTCATGCTTTCACATGACCTTAGAAGGTCACACAACATGTATTTTATTCAAAACATCATGTGGAAAGGAAACACCACAACATATTACGTTTTCTGAAGCCTCTTTCCTATGCAGCTAATTCGTATTTAAGTTTCAATTCTCCTACCCTCAAGTTTATGCTATTAATTTTCACCTACGTGATAGAGAGATTTCCTGAAAAAATAAAATAAAATAAACTTATCAGTCATGGGTACTTCAGCTCTTCCCCTGGCTCTCCCAATTAACACGCTATTCCTCCAGATACATCTCCAACTGCATTATGAGCGTGCCTACAGACTTCTGTCTGCGCTGACAATACAACCTAATGTTTTTAGGCTTAAAGTAGGCTAATTGGTTTTCCGAGTCTAGTTCATACGTCCAGAGAATAAAACAAGAAGGAAATACTTTTAATTACGTTCAACCTCTAAGGACCAGCCCAGTTAAAAAACCAACTTCCATCAAACTCACTTTGCCATGAACTCAGCAGCTGAAGAAATCAGCTCTAACGCAGCACATCGTGCTGTAAAACGCATATGAGAACAAAACTTATGTGACCAAGGTGGTACAGCTCCTGTTAATGAAGTTTTTTTGTGGTACCTCAGTTCATTTACTAGCAGATGTTTACTTCAAATGGAGCAGCAAACTTCCCAAAGTTTCGATTTCTGTGCAGGGCGCTGAAGCTGGACGAAAGGGGCTGCCACCACCAAGAAACCAACTCAGTGACACTCTGAAGGAATGCTAGGGCTTAACCCTTCGTTTAAGAAACTGTTCTTCTCTAAGAAGAATATTTTGGTTTGTTGGGTCGCCACGTACAACAACAAACTGAAGCATCAGTGCTCAGTATGCGTTTCAGCACTTAATACGCGCTTTAATGTTTCTGCTGATTTTCAGAACGGCGTTACGTTGAGGAAAAGCACCCGACCCACCACATAACTTTTTTTTTGAGTGTCATCTTCGCCTGAACGCAGCTCCTGCCCCTCTGAGGCGAGGCAGAGCAGCAGAAACCCAGCCCCGGGGCCAGCCCCAGCGGTGGCTCCGCACCACACGCCCCGAGCCCCCCTCTCCCAGGGCGGCCCCAGCCCTCGGCCCTCAGCCGCCCCCTCACGATCGTGCCCGGCCCTTGGGGCCCGGCTGTCCCCACGTCCCCGGGGGGCTCTCCAAGGGACAAAGCCGAGGGCTGAGGTCCGACCCCTGGCCGCTGCGGGGATTTTCACCTCAGCCTCCGCCGGGCGCGGCTGGAGGGAGGCAGGGAGGGAGGGAGGGAGGAAGGGCGGAGAGGAGATCCCCTCGCAGGGCCCGGGCGAGGCAGGACAAGCCCCGGGGATCCCCCGCTCGCTGCCGCGGGGTATGGGGTGCCCTTCCCCGGCCGAGGCCCGGAGGAAACCGGCCGCCCCCCAAACTGGGCGACCCGCCGGGGCGAGGGGATCGCGGCTGCGGCGGCGGCGCCGCCTCTTACCTGAGGGCTGCGCGGGGGGCGGCGGGGCCCGGGCGGGCATGGCTGCGGTGGGGTAAGGGGAGAGGGGACGCGGCCGGTTATCTGAGGCCTCCCGCGGCAGCCGCCATCGAGGGGGAACCCATGTCACGGCGACAGGAACCGCGTCGCGGCAGCCCGGCCCCCTCCCGGCGGCCACCGCCTCCTGCCCCGCTGCCGCCGCCCACTTGGCCCCGCACAGCCGCCGCCCCCGTCGCTCCCAGCGGCGGCCGGAGAGGCGGGCAGCGCCGGGGCGGGCGAGGCGGATAAATAAACGAGCGGGCGAGCGATGCTGCGGTGGAGGCGGCTGCTCCGCTAAGGGAAACGGCGGCGCTGCTGCGCGGCCGCCATCTTGAGTGCTGGCAAGCCTCCCCTACCGCGGCAGGGCGGCCATCTTGGACGAGGGGTGAGGCGGGAGAGCGGCTGGCAGGGAGGTGAAGCCGTGGCCGACATGTTGAGTGAGGGCAGCATTTTTTTTTTCCTTTTTTTTTTTTTTTTTTTTTTTTTTTTTTCATTCTTTTCTCCCGGCGGCCGTTATTTCCGCATAACGGCTCCCCGAGTCGGTCGGGCAACTTCCACGACCCCTCGGGTCTCCCCCAGTCCGTACAGCCCCTCTGGTGCCTCAGGGAGCGGGCTGGGGTCTGCAGCTGCGAGCCCCGTGTTGCGGTGCTTTCCGTGCTCTCACCTAGTGAATGTGAGGGATTTAAGTCTTATTTTTTTTTTTTTTAAGAGGTGCCCTGTGGCTGCGCAAGGTGGAGCCTGAGGGAGGCTGCTCGGGTGCGGAGCCGGGAATCCTGTCAGGAGCCGTGCCCTGCCCTCACGGCTGCCGCGGTGAGGGGGCTCGGGGCCGTGAGGGAGTTTCTCCGCGGAGAGGTTCGGCAAACCGGTGGGAACATATAAAAAAGAACCCCCAAAATAGAGCTGAGGAATCGGGGAGAATCTGTCGGAGTGTTTCAGCGAGGAAAGTGGCAGGAGGAGAGCTGAGAGAGGACAGTGCTTCGCAGTGGGAGCAGCGCTGCAGAGGATGGGTGCCCCTGGTGTGAGGACTCGGTGAGGGCTCAGAGCATCTCTTCGCAAAATCTCTTGAAGAGATTTTGGTTTTGCCTGTGTTATGAGGTGGCTTCATTTCTAATTCTTGAGGGTTAGGATAACATTCCTGCATAGGAAATTGTTGATTGCAAAATTTTGCCCCTTTGAAGTTTAGGGGGAAGTAGTCTGATCCCATGTATATGATCCCACAATCCTGTTTCCAAATCCACCTCTGGAACAGACAGCAGGATCGCTGTTCCACCTTTTATGTCTCTGTGTGACCAGGGGGCAAACTTCTTGAACTTCAGAGCTTACAAACCACTTAATCCTCGTGGAGTCCCTGAGGGCCTGCCTGCGTCAAGCTGAAACCTCAGTTCCTAAGCACTGGGGGCTGCCAGAGTTGCCTCCTTCAAAGAGTAGCTTGGTACAAATTTGTTTCTGGGAAATGAGATTCATAAGTGTCTCCATTTCATAAAGAAGGTCTGTGCATAGGCTAGTTTCAAGTGCAACTCTGGTCAAATCTTCCTTAGTTGAACTGGGTTTCTCAAGGTTGTATTTTTATGGTTCAGTTCACTTGTTTACTGTGCAAATTCAGTCAAAAGGCGTGGAAAGACTGTCAAGAAAGCACGCAGGGAGATACTGTGGTGGTTATATTTTTTTTATGTGCCCTTTTCCCCAAGGAACACAAGCAGACAATGATTTGACCTCATAGATGAAAGAACGTTAACAGCAAAACCATTAATAAAAATCATGAGAAATACCACATGCATACTTCTGTTTGTTTTTTAAAAAATGCTTTTTTCCCTTCCTAATGCCTGTTAACACTGTATTGGTAAGTATTGTCAAAACTGCAAACACCAAGTATTTTAAAATGCAAAACGAGGTTTTTAAATAATGTGCGAAGCCTGATATACATCCCTTGACAGTAGCAAACTGAACACTACAGTGGTTACAACATGCTGACAAATTACAATAATAAAATAGCAATCAAAGCGTAATAATAAAACTTTGTTCCTATGGAGGCTTAAGCATATATTTAGACACAGTAATTTTTCTGAGGAAGGCTTAAAACAGGGTTGTACATATGACTCTTCGTGTTTGAGATGGGTTTGTGAATAAAAATGCCTCAAATGCTTTTTAAGAGTAATTATAATTAATCTACTAATTTAATAAGACATATAAGGCCTCTGGGAAGCATGGGAAAATTATATTGTTAATACAATATTTCAATTACATTAGGAGTCCTGTTACAATAGCTTAAGATAATCATAAGCGACTATTAATGAGGCTGGGTGAGTGTTACATTTCGCCACCTGGTGGCTGTTTTCTTTTTTTCCAGCTTAGTGTGAGAAATGCAGCGTAAAGCTTGTGCTGACCTGGCAGGACAGGAGGAGAAGCAATGAAGGGACTGGAAGGTAGGAAACTTAGCTATCAAAGAACTTTGACCTTCACCCAGTGTAAAACGTGGTTTACAATTGTATGGGTGAAGAGAAAAATCTTTAAAAGAAGTGAAATACTTAGTTGTAAAGCACCAGACAAATTAGGTAATTTCTTCCCATATCTGGCAACAGCCATTAAGTTCTAAAGCCCCAAAATATACCTCAGAGTGTGCTGTTAGTCCATGGAGCATCTTTTCCTGTACCAGCCATGTTTATATAATGGTCATTGGCTGTGTGTGTTACCCACCCCTATGGCAATATTGTAAATAACATAATTAGAGGAGCTAATTTGATTATTATCTTCTACAACTGAGGCATCAATGATGTGAATGAACATATTGGATAAACACTCTGCCTTCTAAACAACCCAGGCAGTAACCTGAGCCCCTGCACCCTAAAACAAATGCAAAGCTCTTGTGTGGAAAAGCCACAAGCCCAACCATGTACCACAGGAAGAGAGCCAGAAAGATCAGCAGCGTCAGTAATTAGGTCCTAGAATAGAAGGAAAATGGTTAAGTAAAATTCCCGGATGGTTTGAGGAAGTGAGTCATATCCTAAGTTACAAAGAAAGGCAGAAAATCCTTCCAAATGGTCCCTGCCAGTTTGACCAGAGGGAAATTTCCTTCTCTTGGTGGTGTTCGGTAGTTTCTAGGATCAGAAGCTTTAATCAGTATGCAGTTGTGAGTCTGTAAAATTCATTTAACTTTAATGCAGGATCAGATGAGAGGTAAGTGTCCTACATGAAAAAGTGAAGGTGATCTTCACTTAGGCATAGCATGAATGATTGACAAGATGTGTGGGATTTTTTTTTTTTTTAGTCATTCCTGCGTAAGCTTTGCCAGTTGAAGGGGATTACGTTTGCTTACGAAGGCAGACTGACTCTTTATAATAGCATTAGCCGTGTTATGTATTTGTTCTATGAAGTGGAATCCACGAGTTACAACACTAATTTCAAGGTTATATTTTCAACACATGAAAGTTTCCTTCTCAGAATTGCATGGATTACAGACACTGTGTTATTTGAAGACTGTTCTAGAGTAGTGTTCTAAAAATCTTCAAACATTTTGAACTTGTTTCCTTTTTTTGTCTTATACTTCCATGTTATTCCTGTTCTGACAACATGATGAAAAAACGCTGTAATCTTGAGATATCCATCTCAGTGCGAAGCCCCTTTTACATAGTGCAGTAAAGGTTTTAGTTGAAGTGGGACTGGCCTTGATAACTCTAAGGTCCAAACTGGTTAGCCACAGCAAACCAGCTTTATGAGTCACTACTGCTAAGTCCTAAACTGTCAGGAGAGGGCGCAGCCTTCTTAGAAGTCTTAGGTGGAAAAAGATGGCATGGTGTGTCAAGATGATTCAGAAAGGCTGTCTCAAAAACCCACAAGGTCTGCAGGCTCACTCCTCCTGGTTTAGGAATTGGGGATGACAGGAAGCACTTGTTATGATCTGCACCCGTGTCCTTCATAAACTCAGTTATTCATAATTCTCAAGAAAGTGGAGTATCTATAGGGAAAACATTTTTTTCTCATTTTGGAGTTTACAATATGGTTCCTAATTGGAGCTTTTGGTTATACTATAAGCTACACCACTACTGCATGGTATAATGCAGAATAGCTTCTGAAACACCTTGGATTGCTAACAGTGTGGTTTTTCTTTTAAAACAAATAAACAACAACAAAACTTATTGTTACTTTTTTATTTGCAAAATATGTATGGTACAGTGTGTCTTCTGGCAGTGCAAGCTTTGTGTATGGAATAAACTTACTCTAATCAAAAGCTAGATAAGTTTTTATACTTCAGGCAGTTTGCTTTCCTCTCTGCTGAGTCTGGCAGTGCTGCAGATCAGAAGCTAGACATTCTGTTTCCTGAGAAATTGTGGTGCTTGATTTTATTTTTTTAATTCAAAATTGAATCAGACAGTTGAAGATCTGAAATTATCCATAGAATGAGTTTAAAATGTTCTTTGGGCCTACCAGATCATTTCATTTCACTAATGCCAGAGCCCTTCATTTGTGCTATTGTCAATGCAATGCTAACTAATTTAAATTTTTTTCCATGAAAATGAAATATAAAAGTAGAAAATCAAGCAAATTGAAAACAGGAAGTCAAGCTCTTGCATTTTATCTTCACAGAATGTTTTGATTTTTTCCCATCCTGACATGCAACTGAATTGGCACAGTTCTGTGAAATGCTTTTAATTTAGTAAAACTGCATTTATCTTAGACCATTATAGCTGAAATAACCCCTGCTACTGCACTGTCAGGCAGAAAGAGCTTGTCTGACTGAATTCACCAATCAGCCTCAAAAGCTTTACATGAAAATTGTTTGTGGCTGTGGTTTCAAAAGGTGGGCATTATCAAAGCTGGCTGAATGGATAATACGCCCTTTCCTCTGCTTTCTAAATAGGCAAGTTATTGAAAGAAAAATCGTGCAGTTACCGTTACCTAAGTTAAACAAAGCTTTGTGTGAGAAGAGGATAAGCTAAGTGGCCTGCTACTGAACTGTACTGCTGATGAGTCTTTGAGCATCGGAAGATGCTAAAAGACCTGAAGCAGTCATTGTTTTTTTCTTTATGCAGTGATTAGTGCCCTGAGCTCTGTCCCGAATCAATGCAGACTGCCGGGCTCTTGTTGGAGTTAGAGATCAGGGAGCCAGGAGTGCCTCTTGGTCCCTGGGCATCCTCCAGCCACAATGGGGACCCCCTTGAGAAGAGACCAGCAGCTTTACCCCATCGGTGTCTGTGAGCTGGCTGTGCAGCAAGCATCCTGAGGCTCCATGTTCCCCGCTGGTCAGAGAGTGTCTTAATTCCTGCTCCGTGTCATCTTTATTCTGCTGACAGTGAAAGGAAATGGCTGAGCCTGGCCTCCCCATGGTTGGTGTTAGCTGTTATGGCCACTCCTGTGTGGTGATCCATGTTTCCTCCCAGGGCTGTAGTGCCTCTCAAAGCTATTCAGAGGTACAGAGATACACTTCTGAACATCTCAGCTGCTCACATCTTCTGTATCACCACTAATTCCATTAGCATTGACCTTTGGGCAAGGGAAATCACCAGGCAATGGTTTCTCTTGTTATGGGTATCCCACAGAAGTTTTCCAGTTCTTCAAGGGACTGCCTCCATCTATTCTAGTTGCATAACATTAACATTAATTTATATGCTTTATATGCAGCATATAAAGCCTCTGTTTGGAGTGCAAGTTTGTTACTATTTCATACAAATCTCCCTAGCTATCTTTACTGGAGTCACAGTTACAAAAAATACAAGGCATTACTACATCAGCAGCCCACTTTCTTGTGACTTGCAAGCCACTAAAAATCCCAAAGTTGTCTTTAAACAATCTAAATACATGAACTACAAATAAAGCTATGTAGTTCCAGGAAAAAAAAGATAAAATGACAATTATTTTAGGTGGGCCTTAGAAATTTCCTACATCCAAATGGTTTTTTGGTTTTTGGCTCGGGCTTATTTGGGCAGGAGTAGGATTGCTGACACTCAGTACCATGTGTTTGGGGGTGGGGGTTGTTTTTGTTTTCTTCCAAGGAACTCCATTGCAAGTCTCAACCATGTTTGGAGCCTCTAATGAACATGCAGGCTTACATTCTTGGCATGTGAAGGCTACCTAGTGGATTAACCAGCTAATGAATGTCAAAACAACCTCGTTTTTCCTGCCATGGCTTAGACCACATCCTCAAAGTGGCAGAAGTGAGTGACATCAGTGAGGTAATACTACCCATATACCTGGCCTCTACATACTTAAGTACGTAACTCATCAGCAGCATGTGCAAAATGTGTTTTAGTGTATACACTTCAACAAAGGCAAGGTTTTTGAGAAGGCAATAGACAAACCCAAGTATCTGACAAAAACTAGCGAGCTGTTAGTGATGCTGACTCTTCCTTGCGTGTGAAGGGCACATCAATTTTAAGGCAAGTGTGGGCTGAGAGCAGTCTGACTTCAGCCACAATTTAACTGTGTTACTCAGGCAAGCTGCAAGGAGAAAACAGCTGACACAGGTAGCAACCCAGCAAGCTATGGACAGCCAAAGTGATGTATAGAAAACACACTTTGTTTCCTCCCAGGTCTGACAATGCTTCCATCTCCTAGCAGATGTGTTGTGTGAGTACATCAGCTGTCAGCAGGAAAGCAAGATTTCTAGCTCTGTGGCAGAGCAAAGCTTGTGAGCGTGACTATTTTTTCATATTGAAAAAATACAAGATTTTTCAATATTATCTTTCAAGCTCAAGGCTGATGCCTCGTCTCATGTTATTTTCATCCTCTACCATGTTTTTCTGCAGTGGGTCTGATTTTCTGATCTCTGTTCATTGAGACCCAAAGCGTCTGGAAGGTAGGCATAACTCAGGGGTAGATCTCAGAAGAACAGGATTGGTTTTTGGAAGGCTCTTATATGAGAAATATGCTCTTCTATGAGAAATTTGCCAAATCTGGTTATAAGTTGCTTGACAGAGTTGTTGTCTTAGGTAAATTATGAACGGCAAGACAAAATGTAAACAGAATGTACCATGTTCCAAACAGCCAAACTAGTTTTGAGTGCTAACAAAGACTGCGTGTCCCAGTTGCACTAGAGTTTGGAAAGCAGAGCACCATGAAGGCTGCACCAACAGTTGTAGTGAGACCTGGGCTCTGAGGCTGAGACCCCAGCATGTGCACACTCTGATGCAGAATCTCACATGTTTTCAGAAAGCCACCTTTGCTGGTGCTTTAAACTAACATGTCAAGGTGTGGAAGTGGCCAGTGTTCCTTTCAGCTACACGCCTTGTTCCAGAACAAGTAGCCTTTGGCAGCAAGGGTCAAGCAGCTCCTTAAATTGCAGAGCAAGGTTCACCACAGGGATGTGTTGGCCTCCGTGTGGTCCCCGGCCATTGCCTCACAAGCAGAAAGAAGCAAAACTGAACCCCAGATGTTTATGCAGGGCACAAACAGGCTCAATGGTGGTGGCAGAATGTGGGAAGGAGCAGGTAGAGGGGAGTGCGGAGAGCTGGGGGGTGAGGGGGACAGCGGGGCGTCAAAGGCAAGCACAAAAGCAGCAGGGAGATGAGAAACCAAACCCCCCCCCAGTCTCCAATATGCAGGATCACCTGAAGGACTCTTGAAAGTGGCTGGATCAGCGTGCTGCAAGGAGAGCTAGGGCAGATGAAAATAGGTAAATCCAGGTGCCTGAGCAATCTGTGTAAACGCACCAGGCTCTAAGCAGGAACGCTCTCTTTAAGTCGTGTTTAACTGTGTTTCTGTGCTGGGAAAAGGGTGCTGTCCCTGAGCCAGCTCCTTGAGTCTAGTAAACAAATACAATCCCAGCAGGCTTAAATGGTGTCACTGATGTGCTCTGCAGGAGCCCTTGCCAGGGCCAGTCAAAGTGCAGACTACTACACAGCCTGTGTTATTGCAGAGGAAATGCGTGTGCATTTAGAGCAAGGAGCTGCAGCCACCCCTTCTCTAACCTTACTGGTCAAGGGTGTGCGTTAGTGGTGAGTTTGGCTCATGGTTTTCATTTTTTAAGCACTGAAGTGAAAAAAAAGTTTAACAATACCATGAGACTATCAATTTATATGGCCTTCCTTGTTGGAAGGAGTCTAGATTCCCATTATAGCTGAGGGAGGGCTATTTTCAGAGCACCACACTGGGCTCCGTACCTTCATCTGGCCAAACTGGGACCCGACAGATCCAGCCTAGGCGTTGAATTCTCCTGCCTCTGTTCTGCACGCACAGTGCTACTGAGTTGGAAACAGCTCCGAACAGCACCAAACCAGCCAGGAAATGTCTTCCCAACAGGAGCTGACTGTGAGATGTTTCAAAGAGGCAAACTTGTCTCAATTTCTCTGCATGTATGGAATTGTTTATAATGTAGGCCACAGTGTTTGCTGTCTGCTCTGTCAGATGCAAGTCAGCGGTTTGGGGGATTTAAAAGAGAGACTGATGGCGACTCACAATCGGTTTGCACGCCAATGGCACTGGTCCAATTGTCCAGTTGTGGAATGTTATATGAGCAGCGCAGATATAATTATATCCAGATTTGGCTAAAATCCATATTTTATCCATATTTATCCATATTTTGCTGCAAAGGGGCTTGTCTCCTCCTGCAAGAAATCCCCCGGGCAGAGAGCATATCTCAGTTACTCACTGTTTACTCCATATTGGGTGGAATTTCCAACAAATCCTTCTCTGTGGAGGAGCCAGGACGCAGGACCCTTGCTAGCGATGCAGCTATCTCCAAAAATCAAACCAGTGTCTGCTAGCAGCCCATCTCACTTAGCAAACGTTTCATCCTATGAGATGATTCACGCTTCTCTGAGCAGCAGCGAATTCCTGATGGAAAACCTGTTGGCAATAGCCCAGCTTCTTTGAGGAGCAGAGGCTCCTGTGTGTACCGTCACGTGGGAGAGCTGGAGGGAGTTTCAGGAGCACAGCGGAGTTCTCCTGCTAGTCAGATGCTCGTTCTGCCTGTTCAAAGAGCTGGTGGGATGTGAACCAGCTTTCGTTCCAAATTAACGTAGGCATTTTAGCACATGACTTCTCCGCGTGTAAATGTCTCCAGATGCAGTTGGACAGCAGGTTACACTGGGAAGGTTTTTCCACTCCATAGCTCCATCAAGACACTTAAATTCCCCTACGGGCTGTGAATTCAGAGCCCCGTGTTACTTACACAGCTCTGGGCTTGCTGACTGTTTCTACACAGCTACTAGCTAGGCCACCCCTCCGGAGAGCCCCCTTTTCTCAGTCTGACAGAGAGATGAGGACAGACAGAGCTACAGCTTTGTGCTGCCTAGCCAGCTCAGGGCGCTCACCCTCTGCACAGCACGACAAAGAATCGCTGTGCTCACGTTTGCCTTAGGGCTGGTTTGCTTTTGCAGAGCTGGGCCAGTTTCTTCTGAGTCAGATTCTGTTATGTGCAAGCTGCTGTAGTGCCTTTAATTCGGTTAGGAGTGGATCAGATAGGGCTCTTCTCCCTTCACAATTATTACCTTATTGCTCTGTTTCTTAATGCGCGTTGTGGTAGCATTGCACAGCTACCAGCGTGCCCCAGGGCCCAGCGCAGTGTCTGCGGTGCGTTTTTCTCTCCTGATTGTGTACGAGGAGCCATCACAGCATTATAAACTTATCTCTAGAGTTTCTCGAGACTCATTCTGCCTGTGGGGAAACTTCACGTGTGAAAAGTGTCAGGCCTGGGTTTTCCAGGGATAGGCTGGACCGTTACATCCCGAGCTGAAAAGACCTTTTCTTTTCCTGCACAGAACTGATGCGAGGGGGCAGGTGGCTGTAGGTCAGAGCTGTGTAGGACCCCAGCCTGGTGCTGCCCTAGATCAGGCTCCACATCAGCCTCCAAGTTTCCTTTAGGAGTCATAATTTCGTTAGAGTGAGTATTGGTGGTGAATGTGAGTCCCGTGAAGGAGAGGAAATGATCTCTGCAGTTGTAGCAGTGCTGGTGTATGGAAAATACGCAGCATTTGTGTGAGTTTTTGAGTGCCCATTTTATTCCTCTCATTCCTTCTGGCTGATCTAAGACCTCGGCGTTGAGTTCAACCATTTCACATCCTGGAAAGCAAACCTCACCACGACCACCACGTGCCCTTCTCCAGTGCACAGAGGCACCGTTTGCATTTTCCATTGCACTGCTGGTGCTCCAGTATGGAAAAAAACAGAACCACTGTTCTACCAAGGCACTGCTTGCTAGAAGAGAGGAAACTCCCAAGGGAGAATAGGGGGTAAATTGCTCTACTGGCAACTCTACTGCTCTACTCTAGTCATAGCTACCTCTTGCACATAGGTAGGCTTCTGACTCATTAGCATTTAAAACATTTTGAAGGTCAGGAATAAAGCTGTGTGCATCTGCCTGCGTGTATTTACACTTATCCTGCAAAGGACAAAAAAAGCCTGCTTTTTTGGTGATTAATAGTGTTTGTCTGCATGAAGATGGTTTTTTGTTTTGTTTTCTGAGGCTTTGGTGTGTGATCTTTTAGAGCTAATGGGCTGCTCCCGTGTAAAAGCCCGTCACAGGATACTCCACAGGAGCCAACTGCAATTAAAACCCAGAAAACTGTGTCTCTGTCCTTCTTTGACACCTCCTGTGGCTTGCTTTTTCTTTAAACTATGTCCATAGTGCTGTCAGTCCGTCAGAGTAGGACCACAGTTGCCTAAATCTTTGCCTGCAGAAGGTTTAGCCTAGTCCTAACCAAGTTAGGAATCTGTGTAAATGCTGTCTTGTATCTCTGAAGTCTTCAGGTTTAACAAAATAAATTAGATGAGTGTAGCACTGCCTATTTCTGCAGTCCATCAGAGCCTTTTACCCCAAATCTTTGTTCAGTCTTTAGCTGGGCAGAGTAGACAAGGCATTTGAAGAGAGTAAGAACACATCAGGACTCCTGAGTTTGCCTAAGACTGCGTATAAAAATAATATTGTCTTAGAAAATGAAAAGCCCGTGTCCTGCATCTGCTGAGCAAGGGGTTTCATGCCCATGTTTTTTTCCCTGGGTGCTGGCAGATTGGCAGAGCAGGATGCAGTCTGACTGAGGCTAAATAAGCAGCTGGAGGGCTGTTATCTCTGTGCAAAGAGACGGGCCTGTTCCCTTTCTGTTTTCAGGCGGTCTGCCCGTTCCCTCTGCTCTGCAGCCTTACGGGAGGGTGAGCACGTTCGCACACATCATAGCACTGGTGCTAGCGGAGGCTGAGCCCAGCAAATTATTTCCGTCTCCTTCCCCCAGAGGGAGGCGGTCACTCAGTAATGAATACCTGGTATGTATACCTCTTGGTAAAGCACCCTGAAACGCCTGCCTGGCTGACTTGTAAATAAATCTGTGTGGCCAGCGATCATTCACACCGCTCTGGCGTTCATCCATTTTGCAGGGATAGGATTGAAGCTGTGTATAAAACCAGGGACCCTACACAGCTCAGCTCAGAGTTGTCTGCTCCTGTAACATCCGTGAAGTACCAGCAAAGATGAATCTGGATCTCTACATGTTTTTCTCTGCGTTTAGGAGTAGGAGACCACCAGTGAACGAAGGCTGAATGCCGCAGCGTTATTAGCATTCCTCGTGCTGTTTGCAGCCCGCCAGCCAAGAGCTGTTCAGTCGCTCGGTTTCTGAGGAGGTGCTGTTCTGTCTTCTTTCGTATGCAGGTGCTAAACAGTTCAAAAACAACTGGGATAAAAAAAAAAATAAAAATTGCCCTGTTCACTCTGAGCAAAAGGATTAACCTGCTCTTTACAAATATAATTCTGCTTTATCTGGTTTTACTTTTTGTGTAAAGGGAGGCACGGTGGTTTCCTTTTGCTGCCTATTTCTGGCAACCCAGGAAGCGTCTGGTTGAAAGCCACTGAGAGCTCCTGCACCCAATAATTACTTTGGATCTGGCTAGTAGGAAGCTCTGCTCTAAGCAATATGGAAAGTTAGTAAAATAAATAAGGGTCACATGTTTGTAGAGCCTTCTTCACCTTATTTAGCATTCCTAGTTGATAAGTGTATTGTGTTCCGTACTCCTACACGAAGAAGCTGCTTGCATCCCCTGTGGGATGCTCAGGAGGGATGTGGTACAGGTGCACATCCACTCCTTCCAGGGCTTTTTATTCAGAGCTCCTACCAAGCGTGGCAGGACAGGTGAACCCCTGTGGAAGCAGAATTGCAAGTGTCTGCTTTGTTGTGTGAGTGATGCATAACCCTCTGCCTTCAGCACTGAAAGCCTTTGTTGTGCTTCTGCTCTCTTAGGGTGGTAGTTTCCTTCCTATTAGCAGGTGCTTAAGGAAATGTCTGAAGTCACGTATCTGTGGTTGTTTCCAGCTCTTCTTTTTCCCCTAAACTTCAAACACTGCGGGTGTGTGTGGGCGTGAAGGGGACATCAGGCATCTCTCTACATTTGGCTGCTCCGTCCAAGGTGAACGTCCTCAAGGACCCTTTTTAGACACGGGAGCTAGGGCCTCTGGAAGGCCATTCAGGGCATCAAAACCAGCCGTGATAAATCATCCTCTGGAGGAGCGTCTCTCTTTCCACTGCCTATATAGGGAACCCACAGAGACCAGACTCAATTACCGCGGCCGAAATTAGACGCTGCAGAAGGTGGCGTGAATCCCCCCCTCAGTTTCAGCTACTACTCACCCATGCCAAGGCTTCCCGTTTCCCTACTGATGTAGCCACTCCGCTGGCCTAAGCAAAAAAGCAGCCTTTGTGGAAAATTGTGTATTAAGCATCAGTCTTTATTACACCAAATAGCTCTCTCAAATCCTCACCCTGGGAAGCTGTTGACACATGTTTGAGTCACTCTACCACCTTCTCCCCATAAACGCGTGTGTAATTGTGTTTGTGTATACTAGTTACATGTTGCTGTGGAAGTTTTGGCATGCTGATATGTATCTGCACGCCAACCATCACAGCCCGTGGCTTCGTGGCCGTATATGGAAGTTCACCTGTGAAGATATTCATAATTTCCCTCTGGAGCTGCTTGAGAAGAGGACAAGCGGAGCTCCTACGTGCAGGAGACGGGTGACAGTCTCTGGCGGTGAAAACCGTGGCCTCCCCTTGGAAACCTGGCTCACATCACCCCAAAAGCCACGAAGGACATTTCTTCCTGCTGTGCCCTCCCTAGAACAAGGCGTTCCTTGTGGCGCGGTACGCTCTTAGAAGCCAAATCTGGCTACTCCCTTCCAGCACTGCAGGTAGAATAAGACAGCTCAAACGCAGAGGAAGCAACAAAATTTATTTGGAGGCTGGCCAGAGGCATGGGAGCAGGCTGAGGAGATGGAGTACCGTTTGGTTTCGTGCCGTGGCTGTACAGATCGAGTGTCTAAAATCCCTTGTGGGGAGCGAGTGACACAGAGGGAGCCACTGGCTGCAGTTAACTGAGGGGTTTCCTGAAGGCCAGGTGTAGGAAAGCTTGAAAGCACACATTGCGGCATAATTAAAGGCTTTTCTGAAATGAAGATAAAACTTGATCTGCAAAGTCTGTACGGCTGGATTTCATGTTGCGCTACACCCCCTGCAGTAGGCCTTTATCTCACATTTACATCGGGATGTTAGGCAATCTGCCACCACCTACAATTTACTTTGACTGTGGTGACTGTTAATTCTTCCCGGGTAGGTTGAAGCCATGTGCTAAAACATTAGAAAAGTTTCCTGTCTGGTATTTGGTCATTAGGTTGAAAAGGACGGTGTACCTTGAAGAAGGTGATAATAAACATGATGAAAGTGTATAGAAAGCTAAATGATACTGAGAAGATAGCTTAGGGTCTTCTCTTTACTCACCCACGTATTAAAGGATAAAAGGGCACACGAAACAGAAGAGTGGTGCGTTGAAGGTGGACAGAGAGTTTCCTTTGCACACAATTCATAATATCAGCAGGCATGAACTTAACAGGATCGTGAAAAAGAGCAGGCATCTAATAACCTCTGACACCAAGCTGTCCTACTGCAACAACAAACATATAAAATTCAAGAGTACTGACCAGCTTTCAGACCAACTGTACGTGAATAAAGTAATGCTCTCTGCTGCAGCATCCCTCGTGCTGCCCTCCAAACCGAATTCCAGTTAGCAGAGCCAAAGACTGTGAACTATTTGGGCTGCCAGCTTTATCGTGCGTGACAGTCACTGGATGGTCTGGATGTTCCTGCGATGGTCTGTGATCTGATCATCAGTTTATTTATGTTGAATACAGCGACAGTCCACTGGCCTGACCACGGGCACAGGTCACAATGTGGCTGAAAACGAAAGGGAGATGAAGGAATGGAGAAGCGGAAGATTTGGGACGTTCTGTCACTTACCTGTATTGGCTGCTGAGTGCTTCAAGTGTGCGTTAGTGATTTCGTCTACAAGTGAACCCAAATTGTGCTCTACATGGAGACACTTGGGTTGGCTTTTGCTGGAAATGTTCCGACCTTCCTCAGTCCTGAACAACTCCTGTCGAAACCAGACCGATGACGGGACTGTTAACCTGGCTAATATTATTTCCAGACAGTCTGAAGCACTCTTCTGTTTTATGAGACGTATAAATGCTTTACAAGACACATAAGTTCCCATCAGATGTTGTTGCACAGCTGCTTCGCACAGGCAGCTCCTGGCTACCTTCCAGCTGACTTTGCTTAGAGGCAGCTCAGCCCTACCAGCTGCGTGCCCACATCTGCACAGCCTTACACTTCTGCAGTCCTGCTGAGGTTTACTGAGCACCCACCAGCAGCAGAGACCCACGACCAAATCCTTGAGGGCTCTCTGTAGATGGCTGTCAGTTCTCTTTCCTGACAGAAATGTGATTTTGTGCTTTATGGGACCAAGTAAGGCAGGAGAGATGCACCCTTGGACCTGCAAATGCATCATCTCTTCATCGTGGAAAGTGATTTTGCTTCTGACCAGCTTCACTTTCACACTGACCAGTGTGAGCCACACAGCTCCCAGGATACTCTTAGAGGCCCACATGCTGTCCTTGTCAGTTGCTGAGCTTCTGAGCTGTTCATTCGTGCCCTTTCCTCCTGCCCCAGACAGTGAAAGGATTGCTGGCACTGCCCAGTAATTCATCTGCTGACATTTTAATATGCATAGGTACGATCATCCGATTGCTACCATTGCTCTGTGGGAATCTGCTTCTAAAAATACGCCAATCTCTGCTGCCCTCCAACGCATGCATGAGATAACATACCATGCTCCCTGGCTGCTGGTGACTCGCAGGATGAAGGTAATCGATACAGTTGGTAATACAGCAAGCCAACAACACTCGTAATTACCACTGATTTCTCTTTCACTTAAAAAGCATCATCTTCCAGCCTGTGTTACCACAGCTTCAGCCGTACAGTGCACTCAAACGATCATGCGCTTTCCCTGCATGAGTTAATTAGAATCCTGTTAGTTTTCCTGAGAGCAGCTTTTGAAGAGGACAGGTTTATTATGGGCACCCTTATCCAGTTCATACTGTAGCAGGTGCTCAGTTGCTGTCAATCAATTATCAATTCGGTACTTCCACCGAAATTGATAGAGATCTACCTGCTTGCATCGCTCAGGATACGATGCTGTGTTTTGTCTAGGGACCATCTTTTGAGCGCAACGTGCAGCAAACAACTCCCTGCTAAGAAACCTGATCTTCCATGTTGCAGCCTCTCTTCTGCATTATTTAAATCGCAGGCTAAAGCGCTGTGAGGCAGTGGAGGCTGCAAAAAATAGTGTAGTGCCATTCAAGTTTCGCCATTTAAAAAATCGTGTTTTGTAAGAATTTTGCATTATGAATAGTCCATCTTAGCTCAGAGGATGTGCGTGGCATTACTCAACCTTACTGTCAGATATTCTGGCCCAAATAATGTCTGCCTGAGGAGTAAAGGGGGGACCTGGAAGCCTGAACTTTCCTGTTGTAGCCAAAAGTCCTAGCACTGTGGCATGAGGTGTGTGCAGATCAGTGCCTTCCAAGTTACAGCAGTGATCTCTGAGAAGCTCTTGTTATGCCTCTGGGCTTCCCTCTCTCTGCCCAAAGAATAAGAGCAGTAATACTAAAGGAGGCAAGGAGCATTCGGGAATTAACACGAATTGTAAGGTTTGTCAGTGCTTTGAAGTTCTTCAGTGAGTGGTGCTAAGTAGAGTATCCCTTGGCTGGTGTTGGTAAAGGACACGTACTGCCCTGCAGCCAGGAGCCACAGCCCCATCCTCTGGCTGGGGGGTTTGCGGTAATATTTCTTTCTCATGGAGAGAGCCTCTGAGAAAAGGGAGCGGGGAGGACCAGGAATGGATGTGGAAGCTCTGTTCTGTATCCACTCAATATTACAGAGTTGCTCACAGCCTTGCCTCTCGGGGTCTGTGTTTTAGCTGTTGAAGTTCTCCATCTCTCTCTTACAAAGCTGGGGTGGCCTCCATGTGGCTGTTGTACTTCCAAATTCAAATATTTTGTTTTCCTTAGGAGACTGCAATTAATCTATCACTTTCTCAGTAATGTTTCTTCTAGCAATGGCCCTATTCTGTCCTTACTTCTGGTTTGGATCTCTTCTAGACAGTGATTATCTTTC
This sequence comes from Aythya ferina, assembly GCF_964211825.1. Classification (NCBI taxonomy): domain Eukaryota; kingdom Metazoa; phylum Chordata; class Aves; order Anseriformes; family Anatidae; genus Aythya; species Aythya ferina. Next base: position 11,238,682 of record NC_140298.1, read on the forward strand.
CCATTACACAGAAAATTTCTTAGAGAGCAGCTAGGAAAGAATCCTCTTTGCCTCCTGGAGCATGCGGTGCCAGAGCTGCTACTGTAGCTTGTCATTCATTACAACAATGTCAGCGCTGGCTTTTCTCCCTGCACAAGGGACCAGACGAAGGCTTAGCCACTGAGCATGACTTGAAAACCTCCGGCGTCTCCACCAGCTCTCGGTGACAGCCTGTTCTGCTGCAGAGCCTCAGCTCAGCCAGAGCAACACCTGCCCACAGCCCCTGGGCATCAAGGGAGCATCTCTTTGCTGCTAATATCAGCTTGTCTAGTACTAAAATCCTCCTCTTTTCTCAGCCACCAAGATTTGCCGTCCAGCTTCTAATTTCCCAGGCTTTTATTCCTATCCTTGAGGCTCATGAGGAAGCCCTGTTCTGCAAGCCCCAGGAGTCAACGTGGCTCTGTTTCGCTGTCACTTCTGAGTGCCAGGAGTGACTTGCACATCTCCTTCAGCTGCGCAGGGAGCTGCTCAAAGACACCTCCTTCTCGGGGTCTTTCACAGAATGACCCCCCAGCATAACAGCCCTGGTCTTGCAAGGCACCAGCGTGGAAACTGAAGCCTCAGGATGAGAAATGCGTAACCCTTGGAGAATGCAGGAGCCGACGTGATGTTTCAGAGCCAGCCTCTATTCTTAGAAGAGTGGTGAAAGTCATCGTTTAAAAATAAGATTCGCTGCAGTGCTAGCAAAGAGTCGTATTTGTGGTATTCCTGTGAGTAAATCCCTCAGCACGGATTGGCTTGACTTCAAGCTCAGAAACACTTCACCAGACTGAGGCCCAGCTGTGACGTGTGCCCGCTGCCGATCTGAATGGGAGAGAAGTGCACGTGGCACTTGTTGCACAGGTGCCCAAAGCTCACCCCTGTGGTTTCCTTGCTATTACAGGTCAAGAGGAGAGCTTTTCAGGGGCCTCTGTAAGAGTTGGTCCATGCCAGCAATGAAGTTGGATGTACGAATCCCCTGTTTTGAAAATCCCCCAGGCACTTAGCTGCTCCTGTTCTGCTGTCAGGCGGGGACTAGGTGCTGCCTTTGCACAAGGCGGATGCTCTGCCAAGCTATAGCCAGGCTTTGAATCTTGCACAGAGGCCTTTCTAACATGCCCTTGCCTGAAGACATCAAATGGGCGTGAACTGATGCAGCGAGAGAGGTTTGGGGCTCACGTTCAACCTATCTATGTATGCCAGAGCCCTTTGAGACGTGCCTCATAAGGGAAACTTGCACTGGATTTCGTCTGAAACAGGACAAAATTCAGAGTATTTCTGAAAGGGGATATGATGTTATATGTCTTCCAGCTCCAACTGAGTGCCAAATGTAAAAATTCAACCCCCAGAAACAGCAACCAAGATTTATTCTAAGGAGAACTGCACCCCTCAGGTGGTTTGTGTGCATCCATACATGCAACTTCTTTGTCCACGGTGAGTGTAACACCCATGAATTTTACCAGGGAGTTCTTTGCTTGCTGGAGGCATTATCAAAAGACCATAGTGGATCGGGTTTTCTCCTAATACTGTTTTTATCTTGGAATCTCTAGATTTCTTCACATATCCCCTTTTGGGACTGTGTGTAGTAAGCAAAGGGCCAAATATTAGGCTGTGAGCAGGGATGGCCACAGATCCATGCTTGTGGGGAGCACCTGATTCTTTTTCATTTTATTGGAAGAAAAAAGGCAGAGCTGGCTATGGTCAAATCCCCTTCATCTGCTACTTCCGTGCTGTTTGGATTTTGAGGTTTCACTCAGAAACCTTGCTCATTTCTTACAACTGGATGGGGAACACCATCTTTTCCCGTTAGGGTCATACAGAATTTTTCCAATAGCCTTGACTGGAAGAAGCTGAGACCTTGAAGCTTCCTCTTGCACTTACTCAGGTCAACGTGAACTTTAGCTAGGATCATGCCAACAGGTAAAACCTTGGATCCCATAATATCATGTCTGGAGCTGATCTCGTGGTTTCCCTTACCACATAACCACTACCCACGAACCCAGTCCCACCAGAGTGAACTCTTTTATCCTACGCAAAAATCATCAGCCATCTGCATCTCCTGTCCCGGCTGTAAGGTCTGAGTCGTGCCTGTAAACTCTTGGGATTTACACTGCCCGGTGATGTCAGTGGGAGGCTGGCAAGTTATTCTTTCCTCTGAAAAGCTGACTGTTCATTTCTGCACAGAGCATTTCATTTTGCAAGGAGTTTTACACAAGCTGTGATACATTTTTCATTCTGAAATCTCACACTACAGTTTTATGAGGGAAAGAGTTAGCTGTGTCTGAAAAACAGAAGAAAGAAGCTGAAAATTAAGTAAATAGGGTGCATAATGAGCATTAATAATTAATATAAAAGACAAAAAACAAACACGGTGCAGATTTCACATTTTATTGTTATTAAAAGTTAATTATGAAATTGGCACAACACATAAAAATAGATCTGTGGTGAATGATACACGTTGCTATTATTGCCAGGTCATTTCGTGCACACCCTCACTTCTTAAAATCAGGCAGTAATAAATATAAAACATTTCATCAGCTGTGAAACCAGTGTGACTGCAGCAGGGAGAGACTGGGCTTTCTGTTGACGCTACTCAAAGAGATAATGCAGGCAGAAATCGTCCTCTATTCATACTTAAAAATAAATTAAGGAGAATGAAAATAACAGATTTTTAGAGTATGCCCAAGCTGAAAATAACTGGAGAGGAAAGGCTGGAAATACCCCTTTTTGCCAGACCTTTCTGCATGGAAGTCAAAAGGCATTTTGCCACGGACTCTAAAGGCAGCAGGATTTAGCTATTCGTTGACAGGCAGATGGAAAGACGTAGCAACAGAATCTAGGGAGGACCTGTGGCAAAGCGTGAGTTTATTATTTTGATGTTGCACATGCTACTGAATCTCCTCGTTGTAGTAATTGTGCATGCTGGTAACAGCAGTGATTGCTGGGAGGAGTTGGGAGGGTGTATCAAAGCCAGATAAAAGCGTCAGCAGCTCATTTTTTTCTCCCCGTTTGGGTTGGCCTTCCTTCTAACCCCACACACCATTCATTGCAAAGCAACTTCTTACCTGTTCACTTCCCGGTCCCTGTGAGAAAATCAGAACAAAACCCGGCAAAAAAAAATCTCACCAGGTCACTAACTGTTCCTAGACTTGGGTGGCCATACAAAGAGCTCACAGCGAGCATTTAGGGCTGCTCTCAGCCTGACTCTTGTTCCTCTCAGTTCCAGGGGTGCTAGGAAGTTGCTTAGAGCTGCCACTACGTGGCTCAGCAGATTGCTGCTCTGCAGGTTTCTGCAGAAAAAGGGCACGGTAACCAGTTTCAGCACGGAAAGCAGCATACAAGCCCCAGGACAGGTACACTGCTTGAGTTTTTCTGGGGGAAAATACCCTTGTAGCATGGCTACCCCAAAGTTTCCCTGTTACTTATTTAGGAGCCTCTTTCAAAGAAGGCAGGTAGGGACATGAGCCAGCTCCTGCCTTCCAAACCTGTCAGCAATGCTGATTTTTGCTGCGTGTCCCGCTCTGGGGTTTCAGGAGCTTGTGGCTAACAATGTGTCCAACACCCAGCCTGGGGAAACCCTCACACAGCTCCACAGCTCCTCTTGTCTGGCTCTGGAGTGCCCACAACCTCCCTCTAAACTCGTGCTCCATTAGGACTCCAGCACATCACACTGCCACAACCCTCCTAGCAAACCTGGGAGCGCTGTGGCTACTCTGCTCTCATTTCCTCCGTGCTGAATGTTTTTAAAACCCGGCAGATAAAATCTCGGTGCTGCTCTCGAACAGGAAAATCTCAGGGCTTCGGTCTCAGCCTCACTTCAGGAGAGTGACAAGGGTGGAAAGCTGGCACAGCAGAATGGTGAATCAGGCTCTCTCTTTGGTTTTCAGGCTGTTTACTCAAAACAGCCCTTGAGAAAGATGCTATGCCTCGAGCAGATGTTACATTCAACCGGTTTAGCAATATTACGCCTATTTTTTCCCAAGCTAGGCAAGGAGGGGAAGGAGAATATAATGTATGTTAGTGCAAGTTCACATAGACAACACATGAATATTTAGTACAAAATGTTCTTTCAAGGTGGGGCAAACATTTCTAGTTGTGACACAAAAAGAAGGTATTTGGTAACATTTTCAACAACTTGGCTGTGAAAAAGCATATAAGTGGAATATGTTTAGACACAGACTACCTCACATCACCCTGAAGTATTCAAGGCTCTTTCTGAGTAGGCAAGAAGCTCAATATTTCTTAAAAAAATATGACATCAGTTTAATCACAGCAAATTACAGACATAACTAAGTAATTTGGTGGTTTTTAAAGCTATGCTAAATTGAAGGATTTTACTCCACGCAGGTTTTACCTATTTGAGACTTGTTTTACTTCAGAAATTATTTCCTTATTCCGAGGAAACCAAGGAAGTATTCAACTAATAAATTCTAACATAAGATTTTCAAAAGTTGTCTACTGTGAAACATTTGTGTCTACTCAAAAACATTTTGAAAACCTGTCCCAATTTGACAACAGTCTGATTTCAGGTCTGGTAGGGCTTATACGCAAAATGAAAATCTGAATAATCCCTCAATTCTGGAAACAGAAGAATTCAGATACAAATTTTGCAGCACAGTCTCCCATCTTAGCCGTTTTGATGTGGCTTAAAATCTAACTGAACAGAAAGATTTAAGGCCCCAGTTTTCTCTGACTTACACTGCACACAGAAGCGTTCAGCAGGAGCTCCTGAATGCAGTTCGCCAGCGTAAACCAAGCGTGGAACAGCCCTTGGCTTCACAGACATCATCCTTCCTGCCATAGCCTGGTACTGCCCAAGAGAAAAAGAAAAAGGCTTCCAAAATTCTGTTAAACAGACAAATAGATATGGAAACCCTAACTGTGACTTTCTGCCCTCTCCTGCTCCTGGCGCAGGACTAAACGGGTGTGCCCAGGCCAGCAGGTGGGACCCCAGGCCCTTGCTGCTGACAGGGACCCGTGTAGAGCTCATCCCAGCATCCCTGGCCTGTGCTTTGTCCTGTGCCAAGCCCCCGCAGGACAGCATTAGTCCTCGGGCTGCACTAACCTACCGCAGCTACCAGGAATCCCCAGTGGCTGAAAGTTCAAGTCTGCCAACCCCCTTATTATGGGCTACAGTAAGGGCACGGAGGCAGAATCTCTCTTGGCTTTGTGCTGTCTCTTTTGGTTTTGTGCTGCAGCAGGGTCAGGGTGCAAACCTCTCCAGCCTCCTACTTTTTGGCCCTCTGAACTAGCAGGACAGCCTCAGGCAGCGCCACCGCATGAGGAAACCTGGCGTTACCTATACAGCTGGAGCCAGCAATAGGCACGGTCGGCACTAAACATCTCCCCAAACAGAATTCATCTTCTGCCTGCATCTGCTTTGGAAACTGCAAACCATGTCACAGCTGGAGAAAAATCCAAACAGCTCATGTAGAAGCACCTTTCCCTTGGATTTTTATTATCGTCATTTTTAAGAATATATTTTGTACCAAAACACTGTCAGCATTCTTTATACAATGGAAAATGACACAGTCATCATGAATCATGTAAAAGAGTAAAAACAGAGCAAGACAACATTTCATACCAAGGTTCAGTCTGGAGTACAAACAGAATCTGATGCACAACTTAAAAGTCACACACCAGATAAAAAGATCATCTGGAAAACAATAGATTCTCACTTAATTTGGAAAAAAAGTCAGGAGACTTCCATGTTAAGGCTAAAATTTTAATTTTTACCCCTCGTTTTGTAGGTGGCAGCCTGATTCTTAACTCACTCACACCAGCACCGTCCCCCTGGCTTTACAAAGAGATTTGCACTTGCATGAAGTAAGAATCAGGCTTCTATGCCTTTGTGCTCGGAGGACTCTGATTGACCTCAACAGGCTTTGGACTAGAGCCACAGTTGGAATTTCAGCTTGCAGTCTAAGGCTTCTTAACTGCAGGCCAAATTAGCGCAAAATGAGGCTTTGCAACTGGCATTCTACCCTTCACTTTGGATATTCCAGTTCTGGTTGCCTTAAAACCCTTCTTTATTGCAAGTTTCAAATAGTTCTGTTTGTGAGATATTTTTTTATCTCTCTCTTTTTTTTTTTTTTAAATACAGTGCTACAAAGGATGTTTTTGTATTCTGTGTCCCTATATTACATGTTTTCAAAATTGCCTAAATATATGTTTATATCATGATTATAACTACTCAGAAAGACCTGCTATAGTCTACTGTGAGCAGCCAAGGAAAAAGTGTATTTAGTCCTAAAGACGTCAAGAAAAGTGGTTGTGTTCATTTATAGTGTAGCGCAATGACTGTGTTTATACAGCTATACCTACTATTTAAAAAGCTACTTGAAAAGTTATTATTCATGTGCAGTAGCTGATTTTCAAGCATTAATAACTTGGCTGTCTAGACAAGTTTTAATTGTCATATCAAAGGCCGAATATGTTCTTAAACGAGTGCAAAAAAATCTCCCATCTCCCCTGGAAAGAGGCTGGTTCTCTTGCTGAGCTAAGAGACTGCCAAATGTTTCTTCTCAAGTTATAAAAGCACGGCTAAAACTACAAATCGGTTGTTGAAACTTTAAAAACAGATCGACTTTAACTCAAACCTATCCTGTGCAGCAAAGTTAGTAAGCCCTGAAAAACAGTTTTTAGTGAATATGCAGAGCTCCCCCCACCAACTACCATGCCCGCATTTTCCCAGGGCCTAGAGGGCTCCATTAAAATGTAACTAAACGTTCGATAGGAAACATGATTTTTCAAGAATAATACGTAGAGCTTGCCCAAAGAACCTAAGACATTTTGTACATTCAAAATGTTTACATTTTGCTGTTCTTAACGATCAGTAAGATTGTTCATTTTTACCAGTACATACAATGATTATAAATAAATAAACTACAGATAAGCTTTAAAAATCGTATTAACAGTACATTGTGCAAAAACTTGTAACAATCTACATTCTAGGCAAATACCCTGACTAAAATATACAGGCTTGTGTCCTGACACCCTCATTCAGTTTTTGCACAGTCCTTGGACCAAATCAGCAGCTGGCAGCAATCAGCGGAATTCCATCCCAGGCCATGGAGGTTAGCTGATTAACACCAGCAGAAGATCTCACCCCCAGGGGTGTGCAAAAATCCCACAGAAATCAATGGGAGTTGTGCTTGACTAAGGACTAAGCAGTTTGATTGTACCCCAGGGAAGTGGATAGGAGAGCTGCCATTGATTTCCGTGGAACCAGGCTCAGGCCCTGGGTAAGGACGTCAGCATGTGGCCCTACGTTGTGCTACACTACTCCACTTCAGTGCAGAAACAATATTTGCAAAAGAAAAACTTTTCGTCGGTGTTGTCACTGCTGTTCAGTAACCGCTTTTAGTACAGCGTTTCAGAAATTGCCTTTCTGGGAGATTTGAAAGGAGACTGCAAGTCTTTCTGAAGCCATTCCGATTTGATTATCCAGCACAGGTGGGCTATTTTGATCCAAGAAAAAATGGCTCAATGTCTATTAACCAACAGAGTTCTTCGTTAGGATAAACAACAGCCCAGTTCGTCAGCACAGGAGTGAAGAACTGCACATGGAAAAGGAACGGGGCAGCCTTCCTACTATAGTTGTGTCCAGAGCCGGCTGTCACTTCTCCAAATGGACGATGGCACCTGAGCCGGTTTGGAATCTACAGTCCTAACGAGTTCAGCCAAGTTTTGTAAGCTGAAGGTCTCCGTTTATCTTTATTGTGTCAATTGCTGACAGTGTTTCAATACGGTGGTAAAAATCAAAGAGCTGATGTCCATCCACAAATATCCTAAAACGGGGATGCTCACAAAGTATCTCAACCTGGAAAAAATAAAATAATGAACCGTGTTCACAACGTAACTGGGAAGTTATTTCACAGGACACAGAAAGCTGCGGATTAGCCTGTAAGTAGTGTTGGTATGGTTACATATCTTGCTGCTTACATGCTGTGCAACGAGAGGCCTGAGACCAACTTGCCCCCCTGACCCCAGTCATGCTAGGATGGATCTGCTGATATTTCACAGGAGCGTTAAGCCAGTCTCACACTGTCCTGGAGGGGAGGACCCTGGAGCCCAGTCCCACCGCTCTGCAGATTTCAGTCCCACCAGGGAGGTTTTGCCTCTCAGAAGAATGCCAGAAACAAATCCAAACTGCTAATCACAGGGGGAAGAAACTGTATCTCCAACCCAAATCTTGCACTCCTTGCTACAGATTTATTTTTTTTTTTCTCCAGAATGAGGGGGCAGTTCCCTCTGCAATGCCTTCCACACTTCCCTTAATTCACTGGAAGGGAGCGAACATGAGAGGAGGGCTCAGTTTGCCCTCCCCTCCCACACGCTAGAACTGCACATACTCACACAGCTGCTGCACAACTAAAAAGCCTGCACCATGGTGGCTGCACACAGCCTAGGACTGCCTGTTGGACTAGGGGCTGCAGCGAGGGAGATGCAGGACGGCTTGAATTCAGCCAGAGAGTTCACACGAGGCACAAATCAGACCAGGGAAGGACACAGCTCAGCTCTCCTCCTACAGCCCTGGAGAAATGCTCTGGAAAAGCCACAAAGACTGGTGCCGGACCACCCATTTCGGACAGATCCGGAGATTCCTGATACTGGGGGCGGCTGGAGAGGATGTCTTACACTTAAGCTTTGCTGGAGCTGCCCTGCCAGGAAGCTGAGATGTGAAGGCATAAAATGTGCATTTGTTGTACAGGCCCTTGGAGACCTCCAGCTCTGGACAGGCTGAGAAGCAAATCTGCAGGGAAGTCATGTGTAAATCCTCAGTCGTTTCTAGAGGCTGCTAGCCTGGAATGAAGTGCAGCTTTCAGGCAGAAATATTACAACAAATAAAAATGAGAATGAGGGCTAATGATAAACTGACCAAGCCTAATTAGCCCGACTGATTGAGGGCACATCACGCTGGAAGAAGTGGCAGTGGACTGCCCAAAAAAACACTGCCCCACGGGGACCTGGTAGCACGCCACCTAACAGGGAAGAGCCCGTGCTGCCGCGTAGCTCTTGTGTCACTGCAGCAGGTGCATCCAGCCTTAGGCCTCGTTATGTAAAAGATATGGTTAGCCTCAACGCTGCTTACGATCCATTTTTACAGATCACCCTGGGCCACGCCAGAACGATAATTGAACTGGGTGACAAGTAATTGTCAAGAACACTTAATGGTCCTGCTTAATTTAGTCATTGAGAGGGAGGCCGTCAAAGGTGCAAAGTCATCCGGGAGTCTAAATTCTGTTTGTGCATTTGGGGAAAAAAGAAAAAAAAAAAAAAACACAAAAACAACTCCCCTCCTGCAGTACCTCACACTAAACGTGCAATATCGCTGCCCTCTGACGTTAGCTGTCATTAGTGGGACAGCCACAAAACAAGCTCTGGATCGTTTGTCCTGCTTGTCGGAGGGCCCAGCCACCACCCGTGGCAGCAGGTAGCATAACCCTCGCAGCCAGAGCGAGACCCAGCCTCCAAGCCCTTTCAAGTGCGTTTCCCACGTGCGCCAAAGGGTGTTGCCAGCTCGGAGAGGAGAGTTTGCGGAGGGAAGTGGAACGCAACCCATCCACAGCAAAGCCAGGCAGCGACACCCTCGCCAAGCCCAAGCGTCTGGGGAGACAGTGAGCTTTTGGGGCTGGGGGAGATTATCTTGGGGGCGAGATGGATTAAGAGAGTTGGGCAGCTGGTCGGAGCGCTGGCATTCAGCAGAGGGGCGGCAAGGTTTCATAAGAGGGGCGGGGAGGAGGAGGGCTTTTCTGGGTCAGCCGCACGGAGAAGGCGTGCAGCCTTTTCCTCAACGTAGCCAAACCGCTGCGAGAGAAGAAGCCCTCTGCAGCTGCACACTTTGTTAGTCCTGATTTGCACAGACAGCTCCACATCACCATAAACACTACAGATGGGAATCTGCTTCTAGGTCAACCCAGTCCATCCTCGCGGCGCAGGATTGCCACGCGCACCGTGTTCAAGTGACTACCAGCTTAAATTTGCCAGGGGATTTAATCCCAAGGTCCAGAAAAGAATACCTCCATTGCTTAGCTATTTAATCTGCTAACACAAAGGGCTAGAGCCAACCTCGGTGCAACATCCCCGGAGAAAAAGGATGAACACGAGCCTCATTAGCCGCGCTAAACTGCAAACACTACGTCCATTACAGACACCATCAAAACACGCGGCAGTCCCACGGAGTATTTACATTCTCCAGTAATAACTTGAGCTGCAGTAATAACATAGAGGCACTTTTTAATTTATAGCTATAAAACTAAGCTCAGGAAGCGCGCTTCATCACCCGGCGTTACAACCTCCGCCTTGTCACAGCACCCCGCCATGTGTTTATAGCCCCGTCGGATCCGCCTGCGGCCGCGAGCGGCGGCAGAAGCGGGCCCTGCACAACTCCTGATCAATACCAGCAAGCCGGCCAGAGACGAGCCAAAACCTCCCCCGAGATTTCACGAGAGGCAAGTCGCGTCCTGCCCCAACGCCGCTCGAATTACACCGGGTGGGAGACGGTGCGTGCCCAGTGCTGCGACCGGAGTACTCACCCTAAAAGGCTGGTCCGGGATAAAGGGAAAGTAGGGAATCGATGACTGCTCTTCCCCCCATTCTCCAGCCACGCACGAGTTCCTGACAAACTGCCTGTCGGTGAACACAGCCTTCAGCTCGATGGCTACGTCCGCGGGAGGATCTTCCGACTCCCCGCAGGTCAGGCTGATGCCAAAGCTGCAAGACACACAGAGCTGCTCGCATTCGGCCAGAAACCAAGCAGACAAACCCCAAAAACGCAGCCGGGCTGATTGCTCGGCATATTAAAACCATCAGCATCACAGCACAGGGAGGGGGGGACAGCTCAGCTCATCCGGGGAATGCCTCGAAAGCTCGGCGGGGACAAGGACACGGCCATGGCACACGTAGAGGTGTGTGTGCTGCATCGATAAGCACATATCTGATCCCAGGCCAGTCCTCTACCCCGGGTGAAATCGTGGGAAACAGGATCCCGTGCAGAAATGCCCCCTCTATGGGTCAAGGGAGAAACCAGCACGCTATATTTAAGATGATAAAAATAAGAAAAAAAGGGGGGGGACCGGGGTTGGGGGACCGGGGTTGGGGGACCCTCCTCGCCCCCTGCCCGGGCTCTCGCTGGGTTTTTACCTTTCGGGGTTGAGGTCCACGATGCCCATGACCAAGATCTTCTTTCCCGGCCTCATGCCTCCCTTGATGTGCCCGCAGAAGGGGACGATCTGGAAAGGACAAGGGGGGCGGCGGGGGTCACTCGGCATCGAGTGACCAAAACCCGGGGGGGGGGGGGGGGGATTTTAGAGGGTGGGGGGGGTGAAGAAGGGTCAAAACCAAACGGGAAAAAAAAGGAAAAAAAAAAAAAAGCGATTTACCAGGCGAGGGAAGTACACATCAGCTTGCACCGGGGATCCCAGCGAGTTGTTTAAATGCCCGTCCTCGATTTTCTGCAGGTAGAAAGGAGAGCGCTGAGGCCCCTCCCGGCCGCAGGTGCTCACCCCCGGCGGCACCGGGGCGGCTCCCCCCGGGGCTCCCCCGCCGCAGGTGGCGGCCGGGAGCGGCTGCGGCTCCCCCCCGGGTCCCCCTCCCGCAGCCCCGGTGCCGTCCCCGTCCCCATCCCGGTGCCGGTGGCACTCACCAGCGCGTCCCGCTCGGCCACGGTCCCCGCCATCTTGTGCGAGCGGCGGCGACGGGGACGGGGACGGGGACGGGGACGGGGAGGGGGCAACGGGGTAAAGGGAGGGGAGCGGGGAGGAGCGGGGGGGAGCGGGGATCCGCAGCCCCGGCGGGTCCGGGGGGGCAGCGGCAGAGCCGGAGAGGAGCCGGTGACAGAAGTAGGAAGGCGAGGAGGAGGAGGAGGAGGAGGAGGAGGAGGAGGAGGAGGAGGAGGAGGAGGAGGAGGAGGAAGAGCAGAAGGGGAGGTGGCCGGCGCTGCCTCGCCCGGCGGGGAGCGAGGAGAGCCCAGCCCCTTGGCCTGGGGGGAGCAGGGCAGGGCGGGGGCTGCGGCGGCTTCCTCGGCTCCGCAGCTCTGCCCCGGGCTCCCCCCGGCTGCAGGGGGGACGCGGGGACCCCGGCCCTAGGGAGGGCTCGACCCCTCCGAGGAGGCAGGGAGGGGATGGGGTCCCCCGGGGAAGGGGGCTGTGGGGTCGGGAGAAGGGCTGGGGGAGGCTGCGAGAGGGCCCTGCGTTTTGCTGAGCTCAATTCTTTGTATTTTCCTTTTACTCAGATCCCGAGTAACCCCCGCAGGAGGCTGGAGCAGGCGATTTGGGTAACTGTCCCTCGTGAGCTGGCCGAGGCCGAGTCCCAAGGGAAGCCCAGCGTTGGTGGGGCCGTTGTGGGTGGCAGCGTGGCCCGTGGCATCAGGCAGCGAGGCTGTGTTTAGGGCTGCGTGTTGTTGGGCGAATTGCAGCCTCTCGGCCAAGTCATGTGGCGCGGCTGCTTTGAAATCCTCGCCGCAAACTTCTTAATGACATAAGCTAATTGTATAAGTCGGCCGGCTATCGATTGCTCATTACGGAGGGGGGAGCTCCTATTGACATGCACGGCCCGTGGTTGCACAACGTGACTGTCGTACCGGGATGTCCCTGCTTCCAGCTGTGTGAGCAGGGGGCTCCCAAGGACTCCCCAAATCCTCACAGACAGACCTGCAAAGCTGCCTCAGGCCGAGGCCACCAGCTCTGCTTGGGATGCCAGGAATCCCCTGCCTTCACCATAGCACGAGTGACCTGTCCCAGCAAGCATGCTGTAATGATGCTGTTGATGAATTTAGGGTCCAGGAGGAATGGGGGGAGATTTGGAGAGTTGTCACTTCCTCACAACTACGATGTGGTGGCATAAACATCCCTCCAGCAACGTGACACGGGACCTTGCACGTGTCAGCTGGCTTTCCTGTGCCTCCACTTAACCCATGTGTTGGGCTGGGTGGATGAACGTCGCCGTCCTTCCTCCGCCACGGCGCTCTGAGGATTAATTACTCACACTGTGTAAAGTGGTGTGGAAGAAGCTAAGTCATTGCAGTGTTTAGGCTTTCAATATGACGGTGCACGTCTGTTGGGAAACACTTCCCAATCACTAGGTGATGCCATTCGAGAAATCAAGAGCTACTGAGAGCAAGGAAAGATTGTGCAAGTGTTTAGATGCTTGGCTACTTTTTCAGTAGCGTCCACTAATTTGGCGGTGTTTTCATCGTTGGATGCCCAGTGGAAATGGCTCATCAAAGCTCACGTTAGTGCATATAGCTCTGCTGGAAGTCACGTACAGAAGCCGTGTCTTCTGCAGCTATACCAGCACAATTAGGCACGAAGGCAGTGGGGATCCCTGTGGCCCTGATTTTGGTCTTGAAAAACCACCGGGCTGTTTTCATCGTGCCAAAACATTGGGTGTCAGCCCTCACCACATGGAAAAGCACCTTCCTTGAATACTGAATCCATAAACAGCGCGGTAACCTGAAACTGTTGTGCATGGGAAATGGCCGGCTTGTGAGCGGTGAGCCGAGTGCCCTCACAACTTCACCACAAAGAGGATCCGGAGGGAGTCTGGTGGTTCGTTCAGCTCTGGTGCGCCGCTCACCTCTGCCCTCACCGATGCTGATGCCATTGTGCTTTTTTGTGCTGGCCTAAGAGAGAAGGGGAGTCACCCGAAGGTTTTGCATTTTTATTTGGAGGTACGGTGTTACAGGATGCCCAGAGAGCTCTTTTCATAACACATCATCTTTTCCTCTGCTGCACGGGGAGCTGCTTTATTGAATCAGATTAAATTTATTGGACATAAAATCAGGCCAGCCAGTGCTTTGTGCCAAAGCTGGAGTTCCTGTGAGGAGAGAGGTCACTATTATGGCTCTGTTCTGTAGCTGTTTTTAATTGAACTTTCTCATTTTGGAATAATTAAATAGCAAGACTCGGCCATTTGGCCAGCTGCTTTGCCTTGTGTTTGTCTTCTTTGGCATGTTTTCCAAAAACGAGCACAAATGCAACGTTTGTTCTGTTGGCCGTGGCAGGAGTGACTGGAACAACCTGTGGTATGAAGCTATGATGGGGGAGGATGTTCCCATGTTTTTGAGGCTGGTCTGTGCATTTCTGCTGCTCTGCAATGTTCTCTTCTCACCCTACAGCAACCCAGGAAGACACTGAAAATCCTGTTTGCACCACGGACAAGGCGAGGCAGCCAGAGCAGCTTTGCCCCCTTGTGCCACTGTCCTGCCTGTGTGACGGCTGCTCCTGTGGTTTCTTCTAGGGAGGTGTTCTCCAGCAGAAGAGGACTGCCTACCTCTGCATAGATCAGCACTCAGGGGAGCAGGGCTACGTTTCTGGGCAGCACTGTGCCTCCCATCCATGGGGGAGCTTCCTTGAAACCCACTTTGCCCACAGGTTTTCCTCTGCAAAGGTCCATAGGGTGCGTGCCACCATCTAAGCTACTGCACTCACTCTTCTCAAAAAGGAGAGGTCTGAGCCAAATCTGTTCCCTCACCCGTGCCATCCTGTTAAACCATCTGCACAGAATGGGCCCCGTGTAATATTTGCACCAACCTTCTCGATGGGGAAGGTCTTGAGGTTTCATGCTTGAGGGTCTGAGCTTGTAGGTCTGGTGGTGGACGCTGGAGCAACATGACAAATATTTGCACTCCCCTGAAATAATGCCAACATCTACGTCTCTGAACTTGACTGGTTGGCCAAGCACAAAGCCCCTTGTGGATTGATACCCCCATCCAGTTCTGGGCTCGTACAGATCTTTGCTTGGTGGAGCCTGGGACTCCTGAAATACTGAGAATTGGATAAAGATTAAAAAGAAGTGGCCCGGTGTGAACACCATTTGGGAACAGTTAATGATGTGCCCAGCCCAGCCACCAAAGCCACTGCTGAGAACTGGCAAACCCAGAACTTCATCTTAATCCCAGCACCTTGTATCTTGCAGCCACTCCCTTTGATGATTTAAAGAGGTGTATCTAATTCGTAGCTGGCCTTCACCGAGAAGGAATGCAGCACGATCGCAATTTTGGTGTGGTGTAATTACCCTGCCTTTCTTGCCCCATTACCACTGACACTGCTCTCCTCACGCCTGGCTTTATAGGCTGACTTGTACAACCTCTCGGGTTTGTTTTGCTTTTTTAATGACGTTGGTGAGAAGGTGGGAGGTGTTTGCTGGTTTCGTGGAAGCTTCCTTTGGTTTCTGGGTGGTATGGCACTCAAGTCCTCGTTCCCGTAGGACTGAAAGAGTTGAATAATATGATAAAGGAGAAAGTCTGGCAATAAATTCAATTCCAAGCGCAAAATAGTTCAGAGGAGTTTCTCCTATCAGAATTATTGAGGTGCTGATAAACAACTGGCTTCTTTTCTTAGACTTTGTTGGCTTTGCCACTGCAAATCATTGGACAAAGGTCTAGGAGAGCAGACCCGACCTCATGTAAATTTGCCCTGCACAGAGGCCCAAGGCAGAGGTTTGGAGAGGGTAGTGCTGGCGGCATGTAGGGCTCGCTGGAAGTCAGCAACGGGCTGAAGAACCAAGTCGGAGATGTGGACTTCTCTTGCCATGTGGCTTCAAAGAGCCCGAAGAAGAAGATTCCCTTGGCACTGTGTACCGAGACTAAAGGGCAAGGTACCACGTACCTGCAGAAATATTCATGGCCCTGCCCTCCCACACCCACCCACGGGAATCAGAGATGACAGTTAGCAGTACGGACAGCGCAGGGAGGGTGTCCAACGTGCCTGTGCCTTTTCACAAGTTAATGCTGGCTCATCTTCATCGATGGAGGAAGGAACCCAGGACCAGGAGTGGCACCCCCTCTTCCGAAGGCTTTCCGTAGTGTCTGACGTTTATTCAGATCATTTCACAGCTTCAAGTTCAAACTTGACATTTATTTAAAGTGGCTTCCTCGCGTCTCGTTGCTTCCTGATTTATTCTGGTCAGAGTCTTGCCCTGAGGGTTTCAAGCCTCTTACTGTGCACGAGTCCGGTGGGGAACTCATTTTTTCTGGGGCTCTCAGTAACAGATCGAGTAAACCAGTGTCTAAGGAGATTGGCCCGAGTGAGTCATTTGATCACACACCACTGCTGCACGCCTGGTGCAGCGCGCGCGTCCATCAGCAATATTTGTCTTGCAGGTTGTTTACTGGAGTCTGCACTGGGAGCCAAGGGTATGTACATAAAACAGTGTCAGATAAGACATTGGTTGCGGGTTGAAGGTTGTTCGCGTTCAGGAGTTTTCATCTCCTCCAGTCCCTTCCACGGGGAATAAATGTCCAAACGCATGGCGCAAACTGCAAAGTCATGGCAGGAGCTGGAGGCATCCCCAGGGGCAGACTGTGTTTTTATGGCTCGGAGGCTGGTCTTCCCTACTGTGGCTTATTTGGAGCTTCCTTCCTATTATCAGTGGACAACAGTTTTATCAGGAATCTCATGACGTTGGCTCTTTTTTCTTTTAGTTTCAGTTTTGAGTTCTGTGTCGTTTCACAAATGTTTTGTATTATTCATACATTTCTTTTTTTTTTTTTTTTTTTAAGAGGCAATTTCTTGCTTTTGAACATGGAGAGCAATTTGAGAATGTGTCTACCTTCTGAAGAACGGAAATCTAGTGGGAAAAAGGACTGTTCTAGATGTATTTAAAAATGTTGTGATTTCCAGGCCAACCCCATGAATTTAAATGGGAGGGGGGTCATGGTCATGATGCATTATGCATCATGTGTGCATCACATCTGCCAGAGGATGCAGAATAAGACTGCTAAAGGGCTTTTACCCGTAACTATCAGCATGTCAAGAGGTCTTTCTGTGTACATTTTAAAATTTTAGTGACTGCTCTATCTAGAATAGGCTTCCTGTTACTTTGCACGGTCTGCAGGACAGGGTGGGAGCTGTTTACTATTTTTAGAAGCTCCCCAGAAAATATTCTTCATTTATAAGTTAAAAGACCCATCTTCTTATCCCTGTTTTTATGATACTTTCTGCAAATGAGACCTGGAATGCGAGAATCAGATCTTTACATTTTAACTGCTAACCCCAGCAGTTGAAATATTACGCAGAGCAAATTCAGCACTAGATTACGCTGGGCAATGCAGTGCCCCCTTGGCTTTGCTGGGGATAACTGCGTGGTCCAAAACAGGGTGCTGCTTTTGGCACGTTAGGAGCAGAGTTAGCACCGGAGTCTTAAATCTGCATCACTGAATGAATACACAAGCCTGATGACTGTCCATCTTCCAATAGAGCCTTCGAACAACCCCGGTTCAGCTGACACATCTGCCCAGGCAGGCAACGAGGCCATTCGTGTGGAGGCACGGACAGACGGACACTCTGCTTTGGAGCAGCGCCGCTTTGCAGTGTCTCTGGGTGGCCGATCGAGTACGGGTTTCGCTGCCTTTGCACATCAGCTTCAGGAGCTGTGTTCTCACCAAGGCTCTGCTGCGGTCTGAACTCATCTTCCCTTTTGGATCATGTGAGGTATCCTCCATTAGTAACACTTTGCTCTGACAGGCGTCCTGCTGTGCATTGCAGCAGTTAGAAGCTAAATAATTTATTTTGGAAGCAAGTTTCGTACATGGCTTAGAAAATGGAAGAGAACAAGGAATATTGCAACAGCCAACTGCAGGGTGGATTTCAGTGTTAGGCTTGGACAAATACACCATGCTCTGTAGTTTCTAAGCGTTGCATTTTGCCATCCATTGTTTCAAAATTGCTTTCTCTCCCATAATTACCTTCACAAGAGGAGGCTGATCCAAAGTGTTGTTTTTTTTTTATTTATTTTTTTTTCAAGTTGGTTGATTGATTTCCATTTTTAATAATAAAGGTGAATAAACAAAAGAAGAAGAAGAAGAAGAAGAAGAAAAAGCATGACAACATATTACCTGGCATTTAAAATAGAGAGAAGATGTATGTGTGCCACAGAGCACTTAATCTGTGGACATCAAAGTGCCTTGCAGAGGTCATAATTCTCATTTCAAAGATGAGGAAGCAGAGGTGCTGAGAGGGAAAGTGGCTGGCTTAGCAGGTCAGTGGCAAAGCGGGGCGAGAGTCTCCCGAGCCTGTAGTGCAGGCGGAGAGGAGGGCACACAGGAGAACAAACCTGTCCTCGCTTAATCAGGACAGCTCAGGTCCCAGGTGCAATGAAGGCACGGTGACACTGCAGGGAGAGCAGCAAATCATGCCACAAGCCGTGGAGCCAGTGAAGCCTGGTTTCCTGCTGTTTTGTGTCTTAAGAGCAGGCCGGGGGTTCTCTGATGTTGCCCTTTGATGGTGCAATCATGAGGTGCCACTGCGGCCTTTCCATCACCAAGGGCACTGATGGAGTCTGGCTCCCCAGCTTGGCTGTCTCTTTTCCCAAAAGTTTTAGGTACTGGAGAATTTTTGTGCCTTTCTGTCAGGCGTGAGCACCGTGAGCCAGTGAGTCACATCTAACACGTGTTCTCATGCACACACCCACGCACGGGCACACAGGCATATATCTGGGCACTGCAGCGTAGGGGACGTTTTACCTTATGGAACTGTGTGATCAGTCAGCATTTTTATGTGGTGGATCTATGGTTTTAAATATGTTTTCTCTAAAGAGGTCTGAAAGATAAAAGGTGGTAGAGCAAGGTTGTTCGTTATGTTGCTTCAGTAGCCACTGTTGTTCTGTCTTATTAGAAAATGCTTTTCAAGGGAAGAAACAAAATGCCTCCAAATTGGACTTCCAACTCAAGACACATCTTCTTTGAGCCCTCAGAGGCTCTCTGTGAAGTCAGACTCATTTAAGTCATTCATCTGATGAACCCTACCTCCTGGTGAGAAGACTTCTTTTATGCCTGCAGCCATGCTGCCTTGAGGCATGGTCCTGTCACATCTCGTAACCCGGAGAGGGAGAGCTTGAATGAGCATTTTGGTGGGAAATTCCAAAGTAGTGATTTTCAAGCCTTCCTTCTCTGTGAGCTCTGAAAACACCTTAGGTGGCTGCTCAACCTCCTTGTCTGTAAACTGAAGCCTACTGATGCGAGGTTGGTTTTCTTAGCTTTGATGGATCCATTGCAAGTAGGCCGTGGATGCTGCAGGTCTTCCCCACATGGAGTTTCATGGAGCGATGTGGCCCTCAGTTAACTGAAGATCTTGCAGTGTTTTTCACGGAGGGGTCTGCCTAGGAAAAATAGACATAATTTGAGGGATTATCCATCTCTAAGCAGTTCATGATAGCTTCTTTGAGATGGCTTGCAGTGTAACCTTCTGATGAACAGTGCATTCCTGCCTGCTTTCTGCTTCTTCAGATGAGTGCTACAAAAGATGGGTAGTGGGGGGAGGTTGTCTGGCTTTGTCATTCACCCTCTTTGACCTTCAGCTCCTTTTTTCTTGATGAAGTCCAAGTTACCCATCAATTAAAGAGAGGCTGCGTTGTGTTCTTAGCCCACAGGAGTGTTGTGAGAGTTTTCATAATAAACTTCTCAAGATTGTCGAGTGAAATGCGCTATATAAATGCAGATTAATGTTACTAGAAAGCCTGCAGGTTCTTTACTTTATGTGTCTCCTCTGTGGTGTCTACCGGCAGACCTGAATACATTTGCGGCTCAGATTACTAATCTCAGATGTAATACATCAGCTGAACAGACTTTCTTTCTTTATATTTTAAATATCACGGCACACTGTATCATGCAACCTATGATAATACTGCTCAGCATCTCTGTTATTAGAACATCTCTTCATATTTTTGTTGTTACAGGGCCCAGAGGCATTGTTTATGGGGAGACCTCAAAGACCTGGTAGCACTTCAGTTTTCCAGATAGGAAAACCGAGGCCCATTTTCCAAGCAAGAAACTCTGAGCCAGTGGTGTAGAAACTGGGTCTCCTACCTCTCACATGCCATCTCTCCAAGCACTGGGAAACTGTTTTCAAAAGAACCAAAGGCTGTAAATTACAGGACCTCAACACAGAGTTTGCAAGTGAAAGTGAGTTTGCTAAACAGATTTTTTTTCTCCTCCTGTGTGCTACGAGTGACACTTCCACTAAGCACTGCAGTGGGTGCGTTCCCTGTGTGTCTGGTTGCTCTTGAAGAGATGTTTTAACTGGAGGAGAAAGACCTCACTCGTTAGCAATGACTTCTGTTCTACTGATTGGCTACTTAAGGTTTTACAACCCCAAGTGCCTCGCTAATATTCTTCTCTTAACACCAAGTCTTTCTGCAGGTTACCAGTATGTTCCTCAGACTTGCAAGGCTTTGTAGACTGCTGTTCAAAACCAGCGATTTTGAAAAAATACACAAATCGTAGAATCACAGAATCCTCATCACAAATGGTGGTGGAGAAGGGACAACCGCTTGAAGGTCCCTCTTCTTCACACTTTACCAGGAGAATATCCTTCTGGCTATGTACTCATGGTGCCACATCCTTTCTGATTCATGAACTTCACATTCCTTGCTGCTCAGTGGCCTGGTGTCAAGACGAGTTGGGGAATACTTCCCTCTCTCCAGCCGATGTGAGTGCTTTGAAAGGAGACGTTGTCTTGATCTCTGTTAGGCTGCAGATGGCACTTCCACGTCTCCTTTGCCTTTGATGTGTGTCCTTGTCCCCTTGGTTGATGCACCAAACAAATGTTCCGAGTGACTGCTTCTGCCAGTGGCTCATGCTGGAGGTGTAGGTGGGTAGATGGGGTTTGGGAATTCCACTTCTGGAGCCAGGCAGCTTGAAGGGACGTGTGGGAGTTGCTGTTACCACACCTGAGCCCTTTGCCAATCTGGGGCCCGAGCGTCAAAGGTGAGTAATTGTTATTGATGGAGGAGCTGCTTTGTTTGTCCACTGAATAAATAAAGCAGACTTTCCAGCTGTTCCCTCCTCCGAGTCTCTTCCAGCTCCTTCCAGCTTCCCCACATCACTCCCTTTTCCTAATCTCCCCATCTTTTCTCTGTGGCTTCCTCCTGCAGTTTCAGTACTGGCGGGCAGCTCCCGGCATTATGTTCAGCTGAAGAGGGCTTTCCTCAAGACAACTTCAATGTCCCGAGCAGTACAACATCCTTCCCAGAGCCATCCATGTTAAAAAGTGATGTTTTTGCCCTGTTTTGCAATGATTGTATTTAATAGTTGGTTAAATATCGAGGTCGCCAGCCACTCCTTGCTGGCATGCCCCATTCCTAAGGAAACACTGTGCCTTTTAACCTAGCTGTGCTGGAGGGCAAGGGAAACTGTTCCCAATTTACTGACCAAACCTTCTGCTGGAGAGCTGATCTTTCCATTTCCCCTTCAAAGCCAAGGTTGCCACATTTTCCCCGGGGTCTGTGACCTAAATAGCAAGTTGGTGTCCTGTGAGAGTGTCTGGTCCTGGAATGGCCCTGTTTCCTTTCCCTTGTTTCAGTGGCTGCGGTGATATCAGCACCCTCGAGAAAAACAATTCAGTCAATCCATCAGGGCTTTCCAAAGGCAGGAATGCCCCGTGATGGGACACACCAAAACCCGTTCTGAAAGCAGCAGACTAGTGAAATGGACTGACCCCGTGGATGCTGGGTCAATATACAATAACGGGGGTGCTGCACTAAGCTTTTTTTCCATCAGAGCAGCTCTATCACATTGATCTGCTCAGTGTTGTGCCAGAGAATAGCTAGATAGATTTTTTTTTTTTTTTTTAAATGTGTAAATCCACTTCCTAACCTGGCAGGCGTCCTACAGCATGAAAGCAGCAGCAAAATGCTGGTGCGTGTTTCTTCCATGTGGTCTGATAGGGATGTATATCTTGTCCTCTTTGCCTAGGGTGCAGCTCCTTTGGAAATGCTTTGTAGAGCAGTGCTGCACAGGGAAAGAGTTGTCTTTAATGACCCTTCTGTGATGTTTACATGTTAAAGTCCCTGCATAGCAGAGGTACATGTGGTTATACTGGCATAAAAACGCTTGTGTTTGTGTGGTTCTGGGAACCAGTGTAAAATATGCTAAAAAGAACATGTCTTTTTCTTTACATGTTGGGAAAGCTGGTGCTGTAATTGAATATAACTGTAAATAAAACCACCCTGGCACTGTTTTTCATTCACAGGCCCCCAGTTCAAGTTTATTGTCACCATTGCCATACCGACACGGAAATAGCAGCTGTAAGGGGCCAAGTGAATCAGAGTCAGACTCATCTCAAGATATCTCATCTCATCTGTCCAGCTCAGGCACCAACAGGTCGATAGTGGAGACTCCCTTTGTAAAGATAAAAATTGCTACAAAGTCGAGAATCGCAGGTATTTTCACCACCTATTTCAGAGGGGATGAGAACCATGCACTGGAAAACTCTGTTTCTGCTGAGTGCAAAAGGAGCACTGGGGAGGAGCTCTGTCAGAGTATAAACTTCCAGTATAGGTTAGATAAATTCCCCATTTGACCCCTGAGATCCTCAGGATGTCTCCAGACTGCCAGTCTCACCTCCCACTCACCTGGGCACGGTTCCCACTGGAGGTAAAGGCACCAGTCCCTGCTCAGCCTGTCTTAATTAAAAACAACTTTATTGTTTGATAGATACCAACAGAATGCACAATATAACCGGCAACGCAGAAGGCTTCTGCCCCGAAGACATTTTCCTGTAAACAGATGGCAAGCAGAAAATGGGCCAGGAAAGCCAGAAAAACTCTGCCTTGGTAGGTGTGTGATTCCTTTCCCCTTCGGACAAAGCATCAGTGTGGGCTGATGTGGGCTCCAGTTACAGAAGATGTCTTCAAGGATAAGGCAGTGTGGGAAGTACGAGGGAAAAACGTGAAACCAAGGGAGGAGGGAAAAAAAAAAAAAACAACAAGCATTTAACATTCTCTAGTGGGGATTTTATTTCAGCCCGTCCCTCTCCCTCTGTGCTTAGCACTGTACATATACATCTGGTGGGAGAGCAGCTCTGCCCAGGGAGGCGTAGAGTCCACATGGGCAGGAAAAGGGGTGGAGGACAGGAAGCACTCGGCTTACTTTTACAGCCTTGAAACAGTTCTAGCAGCTGACATCATGACTTGAACGAGGTTGCCCAGGATGTCAGTGGCAAAGCCGGTATTTAAACCCCTGGCATCCCAGCCAGAGGCACTGGCATGTCCTGCTTCATCTGAGGCTGGTCTGACACAGCAGAGTCTTATGTAACGCAGCCAGAGTTTTGGTTTTGTTGCAACAGTTTCAGAAGAACTCAAACACAGGATTTTTGCTATTTTTAAGTTGGAGAATGAGTGTATTTCTGTCTCACGCTTCACTAGGTTGCATCCGGGGTCAGGGAATGAGGGTTCATCTTCCAGCTAGCTACGCAAGGCTTTCATTTGCATTCCCCTCTTTGTTTTGTCTTGGGATAACAGAAGTTTGCACTGACATGCAAGATATTTTCTTACTGGTCATCAACAACCACAGTTGCATTTCAGAAGCGTTTTGGCACCTTGCCCCTCTGGCAGCCAACGATCTTAGTAGCAACTTCTCAGGCTGAAATGCTTTTCTTGAAATGCATTAGCCCATGTCTATTATTGCACACACTTTTCCTTTTCCCCTCATCTGTTTTGGCCATATCTGAAGCTGTGAACTCTTTTCGAAGAATCTTTAATCTTTGTCAACATTTGGAGTGGGTCTGAATAAAAACTTGTTAGAGGAAATCTTAGTGATTTAATGTGCTTCTTGGCTTATTATTCTGGCTGACAATCTTTTACAGAGGCAGTATTGCAATAGCAGTAGGAAAGTAGAAAATCAGGATTGCTTTTAGTAGGAAGAATCCCTCTGACAGGCTGAGCAGTGCCCTGATATGTTAATTGCCTGTCCTGTGAGTGTGCTTGTCTTGTAGACACACTTGCAATGAGGTTTCCGGGAAAACAGAGGCTTAAAACTGATGGGCATTTTCTGTCACCACCTGAATAACACTGAGAACTGTGGGATAATTAAGATCAAGTGCTTTAATCCATTAGTTACCTTCTCAGGTAAAGCTATTCATTCAACCATAGTAAGGACAATAGTGTTTATCAGCTGTAAATCTAGGGTGTAAAGTAAAATAAACAAGACTTTTTTTTTTTTTTTTTTTTTTTTTCCCTGTTTCTTCCCACCTATTCTTCAGGCTATTCATCTATTTTGGAAAGCTTGTTCAAGACTTCAAAATCACTGTCTACGAATGAGGAGCAAATATGGCATGCTGTGATCTTTTGCACACAGAAGAGATTGAGGTCTTGATAAGAAGCAGGGGTGGGAAAGGAGATGTCCTTGGTGAGGAATGAAGTCAGCTGGAAAGTAAGCTGGGGGGAAACACAGTTTGGGAATCGCTGCCCAAGTTCAAAGTACTTATGCAGGTACTTGCCTCTAATTATGTATTTAAACCTAGACCCAAAGCAGTGAAATACCTGCAAAAAAAAGTAAAACACAGAGTCACCTAAACCTGTACCTCTGTGCTTTTCTCACATAGAGTCTGCACAACTCAATGGGTTCAGGTAAGAATATTTCTGGTCTCTAGGCTTAAACTGACTGAAGCCATCAGGTCGGAGCTAAAGTATTTTGTAGCAACTCAGCCACGGATGTCAAAGTCGGTAGAGGTGTAGCTTCTGCAAATGGTTCCAATTAACATCTTTAATCTTATTATCTCAAGTCTTTTATCTTCAAATTTTCTTGGCTGTTTGTTTGTTTTCTTTACATTTGTTTACGTATACAGAACTGAAAGTTTTTCTGGAAATGCTGGTATGGCTTTTAACTGTACGAATGATTCACTGAGAATAATTAATTCAAAGATCTTGGCATCTCTTTTCCTTGTAATCTGGTGGTGGATATTCTGTGATTTTCTTGGAAGGTTTTTTCCCCTGCATGTGCATGTATGCACTCACACCCACAGAGACTCACACACATCATTTGCAAATGCAGACACTTCCCTCTTCTTCCTTTGGAGCTTTTAAGTTGCTCCCTGTTTCTGGAGCAAGACACATCTGACCTGTACAATCAACCCTTTCTGCTACGTGTCTCCTTCATTTGTGCCCAAAAACACGACAGAGCTTTTGAGATCTGCAGGACCCGTCCTGTTGCCCCAGTGACTTTTTTGGTTGGTTGATTGGTCTCCCTAAGCTTTCAACGCAGAGCAGGGACACGCAGTACTCTGAAGAAGGCCTGTGCCCTGTGCTAATTCCTACAGTTTGAAAAGGCTTGGCCTTGGAGAATGCTGGCTGGCCTGAGCCAAACCAGACCAGGCACTTCTTGAAAGAATAAAACAGTACAGAGCTGTTCCCAGGGGCCAGGATTGTTCCCCAGCACTGTTTAATTTATTAGCGTAGGTGCAAGTATTGTTGTTGATATAGAGGTTATAGCTTGCTCACATTTTAATATCTATTAGCAGCAAAAGCAGTGAGTTCTGCCTCAAACTTTAAGCCCTCGGGACCATTACTTACGTAGAAAATTAAGCATGGCCCTTGCAGTCTGTGATACAAGCTCATACATAGTGTAAGGGGTAACATTTCCCTGCTGGCCCTGTAAGTGAAGTCTGTCATGAAACTTCGAGTGGCTCATCACCGTCAACATCAGTCGTACTTGAACTATTTGCTTTGTAGAGCTCTCACTCAAAATTTATGCACCTAAGGAGAAATCAGGGGGCTAAACACCTTTGAAGAGCAATATGTTGTGTTTTTTCCTTGTTCTGAAAAACATCATTTATGCAATACCAGAATTCCCTGTAACTTAGCACTTTGCACTGTTATTTCAGAAATTAAAAGCTATTCCGGTGCTTTTTAATCACAGCACACTGTGACAAAAACATAGTTGCTTTGCAGTGACACTCATATCATTGCAATACCCACAGCTGCCTTAGAACCTGAGCACAGGAACTAGGAGGCTGTAGGTGAGCTGGGTTTACCTAAATAAATGCAATGCGAGGAGCCTGCAGCAGGGTATGGAGTCACAACGTAATTACCCTCCTGGTTTTTCTGCCTTGTCTATGAAACAGCCACTGGAACAGGACAACTTGTATAAATTCAGGGAGGGCCATGAGTTTTATTATAACTAACTATAACAACACTTGGCTCTTTGAGGGCTTTTATCCAAATGTCTCCAAGCCCTTGTTCTTCACAAAGAGAGATAAATGTAATTATCACAGTTCTAAAGTGGGGAAAGCTTAGGCATACTGAACTTAATTAACTGCTCATGGATATACAGCAAATCAGTAGCAGAGATGGGAACACAAACCAGTTTTCCCAACTCCTCTTTGTGCCCTAGTCACCGGATCCTGGTGCCATCTCTATCAGGCAGCCACCGCAGTGGGGTTAACGAGACAAAAAGTCCCAGTGGGGCAAAGCTCGGTTAGCCCTAAAAATACTGAGACAGCCCCATGCCCAGCTAAAATGGCTCTGAGATACACCTGTAGCCTTCTGTCTGGCATTTAATGAGCCTGAACTGGCACTGGGAACTCGCACGCTGGATGTGCTAGACACCAGTTTGTTCCTCATACTTTGTCCTTGTGTTAATGCTGAAGTTTGCTTGCCAAAAGGACTGCTGGCACCGTACCGCCTGTCCAGCTGCTCTGGAGCACTTTGGCTCTGCTGCTCCTTCTTGGTCCCTCTCTGCCCCTGCTCCACCGTGCTCTGCAGCGTGGAACCCTGCTCCCCCATGGTACGCCATGGGCAGCAGGGGGACAGCCTGCTTCACCGTGCTCCTCACCACAGGCCCAGGGGGACTTCTGCTCTGGCGCCTGGAGCACCTCTCCCCTTCCTTCTCCACTGACCTTGGCGTCTGCAAAGCTGTTTCTCACTCCTCTCTCTCTCCCAGCTGCTGTTCCACAGCAGTTGTTTTGTTTTTCCTTTCTTCAGCCTGCTCTCCCAGAGGCACAGACAACATCACTTCTTGGCCCAGCTCTGGCCAGCAGCAAGGCCCTTCCCTAACATGGGGCAGCTTCAGGATTCTTCTCGCAGAACCCACCCCAATGCCCCCCTGCTACCAAAACCTTGCCACAGGAACCCACTGCACAGCACTTGTGGCCACCAAGATCTGCACAGAGCAATTCCTCATTCCTGGAAGCAGCGCCACGCGCCTGAGAGAAGAGGCTGTGTGAAGAGGTGCAGAGATGAGATAAGCAAGGTACTGATCCTTCAAAGGCAGCGTTTAGCTGTTGTTCTCTCAAAAGGCTGAGAGCAGAGAAGGACGGCCTTCAAATGTGCTGTTCTGAATAAATGGTGTCAAGGTGGAGGAAAGGATATTTTTTTCACCCCTCTCACTGACTCCGGGCCAGGTATATTCAAACTCTGTTCTCTCAGTGCCTACACAGCCTGGGTGCAGAGCTACCCTGAGCTGTTTCCTTCCTGTGCACTTACCAGCTAACATAAAAGCTCTGGCAATCAAGGTGCTCCTGGCATCTCCACGGGCTCTCTGGAGGTCTCTCCACCCATCTTACTTACCATCTCTTTTTGTACAGCTGTGATAGAAATTGTCTCAGCAAATCAGGAGAATTCATTGCCGAATGGGTGTCATCCTTTTCCTGTTTGGGGTCAAAAAGTAACCTTGAGCTTTTGCAGCAGACAGACTCCTCTCTCTGTGTTTCCCTGAGCACAGTAGCATATGTCTGCAGTCATTTATCTACCTCGAGGAGGCAAATCAAGTTAGGATTCTCAGGATGAGATTTTTCTAGCGTTTACTGGCGGCTCATCACATTGCAGCAAAGTGAGGCTTTCAAAACACGAAGGCATTTCTACCCCTGGCTGAAATAACACGTTTCAGCACAGTCAGCAGGTAGTTTGCTGCTCACACCCTGGTCAGTACCTGCTTTTGCTGAGAATGAAGTAGTTACAGCTGTGGCAAGGGGTGACCGATGGCAGAGTAAATATGAACCATAGGTTTTGTTTCCAGCCACAAGCTGATGACCAGTTTATCGTTTGCTCAGATCACTGTAGGACAATGTAGTCATCTTTTTTTACCCCACTAAAGCTGAAGAGCAAGTGGGGATGGGGCTCCAGAGTGCCAGGCACTGTTCTGTGGAAGGGGCAGGGAGCCCCTGCCCCAAAGGCTTCCATGGGAGAAACACAGGATGGGAGAAAGCGACCATCAGGAGCACAATAACATGAGGGCAGAAAATAAAGATGTGCTGTCATGGAGGACAGACAGATGTCTTTAGGAGACATGGTATAAAAAAGGGGAATTGTTTGCCTGTAGCAAGTTAGGAAAAAGATAGAGGAGGTCTGGAGCTGAGACTCGGGTTAGAAAGGAAGTTCTCTGAGGCCACATCTTTACTGGTAAGTTATCACAGCCAGGACCCTTCTTTGGTGCTGATGCCAGCTGGCAGAGAAGAGCTCATGTGCATAATATTAAACTCTTTTGCTGTCAGAAGGTGGTGGCTGCCTCCACACTGCCTCCTGGGAGCTCTCTCTGGCTTTTGCTCCTTCCCAGACCATACCCAGAAGCCTGCCAGGGATAGTCCTGATGCCTGAATTTCAGCACCCAGGCCTGGTGTTGGCCCTGCTTGCACAGCCACAGTCCTTACCTGGGCTGTGCTGTGGCTTCCCTTGCTTTGATCTGATTAACTCCTTCCTGCGGGCTGCTGCCAGCCCCTCCGAGCCACGTGCGTGGGGAGGTGCACTGCATGGATCCCTGTCCCAAGAGAGGTGTGGGCTGGGTGCACACGGAGACTCTGGCTCCTTGTCTCAGCGGTAGCCTGATCAACCCCAGCTACCTTCTGTCAAGGAGGAATCTCAGAAGGGAGGTGCTTTAGGAATAACGTCCCGTGAAGGTGCTTATTTGTGAAAAGGAGTCTGCAAAGAGCCTGAAGACTGGAGGGAAGCAGCAGCTGTAAATGGAGATGCTGCCACAGCTCCCTCATACCCACACCCACCATGCAGAGCAGGTGCCAGCAGCTGTACAGAGCGCTCCGTGGTGCAGCACAGGTTTCACTGGCACTGCAGAATCCAGAAGCTATTCTTGGACACCACCTACTGGCATCTTCCTTATTAACTCTTCAAGATGAGCAGTTTGGCAGCGTGTCAAGGGCATCCCAAGCCTGGAAGTGAAGAGACAAGCTTGGCTTTCCCAGTCCTTTTCGGTGAATGTCCTGCCTGTTTTTTTTGTTTGTTTGTTGGTTTTTGTTTTGTTTTGTTTTCTGAGAGGGAAGCTGCCTTGGGGCTCTGTGAGAAACCCTATTATGTAAGGGAGGGATTTTTCCTTGTGGTTGGAAAAGGGGGTACCAAAAGAAGTGCTGTGAAAAAAGAAGAGGGAAAAGAAAAAAGGGAGAAAATGTCTTCAGGCACTGGTGAGGAATAAGCTGGAGGTCTTCCCTACTACAGTTCAGACAGAAAGGGCATTTTATACCCATCAAGCACCACTTCACAAAGCCTTTCAAGAGACAGAGCATTTAAGTCCACAATTTCTTCTTTTTCAGTACGCACTGGGCTCTACGTGACATAAAGAAAAAGCTTTCCTTTTGGGATGCAGCATTTTAAATCAGAAGGGAGGAGGAGGCCCAGCTTCCAAACGCTTTGCCTTTTGGCACCCACACCAAAAACTGTAGTACTGATGGTTATAACTCCTGACAGTCGCAACAGACAGAAAAAAAAAAAAAGAACAAAGAGCAGGCAGTTGTCCTCACTGACACAGCTCGGGCACTGAGAGAGGACAGCAAGGGCCACGCTTGCCATCTTTGTGGCTTTGCTGTATGTAATGAGAAGAAACCTCCCAGTTACAACTGCGTAAAGAATACAACCCAGCCCATCCTCCAGCATCTCGGTTTGGCCTGCTGCAGCTCTGGTGTTTCAGCAGAAAACCCACCGCGAGGCTCCCAGCGCACCCGTGGGCCATAATTGCTCCGAGCAGCCTCCACCCACACCTCCT
Organism: Aythya ferina; assembly: GCF_964211825.1. Taxonomy (NCBI): domain Eukaryota; kingdom Metazoa; phylum Chordata; class Aves; order Anseriformes; family Anatidae; genus Aythya; species Aythya ferina. The sequence continues at coordinate 11,268,404 of NC_140298.1, forward strand.
GCCCAGCAGCCCTATTTAAGCTCAGCCTTGGGCTACCTTGCAGGCAACTTTGTCTTTAGTTCTGTTGCCTGGCTTGGCCCTTTGGGTAGGTGTTGCTCATTTCTACTCCCTGCTTTACTGATTGTAACCCCTGGGTGAACTTTGGACTTGGTCAATCCATTTGCTGCCGGTGGGCCCTGCTACCAGCAGCCAGCTCTGCTGGGATTTTGTGAGCTTGTGCTCAAAGGTGCTGCTTGTGCTGGGGTCTCCCTTGCTCTCTGAGGTAGGAAAAACTCTTGCTGCTCTTCCAGTTCTTGTCCCTCAGGTAATTATCTCCTCCGGGGTTTTCCAACAGAGGTTCCTCCTGTCACATGTACGTACATCTCTTTCATGCTTGAATTTGTCTCAGAAGCAACCTCATTTAATATTTTCCTCTGAGGAACAGGGCTAGATTTAAACTTGTAAACTGATTTATGTTCTCCTAAGAAGAAGATAGACACCTATCGTTCCACCATCTGTCCAAGGCCTCTTGAGACTCTCCATGGCTTACAAGGGGGTTCCTATGGTAGTTCCAATCCCTGGTGTCTGTTAGTACGTGTGCTTTCAGTCAGTTGAGGAATATTGAGCCCATGGGTTTCTAATGCCTGTATTCCTAGTCTGTTCTCAGAAATTGTTTTAAAATCTTTCTTTTTTTTTTCTTTTTTTTTTTTTTTAAAGTTCTCTGAATGAGGTAAAATTCACAGAGATGTTTCAGAGAAGCTATTGATTGATGATGAAGTCTTGCTGTTCGTGACTGTCATGATTTTTTTTTTTTTTTTTTTTTACTGACAAACTCTTTCTCTGTCCAAGGTACAAAGATCCTTCAGTTTTATACCTGGAGGACCCAGGCTTAGCCCTCATCCTTATGGTATAACCTGAGCTCTTCTCCAAGCTCTTTCTTTACAAGGTTAGTGCCATTTTGAGCATAGACTTGACTTCCACTGGTAGCTGAGAGGATAGAAATGTAACAGGGCTATTTTTGTGCTGTGTATCCAGGAGTTTACATACTGCAGGATCTCAGCAAGCTATCGGTACCTTCAGAGGTATGCTGGCATCTCTGGCCGTTCTCCTGCTGGTGGTCAGGACAGCGTAGGTAGCAGTGTTCTGCTGAAGCTTTGAGGGATTGTGCTTGTGTTTAAATATTAAGTTCCTTTTCTGTTGGCTGACTGTAGAGTTTGAGGGATAAAAGATGTATCTGGCAGGTGAACAGCCTTTGGAAACGGAGCTTGTTCAGTTTGGTGTGTGTAGGGTGTGAACCCATAATGTAATGACTTAATATTAAGGGTTTTGTGAAACAATCCTAATTAGAGAGGCCTATTCCTCCAGCAAAACTGAAATTCTCTTCCTTCAAACGTTTCCATTTTCTCTTGTACAGTATGTTGCAAAAGAAGGTTTTCATTACCATGCCATATCACCCAGGGCTCTCCTTTCATACGAGTCCTGCCAAGTGGAGAAATGTGTTCTTGGAAAATGCTTACATGGCTCGAGAGCGTTGTTCTGGCTCAATAGCTCCTTCTGACTGGGCGAGCTCTTTCTTTATGGTGACTAAAATCAGAGGTGATTTATAGCCTGCATTGATATAATGTAATCCAGCCATGATAGACATACCTTTCATCATAATGAATGATGAATGTAGTTGTTACTGTTTTGTTTTATTACTGTAGCAGCTAATTCTGACCTGTGTTTACTGCAAAGGATGAATACAGTAAGCTGGAAAGAAAGCACTGGCCTTGTAATGGTTCAAAGTCACTTCAGGAGAAAGAACAACTGTCTTGCACGTCAGGTGCAGACTATTTTACACTGCAGGAAAAAAAACAACTGTTGGCTTTACACTTTTTAGTGTGCATTTCCTAAATTTAAAGGTGGAAAGTCATGTGTTCTCCTTCTCACGGTGCTGGTGAGATCTCTTAGAGACAGCACCTGTGGTCAGAGCAACTCTTTCCATAATTAATACTAACCCAGATTCTGTTCTCTACGATTCTCAATTGCTTACTGGTAGATTTCAAAGTGGGTCCTAGATCTGCTGGTGTTTTTTACCTGGGAGCTTTGCGGGGCCACGTGGTATGCTGATAGATTATGCAGCCTGTAAATAATCTGGTCTGCAGTAATAACCTTTCTGTCCCTGTTTAATACATAATAGGTGGGAATGATCCCATGTGGGTCAACACGACTTGACTCCATCGTTTCCACGGGCTTTGAAACCAAATAAGTCAAGATACATCTAAACTTGTGTGGAAGTCTGAGCTCCTAAAACTGATAAAAGAGGTGCCAGGACTGAATGGCCAGCCTGTATGATACATGGCCTATATTACAAGCCAGTAATATGGCTTAGGCTGTGAGACTACCACAGCTGTGTGCTGATGGCACGTTGGGCCAGAAGACATTTGGAAGCTGCAATGAAGGAAGAAAAGGACGTTGGCATATTATCCAGAGAGCTGACAGCTCAGCTGGCTTCCCAGGTGTGAGAGCGAGCTTGCAGGGATGGCACTGTGGAGTTTGACTGTAGACAAGCCTCAACAAAATAAACGAGGCCTGATCAAAACTGCTAACACCATAAGTTTCACTAAAAATTAATTAGTAGGGAGGAAGAAAAGGAGGAAGGGCAGGCACTGCTTTGAAGATTGAGTTGCAAAAAGTAACATCACGGTAACCCTAAAGGGTATTTGGACAACGACAACATAGATTTGGTCTTCAGTGCAAAAATATATAGAGAAGCTGATGTTGCAGGCTTGATGCTGCCTTGCCAAGTTGCACAGTGCTTAACGAACAAGTGCCGTGTGTTTTCTGACACCATGGGAGTTCAGTCATCATCAGCCTGCTGGTAGGAATTTTTAAAAGGTTGCTGGTCTTGCTGCTGTCCTTTCTAGAGCCTGTTCTTTAGGCATCTTCCAGTGTTACTGCGGAGGAAATTCCAGTGCCTCCAAAGGACAGGCCTTTTCTAAGGCATCTCTAGTCCAAAACAGAGGTACCCCAAATCGGTGCCTCATCTGTGCCTGCAGGAGTGGGCAGGTCTCAACTGATGTGTGGTGGGGCTGGGGACCTTTGCAGGCTGAAAAAACCTTCTGTGAGAAGCTGGATTTCACCTCCCCTGAGATGTAGACCCCCTGTGTACAGCTGGCTTCCCATGGGCATACTTGGTCTGGAATTTGAGTGAGAAAAACAGGCTGTTGTGTGGCCCTGGAAAGGCTGCAAAGTGCTCTCAGAGGACACAGATACGTAGGTGTGCATCTGTGTGTCTTCATTAATAAATGCATTAACTGGAGGCAAAAATAACAATGTTGTCTTTAGTTAAGACTGCCCTGTGCTTCCTGCTAGAGCTCTGATTCTTCACTTCTCGCTTACCCAAACTCTTCTTTGATTGCAGTTTTCCCCTGTTGCTGCCATTTTCCATCGTTGCTTGTTCACCTCAGGCTGAGTTCCTTTTCTGAGAAGCACTAGTACAAAAGGTCTGGATTTGACAAAATTTAGGAGGAAACCGATGTCTTAAATTTCTGACTGAAATAGCTGCTTTATTATTTTAACACTTTCATGTTCTAAAACGCAGCCTGGAAATTTGGCTGAGAGATCAACCTGGAGCAAAGGGTGTGTTCTTCTTTTTGCCTTTGTGAAGAGCTGCCGGATAATTCTGTGAAGTTACAGGCTGTGAAAGTCCCCAGTCACATTCATGTTGTGGGAGAGGAGAGGGTAGAGGCTGGTAGAAACAGCCTTTGGAAATGGTCTTTTCCTTAAGAGGAAAGGAATGGGGCGATGGTGTGGAATGATGAGAAGTGAGATGGGGGAGTGGACGCACAAGCAAGGATGAGGGATGTGCGAAAGATGGATTGAAATTGCACGATAGCATGTAAGTAAAAAAACTTTTCATAGGGACTGCTGTCTAAAATTTGCTACAGGATGCAGAATTTTTCTCCCTCTGTAATTCTGTACGGCCAGCCAGAAGCTGTTATTTGTTGACAAGGCTTTTATCTCCTGTCCTGATAAACAGAAAGTGAACAGCTTTCACCTTGCCATAGCTCTGCCAGGATCTCACATGGTTAATACCTGCCTCACGTAAAGTTTTTTTAACAGAAATGCTAACAGGGGTGTGAATAGATATGCATGAGAGAAGAAAAACAGCAGAGAAGGATTAGAGGAGTGGCATGTATTAATTGCTACACAGCACCCCATTTGTGTTTCACGCAGATAACCAGATGACAAAGGACAAACAAGCCTTAGAGGTAAGGTGACAAAAGTGAGGAGGAGCAGTGCTGGAGTCATGAAACACCCAGGTAAGGATAACACCACCCAAGAACTTTACCTGAAACTGTAGAGTGGTGAGACAAGATGGGGTGGCTCAAGATAGCAATATCCACTGTTGAAAGGTTCAAAAGATGCCTCAAAAATGAGTTTGTAGTTACCAGTCAGATCAAGAAAAGCAGTGAGGGCACAAATGTGTTGCCCCACGTGCTTCCTGCTGCACGCGAGTGATCCTGTCCAGACCTCTTAGGTGCACGCAGCTCAGTGCATGTGAGTATGTTGATGGGAAGGCGGAATTGGGTAGAACCAACGTACTGGTTTTATTTACTAATTGTAAATAAAAATTGCCTTTCCTGTCTGTAAGGTCTTTCAATGAATTTTTATTACATTAATTTCCTGTGGTGGTGGAACTGAATGTTCCAGTTCTGCTAATGATTCACGTAGGAGGTGGTATATATCCATATGATGGCATTTTATATATATATTTCAGTTGCCTTTAAAAAAAAAGTCTAGATAATTAGCTTACAGAATTGCTATTTGAAGGGAATACTAATGCCAAAGTCAAGACACTCAACTGCTGCAATTTGAGGTTGTCTGTTCAAGCTTCACGCTGCCCTCTTGTAAGGAAGGCTGCTTCAATCAAAATGTTTGCTGTGCTCCTCATTTTCTAGATGCTCAGCTTAAGATGCCTGTTGCCTGATTGGGAGATGCATTGAAAGCTGCCGATTATCGTTGACTCTACAGAGTTGAAGCATATAAAGTGCCACAAAAATGCTATAAGAAAAATCAGGCCACCTGTGACAAAGCAGGCTTTCCATATAAAAGGTTCTTGATGACCTGGATGCTGCAGCTATAAAACGAAGGCACAGAAGTTTAAACAACACAAAACTGCAGTCCAGGTGTGTTTTCTCTCTTACTATCCCATCCCTCCTTGCTCCTGACCATGCTGGGATAGCAAATGGGCTCTGCAGTGTCTGTAAGCCATCACTGGGTATGTATTTGTATCTGTTGTGCTGCTGCTCGTGCAAGGGACTTGCTTCATGGGTGCCTTATGCTCTTTGTCATGGAGCTGTGGAAAAAAGAAATAACAAAATGCTTGTGAAGCCTTCAGTTAAGGCAGTGGCAAAGGCAGAGCTAACCAGGAGGCTAATGTCTGCATTTTGTTCCTAAAATCAGCAAGGGGTCCAGCACTGTTGCTGGCCAAGCAAAATATGGAATGGTTTATTGCATGTGAGTGACATAGAGGGCATGGGGGTGGGGGATCCAGCGAGCAGCCGTGTGATTGAACAAAATAAAAAGTTCATAAAAGGAAGATATCCAGCATTATAAATGTGCCCTTGTTCATCTGTGCTTCATTTGGCTGTTTTCCATGGTATGTTTTTTTCATTGTATGTTTTCTCTTCACAGCTGGGCTGTTTCAAGAGGAGGGTCACACAGGCAAGTTTCTTGTTTCTCATACCTGTGCTCTGCCTGCCAGCTCCAGAAAGTGCTGCATGCTGCTGCACTCCCAGTCTGATGCTGTAGACGCTGCCTGCCAGACGCTGCTGCAGACTCTTGGGCTGGCCTTGAAGTAGGCAAACTTACCAACGCTTACCCAGTAAGTGAAAACATCTGGGGAAAATATTTTCTGTTGTTTGTCTTCATGAAGTTTAGCTTAAAGACAGTAGCGCATCATTTTTTCTTCTCTCTCCTTCTCTCACAAGAATGGGTCAGGGGTTAGTTTTGAGTTACTTAAATGTTTACAGCAACATTCTTAAACTGGAGTTCAAGCAAAGGATCTGATGGAGGTCAGACAATGAATTTTAGCATGGCCTCTGTCTTAAAATCTGTTTGAAAATAAGTAGACAGTGGATTCCTGTTACTGTTCTTATTCCCTCAAGCCTTCTGAGATCCCCTGCTGCCAAAGGGTGGATCTGTTTTGTTCTGCAACAATAAAAAGCAGATGATTTTCCTTCTTAAAATACCCAAAGGGGATTGCTAACACAGATCCTCTTCGCTGTGTGCCCATCCTACTGCTCCCAGTCAAATCCCATCCCTTCTAGCAGTACAGAAGGGCTAATCCCTGGCAGTGAAGACACCCAGATTAACCCGCTGCGGGATTAGGATGCTTGAGCTGTTGTAGGAAGATTAGAATATTTGGTTCTCAATATTTGCTGAACTTTTCCTGAAAATGACTTCCAACAAGGTCGCTGACTCTGGGGTCAGCGTGGCAGTTTAGGAAAGTCTGGATTTAAAGCAAGAAGCTGTAAAGATTAAACTGGAGCAGGGAGTGCACAGAATGTGTTTTGGATTTAAACTCATCACTGCTGATAGAGCCAAAAGGCTTTGGCAGTGCAGTGCTACTGAGCTGCTGCCTTGCTGCAGAGGTGTTCAGGGTAGCAGTGATGGCTGTCTTGTGATTCAGCATGGGATGGGGGAAGGAGATTTTCTGACTTGACCCAGAGGTGTCTTCTGGTGGCATTGAGACACTGACCTGTATGTCATCTCATATCTGCATTTGGAAATCAATGCCCAGAGCTGCTTTGCAGGCAAACTCTTTCCTGCCCATGTGCTTCTTCTGCGTGAGCTTCTCCTTTTCATATGCTAGACAACTTTGAGTTGCTTGGCTGGAATCAAATGTAACTGCTCCCTTGGCACTAGTTTTGTTGGACTGTTGTGCTGGTCTCCAGACAAGAGATGAATATCACTATCCTAAATGACAGTTGTCCATGGTGAGAAAAAATGACTCTTAAATTGACTTTTTCAGGTGCTTTGCTTTCTGGAGCTCCCTGCTAATGATACTGTACCATTAAGCAGGTGAGCTGCCCACAAATGAACTTGTCCCAGTTCCTGCACAATGCAATATGGGTTTATTTTAAGGGCAGGGCTTCCACAGTGGTACCCTTAGAAAATGCTTCACTTCCACTTTCTGTGCTCTGCACTGGGACTCAGGCTGTCTGTGCTCATAATGTCTTATTTCAGCTACTAGCGAGAGGATTCATTTTAAAAAAGGATCTTTCTCTTGTCAGCAGGTATTAGTTCAAATGCAAAGTCTGCTCATACTAGCTCAGCACCCTGTAAATGCTTACACCACTTCCAGGTGCATGGGGGACTGACAGCTGAGCTGTGGTCCCAGTATTCCCTGTGAACTGGCATCTGAGGTGCACTGACACTGGTGCAATACACCATGGTGCTGCATGGGGAAAGGATGGGCATGATAGATCCCCTTCCTTGTTGAAAAGCATCTCTTTTTTCCTTTTTTTTTTTTTTTTTTTTTTTCTCCAGGAAGATACAGATGAAGGATCTTAGAGATGGTTCATTTTTTAAAAGATTTTTAGTAATATAGGAAGAGAGTATGTATATTTTTGTTTTTCAGGGGAAAACTGCTGTGATAGTACAGTAACTGTTAGCTTGGAAGCAGCTTTTCTCTGTTGTGATTCAAGTAATTGCAAACTTAAGTCTGCTTCAGAATAGTTTGTATTGAAAAGTACCGAGCAATAGACGTGTCCTGGGTTTAGTTCCAGTGATTTTATTCTGAATTGTTGCTGACTACCTGTATTTAAAGACAGTTTCTTATAAATACATTGGTTGTATCATGCTTCCTTTTGTCTGTGAATGTGAACATGAGCAACTATTTCTTAGCTGAAATGTGTGTAACTTTGTCATTCATCTGGTGATATCATTCTTCCTCAACAGGGTTCATCAACTGAAACCCCTGTGGATGATGGAAATCTAACAGGTCTTCCAGTGAAGATACACCAGAAAGGTAGGGCCTTTCCATGAAGGTTTCCCTCCAGTTTGACAATGGAGTATCTTAGAGCTGTATTGAGAATTCCCACTTCGGGGAATGCTGTGCAGCCCAGTGAAGCAAGAGTTGTTCAGTTTTATCACATGCACTTATAAGCACTAAGCACATTCCTCTGCACTTTAACAACATACTTTGGGGGATGGCTGTAGAGCTGTATGCTAAGTAACTCTGAATGTTTTATCAAAGGCCTATGTTGCAATTCTTCTGAAGAAATAACTCTTTGAAACCTGGAAGGCAGGTCTAAAACTTGTCCTTTTGCCACACTAAGCTAGGCACAAGGCCACTGCTGTGATGGCATCACTTCCAGTTGTCACTAAGATGCAATAGATGTATGATGTTCTTGCTGGTTATTACATGGGACAGCAAATTTTGTTGGTTCTCCTGATTGGTTGATGTTTTCTGCACATGGAAGTTGCCCTGGCTTTATATTAATATGGATTTGGCTGACTAGCTGTGCCTTAGCAGGCACATGTAAGAAAGTTGTCTGTATTAAGCACTTCTAATCACCTGTCCACTGGAAGAAAGTGGAGTGTCTGAAATTGTGCTGGGGTAGTTTGGACTATATGAGGAGCGAAAGTGCACATATATACAGAAAAATGTTGTTTTCTGATCCAGTGTGCAGAGCATAATCTATTCTGACACGAATCATAATTAAGCCACTGGTTTCCCCATCAGAATACCTTCCAAGGGTGGACCTCAGACCTATGCTGATAAGTTAGGGAACATCAGTGCTGGCTGGATGCCCTGCCCTTCCCCACAGCTGGCTCAATGAAAATCCTTCTTCATGCATTTATTTTTATTTTCCTCTGCTATCTAAAAAGCCAAGTGATCCCAAACAGAATTAATTCCAAAACCCATTGTGTTGCTTCTAATGGGTAGGAATGTCCTTTGATCCCAGGTTTATTCACTGCCCTTATTAGTTGGCACTGGGGAGCCCATGGGTAGACTGCCTGCCTGGTAGATGCTGTAGCTGCACAAGAGTAATGATATTTCAATGCTGAGGCACCTTTTTCAATTGACAATGCTAGTTTAAATTTGAGGAACAAGTGGATTTGAGGAACAAGTGGATGTGAGGTGACTGCAGTCCCGTAGGAGGTGGAGACTGATCAACCAACATGGCTTGCTCTGTTTCTGTGGGACTGACTTGTAGTGGGAGTGGGAGCCTTTTCTATATTCGCGAACAGATTTACAAGTGGAATATACTCAAAACCAATCTCTTAAGAAAAAAAAAATTGGAAAAGTCCATTTAGGACTTCAGGATTTGGACCTTTCATTTCTTTCTGTTTCTGACATTGGAAAGGCTCTCCCAGGGGTTTCCAGAGTCCATGAAATCTGGGAATTACTCCTCAAAAAGACCACTATCAAGGCCCGTTGTAGGGATTTTCAACAGAGTGTGTGTAGGAATGCTCTGCAAGGAATAGATGTGAAGTATGAAAATACAGGACTACTACACATGCTTGCTGTATTAGAAAAGTTCTTCATACTTATACAGTGTTTAATGCTATAAAATGTTCCCAGAGTGCCAAGTCCTGACAGGAGCTCAACTTTCAGCTCCAGGATCTAAAGCTTGCTACATGTCCAGCTTTCCAAACCCCATATGCAGTCTATTTTGTCTTTCCTTTTTTTCAGCCACCCCTGCAAGTATCCCTTCTCCCACCCAGGAGTGCTGCCTTGGCTGTGATTTTTGACCTATGGTGTTCTTATTCCCTCCTGGTGGCAGAGGGGTGGAAATACAAAGCAGGAGAGAGCCTGAGAGCAGGCGCTCATTAGCTTTTGTCTGTCAGCAAGTTGGGAACGTGCATTGCTCGGGCTGTTATAAAAGGCCCTTGTTAAGTAATCATATTTCTCTTGCATAAGTGTTTGCTTTCTGAAGGCTTTGGCCAATCAGAGGCTGCAGCTCACGGACAGAGAGCAGTTCTAACTACAGTGATTTGTTTTTAAATAATGCACAAGTATTAATCTGCTGAAAGTTCTGTAAAATCTCTATAGATAAGCCTGAGCAGCGGAGACGTCAGCGTCGATGGTAGCTGAACTACAGCTGTAAGACTGCCAAAAAACTCTGAACTGTGCGGATCGTTGTGAGTAATATTTCTGATCCTTCTAAAGGGTGTTTGTGGCTGATTACTGCAGGCAGGGAAATATTGCAGGCTCTCATTGCCAGCAATAAATTAGAGGGAGACCAGAGGTGAGAGACAGGCAGTGAAACTATTGACTGGCCTTAAAGTAATGCTTTCCTCCTAGACTTCCATAAGCAAGTATGCATTTCTCTGAAGCTGGGTAATCAAGTCTATTCCAAATATGCTAATAAAAAAGTGTGGTATTGAATTCAATTACAGGACTGTCAGGACAACGTAGATTTGGCCAGACAAGTGAGATCAAAGGACCATCTAGCCACGTATACTGGCTCAGAGCGGCCAACAATCTATATTCAAGGAAAAAAATTAAAGACTAAGGTAAGCACACAGTGATATTTCTTCTACCGTGTTTTCCTGGTTTTCAGAATTCTGCAGAGCAGTCTTTTTCTGGAGTCAGAAAACGTATTTTTAGTAGTACTTGTGGATTTTTCTTTTCAGAATTTGCTGGCTCAGTATATTTCTGAGGACACAAGTTGTTTGGGGATTGACTGACAAATCTCATCAGGAAGTCTTATCAGGATTTGATATCTTTAGTTAATTGAGTTTTACGCAAGATTTTCATGAAAATAAATGGATAGCTTTCCTTTTAAATGGAATTGAAAAGAAAAGGCTTGCACAAATTTAGCACAAGTTTCCTATCCCACTTCCCTGTGATGTATCTGGATGTAGCTAAATCCATGAACAAAGCCCGGAACTGTAAAAACTATCCACTGAAGTGGGAACTGGAATTTATTAGTTAAATGCTGAGCAGCTTGGAACAACTGCTATTGTTCCTGCTGACCCTAGAAGACATTGAAGTGTCTCTGTATAGAAACGACAGTTGAAGTGCTGGGCTGTGAAGGGAAATAGTTATTGCCCATAGGATGGATGCATGTATGCTCACTTCTACAGATGGAACAGAACTTTTTCTTGATATAACAATGATTTACTAGTGGAGATCATGTGGAGAGCTCAAGTGACTACTTAGAAACCTTGAAAAATGTAGTATATAGATTTTTACAGTCTATGGAGTTCATAAGACATGCTAAAGCATTTAAATCGTATTTGCAGTCAGTAGGAGGAGGTAATACCCCCATGAAAGGAAGTGATTATTTTGTAGTAGTTATGGGATTAGAGAGGTAAATGTGGAAAGCTATCCTGAACTAAAAGGAATTCAGCTGCAAAGCCAGATCTTAATATTTCATATTTCTTTTCAAAAGTGGAGGAAGTGTTAGGCCTGCTGGCTTGGGTATAAATGCAGCAGTGCTATAGCATAAGCTGGAACCCATCTTTTACACTTGCTTGTTAACTACTTAGATTGCAACCTTATAGCATTTGCCCTGCACTATACCAGTAAGGGATGGGTGGTGACAGTGGACTAATTGCTGCATACTCATGGATTGCTATTTGGCTTCTGAAATCTAGAAAGGGTTTTTTGCTTTTGTGGTTCAAGTTTGTCCAGAAACAAGGCAGCATTCCCAAGTGTTTGTGGCACATGCTCTCCATCTGAAACTTGTATGGGGTCTCCAGCCATTACAGTCTGGGGGGTGGCAAAGGGAGTTAACAGCCTGTAATGGATGTTGTGAGACAGCTTTTTCACCAGACCATTAGATCAATTTATGGATCTAGAGAGGTTTTTTTTTGTTTGTTTGTTTGTTTTTTAAACTCATGAGAGACTATTTAAGATGCTACTATTAGAAATCTCTGAGTTGTCTGGTGAGTAACCCAGGGAAGTATCAGTTGTTTGCCCTGTTTTGGACTGCTCTCAGAGGATGCTGGCTCAAACATCCACCTAGTCAGTGTAAGGCCTCTCTTGTTCTTAAGTACATATGGGATTCTTTCCTCTCCTTTCCATCTTTGAGTTGTGAAGCTTTCCTCTGCAATTGAAATGGTTAACAGATTCATCAAAAATAAAATAAAATACAGCTAATAGCAGCTAAAACTGGAATATTTAAAATATTTCTTTTTTCTAAAATGGTCTCTGGGATGTGAAACAAACCTAGGCATACATTAGGATAGCCAAACAATATTTCTAATCTTTTGCAGGATAAAATGGACTCTATATACAAGCTGAAGATTTTTGTGATGCTTTTGTCTCAAGCTACTTTCACAGTCATGGTGATACTGAATGCTGGAAATGCCACTGGATTATTCAAAGGTAATGCAAGCAAATAGTCATTGTTTAGTAGTCATTGTTTAGAGAGGTAGATCTTGTGTATCATATCACTTTATGGTATAATGGTGCCTTAGGTGAGCTCTATTTCCCTTCTCCAAATACACCCTTATCAGAGCAAGGAAGAAGCAGCTAGTGCATCCTCCAGGTGTTACAGACAGGTGCCTGAGCCCTTTCCAGTCCTTTTAAATTAAAGTAGTCTTGTCCCTGGTGAACCTGGATCTAGCTGTGGTTGAAAAGCAATTTTTACATATATTGCACTTGTGTCCCTGGCTGAAGCTGTTCAGGCCCTGTTTATAGAGGGCAGTGGTTCTTGGTTTGAACACTATCCAGCTGAGTCTGTCAGAAGTGGATGCTGTGCTTCTCTCTGGCTCTTACATGTAACTGGCTTTTCTGGTTCTGTGCAAGAAGAAGATGCTCAGGGTTCCCCACAAGGGATAGTGATCCCATAATGGGTTTTTAAAGGCAAGGCAATTGCAGCATGTGGTTTGTTTTCAACAAGGGCATCCTCTCATCTCCCTCAGATCTATTGAGGTGTGGACTAAGCCTTGAGGAAGATTGCAGGGTGAGAAAACCAACAGTCTTTCCCCATCCTCAGTATGTAGTAACACATTAGTCTGCAATAACATTCACCACTGTAGGTCTGTTCCGGACAACCCCTGGAAACATCTCGGATAAGTACAACACTGACTTCACACCAGCTGGCTGGACTTTCCTCATCTGGAATGTCATCTATGCCTGGCAGCTTGCCTGGCTCCTGTACGCCTTGTCAGGGATCTGTCGAAGGTATTTTCCACGCTCATGGTGCAAATGATTTGGGGGTGGCTCTTCCCTGCTTGGCCTGTTACCCTACTTGGCCTGTTACCCTACTTTTCTGGGGTAAAAAGGCAGAGTAAAATCACTGCCATTCCTTTTGACTTAAGAGGCTGAAGCTCTGGAGCTTCTTCTAGGCTCAATCCAAAGCTGGAAAGCAGTTTGAAGGTGTATGCTCTAATATGTGAGCAGGTTACAAAGTAAACTGTTCTGTTAAACTGTTCTGTGATGCCTGGTTTCTGCTGATTCACGTGATCTGATACAGCCGCTCAGTCACTACTAGATACTGCAAATCCACAGGGGCAAAATTTCTGAAAGACAAAGCTAATTCTTTGAGTTTATTCTCTGGCAGAGGTCAGAGAATCAACACTGACAAGTCTCTCGGGTCACTGAATTGGATTTGAAGCTTTTCCCGGGGCTATGAGTTCAATAACTGCCTCATGAGTTATCTGTAACATTATGTGGTAATTTCTGATAGGTTTTCAAGGGGGACCATGGATTACTTAGTTTGAGTCTTGTGTATTTACTGTTTTTACATGGCATATAAGAAGTCTTAGTTGACAGTGGCCAATGCTGAAAGAAAAATGGAGTGTTTAAGATTGATCAAGTCCATGTATGTGTGTACACACATACACAAATATACACTCACACTATGATCCTGTAAGCCTTTTTTCCCCAGGAACTGGGCAAAAATCCCCATGACCATTGCTGCCACCACCAATGGCATAAACTTTGGAGCACCTGTGGAGCAGTCAGTCTCTAGCACCCACTAAATCAGTGATAACTGCAGTGGTGGTGCAGAGACCAGCAAGGAGTTCTGTACCACAAGGCATTCTTTTGATGGGGAAAGCCACAGGGATTATATTTTATCTCTGAAAAGGATGTGGAAGTAAAATAGTCTAATTTGAGCTGAAGTGCCCAACTGAAACATGAATTTCCTGTTAGCATGAGGATAATGAGGCCAGGAGTGCTTGGCTGTTCAATGCAGGCCTTGTTTTTCTTTTTCCATACCCACTTTTTCCTGACAGGAATGAACTTGGATGTGTATACATAAAGCCAGACTTGTTGCCAATACCTTTTTACGTGGCATGGATTCTAAATAATGGACTCAACGTTGGATGGCTATTTCTGTGGGACCGAGAGTAAGTCATGGTTTTTTGTACAGGCTTTCTAACCCTCGTGATGGGACTGCCCCAGTGCTTAATTTTAACCATTTTCCCCTGTGTGTGAATGCTTAATCACACCTGCATGAAACACTATGGCAGGTCTTTGGTGAAAAGTAGCATTCATAAAAAATGTTAAGGGTTTTACACAATGTTTTCATCTTGTCCATGAAGTGGATTGGTTGTTGAAGCCTAACATCTCCTCAAAGCTGCAGTTCTTCAGTGTTTTTTATCCCACAGATAAGACAAGAGCTATGACACCCTTCATAAATGCAGTTAAGCTCCTTGCTTTGGATTGTTTTCATAATCATGCTCACACGAAGGGCTTATAATAGCACCACTGTCAAAAGGTGAAGAAATCAGCCGCAGTCAGGAAAATAATAACTTAATCATTAAGAGTAAAACAGCGTGTCAAAATGAGGGCTACACATAGTGATTACCTTTAATAAAGGCTTGATTAGCTTAAAGTCAGTAAAGGCCAAACAGTAAAACTACGAATTAAGGTATTGTGACACCACTAAAAATGCACTGTATGCCATGTGTATGTGTGTATTCTTTGTCCTAGATACCTCCTCCCAGCCCTGGTGATCCTGGTAGCCCTCACTCTTACCACATATGCCGCTCTCTTCATCTCACACAGAGCCTTGAGTATCCATTCCTCGTGGTTTGTGAAGGGTCACAAAGCTGAACTCTGGCTCATCCGGATCCTGGTAGGTGGCATTTAGGAAATTGCACAGTTAGTAAGTGCTCAAAACAAACAAGCAGGAAAAAACAACCCACACCTCTGTGTAGTGCTAAAGGTATTGAGAATGAAAGATTCAAGGGCAGGAGATAGGGAAGGGGGGATTTCTGCCCTGACTTTAATTTGCAGGAGCACATAGGCTTAATTGTAGCTCAGTTTCTGGTCAGACATGATGGGAATGAATCAGCCAGTTATATCCCCCTCACTTCTCTAGCTGCTGCAGAGTGAAGTTTTCAGTGAAGCATTTTAGCCCAGATCTGTGTGTGGTGGGGACAGGAGCACTTCTCCCAGAAGTAGGGGAATCACAATTCCTAAGGGTGACTTCTGTTATTGTGGCTGACAGAGATGTCCTCAGCATCTGACTAGTAAAAATTGTATTATATAAGGGGGTTAGGGTTTCAACCTTCCCGAGTTTTGCCAAAATCTGGTGGAAAATGACTTTTCTGCTGTCCCTGAAGAGAGTGGGTATATATATTCAGCAAACTGCACAGAAAGAATAAAATAAATGTACACCATCACGCCTTGATCCCTCCCTGTGCCCTCCTCAGATCTGCTACCCCAAATCCTTCCTCTCCCACCCAGGAGCCCTCACACTACAGATCTTCTCCTGGCTGCTGTGTGTGCTTTAACTGCCTTTGGTTCCTTCGCTTGACGTTGGTGTTGCTCAGTGAGAAACTGGGTCAGCTGAAAAAGCACATCCAAGGAGCCAGGAGGGTTGTCAGCAGAGAGGGAGTCTCCAAAGCTGGGAGCCCATACGTAAAGGTTCCTACCCACCCTGCTGGAAAT
Organism: Aythya ferina; assembly: GCF_964211825.1. Taxonomy (NCBI): domain Eukaryota; kingdom Metazoa; phylum Chordata; class Aves; order Anseriformes; family Anatidae; genus Aythya; species Aythya ferina. The sequence goes on from NC_140298.1 coordinate 11,284,233, forward strand.
ATTTCTAAGTCTCTTGGCACAAATTGGGAGTGGGCATTGTTTTGTGTACCCTTGCATTTTGGTTCCTGAGACACAAGACAAGAGTAACACGGGGAATTGGGAGTAGCTGGGCTCCCTGTCCTTGCTCCAGAGTGACTCCAGCTCTCAATATTGCCTGCGGCAGGTTCCACATAGCAAATGTGCTTGCTGGGAGGTTTTTGAGATTCAAAACCTGTTTTCTCTCTGCCACTTAAGGCAGCCTGCAACAACAGGGCTGAGCAGCCAGGCAGACTGTGTACTTTGGGGTGTGTGTATGACATAACCACTGGGGCTGCAGGGCTTCGTATGGGGAATCCTGCAGTTGCCACTGGGGTGGATCTTGTGGGTATTTTGGCGACTCCAAAGCCTCAGCAAAACAAGAAAGAAATGACACTAGTAATTGCTATTTTATCCCTGTTTGTCTTCTTGCTGTGTGGCAGGTCCAGAACGGGCTGGCGCTGTATGCCACGTGGACCACCATTGCCTCTCTGCTGAATTTTGCTGTTGTGTTGATCTACAAGTGGAATGTGTCCAACGAGATAGCAACGACTACCTCTCTGAGCATCCTTACTCTCCTCCTACTAATATGGTAAGCAACCTCCTGGCTTCCTGCCTGGCTTGAAGGAGTCCTTCAACCTCTAACATCACAAACAGATTGGATCATCTGCCCCAATTCATTAATAATATCTGTCCCTGTACTGACACTGAGTACGATGGCCTCTGCAATTCATAGCTCACTTCTTGACTATTTATTTCTCCTCTCAATGAATGAAAACCTCCCCTCAAAAGCAATTTTGTCACCTCAACGTAATGCACCCCATGGGGTGTTACATCAAGCAGTAGGCACCCATTCTCCATGGCGCAGCCCCAACTTTGAATGAATCAATAAAGTTTTTGGGTGTATTGAATTTAACCTTCTCCTTTATAACCCTCCAGTTGTGGAAAATTTGTATCAAACATGGTTTTACTTTTTCCTTAAACTTACCATCGATAACTTTTCATTTAATCTTATCAATTTTAGTAAATGAAAGATTCTTGGACCCTGCTCTATGCTCCACATTGACCTGTGGCAAAACATTCCAAGTCTGATTCTTTTCTTACATTTCCTCCCCTTCCCCCCATATAAAACTTATAGCTTGATCACGTGTCACTTCTTACTTCACAGGTTTTATCAAGAAAACTTCTTTCTTGACAAGTACGTCCGTTATAACCTCACTATCTACCCAGTGGTCATAGTGGCTCTGGCTGGCAGCGCGTGCAAGAACTTCTCACTCTCATCCCCAACCACCAACGGCATTTTTATAGGTGAATCTTTTTGGACTGTTTCCAGTTCTTATAAAAGATAAGAAGAAGGCCAGTAAACAGTTCTACTTCTCTCCTGTGTATTAGGAGCAGAAAGACAGACTTTCCTTTTGAATAATAGAATTTAAAAATAAAAACCAGAGCTAGAGATTTGTTAGAAGGCACTTCACTTTACAAACTAAAGAGTGGAGCAGGGTGCTTCCCTTTGCAATTGAAATTATTGCCCATGAGCCCTTAGGCTTGGAATCAAACTTTGTTGCCTCCAATTCACTTCCAGGTGCATTAAATTTGCCCTACAATTGTCCACCTGTGCTGTTTCAGAGAAGTTTGCCAGTTTTGGGTCCTCTGCTGGTAGCTCCCTGCCCTCTGACCCACGGCAGGCCAACAGAAAAGCAGGGCTGGGCTGGAGACTGGATTTTGCCTTGTACCACCTGGGATACAGGGCAGTGCTTTAATTTCTGACCCAAGGAGAAGCTGTATCTGAATACCACAATGCAGAGCCCTGCACATGTTCCCCTCCTACATAGAGCCCAGGCTAGCCTTGACAAGTTTTGCCAGGATTATTTGGTTGCTGCAGGCCACTGTAGCTGAGCTGGATGTAGTCATACACTGTAAAAGGGCTTAAGCTGTATAAATCCTGTACAGTCAACAGCCTGGTAAAAGCTATGCCACCATGAGTAGTTTCATGCTGGCATGAAAGGGACTGAGACACACAGACTCTCAACCCTGCTGTAGCAATTTGGGATTCCTATTCCCACCACAGGATCAGCAGAAGGGAGTGTAGTGCCACCCTACAGCCTTCCCAGTGCCACATACCAGTGGTTAAATTCCTAGACTTGCACCAGTACCATCATCAAAGCCACTTCAATACATGTTCTCCTTCTGCAGTAAGGGCAGGGTGGGCAGCTGGGAGCCAGATCTTGCCTAAAAGCAGCCAGCAGGATTTAGCAGAGCTTGTCTGCTAAAGCCACGAGGCCACAGGTGGCTCCTGTCCTAATAGTTATGGCCACCAGGAATGTGAAGGTGTGTAATCTCTGGCAGACAGCTGTGTTCCTGCAGGAGGTGCTTCCACTGCTTTTATACCAGCAAAACTTCATTCTTAGTGGTTCAGCTTGTTTGGCTGGTAGGACAAGAATGTGCTTTTCCCAAACTAGTGCATGTTTCTTTATATAGTTCAACTATTCTTGGATTGTTTGGTTCATGTAATGCATTTTTATGCCCGTGTCCGTAAGATCTACCCCTTTTACACATCCCTTGACTGGGAAGCATTGGGCTGGCTTTACTGGAGAGCAGTGAAGCTTTGAAATCTGTGCCTTGCTCCACAGCAACTCCCTCATGGATGTTTCTGATGGGGGTATTGGCTCCTCTATAGCATTCTTTGTTTTTGTCCTGAGCACTTTCCCTGAATGCCTGCTGTATTGGGAGCTAGAGCGTGACAAGGGAGCACTGACTTTCTCTCCTGTGCTAATGTATTTGTGTTTCTCTTCCAGTTACACTGCTGGCAGTGACTTGTTTTATCTTTGCTGTTCGCCTGGGGTTAGTCATCTGGAGGCACTGTAAGAGACCACTGGAAGCACCAAGAACCCCACATCCATCAGGCACAGTGGGCTGAGACCTCTGACGTGGTGATGTTGTGGCAGATACTTCAGAGGGAGAAAAGACAATTGGGCATCCTGTATCCACTGCTCCTTCCTTCCAGTATCAATTGTCTTTTTTTCTCCTCTTTCTTTGTTCTGAATTGTTATGGCTTGTGTCTACAAATCGGCTCTCCTCCCATGTTCTCTCAGATCAGCTAGGCACAGCCCCACCTTGAATCTGCACCCTCCTTCATTTGTTTCAACTCTGCATCAGTGGAGGAAGAGGTCCTGCAGCTGAGCAGCTCTGAAAACCTTCCTGATGACTAAGCTGGGGCTCTGCTCCTTCCAGTGTGATGAAGGCTGTCAAGAGATGCCTGGCAGGCTTGCACAGACAGTTGCCCACAGTCTTTCCCTGAGATTTTGTTATGTTAAAGTGCATCTCTGGGTGAACCATCCCTGGGAGCTGTGGTGGGCAGTGGGAGGCTTCATTCCTTACTGACTTTGGCCAGCGGCCATCCAGCACTGGGCATCTGCAAGCCTCAGCCCTCCCTTTCCTGCTTCTGTTTGTCACAATGAGAACAGATGCTGCAAATCTAGAGACTGACTCTTGAGGTGTTAATTCTAATGTATGGTGTGCAAGAGCAGGGTGGAGGGGTGGCACAACTGCAAGTCTTCAACCTATTTCAGGTTATTGTAGCTCCGATGACTAAAAATTGAAGATACGTTCGCTTTTCAGTATATATTATGGTCTCTGGGCCTCTGCCTTGTTTTTTCCTGACTTTCTCAGCTAAGTTTGTTACTGTGGCAGTGACTCCATCTGTGGACCTGCAGTAACAGGGGATCTGTGCCTCTCCTGCTCCACCTGTAAGACAAATGAGATCTGGGTCAGGAGGGAGCAGTGGGTTGCTTTTCCCTGAGCTGTGCAGTGCACAACTTGTGCTGGCTGCCTGCCTCCTGCTGGAGAACAGCTTGTAGCTGCTCTGGCAGGAGCTCAGACATAACGACAAGATGATGCCTGATTGGAGTTGAAGCCTGCTCCTTCAAAGGGTGCCCATTTAAAAATTAAACTCTTTTTTTTTTTTTTTTGGACTAGGTAGAGTGAGTTCATCCTAGCTGAGTGCTTTGTCACATGGCTCCGCCACTGTGGACTTGGTATTAGGAAGGCTGAGGACAAATTGATTGCATTGTCAGACCACTGCCTCTCTTTCCTGGGTGGTGTTGGGAAAGTTTTCCCAAATTGCTGCTGCTTTCACATACTGAATACCTTGCAGTGTTATTACAAAGGTGAATTCTCTTAAAATAGACTCTCTTTTACATTTAACAAACACAACCTATGTTATGCAATTCTTGTCCCTCTCTTGCATTTTATTTTTAAATAAAGTTGCTAATGCCAGTGTTCTGTGTTAATATGCAAGCACATCACTTCTGTAAACCCTACACATGCCTAAAACAGAGCTCCTGGCTCCTACTTTGTTTGTGCCCTGTCTTCTGCAGGGACCCCTGAGCCTTGCTGGAGCTGCCCCTCCTTGTGGGGCTGCGCAGGGGCATTGCTGCTCCTAATCCCACCCTCACCACCCCAAAACAAGCTGCAAAGAGCTCCTCAGAGGCCTGTTTCTGAGCGCTGCTGAGGAGCCACAGCAGCGCCACGTTCATCTTGTGCAGACCTCCCTGCAAGAAATCCCCTGGCAACGGCCCCAAAATGCTAGGGCTGGGTGAGCCCCTACCCCGGCCACCCACAACTAAGCTCCTGGCCCCCAAACCTCCTTCCAGCCTCGTTTCCCCAGAGCTGGGGCAGGCAGACGTTCCCACAGCCGTCCTGCCACAGTGAGCCCCTGCCAGCTCTGGGAAAAGCAGCTTTCCTTGCATCAGTGGCACGAACAGGAGCCTAAAAATATCAGCACCCCCACCCCCCCCCACCCCTTTCCTTTTAGCTGGGGGGAAAACAGGGTTGAAAACTAACAGTGTGAACCTTCCCCTTCTAGTTCGCAGCGTGCTATTTTTAAAGGCCGTTTCTTCTGAAATGCCTCGTTTCCAGTTGTTTTCCAAAACCAGAAATACCAATGATGCGCGTTTTTCCCCACAGCGGATCATTCAACAAAGCTGCGTTTCACGAAGCCCCGAGCCTGCCAACATTTTCGCAAAAATAATCTGCCCAGCCTTTGTTTTCATGAGCGATTATCGGATTTGGGTGAATTTTACTGGATTTAAAATTTCTTGGAAAGCTGGTGGCATTAGGAGTACAAAGCCTTTAAAAAAAAAAAAAAAAAAAAAAGAGTTTGTTGTTGTTTCTTATCTCTCTCTTTTATTTTATTTTATTTATTTATTTTTTTTTTAGCTGAAAAATGTAACTCAGGGCCCTATTAACTGCCCATATGTCTCTCCTAGCCCAGTCTAGGATGAAACCTGAATCCCCCGGTTTCCTTGCCTCCCCGTGGGGCTGGAGGTTGGAGCCACCTGGAGGATGACTGGAGCTGGAAGATGTGTGGAGCTGGCGGAGCTGGACACCGTGAGGTTCCTTGCAGGGAAAAATGAGGATCGGCTGAACCACCACCAGGTAGGCAATCCAGTGCTGAGCCTGGGGTACCTCCTTCTGCTGGCTGGGGCCGGCTCCAGCTCGTCCTTCCTCATCCTCCGTGCATGGCAGCCTCTATCCGAGGAAGGTAAGGGATTGTCCATCAGTTTAGCGCTGTTTGCTCCAGAGGGCTGGATGTTACCAAAGCTGTGAGACAGTCGTGTTCAGTTAAAATTCCTGGGGAAATCTGATTTGGAAGAACTTCGCATCAAAGTAGCTGTGGGTCAGGGGAAATATGCATTTGAACCGAGTGAGCAAATATATTAATTCAAAAGGAATTAAACAAAATAATAATAAAAAGGCTGTAAGGTCCTGGGTCAGGCTCTTATTAAAGTCTGAGATTTCCAGAGAAAAACATGGCTCATTTCTCAGATTAGGACTCATCTCGTTCCTCTTTGGTGACCCCTAGAACGGAGGAGTTGCTGGGCTCCACAGCTCAGGGCATGGTGCTCCTCCCGTGATGGTCCTGGCCGTGTGTGGAGCTTGGTGCTCCTCCTGTGGTGGTCCTGCTCTGCAATTTGGTGCTCCTCCCATGAGGAGCTCATCCTCTGGGCTTGGGGCAAACCCTGGCTGTGCCTCCACTGCCTTATCTGCAAAGCCGAGAGGAACAGGAGCAGCCTCTGCGTGGAGGACAGCGAAGATCTGCAGATAACAGCGCCAAAAACGACCGGCGATGATTAAAGGGATGCGCGCCCTTTGCTGTGTGCGCAGTCTAAACATGCACGGGCCATCCCGGGCCCTTTGAAAGCTGTTAGATGCTTTAAAGCTAAATATTTATTTTATCTGCACAGAGTGGGGACAGCCCTAGTGTTGGGAGATTAGCTCAGCTCCCTCTGTCAAAGACATCTCGGCGAGGAGTCACAGGATCGGGCATGAACACGTGGGAAAAAATGCTGGATGAGCGCGAGATCCTGACCCTGCTCCCAGCAGAGCCTGCAGGGGCACACATCAGCCTCGGGAGCTGGAAACTTTGCCTCAAAACCCTGAGTGTCCACACCAGAAAGCTGTGTTTTTTCTTGCCTCTTGGGGAAGAAAGGAGCTCAAAAGCCCTCGGTTATGTTTAAGGCACTGAGAGAAGACGCAGCTCGCTTGGGACGGGACTGATTGGGGCCAGGGAGCATTGGAGGTGGTGGTGACACTATTTGGTAACTCGATTCGTCTTGATGTTGTTCTAATAGCTTTAAAAACTGGGCGGTGCTGGAAAGTATTTGGCTTCAGTGACCCGTAACATGAATTATTTTCATCCAAGAGACAAAAACCCCAGTGTTTGTGCCTGTGCCCATGTGCGTGGGTGTGAACTGGAGAGCAGAGCATCCCCTGGCTCCGCAGGCAGGGCTGGTGAGCACGACATCGGCATGCTGAGAGCTGGAAAATGCTGCTACTGCCTTCCCCAGCACCAACGTGTATTTTCCAGGAGCAGACCGAAGGAACAGCTTGCTATGGAAAGCCCCCAGGGCTTTGAGAGGAGCAGGGTGGCTGAGCAAAAATGTCCAAGAGCTACGAAACAGCTGGTTGGGCTTCCTCACCCCCAGGCTCTATCTTAATCCCATTAAAATCAAACTGGGGAAAGCTTCTGCCCACTGGTGGGACTTTGGGGCTGCCCTCCCTGCCAAGTGCACCCTCCCAGCCGCCCCGCTGCTCTTTTGGGGACACCTTGCTCCCCACAGACGTTCCTGCTGGGTCGGCGTAGTGGGTTTTGTGGGCACCTCCTGGTCTGGCAGAAAGGGGTCACCGCGTAGCTGCAGGTGTCAGAGTGAAGGGGCCCCGTGCACCTCACCTGCATGAATTGGGTGCTCACACGTGGATTGGGTGCTTGGCTGTGAAATAATGAAGTGCACACAGGTAAATCTAATAGGAACACACATGTAAATTAACCGTGTGCTCGTGCACGAGCTGGCCAAGCACTGTGCATGAATTAATTGGGTGCTCGTGCACGAGCAAAGGTTGGGTGCTAATGCATGAACTTCTCCAGAGTCCATGTATGAATTCGTTGCTTGGTCATGCTTGAGCATTTTGGGTGCTCATGCATGAAGCAATTGGGCTCATCCATAAATTAATTGGGCGCTCATGCATCAGCTAATTGGGTCCTCATGCACGAATTAATTGGGGATTCTTGCACGAATTAATTCGGTGCTTATGCATGAACGATTTGAGCTCCTGTGCATAAATTAATGGGGCACGCGTGCATGAATTAAATGGGTGCTTGTGCACAGACTATTTTGGCAGTCACACCTGAACTAATCAAGCCACCACGATGACCAGACTGGCTCAGGGCCACACGTGTCCTCCCTCACCCGCTGAGCAGGCAGAGGCATTGCATGGGGCGGTGCTGGGATGCTGTGACGCTGTGGGAATTTCTCCCCCTACCCAAGAGGCATCCCAAGACGTCTGCTCGGGAGGAGGACACCGCCCAACCTGCTCTGGGATGCACCCTGCTCAGAGCAGCAGGAGGAAAAGCCGCCTGCCTCACCCGGCTGGTGCGGTTTGTGAGGACGGGTGGAAAAACAAGGAGAAACCCTGCTGCACTTCCTCAAACGAGAACATCTCGTTCAGCCAAATGCAAAGCCGGTCCTCGAGGGCGCTCCTGAAGAGACGAGGAGACGGGGCGATGGCAACAACGCCGTGCCCTGCTGGGAAAGTGGGAAAAGAAGCATTTGATAGTTATCACGGCCTTACCACAAAGCATATGCGTGCAGCGTCATAGCAAGGGCTCCGTCAGTGCTTCTGCACTGCAGCTCTGGGGAATTTGGACTCGCAGCTGGCATCGGAGTGAGGTGTCCCTGATGCTGGAGCAGCTCCAGCCTGCAGTGACGATGGGGACAGCAAAGGCAGGCAGCAGTTTCTGCCTGACCCTGCAGCAAACTCAAACCGGGAGAAATGGCAGATATTCATCTGCTTTCTGCAGAGCTGGGGTAGGTGTAACCATGCAGAGCTGGGAGGGGCATCCCGGATGGATGGTTTTGTTGGCAGAGCCCACCAGGAGAGGACTGAGACACCGAAGACAAAGCAGGTGAGGGCGCAGTGGGAAGAGAGCATCTGATGGAGCCCCAGCATCACCTCTCCTCTGCAAGAGGACTGCTTGGAGCTGTGCAGGGAGTGACTTTTCAGGAGACCTGGATGGTGCCAAGGCCTGAAGGAAGACTTGAAGAAGATCGTGGCAAACCCAGAAAAAAAAAAAAAAAAAATCTATTGCCTTGGAAGAAAGCCCTACCTGAATCCATGCAGAAACAACTTCATTGCCTGTAGCAGCGATGCCTGCTAAAGATCCTTCTTGAGATGCCTTCAGGCTGGGCCCAATTATTTTATTGAAAGCTGGGGGGGTCAATGCCCCAACCCCAACATCTGAGCAGGAGACTGGCTCCTCATTCTCACAGAGCCGATCTGCTTGCTCAGGCTGTGGCAGATCTGCTCTGCCAGGGCTCAGGAAGCTCTGAAGAGCCTCTTGAATGCTCTCGATGGCTTCTCAAGGTAAACATCTTATGCTGTGCGTGCTGAAAATACCCACGGCACAGAGGCTTTAATGTGAAGAACCCCCAAAGGAAAGCAAAGGAAGCAGGGGAGATGGCAAGCAGGCAAGGGGATGGAGCTGAAGCCTTGAAAGCCTTTTTCTTTCTGAAGCAGCCCCATCTCCGTTGCTGGAAAGCTCCTGCACAGCCAGAGAGCCACCCTGGAGCCTCTCCTCTCCCACGCTGTATAAAACCACGCATCGTATTCCCTATCAAAGGGCAATAAACACACTTCAAGTGTGTTTATCTCCTGGCTGACGAGCTCAGCTTAAAAGCTCAATTTGCTAGGCTGGAAGGAGCTCTGCCTTGGCGCAGCAAGCTCGCCGGGCTTCAGGAGGCTGCTGGAGAGCATCCACCCCGCGGCACAGAGCCATAATTCAGCCCCCGAGCCCAGCGCCCTGCGGCAGAGGCAGCACTGGGACATTGAAGGGAGGAAGGAGGAGGCACCACGAGGTCCGGCCTCGTGGCTCCTGCCAGGATTGGAGGTGCTGGAGGTGCTGGGATGCTTTGGGAAGGAGCTGCAGACCCTACATGTACCCACAGCGGTGGCTGAGAGCAGCCCAGTGTCCTCCTTCAGCCGAGCCCTGCTGGGGAGGCAGAGATGGGCCCTGCTGGGGATGTAGCACCTGCAGCACCAGCTAAAGCCACGCCAGGGCGAATCTATCACCCTACGAGGATGCTGAGGACACGTCTGGATGTCTTCTGCTGGGATGTGACCCCTCCACGGCGGGTGAACCCATGCAAAGCAGGACAACTGGTCCCTCCTGACAGCTTGTGAGTGGCCGTGCCCTTCGTTCCAGCTGACCTCCTCTTCCTCTCAGCATCTCCCTGAGTTTCAGCGTAGCAGGGAGCTGCTAGATGGTTTTTCCTCCAAGCCCCACCACCACCACCACCATGCAGCATTGCCCCTGCAGGAAATGCCTCCCCAAAGAGCCCTTTTTTCCTCCCGTTTGCGACTGCAGCTGAAAATGCAGCACGGAAACCTTCTCAGGCTGCAAAGGGGCTTTGAAGGGATGGTGTAGAGCACCATCTAGTGAAGGTCCATGAGGAAACCATCATCTGCAAACCCCCTGAGGAGCTGCTGGTGCCTGCTGTGTCCTGCTCTTCCTCCTCCAGTGTGGAGAAACTCAGTCCCAGCTGCAAAGCTGATGGCAATCGGAGCACAGTGCAGCTTCGTGGCTGCTTTTTTCCAGCTTTCTCCTGCCCCTCCGGTGGGAAGCAGGCATCTAAATCAACATTACAACCTTTTTTTTTTCCTCTCTCTTCTCTTCTGAGGTGTGACCTCTCTACCTGCAACTTCAGCCCGAGCAGCTGGAGAGCTGCGATCCCCCTCGCAAAGCCCATGAGATGCTGCCGAGCCATCTACCTGCCCCCTGCCGGCGCTCTAATTAAAGCCTTAAGGATGAGTTAACATCTCCATTTCTTTCCTTTTTTATTATTATTTTTTTTTTTAATGGACATGTTTGAAGTCTCTCATTGCTTTGGGCAGTCTGTGCTGTGACGAAGTTGTTAGCTGGGGACACGTCGCGAGTGGTACATCACTGCCACCACCCCCAGCTGGGGGCAGACGGGCCCGTGAGGAGCTGCCCCGTAGGGTTGGGGACAGTCTCCAGCTGTTCAAAACCCTCTAGAGGGAGCCCTGATCCCAAACATCCTCGGCTCAGGCCCTGCAAGGCGACAGAGGTGCTGTGTGGGCGTAGAGATATAGGAATTGTGTTTTGTTGGGGTGGCTTTCTTTTCCTTTTTTCATTTTTTTTTCTTTTTTCTTTTTAAGGTTCCACACTGCCTTAATGTCCCCACTGAATGCAGCGACACACGTGCTTGCTGGCTCTTCCTGCGTGTCCTGAGCATCCACACCTCTGGAGAGGGCCACCAGCCCCTTCCTCGGGTATGCCAATAGGGGATTTCACTACGGGACCCTCATGTGGAGCAGAGATGCCCTAAAGCCCGTCAGGGGATGAGAGCCTGGCTCCCACCCTGTGCCTCTCGTCCCTCAGCAGGTGTGTGTGGCACGGGGATGGGCTGCTGCTGGCCCTGCTGCTGAAGAGCAGCTCGCCCAGCCTCTCAGGGACACGGCAGACGTCACTTGGTGCCACTTGTCCTTATCTGCTTCCAGCAAGCCTCAGAACGGCTTCCTCCCCATCCCCACACCTCCCTTCTCCTCCTCAGCTGCCCACGGCATCAAATCCCACCTGATTTACTCGGTGGTGGGAGGCTCGTGGTGCCAGTGGGAGCAATCCCCATGGATAACTATTGGGATCGAGGCCCTGTCTGGGCCTTCCCTCCTTTCCTGCCCTTACCAGCCCCGCCGTGACATCTGATTTCCATCCACTTGGGCAGCAAACAGACATTTTTCTCACGGTCTCTGTGCTCTCGCGCCTTGGTTCTCTGCCAAGCGCTCCACATCTTCCACTTTTCTTTATTTTTTCTTCTACAGACCAAGTTGTCCCCTTCCCACCCTCTGAAGGAAGCAAAGGAAAAGGCCGCCAGTTCCCGGCACATCGACGTCCCCACGTCACGGAGCACGCGGTGGGATGATGGAGCACTTCCAGGGGTGGGGACAGCCTGTCCCTGCACCCTGCCTCCGCCGTCACCTCCTCCTGACCCGCCGCCTCCCCGTGGGAAGAGGAAGGGGACGGTGAGGGCTCCTCGTCACTTCTTTCCCAAGTCTGAAATTCCCTTCGTGTCCCGGTACCGCACCCACGAGGGAAGAAGTCGTGCCCACGTTGGAGCAAAGGGGACCCAGCACGAGCGCCTGCTGGCATCTCCTCTGTCACCTACCATGGCACTGCGTCCCTGGGTCTGGCCCCTTAGAGCATGATGTGGTTATTAAGTACTGCTGGCTGCTCCTTGGGTGCTAAATTCATTTAGCCAGGGAAACTGAGCTTCACTAGAATCTGAGTTTCACCAGAAACAGAGCTTCACCAGAAACAGAGCTTCACCAGAACCGGAGCTTCACCAGCTGCCCCGCTGCTTTCCTCAGCATCCCTCCGGCCCCGCTCGGGTGAGTCACTCCCGAGCACGCAGCCCAGATGATGCAGAAGTCACCCAAAGTGACGCAGCACTTTAGGAAGCCAGCCCTCTCCTAGCTCTGCTCGTGCCTTCATGCCACAACACCCATTTTCCATCCCAGCCATGGACTGGCGGGGCCGCAGCATCCCTACCTTGATGTGCAAATTTGCTCTCGGCTTGCAAGCGCCCTCTCCTCTGGGAGGAAAAAAAAACAACACCGCTCGTTCCCCTGTTATTCAGGCACTCGTGGCCTTTTGCAGGGAAGCCATGCAAGCTCGAGGAGAGGCTTGTTTGGACCTGGGTGAACTTTGCCCCTTCTTGGTTTCCGCTGTCGGAAGCCGAGTCCCTCGGGTCAAAGGGGCTCCCTGCTTTACGCAGAGGAAGTCCTGCTGAGACAGAGCCTCACCATGCTGAGGCTGTAGGAAAAATGATTGATTTTTGCCCTACGTCATGATCTGAAGCAGCAATGTGTATCTCTACATTTTCAGGACCTTATCTCTTTGCTTTACCCCCAGAAGGGACTGACACAGCACCCCTATGGTGCCTGGGCCATCCTCAGGGCATGCAGTACAACAAAACCCGGAGTGGAGGCTTGGGTTGACTTTTTTCCAAGAAACCCTTTATTTCAGAGCAGCACGGTGAAAGGCTTCTGATGAAGATAGGGAGAAAAAATCCAGGAGACAGCCCCGGTTCAGAGGACCTGTACTGGTGCAGCCGGCTGGGTGTGGGTGCCACGGATGCTCTGGTGGAGCAAGCAGGAACAGCTGCTGCTCCTACCAAGCCACACCGAGTTGTTCTTGGCTTTTTCCTTGACTTTAGGCAACGTTGCTAAAACAGTGACTTTCACCCCATTTCTAGTTCTTGTCTTCTTTTTCTCGCTGCCATGTCTGGGACCACCACCTTCTCCAGGAGGTTCCCGCAGGCACTTTAGCACCCGCGCTGAAATTCGTGGGACCTTGGTGCCGACCTGGGTGACAGCTGGGACCATTTCTGTGGGGTTGTTTGGTGCCTCCTGCTTTTACCAGAGCATCAAGAAAACCTTTTGGCTGTGCCCCATGTAGACCAAAGGGGAGTGCTTCTTCCCACCCAGGCAGGTCAACAGGAGGTGCTGGCTCGGCTTGGAGGCGCTGGGACACTGCGACTTAATGATGTCCCTGATTAGGTTTTAATTACTGGGACGCTATTCCTGTCTTGTAGGGAGAGGAGCCTGTCCTTTCACTTCCTTTGCCTGTTCTCCTCCTTTTGTGGAGGTGTTACGGAGTCTAGACAGGGCTGGGACCTGCACCTACAGCTTCTCCTCTCTTGTAGCTGCCTCAATGAAAGCACCAGCACGATGTGACTCACCCTGCTTGCTTGTACGGGAGGAAACTTTCATTTATGGCTCCCCTCTCCTACACCTGCTTCATGTAAAATGGGTTCCACCACCACACACCAAATCCCCCAGCCTGCTTTTGGGGGGCAGCCATCCCAGGGGGAGCCTGGGTGGATGGGGACAGGGGCAGCCCTCCCTTTTAATGTTTTTCCCCTCATTGCATCCACCTGGAGGCTGTGGCATGGTTCTGACAAGGCCAGAGCTTGGTTTGGAAGGAAATAATGACAAATGGAAGTAGAGAGGCAGACAGAGACTTGGAGGGTGTTGGGTTTTATGACTTTAATGGGTGCCTGATGCCAGCTCTGCCCATGCGTAATGGTGAATGAATGCCTGATTTCACTTGTTCTAGGTTAGATTTGGGGTCGCCCATGGGTACAACAGATGTCATGGTGCTTTATGGAGTTCCTCACCAAAACCCTCATCCACCATCGTGGTCTCAGTGTGGGGAGGGATCGTGTCCATGTGGGTCATATCACCACAGCTTCCACCAGCACCTCGGGGCCATATCAGGCAGGATGAGCCCACGGCTCCCACCCCTCAAGGGTTTTCCCAGAAGAGACCGAGAAAGGGTTAAGAAAAACTCATTTGAGTCTCCAGCAAATGAGAACAGACACATGAGGCATCAGCTCCCACTGATCTTGAAATAAAATGCAGGATTTTGTAAAAAAAAAAAAAAAAAGAAGAAGAAGAAGAAGAAAAAAGCTGCTTGTTTCCAGCACAGCTTCAAGGAAGGTAGAAAACCTTTGATCTCCCAAGTATTTCTGCAGTGCAACTTTCGGTTTCAGGAGTGCTCCTCTTGCATCTCGCTGGGAGTAGATCTTAATATAGTTATTTCTTCGACGCTCGATGCAAAAAAAAAAAAAAAAAAAAAAAGGAAAAGGAAAAGCTTGCCTGCCTCATCTGTAATAACAGCCAAGATTTGATTTGATACGTTTAATTACGGCGGATGGCACAACTGATTCCTCAGTCATTAATAAATGTATGAGGAACACATGAATAAATGAGCTATTACACTAAAAAAAGCCCAGCCCTGGAAAGGTAGCAAAACAAGGATGAAAGCCTCCCCGTGGCGAGCAGGGAGCGCTCTGCAGCCTCCTGGCTGCGGTGACACTGAGGGACAGCATCTGCTCAGCCCCAGTACCTGCTCTGTAAAGGGGGGACACAAAGGTATGGGGATGGGTTTGTTTCCAAAAAGCATCTTTACTCCAGGTTCAACGCAATGCCCATAAACAGCGCAGTGGTTTTGAAGTGTTTTTTTTTTTTTTCTTATACTTTCCCAGTCTCTGATTTCAAAGCCCTTTTTTTTTCTCTCCCTCTTTAAACAGACACAGATTGCTTTAAAGATACAGCCGTGTTTCCCCGCTCAGCTCCTCACAGCCAAAATATTCACATTACCACCGTAGATGTGTCCTATAAAGCTACTGCTGCTGTTTGAAACCTTACACCAAGACCTCCCAGTTTTGCTTTTCCCCTGCATTGCTGCTTTTTTTTTTTTTTTTCCCTACCTCAACCCAGTGGCCTATTTCTCCAGCTCACCAAGTGAGCCACGGCCACCGCAGCCGTGCCCCTGGAGCTGCTTTTCCCTTGTTCTTGAACCACATTAGCAGGGTTTTCACACCACCCATCCTGCTACTGCATCTAAAAACTCTGAAAAATGTGCTACCTGATTTCACCTCAGTGCTTGGCAAATTTGGGCCTGGGTCCAGCAGTGCTTGGGTGCTTGCTTGGCTTTAGATGAGTCCCAGCATCTCAGGGCAGGGGAAATAGGTGCATGAGGTGGGTGGCTTGCTTGGACCATGGCCTTTTAGGATTGGCTTTTGTGGTTGGAAAAAAAAAGAAGCACCAAAAGATTTAGGTAATTTCCTAGGGTACATCCACAGCTCAGCCACCAAACCTTGGTCCGAGGGGATGCTGAGGGTTGGCAGTGGGGAAATGTGGGTTAGGTGTGCTCTGACACCCTAAATGAATTTCTGAATAATGTAGTATACCGAAGGGCTCCCATCCTTCATCAGGAAATAGGAAAGCACTTAGAAAAAAGAGCTGATGGCTCCTCTGTAGGCATGTATTCTCCACGAAGTCTGTCTGCTCCTCACACCCCTTTATTCCGGTAGCTAAGAAATATGATATTTGTACCTTCTTTACCTTCTGCTTCCCCTCTCCTTGACCCTGCACTGCAAATCAGTAGCCTGCTCTAATAAATAGCATAGCATCTGTCCTGCTGCAGCCCGATCTCCAGTGAGGGATGGTGATGGCAGCAAGGTTATCTCGCTGCATGCACGAGCGACCCGGCTCAGCACGTGGAGAAAGCACACGGGGCTTAAGGAAAGAAAACCCCGGGGATTTAAACATACACCGGAGGTTTAACAAGTGCTTAAGTGCATTCCTGAAGCAGCCCGAGGGCAGCACATTATTGTGCTGGGAGCACAGGGATGGTGTTGGCACCTGCCAGCCACGTTCCCTTCCTCGCCTCCATCAGCATCGCTCAGGTGGCTTCAGCCCCTCAAGTCAAGAAAAAGCAGGTTTGGGTCAGCGGGTGCACGCGGACTGCTTGCCTCTTCTGTGGCAAGGTCCTGAGTGTGAAGGGGGGAGAAAGGCACGTAACGCCTCAGCAGGATTTTCTGCTCGTTTTGCTGTGTTTGAGCTCCCATTTGTTGCCCCAGTGTGGGTGGTGGGTGCTCTCCCCACTGCAGGAGCCTGGCACATCGCCTCCCCCTGCTGCCTCCAGGTTGGTCAAAACCAAAATAAATTAATGGGTTGAATCAAGGTTTAAGAGCAACTGCAAAGTGCATTTGGATTCCATCTATAAGGGAAAGGACAAAAACCAACCATGGCCCCTCCACAGAGAAATGACGGGTAGAGCTGAGGAAGCCGGGAGTGATAATCTTTACTTTTGTGAGAGTATTTGGAGCACTTCTCCCCGTTTCCACCCATTGCAGCAGCTTGATCTTCACATTCGGCACGGGGCGAGGACGTGGGATGAGCTGCATCCTGCTGTGGTGCACCGGGTGGTCCTCAGCCCCCCAGCTCCAGCCGATGGCTCCACGGGGTCATGGGGCGGCTCGTGCAAGACACCCAGTGGAGATTTCAATCCCACTGTGCTGAAATGGGTGAATTTGGGGACAAGATCCCGGTGGCGTCTCTCAGGAGCACACCTGAATGCTCTTCCTGCATGTTTTGTAGATGCTGCTGAGAGCTGAGGACATGCAGCACCCTGAGGAACCCACAAAGCGAGGAGCTCACCCCTCGGTAGGGCAACTCTGCCATGAGAGCGTGTGTACGAGACGTGTTTACGGCTTCCCCGGACTGTTTTCAGAGCCACAGAGCAAGTTATTTTGGCATGCTCTGTGCCGAAGGCTACTTCTCCATGGTGATAATTTCACGTTCCTGCTGTGCTCTGTGATTCCGGCTTTGCAATAATTCTGTTTTTCAGATGCGGGCCCCGTGTTAGTGCCCGCGGTAGGGCGGGCCGATTCCTCTCCTCAGGACACACAAACCCCTAGGCTGCATCACACAGGTGGCTGCTTCCCCCTGCGACGACGACGACGACCAGGCACTACCTGGAGAAGAGTTCAGCTCATGCTGAACAGCACATTCAGCACCACAAAACCTCAAGGGGTTTCCACCCTCACACCCTAACTCTGAGCGGCACCGATGGCCGCCTGCTGTAGGCCGTCCCACCCGACCTTCTGGAAGGGCAGCAGCTTCTCCATAACAGCCAAGTCTCAAGGCCTCTCGACCTCCTAGACCAGGTCTGGACGACTGGGGATGTCTCTGGGTCAGCAGGATGGTTTCTGAGTTTTGGGCTGTGGGGCTTTGAAGGCCAGCAGCGACTCGAGCCTGGCACACCCCATGCCCCAACACTGCTGGGTGTCACCACAGCGTCTGCCCTCAGCCAGGGACAGCTGAGGAGCCACCCGGGGTTGGTGTCCTCAGGTCACACAAACGGCAGCT
This sequence comes from Aythya ferina, assembly GCF_964211825.1. Taxonomy (NCBI): domain Eukaryota; kingdom Metazoa; phylum Chordata; class Aves; order Anseriformes; family Anatidae; genus Aythya; species Aythya ferina. The sequence goes on from NC_140298.1 coordinate 11,301,543, forward strand.
CGGGTGTCGAGCCCCTCAGACCCAAGTGTTGGCCGAGGTCCAGGCTGGAAGACGAGCTCCAGAAGGAAGCGGCGTGTGAGCTGTCCGGTCCAAAGTGGACGTACCCAGCGCCCGGCCCCTTCCAGCTTCTTGACATTGCTTCAGCACCTCCGCCTTTCCAGTGAGGCGCCACGGCGTGACTCTGCGTGTGTCAGCACTGACATCTGCCAAGCGAGGTGCTAACTAGCGTGACTAAAGGGATCCAGAGCTGGCCCTGGCATCGACAAGTCTCTGTATTTGACTATAAATGTATGGTGGTTTTTACTGAAGTCATGTGCCCATGGAAAACATCCCTCGAGATCTGATGCCTCAACCCCCTCTTGCCTCTCCCTCACCTGCCCATGAGGGTCACAGGAGCTTAGGGGACCAGAAGCAGCTGGAGAAACACCAGCAGCATGACCTAAGGCGCTGATTGTAGGATGGTCACAAGCAATATATGTTCATCTGGTATGAAGTTCATCATAAGCATTGCATTCAGATCATTATCACATTAACCCCTGCAGCCTGGGGGTTCAAACAGCTCGTGAGGACAAGCTTTGGCATGGAAAGTCATGGACTGGGCACAAACCTCAGGGATGGCAGCTCTCACTGACTACTTCACACGTGAGCACCCAATAACACACAGGGGAGTGAGCAGTGGGTGCATGAGCGCCCTGTCAGAGCATGCACGAGCACCCAATTACTTCACTCAGGTGCCCCAGCCAGCATCTGCATCAGCACCCAAATCATCCACTCCTGGGCCAATACTTAGAGTAAGCTGATTAATTTGTGCAAGAGCCCTTTCTGCTCGTGCATGAGCACCTGACAATTCATGCATGAGCACCGAATCATTTTGTGCACGAGCACCCAACTCGTTCACGCCGCAGCAGCTGGATAGTTCTGTGTCTGGGTAGGTGATGAGGAGTCTGTGTTGGTGGGCACTGAGATCTGCATTTTGGCTTCTGTTTTTTTCAACCAGAGAATCACGGTCGTGACTGCCTCCGCCCCGTGAACAGCACGGTGGGGACAGCATCCAGGGCCTCCTGCCAGCACGGCCACCCAGCACTGGCCTCTGCTCACCTGCTTGGGTGTAACTGCAGATGCTGCTTATCTGGTTGTCAACTTTGCTCCACGTTGCATGACCTGGTAAACATAAACAAGCGATGCTGGCAGGGGCAAAATTACAAATAATAACCAGGTAAGCACAGGCAGACTTGCAAAAGGAGGAGAGAAAGTAGGCGGTGCCTACATTTGAGGTGTTAAATCAGGTTAGGAGCAAGCTCCTAACATGAAACCCCGTTTGTTTCCTTTCCTTCTGTGCCAGCCTCATTCCTATAGATTTGGGCTAATTCAGGAAAACCTGGCTTAGTGCTAATGAAGCACTTGCAGAGCTTTGTGCTGCTCCAGCAAAGGCAGCAGCATAGAGCTGGTGCTCCAGAAGGTCCAGCTCACCCCCCTGTGTGCTTCTGGGGGCGGGTCAATAAACAAGGACGGGGAAGGTTAACTTTAGGAAGTCTTAAAATAAGAAAGAAGAAAAAAAAAAAAAGAAAGAAAAGCCTTTTCCCTTCCTGAAACCTAAACTTAAAGCTCTTGTTTGTTTTCTTTAATTTTATTTTTATAATTAGGCCGCTGCTGGTGAGCCTTTCCCACAATGAAAGCTTTATGGGACCGGCTCAAAGCCGAGGAGGGTCCCAAATTAATAAACACGATAGTAAGAGAAAGCCACAGCAGGGCAGTGACTTTAATGGAAATAAGCTGCTCGACTTTGCCCTTGGAAGTTTATGGCGTTTAAAGCCATTGTAAACACGTCCGTGTACATGGATACGGTTTCTATAGCAGCACAGCAACAGTTAAGGGCTTGCTCCCAAACACACCCCAAAGGAAACTAAAAATAGTGTGTCCGTTGTATCAAAACCCGCAGACATATTCGGGCAGACGTACAGAAACCAGGGGTTTGTCAGCATCCGTCGCCTTTTCGCCCCTTTCCCCGCTTTCTGGAAGGGGATGGGGACGAGGGTGCTGGAGCCGAGCCCAGAAGCGAGCAAAGCTGCACGTGCCCGCTGCTCGCCACCGCCTCTGCAGCTGCAAAACCAGTATGGCTGCTGGTTTTTACTGGTTTTACCCTAAAGGCTTGGGTACACGGGGTACAAGGCGCATCCCGCAGCACGGATGGGTGCAGCCCTGCCCATCGCTGCAGCAGGGTGGGCAGGGCACTGGCAGTAGGGGCATAAGGAGCATTTGGGGTTTGAGGGGGTTTTCTCTTGCCTTTGAACTGGCATTTACCAAGCTCAGGAGGCTGGCTGCGCTCTGAAGAAGGACCAGAGTGCCTCCTTGGTTTGACATGCAGGGTCCCATCTCCCTTTCTAGAGTGGCTTTTGCCCTCTGGTGTGGTCACCAACAGCACCCTGGTGCAACCCGAGGTCGCTTTGGAGCAAAGGGAGCTGTGTTCTCGATGCACAGCCAGCGAGTACAGGAGCTACAGCCTGCCAGAGCCAACGTGGAAGAATTTAACTCGATGCAAAGCCATGAGTTTGAAGGCAGAGATAAGCGCTCAGGTTCTGTTCCTGGCCACCTCTGCCACCAGGAACACAGCTGTGCTAGGCTTTCCCATGCACCAGCACAGAATGGCTCAGTATTCAGGAAAATGCTGACTACCAAACTGAACGGAGCGCAGGAATACTTCAGTCACATCATTCATAAGAGTCGGATGTTTCACTTCTTCCTGAGGTTCACTTTGTTAAAGAATCAATCATCGGATCGCAGCATCCAAAAGATGCAAAGAGAGTTACCTAACCCCCGGATTATTTTTATTTGCTCTCAGTTATAAACGCGTGTCTTCCTCTATTTTAAAATCAGCATCACGTGCCATAATGGTTAATGAGGGACTGGTAAAAAGTCACTAATACAATCTGCAGGGGCAGACTTATTGCAGGCCTTCATTTGCAAACGGATGCCTTTGTAAAGAAATATTGCAAAGAAAGGCTTTTTGAGCGCTGTCAGCACTGGGGCAAGAATTGCTTGTTACGGACCTGAAACCATCACTGCCTCCAGTTCCTCTGGGGTCGTAATGGGGATGCCTGAGATGCAGAAGGACAAACTGCAGCCACGCAGCTTTGGGAACAGGCTGTGGCACCACTCATCCTCCCGCCTTGCCCTTTTCCCTCGTGCACCCTGCTTCCAAGATGCCCACCCTCGGCACCCAAGAGAGAAGCTCTCCCATCTCTGAGATGCCCCCAGGAAGGGCATGCCCACCCTCTGTCCGGGCTAAGCTGCATTTTTGGCGTTGGCCCTGCATTCCCAGCCAGCCCTGTGCAGGCTGTGCCAGAGGAGAGCCCAGACACGCTGTCTCCCCACTGATTTTACACGTGGGTTATTTAAAGCAGACACCGATAGCTCTGAAGTCAAGGCAGCTGAGCGCGGCTGCCGGTGGCTAATGAAGGTGAATGTCAGGAGCCGTCGTTGAAGTGATTAGGCTAATTAAACCGAGCCGCGAAATGCAGCAGCACGGTGCCTCCGACGGGAGGTGTTGCTTTGCGGGGTGGCAAACCAGGCGATTCCTTCACAGGTCTCCTGCACACCTGGATGCCAACCTGCTGCTTTCCCTTTGCAGCAGCCCCCTTGTCCTGATGCAGCAGCTCTCCCCACCAGTTTGTTTTATTTCCCCGTGTTTTCCTTCAGGTGAGGCGCGTGCATGCTTCAGCTGGTTTTCCAGGAGCAGCAAGCAGCAAGGCTTTCTGGGGAAGAAGAGCAAACATAAACCCCATCTTCAGCCCTGCAGCCTGCACCACCAAACTCAATCCCCAGCTAGGAAAAACCTCCCAGCTCCGTACAGCTTCTGGAGTGCAAAAACATTGCCACACGCCTCCTCTCCAGAGGGGTTTCCATCGATTTGGCCTTGCCGTCCCTATCTCGCATCCCTCCTCTGCCTCCCAGTCCTTGGACAAATTGCTGCGGTTCTTCATCTCGTCTCCCCAAGCTGTAAAGCACAGGTGAAGCTATCTAGCTGCCTACCTGACCAGGCTGCTGTGCAGATTAATTAATACTTCTCAAGTGCCTGGAAAATTGCCGAGTATTATCACTACATAACAACTGTTGCTACGTGGGGAAAATCCGGATCCAGGCGTGGATGCCGCGCCTCCGTTCCCTGCCCTCGCAGAGGTCACAGCCTGGCTGTGCTACGAGCATGGAGCCAGAAAAAAATCCTCGTTTGGGCTTCTCCAACACTTTGCTCGTGTTACTTCTGCAGATTTTGTATGCGCACCATCAGATGGCTCCGTGTGCTCCATCCCAAAGCATCCCAAGTGACATTTTTGGATGGGCGGCCCCTCTTCCTCACGTGATCATCCCTACCCAGACACAGCTCCAGCAGCCAGCCCCAAAAAGCTGCCTGGTTCCCACTGCAGAGGCAGAGAAGCCAGGGTGGAGCTGCCCCAGCGGCGGGCGTTGATACCACACCTCAGTATCTGAGTGACTCACGGGGCGCGCAGCCGAGTGGTGGTTCAATTCCTCCTCCCCTTTGCTCAGTACCAGGTAAGGAGTAAAGCCATAAAACGGCGAGGGGCTGCAGAAGGTGCTAGCTGAAAATCTCCCTTGAGGTCCCACCAAACAAGCCTTGTTTTGCCAGAGCCCAGAGTGGTCTCCTTCCCTTTATCCTCTCTGTGTGTCTGCCGGCCAGAGGACACCACATTAAGCATATTTTTCAAAGGGGAAAGCCAAGGAAGGGCTAGTGCTCTGTTACCACGCAGCCAGCTCAGCTCATGTGGCTTAGATCATAGCTGTAACAAGCCTTCTGGCACGTGAGCTCCCAGGCAGAAAGCACAGGATTTTTTCCATAACATGCAGGGGGAAAAAAAAAAAAAGAAAAAAAGAAAAAAAAAAAAAAAAACGAGCTCTGGCTGCTTATATTGAAAGCAAACAAAAATATATAGACATCTGTGGTTTTGTGTGTTTTCATGGGATTACAGGACTCAAAAGCTGCTTTGTTTCTTCGACTAACCCATGGTTGCACGTGGCATGGGCCGATGTGTCCGTGGTAAATCAGCAGCACCAGCTTGCCACGGAGGGGTGACACAGCGGAGGGCGAGGATCTGTCCCCGTGGTGCCACAGCCTGTTGCTTGCAGAAGACGTTCTGGGCAAAGAGGCTTAATTTTTCCTCTGCCCCTTATATCTGTTTTCCAGCTGCCGGTGTCCGTCTGTCCGGCAGATGCAGGTTGGGCTTTGGGGAAGCACAAGAGAGGGGCAGGGGCGTCAGTGCCAGCGCTGAACAAACTTTCCTTCTGGACACAGGTGTGATAAAAGCAACGAGGCGCACACCAGAGTGTGCCATCAGGTGCCATTGGCCCTCAGCAGGAGGTTCCATGTGCTGCTTGAGGTCTTCTTTTGTGGTCATCTTTGGAGGGAAGCCCTCTCTTTGTAGGGACTGGGGATCCTTCTGCCCCCAGCCTTTAATTACCCTGCATCAGTGGGGTTGAAGTGATGCTCGCCCCCTGGTAACCCGCTGCGCACCTTGGCTCCATCCCTCCTCTCCTCTCCGCCTCTCCCCGGCACGGAGCACTCCACGGCCTCACATTTCAGCAGTTGTGCTTAGAGAGGGTTGGCTGATTAACTTAAAGCAAATTAAATTTTAAAGAACTGGTGGAAGGGTGTAATTTAATCTGCACAGACGGCGGGCCTGACGGATGGGCAGTGCTTGCACTGCCACAGCGCAGGCGTGAGCAGTGTCCCCTTCGCTGGGCATGGCAAAGGGGGGACCGGCTGCCAGCCTCGGGGTGTTTTGGGTTGGTGCTGGGACTCGATGTGGGGTCCTCTCTGAGTTTGCATCCGGGCAAAGGAAATGCTCTAAAACCCCCACGTTGGGTGATTTTGTTGCTGCATCTTATATTTTACCTACTCCAACCTGCCAGCCAGCACCAAGTCTCTTAACCCTTCCCGCAAGGTACTCAGCTTTGACTCACAATCAAGAAAATGTTCCCGTGGCTGGCGGCTGACTCAGGACTTAATGACAGACCGCGGCACCGTGGTGATTACGGCCACGGGCACGTACCGCAGCGCATCGTGCCCACGGTCTCGGCAGCACTGTCTGCTGACAGAGGTGGTGCAGGTGTCCTGAATCACCTCGAACGGCCAGTCTGGATGAGGAGATCCACGAGGAATCCCTGAGCTGTTAGCTGGGTCTCCCCTCCACTGTAAGGAAGCTCACTGAAGTCTCTTTGCCCCCATTTTCACCGCAGCCCCCCTGTGCAAGAGCTCAAGGAGATGCTGAGCATGGCAGAGGTGGCTCCAGGAACATCTCCCTTTCCCAGCATGGTGAGGATGAGCTGTCACCGTCGAAGCCATATGCAGCATCATAAAAACCTGGCCGAGAGCCTCTACTGTTTCTTCCTCCATCGCCACAGAGAGATCACAGGACCATCCGTGCTCTGACGGGAACATTGGAGGGGACCATGTGTCGGTGTCGTTTGCGTATGACTCAGAAAACCTGTTCGACACGAAGGCTGGAACAGCGCGTGGCTGGCAGAAAACAGAAAATAGTTGTTTAAAGATCAGAGATGATCTCAGAGCTGCTCCAGGTTTCAGGGCTGGGAGGGGAAAAATCAGCTGCGGCAAGGTGGGTCGGCAGAGGGGATGCTCTGCCTGGGGGGAACGGGCATGAAAAGGGGGAACCCCTCTGTTCCCCAGCCAGGTTCGCGTGTTTTTGGGTCACTATCTGCTCGTTTTGGCTCCCCAGCTCTGAGCCCGTCCTCTCCCCCCAGGGCTTTCTTCATCATCCCCTGTGGGTGCTGCTGCTGCCAGCTCCACCCCAACAGTGCCGACGTGGCTTAGTAAGGTGAGCACGGGACCCGAAACCCAGCTGAGCCTCTGCCCGAGGCACAGCATTCACCGCTGCGTGCCTCAGTTTCCCCGAGTAAATTGGACGGTGATGAGAGCTATTATCGGACGGTAACGAGATCTATTATGGGATGTAATGAGACCTATCCACGCTGTCACGATGGGGTGAGCGATGCACCGCACGCAGCACCGCGAGCTGCCTCGTGCTCGCCCTCCATCACAGCATCTCCTGCCTCTCCCTCCTCTTCCTCCCCCCGGGGAAGGGAGCAGAGAGGGAGCTGTTCCCAGGCTGGCCCCTGCAGGTTTTCGGTGCCCTGAAGCACCTAACACCGGAGAATTAACACCAGGTAATGCAGTTGTTCTTCCCATTGCTACGAGAGGGGCCTTGCAGCTGGGATGTTCTCTGCTTCGTAATGCCCAGGTGTCACCCCAACCCTTCAGCTCTGCCCCGTACAAGACCTGCACAGCCAGATTTGGGTAGATAAAGGGGTAATACCGCTCAAACCCTCCTGATTTCTGTGGGATTTGGGCACTGATCTGGGAGGCGGAGGCAGCACTCGCTGCTTTGTCTCATCGGGATGTGTTTGGCCCCAAATGGGGCCCCCACCACCCCCAGCCCGGAGCCCTGGGAGCCCATTTGTGCGTTGTGATAATAACAACAGTAATAGTATTGGTAGTAATAATAGAAAAAGTAATAGTAGTAATATGGTAATAACACCACCAATCATAGTATTAGTAGTAATATCAGAAGTGGTAATAGTAGTAATATAATAATAATAAAAATAAAATGTAAAATACATAATGTAGATAACACCACCACCAATAATAGTATTAGTAGAAATATTAGAAGCAATAATCGTAGTAATATAATAATAACGTAAAATATATAATGTAAATAATGACAACAACACTAATAGTATTAGCAGTAATATTAGAAGTAGTAATAGTAGTAGTAGTAGTAATAATAATAATAGAATCACAGAATCATTAGGGTTGGAAAAGCCCTCCTAGATCATCTGGTCCAACCATCCCCCTGCTACCAATGTCACCCAGTAAACCATGTCCCTAAGCACCATGTCCATAACAATAATAATAATAGTAGTAGTAGTAAGAGTAGAAGCGGGAATATAATAGAAATAATAACAGAATAATAAAAAATAGAACAATAGAATAATAGAATATTAGAATATTAGAATATTTGAATGTTAGAATGTAAGAATAATACGATATAATACGATATAATATGATGCAATATAATACGATATAATATGATGCAATATAATACGATATAATATGATACAATATAATATGATACAATATAATACGATACGATACGATACAATACGATATAATATAATACAATATAATATAATATAATATAATATAATATAATATAATATAATATAATATAATATAATATAATATAATATAATATAAATAGCAATGTAGAATATACCTCCCCCTTTACACCCAGCACCAACACATGCACCCCATGTAATGCACACACCTCTATACCTATGATATATAGAGACATGTCAACATTAAAGCATGAACCCACACCCCTGCAAGCCACACACACCGGCAGGCACGCATAAATGTATATATACATATATATACATTTATATACATGTATATATACATTTATACACACACACACAGCCCAGCAGCCCCAGTCCGGCAGGAACTACAACTCCCAGCATGCCGCGGGGCCAAGCCCCGCCCCCCCGCCGCGCAGGCCCCGCCCCCGCCTGCCCTCCCCTCCCCTCCGCCCCTCCCGCGGCCGTTGGGGGCAGGAGCGCGCGGCGGCCGCTGAGGCAGAGCGGCCGTTGGCGCGGCGGGTGGCGGCGCTCCGCTCCGCTCGGCTCCCCTCCCCTCCCCTCGCCTCGCCTCTCCCCGCCTCCTTTCTTTCTCCTTTTTTCCCCTTTCCGACCGCCGAGAGAGAGACCCCGGGAGCCCCGGAGACCTCCTGCCGCCTGCCTCCCCTTTTCCTTCCTGCGGTGAGTCTCGCGCGCCTGTCGCGACACAGCCCGCCCCCGCGCCGCCCTGTCGCGACAGAGACCACCTCCTCGCGATCGCGGGGAGCTCTGTGTGTGCGTGTGGGGGGTTCGGGGCCTGCCCGCCTCCCCCCTCATCCCCCTTCCTCCCCCCCCTTTCCCCCATCGCTTTGTGCTCCGCTGTACGCCTGCAGCGTGGGTTGATTTAGAGAAAAAAAAAAATCTTTAATTTCCGTGCTTCTTGTGAGTTTGTTACCTTTTTTTTTTTTTTTTTTTCTCTTTTTCCCTATTCGCGACAAATTTGTCCCCGGGGAGGAACAAATTTTAAAGGAGGGGGGTGTGTGTGGGGGGGAAGCTCTTTGTCACGCAGCGGGCAGGAGCCATCGGCTTTGGGGGGGGGGGATTAACAAAAAATAATAAACGGGAAAAAATAAATAAATTAAAAACGTAAATATTCGCCCTCCGGGCGGGCTGAAAAACGGGGTTTTGGGGTGTTCGGGGGGGGTTTGGGGTGCTTTTAGCCGAGGGGCAGGGGGCCCTGCGCTCGGCAGCAGCACAACAAAGGGGGTTTTGTGCGGGCACGGGGGCAGCCCGCGGCTTTTACCCCCAAATTCCCTGCCCTGTCGCGACAAACGACCCCGTGTCGGCTTCCTCTGGAAGGATCCGGATCGGCGATGGATCAGAGGTAGCTTTTGTTTGGGTGTTTTGTTTTTTCTTTTTTTTTTTCTTAATTGGAAGCTCCTCTCCGGGGGACGCGCGGGGTTTCTCCCATCCCCTCACCCTGTTTTCCCCCCGGTTCTTTTGTGGGCAGCCAGGGATCCGGCACAACTTTGGTCGTTTGTGTTTCTTTTTTTTTTTTTTTTTTGTTCTTTTTCCTTTTTTCACTCTTTTTCACTCAGTTAAATAATACGGTTTCAGGCAGAGCCGATAGCACGGGGCGATGCTGTGCTGCGTGCCGAAACCATGGAGAGGATCTTAAAAGGCCAGGGCAGAGGAGGAGCGGCTGTGCTTTTGGCTATCCCCCCCAGCCCTAAAAGGGATAACGATATCTTAAAGCAGTTTTTATACTGAAAGCTCATCTTTTGTGTTCTCAACCCCCTCCAAAGCCGCAGTTTGACCTCCGCACGATGCAGCTTCTAGAATACGTGCAAGCACCAAGTAGCGCTCCTGCTCCTGGCCGTACCCCTCAAAAGCTGCTCTCGTGTTTTTCTTGGGACTCCTCTGACTTTACAACACCCCGCTTGGTGAGCAGGGTTACAAAAGACCGAGCTAGACCGAGCCCTGGGCTCCACATCCCAAGCACGGTGGCTTTATTTTTGCCATTTTGAAGCTGCACGGGGGGAGACGCGGGGAAGAAGACTCTTTCCGGTTTCTGTTTAGCAGTTTTTTGTATTTTATAGAGGGAAAAAAAAAAAAAAAGAAGCCGGATGACCTGTTGATGATGCATCTTCTGTCACTTTATGTTGAAAGGCGCTGCTGGGTTAGTTGAGACAAAGACTTTCCCAGCGAGGCCGGCCAGATTCTCATTTGCATGTGTTGTGTGGGGCCGTACGGGCTTTGTGTGTTTTAGGCCAGCGATTTCAAAGTGAGTAATGTGGTGGCAAAGTTCAGAGGTCTGCACCGGACGCTTCCCCTTCTCCTCTGCCCTGCCTCCTCCCCCCAGGAAAAAGCCTGGTTTGTAGGAAACCGAGTGCTCGTAGCTGGAAAACGAGGCCCTTGTAGTGCCCCGTCAGAAGTGGTTTTAACCAATTTTTGAAGTTCCTACCCGTTTTGTATTAGTGGCGGGGCAGGAAGCTTTAGGAATACGTTTTAGTTGTATTTAGGCATCTGCAGCATACCTTCCGATTAAATGCCTCCTGTTTCTAATGAACTAAACTCGTAGGAGCGCCAGCATTTAGCTGAGTACAGTCTTGTGAAGTGTGCCTAATGAGTGTTTCGGTTCTTGCTAAACTCTGAAATGTGTTTCTTAATGCAGGAGGTTGCTATGTTATTGTTTGTGTCTGAAATCAGAGTTTGCAGTAACTACTCGTATTTCAAGTGGAACAGAACTTGGTGTTAGCATGAAGTCTGCCTGCTACAACCATTGTGCGTTTTGGTATTGCTATTGGTTTGTGTTAAGAAATGAGGCATGGAAAACAGGATTCTTTCACTTTGGGATTTATAGCTAGGGACTGTGTTTGTAGATGCAAAATAGAGCATCATCTGCTCGAAGCCAGTGGTGTTTAAACTCCTATTCATTTGTAAGGAACTAATTGTGAGTGTATTTTTGTATATAACGTCGTCCTAGAATCTCTAGAATACAGGAAAACATAGAACCTGGAACCGTTTGTAGATGCTACTCCATGCCATGAGCTAAAAGAGGAAGAAAGAAGGTGTTTCATGAAAAATGAACGTCACTTTTAAGCATGTGCTTGTAAGCTAAATTGCACGGTTGATCTGGAACTCTTGCAGGATGCTATTAATTGGAAGTACTTGTTGCTAGCTGGTCACTGCTCGTCTTGCCGATTAGATCATAAAAGTTCTGACTGTAGGTGGCATTAAGAGGTAGAAGTTCACAGCTCTTTTGCTTCCAGACGTTCATTCCTTAATCTTCAGATTCACAAGTGTGCTGACAAACTGTCAAAGGAAGTGACAGCAAAGAGATGGTGTAGGAAGTAGGTCAAGCACTGCTAAATACTGCTGAGATACGTTTTTCCACTGAAACTGAGCTTGCTTCCATCTGATTTAGTTTCTGTTTCCTTTCAATCTTCTGGTTACAAGAAGCACCAGGAAATCTCACACTCCTGCTGTAGTCCCGTAGTCCTACTGAAATTAATATTGCATCCCTAATCAGGCACAGTTGGTCTGGCCTGGATGGAAAGATTCATGGTGAGGAAGGTAAAAGAGCATTTTAGTTCTGGCTCTGTGAGGTGCTGAATCCCCACAGATTGCATCAGCTGGGTGAAGACAAAGTGCTTCTGTGTTTCCCCAGGGGTCTCGGACAGTTTGTGGGGTGGGTTTCCATTCCTGCTCCTTCTCCAGGTGCTGCTGAGGCAGTGCCATCATGGATAATGATAATTGTCACAAGTGATTGTACATGTTTCTTGTTCAAAATGTTGTTTGAATGGATCTATTAAAAAAAAAATTGCCTTCGAGTTTAAAACCAATACAGTATTTGGTGTGCTAGAAACATCCTTAAACTACAAAAAAAGCAAGCTTTACCCTGTTGCTGCTCTGCTCTAAAAGCAGTAAAAACCCCTGACAATAATGTGATCTGCAGAGAAATTACAGCCTTGCACTGTGGGTATGTTCTTATCCAAGTATCCTATGTTTATACTGATTTGAAAGCAGGTATTACTCGCGGGATGGAGGAGGTGCTTCAGCGCTTTGCCCAGGTGAGTGCTCGGCTTGTTGGCTACCTACGTGAGCGCTGTGCCGTGGACTTCTTGCGCTGACCCTTGTCATGCGCCTGGGAGCAGCAAACGTGGCTAGCAGCTTGAAGTGACCTTTCTGCAATAACCTTGTAGCTGTGAACCCGTGTAAAAATTTCAGTGGTGTCTGCTGTGACAAGCTGTTTAGGCCACCTCGAAGTGGCTTTTTAGGACAATTCTGTTGAGCTGTGCAGAAGGTAGGTGGCCATCAATACCAGTCTTCTTTCGGCAACAACTCCTGCCTGGCACACGAAGCAAATCCTGTGGAGTGCTTTTTAAGGATTGGGCTCAAGTGAGAGCTTGTCGTCGGTTTGGTTCAGGCGGAACGTAGTGCCCGGTGGGAACATTTGGTTAAAGATTGATGGTATCCTCAGGTCCCTGCCACGTAGGAACGTGGTTTGGTTCATGAATAGGTAATAAAAGTTAATCTGCTGACCTTGTTTCTTAATCTGTGCTGCTGAATTCAATCATATTGACTTGACTGCCACCCGTGGTATGTACTGATATAAAAGCTAAGTTTTAGGCTCAAATCTCATGAGGAGAATGGACTGAACCTTGTGGTGTGTTTCTGGCTGCTGTTTCGGGAGTGGAAATGTTCTCTGATCTTACTCTTCTAACTGAAGGTGTATGGCAGTTGGCAGAGTGGGAGCAGTCGAAACCTCTTACTCTGGTCTTGTTATATTCCTTTTGGGAAGAGGATTTGCTCAATTCACACTCACATTGTAATACTCTGCTTGTGAAGAAGAAAAGTATGTTACGGAAGACTTTGGATCTGTGTCATGCTGGCTCTGAATGCTCTTGATCTCCCTTGATGTTGGCTATACAGCTATGTCAACCAGATGTTTTTCTATGCTGACACTGTTTGCAGCAGATTAATTGCAAAAATGTGTTTTCAGAAGGGGAAAAGCATTTCTTTTGGGAGAAGGTTTTTAGCAGTGTGGAAATATTTAGGCCAGAGAGGTTCTGGTCTGGGTATACTAGCTAGGGTGGGCATGTATTTGTTGGTGGGGGCAATTACACCTTCTAATTGACAAAAGCTAATCAAGGACCCAGATGTAGGCAAGCTTCTACTGACAGCATTTTTGTGAGCTTGTTAGTTTACATATTCAGTATTCGGGGAGATAACCATGGTGGTTTTGGCAGAAAAGCTTTTGTTGCTAAATGCTGCATTTCCATTTGCGATTCCGTAGCATTTGCTGTAGTGGCGGAGGCTCTGTGTTGTAGGCAAGTCTATGGTGTAGCACAGCAATGAACAGCAAGGAAGCCAAGAAAAAGCTGAAGTTAGATTCAAATCAGAAGGGATCTGCAGTGTTGTGTTGTTTTGTGTTTTTTTTTTTTTTTTTTTTTTTTAATAGGATAATTGGAATAGCTACTAGAGAATGTGGTGTTGTGTACTGATTGAGGTTTTGGGCAAATTGGATACATCAAAAATGCTTTGTAGTTGCTTGCAAAGGATGGGATTGGAGCAAGTTTGTTGAGTAAGATTCTTTGGGTAACAGTTCATTGGAGTTAGGACTTGAGGCAGAAAAGAAGAAAAAAAACCTGCCTAGCCAGCATTGTCTTTAAGTAGACCTCCATCAATGGATTATTGCCTCCTTTGCCAGTTGATATATATGCTTGGATGGAGTAAGCTATTTGTATTTCAACTAAGTAATGTTTCTGCACTTTGGTTCTTAATTGCAAACAGTTAAAAATACTCTTTTGTGAGCTGGGATAGATATTTTATTTCACAGGCAAGGTTGGTGACAGAGTTCAAATCTGAAGAGATTTACAATATTTCTTAAAGAAAAAAAAATGTCAGAGTTGCCATTAATGTTGGTGGAGCTCAAGGCCTGCAGGAGTTTTCTGGAGGCACAGTGAGAGCAAACCTGGATCAGGTTTGAGTAGAGTAGAAAGCAACTGGGAAGCAGCAGCTGTTGAGAGTTCCTCCCTGCCTTCTGCCAGCTTGCCCTCTAGCATGGTAACCCTATAACCTGGGTCAACAGCATCAATGTTTTCATTGTTCTTTGGGTCAGGGTAGCTGGGCTGTAATCTCTGGCTTAGATCTAGATTGAAACATTTCCATTCAGGTGGTCCTCTGCCTGAGGAGTGACCCACGGGGACTGGGGCAGCGTACAGAGCACTTAGGTGGAGCTGTGGGCTTAGAGCTGGGAATTTGTGTCCATGTAGCCTGTGCACGTGGCCCCCCTAACTTTCAGGTCCTTTGCTATAAAACAACATTAAACTAGTGGCAAAATTAGGCTGAGGATGGCACGTGTTGGTAGTTTTTTTTCTTGTGTTCAGATCGTACTGCTCTGCCAGTTAAAAATCCACCTCCAAGTGCCCGCTTTCCCTACCGCTGGTTCCTTCCGCTCTCAATGGCTGAGTAGTATTAAATAGCCAAGACGTGATTTTAAAAACATGCCAACTTGAGTAATACTTCTGTTTGCTTTGTCCTAAGACAAATTATTGATGTTAAATGATAAAAGTAGTTTCTGAAGAACTTCTGTAAAGAAATCTCAAGGCTCCTCTTCTCTTAAGCATTAATGTGTATACTGAGATTTTTTTGTGATGTTTACTGATGCTGCCTTGATATCCTTTTCACTTACCTGAAGCAACTGTAATTCACTACAATACTTTTACAAGAATAAATATTGTCTCAGTCGTGGTTTAACACAAGGTTCAACTGGGAAAATAAGTAATGGTTCTTTTGTCATATCATGTAGCTGAACTATTTATTTGGTATGAGGTTAGGGGAAAAAATCCAAAATGCATCACACATGGAACCTTACTATAAAGTAATTCACTTCCTTTTAAAGAACTTGTTGCTCATTTTCCTTCTGTAATGCACCTCTTGGGATAAGCTGCTAATTCTAAAAATATGTCAGTTCCACCATTTCC
This sequence comes from Aythya ferina, assembly GCF_964211825.1. Lineage (NCBI taxonomy): Eukaryota > Metazoa > Chordata > Aves > Anseriformes > Anatidae > Aythya > Aythya ferina. The sequence goes on from NC_140298.1 coordinate 11,316,674, forward strand.
CACTAATATATTTTTTTTTCTTTGTTTGGCTTTGGTTTGCTTTTTCCCCGAGCCACTTTAAATACTCTGAGGCGTGCTTAGCATGGAAGAAAATAAATGTGCCTAGGTATTTGAATCGCTGTATTTAGATCACTGCTGTATTTCAAGGCCAGTGGAAGATGACTTTAAACTTCTGTTTTAAGGTAAGAGTGTACAGGGGCCTCAAGCCTTAGTTAATGTTTCAAGTGGGATGCATACCTGCTCTTGGGTCTGGCTGTCTTCTGCAGTGCTAGTGGTCTGTTTTGAGTTTAGAGAAGACAATACAACATCACTAATGATGCCAAAGTTGTGTACCAGAGGAGTTCCTCACCTATGGGAAACCAGAGTTATTGACTGTTCAGTCAATACTGCTATTTCCATCTTCACGATCAAACCCTTACGGTAATTCAGTGTGGGGTTTGGGAATACCGTCCATATTCAGAGCTCTGCAAAAAGCTGTGTGATGCTCACAAATGGAGGGAGTGCATTGGTTGTCCATGAATGGCTTCTACTCTACATTAGTAGTGATGATCAAAAATGGGATAGTTGCAGAGGAGAAGATAACAGTCAAGCTGGAAAACATGTCATCTTGTTAACACCTAACTTCAGCATCTGTGTGCATTGGGGGGAGTATTTGTTTAATGTACTGGCAGTGCAGGGCTGGGAGAGATCCAGCTCAAATTCCCCAAAACTTACAGGGACAGTCCGTAAAAACTGCTTCTTAACAGGGAAAAGATGTAAATGTTTTTCTTCATTCTTTCAGATACATAGGGCAGAGAACCAGAAGGCTCCCAAGCAGGCCCTTAAGTGTTTCATTCATTCTTTTTCCTTTCCCTTTTGATAATGTGTAGGCAAATTTGTGATGATAGATACTTTAGATAAGGAGTGCACTTCTGGTCCCATCTGCTGCCCCTGCATCTCCTCAGCAATCACGTAGCTGTGCACTTGGTGCCCTGGGATTGGAGATGAGGCTGAATGCAAGTTACACGACAACGTTACTGTACAAAGACAGTTGATCCCTCCTTTGTGCTTAGATGACTTTCGTGGCCAAGTCATCTCCTCTTGATTCCTGTGGTAGGTGGATCCGTCATGCAAGAATCTTTGTTCTTTGATCTTTCCTTAATGAGGTAATTGCTATGCTGCTGATAGCCCACATCAATTGTTAAAGCGTTCATTCGGTGCTGTATGTGGTGGATGAGAAATGTCATTAAAGCAGAACTTTCCCTTTTGGTGCTGCCTGACCTGGTGGCTGCTGGTTAAGGTTTCTGAAAACTGCTTCGGGTTGCTGCAGAGGGCTGCAGTGCTATGGTAAGGGTAGCAGCTGGGGTTCCTTCCTTTCTTTTTAAAAAAGAACCGACGTGTGGTTCTGTTGAGTGGTCAGCCACCTGCTGAAGCTGAGGAACTCAACTTGATCTCGCAAGCAGATAAACGCACGGGCAGCTTTGTTATTTTTAACCACTTAGCTTCTTTGTGCACGTGTGCGTGTTTTTACAGTCAGTATTGTGGCTTTGGCTGGGGGCTTTCTGAGCAGTGTGTGTCCTTGTACATGTTGCTGTTGGCTGAGAAAGGCCACGGTGCCATATTGAGACGTGAGGGCTTCCATGGCTTAGGTACAGCAACTGCTTTTGAATTCCTAGGCCAGCATGTGTGCTTTTTCCTCATTTAAATAACTGTGCCTATTTCACTGCTTTATGAGCTATGCATAGTCAGCAGTGGAAACTCCTACCTGTAGAGGAAAGGTGTTGGAAGCATTACGGGAACAGAGGTAGGAGCCAGATCCAAAAGATAAGGAGAGAGTAAACCTTCACCTTAAAGCTCAGAGGGACCAGTTGAAGGGAGAAGTGATGAGCTTCCTTATTGTGTCAACTAACGATGTGTGGCGAGTGTCTGGCATCTTTCGGTCTCTTAGCATCCACAACAGCAAGTACTGTAGGCCTGCTGCTATTTTATAGCTATTAATAAGGAGCAGCAACAATCAGATTTATCTGGGCCTTTTGTCAGCGTGCATTTCAAAACTTCATTCGGTAATAAATAGCAGTTCTAAAGATCCAGATAGTGCTTGGCTTACGTGTAGCATGAGATGGCATGAGAAACATCTCTTGTTTTGCTCTGTTACACGGTTGGGAGGTTGGGGGGAAGGAATCTACATGCAAGGATGATGTCTCCAGAGCCCCAGATGGATGCTAAGCTTGGTTTTGCTTTTATTTTAATAAAGGTAAGAAGCTCACAGGTGTGTTGGTGCTTAATTTGCCAATGTTTGGAGGCTGCTATAGGAATGCTAATGAGCATTCGGTTACTAATCAAATCTTGCATTGCTCTGAGGTATGTAAGCTAATGAAATACCAACAAATGTGAAGCTGGGTGAATAAATTGATAGTGTAGCATAAATTCCTGAAGTTCTCGTGTTCCATTTCTTCTGCCTCCACTGTGTCAGCTGAGATGTATGTGTTGGTGTGACCGAGGAGCAGGTATAGAACTTGCCTGAGCCACAAGCCTGGTGCTTAGGGGGAAAGCACAGTGCTTTCTGGTGCGGAGAGGTATAACATCTGTTTGTAACCTTTGTCACAATGGGAAGGATTATGAAATGACACTCTGCCAATCGGCATATGCTCGATTCAGTATTTCTCAAAGTACGGCAATTAGATTTAATACAAATGTTCCCTTGGAAAGAGCACCTTGATTTAATTTTTTTTCAGATGCATGAAGTAGGAATGGTCTGAGGCTCTCTGTTTGTTCTTTAAAGACTAAGTGCTATATTTCTAGCTCTTGGCAGACATTGTCCACAAGTACTTCATGTTCCATTGGGCTTATGCCAAATTTAATGTACTGTGTGTACTGAAAGCATCAAAAACAGGCTTACTTTAATTTTAGATTTTACAGCTACCATTATTGATTTTTCTTAGAACTGTTCCATCCAATCTGCTATCAGTTTAATTTCTTTTCCCTTAAGGAATTTGGGAAAGGATCTTGACAGTGTTTATTTGTGTGGCTAGGGACTGTTTATGTGAGTGAGAGCTATAGATCAGACAACTCTGCAGTGGCCAAACTCTCCATTTATAGAAGCTAAATCAGCACGCTGAATTATTTGTGAACTCCTGACTTTAGCAGTGACTGCTATGCTGTGACTAAGGGTGCTGTTATAAACAAAGTCCATCAACTGTTTTTCAAGAAACTTGAACTTGATAAAAATCTGAGATGGGGAAGGACTGTTGCTGTCAGCTAATCTTCGATCATACAGTACCAAGAATTGTGGGCTACCATTTTGCAGTCCTTGTACACCGTACAAGTACAGGTCTGTAAGACATTCAACTCTGAAGAGACAAAAAAAGAGAAGAGGTAGAGGGGTAGGGGAGAGAAACAGCACAAGTAGAAGTTACGGTAGGTTGACAAAGAGAGGAAGGAAATAACGGGGGGAAAGAATAGGGCACAGTGCAAAACACCCAACCAGCATGCTTTGGTTTGTACATAATGCCACAGTCATCAGGTCTGCTGATCCCTGCCTGACAGCTTTGTCTGCTGGCTTCATATTTTGGCTGTTCATCTTTTATTTTCAGCCCTCGGGGCCAAGTAGCTGTGCATAAGTGTGGCTTCTGGCCAGGTGGCTCGTCGCCCTAAGAGTGTAGAGCAGGATTCCCTTCCATTATGTTGATGTGGAAGAGCATGGCACTCAATGGAGCCTGCTTTTCCCCCCTCCCCCTCCTAGTAGCTTTTTTTTTGTCTCCTTTGATTAAATGCAGGTCTGCTCTGCTTTCTGCTTTGCAACTGCACCCTCTGCTAGTGCTGCTGGAGCAAAAATTGCTCAGGTCTTCAAAGACTTGTATCAAAGTGGGGAACAGAGGGAGAGGTCTCTTGGTGCAGAGAGACTTAAAATCCCAAGAAGTGCTATGTTTGCCTGTAATAGTACCTATTGTAGTTGAAGAGCATGGGAATTACCAGTTAGCCTTCATTGTAGGCTTAACCACAACAGCTGGTGTGTTTTGTTAGGCCTAACTCTTACGTGTAAAGATTGAGAGTAGTTTTATGTCCAATTTCAGTTGTCCAGTCCTCAGGCATAGTTTGCAAGTCAAGTTTTGCTTCATCTGAAGGATGGAGCTTAGTTCTTGGAAGCATTCCTTTAGCTTTGATAATCTCCAAAATACCATCCCTCAGTCTTCAGAGACTGTATTTTCAGTGGTCTTCTGTCTTCTCACTGCACCTTAGCACGTGTGCTGGGGGCTCTGCTGTGACCTGTTGCATTTCTGCTTTGCCAAGCAGCTCTAGAAGACGCTTTCCCAACATGCAACCACAGACCAGTTAGGAAGAATTATTGCTAGAAGAGGTTTTGCAACTGGACCCTGAGATGTGTTAACATTAGTATAACCCAGCTGCTAGTTTTGTTATAGCAACTGCCTGTGGAAGTAACTTGCATTAATGTTAGTGGACAAATTGTGCCTCTTTTCTGCCTCCCAAAAATGTTTTGGTAGTTTTATTATCTTGGTGTCCCTTCTCATAGGGGGAGTAGGTGCTGCATCCTGCATCAGAACTGAGTAAGCTGACAGTGTTTGTTTTCCTCATGTCTCTCAATTTGTCCCTGGCCCTAGACCCCCAAGCACAGCAAAAACTATTAGAAGAATTGTTCTACAGAAAAATGTAGAAATGCCTAAACCTGTTAAAGACAGAATAAAGGGTTGTTGCAATTTGTCCTTAGTAGCAGGGACAGAATCGGAAGTTTTTAGTTTATTGCAGTTACTGTGCTTGCTTTCAAGCTTAATTTTTAAAAGTCCTTCATATAAGCCAAGTATTAACTCAGTATGCATGCTAATAAGATTTGTACTGTACTAAGCCGTCTTTTGCTGATGAACATAGCTTTTGTTACATGAAGGAACAAAATAAATTGAATAGAAGGGTGCGTATAAAGAAAACAAAAATCAACTCCAAGGTTAAGAACAGGAGTGGCTATGTTTCCTTGTTTTTTCAAGATTAAACACAGCTTTCAAGTACTGCTGAAGAACAAGCCCTATTTCCTGTCATCTCACTATTAATTAGTCCATGCATTTAAACAAAAAAAAAACAAACAACAAACGCATTAATTTTGCTCTTTTTCTGGAAACGAACACCCAGGCAGCTCTACAAAGTTCTCCCTTCCTGTTCTGTGTTTGCAGATGCCATGTAATGAATCAAATTGAGGAGTGGATCTGGGTCTGAACCTGGGGAGACCATACCATGGCTGTGCAAAAACGCTGTTGTCTAAATGCAGGGCAGCGAGGAGGACTCGCTGCTTTTGCAGGCAGTGGTATTTTATTCTGCCTTGAAATTGTTTAACCTCGGAATGAGATCCTGCTTTTTGTTAGTGGTAAGCAAGTGCAGGCATTCCTGCAGGTCAGGAGAACAGGTGATAAATAATAGTTGTGTGATGCAATGCTTCTGTCTGTGCATGCAAAGCTTAGGCCTAAGTACTAGCGGCCAGGTTTCTCAATGAATAGAAGTTATTTTGGAAGGGAACTCTGGAGATCATTGAGTCCAGATCCCCTTGCTCCCCCACTCAAAGCAGTTTGACGCTAAAGCCAGCTCTTTCATCCTTTTATTCGGCATGGTATTGAACAGCATACAGCCAGGCTGTCTGCTGACAATTCTTATCTAATATTTACCTGCAACTGTCAATCTTCTGTAAATGTGTAACTTAGACATACCCAGTATAATTCTGGAATGTGGTGTGGTTTTTTAAAGTTTCATTAAGTCTTAAGCATGCTTTTAGAGACTGACTGGTATCTGAATCCACTGAATGATTTTGAACAACTGTTTGAGTTGCTGTGTACTAGGAATATCAATTGGACACAGCGTATGCTCTGCTCAAAGGCATGCTATTAACAGAAGAATTGTCAACATTGGTAAGTCTCTACGAAACCAACTTCGTTACAGTGGCTGTGAGCAACAGGTAGATTTCCCACCTCTGCCTCTCCCACTGACAGTTCTCAATTGGTGATGCTAGCCGTTTGGTGCTAATGTGGATGGGGCTTAACCATATGGTCTCGCTCTCACTTTCTCTCACAGTGTTGAAAAATGTTGTCCTGTCTACACTAGCAGCTAACTGATCTGAACCCATTGTTGACAGCCACCATCATCAACAGGTCATTTTCCCTCTGCGAGCGTGGCTTTTGATTATGTATCGTAAATCCAAGTGGAAGTGCGGTTACAATCTCGCGGTTCTTGGACACGGTGAGTTTACATCTGCACGATTGTTCTAAGAGAACAAACGTTTCTTCTTGCACTTGAACTTCTCTAGATGAAAATAAGTAAGAAACAAAAAACCATAAAACCATACAAACTATTAGTATTAGTGTAGCACAATACAATCTATTAGTATTGTCTTGCTGTTACTGTCCATAACTGTATTGGTTCTTTAAACACTGTATTTTTAAAGCAGCTGGAGAGAGACTGCTTCATCAGACAGCATCTCTCCACAGCAACTGCAGATGTTATTAGAGACATGACTGATAAGCTGGACCAAACTATATTTTCTCTTGCCCCGATGTTGAATTTCTACTGAAGGTTGTTTCCAGAGGCTCTGAGCCAGTGTAATATTGCAGTACCCACTGAGAGTGATCTCTTGCTTCTCCCCCTCATCTCCCCACCCCATGTGTGCACACAACCCCACTCCCGAGATCCGAGTTGTGCAGCCCCGCACCCTTCTTTGCTCCAGATGTGCTGACCAGCATTTTTCAGCGAGGTGACTTTTCTCGCTAACCCAAGAGAAAGAAAACTCCTGCGATTAAATTCCCAAGAGGTTCAGGGAGATGAGGTTCAGGCAACTTTGTCATTAGACTGACTCTCTACCCTTCTGATGTGGTAGGCTTAAAATGCTTGCTTTGCTTTTGTAGCTTTGTCTGTGAATGTGCTTGGCTTATTCTTTTTTCTTAGCCTTCTTGTTTGAGGACAACTGCTGCTGCCTCCTCACTATTGCTTGCACCAAAATAATAGAGAGGGTTGTGAGAACATCAACTTTTCCTTGCTTGGACCACCTTTGATACAAAATTAAGTCTAGAGAAAATGCGAATACAAGCTCAAATCCAATGGGTATGATTAGTAGTAAGAAGACTTTTGGCATATAACTTTGAAAATGTTTACAGTTATATATCTTGGGGGATTGGAGCCAATAGGCATGAGATGCTAATCATAACGATGTTTTTCATGATCAAAGGTATCATTACTTCAATGGCTGCTATTTTTGTTTAAACTGCCAGAGTCCTAAAACTGGTTATGAGCAGTCAGTATTGGTGGTTAACAGCCTGAAACATTTTAAGTATAGAAAACTCAACCTCATTTTTTTTTCCCAGTGAGTTTGACTTGAATTCATACTGCATATTTCTTCTAGTTTCATATCAGCTGTGGATTCCACTGTGCCTCTGTTTTCTGTCAAGTTTTTATCCCAAGTGATTTTTTGTTTCAAAATTACTGAACGGTGCCACTGTATTTCAAAGTGAAACTTGTCAGATAACACAGTATGGTCTAGAGCTTTAAAAATACTGTAGCTAGTAGAGCTTTGTTTTATCAACTCAAAAGTCTCATCTATTAGCAAAGAAATCTTATCTAATGAGATAGAATGGGTCAGAGAGGATTTACAATGTTCAAGTACTTGTGTATAAGCCAAAATAGTTGTTACAAACTCTTAGCAAGCATGTAATTCCTTAAGAGCTGCAGAACACAGTTGTTAGTGAAGCTGAGGGCTTAGGAAGCTCAAAGGTACGTGGTATTTGAGTGCTTCATCTCTTCGGGCAAACAGTACACAACTTAAATACGGTAACTGACACTGAGTGTTGTCTCTGACTGCACTGTAATTATTCTGAATGTCTGGGGCTTATCCAAAATCAGAGTGGTGAATTAAATTACACGTCCAGCCCAGATCTGCTCCAGTACAGTCTTGCTTAGGTAGGCTGATAGTGATCTTGCTTACGCTGGTTAATTCAGTTGGCTTCAATGGAGTTGAATCCTTACTTGCACCTACATAATTGGGCTCAGGTATCAGGTTTGGTTAGGAGACCTGCTAGGTGGACAAGAACAGAATTAGGACTCCAGTTCCTTTTTCCTTGCTCAGTTTGCTTTTGATTTTTTTTTTTCAGCAGAGTATGCCTAGAAACAAAGTCCTGCTGCTCTGTACAATTGATCATCTGTTAAACAGATGAGCTACAAACCTCAGTTTTATTTTTGTCAAACATTGTGAAGGCTTAATATAATAAAAAGAGAAAGAACTCAGTCTGTTGCTACGTTACTGTGCCAGGAAATAATCTTTCCTCTCTGACCAGTTCCTTAGCTGTTCCAGCCATGGTATGATGTAGTTTTACTCTTTTAACAATGACTTTATTTAGATTATCCTTTTAACTAACAGTTTTGGCATGCTTTAAAAAGCCATTTAAGGAAAAGGATCTTGCTGTGATACTCCAGAGTGGGCTAAATGTATAGGCTGCACATCTTTTATTTTTTTATTTTATATTTAATTACAAAGTTTTCATTTGTGCCTCAGTAAAAACCATCTATAGAGCATGTTGAGTTTGCAAGCAGTTACTCAAAAGGCTGAAGTTTTGTCAAAAGATGCTGTCTTCTGTGTATTGGAGCTGTTTCAGATTATTCTGCGAGTTTCTGGTTGGTAAGAGATTCCACATTGTTTCTGGTTAACAAGAATATTTTTCTTGTGATCTTTGATTTCTGCTGGCTGCCGCTTCAGTGGGAATTACGACTGTTTTGACGCCCCTTTGTGTTAGGTCCTCTGCTACCTTTGCTTATTTTTTGTATTCTGGACCTTTATTTTTTCAGATAAATATAAGTATTCAGTATATATAGTTATAGTTGTACTGTTTTGCAATTTTTATCCAATTTATACTTCAGGTAGGCTTCTGTATCAGAAGTTAAGGAATAAGCAACATGCTTTAACTTTTGGGAAACCCAAATATTTAAATGTTAATTAAAAAAAAAATAAAATAATCAGTAAGTAGTGTGAGGCTGTTGGGAGGGTTGTCACACTTTCTCTGATTGTATTAACCTTTTCCTTTCCCTGAACGTGGCAGAGTGACTTGAGAGATCTGGGTATAAACCCAGTATTTCCTGAACTTGCGCCCCTTGATGTTTGATTCGGTCCTATTCTTAAAAGAAGTACAAGTGTAAACACACAATTAATCCGACAGTCAGAATTTTTAAAAATCCCAATCCTGCAAATACGAGCACGTCTAGTTTTAATATCAGAAGCTGTAAAACCATCTTTCAGTAGCAAAACTAGGAATGTGCAGTCGCTCCCAGAATCGGTGCTTCACTCTCGCATCAGGCTATAGCTGCCTGTTCTAGCTGGACAAGTTTCGTGACCGAAGCTTTGTGTAAACAGTTGGGCTCATGCTCTTTGGAATAATGTTTGGATCTTCCTCTTAAGTACTTAGAAACAAAACAAAGCCACTTTGAATAAGTCTTTATCTGTTTCTCATTTCTAATGATATAGATACTTTAACTTTGTTAGATTTTAAAAGTACTGAAAATTAAATAGCTGTGTATCTGATGTTACTGATATAAAACCATACTTTGAAGAGAAAAACCTATTTATTTTTTTTTTAAGCAAAAAGTTGTTAGGAAATAGTATTTTCTTGTATTTGCCCATTTTTATTGGGTTTTGTTTTTTTACCTTTCTTCAATTAAAATGAAATGCCTTTCTTACAAACAGGAAAAAACTCAGCTTGGAGGTCACTGCTAAAAGAAAAATACTTCACTTCAAATTAATAAAATGATTGGAGCTGATATTTATGTAGGTTCTGTAATGTTCCTTAGCATAGAGAATATTTCAGAGTTGTTTGGTGACTGCTAGGACCAAAATGAGATCAGCATGGCATGCTTACAGACGAGGACTATGTAATATAAACAAGGCCAGAGGAGGTAAGCTTATGACAGCACTCTGTGTTTGTAGAGTTCAGAGTTTATTCGGGGGGCATGTAATTCACACACTTCCATCAGCAAAATGCTGAATGTGCAGAATGACTTCAGAGTTTAAAGTACGGCAGTGGCTGTGAAGCCAATGAACGTCTGGTCTTTTCTTTAGAGAATATATATTACTCTTACAACTAGTTTTGAGGTTGCCAAAGCCAGGCTGAGTGTGCTCAGTGTTTTTTTTTTTTTTTTTTTTTTTTTTTTTAAATCTAAATAAAACAACTGTCACTAAGGTGTATGGAGGCAATGCATGCTGCTAAGGCAGCAGCTGGTTAGTCATCGCAGCTCAGCAGACTACTAGCCTTTGTCCCACTTGCCCAAAATTTTATGAACTCATTCTGTTTTTTAGTGTCAAATGGGTTACACTGGCTTTGCCATATTAGTAGATCTCTGCTTTATTTGCTGTGTCTGTTGAATAGTTCATTGCTTGAATGGGCTTGCCTAAATGTATTCCTCATTTGGGATTTGCATTGGTCTAGGAGCTTGAATGTGGTCAGGCATCTTAGCTAAGGTTGGGTAGTGACTTCTTAATGTGTGTGAACTTGGCTGCTTGGCCTCTTCCTTCCTCTGCTGCACGACGCTTTTCTTCTCTGCGGATGGATGCCACGAGATGTCCTGAAGCAGGAGAGGCACTAACAACAAGTCACAAACTGAATATGAGCAGGACTCCTACAAACCTTTGAATGCATGTGAAGGAGGCACCGATGTGCTCACTATGCACAGCTGTTAGCAATTGGAAGGAAAGCTCATAAGCAATGTCAGTCCTGAGGGGGCTGCACCAGAGGACCAGAGCCCTAGCTAGAACACAGCTTTAAGCATGTGGTTTCTCAGAAGAACTTGCTGAGTTGTGTTGCTTGAAAACATTTTGTGGGAAATACGTAAACCTGCCTTAAATGATAAGAAATATACTGAGCTCATGTCTCTAGGTTCAATTTTGTCAATCTTTAGGCTATATATTGAAGGTCTGCATTCAGACGGAGTTCTCTTAACTTCAGTGGATCAAGGAAGAGCTTTTTTGTCTTCAGGAACACTTTCCTTGCTTCCTGGTAGGCTTACATTAGCAAGACAGCAATCTGACTCCTAGTATTTCATTAGGGTGAGTGGTGTGACTTACCATCATCGTAAATGCAAGGGCAGGCCGTGAAGCTGCCTGCTGAATATTTTAATGCGGTGTAGCAGTGGCTGCACACTCTGACGACTGCTGGAGAAGTGCTCGACCATGGTGACTCACTATCCCTGCGCTCTACCAATTTAAAGTCTTTTGTCTTTGGATGTTAAATTTTTGTTTTCCTCAGTGATGCAGGCTCAAAGGCAACAAAGAGTAACACGGATTCTGGAGAACATGGTATTTTGGGGGAAGGAAGCGGGGACACTGTCATGGTACAGAAATACCTGTTACTGCTTTTGAAAAATGGATGTTGTGACTCACACACTTAAATATCTTCAGAGTACCTCTGGTTGTAACTGAAGACTATGAACTTAAAGAAAACAGTTGCAATATCCAGCTGGATGGTTTCTTTTATCTGAAGGTAAAATTTTTCTGTATAGATAACAAATTTTAAATTGAACCTAGTGATACCTTGAAAACTTTCAACTGTCTATCGAATATTAATCATAATTGCCTTAGCTCTTGATTTTGTTAAAACTGGACTATATTGTCAGGCCAAATTCGCCTGTGTGTTTATAAAAGTATGGCTTCTGATCTAAGTCTCCTTGGTTGAGATACTCTATCCTTGGCTTTTTTTGGTGAAAATACGTGCAATAACACCAAAACTTTTATGTGAAATGACCATACGTAGTACTTAAATGGCTGTGTTTTACTGATTTGTGATGTTATTCCCTCCATGCTAACGTTACTGTAGTAGTATTTTCTTCATTTTCTGTTGAAATTTCAGGAAAAAGCTTGAAGATTGTGTTCATTTCTCCCCTCTGTCCAAGTAAAAGTTACGGAGGGCATCCCTAGCACTGACTTCAATACTTTTTGAGAATGACCTTTGTGTTTTTAGATGTTAGTGCCCATACAGAGGTAAATGGATGGCTGTTGCATCCTCTCAAGTGCAACTGCCTGTTTATTTTTATAAGCAGAAAACCTCTTATCCAAATTGGATTAGAAGTGTAGGAAGTAGAGTATTGCTCTTCTTTAGATATGTTAAATCATGCATTGCCCATGGGATTATAAAGGAGAAGAAAAAAAAAAGATAATCAAATAGCATGGGATATTTTTTTTCCTCTGAGCAGTAACAAAGTGGGAATGGATAAGTGATCTAAGGAAACATGAGGAGGTGGAGAAGGTATTTGAACTTCATCTGTTTGACTTGCTGGCTGTGAAAGAATAGTAACGTGGAAATCTAAGTGTACAAAAAGTTTGTTTTTTTGTTTGTATAGCAGTGTATTAGCATAAAAACTAGTTAAATGTATACATCAAGAGACAGCTTTTAATATATTGGGAGACAGCAGTATATAGCTTTATCAGGAATTTATCACACATGCAAAGTAATCAATTCTTATTTTTGTATTGTTGCTTAAAGTAATCTTTGTTGTTTGGGCTCAGGTACAGCAAAGCCATGCTTGAATGCCAGAAATATGGGAAACTGAGGAGCCAAATCAGCCGTTTACTTATGTTGTAGCCCCATAGATATCCTGTTGGGCCACTGTAAAAAACTGACACTAGGCTTGCAAAGAGTAGGCAGACCTCTGACATCTCTCCAGAGGTATGTAGGTCATATGCTTTTATATGTAAATGCTGGAGGTGATACATTTAGAAAAGACCAGGTTTTGTACCTTACATAAAGACTGTCCAAAGTTTGAATTTAAGAGGAGGAGGAATACAGTAAGATAGTACATTTATTAGCTGTGATTTGCCGAATATTCATGCATGAACTACAGACTTGGAAAATTCATATGCAAGGTTTAGGAGAGCCAGGTGGAGGTTATCCACAGTTTGCTTTTTATTTTTATTTTTTTTAAACTGGAATTGCAGATGAACTACAGTTGAAATGGTGAGTGTAGTAACAGGGTGGTAAGGAATTTAGGATAAAGCAGAGGGAAACACTATTGGATAAACTTGGCTTTTGTGTTTCACAGCCTCCCTAAATGAAAAGGAACTTCCCTTATTTTTAAGATATCCATTTGTGTGATGTGGGAGTTGAATAGAAACTATACTGAGGAGTTTTTAAATTTTGTCCTTTAAGATCTTTTTTTCATAGTGAGTGTGGAGAGCCAGCATGCTGTAGCTGAATTTCTGTAAGTGAATGCTTACATGTCCTTTTTCTGTCCTTTTTTCCTAATCTATGTAAAATGTTTCTTCTTACTAAAAGTGAAGCAAAGATGTGTTACCGCTTCTAGCAAGTCTGTGAACTTTCTCTGAAGAAGTCCCTGGTCAGGCAATCTAACTTTGTGGGAATGAAAACTTTCAGGTATTGCAGGTTCAGCTAGTTCTACTAGCAGGTACCTTAAAAGTTTTGCAAGCAGGAAAAATATGACTTGGAAATGAATTTGAATTGGGCCTCTGTTCCTTAATTTAGGGAAACCATAATACCTGAAGCTCAGCGAATCTGAGCTCTGCTCTTCAAAGAACTTAAAACTACAGCTGAAAAATTCTTTGAGGAAGTACTTGAGCATGGCGTATGTTAATTGAACTTGCAGATATGGCATGTGACTTGTTGTGTTTTCAAGATCCAGAAATGTTCCTGGAAGACTTAAGTTTAAAAAAAAAAAAAAATCAACAACAACAACAAAAAAATACTTTGACAATAGCTGTGTCCAGGCACCTGAGAAATTCAAGCTTGCTGCCTTGGAAAGAAGCCCAGTGCAACTGCATCTGCATGTTTCTGACTTAGTAGATGGCTTACATCAGATTGACCTTTTGGGAAAATTAGTTTTATTCAGATGATGCCTTACTTATCTTTCCAGTCCTGTTTTTTGGGAATCCAGCACTTCTTATGCCTCTTCAGACCGTTCTTGGGAAGCCAGACATAGGACTATCTAAAGAGAATACCCAAAGAAGATATTCAGAAATTGACAATGATTGCTGTCAATACAGTTCTGTAATGCCATTGCTGCACTATTAAAGGGGGCAACGTGTTTGTGAAGCTGTTGTGAAACACAGGGGATGCTGTGTCTTAACCTTTCAAAGTCTTAATCGGCCCAAACGATCTCCAGTGTGTGTACAGCAAGCTCTCTGCAGTAATTCTTGCTAATCATTTTGTTTTAAGTAAACGTTGAAACAAACTGTCATAGGAAGGCTATCAACAAACAAGAAGCTCCAGGTCGATCTGAAAAACTGCTTGTCATTTGCAGTTCTCCAGCATTCAATGTACCTTCCCTATTTCCTAAGGGAAGGCATGTCTTGAGAGGCCTCTTCATGCCTAAAGCTGAGTCTCTTGCAGTAATAACGTGACATCTGGTAAGCCAACTCCTGCTCTGAGCAGGAGGTTGGACTAAATGACCTCCTAAGATCCTGGAATGCTCTTTGATTCTGTGGAGTTCTCTATAAGAAGTTGACTCAGCCTTCTGGAAACATGTAAGGAGCATTCTAATTCTGGTGCACGACAGAAGGGCAAAGGTGTCAAACCTGTAACATGGGTGGCTTGTTTGAAGGTGACCTGCATTTAAAATCCCTTTTGATTCTTTAATTTTGAATATCAAACAGGTATTGTTGTTAATATCATTGGAGACTTTTCAAGGTAACTTCTATTTTTATATTTTACATCATTAAGGTTGGAAAAGACCTTCAACATCATCTGGTCCAACCATCACCCTACTACTACTGTCACCCACTAAACCATGTTCCTAAGCAGCATCATATTGCTCCATCTAGAATCACTTTAGAATTAGATCCAGGATTAATTCTTGACTAGTTCTATTGAGTATCAATAGTCCTGTCTTGTAGATATTTTTTTAGTCTTGTCTGAGATTCCTTCAGCTTCTAGTAAGGTTTACCATGAGGTTCTTTCTCAGTCCAAAGACGAGTGATTTTGCATGCTCTTTTTTGGTGGGGTCTCCTCTCAATAGGAGTTTGAAAGTACTGAGGTAATCCAGTGCCAAAAGCCTCGTGCCTACTAAAGCAGAAACCAGCCTGCACTCAGAGGGCCAGTTGTGTTTTCAGTCTGCCAGGTGGGATGCACATCAATGGCAACAGGCTGTCCTTGAACCAAAGAAGGACTTCCCTGGCGTACCGCAGGACAACACATTCAGAGATCTAAGAGTGGAATAGGACATGGTAAGAAGTGCTCGTTAGGCTCATTTAATGGCAAAGGATGACTCGAGTCATGGGAAATACCTTGCTGCAGTATGATGAGTTGTTGCCTCTCTGTGACTAGGCTAGTGCAGCTTTAGTGATGAATTGCTCCACAGTTGCCTAAGGCTTGCCATGGTTGTTGGATGACAGATGTTGTAGAGTTGGCGAAACCTTTTGAAGGAAAGTTTGCTGTGCCTTAAGAAATTGAGAGTCTGCTTTGTTCTTTTACTCGGCTGTCCTGCAAATCGAGTTAGCTTCTCCAAACCCTTCCAGAAGTGGTCAGTGTAGAAGAGTTCATGAAGTTGTACCATCTACTCTTCATGTTACAGCAACTTGAGATACAGCAAAGCATTCTTCTCTGAAAGCTCTAACTATAACAATGGACCTTTGTTTGCTTGGCCCTTACAAGAATTTTCTTCTTGCTATTAGGCACCACACAGTGGTGCAGGGAATTAGGTCATTTCCTTCCCTCCTCCTCTTCCTGCAGATTACTCGATTAACATTTCTATTGTATACTCTAATTAGCATGTTCTTGGCTTCAGGCTGCTTTCCCCCCATAATCTCCTTAAAACACTGTAGTATGACTTTATTAACTGTATAACATGGGAACTCCTTGCGCAGAGATTACACGCGATGTAACACAATGAAAGATTAATGGGGCTGGCAAGTCGGTAATCTGCCATCCTTTCTTCTCCCCGTGTGCACCCTGGGCTAGATAGACCTCTGGGAACCCCATAATAGAATCAGCACTTCCTGATGCATGAGATTTGCCTTTTCCTGGGTATCACTGGCTTTGATCAGAGTTCTGCCACTGACCTGGTGGGAAATGGAGTCAAGGTAGCGTACAGTGCATGTTTGGCATTCAGCATTGAGTGTATTTCCCCTTGGGACTATTACAGATCCTGTTCTTCTAAGGTTTTGCTATTCATGTTCTTTAGTCTCTTCTACCACACCCTATGCGCAGTGGTTTTAAACACTTATCCTGTGTTTGGGTCTTTATTCCATTCCCTGCCTGTTTCATTAAATAAAATTTTCAACAGGCACATCTTTAAAATGTCTCTTGAAGCTTAGCATTAGCATACTCATCAGGGGAACTCTAGGATGAGGAATTTGCCACTTGAATTTCTCAGCTGTCCACACAGAAGAGGATATAACATCACCCTTTGTCCATATCCGTGAGTCTCTCTTTTTAACTGATACAGCTAGAAATGCATTCCTCTTAAAAGCTCGTTTTGAATGTCATGTGGAATCACGTAATTATATCAAACTGTACAGCATCTGCTTGTGAGTCAGATAGAAGAACATGACGATACAGCCCTTTATTTCTTTAACAACTTCAAGGAAAGAACCTCCCCTGCAGCTAAGCATCACTTCTTGAAATTAGCAGCGATATCTTGGGCTACAGATTTCATTGTTTTAGTCTAGCAGGGTTGACAGCATCTCTGATCAGGGAAAAGTCAGGTAGCTTGCCTAGGGAGAGCACACTCAAGGCATTCGCTTCTACTCCTTGAGGCAGACCGCCCTTCTTATGTGGAGTAGAAATCGTTAAACCTTCCTCTTAATTAAAGTCAAGAACAGAGTAGGACATGGCTGTGGATAAGCACAGGCAGGGAAACAGTATTTCATCTGATGCAGCCACTTCGTGTGCTAGGTCTAAAGTAAACCCAAATAAACTCTGCTTTTAGATGGGGGCATGGTACATCCAAGCAGCTGCTCATTCTGCAACTTCTTATGTGACTGCAGAACACAGCAATCCACAGGCTTATTGACCTGGGTTCTAAACAGCTGTAAAACAAAGAAATAAAACAAAGCTCTTAGAAGAAGAAACTCTTAGAAGCCGATTAATCTTAAATTTGCTTTCTAGACTGAACGCTTTTTAAACAGTGCAACTCGAGCGTTACGACTGCTGTGAGAAGAGTATTGCAGCCACAGAGTGTCGATGCCAATGTCACTTAGCACTGTGCCAGTTTGGGGTGCTCCTGTGCAGAGAGCCAGGAGTTTGACTTGATCCTTGTGGGTCCCTTCCAACTCGGGATATACACCAATACAGAGCACCTTTTGTACTTTTATTGCTGTATTAACCTGTATGTTAAGTGATACTAACACAGTCCTGATGCTTACTTTTTTTCCTTTTCAAGTCCTGATTAAGACAAAATAAAAGCTATTAACCTTGTATAGGCCAGAGGGCAAAATGTAGAAGACTTGAAAGTGATGGGGGAAGAGGGATTAGGCAACTCTTCCACCACACTGAAAGGTGCCATACCAATCAGTGGAAAAGTGAGGCTTGTGTGATAGCAGAGTGAGGGTGTTGATTTTGGCAGGGAGGAGGGCCAAACTTGAGTCTTAAGATGTGGCTTGATGAGCTTCATTCAGAAGGTTCTGATCTCACTAGCTTTGGTGCAGCAGGTTTAGAGAATAAACCCACAAACAGATTTAAAAAATGATTTGGGTTAAAATAGTTGGGGTTTGTGTATGTTGGTTTGGTATCTTTTTTCTAACCACCTTCTCAGCTGAGTAATCTGACAGCTGTGATAATGACCATACCATTTCAGATCGATATTGAGTAGCATGGTGGCGAGGAGTAAAATGATGGAATTTGCACATCAGTGCTTCTCCAAAGTTGCTCCTCAGTGCTCAGTGGTTGCAGCTCAGTCACTTCTGTGGAGCAAAGTGATACCTGCGTGCTTAGTAAACTATGACGGGGTGAGTGGTAAGTGTCTTTTAGCCTCTATGCAGTTTTATGATCAAGAATATCCTATGGCAAGGAGTTCTGTAGTTCAGTCTTTCAGGTGACGAGGTGATGTAACAGCACAGCCTGACAGTATTACTTTGGAGAAGATTAGCTGTGGAGTACAGTTTGAGGAGAGAGGAAAAAAAGGTAAGCATTAACCTCATTCTCAGCTGTGAAGCTTACTGATGTGGAGTCGCAACTTATGCTGTGTTACAGCATTATGAACAAGAAGCCAGTTTGCCAGTGCTTAGCTTTGAGTGCTCCTGTGTAATCAGGAGCCTTCAGTTCTGCTGGTACAGCTGTTTGCACAGCCATGCTGCGAAACAGTTGGGAAACAGATCCGGCCGAAAAACAACTGAGCAGGTAAAACCACTTTTAAAAGCATGGACAGCCTCACTCTGAACCAGATCAAGGAAACCAAGCCAGGAAGCTGTGCTTGTAAAGCTGAGGTGGCAAGCAGTGCTATCTGCAGGAAAGAGCAGCAGAAATGGCAGCTGTACAGCCAAGTGCAGAATTTGGGGATGTCGGATGTCAGTCTGAGCGTGTGTCACTTGAGCCAGGGTAACCATGTGCGACTGCTTGGCCCATTACAATTGCAGTGTGAGACCTGATGTAAATGTTAAGCTACTGCATTGTATCTCGCTTGCAGCAGACAAACATTTGCATGATCAGTTCCACAAGGCGGTAACTTGGACGCTGTGGTAACTCGATCACCATTTTATGGCTCAGGCATTTAAACAACTGCATCAAGCCAGTGGGTTAGATTATTTCAGCTGTAGGGGAATACAAAATGAGAACCTCGCCTGGCACATGCAGAGTTACCTTTCCAAATGTGCATCCTGTAGAAATAAGATGCTGTAGCATCTCTGGCCAAGTGATTCCAGTATCTAAAAGCAGCTCTACTCAGGTGGTGTCTGCAGGTGTGTTGTGTCCAGCTCTACAGTATTAGTGAAAACAGGGCTAGCAATACCTGAAGGCTTTCTGCAGTTTTAATTCTTACTGCATTAAGAAATCACTTTTTGTGTGGGAGGTGAGAAAGGCTAGCTGGGCTAATAAGTGATGATTTAAATAAAAAGAAAAAAAAGGTATAGCCTGCATGGGTACAGTTATGTAAGAGGAGCTGACAAGGAAATAGAACAGTGTCTCTCTGTGAGCCTAAACCGAAGAACTGCTGGGGATCTGGGCTGCAGGATAGCTTTTAACACACCCTCTACTTCCTTTTTCCCTTTTTGGGGCCAGAGATTGATGAATTTATGGCACAGCAAGCAGGATGCAGGCTGTGACTTCAGCCAATGGTGTGCAGCGTGGTGGTGTTTACCTAGCTTACGTAAGGCAGAGCCAGCCCCCGGTTAGTCAGAATGCGTTCCCCACTGCTTAAGTAAAAGCACACGGCAGAGGCACTCAGTCTGGCAGTTGCTGGGATTTAAAGGAGTTGGTGGATTTTGTGTCTCTTAAACAAGACTGAAGGCTTTTCTCTACAGTGTAGAAATACTGAGAGAACAGAAAGAGACTGGTAAGTGCTCTGCATGCCATCGTTTTTACGTTCTAGTGTTGCACTGTTTCAGTCTTTATAAAAGCCTCCTCAGCCACGTTATTTTTTAGTAAGTTCAGTGATATGGCTGAAGGGAAATCTGAGAACAGGCAGCATGTTTGCAGGCTGCTTTCCCACCTCAAACAAGAAGAGACATTTAAAGTGCACAATGTACTAAATGCATCTTGTTCACAAGAAGTCAGTCGCTTCTCATTTTTAGTGTGCGGAGCAAGATGCCTTGAAACTGTCGGCGTTATCTAATAAATCATACCGAGGGGAATTTCTCACAGAGCTGTTAAATATTACTGTTGTCTGAACCAAAAGCGGTTTAAATGTAATTATAACTCTTATTTGTGCAAGATGATATAAGACACTGTGTGAAAAAGCTTGAGCGTAATAGAGACATCTGTTCAGTTGATACTTTGGTACACAAACTGCCTCGTCAGGAAGTCAGAAGCTCAGAAAACAAAACGGTAATGTTCAGGTCTGCAGAACAAGAAGTCATTGTGGTTTCCTGCAAGTACAGGGTTCTCAGCTATGTATTCTACTTCAGGTGCATCATACAGCAGATTTCCCTGTGCTCGGTAATCAAAGCATAAAAAGCTCCATCTATTTGTGTAATGGCCCTTTTAAAAATAAAATGCCTGTATTTTGGTATATACTCTCCATCTGTATATGGAAGTTGTGATTCTCTCACTGAATTGCAGTGAATGTTGGGATTGCTTATTTTTGAGGTAATACCGTGTAATTTGTCTGAAGGCAGCAAGAGTATAATTTAAAAGGATCGTGACTGCAGAGTTCTCTGTCAGAAAATTAGACCTTCCTTTTGCCACTTTGTACCACCATTGTACAAGTTTGTTTTCCTGATTCTGCTTTCACAAGGCACTCCATAAAGATATAAAAAGGTAGTGCCATGTTTAATGAACAGATAATGTTGTTATCAGTATGCCTGTTATACTTTTTTATGGCTTCATAATTACAGCTTATATAAATAATCTTTAGTTGAAAATTTGAGTATGAAATAAAAGCTCTTAAATAGTTTGTAGTAACAGTCTCAGTGCAAATACAACCAAAAACTGGCATATAAAGTTGCAAATTAATCTTCGTAAGTAGCTTGTTTGAATTACTTCCACTGGCCTCGTAGTTTAGCTAATTCAACAAATGCAAACTGTAGTTACTTGCTCTAGTGCTGCAGGTTTTTTTTTTGTTTGTTTGTTTTTTTTTTTTTTTAAAGCTTATTGGTTGCTTTTAAACTTTCCTTTACCTTGTATGAGGTTGTACGTTTTGTCACTGATATATCTGAAAGCTGACTTGGTGGGCATGGGTGGTAAGTGTGCGTGGAAATGTGGCAGTTTAACTGGTGAAGAACTTTTTTCTCAGCTAATTAAGGTTATGGATAATATTGCAGTGACAGCTTTAAAATAGCCACCCTGTGCTAAAAGACAAATGTTTTCGGCTTCCCACACGCAGTCTGAATTACATCATTTATAATCTGTAGGAGGATATCGTGGTTTCCTCAGGGGAGGATCAGCTGTTACTTTTCGTAACTGAAAATGTTGGATTTCTTTTTTTTTTTAAAAAAGAGAATATTTTCAGAATTGATTTTTGTCAATCTGCTAGGGTGGATCATTAGCTGTTATGTAACTCTTTCAGTTTTAATATGCCTGGCCCCGCTCTGATCCCATCAATGGCAATTCAGAATTACAGAAGTGAAGGCAGCAGAAGTCTGATTGGAATCAAGCCCTGTGCGTAGAAGGATTTTCCATCTTCTGAAAAGGAATGCTATTTTTGAGTACTGCCATAAAGTACAAGTTTTCATGTAGGCACTTCTATTATAAGTCTTCCTCTAAACTGTTTTCCTGAACAAAGATGCTTGTCCTCGCGGCATTGTTCCCAAGCTTCATAAAATTGCTAAGAGCTGCTCAGATTTGCTTCTGCGACTGAAACCGGACTTGAAGCAGCACGCTGGATGCCAACCCAACTAAAACTGCTACTTCTTACACTGGAAAAGGTTAGCTGTAGTCTTGGTGCAAAGCAGTAGACTTGCTCATGCGCATCAAGTTAATGCCCCTGTGGAAGTGTTTATAGGCAACATGCTTTTTTTTTCCTGCTAAGATTCTTGCATGATATGTTTCCAGGCTTACCAGCCTACCAATGGCAGATGTCCCCGATAAAAAAGATGCTTTCATTCTGTTTGAGAATGAAAAACCCCTCTATTGGGATCTTACAGATGTTCTCAAGGCACAGCAGCAGATAGTTGTTTGCATTGTTTTGTGCTTGGTATCCTGTGAGGGAGAGGCTGCTCATTTCAGAGTTTGGCCTTGTTGTCTTATTTTCAGTACTTTCATATCATAAGACACTCGCGTGTATATAGCAGATGACTAAGCTTATTCAGAGGTTATAAAAGAAAAGGCAAACAGTATAGACTAAGGAAAGAATAAGCCATACAAAACCTAAAAGCTGAGATAAATTTCCACATTCCCAAGGCTAATTCTGTACTTTTTTAGATGCTGAAATAATTCCCTTTTCTAGAAAGGAGGGGAAAATTAATTATCCTCCTGTAGAGGAGGAAAAGTAGCACTACTGATCTGAAGGGACGGCACGACTTGAATACTTAACAGCTGTTTTGCTATACCTTTCCCATGCATCTGCGGTGAAGGATGTAAGCTGTAGACAGAATCTGACTAATCTCAAAAGTGAAAGATAAAAACATGCTGAACCTAAAGTTCCAGGTATGTGTGTGAAGGAAACATGAGCTTATTTTTAACTAGAAACTGGGTGAAAGATGAAAACACGCAACACTCTTCTGTGACTTGCATGTTCTCCCAGGCAATCACTCCAGTAAAACCATTTTAACAGAAGAAGCTTTCAGAAAGAAGACAGTTAAAGGAGAATAACTTTCCAGTGCTGGTTTAACCATCAAGTAGAAGAAAGTGATTTCCCAATCTTTGTCTCTGCCTTCAAAACCGCGGTGATGCAAGGAGCTGATTCCTTGTTGCTTACACCAGTGTGGATCAGCAGTAACATTATCAGTATCAACCGAGTGACACTAATGCAAATGACAAATACATCCCTGCAGAAAGCAGGCACTTTGAAACATGACAACCTGTGAAGGTACCAACATTTCAAGACTGAGAAAGAATATCTTTGAGTGGGTCTTACATGACAGTCCATCTTCTAAAATGTGCTGCCACTCCAGGTACTTCATATGTGTGCAGTGCTGTAAACTGCTGTGCTCATGTTTACCGTGTTCCCAAATCCAGCAACTTGAGCTTGATCAGGACTTCTAATCAAGCAAGGAGGTAGTCTGCTGGGAATTACATTTATTTTTAACTTCTCTCTGCTTGTTTATTGCTTCTCCCTTCTTCCACACTTGCAAATACCTTCATCTTGAGAGACTAGTATTCCACACAGATTTTTGTCTTGTGGTTACCTTAACTTTGATATTCTAGTCCTTTAAATCTGAAAGTGAAGATTTCATCTCTGAAGGAATAAGATGTAACCATAGGAGAGAGTATGCAGTACTTAAATATTGTGTATGTGCTCAGAAGGGTTTGCTTTCCAATCTTGCAGTCACAAGATTGCCTAGTGAATTTGGTACGAATGCTAAAGAACTTAAACGTGTAAATGGATGCTGGTGAACTTGGGTGCTAATTGTGTTTAGTCAGGTAATGGCACTATTCAATGTGAAGTCTTCTTTTGAAGAACAGTGTGGTGCTTCACATCTAAATAAAGCTCATGATGTACATCTAGCTGATCAAAAGTGCACCTCAGGTATGTATTTCAGTTTATTCCTAAAATGGTGTTGGGCTTCCTGAAAATGAATTCTAGTCCTAGAATAATTTGGGTTGGGAGGCTGCCTGGTCCAGTCCCTCTGCTCACTGGGACAGGCTTAGATCAGGGTGTTCAGGGCTACGTGCAGCTGAGGTCTGAACATCTCCAGGAATGGAGATCCCGCAGCTGCTCTGGATTTTTTCCCCTAAGAGCTAATCAGGATTTTCTGTGTTGCAGCTTGTTTGTTGCCCTATTCTGTCCCTGCATACCTGTGAAAAGAGCTGGGGTCTATTTTGTCCATATCCTCCCTGACTTAAAGCAGAATTGCTGAGTGAAGAGACGAGATGTTGCAAGGGTTGTAAATGGAGAACTGCAAATAGCAAACTGTATAAAAACGTCGGTAGGCAAGCTATCTTGTGCTTTATTTCTATAAGCAAAAAATAAATAAAAATCCAAACCCTAGAATATGTAGATATAGAACATAAAGTAACATTATAAAAATGGAAAAATATCCCTTTTCTGCATCTGAATCAGCATATTTTTATTTTAATTTACTCATTGACAGAGGACTTCTTTTTATACAGTGAAAGTGTTTTTTTAATGCAGTATTTTAGAAAAGGGCTAGTCTGGCACTAGCTACAGTTGCTAACAGCCTATAATGCTGGCTCTGTGTTTAGAAAATGATGGTAATTTATTACAAAGAGACTTTTATTCTAGTATTTTTAGCTCACAGCAGAGTGTTTAATGAATCTCTGCTTGGGCTCATTGAATTTATGTTCTCCCCTCCCCCTGCCCCATTTTAACCATTAAGATACTGCTATTCTCGCTTCAATTCTGAAAGCTGCACTTAGTCTTCTAAATAGCAAGCTTATTCACTAGGTGCTGTGCCCCAGTGCAAACAAGACCTGAAGCCTTTCTATAGGAGCCAGTAAAGACTTGTCATGAATGTAGTCTCATGATCAGGAAAGACAGTAGAACAATTGAGGATGGCTGCTAAACTAAAGCTGATAATTCAGCCAAAATTCATTATATCTCCGGGTCCCCCACTGGAAATAGTATGTTAGTGAAAGCGCCCAGCCTCTTAAACTTACATTTGCTGTGAAGCATGGAAACACTGTTTTTATGTCCCCAAAGACTTAAACCTTGGCGGATAGGAAGTGAAGGAAGACAAATAGGTCAGATCCTGATGTTGGGTTTGACTAGAGCTAATGTATGTCATGAAGCGACTGAAAGCATGTCAGATTTGCAGTGCTCTGTGAGTGAGTCCATTCATTATTACATGCTGCAGCAACACATGGCTTGCTAGGTCTTCCCAGAGAATCGTCTGCCTCCGGATTCTGACTAGTGTGCGAATGTGACAGGAGAGGGGGCAATCCTACACGAATCTACTCAGAAATCTGGAGCTTTCTTTCTGCCATCGCAATCTTTGCCTTCCGTGACTCAACTGAGTATTTAAGAACAAGAAGGCTTGTAGGAAACCGGGTTTTCATTCCTAAATAGAATTTAAAATAGTTCTTCAGTTTAAATGTCATCTCTTTCCGCTCCCTCGAAACAGTTACACATGAGGGTATTGTGCAAGTTACCTTCCATGATCTTTCTCCTGGCTCCAGAGGAACCAGTTGTAAGAACAAAACAGTATTGTTCATGACTTCTTCCTTTTCCAGTTTCTTATTTTGAGACTGCAAGACGCTAACTGGTACCCATTGTGTTTTTGTGCTAACAGCAAAGTTGTGCTCAATGAGCAGCACCTCTTACCAACTCGAGTAATGCCTTTCTGAAACAGTTTTCTCTGTGTGCCAGTTGCTTTACTCACAAGATCTGCTCAGTTATATAATACAGGACTGTTCACAGAGAGGGGTTTTCAGGCTTTAGTCTCCTCTTTGTAGCCGAAGCAGAGATCTTGAGGTGAAATTTTTTTGCTACCGGTTATGCGATTTTGAAAGAATATAGGATGGGGTGGGATCTTGTAGTTAGCACCTTATTCCTCATCAGTGTTTAAGGGTATGGAAGGACTTTTCAGAATCCTCTGTCTAGAGTATTTCAGAATAGTCTGTCATTCCGAGACTACATCCATGAAGCCCAATCCACTGATGGCCTGAGATGCTCCTGCAAAAGTAATGGTCGTGGCAAAAAGCTGACTTAGAAGTGTTCAGTTCAAGTGGCCAGTTGCTCAGTTGTACACTGGCTCTACAGCACCTAGTTGACTTTTTAATATATTTAATCAGCCTTTCCTCACACTTGGAAGAATTCTACTGTAGTACGCTAGAACTAAAAATCAGGCAGGTCATTCTGTAACAAGAAAAGGCCCATTCTGTAACTCTGAGTTGACAGGGAAGAACCACTCAGTATTTCCTTCCATAAGTTCTTACATACTACATCCAGCTTTAAAAGATCTGCTTGCCCACTCTGTTTCAGCAATGGGGATGTTATCCATGGCCTAGAAGACTCCTCTCCAGTAAGTTTTATTTTCAGACATAAAGTTTTGCTCGGAGTAGTCTTTGAAACCTTGTTGGAAGAATACGATCAGCATTTATTTCCTTTGAGGGGGGAAAAAGAAGTCTCTTCCTTTTGGGTATGGTACATTAGGGAGATCATAATGTGTGAGAAAAAGCATGTACAACACTGCATTTTTTAGGGGCTCTGAATTTGATACGTGCTTGAACTGAAGCTTCTGGGTGTTAATGGTTGTAAAAGTGATGTGTGCATCTCATAAAGGTTCTGAGACGTGTTTAAAAAAATCAAGTTCAGACATTAAAGCCATGCTTCTGAAAACGTAGAAGCAAGCTGTTTTACGAGTGGTAGCTCTAGACTTCTATTTCTTGAACCTTCATTAAGTCAAATAAGAAGTGGGCTTGCATCATGTGTGCTGCTCCCAAAATAAACTTGTCTGGATTTATTTAACAACAGCAACAAAAGTATTACAGAGGAGCTGAGCAGTAGATGCTGGACACTTTTTCTTGTATTAAGACTTTCTAGTTAACATGTACTGCTGAAGTCTGTCACATGAAACTGTTGGCTTCTTTTTTGGTTTCTGCTCAGTCATCTCTTAAGAGGTTGCTGGCCACCTGTTCAGGTGATGCTTTAAAGTAGAGTCTCCCTTAATTGTTCATGTGTAATTAGTTTTGAAGAGGATCAGAAGCTGACTAGATGTATTTTTCTATCCTATTTTTTTTTTTTAGCTTTCCGTGACAACGTTCACTTGGATGATGAGAGGGGAAGTTATGCCAAGCCTTTTTTGTACTAATGGCAAAGCTTAGTTATTTTTGATGCCTGCCTTCCCCCCTCCTCTGGGTGAACCGATTAGCTCTTATTTCAAACGTCATAGTGTAGGGTGGGTGTTACTCAAATCTTTTTTCTTTTACAATGTAATGGTATTTACTACTCCCATGCAATTTCCTCATAGGTGGTGGTACAGATTTCACAGCAGTTTTTATCATTTTTAAAATGCCAATTTAAAGGACAACCTTCGTGCACCTTAACAAAGAAATCGAATGGGACAATCTCTACTTCACGGTGTTATGTCTACAGGCATGAATAGAAGTTTAAGGCCAAATTTCATATTTTTTTTATTTTTGTTTGTTTTTCAATTTTATACTTTTAGGGGCAAAACTTTGGGCTTTACCTGCAACAGGTAAAAACAAGCAATCAGGACATGCTTGTGATAACATCACGTGCTAAACAGGACAGTCTTTGCTTACTGTCTTATTTCAGGCAACTTTAAAATCCATAGTATTGAGACTTGAGAGCAAAGCAGGAAAAAATTGGAGAGAAGAATGAAGGATGAAAAAGGTTTCAGTTCAGTCCCTTGGCTGTGTTGTGTGGTCATCACAGCTAAAGTTTGAAGGAAAGTAAGATGTCCTCAAGTGTATTTGCATGAAGCTCTCCTAAATACATGGGGCAGCAAGAAGGCATGAAGGAATATATGAATTTTAAGATAACATTGTGGGCTGACTGCAGGTGTGGATCAACATATCCATGCTGAATAAGAATCTGATGGATTGAGAAGGGTTGTTGAGGGCCAAGCTTCTCTGTGGTGAAACAAAGAACTGAGAGGGTAGAGATCAGGTCAGTAAAAGTACCTTTGTACCAGCTTCTGAGCAAATGTGAGCAGGATGTCAGACTGCTGCATCCTTTTCTCTGTAAGGGTATATATGAGGGGTAGATAAAATCTGCACAGTGATGTCTTTTCCGCTTAATATCTATTTCTAGGTAGAAGTAAACAGAGATACTACATTGTATTTGTGATCAAAGTTGATGACAGATTACAAGAAATGTTATGTGGGCCAAAAATGTTTATTTGAGCAGAAGGCAGAATATTAACAATCGGTACTGAAAGTACAGAACTAAAAAGCTGAATGGTTTTCTGAGTCAGTATGAAAACTTATCTGGAAGAACCAAGGGAACGGCCTTGTTTCTGTTAAAGGCAAGCTCAAACAGGCTGGCATCAGCTTTGTTCTTTACGAAGCATGTGCTGTATTGGGTAGGTGCTGCAGGAAGGTCGGAAATGGGTTGGGTGGGTCAGAATCTGGAAGTGTTACTAATGAGAAGCTATACAGAATACTAGTGGGAACTGCTCCTCGGAGCAAAAGGAGGACCAAAAGTTGCATTCCGAAAGACCATTCTCAGTAAGAATTACTGGCAATTCCTACAGGACATCTGGTTCAAACAGCTGCTTGTATCACTTCTGTCTGGTTAAACAGAGATCACATGGCATGGCCCAGACTTGTACGGTGCACTCGATATACAGTTGTCATACAAATTCCTCCAACCTGCAGATCCAGACCATTTTTGGAAAGCTCTGAATCACATACATTCTGTGAAAACTTCTACCTCTTTGGTTATAATGTGCTAGTCTTGTTTTTTCTTTAAATTTAATACCCGTCAGGCTCTATTTCTTGATAGATGAACCAATGATGATAAGAGAAGCTATATACCATTTATAGTAAAAACTAGCATGAAGGAAAACTGGATGTTTTATCAAGGCTGTATGGGAATTTTCTAAATGTACTTGTATTTTTTGTGTGCTCTTGTAGTTGTTGCTGGCAATTCAGCCAGAACTTATGTGCCTTTATATGTGTGATCTGTTTAAAATTATTTCAGGTAAAACCAAAATTTAGAAAAGCACCAGGTAGAAAATATTCTATCTACTCTGTCAGGTCAGGAAGAAGAAAAGATAAACGTGCAGGTTTGTATGATTGATGTATTTCAGTGCCTCTTACATGTCACTTTGTTTTTACAGGAAATAATGAAAAAAGCGTGCCACAACTCTTGATCAGAGACCTGAAATTTGAGAAGAAGTCATTAGCTAAGCTCATGTTTTCTCCTGATCAAGAAAATCATCCATCAAAAGCACCAGTGAAGTATGGTGAATTGATCGTATTAGGGTAAGTGCTTGTGTGTGTGTGTTGGCAGTGAGAATGAAGGTAAAATTTCAGAGTGCACTTAGAGCAGTTAAACTGCAGGTTGCTGTGAGAGGTGGCCATGCTCTCATTTGAACTCCTTTTGCATTGTATCTTGCAAGCATACAGCTGAAAGTGAGTTGTTCAGCTTTTCTTTGGTAGCTGGTCTTATTTAAGGAAGGGGCTAGACTGCCTGGCTGAGGGAGGAGGTCGGAGCATGGTTATCTTTTTCAGCAGCAACCAGGTGACACACGTAATGTGATACATTGGAAAACTGCACTGCTGTCTGCGTACCTTTTTGTGAGCATAGAGGTAGGGCTGTAAACAGCAGAGTCAGATGTAAGTTTATTTTCAACTCTTGTGTTCATCCCAGGTAATTGTTTCGTGACAAAGGGAGCCACTTTGTGAATTTCCTCCAGGTTGGGCCTAGGCAGATGACTAGTATGATAGCGTTTAAGAACGTGGTAGCTGACTCTAATACCAAAGTTCAAACAGAAAATGCTAAGAAAGCAGATTTGCTGGCTGGTCTGTTTATGTTGACATGTTCAAAGTGAGAGTCCCAGGGTTTTCTGATGGATTAAATTGAAGTCTCAGAGGACAGCATATCTGTTTTTTCTGGGTTTTCATTTCAACTAAAATTCTCTGAAATGGTAGTTCTCCACCAGGTTTGGTGAGTATTTATGGTCTTTCATTTACAGTGTGAACACACAATTTAGAGATAAAACTACAGATAAGTGTATAACCTTACTTGTTTTCTTCTTTGTAGCCCAAGTCTCTTCTGCTTGTTGATAGTAGCTTTGAGATTAATCTAGATAGTATTCCTTGCTCTGCAAGCTTTGGGCGTATATGCTGTAGTTCTGTGGGCATGTTTCAAAATTGTTTACCAATTCTTACATTTCAATAGATGCAACTAATAGGAAGTATGTAACTTTTCAATATTGTACTGATTACGAAGGCTTTGTACTTAGAATTTTTTTTCATGGGGGGGGTCTGTACCTTGTGAGAAGCTAGGTAACACAGGAAGATGGACTTTATTCTTTTTCTGTCCTTTTTGATAGGTACAATGGGTCTCTCCCAAATGGAGATAGAGGAAGAAGAAAAAGTAGGTTTGCTTTATTTAAAAGGCCCAAGGCAAATGGGGTGAAACCTAGCACTGTGCATATTGCCTGTACCCCTCAAGCAGCAAAGGTAAGCTTGATTTGTGTAGTTCAGTCTTACTTCTCTTGGTGCTGTCTAAAAAGTGCAGGTGCAGTGAAATCAATGCTGTTATGCTGAGATGAAGTTATATAAAAAGCACAAGTTCTGGCTGTGAAAAGAATGGTTCATATTTATTCAAGGATTTTTGGTAACAGTCAGGGTTAGCAAGAAACCATTCAGCAAAACAAATCCAGTGCCCAGCCCTTGTCATGTCCAGAAAACAAAATGTTTATTTTGTGAAACATAGATTTTCAAGGGTACAGGTTAGTCATGTAAAACACTTTTTTTTCCTTCCAAATTTGCTACAAACATCTGTTCTAGACTTCCTGTTTTCACATTCATTCATGCTTTAGGACTAAGCTTGCTTCACTTGAAGCTGACTTTGAAATAGTTTTATCAAAGCTGCCTGCACTTGCTACTCAGCCCAGTGGGTAGGAGTTCCCCAGAGATGAGTACGGGTGGGTTTGGCACGGCATGTTTTGAATGGTTTGTAATCAAATTCAGGGTTCCCAGTAAGAAGCAATGAAGGAAGGGTTTAAATCTTGAAGCTGAGTTGTATTTCATGTCAAAGCTAAGGCTATTGTAGGTAAGGTATTACTATGAAATACTTCTGTATTGTAGCGATTCATGTGTGTGCAATAATATTCAGTAAGAAGTGGGTCACTTCTACTAAAACCAATGGAATTCAAAAATGTCTAGGCCCTTCAACAAATACAGTACTGTTAAGTGTTTGACTCTAAATACTCAGACACCTAGGAACATTGATTTCTAAACTCAGGAAACGGCATAAATATTTTCAAATCGTGCATTTTGTTGACTGAAGCTACTCTAGCATTATGTACTTAACATTATACCTATAGGACATCTGTGAAAAGAACACTAACTTTTGTTAATTCTTTATCGTATTCAAATAATAAGTGCTATTTAGAAGCACTTTATAAAGGGTTTTTTGTTCAGTTCCTAGCAGGTGGATTTAGTTTCGCATGTGAGGCACGGCATAAGTCTCTAGAATGAAAATTGAGATTAACTTTGCTGCAACTTGTGCAACCTGTGCTGAGTTTCTCCCTATTACCCTGTTTACCAGCACTGCTCGTTACATTTTTGTCCACGTAGCTTATTAATCAGTGATTTGGGTATGTACTCAGATCTTTCCTTTAGAATGAAGTCCCTAAGTTTTTGTCGTCATTTTGCTGTTGAGAAGTTCAGGCTGAGAAGGCTACGAAGGTGTTCCAATCAGTTTTAGCCTTTGCCCTGGGTTGTTTTATTCTTTGTGTCAAGGCCAGCTGTGCTTTAATACCAAGCATGACTAATCATCTGCCTTGGTTACGTGTACTTTGTTGCAGCGTGCGGTAAAGAGACCAGTTCGGTCTGTTGCTGAATCAATCGTGCAGCTTTTTTTTAATGGCCAGGACTGGTTTTGGTGAAGTTTAACTACAGGTGTGTCACTAATGAGCATCTGACTTAATGTGTTCATTGAGCAGAACAAGAGCCTGGTTATGCTGTCTGCTTCGCTGCTGTGTTGAGTAAATCAGTTGTTCACTGGTTCAATAATTTGTGTTTTTTTCCCATAGGCAATAAGTAATAAGGACCAACACAGCATCTCTTACACTTTGTCTCGGGCCCAGACAGTAGTAGTTGAATATACCCATGACAGCAACACGGATATGTTCCAGGTATGTGAAGTAAATGCCATCCGAAAGTATTTGCGCTGGTGGTGGTTTCTAATGAGACATTCTCTGAACACACTTTTCTCAGATGCAGAAGTTCACGTGTCACTTTCTGCACTTCACTTTTCGGAGATGTTTAATTCTGTTTGTTCCCAAGGCCGTCACATGAACAAAGCTGCATATCTGTGCATCTCTTCTTAGGCTTATTTGGTCAGACGAAAGCTGTTTTTGTGACTAATGTACAGGATTATGGTTTTGTCTTTGACTGCAAGTCTCTGAACCTGTCTCTATTATTCATTTTGCAAGGAGGGACTAAAGTACACAGTTCTCTGAAGTATTTGGAGCTTTGCTTCCAGCATTTATGAAGGGATTTGGGATCAGCCAGCAGGAGACAGGGTAGAAGAAATGCAATGTGAAAATATAGAAAAGCTTTTAACATAGCTGATATGACCCTCTGACTCCTTTAAGCAAACCCAGAAATAGGTTAAAGGTGTTGGTAATACTGAGAGAGGAGGCCCAGTTCAGATGTGCTGTCACTTCAGAAGAACTTTGCTGGAGTTCCTGTATGTAAGCAAAGGAACCACAAATACATGTACAGCTGTGATGTTCACTCATATCTTGTACTTATTATTTCCTGTTTTTCTCAAAAGGAAGGGTTTTGTTATGGGTTTTCTTGTGTTTTCTTTCTTCTGATTCCTGGACTGATGCTGCATTGATTTTTTTCATTATACCTAATTTATGGAAAGGAATTTTGCTGTCACAGCATTTAGCTGTGACGACATGGCAGGATTTCAGGAGCTAGGAGGTGTTGGTATGTGGCGAGGAAGCTGCTGTGCAACTGCAGATATCTACAGCAGAGCAAAAGGGCTGTAACAAACTAACTGCAGCGTAAGCTATTGCTTGTGTAAGTGTTCTCTCTTCAGGCAAGCTATGGCATGTATGCTGCTCTAAAACTGCCAGTGGCAATCCATGTGTACTGATGGGTTATCCTGCCTAAGAAAAAAAGAAAACAGAACAACATATTCTGACAAAGCAGTTTCAGTCTCATGAGAGCTCTCTAGCCTTCACCAAAAACCACCTCGGGCCCTGGTTCTTCTTCCTAGCAGTTAGTCAGTCTTAATATGTTAAAACATCTAAGTTTTAAGAGCTTATTGAGACCTCTGGAAATGAGTGAAAGGTAAAAATATACAAGTGTGCTTTAAACCTGGCTGTGAGGATGTTTGGGACAGGGATTTAAATTCTTATTTTGTAAAGAGAAAGTCAAGATGATTGGAAAAGCAGTCAAATGCATGCAACTTCGTTAGAACCAGTGGAGTTGCACGGGACTGCAAAGCTCGTTCTTTTCCATACAACCAGAAAAGAAGGTGCAGCTATTTTGCAGCTTGTTATTTCAAAGAACAGAATGCAACATCTGCTTACAACTGGATTTTTTGTGTGTTGTGCGTATCAATGTAACACCACCCTCACCCCTGCTGCAAGCATCTTGTACCTGGTCTGTCCTGACAGATGTGCTGTTTCTTGGTGCCCCACTGGAGCTGGAAAGTCAGCTCATGTAATCTCTCTCTGGACAGTCTTTCCCTAGTCTGGTGTTGCTCAGAATATTCTGGGCATGCAAAGTGACTGAATACCACTTTTTTTCCCATCTAACTGCTGTTCCCAGCTGTTTTGGCACTGCTGCAGCCAGTCCAGCTGACCTCGTTCTAACCTTTCTGATGAGAAGACCTTCAATGGGAAATCTTCTCCAAATTGACTTAATTACATCTTTTCATTTCTCCTTCCTTTGCTTGGCTGTACTCAGCCTTCAGAATAACTTTGATCACATGGAGGTGGAATAACTCATCAATTCAGATTAGGCTTTAGAAAACTAAATTTAGATTGGTGGAGGGAAATGCTTCAGACTGGAATGTCATGATGTTTTCTTGATCATTTTTAAATGCTTTAGGCTTGAACATTGCTAGACCCAGAGGCAAACTTCTAAACATATTTTGCATCCCTTTTTGCAGATTGGTCGATCAACAGAGAGTCCTATAGACTTTGTTGTGACAGATACGGTTCCTGGAAGTCAGAGTAATTCAGATACGCAGTCTGTGCAGAGCACTATATCAAGGTTTGCCTGCAGAATCATATGTGAACGTAACCCTCCTTTTACTGCGAGAATATATGCTGCAGGATTTGACTCCTCGAAGAACATCTTCCTTGGGGTAAGGGAACTCTTTGTTCTCCCAGATCGATGCAGGCTTGTTTTACAACTAATTTGTATCTCTACTTGAGCAAAATTAGAACGTGTCATTATTGTCGTTCTTCTTAGGAGAAGGCTGCAAAGTGGAAGACGTCGGATGGGCAAATGGATGGACTAACCACAAATGGAGTTCTTGTTATGCATCCCCGTAATGGATTTACAGAGGACTCCAAGCCAGGGGTGTGGAGAGAGATATCTGTGTGTGGGAACGTGTTCAGCCTCCGTGAAACCAGATCGGCTCAGCAGAGGGGAAAAATGGTAAGAGTGAGGACCAACGTTTTGTGTACCATGTTTAAAATGGCTACAGCCACCAGTGATACAGCTTGGGCATAAACAGAGGCCAGAATCTGCCTCATTCAGTGCATTTGTCACCTCTGTAATTAGCTGCACCGACTTAAGTATCTGTGTTTGTAGATGAAAGGTTCTTGCTCAACCTGAATAACTGACAGGTTGTCTCCGTAGCATTTAACTGCAGATCTAGGCTGCTCTCCTAAATTGAGTTGCCAGTCTAGTATGCTCTTCTGAAAGATGTGATAGTTACGTGGATGATTTAAAGAACGTTTTCCTGATTCTACCTTTTGAGTTTATGCTTTTAAAGTTCTCCCACTTTTACTTTTTTAAAAGAATAACTAGTTTTATTAACACCTGCCTATACACCTGGATATCCATCTCTGTTGATATCCTGAGTTTTCCCCTTCCTTTTGTTTCCAAAGCACTGGTGACGCTTTGAGATGATTCATTTTGGTATGACTTGGGGTCTCTTAGCAAAAGGAAACACAGCAGGAATACTTGTGTACTGGTGCAGTTAGCTAGGAATGCCAGGAGCTCATTTCTCTTCAGGAGAAGAAAGCCTTGTGTAGAGGGGTGTGTGTGTGAATAAAGTACTCTACAGTACGAAGGGGAACTCAACAGGCCTTGTGCTGTGCCATTCTTCCTTGATGCATTTCACGTAGCATATCTGGCAGCGTTATAGAGAAGGAGCTAAGAAGAGAAATTAAGGTTGGATGGGATCTCTTCATGGTCTTAATCTTCCTTACGTCAATCTCCTCAGAAGTTTTATTTAAAAGAGGAAGGAGATGGCACTGGGTTCTGTGGCTGTCTTCTACAGCACACTTGGTAGTTGCTTGAAACTGGATCTTCCAGGCAAATTTGTATTATGAAAGTGCCGTATGTTACTCTTCAGATAATGTCAGGTGGCCCCTCTTTCTCTTCCTCTGTCCATCACAAGGTTGAAAACGAAACGAACCAGCTCCAGGATGGCTCTCTAATCGACCTGTGTGGAGCAACGTTGCTGTGGCGCACCGCCGAGGGCCTTTCACGCACTCCCACTGTCAAGCACCTGGAGGCGCTGAGGCAGGAAATAAACGCGGCGAGGCCCCAGTGTCCTGTGGGGTTTAACACCTTGGCATTTCCCAGCATGAAGAGAAAGGATGTTGTAGACGAAAAGCAGCCGTGGGTGTACCTGAACTGTGGCCATGTCCACGGCTATCACAACTGGGGCAACAAAGAGGAGAGAGACGGCAAGGATCGCGAGTGTCCCATGTGCCGCTCTGTCGGCCCCTACGTGCCTCTGTGGCTTGGATGTGAAGCTGGGTTTTATGTGGATGCAGGACCTCCAACGCACGCCTTCAGCCCGTGTGGACATGTGTGCTCAGAAAAGACAACTGCTTATTGGTCCCAAATTCCTCTTCCTCATGGTACTCACACTTTTCATGCAGCCTGTCCGTTCTGCGCGCATCAGCTGGCTGGTGAGCAAGGCTACATCAGACTCATTTTCCAAGGACCTCTCGACTAACACACGTGTAACCGAGGACTGCAGTAATCTAATAAGCTAAGCGATTCTGATTTTTAAACCAACTGTTTTTCGTATTCTCTGGGCTTTGCTGGTTTGCATTACGATGAAGAATTTTTTGGTTTTTTGTTATGACAGCTAAATCCCTCTCTATTGAGAAAAGTCTGGAAATGGAAGAGACAGGGGTAGGAGGGGAGAAGTCCTGCTTCTTTAGTTAATAACTGCTTCTGAAGAGCTGAAAGAAGTGTTACAGAGTGAATTTAAATGCCTTCCGTTCAATGGTTTTGAATCACATGCCCACAGTGTTTGAAAGTTGTTTCTTTCTTTTTGTATATGGAGGGTAAATAGTTCAAAAAAAACATTAGTTTACAGCTTGGATGCAAACATTGTAAAATATAATGTGTATATTAACTCTTTTCTATTTATCTTTATTATTGAAAATATGTAGGATGTGTAGAGTAGCATGGTCATAGTGTGTTACATCCAGCAACTGGATGTGTAGAGTAGCTCTGGATGGAGAAGGATGTGAGATGGAAATGGTAGAAAAATCTTTTTTAATCTACAGTACTGAGTTCTTAGAATAGTTAAAATGCTTTTTAAACAAAGCTAATGCAAATTATGATGGCATAAAGGTGTGCTTTAACCATGTGAAAGGTAGCTAAGAAGGACTTCTTAAAATGTCTTTTTGGTAGGACTGTACTTACGATCTGGTTATGAAGAAGATATTTACCAGACTCTTTGAATATGCAACTTAGTCTAGATTAAGGGTTTTTTCCTCCCTTCATGCTAACACATCTTTATTTAGCATTAGTGACATTTGTGAGGGTTTTCCGATGTTTAACCATTAACAAACCAGAAAGACGAGGCTCGCCTTGTTCCTTGCTGGTTGGGGAGGCGGGGAGAGGTGGATGTGCCCGTGCCGTGTGTGTGGGGAGCGGTTTGTGGACCGGCCGGGGTGATTTCACAGCTTTGCAAGGCTTGTCAGTCGCACCTCCTGCCTTCATCTGGCCTGCTCTACACTGGCACAGGGGAGCCACAGGCTTCACGTGCTTGCCTTTACGCTGCTCCGAGGAAGGAGCTGGGTGCAGACGCTCACCTCGGCCTCCCCTGGAACAAAGCAGAAGCCCGGTACCTCCTGGATGCGCCCCTGCATCCTGGCACCTCCGTGCACTTGACACAATTGGCAATCTGTTAGGGAAGAGCTGGAGCTGGGCCTAGGCTGGACTCGGGGTGGCAGGCTCTGGCTGGTGGTCTCTGGCTCTCCTTTCCCTGCCCTTCCTTTCCCTTCTGTATCCACCAGAAAAGGCCAGTGCACTACATCCAGCTTTGCTGCTAACCCACCGTGCTTCATGGCAAATACACAATCTGACTTTTTTTTTTTTTTTTAGGATTGAGTTGAGCTTTTTTTGGGCCAGCTTCATACTTTTTTTTTAATATGTACTGTATAATTGACAGTAGCAAATTTCTGTACTTTATAGCGTAGCTTTAATTTTCCTTTTCAAAGCTGTTCTAAACTTCTTGGTTTAAAAAGAGACCTATGTTGCTTAGATGTCATGAATTATTTGCTTTGACTGTCAATTGTTTCTCCATTTTTAAAAAAGAAATTATATATATTGTTTGGTTCACTCAGGAAATGCATGTGTCAGGAAATCTGTATTATAATTTCAGTTAGCTGTCATGTACAAGTAACTGCTGTTACTCCCTTTTCATAGAAATATAACTGATTTTGACATTTTCCAGATTATATGCATTAAGTAATGAAACTTATGCAGCAAGAAACCCCTGTATTGTAGTTGTTCTAATCATTTTATTCAAACTATATTATACTGTAGTTTAATTTTTATTTGCAAATTAATTTATTCAAACTATGTGAGTAAACACTTTTCAAAAATAGAGATTCTGGGATTGTCTCTTGCTTTGTTTCCAAGAGATGGGAGAGGTGGCTGGAGATGACTCTCCCATCACTTGAGGTGTGTTCTGCACACGTGGATTAAGTTCACAAAAATTAACTGAAGAGTTTGTATGTTGTCCTGCTCATTGGATGTGACCATTATACTGTGTTCTCTGTTCAACTCTACACTGGCAAAGGCAAAAGGCAGTTTTTCAAATGGATGTCATTAAATGATCTTTTCCCTGGGTAGGTTGCAATTAGTGAAATGTAAGCAAAAACTTCAGCCAGATGGCTGGACTCTTACAAAACTTCAGGAGCTCTTGATTTCATCGTCCACACAATCAGATTGACACATCTTCTCTGCTTGTGATCTTTGCTGAATGCAGGGATGTGAAAAGCCAGGAAAGGAAATGATGAAAGCAACAAAGCAGGATGAGTAATGCAGAGATGAACGGTGAAAACAGATTGAGAATTGGACTGTAGGAAGCACCAAAAGCAGCGTGCGCAGCCTGAGTTGGAGGCACAGCATGGAGCCAGCGGTGCTGTGGTGGTTGGGAACACAAACCTGCAGCTGGAGAAGGAAAGAAGGGCAGCTTGTGCCCAACACACAACCATCACTAAGCCTGCACCCTGTTGAGATGTTTTCATGCTTCCATTATACTTCAGCCCTTCCCTAAAAAAGGGAGACTACAGAAAACAGCGTGGTCTCAGCAGAGCCAGCTGTTCCTCTGGGTAGCATTATGCTAAGGTGTCGCTACCCAGAGCCCTGTGCTCTGCCACGTGCTGCCTGTTGTATGTTTTCCCTGACCCGAGGTGGGCTGGTTAATTCTGTCTTTAAATGGGCAGAACACAGGCATTCAGAAGCCTGAGCACACGGAAACCCCACTGCCGAAAGCAGGACAGCAGCAGTTGAGTAGGCTGAGGAACAATTTCCATAAAACATGCAAGCTAACTAAAAGCAGTGGCTTTGACCGTGCTTCCCTATTGGAGCTCCCCTCTGGGCTTCTGTTCTTTAATAAACAATTTAAACAGAAGGTCTCATGCTCTATAAACTCCAAAATGAATGCCAGATTAGAAGTAAAATCATCCATTTAACGCAAACAACTGACTAAATCACCTTGAACTTTAAGGCCTTTTGTTCTGGACAGATGTGGAGCTGAGAGAAGTGCGAGGGGATGAGCTGCTGCTGGCTGCGAGATGATTACAGCTCTGCTTGCTTAGCCAAAACCAGGCCCTTGTACTCAATAACCAGCCCCAAATGAAATCTGTGGCCTTAACCCGCTTTCAGAGATGTGCTCAAACGGGAAGAGGCGTCGACGATGCAACTGGCAAATGGGATGCAACTGTTCCCTGGGCGATGGCTGCAGCTGTGTGGCGCTGGTGGAGGAATGCCCGTGGAAAGGAGGTGAATGCAGGCCTTTCTCTGGCCTTGGAGCTTTGTGGAAATCTGCAGAAGTAAAACTGGAAAGCAGCAAGTAGCTCTGCAGTTGGTTTGTGCAGCTGCACGGTGCTCTGCACAGTTCTCTGTGCGCTGTGTAATGTGGATTACCTAAGGAGCTGGTTTGCTTGCAGCTGTAGGAAGTTGCGTGGATTTAATATATGGTAAAAGGCAGCAGCTTGGTGCAGCAGCTGACCACGGAAGGCCTTTTGTTTCCAAAGCAGAAGCGGGGCAGCCCTCGGCACGTTGACTCAGGGCAGGGAGAAGCACGGTGGCTGGGAGGTGGCCGGGGGCTTTCCCTGGGAAGGCTGCGCGTAGTCGGGCACCTCCGGAGAGCTGTTCCCTCGGCTGACTCAGCCACCAGTTTCGAGCAGCACAACGGGTGCGTGGTGTGGCCGAGACACGTGGTGTGGGCTGGGGAGGAGGCTTTCTAATCCCGTCTGCGCCAGGCTTGTTATACCTGCAGGAATGAGGCCTGCCTCCCAAACGGTTTCACGATGTAAAGTCACCCTGGCGGTCCTGCTGCACTTGAAAGTGCTCTGCAAATCTTGTCGTGACCCTCCTGTGGCGTGCTTTCTCCCTTTCCAAACAGAGAGGTGCTTTCCAGGTCCCATTCTAGCAATAGTGTTTGCAATAAGAAGCTATTGGGATGCCTGCAGTTATCTGCCTGCACTCCGTCTTTCAAAATGGATTAAGCGCGGCTGCTGTTGAATTTCCTGGCAGATTTCCTGGCCGTAGTCTTAGCTTGTGCAATCCCTGCTTCATTTTCTGTTATAAAAACAAAAAAAAAATGGTGAAAGTTCTCTAGTTTTAATTGTAGCACTTGGCTTTAACATAAGGGCTGTGATCACCCTGGAAATGCGGCTTTGAAGGCTCTTTTGTGGCTGGAGGAGATCACTTAGACACACAGCCCTGCATCCTGTGAAAGATCTGCAGGAGCAGCGAGTGCTGGGGGCTCTCTGGGGAGATGTCTGCTGGAGCCCTTCCTGCTGCCCCTTCCCAGGTGGCAGCAGGAGCTCGGGCCCTGGTTCCTTGCCCTTGCTGCAAACAGCAGCGCGTGGAACCGGCTTCCGAGGCGGTATCCCATGGAAACAGACCCAGGCACTCGAGCTGAGCCAGGGAAACGCTGCCTGTGCTCGTTGTGCAAGAAGCAACCCGGTGCTCCGGACGAGCTGGGTAGCAGCAAAGCTCTTGGAGGCGGCTGGGGATGCGCATTTGTACCCTAATCCCGTGCCTGAATGTTCACGTCCCTGCCTGGGTCCCCGTGGGAGCTGCTGCCTGCTCTCCCCGCGGTGCTGTGATGCGGGCTTTTAGAGCAGGTGACTTCGCAGCAGAAGCCTGCTCGGCTTTCTGGGCGCGAGCTTGTGTGGGATCAGCTGCGGCACCAGCTCAGGCTGCATCACCTGAGGCTGAGCTGGGGGGAGATGAGTAACCGGAGGCGAGGTGCCAGCGCTGGCAGCCAGCAGCTCCCTGCCCACTCCCTGGCCCCAGCCGCCCCCGGGATCGCTGAGCTGAGCATCTCGGCTGCTGCCGCGCAGAGCAGCGGGGGAACGGTCACAGAGTGTGCAGGGGGAGGAATCACAGGGCAAAAATAGACGGTGGCGGGCAGCTGGGGAGGGGTCTGGTGGAGGGGAGCACTGGGAAACCACAAACGGGGTTAAAAAGCGAAGGGAAAATGGGAACAAAAGTCAGGTGAGTCCAGGGAGAGCAGGGGAATGGGCCTCAACGTGTGGGCTGGAAAAGCAGCTCAGGACATCTCGGCTCATGCAGGCTCCCAGGGCCTGCAGCTCTTGTGGCAAGGAGTCCAGTGGCTCAGCTGCATGCTACGGAGTGCCTTCTGTTTGTTTTGGACCTCGTAGCATGATCACTTTGCTTAAAACCCAGTTCCTCGTATGACAGGCTGCAGTGAATAACCAGTTCCCATCGACCTGGTACGCACCGCTCATAATTCCCCCCAGCATGCCCAGCCGTCCTTGCAGACGGGCACCAGCAGCACCCCAATTTCTGCCCCCTCCTTTTTACCTGCCGAGGGCAAGTTTGGGGCAAGGCAGGGGGCTGCGAGCAGAGGCAGTGAAGGCACCAGCAAACTTCTGCCCTCCCTGCCAGGGGCCGGTGCCACCACGCAGAGGGGAAGGCAGGGCCTGAGCCCCCTCGCTGCCTCTGCGTGGGCACGAAGGAGCTCACGGAGCAGGCGGCGAGGCGCTTTGCTGCTGGCAGAGGCAACCTCCTCCGTGAGCTGGCAACGCCTGCGATGCTGTGATGTTTTTATTTTGAATGCTTTTGCTGATTTAGTGTCACTTCTGTGGAAACTAAACAGCTCTGAGGCAGGAGTGAATTATTAATCTGCTCTGATTTCCTTCCTCTGCCGTGGCTGCGTATACAGCACCAGCTCTGCGCTGCGATCGCTAC
This sequence comes from Aythya ferina, assembly GCF_964211825.1. Lineage (NCBI taxonomy): Eukaryota > Metazoa > Chordata > Aves > Anseriformes > Anatidae > Aythya > Aythya ferina. Next base: position 11,357,938 of record NC_140298.1, read on the forward strand.
TGGAGGGCTGCCGTCCTCAGAAACACGACGAGTTGAACCCTTTGGAGTCGTAACTTGTCCGCGCACCAGGATTGTCAATTTTTCCTCTTCCTAGTGGAAAGGTTTCATTAAAAGGCTTCCCTCCAAAGCACTTGCACAGCACACGACTTACTCCTAGGGATTCCCTGGGAGCGTGCTTGCATTAAGCATGAGCAGCACAGGGAGGGGAGAGAGGAAATAATTCACTTATTCAGACAGTGGATGAAAGTGCAGTACAGAGTTAAATCACCTGGGGAAAAGCTTCCTTGTGTGTATTCTTTACGAGCAATTCCCAAGATCATCCCGCCTGCTTATCTTATTTATAAGACGTTGTCTTTGTCCTTGCATTTGTTTCTGCTTCAACTAAAGAAAAATTCAGTTTCGCTTTTCTCCGCAGCTGCTTTGTCTTACAACTTCTCAGTCACTGTGGTTATAATTTTTTAATTGAAGTACGAGATTTCTTTTAATGCGCTAAACAGCCTCGGCCAGATTTGGGCTCTGCAAAACGTGCTTTGTGTTTTTGGTTTTCGTTATCTCTTCTTCAGCCCAGACAGGGTTTCCCTTCAGTCTCTCCTGGATAATGCTGGAAACGGGAGCTGGCAAAGGATAAGGTAAGAGCGATCGCTTTGCTGTGCTCCTGGGAAACAGCCACCTGAAGGATGTCTCGTGGGGAGCCTGCTGTTGCCTCTCTGGGCCAAGGGGATCTGCTTCTTTCCTGCTCAGACCTCACAGGGTCTGTCCCAGCACCTAACACATCTCAGGCCTCTGACACCTTTAAAATAACCTTCTAATGTGACCACCTCACAGCTGGCTCCTACCTGTGCCGTTCTGTTTGGTTGGCTGAAGTCTGAGAGCTGAATGAACGCGAAGCCTGATGTGCTTCCATTCTCTCATCTCTCCAAAATAATATTTTTAGCTGATCCCAGAAGATTTGAAACAAAACAAATGCATGCAGCAATATTCTAAGCTTGCCTAGATGCAAAGCTAAAAACTGCAGCTTGCTGTCATGCGCTGTAGGAGAGGAATTGAGTCAACTCATCTTTTCCAAAAAACATGCTTTTTTTTTTTTTTTCTGTTGTGTGGGAGGAGGAGAGAATTAGTTATTCAGTGGAACGAGGACAATTAAAAGCAAACGCAGCTTCCAGCAATGCTATCATCTGTTCTGTTAGCCCTGAGCAAAACGGAGACAACCTGGCTTTTAATTGGCCTCTTTCTTCCTGGCCTGTGCTTCCAGTTGGCATGGTGGCTGGCATTTTCAAAACCTCCGTAGGACTGAGATGAAGACGTGCCCGCTTTCGTTTTGCCTGGGCAATCATGTAAAATGTGATGTTCAAAGCGGGTGAAAGGCCCCGAATTTCAGGGGGTTGAGAGGTTGGGTCTCAGCTGTCTGCTTGCAGGGAGGGATGGGGACGTGTCCGTGTGTCCCACGGCGCGCTGAGCCCGTGCCACCAGCGCTGCTGGAGGGCGAAGGATGTGCGAGGTGGGCTGCAGGGACGCAGCACCTCCCAGCTGCTGCCCCTTCCCCGCAGCCCGTGGTCACGGCAAGCCTGGGCAAGCTGCACCCAGGCTCTGCAGAGCAAAGCTGCCAGGGCCCCAGCCTCATTTCATTAAGCTTGGTTTGCTTCTGAAGAGGAGCAAAATGAAACAGAAGCTCTTTTAAATGCCAAATAACAGCGCTGAGCACGGGTGTTTAGCACTTTCTGACTTAAATTGTGTTAAAAGTGGATTCAGAGCAGCTTTCCTGCGAGAGGCAGGGCGAGTGATGCCGAAGTGAAGCCCTCGGCTCCACCACGGCTCCCGGTGCTTTCAGTGTTACTCAGCACTCCTGCCAGCGTCACTCCTTATCGCTTGGAAATCTCACGCCGCCTGTTCTGGAGCAGGGGAAGCAGAAGGTGTGCGCGAGCGCCTTGGGGCGTCGATGAATCAGCGCTCACGTCGCACACGGGCAGCTCCTGGCAGCTGCCGGCCCGGGGAAGCCGTCGCCAAAAGCTGGGGCAAACGCCTCCGCAAAAGGGGCTGGCGAGGGGCCGTGCCCTGCCAGCCCCCAAGGAAAAACACCACAGCCCCTGTGTCATTAAAATAATATTGCCAAATGCGCCGTATTTATACAGTGGGGTGTTTTTCATGCCGTGGAGGCCTGGGATTAGCGTTCCTCATGACAGCATGAATATATTTATAGGCCGTGCGTGTCTGCATTTTGATATATTTTTATCTTTATAGGCTAATAGTTAATAAAGCCAGGCTGTATTTATGTTTCTGTGGTGAAAACACGTTGAAGAGTATCACGCAAGAGGCTTAGGCTCCGCTGGCCCCAAACACTCTGAATCAGAGTGCAATTTAGGGACCGATTCAGATTACAGAAGTGTAAACGCGGGATGTCAGACACCGGCTTCCCCAGGCCACAGCTGGGGCAGGGCAAGACCTTTTCTGACGTGGGGAGAGACGAGCAACTGTGGGAGTTGCTGCAATGCAAAAGGTGCCAGGTCCCGGCGCCTCCCAGGCAATGCTGTCCCCTTCCTGGCAGCGCCGATCCATCTGATGTGGGCTCTGCTGATGGTGGAGGTGTTAATCTGTTCATCGCGACGTCGCTCCGTCCTGAGTCAGATGTCTCACAAAATTCCAGTACCGCTGCCTCTTCTCTGCCACTCTTGTCACCTCGGAGAAGGAAAGCAGGTTTGCCAGATGTGAGATTTTCTTTCAAAACAAACAAAAAAAAAGACAGCGCGACACGCTGACTGGCACTCTGTTATTGTCCTTTACGGACGAGCTCTGACTGGCTTTATTCTGCTCGCTATGGATGTCAGCTGAGCTACTCTAAAATTATAGTCCTGGCGCTCTGTTGAGAACCAGCTCATCCATTCGCTGGAATTTCCCTAGTGCTCCAAGGGGGAGAGGGGAAAGGAAACCAGCAAGGGCTCCCAGATTGCACCAACACATTCTTTCCAGAATTTCAGATGCAAGCTTCTTTGCTTCAGACGTTTTTAAAAAGCTTTGTTCACAATGTAACAAAGAATCTGTGGAAGTCCTCTCCCGTGTTAGTCAGCCCCGTGGCGGGGTCAGCCCTACCCGTGTTCTGCTTGCCAAGTGTTCATCTGACTTACACGTCCAAAATCTGCAGTAGGGGAGACCCCACAGCCTCTCCAGGTGTTTTGTTTCGCAGCTCAGCTATCCCTGCAGCGAGAAATTGCGCCTCATCTTGAGCCTAGATCTCCCCAGAAGGTGAGATTTAGCACGTTTTGCTGGTTCCCTCCCCAGAGGACATGGAGGCAGTGGGGTTTTGCTCTCTGCTTCTAGCAGCCTTTTTACGTATTTGAAAGCTGTTAGCATGTCTCTTCTCAGCCTTTTCTTCTCTACGCTAAAGGAGTCCTTTGATCTTTCCTCGTAGGTTGTGCTTGCCAGACTGCCCTGGTTCTTGTTTCTGTTTCCTGAACTCTGTCTTCAACTTCAGCACATCCCCCCTGAGGCCCTCGACTCGCTAAGTGAAGCGAGAAGGTCCCTGCCCATATCCTGCATGCTGCATGTCCCTCAGAAAACTCCTTCCTGTGGGGAAAAACATCCCCATTCTTTGTTTCAGTGCATTTCTGCCCACTGAGAGGCATTCAGTTTGGCTTCCCTGAGTCCCAAACTCCAAAGCAATCCAGATCTCTTACAGTGTCCTCCTTTGGGGTTTTAAGGACAAGGTGGCAGGGTTACCCACACCAAACCAACTCGGAGTAAACAAATAGTAGTGCTGCTTTCCATGTCACTGCTGCACCCAGGCTGTGCGCTCCTGGGATGGGGACAGAGCAAGTTTCACCCTGAAAAACACCACGTAGAAGCTCCCTCCTTACGTGGACTTCTCCTTAACCATCAGCTGTGTTTGTTTGCTGTGCCTCTCCTGAAGCATCCACGATTCACCCCTCTCCAGGGGACGGATCCTGTGTTAGGATCTCTCTGACGTGGAGCAGCAGTCTCACACAGCCACGCTGCTCCTGTCTTCCCCGAGAAACCAACTCCTTAATGAACAAAGCTGGAGTTTGTCAGCTCCTGCTCTAATAAGGTAGGCTGAAAAGCAAGTTGAGACCAAAGCCTTACCTGCTGTTTGGGGGTTTTCTTGTAGTTTGTTTTTAAAAGAAGAAAGAAAAAAAAAAAAAAAAAAGCAACCCAAAGCAAAAGCTTTTGTGTTGTAAGCAGTCGTGCAGAGTTTGGAAATAAAGACATCACAACTTTCTGCGAGAGGTCTGCCTGCCATCGACCGGCAGCTTCCCCTGCGTGGCACCGAATGAACTCATCCAACAAATGGACCTGGAAGGAGGAGGGGAGGAAAGGTGCCTAAGAAGCCTTAAACCTCTGATATTCGATTTATTAAAATTTAATGGCGAGCTATTAATAATGAATGCAGGCAGGAAGATGGGAGAACTGCAGTATAATGGCCTCGAGATTTCTATTTAGCCAGATTTCTCTACAGAGCTGGGAAGGAAGAGGGCAGCTTTCAAAAGGATGAAAAGACTCCTCCGAGGGACAGAGAGAAGAAGCGGTCTGCAACAGTCTCTGCGGGCTGGGGAGCTTGGTGGAAGGGTATTTTTCGTGTTTCTTTCATTAAAAGCTGAACTGGGGGATGGGTGGTGCGCATGGCTTTTAAGGAAAAGACGATTGTGAATGCTGAGACCTTGAATCTAACATATGGAACTGGGGTCATTTCCTCACTGACAGTGATTTCCTGTGTGAAATTAACTCTTTCTCCCTGCATCTCCCACCTCTCCCGTGCAGAAATACAGCCTTCTGCCTCTTTGGGCACACGGCAGGGCCAGGACAGGCACGGTGGTGGCTGTCAGGGGCACAGCAAGCTAGGGCAGGACGATGTGATGAGCGTTACACCTTGAGCATAAACAACTCACTCGTCTGTTGGGCTCGTAGTAATGTTGTCTAGACCGTTTCCTTTGGTGGCTGCATGAGCCAGCATTATTCAAGGGGAGATATGGCACATCTGTGACTTCCCTTTCCTAGCTGCCAGGCCAGCTGTCTTATCAAAGAGAGGAATGGACTTGGTTCGATGTGACTTGTTTTTGTAAGCCCGTGGTGCCGTGTTTGGATGTCCCCCTGGATATTGATAATGGGCTCCCCGTCCCTCAGAGTTTATAAAGCCATTGGCTTACAACCATTTGAGTAGCTTCTTGAAGGCTCCAAAGTAAATTTTACTTGGCCCTGCTGACTCTGAATTCCTCTGATCTCTCCTAACTATTGTTTGAGCTGTTCTTTTCCTCATCTGGCCTGTATTTCCTGTCTCTGGTTGTTAGGATGAAATGTGTTAATAAGCATCTGGATGACATTAACATATTTTGTGAGAACAGAAGCAGGATAAATAGTAGAAATTGAAGGCAGAGCCTAAGCAGGGGTAAATCTATGTTCTTTTATGTTTGCACCATGAATTACCTTGCAGAACAAGACGTCTTTGCACCTCTTCCTTGTCCTGGTGAAACAGCCCCCTAGGATTGATGTGTCCCAGTCAGGTAGGTATAGAGACAATGCGGACAGGGGAGTTGGCACTTGGTCAGAAGAAATTTATGGTCTAGAGGGTATCAGAGAGCTTGGTGTGGCAGAAAACTGCCCGTGGCCTTCTCAAAAAAAAAGCCCTGTCCCAGTAAGCGTTCCTGTTCTGGCTCTCAGAGCAGGGAATAAAAGGAGGCAGGACAGAGGAGCACTGATCGCTTCTCTCTTTGCTTTTCAGGGCTGGGTGAATCCACAGAGCATATCTGAGGCTCTTTTGAACAGTCACCAACAGATGAAGTAATTTGAGGCCTCGCCCACACCACAGTTGATTGAGCCAGCTGCTGTAGGTCGCTTCACAGAGGTGCTCTTTAATATGGCGCTAACAGCTTATTAAATCAAGCGCTGAAAAATGGCGCTTTGATTTTGACATGCTACCCGCAAAATACGAGGTGTTTTCTGCTACGTGTTGTTGTCAAGGTGAGAAAAGGAATTGGCGTGGATTTTTAATGACTTTGATCTTGAACTCTGATATGAGTTGGAAGGGAAACGTTGTCCTAGATAAATAAAGAAGTGGCACAACAGCTGATCAGACCTCTGGTGAGGAGCTGGGTCCTGCAAACACAAGGAGATGATTTCAGTCTTGGTTCTATCTCTTGCTTCTCTGATCCTGCTGCTCCTTTCCTACGGAGGCTTCTGCCGGCAGCAAGCAGACACCAGGGAACAAGAAAAGACATGTATTGTCTGAAATCCTGCTGCTCTTTTCTGCAAATCTGGGGAAAGGCTGCCATCTGCTGTAATTCGCCATCTTCAGCAACGAGGCGGCTGCTGAAAATCAAACTGACCTAAACCAAACCACAACAGTTTTGTTGAGGCTGTGCAGAGCTTAGGATAGAAGCAAGGTAAGACAATCAAAGATGAACTGTGCGCTTACAGACGCACGGATGCTTTCCTAACAGATCACCCTCCTAATAACAGCTATTACCCATCCCTACAAAATCATGCCCTTAGAGGAAAAGAATCACCCTTGTTGCCCCCACCTGCCTTCATCCCTGATATTTCCAGTCGGGTTCAGAGATGAGCAGAGGGGCAGCAATGTTTGTAAGCACCTCTTAGAAAACTACTGGCTGGGAGACAGACAGTGTGCTGCTCCCCAGCTTCTGTCCCTGATTTAATCTAGGTGCCCATGGTACCTCTACAGCCTCTCAGCTGTTGTACATGAAGAGGTACCTTATAAAATGCTTAAAGGTGTGTGTCTCCTCTCCGTGGTATGTATGTGATAGCTAAGACAGCAACAAGTTAGCTTGGCCACTTCAGCATTACTTGATTAAGATTCATTACACCTTCTACCAGAGGACCTTGCATCCTGGAGAAGAGCAAAGTCTAAAAAACATCTATAATTCAGAGCCCTTATCTCTGTTCCTTATTAAAAACAAGCAAACAAACAACAACAACAAAAAACTTCTGAAACTGTGGTAAAACTAAAATCAAATTTGTATCTCTTAAAGTCACTGACTAACACCCCAGCCCTCCTTGGCAGGTAACTCCTTGCTTGATTCTTTGAAACTGCACGTTTTTGCGCAGGTTTTCTCACAAACAAGAAGTTTTATCTTACTTGAGCAAAGAAAGACCGAGAGGCCAGAAAGAATTGTTCCAAATAAATGAGTTATCATGGGAACAGGTGCAAAGGTGGGAACAAAGGACAGGAACTCCTGACACCCTGCCCATTTTGCAAACAGAAATTCAGTGCGCGGCTGTGGGTGGCAGCTTTGATGGGTGCCTGTTCCTGGATTACTTTAAGAATCAAACGCTTCTCTCACATGCTCAGAAGAAAAGGATGTGTTTAGGAGATGATACAGTTTTTAAAACATTTGTGTAGTGCATTTTCTACTTGCTTGCAAGGTAGAGGTAGGGACGGCATCCATTGCTCTGCCGGGCAGTGGCTAACACACTGAACTCTGGTAATGTCAAGACATTTCTCTGCTCCTGCAATGCCAGCAGATGATGGAAGGATGGTTGGAAACAGTGAATAAAAATAAATGGTTTTGGCTGTGTTTTGTCACAGTAATCAGGAGGTCAAACAGCAAATAATGCTGAAGAAAAGTCAGGTCAGGGTGGTGGGTTCTCAAGTCTAAATGGTGTAGGCAGACAGAGAGAGAAATTTATCTGTAGGATAAAGCTCTGGGTGAGACGTGGAAATACCCAGGGTAACATACAGACCATAAAAAAGATGAGAGAGAGAGAGAAGGGGACTTCTTCAGGAGTACCTCAAAGAGCAGCAGGATTAAAAAGGAGTCTACTGTCTGCAGAAGAAGTCTTATACTGAGAGCTGGAGGGCCTTGATAAGGCATCTTAATCCCCATGGATGATTTAAGTAAATGCTGTAGATGAATTCCATATACCAGGCATGCCTTCTTCCTAAACAAGAGATTTCTAGTTGTGCTTTTCAGTAACGTCCCATGTTGCCATCTAATTTAAAAGCAAAGTCCTGTTTGAATTCAGGGTTGATGATAGCAGATTTGCCACTCAGACTAGACTGCTTTCCATTACACTTCCCCGAAAACATCCCACCAGAATCCCTCCTTTTGTAACATAGGGATGGCAGTGACTGATTTCAAAGGGAGTACTGCACGTAACAAAGCTAGCCTGGAAAGCTGACAAATTAAAAAAATAAATTAAAAACAAAAACAGAGCCCCTGATGACTCAGGTATTAATGTACTCCATCAGACTAAGCTGGCATCTGATAAAATGTGCTCACTCCAGATAGAGAAGCCTCTGTACTGGAGGCTGGCAGTACCAAGAAGAAGCTGGGTTAAGCATGAATACATCTGCAAGATGTCTAATGTGCCAAGGAATGCCCTGAAGCCAGGAAGAAGTCTGCTAGCGCTGCAGATATAGAGGAATAAATGCTCTATCACTTAGGAGTGATTTGACATCCCTGTTTTATGAGCTGTCCTCATGTTGTGGTGGTGTCTCGATGGAGTCTACTTACAACACCATGCTTGGCCTAGACGGAGCCATTGACCTCCCCTACCTTGATCCAACCACTTTTTCTTCCTGCAGGCTGTAGAAACAACTGTTTCTTCTGACACTTTGTGTTTTCTATAAAACTGCTGTCCTGTTCTGCATCCCAAGTTCCTCTCCTCAATGGTTTCTTGTGGCAATGCACACCACGCTCCACTTACACAAGGCATGGAAATGTTTTCCCCAGTATTGGCATGAAAAATTCAGTCGTAAAATCCCTCCACTTCACTGAAGACAAGGAGAGCAGAAACTCTCCATCTGCTTTCACTGCAGTGTTCATTATTTTACAGATTTCTTTTATATCCCCTGCTTCCTCTGAGGAGAGCTTTTCCTTGATGTTTGGTTGTTCCTCTTATTGTTTAATGATGCTCTTTTCATGACAGGATTACCCACTATACTCAGGGATCCTGGGGGACTTGCCCTTCTAATTACATTTAATCTTTTTTTCTTTTTTCTCTCATATTCTTTATGGATCCCAGTATCTTTTCATTTTTTGCTTGCACTACAAGTTGAGGAAAGTTTTTATGTGAAAGTTTCTGAAAATTGCCAGTACCAGGGCCCTGCAAGCAAGGCCTTTTAAAATACTATAGCACGCCAAGAAAGGAGCCCAGATATTACTACAGATAACCCAGCTTTTAGAATAATTGGCTGACAGTTCTGCCACCGAATATTCTTTTCCTTATCTATTACTATCTGATACCTGGGGAAATGTTGAGCTACTTTTTTCTTTTTACTATTATTTTTTTACACCATAAAACCTACTCCTGTTACTTTTCCAGGAAGACACCACAGAAAACTCCTTGAGCAAAGTGACTGTAGGAAAAAGCCCTGTCATATTTTTGTTGATTCTCAAGAATGCCAATTTAACTCACATATTAAAAAAGAAGAAAAGAAAAAAAAGAAAAAAAAAAGTGATAGAAAAATTTTCCTGGCTAAAAGTACAGGGGATTGGACTTGTTTACTTAGGAGATTCTTTGTAGTGCTGTGTCCCACATACACAGGAATAAGGATGTTTGTCATTTTATATCACCAGGGCACTGTAGCACGCTGGCAGCACTGAGTCACGTTCCCCTGCAAAGCCTACGTGGCCCTTGGCAATCAGTAGGAAGCTGAGATAACTGAAATGTTGCAGTCACAAGAATCACCATAAAAACATACTTTATGGATATAAGTCGTACTCAAATAGGCAGATAAACACCACATCAAATGAACTATGGTTTACTGACTCACAATCTCCTCACCAAACTCTGCTGGTAAAGAAATGGCAATTTGTTTTATCTGCAGAGAACTATCAGCATGTTCAGGCTGCAGACACGGGAGTACACAAGACCAGCCACGCTGTGTGCCCTGGAGAACTTTGTTACGGTTTAAAGGAGCCTTCCCTCTCAAAACTGCTAGAAATCACCCACTAATGTCCTACAGTCTAGGCAGGAGGATATACCTTGGGCTGGGCTGGTTTTGTTATTTTTACAGTGGTGTTTAACCAAAAGATGACAGCCAGAACAGCAAGCAGTAGGACGTAAGGGCAAGTCTGTCATCCTTTCACTCCAGTCCACAAATATCATTTGGCATCATTTTATTCTTACCAAGGGGAACAGAGAGCTTTGCTGTTACTACAGAATGCTGCAGGACAGTAAAAACATTCGATTCAAAGATAATGTCAATGAAGCATAAAGTAGAAAATCAAACGACTGGTTACTCACTCTTTCCCTGTGTAAGTAGATAACAAGTCTCTTTTCATTGCGACTGAAAAACATTAAAGATCATGGGAGGCCGCACAGCTAAAAGGTCACTCGAGAGTATGGCTTTCCTGTATGTCTGCAGCACAACTAATCATTTAAATGCACCTCTTTGGTGAAAGAGAAACAAAGACCTGAAGTTTTCAACCAGATCAGTACTTCCTGGGCGAGTGTCAGAGAAGGGGTAGGTCCGGCTCTGGGTAAAGGTTACTTCATGCTAAGCGAGTGATGCCAAATTTCTTTTTAAAGTTGCTCTGAGTGACTGACTGAGGATAACCAGGCAGGAAGTCCTCCTCAGCAGAGTAAGGACGCTTCAAAATCGTCAGTCTGAATCACGCCAGAGGCCAGCCCTGGGTTGGGGCCAGGGCTGGAGGCGACGTAGCAGCGGGTGCCTCAGCACCTGCCGCCCCACAAAATGGCGCCCGCAGCGCCGGCCTTCGGCCTCAGGCTGACCCAGAGGGCCAGGGAGGGGAAAACTGGTTTACCACTGAGGCTGTGGGAAGGGTTTTCCCTTCACAAACGGTGGCTGTAGTTAACAACCACCCACAGCTGTTCCTCTGCTGGGCATTCCCTTTCTTTTTGCCTTTCCCTTCCTTTCCCGTCTATTTCTTTGCCAGGGGGAAGCGGTTATGTACATACTCACAGGTCCCTTTCCAGAAAGTCAGTCAGGCTACTGAAAACAAGCCATGAACATGGTTTGAGCAAAGCTGGCTGACTTTCCATCTCCCTCAAGAGCGTTTGCAGGAGCTCAGCCAGTCTGTAGCAATGACAAACCAGAGAGGCAGGAATGCCACCCTGAACTCCCACGGCTGAGGACATCCACCAGAAGCAATAATAAGTAACACAAACCAGACCCAGACACGGCCTCCATCCCTCCCGCAGACTCTTGGACTTTCTTTCTGCCACGCGTGGTTGCCAGATCACTCACCTCTTGGAACTTCACCGCTTGGGGTTTCCTAGCTCTTAAAAACACTGGAGCCACAGCACAGATTTTACGGTGCTGTGCACGGCTGCTTCATCCAGAGGTGGTACTCGCAGGCTCCTCCAGCTGGCTCCGCTTCTTACTGATAGACCTCAGTCTCACAGCATCATCCGTGTTGAAAGGAAAATGACCCCTGGCAAAGAGGTGGAGTATTTTTGATTACTAGGAACCTGTAAATCTTGAGCATTGCCATTCCCCCTCCCTAGCTTTACAACCTATTTCAAAGACATTACTGATTTTACTGGCTTTATCCATGTGAGTAAATTCTGCAAACGCAGTGTTTCTGCAGTATGGATCTATATACAATGATTAGTTTTACATTATGTGCATGATCTCACATTTTATTGCAACTGTGCCATATTTTGGGGATTAAAGGGCAGAGAAAGACATATTTTCCCCATGAGAAGCGTGTCAAACGTGTGCCTGCAGTCTGAACACAGCTGTGGCTGTTAGGGACAAAGAGATTTCTGCCAGGTAGTGGAAAAGATGCTACAAAAATATGGTGAGAGAAGTTTACAGGTTGCTGGAGGGAAATTCCTGTTGGCTTCCTAACAAGCATTTAATATTTAACATGCTTTTTTTGCTCCTTTTGCTATTCCAGCTACCAGTAAAACCTGTTTGAGCTCTGCTGAAATTATATTAATAGCAGTACCTCAGAAAGCCAAGCATGGTATTTTAAAGCAAGAGTACAGCTTTATTTTCTAAATTGTGTCTAGGAAAGGTATAATGGATGTAAAGAGGATGAACTAGTGGTGCTGGTGACATCAGAAGTCAAAGCCAACAGTTATGATGTAACAGTAATATTAAACTAATGATTCCTTTTCTGTAGTGCCACATTTTCTGCTTTTTAACGTGATGAAATAAACCTTGCACAAATCTGTTGCAGGGTAAGACAGAAGATGAGATTACATTGCACCTTCACACACAGAGCAGCTAACAGTGTTGTTTCAGTCTACAGCAGCATTTCCCAGGCTGTCACACACACAACTGGCAATCAGTGGGCCAGGCTGAGTAGCCAGCACTGCAGTCCACACAGGAGCACATTAAGCTGTACTTTCAATAAGCTTTGCAATTAAATGTTTGGTGCTGTGTGAGTAGCGAGCCACAAAGACATTGTAAAAAAATGGCAGGAATATTCTTATGCAAAATGCTTGTGATCCACAGCACAGATTTCACTCTCCAGTTGTTTCAGCTTTAGGGTGTTAACCTGGATCAACAATAGCAACGACAACACAAACATCCAAACATCCAAACGTCCAGCACCGGGCATGACATTACCACTTCCCAACAGCTCTGGATGGTTTTACATGGAAAACAGTGGTATTGATATTGTGAATGAAAGGGAGTCAAAGGTGTTCCCTGTGCCCTCAATAAAATGTGATGTTGTGCTGCTAGGGCTGTGTGACATGCAGGCTAGGGCTGTGATTGTCACAGAGGTGGTCAGCATGCTCACACGCTTCCATGTGGACAGTTGATGAGGAGTTTGTTTGGCTTCATAGCGTCAGCTCAGCTGGGGCCTTCCAGATAGGTAAACAAGAGGGAAGTAATTGCAAAGTAAGCATCTTAGGACCCTTTTTTTTGCTCCATGGTATCACTCAGGATTTCACAGTTTGAATACTGGGGACCCATGAATGCATCCAGGCATGCAGTGGCCTGAGAGAATGAAATTAAGAAGTGAAAGCAGAAAAACTGCAGCCACAGATTTACATTGCCCTTTGAGGGTAATGAACACTAATGAAATCCTCCCACCTAGAACTCTCAAGCATTCCTTTCTGCAGTGTCTGAGAAGTTGACAAACCAACAAGAACATAACTGTGGGCTGGGCGGGACAACAGATCCCACAAATAGTTGTCCCCTATTTGGGACACCTGACCCAGGAGATTCCATGTCCTGGTCCAAAAGCTGCGCTCTGCCTAGCTCTTAGACTCGTGCTAATGCTAGACAAGAAGTCTCAGTGGAAATTACAGCCCAAGTGTGTAAATACACTGGTGTGAATAGCTGTGTCATTTGCCTGTTGGAGCCAAAGTTTTAGCAAAACACAGCTTTGAAGTGACGAAGACACATGAGGTCCACCCTATGAGCATGACATCCACTCACCTGAAACTGCGGCCTCTACCATGGGATGTGCAACGGCTTCCTTGCTGCTGGGTCTGTGCTTTAAATTTACTGAGGTTATAGATTATTATAGTTATAATGTTATTCTTTGGAATAAGCCTTTCATAGCCGGTGGTAGCAATGCTAGCACAATTTCTTTAGCCTGATGCAGCCATTTGCTGTGTTGCAAACTAAGTCAGACAGGAAAAATGAAAAGGGACACTGCACTCTTAAAATGCACTCTCCCCAGGACCACCAGTGAAATGCAGAATAATAATGTCCTTAAAACAGGGTTCCATGGACAGCAGTGTCTTGCATTTGCTTCCTGTTATTCAGTACCGTGTAATGTGTGCACGTATGTATGTCTCTATTCTGCATCCACAACTAATTTCTTCTCTTGCAAAAAAATCCCACTCTGCTGCACTAGCAACTAGAGGGGGTCACTATGGATGTCGGTGGGTTTCTGTTGTCATTGTTGCAAAGTGAAAAGCTACAGACAGGAGGCTGCCACCTGGCAGAGGAGCAGCACCCTGAGAAGAAGGGCAAATTGGGTCAGATCAGGTCCAGCGCTCTCAAGGTCTACCCAACTAAGGTCTGTCAACATTCACCACCGAGGAGTGAGAAAACATATTAAACCCAGCTGTGGTGACGTGTTTGAGCGAGCTGGACTGCTGGGGCCTGGCTGCCAAATTCTTCTCACGGGGTTAGGCTGCAGTCACGGCAGGCAGGACACACAGTGCTCCGTGTCAGCAGGCGTGAGCTGGCAAGCCGTGGGTGTGCAGGGTGTGAATTTCCACAGACACGCACTCACCCGGCTTACATAGCCATGGGCCCGTGGCGACACGTCCACGTGCCTTTCTGCTCCTTAATGAGACTGGAATTGCTGCTGGTGATTAATCAGCGCCTCGCGTGCCCCTGCATTGCGATACTTTTTGTTGTCTGGCGTTTGAGTGCGTTGTAGACATGGTAAGGTGTGAGGTGTTTCACTGGGATGTGCCATGCCCCCGTGTTTCACAGAACAATGCGAGTATCCTGAGCTGCGAGGGACCCACAAGGCGCGTTGAGCCCAACTCCTGGCTGCACACAGGAGCACCCAGACATCAGCCCGGGTGCCTGAGAGCATTTTCCAAACGCTTCTTGAGCTCTGGCAGGCTCGGTGCTGGGATCTCTGCCTGGGGGACCCTCCCCTATCGCAAACTTCACCACCTTTGGCGGCCTGCTACGGCATTAGATCCTAAAACACGGCCCTGAGGGGCACTTCAGGCGTTACAAAGAGCTTTTAGCCCACGCAAAGCTCCTCGCACCCCCATCCCCATCCACCCCGCTCCAGTCCCTCAAATGGCGGCGGTGCCCGCGGCCTCCCCGGCCGGCCGGGGGCAGCCCCTTCCGCCGGCCGCCGCCGCTCCTCCCCCGGGCGGCGGGGAGAGAAGGCGGCGCCTCGGCTCCTCCTCTCAGCCTCCTCCGTGCCTCCTCCGGGCCGACACCGCCACCGACACCGCCCGGGCCGCTTCCCGAGGGCCGCCCCGAGCCCGGGGCAGCGACGTGTCGCCGCGCTAGGCCGCGCCGCCCGGGCCGGCGCCTCAGGTAGGCAGCGGGGAGCCGCCCCCGGCCGCCCTGCCGCTAGGCCGCCCGTACAGGTGCCACCGCAACCTCAACCCCGGGGTCCCCCCCTTTTTTTGGTTTAAAGGCCGGGAAAGTTGAATAATTTCCCTCAGGGCCCTTTGTCCGGGCCGCCCCCAAGCCGTGTGCGCAGCGAGGCGGGCGGTGGGGGCGCTGAGGGGAAGGGGCGCCGAGCCGGGGAGCGTGCAGCTCTCCTCTCTAAAGATAAATTTCGCATTTCCATGGCAACCCCGGGCAGTTTGGAAAGTGGTGCCTGGTGGTTTTGTGTGTGTCTGTGTGTGTGTGTGTGTGGAAGGGAAGGCGTTGTGTGTGGAAATGTCAGCCTTCCCTGGCCGGGCACTCACTGGGCTTTTTTCCACGCAGGTCCTCGGCGCGCTGCTGCCCGGCTACACCATCAGGAGGGTTTCTGTATGATGCAACTGGAAGAGATATGACGACGGCCTTCCTCAGATGCTCTTGGAGTGTTTTCACTAAGGTACGGCGTGGTGGCACCGTGCTCAGCACGGACGGCTTTTATACTGACCGGCGTAACGCTTGGAGAAGGTGTTTTGGGTTTTCTCCGTAATGCCCAGCTGGGATGGGGAGCACAAAACGATTCGTTGTTTGTTTGTTTACAAATATCATTTGGAAGTGTGGTGGTTCCTGAGTTTATAGACAAACAGAATCACAGCCACTTCCTTCATGGTTGTGGCACTGAGGGACACGGTTGTGGCACTGGGGGTGGTTTAGTGATGAGACTCAGTAGTAGGTCAGGTTGGTGGTTGGACCTGAGCATTTTTTAAGGTCTTTTCCAACCTAGGTGATTCTGTGATTCTATGACAAAATTGTAGAGAAACATTGTTTCTTACCTTTCTTTACTGTAATTTTCCAAATGCAGTATGCCCTGTTGAGAGGGACGTAGCTAAGTGTGTTTGTCAAATGCTGACCACCTGTATCACCAAAACATGAACTTTCTCTCTCTGACTATCCGGTTTTGGCCTTACCATTTTATTGATTCCCTTTTCCTTATCTAATGTTCTTATATTCTATAAATACTTCAGATTTCTGTTAGAGAACATCGAGTGATCTCAAACTTGTACCAGTTCTAAAGTACATCAAAATATTTATTTGATGATAAACCTGGATATGTGCTTCTGGGTGTTTTGAAGTACAGGCGGTGTATTGACTTTACTGTCTTACTCGCATCCTGTCTGATGGAGTCCTTAACAAGAAGAAGGCACGTGGAACAAAGATCCCCAAGTGTGACCGCAGTTGTCCTGTACAGCTACAGCTGCTTTGTGTCCCTGTGAGAAAGTCGTCTTACTGAAAACCCTGACTGCAGTATGTTAATTGTTGTAGTGGCTGCAGTAATTGCTGCTTTACTATAGAGCCAGGGTGACTCTTTCCCAAGCTGTAGTTCCCTCGAAATCCTCTGGAAGTCGGACAGTACTTCCGTTGGGTAGGAAAACAATGCCTAACATTAACTAATTGACAGATCTGCAGCTCTCTAAGCAAAAGCCACAGTGCATCGTGCTGGCAGCCTCATCAATGAGGTCTGAAGGCGGTGTGCTGAGAAACAGCTCAACCTCTCTCATCCCATTCCCCAGTAACATCTGGGGACTTTCCACCGGCTGTCCCTGTGTCTTCATCACTATCTTTCTGTTGTAGGAGTCTAGCGTGCATATAGAGGAATTTTGCTTTTCTGTTGCCAGCATGAGCTTCATGGGATAAAAGGGACATCTATTTCCAAGGCTGAACAGAAACATTTCCCCAAGAAGTGTCAGGAGCCACTAGAGAGGGCAGAGAAAGCAGTCTGCAGACTTGTTCTTTGTTGGTTTGAGTGAGAAGAAGTTGGGAAGTGGAATCAGGTATCGTTTCTCCTTTTGGGGCTCCAACTTGGTGTAAAAGCCACTTCTGCTTTCCCTCTTCAGACTTTTGGGGAAATAAGGAACCGTATGTTTCTTGAGCAGAAGAGTCAAGGGCCACAGACATCTTACAACCCAGGATTTAAAATCCTCCAAGTTGACAGGCTCAGACAACCTTTTTTTTTTATTATTTTTCTTTTTAAGTCTTTATTTTGTTGATTCTTGCTGATTTACGAATAAGGCATAAAGAGAGAAAGTGTGTGCATGAATGGATGTTCTATGTATGTATTTCTGGGGCTTCATACTATTAATTCCAAAGAAATATTTTCCAATACATGTAAGGTTCTCTGTATCTAACTTTTTGCACCTACCTCACCTAGATATTAGGCTTTAAAAAAAAAAAATGTATTATTTTCAAAATAATGTATTGAATTGTTTTCTTCCTATTTAAAAATGCTGGATCAGTTTTCTGACCAGATGTTCCAAAATACTCATATTTAGATAGTAGAAATATCCTAGCATTTTCTCTATGAATCTGGTCTTAAAACATGAAAAGAAACACACATGCACCCCACCTGAGGTGGCATGCAGTGGGTTATTACAGTTGCAGTTGCTTATTTTGTGCTTTGCAATATGGTAGAGTGTGTCCATCGGTATAATACAGTTACTGTAAGCAGGAATGTGAGACCTTGCTTCTATTTTTTGGTATTCTAAATGTAGCATAGCCATGCTCTACTTCTTTATGTTTATATAAATATTTTTCATTCTTGTAAGTGGAAGCTCCTTGAGGGATAAAAAGGCAGTGATGAAAATCGAATCCCTTTCGATTGATCTTCTGTTGGGATGGTGTTAACATCACAAGAACTATTAACAAACATGGGTGGCACTTGCTGATGCTCCCCAAGGTAAAGTTTTGTTGGTCTTGCTTGCAGAATAGTTGCCCTACAGAGCAGCTTCCTGCCTCTTGCTTGTGGACTGGGGTTGCTCAATAAAACTGTAGAAAGTATGATGTGCCAGCTCTTGGATAACCACTGATCTCAGCTTTTTGCATAATGTCAAAACTGTTAAATATCTTTTATTTAACAGAAATAGCTATTTCACAGCTGCTTGCAGTTTTTCAGAGCTGTGGTATGGCGTTGGAAAGCCATGATTCTCATGAAAAATCGCATTTTTAGAAAATTAGTTTCAGATTAATGAATTGAGCCTAACCCTGACGAAGACAGCAAGTGGAAAGCCTGTGCAGGGAAACCTGCTGTTGACGCAAATCCCCGTGAGCTTCTGTCTGACTCCTTTCAAAAAGTCAGAACCTTACTGTTACAGTTTTTGCTCTGGCTGATGTAGTTCTGCCTCTCCTCAAAATGTCACTACTCCGCAGGCTCTGCCTTTGACAGACTTTAGCTGGAGTGTCTGCTGGGGCTCCTTGATCTCTGTTCAGCTGCACGTACCTTTGTGGAGCTGTACGAGATGCTCATGTTTCACCATTTTCCAAGGAGATGATGCACACGGTAATGCTGGTGCCTGACAAGAGTTCAAAGATCTCGCTCCTTTGTTGTGTGTTAGTGTGGGCAAATAACCACAAGGGCTTTTCTTTTCTGATAGAGGTTTTTCCTGCTTTGTTAATTGTTTCTGAATGATTCTACCACTCGTGGCATTGAAGAACTCGACGTGTAATGACCTAAATAGCTGTAGGAAAGACTGTTCCAGCACAGAAGCTGCCTTCTGACTTCAGATTAGTGTTCATCATTGGGAAGTCAGGTTTCCAGATGAGAAGAAATGCGTTTGGCACATTGGATGTATCACAGATGTTCCATTTAATTTGTTTCATTTAATACCTGGAGAACTGTGAAATTCTACTTCTGATATAGTTTGTCTATAGGGAGACGGATCTCTCTCAAATATTTAACAAAATGTTTACACCTGTTTATTATTCTAAATAATTTGTGGGTACGCTCACTCAAACAAGCATAGACTATTCAGCACTGGGGGCTTTACAGGGTAACTTTTTTCAGAGGATCTTATTTTTATGTTTAAAGAAGTGGTGCTCAGCTAAAGCTCACGTGGCTCTTTTTTAACTTTTATTTTCATTTTAAATCTACTGCCAAGGTGACTTCAGCTAGGGAAGGCAAAAGAAACTGGTACAAACTGTCGTGGTATGAAAATCTGCTGCTGTTTTGCCCTGGCCTTGTAGTCTGCACACAGTGCAGTGGGGATGTAGCTGTCGTGTTCATTGTAGTCACATTTTTTTTTTCTTGCCACTTTCCTCATTTGAGGAAGGCTCTGCAAGGTGGCGTTATGAAGGAGATGATGCGGGGCAGGGTGGTGGCATTGTTAATTAAGCTTTTCAAATGCTCCTGCTTTTACGTGGTCCCTGGTTGCTGAGAAAGTAGCACAGTCTGTCTTGGCTCAGCACGGCCCAACCCACTGCAGAATATGCTGGCTTGTGACAGCACACGTGGCGGAGAGCAGGGCAGATGAGAGATATGGATAACTGATAAACGGCCTCCTTGTCAGGTCGCTTTCCTTCCAGCAGAGCTCATCTGGGCGCTCAGCACTCCTGCTACCTTTGTGGACAAGGTGGGAGTACGAGATTGGAGATGCTATTACTGGGTGTGCGGAACACACTGAAATACCTGTGTGTGTGTGTGTGAACAGAAACACATGTGTAATTATTCAGCTTTCAGAAGGCTGGGCTGGCACAGGCTCCTCTCCAAGTTGTTTAAGGAAACGTGCTGCTGAAATATGCACCAAGTGTGGATGGCTCCTCCTGGGGACAAGTCACAGCTCTCCTCCGAATCTAGCCTTGCCTTCCCCCGACAATCTGCTTCTTGCTCTGAAGACCCAGGATGTAAATAGGTATTCAGAAAAAGCTTGAGTTCGCAGAACAGCTTCCGCAGCCTTAACCTCATTCTCTGAAACTGCTTAAATCTTTTTACTGAAAGCTCACCCTCTTGGCACCCCTCCTGAAAGAGAGATGTCTGTCTTGAGGTGTGGGGGCAAGCGGGGAAACTTCAGCCCGAGGAATTAGCTGGTTGAAAGAAAATGAAAGCTTGCGTGAGCCAGGGCTGCTCCATATTGTCTTACAAAGGTGGTGTGTACTTTGCTCCTACCGCGGTTTCCTTGTTACAAGGTTAAACCTTGCTGATTCAACAAAGAACTGTAAAATAGCAGTGGGAAATCTAGGCTTTTGAGGACAGGGTAAATACACCGGACCAATAACGGGCACATCGTTGCCTGTTGAGGCCCTGGAAGCAGTCCCTGGTGCATTTTTCTCTCCCAGTAACGTTTCAAGTATCCGTTTCTTGATAAGTATCTGCAGTATTTATCACTTCTCTGGAAACAGTAAAATGTTTTGCTTTAATGTGAGTTGTGGGTGGCTTCTGATGGTTTTCCGTTCCAAAAGGGCCTCTTCTCAGGTGTTGTGCTTGAAGCCAAAGCTGCGTTTGGAGAGGAGCTTCTATGAATAACATGAAGGTTTGGAGTTAATAAGCTCTGTGTTCCTGGGTGTCTATTGTAGTACCAGCTAACTAATCAAAACTACCAATTTAAGTTGGAGTTAATACTAGTAGGTGAGATTTATTTTCATTTGAGAGGTAGAGTGCAGATAAAGGAGAAATTACTACCTACTTCTGCACCTTGCAGGGGCTGTGCTGGCTTCATAAATTCTAATTTGTATTGTTAGCACAAAATTACAGCTTTACAAACCAGAGCGTGCACACATGAAAATTTCCAGTAAAAGAAAAAAAAGATTAATTCACTTGAAGTTGCTACCTCAAGTAGCAAACAGAAAAGTGCTTGATAGTGCTAACGGCAAACTGCCAGCAAACGAGGAAATCTGAGAACGAAGCTAACCACGGGTAGGTGAGGCTTAGTTTGTGCCTCGTGTGACAGGGTGTGCATATGGAGCTGCGTACTGCTGCTTCAGTAGCAGAGGGTAACAGAACATGGAAAGGCAGCTTCTGAGGAACTTCACCCAGTTGGTAAGAGCTTAAAAAAAAGCAACACGTGCGCAGGAGTTACAACCATCCCGTGCAATCACTTCTGAGTAATACCCAGAGGTTGAATCGTTTGTTGTGCTCTCCTTTTAGCTGCTGAAAGCTTGCTTGTGTAACTTCAGTCATAGAGCAGTCATCACAGAACTTGTTAAAACTGATATGATTAAGATATTACTAACTGCACAGATCTCATCCTGTGCTGAGTGTACGGTATGCACGCGTGAGGTTATTGCATTTATCATTACAGACATTTTATTCAACGCTGCTCATTGTATGACCGTGTCATATCGTAGTTGCCAAGCCTGTTACTGAATGAGGATGTTTTCAGAGGAAGCTGTGTAATGGTTAAACACGAAATACTAATCTTCGTGTGTTCAGACCATCAGAGTGCTGTGAATTTGCATCACCGAAGCTGTTTTCTTTGTGGTGGTTGAATTTGAAGGGGAAAAAAGTTTAACTTCAGTGACAGTAAGTCATCACAACAGTGTAATTCAATGTCATCCTTTAACTAAGGAAAGGAATAGTGTGTGCAGGGTGGGTTTAATACATCGAAGGCACGTTGCAAACACAGCCATAATCCTCTATTTCCATTATTTCTCTAGTATCTAATCCCTCAGGTTTTTTATTATGCTAGTTTAGTATGCGTTGCTAGACAAGATGTGAGTAAATTACAGTGATTGCTGGAGAGAACAGAGTTAATCTAACCCGGTTTTAATTGGATGTCACTTAAATATTGATGCCATGAAGTCACCCAGATGCATATCCGTCTTGCTGCACATATGCTCTCCTAAGCAGGAGGCTCAGGGGATGCACCGTCTCCGAACTCATCCCGCCCAGCTTATTCAGTTGGCTCCATTTACCTGCGTTTCACTTGAAGTTGAAAGAGTTAAAATATCCTGCGGCAGTTTTGTTCCACGTTGATGTTGAAAGTCATTGTTTCTCGGGTGTTTAAATCAGCAACTTCATGTATCGCCGCATATTTTAAAACGCTGATTCAGAAGGCTGGTTATAAATCCATTTCTCTCGCAAGTGTTCAGCAGTGTAGCTCAAGGAAAGGCCGTTCTGCTGGTGGGCAAGTGAAACAGCATTTTTGGGTTGTCTGCCAGGTTAACAGACACAGAAGGGTTCAGGTGTAGGCCAGGATTTTTCTCTTAAAATAAGCTTCTCACATTTTCCTTGGCAATTTGGATTTAATTCTGGTAATTCTGTCTGGTTGTCTGTCTTTTTATTTTCTTTTCCTTCCTCTATCCGAAGCAATTCTTCCTAATTTAAGGACTGCAGTTTGGGGAATGCCTGTTTTTGGCAGCACAGATGAGAATATTCCTCTGCAAACGTGGCTGTTGGCTGAGGTTAATTATCCATAAGGCCCTGACTTATGAGTCTACTAGAATAGCTGTTAACTATGAATAATTTAGTGCAGCATCGTATTGCATGCCACTTAAGAAGGTCTCTGTCTGTGAATCTTTATATCTCCCTGAAATCCACTCCTTGAAATTCTGTTGTGCCCTTCTCGTTCCATTTTCAGGTTTTGTCAGTGTCCGAAGGCAATGTGAATTTTTACCATTTTCACCCTAAAATATACCTGTGAAAGAGGAGGTATCATTCCTTTGTGAAAATTTGAGGTATTAAACCTGTCCTCGTTGTTAAATTGGCCTTTTAATGTATTTTAAATCTTGCTCCTGCACAGTGCAGCTAGCGTTTTCTCCACTGAGATTTATGTACTTCAGACGATTTCCATCTTGGAAAATACTTTGAAGCAATGCTTCGTTATAGGGGAAGGAGAGAGGTTTAATGAAAGACTCGCTAACAAGGGGACAAGATTTCGGTGCTTCCTACAAATTGCTTTAGCTGCTCACACATCTGCTAGAGCAGGCTGTGTCTCATTACAGAGGCTTTTTTTCGGGAGAAAAACTGCAAAAACACAACTTTGAAGCAGTTCCAAGTGCGGATAAATTTACTGTATGCCTTTAGGAGACTTGATTATTATATTTCAGCACCGGATGTGTTTTTCAAGATGCTAAAGTGATATTGTTCTGTCATTATCACGAGCTAGATTTTTCACTAAACACCCGAAAACATTAGGGAAGAGCTTCATAAAGAAAGAATATGCTTTGGGAATGCCGAGAGACACAAAAATGTGAAGGCTTAACAGAAGCAGCATTGAAAAAAAGTTTTCTTTGGGACATTTTAGGGAGCAACACTGATGTTTATGGTATCTAAGGAAGGTCTGTCATACATTTGAGATGTTTTGCTGTGTTTTTATTTCTTTTTTCCCCTGTATTGCTATGTCCAGATTTCCTTTAGTGCTCCTGTTCTATACCTTGAGCTGTAACTTCAGTGTTGATTTAACTGGAAACCTGGGATACTCCTTCCCCACAAAAAAGGGAGACAGCTTTTCAGCTTTTTGGCACATTTGTAGAAAAAAGGGTTCTGCTGGTCTGTTTTCACCCCTTAAAAGTCACTTTTAAAGCATGTTACCCTCATTGTCGTACAGCGTAGTTAGAAGGGGGAAAAAGGCAAGGGTACATCAGCACCGTGCTCAGTGTTGGCTTGTTTTTATGCTCCTGCTCATTGGGATGCTGTCTTACAGCTGTGCATATCTTAGCTTTTCTTCAGAACTGTTTTGTAGGGCACTTCCAACCCCGTTTAGAAAGCAGAACTTTTTTTTTTTTTTTCCAGATGAGATTGGCTGCAACGTACGTGCTGCTGTTAGAAGTTGACACGGTGACGTGCAGTCATCCCTCGGTGCCTACTCGAGTGATTGAAGATGAAATAGGCCTTTTATCTTCCTGTGCTCCTTCGCAGGGTAGTAAGTAATTTAGGTGTCCCTTAGGGGTTGGCAGTTAAGCGTTCAGATTTTGCTGGATGTGTTTATTTCTCTTTAGAGGATTCAGATCAGTCCCTTTGAACAGGCGCTCTTGGAGCCGTGCATTATAGGGAAGTTTTAATAAACTCTCCAACCTGTAATAGTTGTGCAGTTTATTACGGAGCTGGCCAACGCTTTGATAGAAATGCAGCTTTGTTTGCAGACGGAGGGAACTCGTGCTGGTGTTCAGTCCTGGTGTACGATTTCTAAGGGTGTTTATTTTCAAACGAAGTCTTTAAAATTCAACTGAAGATTAGTGGGACTTTCCCTCCTCCAGGGCTTTTTGATCTGGGTTGTGATTGTCTTCTCTGTGTGAGTGCTTTTAGTACGGAAATAAACTCCAGTGTGCTGTGCTAGACAGCCACGAGAAGGGGAATTACCATTTTTCCTGGATGGAGTTAGGGAAGATGTTTGTGCTCTCTGAGTACTGCGTGCTCGTGTTTTTCTCACGCACGTGGCGTGCTCGTCGGATCCTGATTTGTCTGAAACTCCAGGATGCCCTCCGACATCAGATTCCAGCTGCTGTAAATGCTGAATGCTGTATCATTCGCGTGGGTCGTCGCCGCTGGGCTCTCCCCAAATGGCAGGCGTAGGTTTTAGAGCTCCTTTGGGAAAAAACAGCGCGTGTGAGGCGGCGGGGCGAGGGCACCCACTGCGACACGCCGCGGTTCAGCCTCGCTGAGCACAGCTGCCTACCTGTGCAGACGTCTGGCACGCTGCCTCTGCCTCCACCAGAGCGAGGCCAGGAAGCTCCAGCAGCTTTTGCGAGCCCCCGAGCAGCGGTTTTACACCCAGCTCCAGGCTGGGAGCTGAGCCTGTCACCAGGCTGGCTTTGCAGAGGGTTTGTCCTGCAGCGCTTCTTCAGGTGCTGGGATCCTCTGTGTCTTCCCTTACCCTGCTGTACGTGTGCAGGGCAGCTCCAGGACGGTATGAAACATGTACAGAAAATGAAGGTGATCTCCTCCCTCTGTTACGTTACTTTACCTGCGCTATTTGGTACCTCGGAGGGAGTTTTACTGCCAACGTGACTGCAGTGCTTCTGGCAGCAGAAAGGCAGAAGTGCCTGAAAGATTTCCGTTGCTGTTAACGTCAGAATTTATTGGTGCTGTGCACAGGAACAAGCCAACCTTCATACCTGAAGGTGTGGGAGGAAACGGACGGTGAAGTTACATTCTGCCTTTTATTTTCGTCTTTATTTTTCACGTTCCTGTTGAAATGTGTCAGTTAAATTGTTGCAGTATGAAAAAACAAACCGAAATCTATGTAACTGACAGAGCGTTTCTTTCTTGTTAGTCCGCAGCCAGAACTTCATTAAAGCCGTGGTATTTGTTGTTTCTCCTTCAGCTTTTATCAAGTGGTGATTTTATGCAATGGCATCGAGCCACAGTTCTTCACCAGTGCCTCAGTCAAACAGCAGCGATGCTTTCTTTAAAAAGGAAATGGATGTGGCCAAGCGCTTTCGACCTGTGCAGTCACTGCCTGATGTCTGTCCCAAGGAGCCCACAGGTAATATTGCTGTGCAAGGAGAGTGAAAACACTGTTATGTTTGCTAATGTGAAAATCCATTTTCAATTCTTCAGTCAAATTTCCAAATTCTCTTGCATTCTGTGTGTAGCGAACTAAGCCATGGCCTTATTTCAAAGTATGCTGTAGTTCTGCTTCTTACCTTCCAGTTTCCTTTTAGATCTCCACGTTATAGGAAGGGTCTTGTCTGTGTGATTCTACACTGTAGCTATGATTCTTACCACAAACAAGAAAAAAGGTGTGTGTGGAACAGATCTATCCAGCGTGCTTGGGGTCTTGTTGTTCTACTTCTGTGTTACACCCCAGCCCTTTTGCAGTGGGAAGCAAAAGACCAAGACCTGTCTGTACCACTGTCATAAGTCTCTAGTGGTATCATAAGACCTGGTTTTGGTCAAAGTCATAGCTGCTGCAGTATACCAAAGCTTAGTTGATAAAGAGAGGTGGTGGGATGGGATCTGAAGAATTAAGGAATATGATTCTAGTGAATTTCAACTGTGTTTCTGATCAAGTAGTCCAGATTTTTAATAATGTGTGTAAGGAGTTGGATTTTTTTCTTCTTCAGTGGAAGTTAATGGTGTTGAGCTAAAGATACTTAGTGAGCATGGATACACTTTTGTGTTCAAAACTTGTGTTGGTTAATGTGATAGAAGAAATGCAAGGTAGCATTGAAGAAATGAAAATGTCGTGTCTTCTGGATAGGTAATTCTGATCCCCTGTGTAATTGTTAAAACGTAGCTTGTTTAAAGATCACATTTTAACAAAAATACAACTTTTGGTTTCTCATCTTAAAAACACACAACTGTCTTGTCTTTTGTGCCGCAGGCGATCCCAGTAACTTATGTGACAGCCCATCTCTAGTTGCGGATCAGCACAGATGGACTATTTATCATTCCAAAGTCAATCTCCCAGCAGCGCTAAATGATCCTAGGTTAGCAAAAAGGGAATCTGATTTCTTTACAAAAACATGGGGAGTGGACTTTGTGGACACTGAAGTCACGCCTTCATTCTACCTCCCACAGATCACCAAGGAACATTTTGCATTATACCAACAGGAAATCACTCCGGTAAGGATGCAAAATTCGATGCATGTGGTACTAGGGGCCAGAAAGAGAGAGGAGAACCTGCTACTAATTAGTGACTGTGCCCGTTAGGAGACCATCTTACAGTTAGCTGATCGTTAATTTGTTCTCCAGTGCTTGTTGACTTTCCATTAGGCATTTCTGGTTTTATAATCTCAATATTATTAGTGTGAAAAATGGCTAAATTCCGTCTAGAAAGTTCCATGTTTTTTCACTTGCATCTCTGAATACCACAGTCTGCACCAGGGCTTGCATTTCATATTAATTCTTTCTGATTATCAATCCTTTTTCTGTAAGGATTGTTTAATGATTGAGATCTACAGTGCAACGTAACGTTTTAAGACCTTTGGATCAAATATAAAACATGAGTAAGTGCTGCAAGGATTAGAGATATTTCTAAAGAATCTCCAATTTAAACATTTATACGTGAAGTTCTAAAACTATAAGTAGATCTATTATTTCAATGATTTCTTTTGTAACAGGAAATTTTAAGCTACATCTAAGGACACCAGGACCAGTAGGAGACTTCTAAAAACTCTTAAAATACAGGTGTCAGTAAGTATGTAGTAACATTCTTTTTATTATTATTTTATTTTGAACTGAAAGAACATACAGAAGTCTCCCACTGTTTTCTGCTTCCTTGGTTTGTAACTTTCTTACCGTTCTGCTGTTACAGAATTGGCTGCAGGAAGTGTTACTTGTGTAAATCACAGTTAAAGTATGTCAAAGGGAATTGTCTGTAATGCCATTCATTCACACGCTCGACATTTAAAGCATTTAAGAGCTCTGTTAAAATTAATGTGTAATGCAGTGACTGCAAATGAAAGAAGGTTTTGGAAAGAGGAACTGGCCCGTGATGTAGCTTCTAGAAGAGATCTAGCTATCTATCAGTGGTCTTTAGAAGCATAGTTTCTGATCGTTATGGTCTCTAGTGCTGACTGCACCTGTAGGTAGAACCTGAAGCTCAGCATGACAAAACAAGATACGTGATTTCAGCTAGGTGTCCATTAACAGGATGTTGAAGCAGTATCTACTTTGATTCAATTAATTTAGCAATGAAAAAGCATTTACTTTGTTGGTGTGATTTCTGGGTCAGAGAGCAAATAAGCATTTGGATATGTAATTACAACCAATCTGTGATTATCTCCTGTTATACAGAGAGGTTATTTTGGCTTTTCAATAACTGAAAAAACAATGTAGCAACCAAAATTTTTAACCTGTGGACAAACATCTGAGCTTTTAAGAGGAAAAAAATATTACTGTGAAATTGTCAGAATTATTTGGCATGATGCAGTATGTTTCCATGAAAATGTTCCGTCTGAAAGAAAAAGAATCTTTTTGAAGTCCCAGAGTAATTTTTAATATATTTTTTGTTTTACAGAGAGAGAAGGTTCATGAAAGGTGCAGGAATATTTGTCCTCCTAAAGATACCTTCGACAGGACTCTGTTACACACCCATGGTATAGTCAAAGCCCTCCTTTTGTCATTAAAAAGTCGTTCCTTTAATGAATACTATAACATACTGATCATCTCTTTTACTTGCTCATAGGCTTCATGTGCAAAAATAGCTGCTGGTGATTTCTTTGTAACAATAATTGAAAACCCAGACACGATTGACTAGACGTATTTGTGACCACTGCTCCTACCTGATAGGCCAAAATGTTTGTGAGACCTGCTCATAATTTTTTTTTTCTTGGCATGTTTACATTCATGGAAGGTCACTAAGTCCCTGGCAGTGTTTTCTTTAACTTTCTTTTGTTGAAGATAAGCTGAGACTATTACAGCAACCTTCTAGCAGCTCTTGACTTTGCAATGAAGAGCAGCAGCAGTGAGCCATTTCTGGCTCTGCCATGAGGATCAAAGAATGGCTGAAGAGGAGGTGACCTCTCAAGATGGCCTAGTCCAAACTCCTTGCTCAAGCAGGGTCACCTCAGGCAGCTGCCAAGGACCCTGTTCAGTCTGGTTTTGAGTATTTCTACAGATAAAGACTACACAACCTCTCTGGGCAGCCTCTTTCAGTGTTGGCCACCCACACCATAGAAGATGGAATTTTTCACATTTCATTTTGTACTTGTTGCCACTTGTACTGTCAGTGGCCACCACTGAGAAGAGTTTGGTTCCCTCTTCTCTACACTCTCTCACTGGATATTTATAAACACTGAAAAGATTTCCCCCGAGCTTTTCTATGCTAAACAGTCTGAGCTCTCTCTTTCCTTGTATGAAACATACCCCAGTCCCTCATTCATATTTGTGGCCCTTTGCTGGACTTGCTGCAGTATGTCCATTCCTTTCTTCTATTGTGCAGCCCAGAACTGGATACGGTGCTCCAGATGTGATCTCACCAGTTCTATGTAGAGAATCAGCTTCCCTTGACCTGCTGCCAGTGTTTTTCCTAAAACAGTCCAGGATACTTTGCCACAAGGGTGCAGTGCTGGCTCACGGTTGGTTTGTTGTCCGGTAGGACCCCCCCAGATCCTTCTCTGCACAGATGCTGTGCAGCTGCTCAACCCTCAGTGTGTAGCGTGCCTGGAGTTATTCCTCCCCCAGGTGCAGGGCTTTGCATTTCCTATTGTTGAACCTCATGAAATTCCACTCTGGCCATTTCTGTTTAGTGTTTCTGTCATTACTGTTAGCAAGGACTACCTGGAGCACTTTTTTTTTTTGGTGTCTGCAGGCTGAATTTCAAGATTTTATAGAAATAGTTCAGCAAGTATGAAACTCGACAAAGGAAAGGGAGAGGCAAAATGAAAATGAAAATCACAAGTCAAACAAAAGGGAAATAAACCCTTATAAACTGCAGCAAGTTTGTAATATTTTTGTGTTAAAGTTTCTGATAAAATGAATTAAAGATTAATTTGCAAATCACTGTTTGATCAGGCTCATCTATATCAATTGTCTACATGTAATGCAACAAGAAGCATTCGGTAGTGTACTGCTTGTGATCAAGTTGTTCTTCCAGTCAGCTTTCTTCCTTCTTTTCCATGCAAAAGGCAGCCCTTCTGCAGGGTTTCCCTGGGCTTGTTATTTTGAATTAGCTCTTCCTCAGTGAATCTGTTTGTGGCACATACTGTGAAAGACAAGTTCCTTCTTTAGGCTTAGCTTTAGCCGTTTTGAAAGAGCTTTGGTTTTAGAAAGAAAAAAAATACCGTGTCACCAAAGTATCTGGACACTCCTTTTGTAGGTGGGAAATTCCTAGAAGCATCATTTGGTAAACTGAAATTCTGGATTTTCTGTGGTTTCTTTTTTAGGCATTGCTTGTTTTTCCCCAGCTCTGGTCCACAAGACCTGGCCTTTCACTTCCGTAAGAGTTGGTCTGTCCAACCACTGAGAACAGCAGAATGATTCTTAGGTTTCCTTTAGTATTTCAATACCAATTAAGTAACAGAGAGGTGAGAGAAATGTGGGAGATAATTCTGATGTCCTGCTTACCATGCTTGTCAAGAGCAGGGAGACTGTTCTTGTCAGCTGAGGTACAGGTTTTATCCAGTCAGATCTTGAAAACGTTCAAGGATGGAGGCTACTCAATCTCTGGACAGCCTGCTTGACTGTCCTCATGATGAAAAAGGTTTTCTTGTTCAGTCAGAAGTTTTTTTGTTTCAATTTATGATCCTGTTACTTGTCCACTCACTGTGAGGAGTCTGGCACTGTTGTCTTAAAAAATTTTGTAGCATTTTAAAGTATTCAAGGAAATTGTTTTTAATTCTTTGCTCATGAATGAATTCTTGTGTTTTGCTTTATTTTAGATAAATCCAGGACAGATCTGGAACAAGTACCTAAGGTATGGTTTCTGTGAACTCTAAACTTTTATAAGGATTTCTCACATATAGCCTTGAACATATGGATGTACTCTCCTGTTACATGGAAGTCTTGTCCAAGCTGATCACTTGAACTGATTATCAAGAGTGTCTGCGATGCTCAGAATTTACAAGAATTAAGAACAAGCTGCTTTTTCTTTTTTTATTTGGTTAATATTGACTATGATGTTCATTTTGTTCTTACTTAAAGTAAAATACAAATGCCATTATTTTTTTTCATCTTTAATAGTTAAAACCTGTTAAAACCTTAAAGCTGGGCAAAACTAGACAGCCTGTGTTTTAGGAGGAAGGGGAAACTGGAGAGTTCAACAGATGTTTGAATATTACATAGTGTGCCACGTAGCATTGAATTTAACCCCTTGAATCCTCAAGGAAAGTCCTTTTGCATAGATGCTTGCAGCATATATGATGTGTTTTTATGCCATGGGTTGACAAAAGACACAACCCTAGATTCCACTTCAGTCTGAATACCTTTTTTATAGGTACATTAAAGAGTCAAAGTGTTAATATGGGTCGGCATCTCTGTGCCAGTTGTGTAGCCTGTTGCTTCAACAGCTGTGACTGCAATGTTTAAAGCCCCAGAAACAAGAGTTTGAGTGTAGTGTGATGCTGTAGCCTGTGTTGAACCTCTTAAAATTACACTTCACAAATAAAGGGAAAGGGGAGCTACTGTACCTCCAGGTTTATACCAATCTTGTCAAGTAAAAATAATGTGATCAAAGAGAACTTTAGACTGAAAGTTTTCTGAGATGTGTAGAGTTAATGTTAAATGCTATCAAACCTTTCTACAATCAGCACATTTGCTGTGCTGTGCCTAAAGGAGATACATTTGAGGCCCTGTTCACTTCCAGGCAACACTTGGTGCATGTGAACAGCTGGCCAGATCCTCAGTCTAGCAGAAACCAAGGCCCCAGAAATGAGCATATCAGCAGTGGGATGCCTCTGCTTGCTCTGATCCTTTAGGGGATCCATCTGCAATTTGTTGTTTAGATCTTGACCCAGGTCATTTCAGAGTGGACTTCTACTTCTATGAAAATAAACGTTTGTCAGATCACACATGCTTTTAGGGTGTGAAGTAAATTGGTTAGAAGATCTGTTTGCTTGGATAAATGAAAACTTGTTTTTTGGAGAAGAAAAAAAATAATCAGCATTAGTTTCGTTAACCAGGATGTCTGTTAAACTGGCAAGGATGAGCATAGAGGTGAGAGACATGCTTTTTTTTTTTTTCTTTTGTTTTTCTGTTTCAGATTTTTATGAAACCAGATTTTGCCTTGGAAGATTCCTTAACATTTAATGCCGTTTTACCATGGTCCCATTTTAGTACTGCTGGTGGAAAAGGAAATCGTGACGCAGCTTCCTCCAAGTTACTTCAAGAAAAGGTAAGAATTTGATGCAACGTGTCACGATACATCCTAGCTGTTACTACAAAGAAGCTATTGGCAGCCAAGTTCATTGCTGCTGTCCTGTACTAGTTGCTAAGACATCAGTATTGG
Source organism: Aythya ferina (assembly GCF_964211825.1). Taxonomy (NCBI): domain Eukaryota; kingdom Metazoa; phylum Chordata; class Aves; order Anseriformes; family Anatidae; genus Aythya; species Aythya ferina. The sequence continues at coordinate 11,389,495 of NC_140298.1, forward strand.
GGACTTTGGCAACTTTGGTTTTACATCAGGTTACACATTGTTAGTAAACAATGCAAGAACTTTTTTCCCTTCTAAATAAATGTATCTGTCAAATCTGTAGGGAGAAAAAATCTTCATATAGCATAGTAATTGGCTAATGATTGCTGAAACGGAATGAAGCAGATACACATTGAGAACTTCAAGATGTGAAGCTCTTTGCTAGGGGGGAAGAGCAATTCCATGAGAAGGTTAAGCTAGAGGTTTTAGGACATCTGCTAAGACTACTGCTTTCTCATGTCTCAGGAAAACTCCAAGGCACTGTGTTTTCGGTGCTAAAAGAAATACTAAATATCAAGCTTTTGTATGTCAGGAACTTCTTTCCTTTTGTTATGTCATCTGTGCTGACAAGGACTTGTGTATGTTGGAGAGCAAGAAAGCAGAGCTGCTTCATTCATACTGGAAACACGTGTCTTTGCTTATTCTTTTTTGGTTTTTAGAGCTATGTATTCAGTATAGAAATCCCCTACTGAATCACTTTTAAGGTATAAGTATCCGTGAAGTAGTTATGGAATGGACTCAAATTATTTTGATTTTCTAACTTCAGTTTTCCTTCCTGCTTAACCTACTACAGCTTCTGGGAGCTGGCATAAAAAAAAAAAAAAGGGAGGTGACTCAGAAAAAAAATAACATCTTCCAGGGAATCACATGTTTGCAAATTTCCAGGCGTTAGTCTTCCTGCTTCCCCTCCAGTTCAGGAGGGATGGGCAGGCCCAGCTTTAAGACAACTGATAACTTGCTTCACACATGTAGAGGTGGCTTTTGGAAATACTACTTTGGAGCTTTTGGCAGTTGCTGTCTGAAGTTGAAAAAGCAGTGTCTGGCACGTGCTTGAAACTTTCAGAGTGTGCCTGGGTGAAGGGATGGACACTCAGTAGGGACTTGAATAAAGGAGACCCAGAGCCCACCTGGATGCAGCAGAATGAAAATAAGGTTATAAATAGCTGTGAGCCATGCTTTTTTAGAGAGGTAATAGAAATATCTAAATAGCATAAAGCAGTTCTGTTGCCTCCAAAGCCACGTGTGACAACCAAATTATTACAGTTTCATGCTACCAAAATTGGCCTAAATTTTGTTTTACTTGTTTTAAAGGCTCTGAAGTGCCCAAAATTTGTTCCAGCTTACCAGGTGTAAACATTCATCCTGCTGCCCAAATATCATCCTTAGCTCCAGGCACAATTTTTCAGCAGGATTTGGAAAACCCTGCCATAAGCACACACATTTAGGCTATTGCTGCTTATCTACTTGAACAGCTCCCCCTGATACTTGTCCATCTTACCTCCTATTTCCTGCCCTACGCTGGGACTGTCAGCTCTTTGAGGCAGGTAGTGTTGTTTTGTTCTGTTTGTTCTGTAGTCCTCGACGTAGTGAAAGGGCCTGGGGCATCTGGATGTGACAATCACGTAAATAAATGATAATAATAACCCTTCCTCTGATCCCTGTGTCACAGCCTGTCTCGGCTTCTCCCATGGGCTAGGTGTGTCACAGCTGGTTGGTGGAGGACTTTTTTGATTAAATGTTGTACAAAAAAAGATGGCTTTGCATATTGCATAAATCCCCAGCATTAAACATATGCAGGATGAAAATAGCTATAAGACAGAAACATTTCTCTGATGTTTTTTTTCCCCTCTCAATTTTGGATAGGTCTTTTGAAATTCAGTGTGAGGTTTTGAGTGCATGGCACCTCCCAAAAAAAAACAGGTCATCTGAGTATTAGCATTCAGATGAGCATCCTAATGCCTCAGTCCTTTGAGTTTGCATATTCAGCGTAAGCCAGAACACAGAGCTTTTGCAGCTCAACTGATCAGGCCAACCCAGTGGCCTGGTAACACAAAGAATTGGAATTTGTTCGACAGAAAGAATTTGAGTCTCAGGTTCCAAACGTGTAGGTATGCTCTGTCTCTGGAGTCCCACAGTGCCAGCAGACATGAAATAACCTTAGCAGGAGCTCCAACTGGCTGGCAAAAAGCAACTGCAGCCAGACATCTCCTGAGGATTTTTCTATAAAGATGATTCTGCAGCCTTTTAACTGAGCAGACCCAGAGCCATGCCATCAAGTGCGGTCATGGTGCATTTTTATCAACTTGAATGGCTCTAAGTACGTAGTATATTTGCACATGTATGCTGTCCTTACTTGCAAGCCAACCCCTGTGGTACAAAACCTTGGGTATTTTAAAACTATTTGGCTTTCTCTCTTGTCATTTTCAAGCAGGAGAGGCATCAGGTCAGCCTTCCCAAAGTGATTTTTTGAGCTCATTGAGAAACAAATGAACAAACCACACCAGGTGGTATTTGCTTGCTACTCTGATAAAGGGTTTGATATAATGTTATAGCATTTTTTTTATTATTAGCAAAATGTCCTTGTGATACAGTAAGACATTTCGGTTGTACTCTCAATGTATGTTTTCACGGTGATGAACATGCCAAGCCATAACAATGCCTTTCAATTTCTTCCCTCTTCCCAGCTGAGCCATTATCTGGACATCGTGGAAGTCAATATTGCTCATCAGATTTCTCTGCGCTCTGAAGCATTTTTCCATGCAATGACCTCTCAGCATGAGTTGCAGGACTACCTCAGGAAAACCTCCCAGGCTGTAAAATTACTTCGAGAGAAAATCTCCAAAATTGATAAAGTGATGTGTGAAGGATCACTCCGAGTTTTAAGACTGTCGCTCACCAGAAATAACTGTATAAAAGCATACAATAAACTGAAGCTAATGGCTACTGTACACCAAACGCAGCCCACGGTACAGTTGCTGTTGTCCACTTCCGAGTTTGTTGGAGCTTTGGACTTAATAGCAACAACGCAGGAGGTGTTGCAGCAAGAACTTCAAGGCATTCACAGTTTCCGGTAGGTAACCATCTAAGAAAGCAGTAAAAAGCAAACAGAGCTAGAGGGTGTCAAGTATATTCTGCTGGCTGATGGGGGTTGTTTTACCTGTGTTTGCTCATTCCTAGAGGACATGGTACAAAAAGTACAACATGTAAGTAAAGCATATGTAGTGTGACTGCTGCATGTGCCAGATAAATTTTATTTTGGTGAACTTTTAATATCGAGATGCTCTGTACTCCATTCTTGTCAACAGGTGGTTTAGGGGTGCAGTGACTGGACCTTCATCTTGCAGGGTTTGTAGCCCAGAGCTGAGAGATGTTTCTAAGTGGTGGTCTGCAATCCTCATGCAGAGTAGGTCTGCCTCCAGCCTGTCCTTGTGCTGGAAGAAGCTTTGCAAGCAAAAGGCAGCGCAAAGCTATCAAACCATGACTCAAAATGTGGTCTGAGGCTGCCAGCTGGTCAGATGGGATGTGTTCAGCAGCACCTCCTCTTGGGGAGAGCTGTATTTACCACGGCCAGGGGTGCATCCTCCTGAGAGGGGTTCATCCCACTGAGAAATCCAGTTCTATAAGCTGCTAGAGTTGGGAAGAAACAGTGGGAAGGTGCTGCCTGAGCTCCTGCTGCTGGTTTTTCACTTGTTTGCTATGGTCATGGGGGTTAGTGAGTCCAGGGTCCTGTGCTGGTTGCTGCTGTTCATGGTGGATACTCAGAGCTCTGTCTGGGAGACGGTGCTGCACTGGGCAGGGTCCTCTGTGATATGCAGGAGCATCGGTACATCAGAATCCTTTCAGCTGGTGCAAAAAAAGCTATCATAACTGCTGTGTTCACTACAACAGTGTCATATGCAAAGCTGCCTCTGTGATACGATGCTGGTAGAAGCAGTGTATGTTAAATAGGCTCAGAGATTTGTATTAGCCAGTTGAGGAGCTGCCTACTTAGTTTCATAAGTTGATGCTATTTTTCTGTTTGGTTTTGAGGTTATGTGGTTCCTGCAACCCAAGGGTTTCCAGTTTTTGTAATTAAAAATGTGGTTGTTGCTCAATAACTGCAACACGAATATTGAGAACTTTATACGGTTGCTGCTGTGGTCCATCTGTGCTGACAAGCTCTGCTTGTAACACCCCTTTTAGCTGGTTTACAAAAAGAATCAAATTTTATGCAGGAAAAACTCAGAAAAAGTCCTTAAAAGAAAAATATCCCACTTTTTTTTTTTTTTTTTTTAAGCTAATAAACTTGACCAAGTCATAGTTGTATTTACATTACTGATACTGAGTGTACTTCTACAAACCTGAGACATCAATCAGAATTAGCTTTCTTTTGCAATCAGGTAAGCTAAGTTACATACAATGCTAGCAGAGGATGCAGTTCTGTTGTCATATTTGATGTTCCAAGAATGTGTCATTATTTTAAATTCACAATCAGATGTGTTACATACTTGCAGGTAAATATCTCGTCTATGAAAAACAATGTCTGTGAATAATGCCTAGTTGATTGATATGGTAGAATTGAAAAATAATTCATTTACTTCTTTAAAAAGTGATGTGAGTGGGAAAAATCCTCTCTGCCTTGGATAATAAAGGCTCAGAAAGCTGAATTAAATGCAGCCTCACTCCTCAGCCCCACCAGGGATGCAAACGCAGCTCTGTGTCTCTGACAAACCCAGCACGCTTGCTCCCAACTCTTACAATAGCCTCTGTGTGTTGCATGTCTGGAGAAATAATGTGCAATGAAAAGATGGGGATCTTGATGAAAACTGCTCAGTAGAATGTTGGTTTGGAAAACAATAATGATAAATTAATGCCATACACAAATACTTCAGCTTTTTTCCACAAAATAGTGAATGACTGTTCGTGGTTTGCTGTGAGCACGAATGCTGCAGCTCTCAAGTGAGATAAATACCTGTTTTATCTGGAGGAGGGAGAAGTTTCCAAGTAATTACTATCTCTTTTTTTTAATCTCTTTTTTTTCCCTAAAATATTCAGTATCTTTTTTTTTTTCCACAACCAAACAAAACAAACTTGTTGCTTTAGTGTATTGTGTGTGACAGCTTGTGGAGTTTGTTGTTAAACAGACATTGTTAGCTTTAAATCAAGCCATGGTGCAGCATCGTTCAATGCAAATTGCTGTCTTTAACATAGGTTAATATCCCCTATGATTATACGTATCAGTTACAGCATTATGATCGTTCCTAGCAACTATTGTAGGGTAGAATTACAGTTCTCGAGCTCTTTAACATTTGCAAGTTCATCTTTTTAATTAAAAAGATGAACAAACAACGTGTTGATTAAATTACAAATCTCTACTGCCAGTTTTTATGTTGTTTTTTCAATCCTTGTTTGGGGTGTTGGACATCCAGTACGTTTTTACACGGCTGTGTTGGCAAATCAGACTTCATACAGCAAAGCACAGACACCTGGAAGCACTGTTCTCGTCTGTATGCTTTTAATGAGTTTTTGCCCTGCACTAACAGTTTTACTCAAGGGGATTGTAGCCCAACTACAGTTGTCCAGCTCTTGTCGGACGTTTCCATAATTACGAGGCACAAGAGGGTAGGTTACGTTGGGTTTAAATACATGGGGCTGATTGTTACAGATACTTGGTGATCTCAATGGTTATTGGAAGCTGGAAAGCTTGGGAGTGTTTGGCATCTCCGAAGTTCCCAATTGTATTTTTACTCTGCTAAAAGTCTCTCTAGCTGGATGACTTTTAAAGACTAGTTGACATATCTGATGGGAGAAATTCCCTCATGGCTTTGTATGAAAACAGTTTGCAAAATATGGTTTAAAATCTGTGATATATGAAAAAGTATTTTTAAATCTGAATGGTCTAAAAATGGAAAATCTTAAAATTCTTGTGTTCTCTGAAAGCCATTCTGTTTTGTGAAGCTGCTCCTGTATCTCGGTCATATAAAGTAAATACCTTGACCGTATAAAAAGCTCAAATGTTTGAAGTGGAAGAATATTCAGCAAAAGAAGCATTTCTTTTTAGCAGCTAGATACAGTCAAGCGCTGAGTATTCTTGATTCTGGTTCCCTTCATTGGGAAGAGAGGGTACTCAGCATCTTCCGACAAAGTCTTCCATCCAATTTTAACGTTCCATTAACATTCAAGTCCATATGTTTTTGCTGCAAGGTGATGGTGTCTCTGAAAAATGTGTGGTTTCAGCTGCTCTAAGAACTGAAAGATTTGCGCCTCCCATTAAGCCAGCATTGATTGCATGGAAATTACCTGCTGGGTGGTTATTTTCTTCAGCTGTGAACTAATGATTCATTTTCAGGTTGATTATTGAGCTCATATCTCAATGGCTGTTTTTCTTAGGCATCTTGGCTCACAGCTTTGTGAACTGGAAAAGCTGATAGATAAAATGATGATTGCGGAGTTTTCAACTTATGCTCGCAATGATTTAAATAGACCCCTAGAAGATGATTGCCAAATTCTAGAAGAGGTACGTCTGTTATTGAAATAAACTGTCTGATGAGTATGTTTGCATCTGTAACATCCTTAATTAGCACCAGCTAATTAATTCAGGTCCCTGGTAGCAACATTATCATTTTGCACAATTTCTCATCCAAATTTTCCCCACACCTATTTGTACTTGATCTAATTAAATAATTGTAACTAACCATACAGAACTGCAATCCAGTCCTGCTTTATTTTATTTTATTTTATTTTTAAATAATCATTTCTAACTATACATTTTAAATGTATAATGAGTTTTAGTTTGGACACTTCATGAACCTCAACATGTAAGTGGAAGAGAACATGAACCCTTGTATCTGCTTGACTGTAAAACTTCAGTTTTGCAGTGAAAGCTGTGCATGTTATTCTTATTCTGCCTCCCTATGCACTTAAGAGTATTTACATCAAGCATATGGTTGCCCTGAGTACACACTTCATTTGCAGGGTATCTTCCTTTAAAGATCATAAATTTCTGAAGATCAAGCTATTGTGACTGCTTTTGAGCCAGAAAAAGATCTTTTCTGGCTCAAAAAGAAAAAGATGCGCATTCTTCTGGATCTTACCTGTGCAATTCTGCCATAATTGCTAGACCCTATGAATTGTTTAGTCTTGTCTAACCTGTGGGTTTGGTGCAATGTGGTGAGTGGCAGTAGTATTTAAATATTCCCACTTCTGCCCTGCACTTTCTCCCTGTCTCGATGCTGCGACGTGGTAGCCTCTCACTTGTGCTGGTGCAATTGTGTCGAGCGTCATTCTCGCTTGCGGTAAGGAAACTCATTAATCTTAGGAAATACGTAGGTTTTCAAGCACAATTGCACGAGCACAGCTGAGGAACAGGAATGAAAATAACTGTGAGGAAGGGACTCCGTTAGCTGGTATTGCCACAGGAAACTTTGTACGGTTAAACCATGACAGTAGTCTCAAGGCACTGGACTGATCTAAATTCTGTCCACTGCGTGTTTGATATGTGAACTCTAATTGCTGTGAAGATTCTTAAAATTGTTTCTTGTTTTCGTCTTGATGGTTTTAATGCGTTTCTTTTTCTTGATAGGAGAGACTTGTATCACTAGTATTTGGACTTTTAAAGCAAAGAAATCTCAACTTTTATGAAATATACGGAGATGAAATGATTATTACCGCAAAGAACATAATTAAACAGGTAAGCCAAATGTTTCAAACTCACCTGACAAGGTTGCCTCAACCTCTTAAAAATGTTTTTTGTTGTTGTTTTTCAAGTAGTTAAGAACAACTTTGAGATGTTTTGGTGGTGAATGATCTCATGTTTAGAGCAGCTGAGCTTACAACACAAAGGACTTCCTGAAGCACAAAAGTCTGTTTGCAGAGATGACTTTCTGCAAGAAGTAGGTACAAGTAGCACAAGTATGGCTGAAGATCACAGCTTTCTCTATGTGATTGCCATTATTCTGAATCCACTGATTTTAGCTCTTTTTTTTTTTTTTTTAGTACACAGCTTTCCCAGATAGTATAGTTGTGTCATAATACCATTTCAAAAAACAAAACAAAAACAACCAAAAAAAAAAAACCCGAACAACAAAAAGTTGGGTTCTTGGTGTAAGCACATTAAAAAAAGAACCAAGAAAAATCCCATTTGAAAAGAAAAAATCACCAGCAAATAATACAGAAAACATTACTTGCCTCAGTGCTAGCCCAGACCTAGTATAGGCACGTGGCTAAAAGCTGGAAAACATCCCTGCCTTTTCTGAAGAGAGCAAGGTGAGTTCATGACGCAGGTAGAGCTGCTTGCCTGTAAGAATTACTTCAAAAATGAACCTTTGCCCGCATTAGTCTGGTTGCATGCCACCTAGGGCAGTATATCTGTATTTTCAAACCAAAAGTCTTTGTAGATAAAAACAGCTAAAACCAAAACATGAACAAATAACTCCAGTTGCCTTCTCTGGAGAAAAATGCATGGATTGTTTTTGAACAGTGACGTGATGGCTTTTGTTTACAAACAAAAACTTAGGCTGAACTTTGAACATGTTTGGAGTTTCATTTTTTTACTCATCTTGTTTGTTTGTTTGCATGTACATGTGGGGTATTACGTAGTGGTGGGGTTTTCCCCCTTATAGAGATGTGATCATTTCAGGAGTCAGGTTGTGATGTGTATCCCAAAGACTGGGAGACAGTTAAGTGGTGGGTTTGCCATTAAAGGTCACAGCTGTGTTGTGAATCAGATTTGGAACTTCCCCAGCTTTTAAAAGTTTCGAATTCTTTTAATTCTTATTATTTTAAAAGTTTTGTTTTAAGCCATATTAGCTTCCCAAGTCCATCTTGGACAGCAGCCCTATGATTCTGTTGATCTGGTTGTGCAGAGTAGGTGTAGATAACAGAAGCCAGCGCTGCTGATGCTTATGGTGGCAGGATGAGAAGACAAAGAGATGTGTGTGACTGCACAACCGCTTCATGTAAGGACTTGGCTATGATACGAGTCCTTTCTCACTTTAGAAAGCAATTTAGATCATGTTTAGTGCCCCTGTCTCTCGCTACTTGTTTCATTCCCAACTGAAAGCAGTGGGGAGCTGGGCTGGGTCACTGCCCAGCTCCCTGAAAGCTCAGCGGTGGGTGAGAGCAAGCACTGCTTTCTAGTCGTGCTGTGTTACTGTAAGCCTGGACAAACAAGGGCATACACCTGTGTACAGCTGCATGAATGGGGAACACCAGGATAAACCTGTTATCTGCCCATCAGTCTCCTGGTTTTTCACTTGCCTATGTAGGCAGTCACGAGGAGACCTTTTTCTCTTTAAATTCTGCTTGCTCAGATAGCGGGCAGGTAGCACTCTGTTTTCCTGCTCACCCTCAGCCATACATTGCTTTCCCCATTCTGCTGGGAATATTTGTCTTTACATCATGATTTTTTCAGCCACCTCTGCTCAGTAATACATGTAGATGAAGTTTAATCAACTTCCAATATAAGTTTTTGCATTAAATTGGGAAAAGCGACAGGCTCAGAGTATTTCTGCGTGGCTTGTGGAATATGTTTGCGTTGTGGCCTATTGTCTGAACTTGTAAAGCCATTTTTCCTTAATAGAGGAAACCATTTCCCTCCCGTGTCTCAAATGTGTTTCCTGTTCAGGCGCGATGCTGGGCTGTTTTGGTCAGTACTTCAGTAGCTCTTTACTGCCAGGCAAGTGGAAGAGCAGAGATCTGTAAGCACTTCACTAACTCACTGCATAGTTCAGGAACAAGGTCTGTTTTCAAGAAGCTTCTGTACTGACCACCATTATGCAAAGCTCAGGTAAAATCAGTGTAGCTTGAGAGGGTTGCCCTCAGTCACTGGGTTGTACACAGCCACGTAAAGGTATGCTGCTGACTCATTTCGTCAGGTTATTGATTGATATTTGGAAGAAAACCCCTCCTTCAATCTAAAAAAAAGTTAATTTGTACCATGGGCTTACAAGGCAGTAACGTGAAAAGAGATCAGTGAGCAAATCGCTGTAAAACAATGGGTTTGGGATGAAAATTGATTGTTCTGGAGACCTGAAGTCCAGCTTCATGTGTACAAGCTGAAGGTGTTACCCCACAGCATCCTTTAAGAAAAGGCCACAGCACAGCAATCAGCGTGGAGAAATCTAGCAACAAATGTCCATCTATTCTGCAACTAGATGTTGGGGGGGGGTGTCTTGTTTTTTTTGTTTTGTTTTGTTTTCATTGATTTTTTTTTTTTTCTCCTTAGAGAAACAAGCTGTTAAATGCTACAAACATGTCTTTCCTTTTTGGTTTTCTTTCTCCTTATTTAACTTGAGGCTTATTGTGCATGCGATGAAATTCAGCAGCAGTTAGAAGCTAAGATCTTTTTTTTGTTTTGTTTTTCCCCTTTAAATTTGACAGTGTGTGGTTAATACGGTATCGCAGATAGAAGAAATAGATACAGAAGTGGTTGTTAAGTAAGTATACAGCTAGATTATTTTTTTTTTGTGGTGGGTGGGGGACAGGAGACGGATGCTTTCAGCACAGATAAATTAACCGTTCTAATTTTTGCTTCAGTTTCCCTGTAACCAAGGATTACCCTTCTGTTTCACCTTGAGCCTCTGCTCCTGTCTGCCTCTGCGAGAATATTGCATATTCCTTTTCTCGTTCAGACTCTAATGCTACAAATCTTTCCCTGAATTTAAATCTGCTACTGAAATAAATACTAAAATTCTCTGACCCTCATTGCATGAAGCCTAAACTACCGTACCTAGGCATGTGTTAACTACCTGAAGGCATTCCCTGTTGTTACAACCTGGGATTTTGTACCAAAATGTGTCAGTAGTTTCGATGCCTCCCATATGAATGAGAACAGGAGCCACCTGGAGAGGAGATCAGGCAACACCAGCTCTAAGAAATGGGCCAGCAGGACCCTCACAAAGCCCAGCAGATGCCATGTCCTGCACCTGGGGGGGAGCAACCCTTTGCTGGATGAGAGGCAGGGGCTGCCTGGCTTTGGAGCAGCTTTGCAGGAGAAAAGGTGGAGGAAATGATCCTTCCCCTCTGTTGGCACTTGTGAAGCTACGTCTGGTGGCTGTGCTCAGTTTCGGGCTCCCCAGTACAAGAAAAGCATTTAGATCCAGCAGAGGGCAGTGCTCAAAGGAGCTGGCTTTGTTCAGCCTCAGGAGTGGAGAGCTCAGGGGTGAGCTGCCTGCAGCTCTCCTACAGGAGAGTTCTGGTACAGATGGAGACAGAGCCAAGCTCCTCTGAGAGGAGGGCAAGGGGAGGACGAAGGGCAAGCAGGGAACAAGTTGGGAGCTGAGAAATGCTAACTGAATCTTAGAAAACGCAGGTTTTACTGTAAGGGTGGTCAAACCTAGGAAGAGAGGCCCAGATTGGCTGTGGGATCTCTGTCCTGGGACATATTCAACCCTTTTCTGGGCATGGCCCTCAACAGCCTGATCTAGTTGGACCTGCATTGAGCAGGGTTTGGACACGGGACCTTCAGAGGTCCCAGCTCCAGAGGATCCCCCCCAGCCTCTGTTTTTCTGTGGCTCTGATCCTTTTGGCTCAGTAAAGGGTTACCCCAAAACAGGAAAACCAAGCAGACTAGTTGATAAAGCAAAGTGAGCAGCAGAATCTGCCTGGTGTTCGTGCTGAAACTGAGAAAAGACTGGGCACAGCAGCATTTTTAAACATTTGGAAATTTGTTCACCATTCTCCAACGTTTACTATTCTGCAACTAGGCCCTAACTCTGTAGTAGAGGGTTTAACTTCTGTTTGGCCAGTGACTTTTCAGCCCTCTGCTGCAAAGAGATGACTTGCACTTTAATAGCAGAAGTGGTCTCATTGCAATGCAGCAAAATGGGCTTAAAAGCACGGCTTTTGTAATACTTGCAAAATGTTTTTATTTATTTTTTTTGTGGTCTAATTTTTTTCTACGTGATTTGTGAAACTGTTATTAACTCCCTCCCTTGGTAGTAACACATACTTATCTTGGAAAAGAGCACTATGCCCTGGAAAATGGTAAATGTGAGGCTTTTTTCTCTAACATGATCTATTTTTATGCACCTCCTTCACCGTTCCACTTGCATACCCTGTATTAATCATGACTGTTGTTCAGGTCATGTCTGTTGTGTTGCCAGATAAAAGTTTGCACAGTTTTCCTTATATTTACAATTCTACCTATAGCATAGTTATATCCTTTATATGCCAGTAGTCAGCATGGTTAGTAAATATTTGCTGTTTACTGAATACTGCTCTTTTTCTAGGCTTGCAGACCAGATAAGGATGATGAATTTTCCTCAGTGGTTTGACTTACTGAAGGATATTTTCTCTAAGTTTACCATCTTCCTCAAGAGAATAAAGGTAAGACATTCATTTACTGAGATTTTCATGTAGCTGGTTCAGACGTGACACGGGATGAAGCCGCTTCCCATTTGAAGTTTCAAGGTGTTCATTTTGATTATAGAGTTCAAACTTCTGATTGAAAGAGGGATATGTGAATATCGGCATCCAGGGCAGAAATGATTAGTGCTAACAAAGAGAGCATTGGGGAGGAGATAATACCTCTTGTAGCGTGATTACATCCATTTCAGGCTGCTGGGGATTAGGGCAGAACTTTTGTATGTGTCAGATTGCTCCAAATGAGGTTTCTTTCACTATTCTCAGAAACATCTGATATTGGTTACCATCAAAGACAGATGGGTCTGCCTCTGAATGCTAATTGCGCAACAGAAAATAAAGCCAGGATTTAGTTTAATTTTGCGGGGAAAAAGAAAATCTTTGCAGTGCGGGCTTGTGGTACGGGGTTCTCTTTTGCTGTGTAATAAAAGTTATGTTTGATTCCAGGCAACGTTAAATACTATCCGTAGCGTGGTTCTCTTGGTTCTAGACAAGAACCAAAGAACCAGAGACCTGGAGGACACCTTACAAAAGCACTCTGTTAAAGACAGCACGGTGGACACAGAAGTGGCTTACCTGACCCACGAGGGCATGTTTATAAGCGACGCGTTCGGCGAAGCGGACCTCCCGCCCGTAGCAGCTGACACTACCTCTCAAAGAAACACTTCCCCAAACAGCGAGCCCTGTAGCAGCGATTCAGTCTCCGAACCAGAATGCACTACCGATTCCTCATCCAGCAAAGAGCAAACGTCCTCTTCCGTTACTCCAGGAGGAGTGGAGATGATGTAAGTTAACAGAGACAAGGTGGTGGACGCTAGGGGCTGTTTGTGTGGTACAAAACTTACTTTGGAGGAATGTCTTTTTCCAGGCAAATGGTGTGGAGTGGCTTTCTGTGGTTGCCCATGCTGTCTGCCATCTGACTGCACTGTCCCTGTCTTGCCTTTGTTTTGTTAGCTTTGTTTTCATCTCTGTGCAGTGGTATAGGTACTGATTTTGTCACTCCTTACAGAAAAGGGCCCCTTCTGCTGTCTGTTTTGCTGGGGAGCCTTCTTATGTAGAAAGCAGGGGAAAATGCAAAGTCTGCCCTACATGAAAGGCACAGATCGTTTGGCATGGCCTTAGCTGGCAAAGGCATCTGTTCCCTGCATATGTCCACCGTGGCTAGTTTTTCCTTTCTCTTTTAAGCTGACTTCATGGAATACACCTTGGTGAATCCTAGTGAAAAATCTTCTGCTTGTCATCAACTCTGTGACTTGTATGATTAGACAAATACATCTCAGTGCTTTGGCAACGTAGGCAGTGCTGCCCTGTGGTGCTCCTGACTCCAGAGCTATAAACTTCTTGAACAACCTTTTATGCGTTCCTTATTTATGGCTGTAAGTCAGCTGCCTTTGTAAAAGAACAAGGCATAACACGTGTGGGGCTCAGCTCTGAGCCACTTCAAAAGCCAGCACGTCTGGATCCCGAGTTTTATGAAGCGAAATTGAAATACCACTTCTTACCCTGCTGAAGGGTGGAAGGTAGTGACTGGCCTGCTCACAGCTGCTGATTGGTACTTGGGTGTCGATCCTCCTGTGTCAGATTTGGTAGGGACCTTCCCCCTCTAAATCACAATGCTGGCTGAATGAGAATATAAAATAAATATGTTGTGTTTAAAAGAGATCCAGGCCAGAGTATATCCAAACACTCATCCTATGCTGTGAAAAAATACCGCAGTGAGGAGTCCAGGGGGTTACGGTGAGGAGCAAGGAAGCAGGAAGGAGTTGGATCCCAAATGGCCCGGAGCAGTTAGCCAAGTTGGCTAAAAACAGACCATCCAGACAGAGCGTCTGAGGTTGGTGTGAAACTGTTCCAAAATGAACTTGTTTCATCCCTTTTCTGATTTTCCTTGTACCTCTGCCCCACATACGGAGAGGGCTAATAAACTTAGGTAATTATGGCAACGTTAGCCCTGTTGCTGTGCTGTAGCATCCCAGGTTTTCTCCCTCCTCTCGCACTGTCAGCACTTGAACAGCCAGACTAGACCAAAAGATTGTTATCTTAACTAGTTAGCACATGGCATGGCTCTGCCGTTCGCCTAGCTTCAAAACAGCAGACAAGCCACAAGATTATTTTAAAGAACAGAGACTTAGGAGCCTGAAAGCTAAAAAGCTAGCAAAATAGGTGCAGAGTATCTGTGGCAGACCTTATACTTTCACTGGAAGAAAAATGCTGTGATACTCAAATATTACAGGAGTAACACTTAAAGATTAGTTCAGTAAACATTACTATTTACTGTATTAATACTGGTTGTGTGCTTTTTTATCTCAACTAGCAGCAATTAAGATATGGAATTAAAACAAAATCTAAGGACAGTGCAGTTGTGCATTTGCTTGTCACGGGGACTGACGTGACGTTGACAGCAGCTTGGATGGTCCCATCTGCGCAACGTGACTTTGGAGATTAACTGACTGTGTGTTTGACAGCTGCTGCAAGGTTCTTTCCTCCTTCAAACTGTGAGCAGAAATACTGTTTTTTATAAATTGATGCTCAAGCAAATGGCTCTGTCGTTTGTAGGATCAGCGACGACATGAAGCTAACTGAACTGGAACTGGGCAGGCTGGCAAACAATATTCAAGAGCTGCTTTATAACGCTTCTGATATCTGCCATGATCGTTCAGTCAAGTTCCTCATGGCAAGAGCAAAGGTAAGGAGCTCAGACCAGACCACAGTCGGTGTCTCATCCTTAATGAGCAGTTACTCCGAGTTAGTGGCTTAATGAGCGAGACTTCTGAAATGGCTTTCTCAATTGAAATTAACTCACTGTTCCCACTGTCACAGGTGCCTGATGTTAATTAAAGCCCAGAGCACACAGGCATTAACATACCATGTCAATGCAAGGCAATGTGGGTTTCTGCTACTTTTTGTTCTCCCTTTCTAATATTCTGACTTGCTGTCTTTGAAGTTCCATGCAGAGAATGCATATCTGTGACAAGATAGCTGCTTGCTATCAGTCAGCCTTTCATTTAGAGTTAAATAATGCCCCTCTTAAAATACTAGCAGCCCTCAGACATGCTGACTAATTGTTTCATGGCTTCTCTGAATGTTTGTGGTGCTAAGTCTCCTTACAAGGATTTTCTTTGCATTTAGGGTGGCTTCCTAGAGAAGCTGAATTCCAATGAGTTCGTCGCTCTTTCTCGGTTGATGGAAGGCTTCATCCTAGACACTGAGCAGATCTGCGGCAGAAAAAGCATGTCCTTGCGAGGAGCACTTCAGAGCCAAGCCAATAAATTTGTGAATAGGTTCCACGAGGAGAGAAAGACAAAGCTAAGGTATCTGGGTAGAAAGCCTTCATCTTCTTACTTGAATTTTATCATTCCCATGCAAACACAGATCTTCTGTTGCCTGGAACGCTTGTAATTCAGTTGTACTTAGCAGAAGTGGGGGCAGTGTGGAACACTGTTCTAAAACGCAGTTGTTTCCAATGGTTTTAGATTTTGACAGTTTTTATAACAGTTTCTTCAAAGTGGATTGTTCTATGATTATTTAAATAAAGGCAGTTAGTAGCTACAGGGAGAACTCCAAAGTGATCTTGAAGGGCTGAAATGTCCCATCTCAGCGGTTAGTAACTCCAGGATAGTTCACTCCCAACTGCTTTTAAAAACATTACAAATAATAAGAAACACACACACCCAAAAAAACCACACTTGGGAAATAGCCTTTCCAGTAATACACATCAAGTCCTTTTTGCTGTCATCCATCGTAAGTTCTTAAAGTTTTGGTATTTCTACATAATTTCAGTGGCACTGATCTCATGAGAATCTTTACTCCCTAGAAGGGTCCTTTGTCCTCTGATAGCTTGAATGAATGAATTGTTAGATCTCTAGGCCAAGGAGGGTGTTTTTCTCGTTTGCTACTGCACCTCTTTCTAATAAGGATTAATAATGTAACATTTTGGACCACTAGCTTTTTTTTTTTTTTAAATTACTGTATCTTTGGTTCCACGGCAGTACAGGCAAGAGAGGTGTCACAACAAGGTATTTCCTTTTCTAAGCCTCCTTTCTTTTGTCTTTATAACCAGCCTACTCTTGGACAATGAGCGCTGGAAACAGGCTGAAGTTCCTGCCGAGTTTCAGGATCTTGTCGATTCTGTGTCAGATGGCAGAATTTCTCTCCCTGAAAAAAAAACAACAGGTATGTATCGTGCAGTTCTACCATTACTCGAATTTAAACATGTTATCAACAAATAGTGCTGGTTAATGTTGATGGACATATTCTGAAGTCACTCCTGATCTGTGTTTGCTTTCTGGGTTCTGTGGGCAGAATCTAAAAGGAAGGAAATTGATAGTGGTGTGTTTTTGTTTTTGTTTTTGTTTTTTCTCCTGTCAATGGTGTTGAAACTTGGGCCAACTTTACATTTATTTATTTTTTTTTAATCCATTTAAATGTTAGCCCAGGAAGAGAGCTACTTTTTTATAGTAGTATTCACATTGTAGAGGCTTCCAGTCCATGCAGAAATTTAGTCTTTCCCCCAGAACATACTGCTGAAATGCTGCAAGGGACTGAGTAGCACGTGCATGTGCTCAGTCCCTTTTGTGTAAAACAGTGCTAGCTCTTCTTCCACGGCTTCATCTCCCAGTTGTTCCAGTGAAAGGCAGCATGCTACGTGGCTGCTCATGGAAGTGAAAACTTATGTACGTTCAATTATTTACCTCGCCACAGAAACCTCATTTGACCTCAGAGAAGTCACTTTTTTTCCCTTGTGCCTCATTTCCCCATGTGCAAAATGGGACTGCATAATGCATTTTTACCTTGTGGGTGTTCTCATCCAATATTGCAGTGATAAATGTGTGTGAACAGCTAGAACACGAAGAAAATATACACAGAGGGGAAGGAAAATGGCAAGAGATAAAGAGGAGGAAACTATAGTACTGTCGTGGTGTGGAAACCCTCCCTGCTCCCCCAAAAGGAGCACAGCAGAGATGGAGGGTGAGATGAGGCAATACTCACCCAAATCATGGAGCACAATACCAAAAGATGCTCATCTGCCATTCCTCTTAGAAGAAGCTTTTGCTGCTTCCTTCAAGCAGATAGAAAACTGGAGGCATCAAATTTAGCATGAAAAACTGCATCACTAAGAGCTACTGAGGGAAGTAGTGGTTTGAAGCTAAAATATTAATATACACAGCAAATCATTAGAGAATGCACAGTAGAAAACCTAGTGGCTTCTGCTTTTTTTCTTGTATTTCTAACCTGCTGCATTTGAAGTTTCTAAATCCATAATGACTGTGGGACTTCGTTTTTTTTTTCATCTAAAATCCCATCTGTATTCTAGCAGATACAACCAGCAAGGTTACTTACATTAATTATGAAGGGTGACACTTTTTAAATAAAGACATATTCCAAAGATTTATTCATTGTTTTCAAACTTGGGCTGGGGAACGCTTGGTTTCTAGAAATTAGCATTTTTTTCTGCTTCTTTTTAGTTTAACTCATCTTTTTCCTTTCTGATAAATGTTTTAGCTACTGAAGAGAGAAAGCCAACTGAGTTTCTTATTGTTGAAGGACAAAAATATGCAACAGTTGGGTAAGATGCATTTTTCTCTTAGCAGTGGGTTATTTGGCAAGTGTTTTTAAGTAGAATTGTGATAAATACTAATAACTTTAGCAATCTCATTTAAATAGAAAGAAAACCTTTTCTTGCACAGATTAGTTTCTTTTTTAGCTCCTGACCAGTTACACAGCATTGCAAGCTCTTCTGTATATTAAAATGCTTTTTATTCTCTGAATGACTGGACTGAACTTACGGTTTCATTTGATTTTTAGCAATTATTTCATGAAGACACTTACTCATGAAAATACAGATTTATCTTCATAGAATATTGTTTTTATTTCTTACAGTATAGGTTATCTCTGGCAAAATACGGTAGTCCACTACTGAACAATTGCTTATCTTACTCAGAATAAGAAATAAGATATGGGCTATCTCAGAAGCTGCACTCCTTATTTCGTGATATCCTGATTGCTTTACGTTTGAAAATAGTTTAAAACTGGCCATATCAGAGAGATTTTAAAATACATAATACTGAAACACTTCTTTCATTCAAAAGCATTCTGTGTTTCCGAAGACTGAGAGGCTTAAGCATTAAATATACATGAAAGTGTTTTTGGAGAGGGAGTAAAAGCAGGAAGATCTCACTCCCCAGAGTCCTAACATCAATTTACCCCAAACTTAAACCGAAAAGTGCTGATTTACATAATGTCTTTGACCAGCTGTCGTTGTTTCATGATGATGTGCCGTTGTTCAATTAGAAACAGAAGCTGATGGCTCAGAACTTCAGTGCCAGCCTACAGATATCACTGCAAAAGAGCATTTCAGGTCAAGTAGGAGCATTTGAACACACTCTGAAGGATAAAAATATGCTTAATAGACTATATATTAGAAAATTCATCTCTGCTCGTTTGAAACTTTATTTTTAGCTCCACAAACCTATTGTCAGCTTCACAGCGATACAAATACCGTTCCACACACTATTACGTACATTTTCATTGTATTAAATCAAAAACATTCACCAAAAAAAGGCTCGATGTTCCCCCCCAGAATTCTTCAGGTGCTTATTCTCAGTAATTGTTCTGCTTCTTTCCATACCCTGCTGCCTAAAAGAAGAAAGTGAATTTATATTTAGAAGTGTTAGAATATCTACTCTGAAATTTGATCTGGCCTCAGTTTTCTTGTCTTCTCTGCATTTGAGTTCAAGGGAGTGTACTTGCTCTGCGTGGAGTCTTCCTAATTCCATGCAGTACCTCCCAAATTCTCTGGTCCCCACTGAATTCATGGGAAATTACAGGTACTCAGCATCTTTAAATATTTGGTGCTGTTCCTTGATAGCTGCCTTCTTTCTTTTTGACTCCTCAGCACCCGTTGCATCCTTTTCAGTGGCTGTTGTCTACAGGCTCTGAATTATACCTGCTCAAAGTTGGCCAGAACTATGGAGTGTTACAAGAAAGGAGCTTTAGACTTTTTCCCCAGCTAACATCTGCACAGAGGCTTCTAGTTCCACAACAGTTATTTTTGGAGATTAAGAAGTTATGCTGATAAATATCAGAGGTTTTCTCTCGTATACATTAAGTGCTTTATCCACACACCACCCTCTGAAACGGGTATTCTTTATCTATGTTTTTTATGTTAAGTTTTTACCTCAGATCAGTTACTGGGTTTATTTAATGCTGTAGCCTCCAGCATTAGGTAGCTTTCTATCAGCATGACTGGCCTGTTTGTAATTTTGTGATATCCTGTGTTCACTGAGATAACGTATTTGGCTGTTTCCTCTCTTGCAGGACAGTATTGCTGTTAATAAGAATAATCCTTGAGTACTGCCAGTGTGTGGATAACATTCCTTCCATCACCACTGACATGCTTACCCGCCTGTCTGATTTACTGAAGGTATGACTCCAAGCATACGGTCTGTACTTGTCCAGGATATTCAGGGCAGCAAATATATCTTGCACTAATGTTTCGCATGCTTTTATGACTTGATATAGATGATACAAATTATCTAGAAACTATGCATTTGTTATTGTGTTGTAAGGTAAGTTTTTAAGTTAAGGGAATTGAAGATGCAATTTCTTGTGTCGGGAAGGCCGTCCTTCCTTTTGGTCACCTGGGATGTTTGAAATCCCATCTAGTAGTGTTTGTCATAGCTGCCTGTCCTTCGGGGTGAATGTAGGATTAATGCTACTGACAGAGAAGTGATTTGATTCCAGATGTCACCGAGATGTATCTGTATTCAGGAAGGAACCTATTCCCTTGATTTCTACAAGTCGGTAGAAATATGGTCAGTAGAAGCATGAAAAATAGTATAGGATGAAGCTGCTGTTGTAAAATGCAAAGATGATGAAAGACCAGGCCCTTTATTAATCTGCTTCTCTCTAGAGAAGATGAAAGCTGATACAGCGCAGATACTGCAAGGTGATACAAGTAAACAAGAATAAAAGGAGCACGTGAGTGCTTCTGAAACCTTTCTTATATATCCATAGCTCACCGGTTAATTCAGTTCAAGTTTTTCACTGATGTCTTTGCTCACAAAGGTTATACCAGGTTTTAGAGTTCTGAACATAAGCATAATTGATAAAAGACCAACAGATTATACTCTGCAAAAGTAGGTTTTACATAAAGGGGCTGTGGAGGGAACATACCTGGGGAGAGAGTCCTTTAAATAATCTTCCTTTTGGCTAGTAGTTCCTATCTGAATATCCAGACACAGGCACACTCCTTCCTGAAGTCGTCACTCAGCTTCATCCGCAAACCTTCCCCTTTATAAGTACCACCCAAGGAGAATCAAGCTAGTTTGGGACTGGGATCCTTCTCTTTCCACCTTGTTCTCAAGCTACTGCTTCACACAGGACTTGCAGCACCTTTTTGCAGGCAGGCAGAACAGCAGCAGCTGCCTCAGACTTGGCCAGATCTGCATCTCTGTGTTATGTCTTTCTCCCTACCATATCTCGTTAGAGCTCTGCATGAATTAGGCATGTTTTATTCCTTGGTACCCAAATAGCATGTGCAGTTCAGTTGTTGTAGTTCCTGTCTCTGTGGCAGCGAGGTGACCATCAGAAAGATGACAAGAACCAAAACAAAAGTGCATTTTTTTTATGTTTTGGGCAAAATAAGAGTTCCTTAAAGGTGTCCTTGCAAGTTGCTGTACTTTGTGTGATAATTGCATGACAAATGTAACAAGAGTTAGTCTGTATTGTGATTGGAAGCTGTGAAGTGGTTCCCAGATGATGAAATTTGAGCTGTGGCTGTAACCCGAGTGAAACAACACCTGTGTTTCATCAAAAACACAACCATTGTTACTGGAGTTTACCTGGCGCAGACAAGAGAAGGTTTGCAGCCATGGTTCCAGAATGTGGAGATGCTTTCCTCCAAGCAGACACAAGGAGGGGGTATTGCTCTTTTGATGTTTCAGACACGCTACTTCCTTGCTGCTTTGTCTGCAACAGGCCATCCGGTAAGTTAGCAATATCCCTGAAAGGTAGGGGGAGAGTGCAAGCGTCCATCATCCTTTATAGAACATGCTTCTAATGGTCTGCCACACAGTTGATGAGCTGGCGCTAACCTAAGCTAAATACCTCAGAGGAGCTTAGGCTGTGTAGGATGTCTGCTCAGTGGATCTGCTTCTGAAGTCCACCAGGAGGCATAAGAAAAGGCCTTGCTTTTCAGGAGGAGGGGATGAAGCGAATGTCAGACAGTTTCAGATCCTGACTTCTGACTGAGAGCAGAGTAGATTATGCCCCTTGTCGGCTCAGGGACCACGTGTAGCTCAGTTTCATCTGTGAGCACTAGGTCTGGGTTGCTTTTTTTGCCCTCGACTCGCTACTCTAGCAGCCCAGAGCAGGTGCACATCTGCTGCTCACAGCACATCCCCTGCGGTCCTGAGTTTGGTGACTAGTTTCAGGCAATAGCTTGAAAATAGTACAAGAAAAGGTGCCATCTCTTTAGGTTTAACCTCCTGATTTCCACCCCAGTGTCTCAGTTCTGCTCAAACATGAGCCCTGGAACTCCTGTCCATTTAGCACAGGGCTCAGGGACAACAGCAACAGTTCCTTCATCACTGCTGCATCACCCAACCTGGCCTAGAGTATTTTGGGTCTTGCGTGGGAGAGCAGAATTCCAGAATAAGACTGACAGTTCCTCTTAGCACATCCTTAACCTTCCAGAGACCTCGTTGGCCTGTGTGCATTTAATTACTTCTTTCTGCTGGAGCTGAGTTAGGAAGATCAAGTCAAAAGTCATCCATTATACCTGGAATTCTTGTAGCTTTGTTTTTTGATGTTGCTTCAAGACTTCTGTGCATCATTTCCTAGATCTCAGCACTCTGTAGTGTTATAAACACAAATTTGGCTACTTCAGCAGCAGTGAGTTTGTTTTTTTTTCAAGCTTCCTGTAACGTGAACAGTGTGAAAAGTCTGGAGCCAAAGTTAGAAACGAGTCCTTTTGATATTTTCCATTCTGGTATTAACACTTCTACTCCCTCCACTCTACTTAGCAAAACTGGTGAGATTTTTACCCTTCACTTTGTCCAAGGCCCTGGTTTCAGAAGAACATTTTTTTAGATTTCTAGTACAAAGCTGCTAGTGTAGTGCCTTCAAAGTAAGGCAGAACGTAGCTAGTCTGCAGCACCTCTGACTTAATACTCTATTTCTAGACTCAGAGAAACCTCACCCAAAGGTCTCATACAAAAGCAGAAATTAGTCCCCGGATTGAAGTCACTGACTTGCTAACTGTATTTTTAATAACATTATTTCTACTTCCATTTCATGAAGCACTGCCTTGAGTGCTTTAGCCTAAGCTGAGTCAAAAAATACTACAGACCAGTGACTGCTGAAATTGGCTTTAAAAAAAGTTCCTTCTGTCTTACTAGTTAATAGTCATGGACTCGTCTGTAGTATGAGTATGTGAAACCCCGGTAGTGCCTTTGTTTATTTTGTAATCATCTGTTTAACCTTGCACAATTCTAATGATAGTATTTCTAAACTGTGGCTATGTGTCGTTCTTACAGAGTCAGCATACCTTTTCATTATCTTTTTTTTGGTCTTGTAGTATTTCAACTCTAGAAGCTGCCAACTGGTGCTTGGAGCTGGCGCGTTGCAAGTTGTTGGCTTGAAAACAATCACTACAAAGAACCTAGGTAAGGATTTCTGTATTTGAAGTGTCAAATCTTGTATTCCTGTCTGTTTAAAAAACAAACAAATCAACCACTAAACATTTAGGATAAGCTATTCTTGTGTTGTGGTGCTGTGTGTGGAGCACAGGCAGTGATAAAACCTTCCTTGTTAGAAGGTAAAACAAATATAAAGGGTAATGAGTTGTCTGTTCAAGGGGTGCACTAAAATCCATCAAATTCCTTTGCTGTCTACCGCTTTGCTTCACAAATACAAAGCTCTTCTCTGTTGTGAGAAGGAAATAAACAGGCTAGTAAGTTTTTCCATGAAAATGTTTTGCCTGTGGGAAGGCGTAGTTACTTTTTCAGTGGTGACTTTGGCATGCTTGGGAGCTGCTCAGCGTTTCAGCCTTGAGACTGGAGGTATGTAGGTAGAGGAATCCAGCCAAACGCCAGTCTCGCCGTGTGTTTTGCTGAGCTGTGCTGTCCCATCTGCCCTGTGGTGCTGTGTTTTGTAATGCAGTGTCCAAATGCTGCTCCTGTGGGTTATAACCGCGTGTCAGTAATGTGCAGAATGATTTCTGCGGGTGGCTCTGAATCAAACAGTTAGTCTTTATGTGGTCGAATGGCTCAGTGCAGTCAGGTAAATTAGGGCTCTGTGTCTGTGTGCTGAATCCAAACTCTGGGCTTTAGAATCTCTCATTTGAAGGGTGCAGCTATTTAGCTGAATTGGCAGTGCAGAGTTTGCTGCCTGGGTTGCTTTATCTACCCTTTTCAGGGAGAGCTAGGTGTAGGCTTCCATGCTGCAGAACAGCCTGACATGGTGCTTCAGACCCCTCAGTTTTAAACTCAAATGAAGTGCCTTTGGTGGCGGGTTAAAGCAGGTGTTTGAGCTCCCGGTTCCCATGTTTCAGGGTGTACTGATTACCAAACTGCATTTAAGTTCTAAAAAGAGATGAGCTTGAGGGTGGTATGAGAGGCTTCTGGCCAGGGAGCCACGGGCTGTGGTGTTGCAGCAGACACAGGTGAGCAGAGAGAAGAAGCTGCATTCAGGACCTTGCTCCAGAAGGCTTGGCGATCGTGCTGGCACCACCGCATGTCCTGCTGCTGGCTCAGGAGAAGCTCAGTTTTGGGAATCCTGCCGGCACCACAGGCAGGAGCTGGCTCTGGGCAGCTCGGCGCTGGCAGGGCAGTGTGTTTGTGTACATCTGTCGGGGGAGAAATGTTGGTGCCTTGAGAATGTGGCTGCCGAGGTTAGGTAGCTGATGAGTCAGGTCTTGTGAGATCTCTCTGATGTCTGCATGTGCTCAGGGCTCAAAATGTCAAACAGACACTTAAAGCCTCTTGTAAAATCAGTCCCTTATCCCATATCTTACAGAATCTGGGTGTGAATTGCCAGGTACTCGTCTGGTGTCTCCACTGGGTGGGGTCTTCTAGGGGGAAAAAGTGCTGACCTCCTGCCTTGTTACCTTGTTTGGTTGTTTTAAAGCATATTAAATGGCATTAGGTCTATCTCAGTCATGTTACAGCAGACACAGTCTATACCAAATGACTCTTCTTGTGTAATAATTGTTGTTTTTCTTTTCCTCTCTCACTTCTGGATTTACAGCCCTTTCTTCACGCTGCCTACAGCTAATCGTACACTACATTCCTATTATCAGGGCTCATTTTGAAGCTCGACTGCAGCCGAAGCAGTTTAGCATGCTCAGGCATTTTGACCACATAACAAAGGTAATTCTTTTGGCGTTTCCTAATTAAACGGGAAGTTCTGCCTCTCAGTTGTGCTCTGAAAAATACGAATGTCATTAGATAATAAATAAAAGCCATTCTCTTTCATTACAGGATTATCACGACCACATAGCTGAAATTTCAGCGAAGCTTGTTGCCATAATGGATAGCTTGTTTGACAAACTATTATCCAAGGTAATGATTTACAGAAATAATTATACACACTGGAAATTGCAGTTGGAGGTCTCACTGTATACAGTCTGGATGTTTCAAATGAAGTCTTAAACTTTCCTCATCAGGAGTTGTTTGAACATCTTAGAACTTTCTGTATACACAGTTTAGTGCAGTACTGGGGAATTTATTTTGTCCTAACACTTGCCACATGGGTGTCATTCATCTTCACCCCCAAAAAATGTTGATTTACTCCTTCATCAGTAATGGGCGTGCTTTGGCTGGCGTGGATGCTCTGGTGTTTAGGAGCTGAAGCGCTCTCCTGCCTTGGGCAGTTTTATCCCTGACAGCTTGTCTGCAGTCAGGTTGCTGCTGCTGCCTCTTGCCTGTCCCAAAGAGCTGGTTCCCCTTTCCTGCATTTCCAGATGGTGCCTCTGTGTGTGTAATTTCCTGCAGCTGAGGAAACAGCAAAAAAATGCTGAGAAGGAAATTTTCTTGAGGGAAGGATCTGCTCATTGATAGGGCTGCAAGCCTGGGGACTAGAAGTCTGTGCTGAGTAGTTCCTGCTGCGTAGCAGAGCTGATGGCTGTGCCATTAGGTTCTCTTAGTGTTTTATGAGTGCCTGTCAGCTCAACAGGTTGGCCCTGGGCAGGCTCCAGTCGCTGACTCACCTGGAGGCTGCACCTCTTGGGGCTACGGAAGAGCCTCTGCCCCAGGACGGGCCTGTTGGGTTCACTGATCTGCTGGATAAAGCATGTGAGCATTTAAAGCTTAGTGCTTTGCTTTGGCTCTTATGCTCTTAAAAAAAAAAAAAAAAAAAAAAAAAAAAAAAAGCTCTTTCATGAGAGAAAAGGATTAATCCTTCAGCGTCAGATTTGATTGATTGACCTTGGCCAACCTCTTCCTTGTGGCAGCTTGTGAGAATCGCAGCATCTCCGTGCTGGGGCACGGGTTGGTGTGCAGGGGGTTTCACTGCAGTGGGGCAGCTGTAACAGGCAGAATTTCTGTCTTCCTTGCTGTTCCTTGCTGTTTCTATTATTTTAGTGTTTGTTGTGTATTCTGTGCTGTGCTTTTTCTTGTCATGTGTTTCCTTTAGCCACAGTGTCACCTAAATGTAGGGAAAAAGTCCAAAACATTTAAGTAAGAACTTTTTTTCCCCTCTGTTGTGTTTACATTTTGAACACATGTTTATGCCCTTTTCTGAAGCTCGTAAATAGCAGTTCCGTGCATGGCTTTTTGATCACTTTTTGTTACTCCTTGTGAAAGTAAAAAACAAATGCAGGAATGTTGGTCATCGATACTAAACAAGTTAGCCCACAGCAGATCATGAACACGCTTTTTGTTCCTGATGGTAGTTAGTGGTCATCTATCCCCTACTGTCCTTCCATCTTTGCAGCCTGCTCACCTCTTGTGAGCTGGCAGGAGATACAAACGGAGAATATTCCTGTTCTATAAAGGTCCTAAAGGCTTGAGTGAGAGCGCCTGGCTCATAGGAATGCAACCCACAGAGTACAGAAGAGGAGGCCATGTGTTGGTTTGCCTCCCTTCCTAACATATCCCATAATTTGGCTCCTCTTGTTCCTGCAGTAATAAAGTCCTAGCACTGCAGGCAGTGCTTGGGCAGCGCAGGAAACTGATTTCTGCCTTCCCAAGCCCTGCAGAGCAGGAGCTGTGCTCTGCCACCCCACCACCACGAGGCCGGGTGCTCTGCAGGGAGCTGTACCGGTGTGCAGCCAGCTCCCGGCATCCCTCTGGTGGCTTTGGCACTGGCGTAAAGAGAGAACAGGGATGTGTAACAGCTATAATTAACAGTTTTAAAAGGCATAGGTTTTTAGAAAGGGATAAACGTTCATGGAAAAAACAAAACAGGTGGGGTTCTTCGCTTCTCTTGCAGCTTGCTGTCTTGTGACTGGTTGGAAGGAAGAGCAGTGAATTTTTGTCTGATCCCTCGTGGCGTTACACGCTGCTGACCTTAGCGGGAGATAAAAATGGCCAGCTACGTGCAGGGCTGGAGCTCATGTTTCTTTCTGGTGCTGTAGCTTTTTCCCTGTCATCATGAGGAGTTTGTCTGTAGTCATGCAAGAGCCTTAGCTGCGGCTTGCCAGTTCCCTCTGGCTTTTCACCACGCTGGTAAATCGTAAATCGTTTGTTGCCTAACTCGCGTCTTGAGGCACAATCCCGGGCGCTCTGTGGTTGTCCCACGCAGGGAGCAGGGCTCCTGGAGCACTAAGTACCACCTTTCTGCTGCTTCTATTAGTTATTGGTTTGGCTTTTCCTTAAAGACTTTTTCAGAACTCCCCACTCCTTTTTTCTCCCCCACTTGGGCAAGCTTTGTTCTCTTTCACAATTCAGGCCAGCATATGAGCGAGCATCTCCTCCTATATGCTGGTAAATTATTAGTGAGCATGAGTCAGGCCTTGCGCTGAGTTGTGCAAGCCTGTGTGGGGAAGGATCGCCCTCCTCAGAGAGGCAGACCCACGGGTGTTTAACCCAGGCCCCCGCTAGCACAGCCTCTCCCCCAGGAGATGAAGAAGAGCTGGCTTCGCTGCTGCTGCTGGGATAGAAGTACCTGGAAAAACTAAGCTCACATTCAGATTTTCCCTTTCCAGGGTGGGGACGTAAAAGTTTTGTTCCCTTTGCAGCAAATCGCTCGCCTTCTGGTGGTTTCCATGCCTCGTTTCTCAGATCTCGGGCGCTGTTAGAGAAAAGAAGTTTCCTACTTTGCTTTCCCAGATATTCCTGCAGCAGTTTGCGTTAGCTTCTTGGCCCACACTGAGTTGTCAGCACCTTGCATTTTATGCTTTTCTTCCCTCGTTCCTTCAGAAATTTGTATGCATGCAATCTTAGAGAAGCAGTCTCCTCTGGTGAAGTTCTGGGGGGCATATTCTTCAGAGGTATAATCGTTTCTGTCAGGGATCCTGGCGAGAATATAAATCCAAAGAAGAGTGGAGTGGGCCAGCTAGCAGGGCACATGGCGTGCATCTCTTCAGCCACTGCAGTGATTATTCTGTCCGCATCTGTAATTCATAGGGTAATGGAAACCAACAAAAATAATAAGCGAGGAGAAGCAATTAAAACTAACAAAGATGAGCAGATGAAGTTGGGAAATTCTCAGCTTTCATAGCGCTTTGAATGCGACTGTTTAGAAAGCAGGAAGTGATAAAAGATTGTACGATGTTTTGGGAGCCACAGATCGTGCCCAGTGACTGCTTTCATTTGTGGTGTGCTAAATGAGCCTTGGTCCACGACACCGTTAGCAGCAACGCGGGGCTTTAGGTGGCCGATGGAAACTTTCCTGTGAGAACCAGTTAGCCGTGGCAGAAAGGAGTAAGGGCTTTTGTTTTTATTTCCAGTATGAAGTGAAAGCTCCTGTTCCTTCAGCGTGCTTCAGGAATATCTGCAAGCAAATGGCAAAGATGCACGAAGCTATATATGATCTCCTTCCCGAGGAACAAACTCAGGTGAATGTTATTTTTGAGATTCATGTAACACCTCCTTTGCAAAGTCACATTCACTGTGTAACAGAGAGACTTCTGCTTTATCTGTGAACGGGGGGGAAATACCAGGTTTTTGCAAAACCCACACATGAGAGGGGTTGGCAGCAGTCACGTAGACAGCTTGGTCTGAACCGAAATAAACATTTGAATGTGCAGCAAGAACAATGAGACACACAAAATTAACTGGTTCCAGCATTTGGAGCTGTGGTTTCATGTCTAGAGAGGTGGATCTTCAATTCAGACATTAGTGCTGAAATTGTATGCAAATGGCAGCATTCAGGGCTCAAAGACAGCCCTTTGGGGGAATTCTTCTGTAACACTGCTCAAACACAGTGGGTTCTGAAGGCCCCTAAACGTATTTTGTGGCCAAATTGTACCAGATAGGCTTTTCTAGTATTTTGCTGCAGTTGAGTCTGCTGCAGAGTTGTAAATCTAAGGGTAGGAAGGGCCGATAGTCACTGAATGTGCTGAGCTGTAGGTTCTCTTTTTACACTAAATTAAATGTTCCCTTCAAACAGTTTTTGTACTTCCTCATGGAAAAAAGACTGTAAGTGGTTGTAGTTCAGGAAAAAGATACGTTGTCTTCTAGCCTGAATACAAGTTGCCAGATGATCCAGAGGAACAGGGAAGAAAAAGGTCATGTTTAAAAGAGTGTGTCTCTAAGTGCAACATGTAACAGATAAGGCAGGGGTAATACTGTCCTGTAGGTGATGTATTGAGGGAAAGTCACACTAATTGCATGAATAAAACAGGTCAGTGTGATTTTAGTTATTTGCAAGGTATTTCTTCTCTGTAGGCAATGATGCAAGCATGGGGATGGTTCCTTATTCCCAATTCTTTGGTTTCTTCCAGATGTTGTTTTTAAGAATTAACGCAAGCTACAAACTTCATCTGAAGAGGCAGCTGGCCCACCTAAATGTAGTCAATGACGGAGGACCTCAGAATGGGTGAGTTTGAGCACTTCTTCTACCGCTTAATTTAAATGGGTGGACATTGTCCTCTGTAAGAAGTTTGGAAAGCAGAATGCAGCCACACTCCCATATTTTTTATGGATTTGTTTGGAGCCGCCTTATGATAAGGGACATCACCATCGGAATGCAATCAGCTTGCTAACAGGCGGGGGAGTTGGGCACTGTCTTACTGGAGGCCTGCTCTGAGACTTGTGTAGGGCTCCTCAGTTTGTGAATTGCTTTTTCCCCTTCGGTGTGACAGCAGCAGCCACATTTTAACTTGCAAGAATCGAGTGATCCTTGAAGCAGTGTTAAAATGTGGATGATGACTCATGGTGCTAGCAGAGAAAAATAAGAAAAAGTGGCATTTCATCTGTGCGTCGGGTAGCTTCTACACAGCAATTGTTTTTGTGGCAGAAGTAGAGATTTGAACTGGAGATAAGCTCTGCGAGCACGTTGCCCTTTCCTGTCCCAGTACAACCTTCCCTCGCCACAACTGGTCAGCGGCACTTCTCAGGGGTGGGTGCCTGATGCTGCCTGGTCACCTCAGGAGGAAGCATGCAGCCTCTTGTGGCTCAGTCTCTGTTTTAAGGCAAATTGTGCCCTGAAATAAAAGGCTGCTTAATGACCCTTACTTGTGGTCAAGCAGGAGTGGAACTCAGTCAGCCTACCCACCTGCAAGAAAGCCTTGTCTTAGGTTGAAAAAGCCAGAGAAGGAGGTTTTATAAATGTTCTTAAACGTTGCTGGAAAGAAGAATTTTGTTCCTGTCCCAATTTATTCTTTCTTGTCCTGCTTAAGCTTATTCATCCTTGTCCTCTATGTGAGTCTCTGTGAAATGCTGTTCTGTACTCATGGTGTAGTTACAGATAACAGAGATGTAAGCCAGCGAGTTTACTGCGTAGAGCGAGGCTGCACAGCCCAAACTCGAGCACCCAGGGTGCTTTGTGGAGTGTTTGATCTTGTGCTTCTTGTGTAATCCTGAGCTGTGCTGTGCTGTCTGCGTGCTGCTGCTTTTGGTTTTGGTCAATGTCTGTAGTTGGAGGGCCTAAAAGGATCCCTTTAGCGGCCCTGTGTTTCCCAGCAGGGTCATCCTCCCTGTCAGAAGGGTCCCTCACCTCCAGCTGGAAGCAGTGATGCCCCAAGCCTGCATCTTTTGTGGCAGCAGTTGCTTCCTTTAGAGCACACATCTCTCCAAATATGTAGCTGGGGCCTTTTGAGAAGGAAAATATCAAACACTGCATTTCACTTGCTGCTGTTCCAGCAGTCTTTACTGACCTAGTTTTTAGCACAGTTTTCTGTTTCTCATCCCATTTTAACCTGCTTGTTTCTGTAACAATAGTAAAAATCCCTATCTGTGAATCTTGGTTATCTTTCACCTCTGAAAATACAGCTTTCACTCCTACATCTTGCCCTTTCCTAACCAAAAACACTGTGGTCATGTTTGTGTGATCCCACGATACGTTTCAACAGTGTAATGGATTTTAACTCTGGATATAAGTGTTGTAAACACTCAGTATAGCTGTTTGGTTGCTTTTCTAGTATCTAAAATTATTATTATTTTCTATTATTATGAATATTTTTCTATATTCAGAATACAGAAGCTAATATTGCAATAATTAGTGTTCTAAGTTGCGATGGAATCAATTTTAAGTCAAGATAAGCCTGGGATTACAGCAAGAGGATAGAAGTTTTGGGTGCCTAATTCCTGCTGAACTTTATCTCCTTTCCCCAATAACTGGTTTTACATCTAGCAGGAATCACAGCTTGTGTACTATCACCATTGTAAGAAAAACCCCAATCCCATTGAGTTTTGGGCTGATGTTTTTCATACCTAACCTGGTCATAGTATTTGAACATGCATCACAGTAATTGTTTGATTCATAAATAACCTCTGGTGGCTTTTTCTAAATATTTGAGCTGGAGTTGATACATTCAGATGCTAATCTTATCCTGTGTTTCAATGCAGACTGGTTACGTCAGATGTAGCTTTTTACACTGGAAACCTTCAAGCGCTGAAAGGCCTTAACAACTTAGACCTGAACATGGCTGAAATTTGGGAGCAGAAGAGGTGATAATCCACTGGGAGCAGTCACTTGGCTCTGACAACAGACCGACTTTCTTCTAAGAAGCGTGACGACTGTGAGGTGAATACTTAAGAACAGAGTCCAAGAAAGGACACTATTGATAGTCGGGGAAACTAGACTCAGAGTGAGCTGCAGGGAGTGATCTTTTCAGTGTCCTTCAGCAAGAAACAAGTGATCAGCTGTCTGTGCAATGTTTTTCATTCTCTCTGGAAACAGACTCAGGTTTCTTTGGACCAAATCCAAAAGAACACATAGCTGTAACACAGCTGTAGTTGTCTAGAATGCTCTGTATATCTTTATATTAAAAAGATGCTTTGCATTTCTTCTAGTGCAATGAAATTCACATGGTGTCCCACCTTATTTAATGATGGTACAATATAAGAATCTTGCAGTTGGAACTCTGTAGAAAATGTTTTTCTCTATGAAACTATGCTGTTCTAAAATTTATTTTTTTACAGAACTTTATATAAATAAATGTCTTTTGATTGCTTGCATATAGGATTCAGATTTGTTAGGAAGCAGTCCTGTTTCAGGGTATTTCTCACAGCTGGGCTCTAAACTGCCACCTGAAGATACGATTTTCTAATAAACTGCCTGTTCACTGAAGCCATTACTAGAGGATAGAGTTGTGAACTCGTAATCATTAGCAACGACAAAATAACAGCGGGCTTCTCGTGGAACCTGAAGGTAGTAAAAAGGCTGGTGTGCAGATGGCTTCCTGCAGCTACCCCACCGCCACTTACACCAGGGTAAGTACCGTGCTGAGTTGTTTGGTTTTTCACTAAATAGAGACAGAATAGGACACAGAAAATGGGCCAGGAGGCGTTTTAAAGTTTTTAGGCTGCTTATAAAGGGTTGTACTGTTAAAGAAGGTGCAACTGAAATTAATTTAAGAGTTTTTTTTTTTAAATACTACCTTTTAAGACTGGATGCTGCCAGTACTAAGTAAAAGTGCCTGTGTATTTCACCTCACACCTCTTTACCTAAGCATAGTCTGAGTGCCTAACCCTGTGCTGATTATGTATGATGGAATGGTCTCCAGTGTGTGCGCGCCTATGGTTTCTTCAGACAGGCATGCTTATCTGTTAGCATAACAGATGTCATTCATTGTCAGTCAAAATAAAGCTATAAAATCAGAGTTGTTTTTAAAGACCAACTTCTTTAATGATACATACCAGTGTTATACTAAGCTTATAAAATAAATTGTCTGCATGTAAATACAAGAGAAACATTAAGAAATCAATAGCGATCAGGCCAGGGATTTCAATTCCTGTACAAATCTAGAAATGAGTCAAGAGCAGATAAATTAACATGTGGCTGTGGCAGTATGAACATGGACAGAGACAACGTGATGAAATCCATTTATTGAAAGAGAGGGCAGATAAAGGATAAAGATACTAATGGGTGATCCAGTCTTAAATGGGATGTGAAAAGCAAACACCACGTGTGGATACCGAGGCATTTTTCTCAAGTATTAGATTCTTTGGGTGAGTTTGGAACATCAGCGATGCCCATGCTCTCACAATACAGAAACAGAGGTATTTACAACCTTAACCCCAGTATTGTGACGTACAGTATAATCGTGATAGGAATCCCACCTGTCAGTTGTGGGGGTTAAAGAGGGTTATAGGTTGGGGGAGTTGTGAGCACATGAACTACAGGGTTTTTAAACAGCCCATTTAGCAGTAGTGAAACTTTGGGTTTATTTCAACTGTGCCTGCCATTTACACTTCATTTAAAAAAAAGTTGCATGAGTAGCTAACCATGTCCCACATGTATTGCTTCACAGCTTTATTTCTGCGGTTACAAGCAATTCAAAACTACTAAATGTTAGAGGCAAGCCTCTTAACTTCTTATCAAAGATCTGTCCATCTTACCTCAAGACAAACAGTATTGCACTTCAAGGTTATATTAACTGAGTTACAGAATCTCTTTAAGGACTGAAACATTACTTACGCACATCCATTGCGCTATGTGTCTGCTTAAAAAGATAAGCAAGAGAAATTAATTTTAAATTAATACTGCAGGGTACTGTGAGGATGACAAAGCGTAGGCCCTCTGTGTACTTATTTCTAATGCTTAAAAGGTTCTTCCGTGACCAGGCTGGTTTAGCACAGCAGCCTACAGAACCGGCCATGCCCTTCCACCGACTCAGTGGTCCAAGATCCGAAGATTGCCTGACACAATCTTGTTCTCTAGTACAGCTCCCGCGGGGATGTCAATTCTGTCGCCATGATTTGCAATGATGATAACTGTTCCCTGGAGTCACAGAGAAGAGAGTGAGTGGTCAGAAACTTTACTGTAGGGAAACTTTACTGTAGGATAGCTCATTCCAAATCAACAGTTAGAGCAGCGTTGTTGGGAGGCTGTTAACAGCCAGACCCTGCACGTGCTTCAACTGAATTACTTTTTTTTTGTACAGAGCTTTGAAATAAGCAATAATATTGGAACTATTGTAATTATAGAAGCATACTTGATATCACCAGATTATAAGCAGGGTTGCTAACTTAACAATAGATACTTGCTTTATATGATCCTATTGTGCCTGCTTGCTTTTAGGTGTAAAGATGTTGCTGCCTTAGCTGGTAATGCAGCTCACCATTACGGCTATAAGGCAAGGAAATGTAAGTACTGTGCCACAGATCCTAAGAAGCATCTGAAATAGCTCAGCTCCAACATTTACTAATCAAGAACCCCAAATTGATGAGAATGGGCCTATGGCTGTAAAGCCAGCCTGGGAAGCAAGGTGGTACATGCCTGGTAAATCACAAAGATGCAAGCATTGTTTTGGACACAGAGTCACCAGGTCTGTGGTGTTTTCACAGGCCTGTACTTGTAGACCAACCTCATCTCTTGCTAGAACTGTACAGAAAAGCACTTATTCTGGTAATGCCTTGTGCCCATTCAGAAGGGGTAATATTGGCTCAAACTTGACCGCTGCAATCCTTGTTGCAGGCCCTTTTGTTATTTTTTAATTCTTAGGAATGCTTCCAGGGGAAGGTGCTGACTTAGGATCAGTTTTCTTACAGAGTAGCAGAGATGAGTCATGTATATGCAAGAGCATCCTGCTTGCAAACTCACCTTTAATGAAACATTCTTCCCAAACGTAACATCACCTGAAACCGTGAGGTGATCCAGTTCCAGCATATCTGGAATACTTTCAAACCTCCGCAGGTAATCTTGAACCTTTTGAAGGGAAGAAAAAATACAGACTGTTTTAAATCCCTTTGTAGACAAACATTGGAGCTTCTTTTAAAAACTCTTTTTAAAAGGTAGTTCTGGAATCTATGTCTGACAAATATAAATGTTGCTACTTCTGTCATTTATTGTCATATTGTCTGAGATGACTACAACCAAGGGACAGTAAAGGCAATATCCCATCAAAGCTGGGTGAGCGCTAGAGACCACATGCAAGCCTTTACTCTTCCTCAACTGATGGGGTGAAGGAGCACAGAACAGTACGTATGATGGGTAGAGGTAGATAAAGTAAACCTCGCTTTATTTATTTATTGCTATGGACTGTGTTTTTATACCATGCGATAAAATACAAGTGCAGTTATGGGAGTTTACCTTCGTGAAAGAGCTTCCCAGCTTGACAAGAGGCACTGTCGGAAATTCTCGCTTCTCACTCATGGTTAAAGACCCAGCGTTAAGGCTGTACAAGTTCGACATCACAAGCAGGAGATCGGACGTGGTCTTAACAGGCAGAAAACGACTGCGAGGAACATTTATCCCCAGGGAGTTCTCAAAGCTCTTAATAGCAGCACCAACTGCAGTCTCCAGCTGGATAACATTCAAACCTCCATCCAGGGTCTGGAAGAGAAAACTCACGTAAGCACGACCAGCAGGTAAAGGCACTCAGCTCTACAGCCTAGCATAACTCAGAGTTCCACATTTACCAACTAGACCAGCTCCTTTTTGAAGGCATCAGTCCTTGTTTAGTTACACAGAAACAAAATTTTTTTTGAGTTCATTTCCTCTAAAATCTTGTTATCTGCTTACCTTTGGGTTAACAATGATCTCCATGTCAATAGCGTTTTTCTCTTGCAGCCTTTTAATTGCAGACAGAGCAATCCACAAATTGTTCGTGTTGAATATTTTGAATTTTGACACAGACTTGAATTCATCAACGTGTGCTTTTGGGACCTGAGCTATCTCCACCAGTCTCAGCTTGTTTTCATATTGCGTAAGTGTCCCACCCTGCAGGGGTAAAAGAAGAAGTTTAAAGCCCTGTTCGTGAGCTGCCCAACAGAGAAGCCACCACCCCAGCTGCATGCACTGCTTTGGTGCCATTTAAGTTGAACCTCGGTGAAAACGTGTTACTTGTGGTCAGCTACTGGGTTACTAATTATAGAGCGTCTTTAAATTACAGTCAGAACTGTTAAATGATCATGTTTCAGCACTCCAGAACAGTTACTTCTGTTAATGAAAGTTGCTGAGAATCTTTGACAAGTGCTGCTTTTGTCAGAAGTCATCTTCTAGCGCTTTGCTGGATTACAGTGCAAAACTTAAATCAAGCCTATTAACTCTACACCATTTCTTAGACAACCTGGACTCTCCATGGGTGAAGCCCTGTATTTTTACAGGGCCTTTTTGTGGTGTTATAGGACTGTCAGACCTTTCTTGGTATCTGACGACTAGCTGGGGGAAAACCATGTTCCCTCCAGCCTCATACTTAAAAGAGCAAAGGTAAAGTTCTGTTACATGACTAAAGTTCTGTTACATGACTAGTTACTACTCACTAAGAATATTTGATACATGCACTAAACATCTGATAAGTTGTCAAACCTGGACTTTGCACAAAGTCAGGCAGCTGTGGCAGGAGGGGATTTGCAGCCCCGACAAGCTGCGTTGCGTTATGCTCACATGTACAGCTGCACAAGGAGCTTGCGCAGGTTTCAGTCAGTAGTGATACAACTGCAATATCCCAGCTATCCCAAACCTCTCCCACGTGCAAGTGACAGTTTGGAGAAGGTAAGGAGAGTGTGACCTGCAGAAATTACTTGTTGTCAGTAATCCTTGGCTGCTGTTGCCCAGAAGCTAGATCCAATTTGTTCCATGAATTAAAACTTCATAAACTGGCTGATTTTGTGCATCTCAAATGAGATCGCAGCTGATGTGTTAAATGGTGCCTGAAATAGCTATAAGAAGATTTAATGTATGTCTGAATTCATGCATACGGAAGAGATAAGAGGCACAGATTGGCACCAACACGCGGGCACTCAGACACATTGCACAACTGTTTGCATTTACCTTCACATCTGCCCTGGTCTTGTTTGTGACTTCCATGACAAACTCACAGCGTTTTCCATTGGGTGGGTTCATAAGATGGTTCAGAATGTAGAGGTCCACAGTGGCTCCCAAGTTATCTATATTGGATACAAAAATATACTCCTTCCCCTCTGCAATGAGGTTATCCAGCAGCCCGGAGTTATAGAAGCTGGCGTAGATGTCTCCGTGGCCTGGGGGATACCAGCACTCCGTATTCTCTCCTGAGTAAGATACGTCCTTGGCTATTGGCAGCAGAGTTTCCTTATTAATTCTAGGATACCTGGAAAGACAACATTTTTGTTAGGTTGTTAGCACAAAGTAAAATGAAAATGCAATAGTTTGGGTGCAGCTACCTGGGCTTTTTCATGCAGCTTTAGATGTTATGCTTGCTAGGTCACTGAGAAGGTGCAGAACACGGTCTTTCATTCATGGATTTAAAACCACAGTTCTCAGACCATGCAGTAAAACAGCATTCCTCTGACACAGGGCTCCAGAGCATGCCAAGTACACCTCCAACCCCATCAGCCACTTTAGATAAGAGCTTTCTCTCGATAAGGAAACCACGTTCTGTCTCCCTCCAGAGCCCAGGCATCTATCCTAAAAGCAAATTCAGGAACCAAGTGGCCAGCATCCAGCACTCCATTACACCCATTTCTTGAAACCGTAGCCTGTCCCCACCCCACATCTCTCTCTAATACATCGCTTTTGACTCTACTGAACCCCCTGACATTTCAGTCGTCCTTTCAAATAATGAGATTGAACGTGAGTATAGAAAATACCACTGCTACCTCAAACTAAACACCGTACTATTTGGAGCATGAGAAAATGCAAGCTAGTGTTTCCTTTCACCTCAAGTAGAAAAGTTTTTTGATACCTGCTTTGATTAAAGGTATATATTTTCACACGGCTGTGACTGTATTTCTGCAGGATTTTCTTTGTGTCCTCATCGGTGTTGAAGGAATTCATAAGAACAAGAGGAACGTCGGTGTTGTAGGTTTTGTTTAAGTGCTGAGATGGGAAAGAAATGGTAAATTCAGCATGTATTTTTAGCTTTAACTCCTGACACCTAAGATTTTGGGGAAAAAGGAAATACACTTATTATTTCCAGTCTGCTTTATCTATCCATTAGATAAAAGAGAAAAATTCTTGTACCACTAGAATACACAATAAAGCAAGTAAAAGAAAACAAACCATTGTAAGCAGTGAAGTATTTAAGATAAGACCCATTACTTAACATATAATTAATCTTTGTTTTTAAATCTGCGTCAAGATTCCAAATTTAAAGAGCGTGACACTGCAAAACTATTCTTTTAAATTTTAGGCTACTGTTGATTACAAAAGGCATGCTTTCCCCAAAATTATTTAAGTCTGTGAGGGGAAGGTTGCAAAAACTTCTCTGCACAGCAAGCAGTTTTGAGCCTTTTTGTCAGGCTCTGAGACAGAAAATATTATCATGACCACATAATGGATGAAATGTTGCAATGGTAATTATTTGGGCATCTATAAAAAAAAACTGAAATACATGTGAGCACTTTCAGCACAGCAAAAGAAAAGAAAAAAAAAAAAAAAAAGAACAACAGAAAACAAGTGTGTTCTACCAAAAGAACATGCAGAAAATACACTTTAATTGAATTGAAATCTTGGTGCACCAGATCCCCCTTGTCTGTTGGGGAATGTTTGGGATCATTAACCTCTGGGGGAGTCAGAATACTGCAATAACCCTTTTGGGGAAGCACCCACAGACGTGAAGGATTAGGACTGCATTAGTTGGACATAAATTTAAGTGGTGTGTGGGACTCTCCTGCATACATGAGACAGTTATTCCAAGCAAAAAACATGATGAGGCAAAAATGGTTGGAGTTCTAAAAACTATGGAACAAGCACACTCGATTTCCTACTCTAATGGCCATCTTAAATATCTGCTGCAAGAGGAATATTCTGCATTAGAAACATAAGCTGAAACGTCCTCTCCCAGCACCAGCAGCTGTTACTTTTTCTTCCTTCTGAGGAAAATCCTAGCAATCACTTCCATGATGAGGGTTTTAATTTGAGAAGGAACTCAGAGCTGCTGTGAAGAGCTTTGTTCCGAGGCACACGAACAAAGCTACACTCAGACCTGCACCTGGAGGAGTCGGAAGCGAGCCCAGGAGTTAGCCACGCCAGGCCAGCTCCACAATTTGGTCCCTTGTGTAGCTGGACACAACCAGCCCTGTTCCGGTTGGTGCGCACAGGCTGAATTACTCTTGTGCTAACATGTGCAGAGAGGACAGAGTTCAGTCGCCGATTGCTCCGTCCCCTCTGTCCACATGTGCTGCACATCACTAGCGCCCATTCTTTCCACAGCAATTCTCTGCTCCACCACTAGCTCTGAGACCAGGCCCCCTTTCCCTCTTTCTTTTGGCAGGCCTCCACCGTCACCTCTCTTAAGGCTCCCACAGAAGCTCGCTGTGCCTCGCTTCACCCTGTGCAGAAAGGGAAGGCTCTACCCTGAATTACAACTCAGATACGCAGCACACTCAGTGACCACGGCTCATATGGTGAAACATGGATTGGACCCAAACTCCCCCTCGCCCCAAAAAGGGGAAGTGTGACCCTGGGCCGTGTGCTCACTGAGGTCAGACTTCTAGTGGGAAGTGTTTCTGTACTGGCCAGGACGTCAGCTCTAGGTGAAGGTGATTTCAGAGTAAGTCTCAAGTGCACGGCTCCCTTGAAGCATCCACAAGGACATTCAAAGCACATCAGAAGTTACCTCAATCTGCTGCACGGTCAGATCCAAGAAGGTGTTCTCGTTCCGCACCCCGATGAGGCTTTTGGGGCCTTTACAACCCATGCTTGTGCCCAAGCCGCCATTGAGTTTCACAACCACCAGCTTGTTCAAGACAGAAGCAATGTTATCGGGCAGCCCTCTAGCCTTTATCTTCTCATAGGGTTGGATCTGTAAGAAGCAAAATTTTCAGAAAGTCAGGTATTTGGAAGGAAAGTGCTTTCTCCTAAAAGCTTTCAAAACTTCAAACTTGGTAACCCAAATTGACATACGTGATTTAGGAAAACTACAGAACATTTGCAAAATGAGTCTACAACAGCCCCATTTGGTACAATACAAATAACCTGATCTATTCCCACCATAACCTATTCTCTAGAGAAGCCCCCTAGCCTCTGTGAGACCTGTCACCATCAGCTTCATCCAGGCATGTCTCAGTCTACTCCTTCCAGATACAGGGAGCTGACTCGATGGTGAAGAGGGGTTCAGAACAACTCAGCCCAGTTATGCTGCCTAACCCAAGCTTCCTCTTGTCCTGCAGGAGGAGGGGGGGGTCTCTTTGTGACTTGCCTAACTCCCTTCCCCGTAAGATCTCCTCCTTCAGTCAGGATGTGATTTAAGAGCGCAGGCTCCACACACTGGACATAACTTTTCTTCCCTGAGCAACCTAAAGTCAGAGCAGATTTTTTTGATACATTGCACTAAGGTTTCTCAGAAGCAACATTCTTGGCAAAAGGTTGGTTCTTTGACTCAGTCTAAAGTAATATTTATTCATATTACCAGCCCAATATAATAATTCATCACACCGAAGAGAAGCCAGGAAGGAATGCAGAAAGTTCCCAATAAAGGAATAAAGAAAGTTCCTAATTCTTATCCTCATTTTTTCAGGATGCGTTCATCAAACCTTGCAGAAAGCCTTCTACTTGCTGATATAGCCATATCCTACAGGTTTAAGAACAGAGTATGGGATACGTTTAGGGCTAGGGATAGAGAACAAAATCAGCCTTGTAATGAAAGTCAGCATGCTTTCCATTAGGCATTGCTTCCCCCCTAATCCAAAGCACATAAGTCAAGGAAACAAAGGTAATAGTGCAACAATAGGTATCATGCCAGCAAAATCAATACAATCATCTTTTAGCCTGCCCATCTAGAGATTTCCTTCCAAAGAAAAGCCTTTGTGTTTCAGTGCTGCATGTATTCTAGCAGCAAGGAAGTGATTGTAATTCTGATAAGGGATTTGTAAATCGCACAGCTGATTTCTGAAAACAAACACATACCAAGTCCTTCTCAGAAGTCTGTGTCTGCTTCAGGCAAGTCAGGCCCGAATTTCCTTGGAAATTCACGGTGCACTGGAACAAGAGTCAGATTTCTTACTCGGATGTGGGGAGGTTGGGAGGAAAACTTGTGCAATTCCAGCAGGCCACAGATGGCCGATTAGAGCGGATCCCTCACATTAGGGAAATTCTGCCTCCTGCATGATCTGGAAAGCTCACGGTATATATTTAAAGATAAGATCACTCCACAAGCTGCAGCGTAATGAC
Organism: Aythya ferina; assembly: GCF_964211825.1. Lineage (NCBI taxonomy): Eukaryota > Metazoa > Chordata > Aves > Anseriformes > Anatidae > Aythya > Aythya ferina. Next base: position 11,430,298 of record NC_140298.1, read on the forward strand.
TAACTAAACTCTCATTACTCAAACAGTGGTAACTGGCCCGGGAGGAACATCTTGATGCAACTGCTTGAACACATTCCACCTAAAAATGTTTCCAAAAAAGCAAGCCATTAACTGGACTTGAAAGCCTTACTCCCTCACTCAAATATTTTAGCTAATACGAAAACAGATTAAATATCTGTAAGAATAGCACGGGGTTCCTTGTTGAAACACTCTAGCTGTTGAATAGAAAACCATATGTCACTGTTGTGACTTATTTTTCTGGCTCAGTGGGCAGTGTTAGTGGAGAACAAGACGAGTTTCGGTAGTTTTGTGATACGCACTCATCAAAATGAATACAACTGAAAGCAAGAGGTTTGTCCAACAAGCTTACCAATTATTTTCCTTCTGTGTGGTTTTTAAAAGCCACTTTCTACACAACTACCAGGAGCTTTGCTGGTTGTTTCTGGCAGGTGCAATCCCTCTCAGCATCTCCTAGCACAGAGAAGACACTGGGAATTCAGTACCCCCAGACCACACGCTTCCCAGGAGAAGAGGTAACATCCAGGCTCGCTGTTGACCCTCTGCTGAGATCTAGCCAACACATGAAGGACGGGAATGTTTCCATCTACACGCTCTTTACCAAGTTCTCACATTCCAAGAAAACACGTAAATTCAGGCTTAACTGTACTTCTTCATGCTTCAAAGTGACAGAGGCTCCTACGCCAAAAACCCTTGAGACAGCCTCATGGGCAAGGCAAGGAGCCCTGTGAGTAATGCACGAACTGTCCCGAGTGCTACAATTATCACTGCCTTCAAGATAAACGTGGTTTTGCTTGGGAAAGTAAGAATGAAGAGGAAAATCACACACATTTAAGCCTCCATTTTCCAAGCTAGGTCACAGCAGCAGACATGGTAGCTGGACAGGTTTTATTTCACTCTCCCAGCAAGCCAGCTAGAAGGCAAACAGCATTATCGTGGCTCGGGCAGCACGAAGGAACACAACCAGTGCTGCAGTTGTCTGCTAATATCCACGTTCTCCTTAGCAGAAGGAATCAGCTGATTAAACAAAGCAGGTGACGTCGACATGCTGCTTTCCAGAGTGATAAGAGCAGAAATAATATGCCCCTTTGCCATTAATAAGCACACGGGTTTGTCAGAAAAATCTATACGCATCCATAAAAGACAAGGGAGGGGCAATCTGTCAGTCTGGACACAAAGTCCAACGCTAACTTGAGGACAGCCAGAACTCTGACCCCTAGCAGTGTCCCTGTGGCACCACAGTCTGATTCACACACCCAAGAGAGACAGTTTTCAAACGAGGGCTCAGGGGGTCCCAGCAATCCGACGGCCAGTGTCTCGTCTTGGTTCTGTATCGTAAGACCATGAAATCAAACACAGCACTTCAACAGAAATGCACATCTGAAGTAACCCCAAAAGAAGGTATATTAAGCCAAAACGACTGCTCTGGATTTCTGCTGCCTTGAACAAAGGATTAACAAAGGGCTCCTTTCTTGTTAACCAGCTGGCTTAAAACAGGTCTCCAAAATCCCTTACTTCAGAAGTCTGACAGTTTTAAATACGTGGCTTAAAGTGGTAACTTCACAATTTGTTATGAATAATTTATGCCAGCTCCTTTTATAAAATCAAAAGCGCAACCGAAAGGTACTTCAGTCTGACCACTTTGCTAGGGAAGCAGTAAGGTGAGTCCTTCCATTCCAGCTTTCTCACGTGAGGGTGTGACAGACTTCATTTTACACAAAAAATAAAAATAAAAAAGAAGATTTGGTATCTGGCAACATCAAGAAATGAAACTACCACTCCAATCACAACCACATCTTCCCAGTTAGTCACACAGCGTCCAGTTTACGTGCCATGTGTTACTCCAAGAAGCACAGGCAGGGTATAAGAGGCTGTTACCAGGAGGGAAATACTCACCCATTTTGGCTTGCTTTTTCCTCTCCCCAGCCCACCACGCTGCCCATGCCCTCCCCTACGTGCTAGCTAGCTGCAGCCTGTTCCCACCCCAAAGCGTGGCACAGCTTGCTGCCTCCAGGTTATAAATTATGCTCAGTTGCATCATCCCGAGATGACAGAAGGTTGAAATAAGTAAGGAAAGAGACAGCTGAGGTTGATAAGGGGGAGGAAGGTGGAAGATAAGGTGGCAGCTAGAAATGAATGGAGACTCAGGGCAAAAGGGCAAAAGACCTGAAATGCCAGGAAATAAAGCACTGGTACACCACTGTCAGCCCACTAAGCCTTATCAAAACATTGCCCTTCACATTTTAAATTTACCAGCAGGATTTTGGAAGCATCCCCACAGTCCAACTTCAGCAAAGGCTTAAAAGATGGATAACCCAGGATAAGCAAAATTGGGAGCAGCCAAATGTGGCTCCAGAGCACTTCAGCTGCAACTCAGAGCCCCGGGATGAAAGCCCCATCACGGTGCAGCCCAAATGCATGCGTGGCCTCCCCAGAAGGGAGCCTGCCCACGCCAAGCCTGCGCTGCGATACCGTGCCCTGGGGAACACGCTCTTAATGGTTTCTGTTGTGGTTTTTTTGTTTGTTTTTAAATTTGGGTTTGTGCCTGTCAAGTCAGGAGCTCGGCCATCCTGTGAGGTCTTCAGAATGAGTTTGTTTGTCCGGAGGCTTAAGGAAGCGATCTGTGTTTTTAGAGGAAACTGGGAATAAGATTAACGTATTATAACCTCCACAGGTCAACGTAGTCCCAGTGCTCCTCTAGCACAGAGGTCGATCTTTGTCTTACCATTTCCTTGTTTAAAGTGGGTTTCATTTGATTAAAAAAAAAGAGTCCAACAGGTAAGTGATCTGAATATAACTATGCTTTTTTTGTTTTTCTTTTTTATGCAGAAATTCAATCAAAGTCTAAGAAACCCATAAACTATTTCAAAAAAAAAAAAGTCCATCTTTACTTTGTACTTTCAGTAAATAAACAAGAACACATACACTTGCATGAAACTATGCTATTACACAGGGAAAGCGTCTGGGAACAAACTGGTAGCTGTCAAATTGTTTTTGCAGTAGCATGTTCTCTACTCAAAGATGCACCACACATGAGCCCTGATGTCTCCTGCTTGCTGGAAGGGTAAAGAAGGAATGGAAGCAGGCCCAAGGCGGTGATGGTTGCGCTGTTTCAACAGGGCTTTACTCTTTATTCCCTCACACCAAAAGCTGTGGGGGACAAGGGGGGAATTCAGATCCTCTGCAGTGGGTTTCTAAGGGAGGCAAGCTACCAAATGAGAAACCCGACCTACCCATGTGTGGCAGGAGCCTACACCTCTCCAGACATTCTCAAACATTGTCCTTTCTCCTCTGCAGGGGGAAATTGTTCTCCTTGGCCCTGAGCTGTATTCACACAACCCACGGGTTACGAAGCTACTGATAGCATCTGTCCTGGCCTCTGTCACATGCGTAAACCTCAACTGTCCAAAGAATACCAGGATGGGAAGGTTACTAAGTCGGGGCAGCCGTGGCAACCTAGACAAACATCATTTCAAAGCCACTTCCTAAATACCCACATCGAGCAGACTCGTACAGGACCATTTCAGATTGCCCACACAAGCACTTTATGTTACAGAGGAACACTACTGCCCTTCATCAGGAAACTTTGACTGGCAATATTCAGCTAAATTAAGACAGAGAAAGCTTTCAAGTCCGCAGAGTTGTTTTATTTATAACTTAGCTGAGAGGCTCATTTCTTCCAGGAAGTGAGATGAAGAAAACCAGGAGACTAATATTTGAAAAAAGAAAATAAACAGAACACGGACATACATGGCTTATCACTTACATGTGTGGTGTGTATACACACACAGGCACACTCTGAAATAGAGAAAAGTCTCTTGAAAACACTGAGATGTTTTTATAGACTAGGAAATAAGGAAAGTCAGCTCCTTAGGGTATGAGGAAGGGGGAAGAGCGATTACACGCACTGTACCTTCACTAGTTGGGCAGAAAGGCTGGACTATGACATCTATTTAACAGGAAGCTTGTACAGCAATCTTCACAACAAAAGTGAAAACTATCACTCCTGTAATCGTGCCTCAAGGGACTGCCAGTCAGCTACAGCTGACCTGAAAATAATCACTGAACACCACAGGTTTATGGAGCTCGTCATCTGCAACCCCACAGATCCTGCGTGGCAGGTGCTGCACACAGCTGAGGTAACTGACCCAGGCAAAACGCTGCGCAAGGACAGCGGCAAGAACAGCTCCAGAAAATGGTTATCAGCAAAGAGCTCTGCAACCAAAAGAAGGCACACGCTGGACTGGTCTTGCTTCAGCAATGCCTTGGCATCTCTGGATGTCTCTGTTGGTACAACAGAAGTAGCACGTACCAAAGCAATGGCAGCAGCCATCAGAAAGGGATCCATTAAAACAGCACCTACCAGACTTTGCACGTGATGAGTTCAGCATTCCCTGCCAGGGCAGCGTGGCAAACAAAAAGACTTCACCCATTCCCACAGATGCCTCTGCTGGTTCAGAGCGGGCTGCTTGCTGCACAGATGTGAGACAGCCACACATGGTTACTGGGTGAGTGGATTCTGGGGCTGTTAGGAGCTAAACAGGTGGGAGGGAGAGAAGCTGAACATCACAAAAGCCAGTCACACCTGGAGCAAAACCACAGCTTCGAGATAAGCCACAGCAATGAGCTTGCATGGCAGATCTGGTCACCCGCTCGTTGATGATCCAGAGATTAGAACAATTCAAAGGAACCTTCATCAAAGCGGGACCTTTTTCACATGAAATTCATTGCTAACTGGAAGAGAGGGGAGGATGGAGAGAGGAAGGATACAAATAATGTGCGCTACTCCAGTTCCAACTGGAAACACCACCATTTTCACCAGCTGTGCCATCCTCTCATAAAAGCATAAATTACTTTAAGTCTTAAGCACTAACTTAGCACTGCTACGGTCATGCTAGACGAGAATAGCAGAGGCACACTCTGTGAACCTGAGGCAGAAGAATTTTCATGCAGGAGAACACAAAATCCTTTCCATCTCACACAACCTTTTCCTTCCCACTACGAGGGAAACTACACACAAGAAAATCCTCTAGCAATCTTCTAGCTGCTATGCAAGGATCTTTGACAGAAGCGGTTTTGCAGAATGTTGATATGCAAAAATCAGACAGAACTGAAGCTTTTTGGTCTAGTGCAATCCCTCTTTTATTCCACTTGCACATCCGTTCAGGAATACCATCTGTTCATAGTCAGTTTATTCTATCCACAGTCCATTTATTCTGCTATACTTTCAAAAGGGAACACGTAGAACAAATGGAAGAGGCAGGACATGGATACAGCATTCCAGTGGTGCAGGATGCATCTGAACAAACTACAGAAGATAAAACATCCTGAAGGTTACAAGCATAGATCTGTCAGAAAGACAGGGACAGCTGATACAGCAGAATGGGTCACGAATGCAGGAATTGACAGCAGATACCCAATTCCAAGTGCACACAGAGAAGAAATAGCAAATATGCACACAACCTTCTAGTTCTTATCTAAAAAGACTGTTGCCCAAACTATGAAGGTGTTTTTTTTTGTTGTTTTTTTTTAAATCTCTAACTAATGGATCCATACAATTCTGTACCTACAGACCCTTGCCTTCCCAAGGTCAACATTGAAATGAGTTACTCAAGGGCCAAGGTAGCCACATGCTGTGACTGTAAGATTGCTCCTAAAAATAAACACCATATCGCTACTTCACGGAGAACATCGGTGGGAACTTCATTCCAAAGCTTCTAGAAGATTTCAGGAACAGAAGCATACAAAAAGTAGAACCTTGCTGTGTTTTGACAACAACAATGGTTGTGTTCAGGCTGGGCAGACATTAAAAGCAACTATTTTTCTCACTAACAAAAAGGTTATAAATACCAAATTTAACGTGCTGAAGGTGCATCAGAAAGCTTCAAGAACGATTCACTACAAACGGGATCTAGAGATTTATACTTGGCACTGGGCACCATTCAGAAGAGAAATGCAGCTTGATCCTCACTCCCTGCCACTACCTCCAGTCTACTCTAAGGTCAATACCACCCCGTACTAGACTCCAGGGGATTTAAACATTTAGCAGGTGGGACATGAGTCACACCCACAGCATTCAGATGCTGTCTGAAAAGCCAAAAACGTGATTTCACCTTTAAAGTCTTACTCCTTTCTTCCTGCATCATGCCCAGTACAGCTCTCCAAAATGAAGGAAGTCTGCTGCTCAGTTCAGGGCCAGACTGCCTCAAAAATTATTTTCCTTTGCTGAAGTTCCAACTCCCCCTTTTATGTCTTCACTATCGTGTCTGAAATGAGCTTAAGCAGAAAGCTCAGAGTAGAAACCCAGTCCTGATGCAGTTAACAGTTCCGCCCAGGCCTCTGTCATGCATTTACTTCATTTGCGGTTGCATCAGCTCCAACACAAAATATGAAACTCAGCCTTGCTAAATATTTCAGTTCCTTTTGGCACAGGTATTGGAAATGACAACTTGGCAAGGAAGCCCTGGATCTTGAAGGGTCTTTAATTCAGAGAAAAACAAACGTCGGGAATTCAAATTCAGGCAGGATCCCTGCAGCATCAGGCCTGCTAGGTGTCGGCACTGCCATTTAGCTGTTCCAGTCACACGTAGGCTCTAACACGCAGAGGAACTGCCTCATCACCTCCTAAGCACATACACAAGAGCAGAAAGTGCTCCCCAGTAATAAAAATCACTTCTTGCTCTAAGGATTTGGAACACTGGGCTTGACAAGCAAGCGCTGATGGGGAAATACTTCAGGAACAAAAATGGGCAGGAATGACAGGGCTCACAGGCACATGACTACAGTGTTAGTCATTTGAGACACATCTCGAAATTGTGGTCAGGGATTCTGCTACGATAACATCTAGCTTCATTTGGTTTTGCACACAATGTCACCAAAGTGATTTTTGGAACAGTCTGTGTGAGGCAACATTGGGAGTGTGACTGATCTCAGAAGTATACTCCTACTGCAAGGATGTTTGGAACGGTTTGCCAGAGAGACAAAATGAGCATCTGGGCCCTCATCATGGGTAGACTGGAGAGGAATACACCCATATTAGTCAATATGTAGCTGCAGAAAAACAAGCTAGTATCTACTCAGCACCAAAGGACAGTTTAAAAAGAAATAGCACCGAATGAACCCTTAAAACCTGCTTCCAGATTTGAGGGTTAGGAAGACATTTGATTTTTGATTAAAAGCATGCCTTTTTTTTTTTTTTTTCCTTCATGATATAGTTCTTTGAGGTGACAGCTCAAGCTGCAGACAATCCAAGCAGTGGGTTAAAAAAAAAATTATCATAATAGACATGCTCCTTTCACACTCAAAGTGCTTTGGGTGCTCTCTTTAGCTCACTGATGAGGTTTTGCATTGCTGCTCTGAGGTTAACTTGTTCACTGCTGTTCCCTCAGAGGCCTCCCAGCACGACTTTGTTACTGCTTCCAAGTCAAACAAACAGATCACTGCAATCTACATCAACAAGATTAAATTACACTTGCCGTGTCCACATTCTTTACCTCGTCTCCTCCTCGTTAACCAGCACTCTAAGTGCACTTTCTTCTCTGAAGACTGTAACAGTAATGGGTCCTAACTATGCCAGCTATCACTGTAAGCCTTTGGACATATAGAAGGAAAGCATCTGGAAGGAAAAAACAAGTCAGAAGTTTACCAATATAGCACGAAATGGGTTCAATCTTGTGTTATCTTCATCTGGAGCCTACAGCTTGCTTGCCCATCGGTATTAGTTGCTACGCTAAAATATGGAGTTCAGGAATAAAATCTCCCATTGCAGAGAAAAAGGGGGAACATTACACCACAATTACATTTCGGTTTACTGAAAGGAGTCTTTACTTGTCAGCAGATGCTTCAGAAAAGAACAGAAAACTGCATTCAAAGAACAAGTACCATGGATAAAACATTAAGTGACCCATGGAAGTCTGATCAGAAATTCTCCTCCTGCGCAGCACAGCATTGCAGAAAAGCCTGGAACACCTTTCCCACTGAACCTGACATTCAGAAGAACCTTATGCAAAACAGAAAACTAAAAGCTAAAGCCTAAAAATGCAGTGAACCATTCAATAACTCTAAGCTGGTAAAATCTTTGGCACATTTTTGGGTGCTTATACATATAGCCACGCGTACGTGCACACCTGTATGTATATAGATATATTTTATAAGTGTATGTGCATATATATACACACATGCACCTACATACCTAAACACGTACTTTGAGCTTCACCAGCTAGCAGTTGAAGATCACACATGCCAGAATTCTTGATCCTTTGGGCAGATCAAGCAGCAAGCCAATTCCCCAGAAAAATCACAGGCAAATCAAGTCACCCTGGGGACTGTAAGTCCTTCCTTTCTAGGCCATGCTACTTGTAGCACAAGAGTCTCAAAAGTAGATGAGAACCTCACTGCCCCCCACACCCTCACCTCATAAAATGACATCATCAAAATGGGCGATTATAAACCAGCTACAAGATTAACCAACCAGCTTTCCAAAAGTCTTGCCCATAATGTTCTCTGTGCTGTTCCCACAGGACCAAGAGGAGAGTGCACTGTAAGCTTTTATAGCTACGGGATGAAAACTCCATGAGAGCTGAATAAAAGCACTCAATCTGCATATATTTCACAGATACCTGTTCCAAAGAAGTTAGGACTGCAGACTTGATTCTGAAGCCCTTCTGAAAATTATCATTCTTCATCCCTTTCAAAAGTTCCTACTGTTCTCATCTACTAGTAAGATTGATAGCTCTAGTTGTAACGAAATCAAGATTTATCGAATAATTCCGCAAGTCATATCCCTCAGCAAAGAATAATTTGGAAGACGTTTCTCTGCAGGTCACCTGAAAACACTTTCATGTAGGACACCTTTCACTTTCCACAGTCCCAACATGACACGTATTATACAGGTGGTGGATCTGGGATAAATACAAGAAGGTTTTGAGGAGGACAGGGAAATGAAACCCTTGCAGTTGGGGGGGAAAAAATAATAATAATAATAAAAAAAAATAATCAAGAAAATTAAGAATACTTTCAATTTTGAGAGCACTCAACCCACCTCCTGTCAGATCAGGAAAGCAAGAGATCTTTATTTCAAAGTGAAGACAGCATGGGGAGGAAACTTGTTTGAGGGTATTTTTCCCTGTCTTTTTTCTGTGACATCTTCTGTGACTCCTTGTGATTTGGAGTTCATGCTAGGAAGCACACTCTCATCTAAGAACACGCATTTTTCTCACCTGAGCCAAAGCAACAGGATGCTGCATCTTTTTTCCCCTGTTTTTGATCAGAAGTTGCTTCCTAGCTAAGGGACACAGATGAGGATGAGCCAGCACAGGCCAGAAGGAAGAAGAGAGATACCAACTCTAAACGTGCCCTCCTTTCAGCCCTTTGTGATCTTAAGTTAGGCCTTCTTTTTAAACAGCTTGCCTTGCGTGGGCATCTCCAACAACCTATTTCAGTGTTGTCTAATGCCTCCTGTTTGACATTTGCTCCCATTGTCCTGCCCAGTAATTTTCAGTCCCTTGCAGAACTTGATTTTTTTTTTTTCCCTCCACTGAAAGTGTGCGAAACCTTAAAAATGGACAGACAATAGCTCTCCCTCTCCACAAAGCAGCCTATTCACTTGCATCAAATTACTGTAATTTAATCCCAGGCTTTATCTTGACACAGAGAACAGTTTATTCCGTTCATTGATTGTTGCAGCTACCCTTTTACATATTCAAAAGTTATCACTCCCCTAGAGCCTCACCCCTCTCTAGACTAAAAGCAGCCCCCTTTTCTGCAGACTTCCTTATAAAACGTTATCTAGAACTCCAACTTCTCACCTTGGCCTCTTTCCTCAAGGTGGATTTTTCTCCCCAAAGCAACAGTTTGCTCGGTGTTACAGTACAGAAGAGACAGACATCGCATGTTTTTGAAGTTAAAAGAAAACACTCAACCTTGGAAAAAGCCCTATACTTGCTCTAAAACAGCATCATTCATCAACGCTTTAGAAAGCAGCGCTGCATCTGTTCTGGAAGTAACTGGCCAGCCTGTCTTTCAGTTGCAAACAGAGCCTTGATTGAATCACCACAGAGGCGAAGAGAGACCACAAATGTGTAAGGAAGTCTCAGGATATGCCAAGATTACGGCAGTGGGAAAAGCAAGAATTCGTAGCACAGCTACACCGTTAGTTACGCAAGAGTCCAAGGACAGCCTCGGGCTGCAGATGAATCAACCAAATGAGGTTAGGTTTAATAGGAATTGTTTATTTCGGTACTAAATATTGCTGAAAAAAAAAATGTTTAGTGCTTTTTCAGCAACATCTCAAGTAGCAGGTTGTAAGTTACAACACCAGAGATGGCATTAGAAAACGATGCTCAAAAGCCCTCAGTCAGCTACAAGTTTCAGATTCCTCACTTTTACAGAGCTGCTGTAGATTACAGAAGTTGCTAAGTGAGCTATATAACCCAGCCCACTTGCCATATGTCCCTTTCGAATTATTTAGCAGAATGGATTGTTGGAAACAGTCTCAACTGAGACGCGCGACCTTCTGTCATGGGCAGGAAGGAAAGGGGAACAACAAGAGTCCTACCTACTTCCCCTCTAACAAAAGTTACCAGTCACTCCAGAGAAGGTACCAAATGGTAAGATGGCATCTGTCCCACTTTGCTCCCCTGCTCAGAGAACAGCTAACAAAATAACACTGCAGAACTTGATGCATATGTTAAGCAGGACCTGATGTTCAGGAACACACACAGCATATGTCTGTAAATTATTACTTCTCAGCTAGAGCCCGAAGTGTTGTCCTACGTGATTTTACAGAACCGTGGCAGTTACACCTATTCCATGGTATATAGCTTTATGTCCCCTACTGACTGCGTCTCCATTGCAACTTACAGAATCTTCTGGTGGTCTTTGAATCTTCCCCCAGTCCACAGATGGTCCCTTTTCTTGTAGGAATCTATGAAATAGCTTCTTAAATCCTTCCAGGTCATTTTTGGTGTGCTACAGAGAAGAAATAATATTAATTAATACTGGTATTTATTAATACCTACCCTATCATGGAAGCATTTTTACAAACTTGATATACAACACATTCACAAGAGCAAGTTTGTCAGCTCGTGAGGTACAGACATGATAAAATTTTAAATTCCAAAAGGTGCCAAAAGCTCATTCTCACTAAAACTAAAAATGGGAGTGGGGGTTAAAGGGGGGGACAAAAAAAACAAAACAACAACAAAAAACACACACACACACAAAAAAAAAAAAGACATCCAACACCTTGGATACCTAAAAGGCAAGTCTTTATTCAAAACTATAACCACAAGAATTTGGCCAAATCTTTAGAGTAACAGCTTTACCCTCTTTGTCTGTAATCCATTACAGATTATATAGAACCTTTAATAACTAAAGATGATTAAACACTTAGTAATAACTCTGTCGTGCAGTTTGCATGCAACAAAAAGTCTCCTACTGACACTGTATCCAGGCTACTCTTCCACACAAGACCCAAGCACATCTTAAAAATAAGGATAGCAATATTCTGTGATTTGTCCCCTTGTATAAAATCTCTACCTTCTCAGGCTTTGAGTTGCATTCACATCACACTTCTTACCTCCAGCTCATTTGAAGGTGCAGTTGCAAGTATCTTATCAAGTTCTACCTTCATTGAATACTCCAGCTCTTGTCGAATGACTTCCTGAAACTGTGAGGGGCCAGCCTGAGACATGGCTTTACTGAAATCTTAAATTAAAAGGAAAAAAGAAAAAAAAGGTTAAAGGGGAAAAAAAAGAAAAAAGAAAACTAGCTTATTTAGACTGCAGACAGCTTTCAGATTTCTTCGGGGAAAAAAAAAATAATCATGTAATCCAGTCTTGTTTTATTACTGTGCAAGCACTCCAGGAACCTAGAGATTTTGCTCCTAGTAACTTGGAGAACAGATCTTAAATTGCGTGCGAAAAACAGCCAACCTTCTCTCAAAACTCTAAAAAGTTCCAGAAGATCAATGATCCGTCACAAGAAATGTTCCAAATCCACAGCAGCACACGTATTTTTTGCTAGGCAGCTAAAGTGTTCGTGTCCTACCACATCAACTTTTACTTTAGCAAGTAAAAACGCAAAAAAGCCATTCACTAAAAAAATATTGTATGCAGAACATTGTGATCGAGGGCATCCTTCCGTTCACAGAAGCAAATAAAAACACGTTTTAATTATTTATGCTGTGCATTTTCACACGGTCTTCCGTTTGTTCCAGCAAATATTCCCTTCCTTTATCGTATGAGTATTTTCACACTACAGCATGCCCTTCAGTTACTAAGCAACCTGGAAAAATAGTCCGTCCATCACTTCAGCATTTGTTTTGCTTCTGAAAGTGATAAGCTCCATGGATGTGAAAGAGTAAATACACAAACGGTCCATGCAGTGAAGCCCATAGTCAAAGCACCGCACAGGAAGGAATGGAAGATAGCTCGACTTTATTTTCCAGAAGAAAGCATGTGAACTGAGTGCCTTCCCTAAAGACATTCCGAGTATGTTCTCTAAAGACCTCGGTTAATTTAATTTCTGCCAAATCCCTTGAGTAATCGCTTCTCTATAACACGGAGAATGATGCATTGCCAAATATAGCTGGAATGTTAGAAACACCCTGATACTAGTACAAAAAAGGGGCAGGAAAAAACTTTGCGAGTGAACTGATAGTGCCAGGAAACAGAAGAGGCAGCCTTGGTTAAAGTTTTCTTATTTGGGACACGCATTAAAAGGCTATTCTATCGAGAATGCCTCGGAAAGCCAGGGGCAGTTCGTTCGCATTACAGTTTTGATTGTATTTTTAAGCAAAATACTCCCCGGACTCGGTCACAGTGTCAAGCCCTTGCTTTGAAGCCCACAGAAGCCATTTTCCTGACTGCACTGTTTTGCAGGTAGGGAAGGAAAAAAAAAAAAAAAAAAAAAAAGGGAGATAGAGAGGCAAGTGCTGCAGTGCACACACCGTGGTGTAACACAGGGGAAATGCCAGCACCAGATGAATAGCACAATTAACAATAGGTTCATTTTTTCATCGCATGCTTCACTTGGTAGTAAAAACAGGTTAACAGTTGGAGGCACCTTAGGCTTATCTTTCCAGGTGAAATAAGTAAAAACACAAGAGCTCTTCACTGAAAGTACTTCCTCCTACAGAAGGGAGCATAAGATCTCTACCACCTGAATAGTTTCACCCAGAACTGCTGAGCTTTCCTTCCCTCATTTCGACTTGATGCACATGGAAACAGTGTTTAAACTTCCAGGGCGACAACAGCTACAAGATACTTTCAGCTGTTTGTTTGTAATCCTCCCTACAAGGAGTTGTAACACAGGGCTGGGGTTACAGCAACAGCAGCAACCATTTCTCGCAGCTCATCAGCCTGTAAAACATGCTGAACCTCCCGATATGATGCAACGCAGCCCAGCAGAAACTCTGCAAATACCAAGTATTCAACAGAGGCTGTCATTTGTTAAGGAAGAGCCAGCAAACAGCCATCCCGGGCTGCCATGTAAGCAGGAAGATCCTGTTGGCTCGCGATGGCCAAAAGACGTGTATCTCCCTGATAAAAAAACAAAAAAGCATTGAGAGATTAAGCAATATCAGAAGCAAACCAAAAGGATAAGGCAGAGGAAAAGTAAACACGTGATAACACATTCTCCAGGGCTTCATGAGCAAATGCTGAAGGCGTGCGGAGCAGCAGCCCGATGGTCCGTGCCCAGAGCCACCACCCCGCAGCCTCCTGGCCACCATTTGGTGGCCACCACTGGTCTCATCCAGCCCACCAGGATGTGGGTGGCTGGGGAGAGCCCTGCTGGCGCTGCCCATACTGGGATCATCTGGGGGAAAGAGGAATGAGAGAGCTGGCACAGCTGGAGTCCACAAAAACACGCTTCCAACCCAAGTATTACGGGTGCAGGGAGGGATCTGTTGCGCAGGGTAAGAATTTCAGTGCTGTACCCAACGTCGAGGAGCTCAGCACCAGCCTTCCTGCTGGGATTTCCTCCCTAAGGAAAACCCCTCCAGGGTTTGGGGAAGAAGCTGGTGTTTCTGTCCTCCAGCCTAGCGATGGCAGGAGGATGGCTGCTGTCCTTCAGCGTGCGCTGCTGTTAAATTTAACAGCCCAGGTTAACGTTTATTTCCCTCTTCGCCGTAATGGCAACGAAGTAGAAAAGCCAGCACGACTGCATTTCTAAGGGCAGTTATTTCCTACAGGCAAGGCGAATTTCCTAAGGCTGCAGTGAAAAGTAGTTATGGCACCTCTGTAAAACCAGACGGGAGGCAGGGGTGCTGCAGAACTGCAGGAAGAGACTTCCCAGGGGACACGCTGCCCTGAGCTTCCAAATTACCTTTGAAAAAGAAATGCCTCTTCCAAGCCACACTGCAACCACTGCCTCGGATTGCAGCTGAAGCTCACTTTTACGGGATCGCTGTTCTTCAGCTCCCCTCTGAAGGAAGAAAGGGGTGGGATATGGCAGCGGAAGACTCACAAGGGATGGGCCCACACAGGAATGAGTGCAGAACAGAAACGCGTGATGAAACAGTTGGGGCTCCAGAAAACACCGGGTTTTCAAGAAAAATGACCACCCAGGACACCTTCTTTTAATGCCTTCAGCAGAAAATGCTCCGTCAAGTTGTAGAGAAAGACCTTTAGTCAAGTCACCGGTGGAGAGTTTCACTCAAACAATATTGTCCCCACCTTTATTTCTACTTTGCTCTTATCTCCCTGTTAGCCTGCCACTGTCCTCACACCGTGAACTATGGTAAAGAGCACAGTATTTTTAGGTTTATGATGCATGATTTTATAACTGACACTTGGGAAACAAACAATATACGATAAATCAGATCAAGTTACTAAAGAGGAGACCGTCACGAACCATGGGAAATAAAATAAGGGCCAGGCTTCCCCAACTGCACACGGAGAGAACAGCAGTGTATTTTCTTTCTGCCATCCCTCCTTTTATTTTACATTAAAAGAGGGAACACACAAAGCTCAGTTTTGTTGCCCTAAGAGCTCATTAACTCGCTCAGAAGAGAACTCACTGCCTTAGTACATAGCATACGGGGTCATGGCACAGGAAGGAGTCACGGGACAAGCCAAGCAAGAAGTCCTCTCATGAAAACGTAGGGATCCTTTGGGCTGAGGGTTGAGAATTGTAATTAGCACCGCAATCCAAGCAAGCACACTGAAAGAGCTACACCAGAAAATTATTTCTATTTCCTCGGAGCCAGACTACTTGCATAAAAATCCGGAAGGTTGGCCCGTAAGTTGAAACACGCAGCTGAACTTTAAATGCTCTATCCTTGAACTCGGGGCTGAGGGTACAGAGTGAATGCCTTAACTTCCACCGACTCCGCTGGAAAGTTCAAGGCAATTTTTATCCTTGACAGGGATAAAAACTTCACAGACGTCCACACTGCCCAACACAAAACTGAGAACTACTACTTCGCTTGACTTTTGAGAACTCAACAAACCGAAGAAGCATTTGCAAACTTCTTTCTCCCTACCACTACAGGCAAAATTTGTCAACACACACGGCACTGAAGCACACAAGAAGTGAAACCTCGCCACTGTCTTCCCATCACAGAGAAGCATGTTACCCTGAGCTCGCTCAGAAGTTTGCAACCCAGGACGCCGTCCTGGCCAGCCGCGTACACCAAGGGCTGCGATGTTACTGCTCAGACCCAGCACGATTTCTGAGTCTAGAGGCTGATCCTCCTGCTAAAAATATCGCCTGACATCAGCAATGTGTTTTGGTGCTATCAGCCTAGTAAAAGTACTCTTTAAAGAAGCTTCTAGTGTTGTCAAAACCTCGGT
Organism: Aythya ferina; assembly: GCF_964211825.1. Classification (NCBI taxonomy): domain Eukaryota; kingdom Metazoa; phylum Chordata; class Aves; order Anseriformes; family Anatidae; genus Aythya; species Aythya ferina. The sequence continues at coordinate 11,446,113 of NC_140298.1, forward strand.
AATATTTTAAGAACTGGCTTCGATCTTTACGTAGGTTAACACAGTACCACTTGCCTGCAAGATGGCTACCTCCAGCAGAAGGCTGAGATAAGCCAATTCCGCTTAAAAAGAAGGCTTCAGAGCCTATTTTTGTCACTCGTTTCACAGCAAGAAGGGGCTTGTCTTGACAACTTTCAGGACACCAGGTGAGCAGCGTGGCTTCAGCACTTCCCCGAGCGGTGCTGTGCATTTCGCCCGGCTGTCACAGGACATTCACAAAGTGTCACTGCACTTACACAGCAAGTGTTGCACACTCCTGGACATCCACTGGGCGAGCGGCTGATTTCCCAAAGCCTGCAGAAGCTCTCGGTTCCCCACAGGACCCAAGTTCACACAGCAAAAGACCTACTATTGCCCACTCACTCTTTTTTTCTAAAGGCGGTGACAGGCCTGAATGGACTTACACCAAGAAAACCTACAGGCGTGAAACCCGCAACAGAAAAACCACACACGCACCACTAGGATCACCAGAAAGGAGGGGAGGGAGGGGGAGAAGTGCCACGGCAATGCACCAAAGTAATTTTTCTTCCTGAAATGACCCTCGCGGGTCGGTTCCCTGTTTCCCAATGTACGATTCCCAACTCAAGACAGGGCAAGACGCTCACAGGGCAGCGTGCCGGCGCCTACAGCGGGGGCTGGCAAATGCCAAAACACACTCAGACCTCCAAAAAACTTGGGCAGACGGGGAGAGGCAAAGGGGGGAGCCCCCTACATGCATCAGCTGTGGTGAGGGGCTGTCGGGGTGCTGCGTGGCGGAGCAGACGGCCACGTCCACATCCACGGACATGTCCACGGGACGGGCACCGTCACCTGCCGGGGGAAAGCCTGGCACCCCTCACAGCCTGCTGCTGAGGAGAGAAAAGGAGGCGGCACGGCGTCAAAGCGAAATAACCGAAATAACACCAAGCGGGTGCGGAGCGAGGTCCCTGCGGCGGAGCAGCCAGCCTACCTTTGGCGAACGACATCTTCGCTCCTCGGTGAAGGCGAGCGCAGGGAGAAACAGCACACCCGGCCGGGATGGGATGGGATGGGATGGGAGGGGAGGGAGGGAAGGAGGAAAGCAGCGGCCCCGTCCCCTCCGGGAGCAGCCTCCCGAGCCCGGCGCAGCCCCGTGCTCGCCCCGAGCAATTTAAATTTCATCAGTGGCAGAGGCGGACCCAGCAGCGCGCCGGCATTCACCACCCCTTTCCCCCTAACCCTCCCCCGGGCCGAGCCTCCCGCCTCCGCGGGGCTCCCACCGGGCTCCTCCCCGCTCCCTGCACGGGCCGGGTCGGGCAGGGCACGGCCGAGCCCCCCGCGGCCGCCATTTTCCCTTCTCCCCCCCCCCCTCCCGCCTCAGCCTCCCCCCTCCCTTTCCCGCCCCCCCGCCATTTTCCCTCCCCTCAGGAGCGGGCGCTCGGCCCCGCCCCCTCCCGGCGCGAGCGGCCGCCATGGCCGCGGCCCCGCCGGACCCACCTGGGCGCTGCGGCGCGGCGGGGGGCGGGGGGAGCCGGGGGAGGGGGCGGGCTCTTCCCGGCGGGCCCCGCGGGGGCGAGCATGCGCGGGAAAAGGCGGGGGGGGGGGAGGTGTTTTTTTTTGAGGGGGGAACCCCGATTTTGGGCAGTTTTGAGGGGGAAGTGGGGCTGTGCCTCTCTGCCGCAACTCGGGGCTGCTGGGCTCTAAACAAGGGGGATGCAGCGTGAGGCTGAGGGGTCCCCGGCACCCACAAATGCTCTTCCCCCCCTGCTGCCCAAGTGCAGATTTTTATTATTTTTATTAATTTTTATTATTATTTCATTATTTTTATTTTTTTTATTTTTATTTTTATTATTTTATTATTAATAATTTTTATTTTTATTATATTTATTTTATTATTTTTTAATATTTTTATTTTATTTTTATTATTAATAATAATTTTTATTTTAAATATTTGTTTTATTATTTTTTAATATTTTTATTTTTATTATTATTTTATTATCATTTATTTTTATTTTTATTGTTATTATTTTATTATTTTTATACTTTTATTATTTTTATTTTGTATTATTTTATTATCATTTTTAATTTTTATTTTTATTTTATTATTATTTATTATTATTATTTTATTATTATTATTTTTATTATTATTATTATTTTATTATTATTACATTTTTTTTTCCTAGGGAACTGTGTAAATCAAGCACCCGCCTCACTCCGCTCACCTGCTCCCGTTTGCACACAACACACAGCCTTTCTGCTTTCCCCCACATCCCCGTCCGTTTCCTATAAACACCCTTTTTCTCCATTTTTCACACCAACGCAAGGCCCCCTGCCAGCAGCTCGAGGCGCCCACGTCCCCTCACACAAACAGCTCTGGAGGCAGTCGTGGAGACCCCCTGGGGCTGCTGCCATGTCACACACAAATGGGCTCAACAAAACCTCTGGTGTAATTTGGTGATTGCTTTTACCCCGTTTTTACCCCGCTCCCCTCATGCTCCCCTCACACTGCCCAGCGGCACGCAGGCACACAAGCAGCCCGTGTGGTGCTGGCTGAGGCATGGCCTCTGTCACACGACAGACGAGTCCTGTCCTCGTCATCACCTGCTCCTCACCCTTTCCCATTTGTCCCCCGCCCCGTTCTCACCACTGTAATTAAGGGCAAATCAGGGGTTGGCTCGCTCTGCTGGATACAACCTTAAAAATTCTTGGCATACAGCTTCTCCTTTCAATGCTTGAAGCCAAGTTGTGGAAGATGGGAGGGAAGAAGCTTGTCACGGGGTCAGAGCATTCCCCATTTTGCTACTTGCTTGAAATGGGCTCCATTTCCCCAAATCGTGTGTGTCCACCTATGTGTCTGTGTGCCCACCTAAACATCTGTGTGTCCACCAGGTTGGGCTCACAGCCCTCGAGGCTGGGCATGACCCCTGTGGGGCAATACAAGCACATCCAAAATGTGATGAGCCTTGTCCTCACAGCCTTGTCTGCAAGGCACAACGCTCATCTAATGAAGAACCACCTGATGTCGTTTTTATGAAGCCCTAACCACTTCCCCACAGCAGAGAAGATGTCCAAAGGGGAGGGTTGGAAAAGGGGCTTGTTCTCCCTTGAAGGGTAGCTAGGAAACAAGAAAAGGGCAAAGCAAAATGAAATAACAACAACAACAAAATAGTTGGTTGGGAGAAGGACAAAGGTCATTAATGATCTCTCAAGTTGCCATGGTGTGGCTGTGGAGCACTGAGGAATCAGGATCACGCTGCTTGTGGCCAAGTTTCCAGCTCCCATCCCTTGAAGGATCTTTCAGCAGCAGAAAGAGGCCCCATGGAGTGAGATAAATGAGCTCCTAGGCCGGCTGAGGCCACCAAAGGCCACCCAAAACCAAGGTAGTCTTGTAGTGATCCTACAGAGACACAAAGATGTCATCAGGTGTTGGCATCACTTCATTGCAGAAGTTTCTGTGCTGACCTGACAAACCACGGGCCCGTTTGGTGGTTGAAGACCTAGCCCAGGTGGTGACTCCTCCTGTGGGTCTGGTTAATCATCTCAGGAGGATTTTGGTGGCTGACAGACCGCCAGAGGTGAGGAAGAGAGGGTTACTCAGGCCTCTCTTGCTCCACCTGGCCAAGCAGAGCTTGAGTAGACATTTGACTGGCAAGTAATTAGAAACTAAATGTACCTGCAGAAGGACAAGGCATGCAGTGGAGCATGGTGAACCTGGCAGTGAAAAAGCACACAGACTGGTTAAGAACAAGATTAAAGGATTATCACTTCTCTGGTTTCTTCACCAGTAGACTGTGGGTTTTTCTTCACGAGTCATAGATCTGCAGGAGAACAGAGGCTGGTGGAGGCCTCTGGAGCTGCGATGTCTCCCAGTTGTTCCATGTCATGTGCCCTGTGCCGTGTCCTCGGTCCTGCCTTTGAGGAGCTAGGACACACCACTGGACCCACTGGTTGCTTTTGAATAGTGTCACTGTGAGAGGGTGAGGAAAATCCAACAAAGAGCCATGACCAAAGCTGTTGCTGCTTCCCAAAGCTTCACCATCAACATGGGGCTTCCCAACAGCCCAGTGCCACCCCACAACTTCTTCTGGTAGATGTAAAGTGTGGTGTGACTGCTGCCTGCATGAGGTCGTTCTGCAGCAATTTCACAGTAGAGGAATGAGGCATCCCCAGTGAGATTTGGCAGACTCTTGCTGGAACAAAAGCCAACAAAGGCCTCAACAAGCCTGGAGCCCCAACTCGCTGAGGATGTCCTGCCCCTTCCAAGTGCCTCTTCTCACGGTAAGGAGAAACCTGAAAATGTTGTTTGGTCCCTCTGGGTCCCCAGTGTCCCTTTGGGTGCTTATATTTCAGGAGATGTAGGAGGAAGGCAAGAAGTGTCAGCTGCCAAGCCATTTCAAGCGAAGGGTTTGTCATCACTGACTTAGCGCTTTTGGTTTTAGTTCTGCTCGTTTGGGGCACGTTGAAGTCTGTGGCAGAAAGGAGAAGATAGTATCTTTATTGCTACGAAGGAGCATGTTTCTCATCTCTTCCGTGTCTCAGAGTTTCAGCCAAGTTTGTGATCTCCAGGTGAGCCTCCCAGAACCCCCAAAGCCACCACAACATGTGTCGTTTCCATTTCTGTCTTCACAATTTGTGTGGTTGGAAACTGCACTGTGTTTTTCCCCAGCACAGTAACTCCCAACAAAGCCTGCACCGCTCCTTTCCCCATTCTCTGAGGGAACTCAGCAGGCTTCATCCTTTTGCTTCTCTTCTGCCCCACACCAGACTTCCCTGCTCACACATGCTTCATCTCAGCTGAAACAAGCTTGTATCACTAGGAAGACCGCTTAGTAAATCCTCTTTAATTAATGCCATGTTTTCTTCCCTTTCTTAGTTACAGAGGAACAAAAGGCTTCAGCAGGAACCCTGGCTTTTGGTTTTCTTCACAGTACTAAATATTCACAAAGAAGCTAAATGAAATGCCAGACAACAATTTATTTCTAGTGCTCACAGTACATGTAGTGACACATGCAACTTCCCTTGTATCTCCTTTTGGTGCCAAACGCGGAGTCTCAAATCCATTTTAATGACATGTTACCATTGCTCGGGCTTTGCTGGTGGCAACACACATTGTCCCAGAGCCGTTCCTTTGCTGTTGGATTCTAAATCTGTCTGTGGAATACAAATCACATTTACTGTTTTGGCAGTTTTTCAAGGAGAGGCTTAACTGTTGGATTGCTCGCACTTTTGGTGAGGTCCTGAGGGCCACGGTGGTCCCTCCTCTGGAGCCAGGTGGTGGCTGTAGGACACAGCACGAGGGGAGGAGAGGGCTGCAATGAGACCAGCAAGCAACCCTACATCACAGAGGGGGGCTGTTCTCCCCACCAAAGCCATATAGGAGATCTCCAGCAAAAGTGGGGGAGAGCGAGCCATGGTTGCACCTTGAACCTTCTTGAGAAGGTATCACAGTATCTACCCAGAGAAGGGATCTTCATTTTTGTGACCAGAAATAGTGACTCCAAAGCTTGTGAGTCCTTCCCATGCTTTTCTGGGCAGCAAGGGAGGGGGCTGCGTCAGCACCCCATTTGCTGAGAGGTGTCATGTCCTGGGAGGAGGCTTGGAGAGGAGCAGTGGCATATTTTCCCCATTACTCAACAATTTCCCGCACGACAATGTTTTCTCCTGCAGAGGCGGACAGTCCCGGTGCACATATGTTTCGGTTTTCTGCAGCACTCCCAAGTGATTTGCTGCCTAACGTAGTGCGTGAGTAAGAGATGCTAAAACCCAGCCAGGCGCAAATTAGGTCTGTGCTCCTCTCCTCATCCTCCATGGCGGGGGAGCCTCTCCCGGGCAGGTCCATCCCTTCCTCCTCTCCTACTGAAAGCACACCCAGCAGCCTCTCCAAAGCCAGCCGCATCACCATGGCCCAAATCTGGGAACGAAAGGTCACAAACGTGATGCAAAACCTTTCCGTCCCTGGTACAATGTTATTAGTGTGGGGGCTGCTAAAATCCTCAGTGCAGGTTGTGTTGCTACTAGGGCAGGCACACAACAAGCCCAGGAGAAGTCTTCCTCACCCCGAAAAGCCCCTTATCAAGGGAAAAAAAAATGTAGGGGAGGATTGGAAAGCAGGTCTGCGAGCGTGTGACTGCTGGGCAACGTGGGGCCAGTGGGCAGCCTGAAGCACCACCTCAGCACCTGGCAGCGAGACAGCTAAAGCTGCTGAAGGAAAGGACACCCGGGGTCATCTCCAGGCTCCTCACAGCTGCCTTGGGCTGTACTTGCTACTGAGAGTGTACAATGTGGCGTGCTGAGCTGTGTTTTGCTCCATCAGCATCACCAGCAATAGCATTATTATGCAGTTGGGTCCTGATCGTACCAAAGTGGGTCCTTCAAAGCCAGTCATCCCACCTCAACCTCACCTGATCTGTCTGGAAGCACTTTTCTTTTCATTTTTCCAGTTTCTGTTCTGTGGTGAAACGTAACTGCTACATAATTTTTCTGGAGAAATCCAGAAATAGTCAGAGATGTTTTACAGACTTATCAAGGGCAACATGAGGCTCTCTGCTTCAGGGAAGAGGCTTTGGCAGAAGTTTCGGTCTAGTGGTGGAGAAACTCAAAGCATTCCCTGAACGCAGACTGCATGCAGGAGCCAAATCCTGCAGCTTTCAGTGAAAACCCTGGAAACCGACTCCTTAGGAACAGCAAACAGAGGGGTTTGCCAGCTGGAAGCCTCCAAGAAGGAAAGCAACAAGTTGATGTAGTGCTGTGGTGAATGTGCTGGGCCACGTTCCCGTGTCAGTGGTGAGGGGACAGCACTGCTGTGGCTGTGAGCCACACAGATGTGACCTGGTGCTGGGTTAGGCAGCGGCTGGAAGTGCTCTGGACAGGCAGTGAGGGCGACCAAACCACCCATAACCATTGCCATCCTTTGTACTTGCATTGCCACACTGGGCGTTGAGGCAGGGCTTGCCATTCTGCTTCTCTGGGAAGCATGGGGTGAAAAAAGTAGAGGGAAAAAAAATATAATTTATCTTGTGAAGGAAAATAGACTGAAAAAAATGAAGATCAGAAAGCTGGAGTGACCATGTGAGAGGTTAGGCTGGCAGATGCTGTGTCTCCACAGGATGTGCTGGTTTTGCCTCCATATGCCACCAGCCTGCACTGCATCGTTCCAGCCCGGTGCCAGCTTGTCCTGCCCTCCAGCCTGGTGGCAATGCAAAGGTGGCTCAGCTCCAGCTGGTGTATGTCACGGTCACACCTTACCACATCAGCTGCTCGCAGGTGGCAAGGAGCTGCAAGTATGTGCAGGGATCCCACACCTTGTGGACTTTGCTTTGCTTTATCAGCTTCTCATCCTTTCCCTGGGCCTCTCCCAACATTCCCATTCCTGTGTGAGCTTGCATGACCCTTTTAGTTTTTAAGAACTTCCTCCTTTCTGCTGTTCACCTTCTACTGAGGTCAAACAGATGGCACCTGGGAAGCTGCGCCACTTGGCAATTGGATCTTTTAAAGCTGATTTAGGGAGACTTCTGATCAGGTGAGAATAGAGGCGGATCTGGCTTCTGAACACATCGGATGGCTTAAAAAATAAATAAGATGCAGTCAGCGCATTGCCAATGAAACCCGGGACAGGGTAAATTTTTTAACTGGTTGTCTCTTCCCTAAAAAAAAGCATGATATATCTCTGCCTTTCCCTAATAAGAGAGCAGCCCTAGCATGTTGCCCTTCACCTTCAAGGTTTGTCGACAAGGCTGAGTCATTGCTGCAGCTAATTAGAGCCTTCAAGCTGATTATGAGGATTGCAATAAGTGGAGTTATAAAATCGCTGGGTCTGATACTCGGTAATACAAAAGCCACTTTACACTGACCTGGCCTTAAAATACACCAGGATAATGTAAAGTGCTCTGTGAGCAAATGGGAGGAATCTGTCTGCAGCCCAAGGGGCCGGCCTGCGCACCCTACCCACCACCGGCATCCGATGAGGCTCTCAGAGGCCTCATCTGCCCTCGACCAAGCTGAAAGCGTCTTCCTCTTAACAGAGGGTCAGGTCTTCCACAGAAAACTTTAATAAAATAAAAATCAGGCAACCACCTGAAGGGCTGGCTGATATCGATCCGATAAAAGCAGAACAAAACCCTGTGGAGTCCATTGCGGGCGCCTCCAGAGGCGTCTTAAGAGAAGGCCTCGCCGACTCGGTAGAACTCCCCAGGTTGATTTTTCTACGTCTGGGCTCTCCCTAAACTTCAGGAATATTTTAAACCTGAAAAGAAGAGCTCAGCTTTTCTACATCAGTGCCACAGAGAAAGAAAATGATCTGCCGAGTGGTTTTAAAATAACTCAAAACAACTGTGGGCATGGTTGTCCACAGAACAACTTCAGGGAGAGGGCTCCACCAGCCCCAGCAGCACAAGAGCTGCTCCATCCCATGTCCCAGGGCGTCCCAGGGTGGAGACCAGGCACACACGGCAATAATCTTGGTGGGAAGGGAGCTGCAAAAGGGAGCCTTATCTCCGGGTGAAGTGCAGCTCCAAAAATACGACAATAGTCATGAGACCCGCCGTCCTAGTCACTCGGTGTAAGGTTACAGCTGCAGTGACATTTGGATTACAGCATCATCTGTCACGGCTTTTAGTCAGCCAGTAGGTGCAACCAAGGGTTTATGTTTCATTGCCAGTAAAACCATGCAAAATTTGGCAGGCTGCAAGGTTGTTTTTCAGCCAGGCCGGTGCCCCGAACCGTGCTGCGATGAGGGGCAGGAGCAGCACCTCCATTCACCTCAGGCACCACCAAGACCTGGGTGCCACCGTCTGGGTGGGCATGGGATTTTTTGAGGAGAAGCCCCAACTCTCCACGCTGCCTCCCACTCACTTCCCAGGGCAGAAGCAGAGCTACTTCACCAGGGGAACCCGTGATAGGTAGAAGAATGTGGAAAACCCAGCTAAACCAGTATGCCCAGCTGGCAGTATCAGTAAGAGTGGCTTGACCCTGGCTGGTGGAAACTGGGACTCCATCTCCTTCAGCCCAGACACGTGGCCCTTCCCCAGAACCAGTGCTTCGGGCAAGGAGAGGTGCCAAAGTCCTCTGTGGTCACCTTTGTGCATTGGTGGATGAGAGGCCTGAGGAAGGACTTTCCTCACGAAATGGGGAGTTTTGCTGGGGGGGGGCTGTAAAAGCTGTGGGATAAAACTGAGTGGCAGCCCCACAGCCAGGCAGCTAATGGAGGGGACAGGATGAGCGTGGATGCCTCCAACAACAAAGCAACTAGAGCCTGGATCGCAGCCACAGCTCTTTTAGGAGAAATTGTGTGTTCAGTAGGATGAAGCACCAGGTTTCTGCATGGCAAAGAGGTGCTTGTGTATAAATACACGCGTCTATGTATGTGTGTTTGTGTGTACAAGCATTTCCTGGGTTAGAGATGAATACATGTTTGCATGGCTTGTAATCTCATATTAAAACAAATAAGAAGATATAAAGATTTCTTCGTGCCCTGCTGCCCTCACCTGTCTAAGCATCTGGGAGATGCTGCGGCAGGATGCAGGCTAGGTGGACTGGGGAAAAGGAACCTCGCAGCTCAAGCTCAAAACACTTTCCACTGCTGTAGAAGCAGCTGAACAGTCACATCCTGGGTGCGGCCAGCACAGAGAAGCACACTGTGCTTTCCTTCTCTGTTTTCCCCGGGCAGCACCATCCTTTTCATCCGCAAGGTCTCTTCCCTCTCCATCTCCTCCTCCCAGATCTTCTCTGCTTTATGGGCTGCAGCATGGTTGGCTTTCACACACGCTGGTGCTGGCCCTGTTGCACCAGTGTGTGGGCTGTGGTGTCCGTGTCTTCCACAGCTGCAGCCCTCTGGGTAACGCAACATTTTGGGGAAGAGCAGAAAAGCCTCCCTCATAGCCCTTGTGCTGGCTGGACTGCACCCTGCAGAGGACAGAAGCCATACCAAGCCCTAAAGCATGGCAGCTGCAAGGTCAGAGAAATGCTACAGCAGCCATCTAAATTCAAATCGCTCTTCTCCCACACAAGGGATGCTCAGATCCTGATTTGGAGTTTCTGCTTAAACACAGGTCCAACTGCTCATTTCTGAGCCACCTCCTCTGAAGCTTGAGAGGGTTTAGATGGTTTATAGACCCAGCACCAAACCAGGAACGGAGATGTATAACAAAAAGTGTGTTAGCAAGTGGAAAACATGGAGACAGAATTTAAAATATCAGGATTTAAGATTTATTTATTTTTATTTAAAATATCAGATTTAAAATATCAGTATTTAAAATTTCTGCTGCTTCCATAAAACCTGCAGTTCTGCTGCAATTGCATCAGCAGCACCGGACTTTGTCCCAGCCCTTCAGAGTGTCCCACTCAGTGGCGTGGCTGGAGATCTTCCTCCCAGGCAGGATTGTCCTGGACAGGACAATCAGAAAGCTGTGCCTAACCAAAGCTTTGTGTTTCCCAAGGGCATGAGGCGCAGGCTGCCCGGTCCCTCACCAAGAAGATACATTTGCAGGAGGAACCTCTCCAAAATCCCCGGAGGGAAAGGTCCAAAGCAGCCTGGTTTTGCACCAGCACAGCAAAGATGGTCAGGGGTAATCCCAACCACAGGATCCAAGTCCCTTCTGTGGGTAAATTGCTGGCACAGCTCCAGGGGGAATTTTTGCGTGTTTGCATCTGCTCCTACAAACATGTATAAATAATGGTAAACCAGCATGGAAAAAAACATCCAGGGTTGCTAGGCACGATGAAGTTCCAGCACAAACAGCAAATAGAAGTTAGCTCAGGGCTCTCACTTTGCGGGGGCATGGGACGCTTCAGAGCTAAATGCCAGACCAGGCAGCAAGGCTTGGTGGGAAGGGAAGTTAATGCCCTGTTGCTGTACGAGCCTGGCCAGGCGGGAGGGGTGACAGACAAGGAGTCTGGCAGTGCATCCCTCACATTAAATCTTTCCTGTAAGTGTTTTGGGGGGAGCTTTGGCCATCTGAATGTCTCCATGCCTTTTTTTTTTTCCCCCCCAAGCCTATGATAATGCAATGGTTTGCAATTCCTCACACCCCTCTTTCTACATCTTAAAAATATATTCTTGTTGGACTCAGCAGCACGCTGGGATTTAAGTGGAGTATTTCCAGTGGCTGTGAGTTGCTGTCCTGTGGTTAAATAATAAACATGACAATGAACCTCTAGCACATTTTCCTAGCGCAGGAGACAGCATGTCTATTGTCATCAGTTCTTAAGAAGTGCTATTTTTAGGTCTGGTTTTATCCAGCTGCCTTCTTCAAATACTTTACTGGGGACAGCCACTAAATATATGTCAGCAATTCTTGCCATATATTGTTCTTCTGATATTCAGCTGCTGTTAACTTTGCTAACAGCTTTTCATTTCCAGATAAATGAAAAAGAAGTGGCTAGTAATCTCAGTTATAGAGAACTCATTTCCTAATCTTGTGAATGAGGGTATAAGCACGCAACTGAGTCACATTAACAACTGCAGGGACCGGACCCAGTTCCTGCTGTAAAATTCGGAGAAAGTGAGTTATTTCAGCCCGCAAGCTTTTGCCATATAGGCGTTACGCATGACGCAAGGGCAAAGCTGTGAGCACCAAGAGGAATTGTAGCCCTAACAATGCTGAAGTTTTAAATCTTTTCATTGCCTCTCTGCTCCGTGCTTTCCTGCCAGTCTACCAGGAGTTTTTCCTGCTAAGCACGGTATTTTTTTTCCTGCAATAAAACAACCGTCTTGTAAATCCAGCCCATAATGAGACCCACTGAGAGATTCGCCTCTCCCCGTAAGACAGACCTGCAAGGCACATCTTCAGACACGTGCCTCTGGGTCTTCCTTTCCAAAAGCACCCTGCATCTGCGAGGCTCCGCGTTGCTTTTTCTGACTGAAACGTACAGCACGTACCCAGCGTACGGCAACATTTCCTGCTCCCGTAGAGGAGGGGCAGCCATCGGGGCTGTGATTCTAGCAGACTCCTCTTTGTCGCTGTGACTTCTGCTCAGCCTCCGAGGCTACCACCTCTCCCAAACTGCCGTCCGCCCCGGATGGCCGCCCACCTAAGACGATGCAGAAATCTCGAGCAGCAGTAATGCAACGTCTGCTCGTCGCCTGCTCCTGGGTTTGGGCACTGCTCCTGCAAATGGAGAAGCAGCAGGGGGCAAGCAGGAGAAAGGATGAAGGATGCTCACGTGTGGGTAGGGGTATGGCAGAGAGGCAGAAGCTTCACAGAGTGAAACGGGACAATACAATTGATTTGTTGCTTTTGGGCAGCTTCTTGAAAAAGTCCTGTGGGCTACAGCCAAGGCTAAGAGTGCTCATGACCTGTGCTGTGGAGTGCCTTGTCCCTGGACAGTGAGTTTAAAATACAGACTTCCTTGCCATTTTTTCCAGATGTGCCTTTTTACTTGTGCTTGGGCAGCCTCCTGACATGAGATACCTACAATCACCTAGGTTGGAGAAGACCTTCACAATCACCAAGCCCCACCTGACCTCCCGAGTCCCGTCACTGAACCAGGTCTCTTAGTGCCACCTCCTGCCTCGGCCAAGACTTCGTTAGCTTGTAATTGTCTCAGCACCTCGAATCTCCTCCTTTGTACCCCATCTGGCACTGCAGCTGGTTAAACAGCTCCCTGGGGAAGGGAACAGGCACCAAAAACACCTTCTCCTTTCTGACAACGTCTTCCACCACCTGCCCTCCCTCTTGAAGCCACGCCAGGTATTTTTTCAGCGGTGACATCAGGGAACTTATGACTGCTGGCAGTGCTTTACAAGCACCTAGGTGGTTGGCTCAGGGCAGGTAGTTTTAGTTTCTCTGTTCTTTAAGGAAGCTTAAGTGAGCTCCACAGGCTTTTCCATGGAAAAATGACTTTACCCCAAGGGGTGGCAGATGGGTGATGCACCTTGCAGCATCGCTGCTTGGGAGGTGCTTGGGTTCACTGCAGCGTAACCCAGGCTGGAGCCTGGGCTGTGTGCTGGTGTGCTGGGCTGTGTGCTGTTTTTTTTTGTTTGTTTGTTTTGTTTTTTGGTCTGAGACAGCAGTGCTGAGCCAATTCATCTTATCAAAGGGACTTTGGTACTTTCTACAGTGTGAGACTTCGTCCTTGACAGGACAGCATGTGCACTCCGTGGATGGAGCCCAGCGCACGAGCTCAGGCCTCCGATGTTGCATGTATTGGCGCGCTGGTGAGCCCGTGCCATTAAACATTAACACTTATCTCAATACTCCTGCTTTGCCCTGGGCCCAGCACAGGCTCCTTTTCCCTGGCGTGCAGCGGCTGAATGGTGTGGAGCTGCTGCAGTGCACGGTGCTGGGGGTGGGTGAGGCCTTGAGCTCGTGCCCTGCTTCTGTTTGGGATGGCCTTAATCGTGTAACGATGGCATAATTTATAAATAGCATGGCAGCACCTACCCTTCCTTCTAGCTCCCATTTAACGCCTCCAGACTGATTTATAGGCTCCTGGTTATTGCGTTTCTTCTCCTCGTCTGCTCGGTGACTGCTCAGGAAGGGCTGTCACATGCCTTTGAGTGAAACTGCTCAGGCAGATAGACCCGAACCACTCCTCTCACCGCTGGCAGGATGATTTCGGTTTCTGTATTTTTAATGTGCTTAAATAAAGCACCAGTTGCAGCTTTCTGTGTAGACAAAATTTTTGATCGCCTGCAGAACAGTGAGAGAAATTGTTGGCCTCTCCTCTAAAGAGGCAAATTCAGGGTAGTCATTAGAAAAACACAGGAGAAAAAGAAACACCTGGAAAGCGAGGGCTGCACTCACAATACCCTGATAGGCACTGGAGGCAATCGCTGCTAATTTCTATCTCCTTTGTATTTGGCAGTTCTGTGGAGAAGCGGCAACAGCTTGACTTCAGCAGTGATTACACAGCCACACAAGGATGCCAAAAGAGTAACTCTGAGGGGATGAATAGGACTGTGGAAATTCACCCCCTGCGTCTTCCTCAGGTTGGTGGAGCCAGGGGAGGTAGGGATGGTGGGGATTGACGATTTGCTGCTTTCCCCCTCTCACACAGACGTCAGAAATCTCTGAAGAACTGTGCTCATGTACAAAAGCTAACACAAATGTGTGCACTCGAGGGAGTCTGAAAGGGAAACAGCCATTTCACCCATTTGTCTTTATCATATTGATTCAGTCAAGTGCTATAAATGGAGGAGAAGCCTTTAAGTCTAAGTACCAGAGCGCTGTGCCCATTTGATGTAATGAGCACACTTTCGGGAAACCACCTGCTTTCCAGACTTCTGGGAGGTCAGCTCACGGGCTCGGATAAAACTTTTTAGGTCGTAGATGCCTGAAAAGGAAAGAAAAGCCTCTTCTTGCAGGTATGCAAATGCTCAGCAGGATGTGCTTTTGCTGTAGGTGAATTTCCAAACAAGCCAGAGCTGGCAGCGGTGGGTCCTCGCTGGGTGCCCAGACGTGTCCCACCATGATGAGGTCTTAACCAAAAGTGTTGGCTCAGTGGTGGTGTGAGGAACTGCCCCTTTCAGGGGTATTTCACAGAAATTCATAAACTCTGCACCCTGGATCACCTCCAGGCTCCACCCTTCCCCAGCTGCCAGTGCCTCCGTCTTGATTTCTGCTCTACGTGATTTCCTCCTAAGGCTTTCATGCTTTTGCCCTGACAGTGAAAATCAGAGTTGCCTGAGCAATATTTTTTCTCTGTCCCTGCCTACATGATGCAACTCCAGCGGGGCGAGATAACCCCCCCGTACACCCCTCCCAGGCAGGCTGGCTGGCTGCCACTCGTGCTCTGCTTTTTGCAGTTACGTTCATTTGCCTCGCCAAAGCAAACACAGCAGAGGCACCTCGTGGCAAAGGCACTTCTCATGCCACGTGCACTCGCAGCTGTCTGGTCACGGCATTTGCTGAATCCTGGTCCTCTGCCAGCTTCCTTCAGGCATCAGGCATGACGGCGCGGCCTCAGATCTCGCACCTGCCCAAGTGCTGGGCTGGGCCATGGGATGGACTCCATCCGCCCCACATCTCCAAACACCCAGCTCTTCTCTGCCCTGCATCTGCCTTCCACCACCACCTTCTGTCCCTTCTCCCCTCCTGCTTTTTCCTTACTAACTCATCCTTCTTTCTCTGCTGACCTGATTTCTCCCTATTTCTGCCCATATTCCCCTTCTCCCACACTCAGATTCTCCCTCAGACCAGTCTGGCTTTCCTCCCTCTCCTTCTATCACCACCACTTCATCAGCTCCTCATAAGTTGAGGTGACCTTCACGTCCTCCCTCCCAGCCAGGTTGCTTTTCTACAGCAGTCACACATTTCCTTTTCACGTCTTCTCTTTTTGGTGTTCAGCCACTCTTCTTGTGAGCTTCAGGCTACTGCTTCATTTGGCTCACCTCCTCATTTTCTCCTATCTCCCCTCTCTTGACATTCATGCTGTTAATCACTCTTCCCAACTAGTTTCCTTCACTTCCAAAAAGTAGGTTAGCCTGTGCGAGTCAAAAACACACCTTCTGTTGAGAGAAAAAGTTAGGAAAGCTCTTTTTGTTAATAAACATACGCAAAACACAGCATTCTCAGTGCTTCCTAAAGCAGAAACAAAAATAATGGGAAAAGAACATACCTTTCATCTGAAACAATTAGAAGATAATGGCACAGAATGCTAAAAGAAAAGGAAGGCTGAGGAAGGATGCTAGGACTGAAGACGAGAGGTCTCAGTACAGCTCTCTTAAAAAATAAGTTATCCGGGCAGAACAATGTCTACCTGCTGGACAGGCAAAAGGTATCTTAAGAAGTTCGTGAAGTAACCAGGGGAAGATAAATACTTGTCATGATGAAAAATGTGTGGTGCTATCAATAGTACATAATGGACTGAGAATAAGGGTGAGAAGAAGCATCGATTTTGTGCCCGGCCATGCTTTTATTGAAGTCCATGACCAAACCCCAGTCAAAATCTATAGCAAAATTCATTGGGAAACCACAAGACAGCTTTGATCAGGTTGCATCTTTGCGGCATTGATTTTCATTTTAAGGTCACTTGACCTTTTTTTCTGGTTCATTGATTTTTTGCAGTTGGATCTTCCTAAAAAAAGTATCCAGAAGCCAGTCTGTGCCATGTTACCCCAACATTCACCTTTCCAGCTCATTTAAATAAAAGAGCCAAGGTAAACTTTGAGTAATCATTTATGACTTCTTCTGCCACTCTTCTGTTTGTTTAACTGTGTGCCTGAAGATACACGTGGGTGGATGGCTCTTCTGCAGTCACTTCCCTGACCATTTCCTTGTACCCCCCGCAGCGCTGCCCGCGTAATGGGCCGAGGAAGTCCACGTAGGAGCGCTGTGAGTCAGGCTCCAATTTATTTGCCCAGGTATCTCTTCTCCCATTGCCTTGGGAGAAAATTTGTGCCCAAGTAGGTGTGGACTTCGTCAGCGCCTTTGTGGACCTATCGGGAATCAGGCGGCTCATTACGTGAAAAAAAATGTAATAAGCCATATGTCTTTAATGGATAGTATATTCCGGAACACGGTAGCCCTTCTCTCACTGCTGACGTATTTCATTTTTTGATTGGCATTTTTGATAAAGGTATGTAGAGCACGTAAGTAGGTGAACTTTGCAGACAGTATTTCTGACATTTCCTTTTTTCCCATAGAATTCAAGCAGTTTTGCCCAAATTCTCTCTCTGCACCAGGCATAGTTAGGAGTCAGGTATATGGGTAACAGCTGTGTTGATGAACATCTGAATATAGTTTGGGTGCTTCAAGAGGGACATGTGTCAGTTCCCAGGGTTTTGGCAGTGTCATTGATGCTTTGTACCAGGACCATCAGGGATTTGGAAGAGGAGCTGCAGCAGCTCTTCAGCCTTGGGTACCTCTGTCAGGCCCACAGCAAATACTGGAGGGCAGTCACCCTGCACACACCATCCAGCTCTGCTTTCTCTGAACACATCATCAGCAATTTCCATGCCAAATCCCAAGATAAGGGGTTACTCGCAGTCCCTCATTGGATGACCAAGGTCATTATCCAGGTTAAAGACCTGGTTAAAAACCCAAGGACTTTATTCAGCACAGGTTACTCAGAGCCATGTCTCAAAGCAGCTAGCCTGTAGGTTTGGAGAGAGGCCTCAGCAGACAGATATTTTTCAGTCAGGTTTTGCTCAGTTTCCTTCCATCAGCTTCTTTACTCTGGAAGGGGAAATAGTCAGTGCTGAAGAGCATCAACACCAGCCCAAATCTTCGTTATGTTTTAGGATAACAAACTCATCAAATTAATACCAGGAATGGAGAAAGGGCCAGTTAGTGAGGTATGGAAGTGCAGAAACATGAACGTGGGGCCACCATTTTTCCTCCTCTCACCAAAAATAAATTAAATGTCTGGGTTTTTCATCCAACATCAGAGGCTTCTCTGTGAATCAAAATGAAGCATTTTGTTTCAGTGCTTGGATGAAAAAGAAGAGAAAGAAAGGGCTAGTTTCACATAGCAGTGGTGCTTTTGGTTGTGCCTATCAAGTAGCTCAGAGCTTAACAAAGAGCTCTTGCTTCTGCTGTCCTCTTTCCATGAGAGGGTTTGAATTGCTTAGGAAGGTGCCCAGCCTCCTGCATAATCTGGGACACAAAGGGAACCTCTCCTAATCTCACCCTGTAGAAATAGCCATACAGTTGCAGGAACCTACTCAAAAGCACTCAAGACCCCTTTACTATAATCTCCTTGAGGAGTTAAATAGCTTTACCCCACCTTTTTGCTCTTTGGATCAGAAGAATGGGAAATGTCATGGAAAATTTCTGCACCAAAATGATCACTTCTTGTGAAGTTACTGTTTAGCCAAGGAGCATCATTTCTTCAGATCACTTCCCTGCCTCTGCCTGGCTGCCACCTGGAGACACCAGGGCTCTGGGAACAGGGGAGGACAAGGCAAATGACACTTCTGCTTTATCCTGCACCTGTGTTTCACCTACCCTCGTTAGGAATCCAAGGAAGACTGGAAAAGATTGAGTATTTTTCTCTCCAAGTGAAAGGGAGCACCACTTCCACCATAATACAAAATAAAAACATTACTCCCCTTAAAAAAAAATAATCAAAAAATCTCTGAAATATCAAGAGGTAGATCTGCATGTCCTACCCTGC
Source organism: Aythya ferina (assembly GCF_964211825.1). Classification (NCBI taxonomy): domain Eukaryota; kingdom Metazoa; phylum Chordata; class Aves; order Anseriformes; family Anatidae; genus Aythya; species Aythya ferina. The sequence goes on from NC_140298.1 coordinate 11,464,164, forward strand.
AGGGCTGAGTCCTCCCTCCTCTGTGGCTTCCCTCTGTGTCCTTCCCAAGCCCGTGTAGCTGCCCTGTGGGGACACCTCGTGGTTCAAGAGGCACCTCTAGTTTGGGTGCTGTTGGCTGGCTTCAGGGAAACTGCACCTCTTCCTGCACAACCTGCACAAAACATTTTAACTGTTGGTTAGAACTGTTGGTCCCATCTGGGAGGTGAAACATGAAGTCAAATTTGGAGGTGGGATCTAAATGAGACAAGTCTGGCCTATAATTTCTGCCAAATGCTTACTCTTCTCCTAATGATTTTTAGCTGCTAACACCCATTTCAGACAAAACCCAGAATGCTGCATGAGAGGTTTGTTCTCCCTGAGTATCTGTCACTTTTAGGTCACACCAACAGCCAGTTAGTAGAGGGAGGTGATGTTCCACTTTCCTTGGCACTTGTTATCCCACGTCTGAATGCTGCACCCAGTTTTGGGGCCCCTGAATCAAGAACAATGTTAACGAACTGGAGAGAGTACAGGGGAGACCACCAAGACGGTGTATGAGGAGAGGCTGGGTGACTGGGATTTGTTCTGCTTGGAGAAGAGAAGGCTTGAGGCGAACCTAAAAGTCATCTACCAACACCTACAAGGAGGCTCTGAGAAAACAGAGGCAGGCGCTATCTTCTCATGGATGCACAGCAAGGGCACAAGAGACTACAGACATGAATTGAAACAGAGGAGGTTCTCACTAGGTATTAGGGGAGAAAAAATCACTACCAGATTAATTAAGCACTGGAGGATGTTGCCCAGAGAGGCTGCCCAGTGTCCACCCTTGGTTTCAAGACCCAACAAGATAAAGCTCTGAGCAACCTGGCCTGATCTTGCCATTGACCTTGCTCTGAGCAGGTGTTGTACCAGGCAGGGACCTTTCAAGACCCTTTCCAACCTGAGTGATTCTACAGCAATGTGGCAAATGAACCTGGTGCTGGATAATAAAGCCATGAATCCATTTTCAAATTCCTGAGGCTTTAAGACACACGTATTTGAGAAACTGGCAGTTAGGCCAGAGAGTATCAAAACCAGACCAGAACACAGGCACTTCATTGATGGAGACTTCAGTTAAGTTATTTATTCCAACACATGTCTATTAGGCATAGAGGGAAAATTGTTATTTTTCCTTTTACACTTTTTGTGTCTGTTTAAAAATTCTGCCCACCTATACCAACACTCATGTTACCCTTCTGGAAGAAGAAACCTTAGTATTCTTCCGACAAAACCACATCCCTTTCTTCCAAGGACTTAGGAGAGGCAGTAGTCCCTCTGGAACCAACACGTATGTGCATCCACAGGTATTTTTCCTCTTCTAGAGCTATGCCTGCCATGTGTTTGTGGTAAAGGCTGGCCTCTGGTTTGTGGTGGTGGCTGGCCGTGGGCAGGGATGTGACAGAATCCGGGTGAAGATCTGCGAGAGACTCACTGTTGTCATGCTGAGTGCGAAAGAAGTCTGGGATGACCTACAGAGGAGAAAATCTGTTTATTTTTTTATACTGGAGAGAGGTGACACGCTCTTCATTTCTGGTGCATTTGTCATGCTGGCCTCCTGGTGGAAAGCCCATCTGTCTGATCTCTTCTTGCAGCTTTCTTTAGCACAAGAGAGACTAATCATCTGGGACCGTGTGTTGTTTTTATGAGATGTCTCCGGTGCCTGCACAAAACTTCCTTAGCTACAAAGTCTGCATGGGCATTTTTATCATGGGCTTGGTCAGCTCAGGTGCAGTGTGACTTACAGAAGCCTGACTGGATCCAAATGGATCCAAGGCAGGTCTGAGGTGCCTGGTGGACCTCAAGTGCAGTCCTCATTGTACTGGGTCTGGTAAAACCACCACACTCACACACCTACAGCTGATCCATTGCATGCATCCAGAACCCCACCGTCAGCCCTCGTTGTCACCAGACCACTGCCCCAAGCAGGAACCTCCGTCCCTCAGCATGGCTCACCACCTCAGCTTAAGGCAAACAAGCTGTGTATTTGCTTTGCCAGGGCTGTGTTGCAATGCCACCATCTCCCCGTGCGTCACGCAGCTCCGAGGAGGCGGCTGAGCCAAGTGACATGTGTGTGAACCCAGCCTGTTCGGGGGAAGTCCTGCTCCCTCTCCCTGCGTGACCTCGAGATCTTTCCGTTCCTGTCATTGCCTATATAAAACCATATATATTTGTTTTCCCCTCAGAGATTTGTATTTGCTTTATTGCTAAAACAAATAATCTACTTGGGAAGAAGAAAAAAAGAGGATTTGTTCTCTCTGTGAAGACCTGTTTGCCTAACAGAAGCTGATTTTCCCAAATGCATCAGCAACTACAATAAAAGACGTTGTCCCTCCCTGCAGTTATCGCTCTGCCTGTAATCTTAGGTACTGCCTGGACGCCTGGACATCCACATGGAAAAACAGCAGCTATTTTTCATTGTTTACTTTGTTTCTTACGTATATTTACAATGCACGAGTAACTTTACAGAGTGCTTCTACAGGAACATCCAGAAATGATCTCCCCACTGAGGTGACAAGGTGGCCACGTGGCTCATGGCAAGAAGGGCCCAGAACAGGCAAAAGCAGGGTGTGGTGAGGACTTGCTTCCCTCTTCTGCCATAACAAAGACTGAGGGCAAGCAGCTTGAGCCTTTTCTGTTCAGTGAAGACAACCTCTGGCAGATACGTGGTGGAGACGAGGAGCAGGTCTGCCTTACCAGCCTCCCCCACAGCTCCGGCCCTCCGCCATTTTCTTTCACCACAGGCGTGACAGGCCTGCGCCCTGTTTTGCACAAAGGCTCCCTCAGTTGTCAGTGCCAAGCAGACTCAAAAACCCATACGGTTTACATTTCCAAAATGCAGGAGCACAGATGACTTTGGAAAGATCCTCTTCCTCTGCTAGGTCCTCTTCCCCTCACTGCTAGCTCTCCCCAGCCAGCAAGCCAGGGCAGCTCCATGGGGTTAGTAGAGAACATAATTTCTTCTGGTCTACTGCTCAGAAGCCAGAGGGGGAAGGTTAAAGAGGGGTGGAAGGACAAAAAGAAGGCTGTAGGGCCTTCCAAGCCCACCTCCTTCATTGTCTCCCTGTATCTGATGGTGTTCCTGGCTCATGGAGCACCCAAGAAAGCAGAGGGAACGTGGATGGGCCCAGATCCAGGCATGGTGGCCAACACAACACACAGCTCATGTGGCAAAGCCCCAGAGATGGCCCAAAAGCAGGGAGTGAGGAGCAAAGCCAGCAGACCAAGTGAATCAGCAAGCATCTGAGGGAAAAGCTTCATCTTCTTTGGCTCAAATTCTTGGCTGGAGTATTATAGAGAAAACCTGAGTGCCAGACCCACACATGTGGCAAGCAACATGAAAACAGCGTGTGTGCATGCGTGGGATGACAGAAAGACAAACAGATACACAGCACCCTGCTATTAAAGAAAACAAAGCTCTGAGAGCCAGAGCTTGGGAACCTGAGTGAGAGTAAAGAGATGGGAGGCTGGCAAAGGAGAAGAAAGCCTCAAAAAAACCCACCCTGACGCCTGATGTGCTGCTTTCCCAAGGTACTGCAAATCAAAGAGGATTTCTTCTGGGAAGAACATGCTGTGTAGAAAGCCAGGTCCTTCTAGCAAAAACAGTCACAGCACTCCAGGAAAGCTTCCCTTTCCAAGGTGAGTGGCAAAGGCAACCCCAGCTAGTGACTCCTTGTGCAAAATTTTCTGTTTTCCCAAGCAAAGGTTCTGAACATGATCAAAATACATGGACTTTACCACTTACAAAGACCCTTGCAGGTAAGTAGGTGATTTATGACAAAATTGTACAGACTAGAAAATCACGGAAATGTTGAACACTACAGTTGCAGTGAAAACATTCATTCAGACAACCACAAACCAGCTCCCTCAGACAAGGCTCACAATGGCAATCGGGTTTGGATGCTGCCAAAAGTCATCTGATGCCCAGATACATGCACATACATGCATGCGTGTCCACTCGTCCTTTCCCACATTTTATTTTTGCCACACTATCTATGCAGCATTGCTGGCAGACAGTCCCAGGGTTGGAGTGGGAAGAAGAAAGAAGCAGGTGATTACTCAGCAATGGTTGCACACCCCTAGCTGTGACAGATAAGCCTAGGCAGCTGGAGAGGGACTATTACCTCCTGTAAATCCTTGAAGAAAAGGAACATGTTTTGCAGAGAGGATACTGAGGGCTGCTCTTGCAGGACAACATGAGTTGGTATAGCTTCAAGATGGGTAGGAGCTCTAACACAGGCAGAAAATTGACAAAAACAGGGGGATAAGATCCTGAGCTGGCACAGCTTAGTCCACCAGGCTGTCCTAGACACTTGCCACTGGTGCAGGAGCCCAGCAATGGCAAAGCCACATCCCTTGCCTCCAGCAAAGGGCACGTGTGCATAGATGATTACATAGGTCTCTTTCCTTCACTCCACCTTTAGAGAGAAGGATATAAAGGTGACAGAGGAAGGGATGGTATTTTACAGACTGTGCACTTCTCGTTGAATGTGTCCAGTGCTGAAACAGAGCAGAAGGCAATGTCGGTTTTGCTGTGCAGAAGTACAATTTCCTCTTCCCGGCACACCTCCAAACTCCAGCAGTGCCAGGGAGATGTCCGCTTATGCTGTGCTGGACAGAGATAAAGAAACAGAGATAGAAGCAGGCATGCCATTATTACACACTTAGTGAACAACTGGCTGCTGACAAGCAATGTGGCAATATACAATTATTGTATTTTTATAATGGCAAACTGAAATTTATAAAAGCAGTGAAAGTCATATGCATGAATTCAGAAATCTTGCTACAGAGCTCTTCACGCTTCAGAAAACTTGTGATGATCTGCCAGAATACGATCCTAATCTTTATTTTGAAATATTCACATGGATTTCAGGTGGGTTACATAAATTTCTGATGCATTTTGCATGGGCATCGAATATGGGATTTACATCAGAGTAACTGTAGGATGCATATGTGACAGAAGCCTTCCTAAGGGAACAATAATTGGCTGAGCTGAAATCCCCAAATTTTCAGGTGGAGATGTGTGCCCCCTGCCATCAGCCCAGCAATGGTGCTGCCGGGGGTTTGGTTATGGGGAGCACTGGGCACTCAGGAGAATTGCTTTGTAGCAGCTGCTGCAAATGAAATGTTTGCTTGGATTTTACTGTTATCAGACTGAGCGCTCAAGAGAAACTTAATTTAACCCATGCCCAGTTTCGCAGTGATGGATAGTGCTAGACAGGAGCCTTGCTTATGTGGAGCCTGTATTAATTATTTCTCTATTTGTGCGAAACACAGATGAATCACTTTCCAAAAAAGCCAACCTCATCTCCTGCGGCTGTACAGAGAGAAACGGGAATGGCTGGAAACACACCAGGTGCCTCCCCCCATCCCCTGGGTATTTCAGTGCAGTGATATCACCAGGACCCAGCCCTGCAGAGGTGGCCCCTGGCTGTTTCTGAGGTGAGCTTTTTACGTGGGCCTTCTCCTCCTGCTGCTGCAGGAAGGCACTTTATTATTATTATTATTATTATTATTATTATTATTATTATTATTATCATCATCATCATCATCATCATCATCATCATCATCATCATTATTAAGAATATAAGAATTACAGAATTAATAATAATAATAATAATAATAATAATAATAATAATAATAGTTTTTTCCTTAAAAGCCTGAAAAAGTAACATAACCATCTTCACCTGTCTTTAACTTCTCCATATTTCTTTCTCTCTGTATATCTCATATTTCAGTGTTACTTGGTGCACAGCCACCCTATCTCCTCCAAAGTCTTTGGAAGGATACTGACAACTCCCTTAATAACATCCTGCAGCTGAGGATTTCAGCTCACTTTGCAAATATCAGCTACCTTTTAGATACCACTCACCCCATGTTATCATCTTGGTTTGGGAAAAGCAGCTGAGGGGCAAAGCCAGGTTATCTGGCTGCTGGTGGAGAGGATGTCTCCTGCAGAGCCAGGAGCAGAACTCACGTCCTGAATTTATAACCTAATCTCAAGTACTATTCACAAAGTGTGTCTGAGGTTTATTCTTCTTGCCCAAGGGAATCTGCACCTCGTGCAGACTTGTCCTCCCTTGCCTGGAGGAAGGTGTCCACCCAGTGTGGACTTGGCACGGGCCTCTTCACGGTGGGAACACGGGGTAACCCACACCTCCCCTCTCCTGCTGAGTGTTTCCTAGCCTCCCCTCCCCCCAGGCTTGTAATTACAGAAGTGGAGGAAGATTTGCCTTTTTATTTTTCTCTTGGTCAAGTGTTTGAATTCTTCAGGCTCACGGATTGAGGGGGAAAAGTCCTCCCAGTGTAACTCCCTCTCTACTAGCTCCACCTGGAGGCTCCATAAAAATCTTTTTTTTTTTTTTTTTTTTTTTCATTGATTTATTTACCCATTTATTTAGTTTTATGGATTTAAGGCTGCCTTGGTGTTGAAAAACACTACTGCCAAAAAGCTTAATGCCTAACCTTCAGCATACTCAGGTCCTGAGACAAACCAGACAAAAGGAGCAGCCCTGGCCAGAGGGGCTGTGGAACAAGGAGTCGCAACTGACTGACACAACCCCCTGGGATGAGAGTATTTGCTCCAGAAGTCTGGTGTCACTCCAGGGATATGCCATTTGAGCATCCCTGGAAAAGGGGTTGTGTTGGAGGTTTGCTCTCATTACCAAAACAGCGTTGGCATTTCTGCTCTGTGAATGGTGCAGGTGAGATCTCCTGAATCTTCATGCATAAAAATCATGTTGGTGAGAAGTGTACGTGCATCCAAACAAGCTCCAGAAGCTGTCTCTGCTGCTGTCTGACCCATGAAGCAGAGCCAGAAGCACTATTTCCCATGTAGCTCAAAAATCCATTTCAAAATTGCTGTCCTTGACTCTATCCTGGCATAAATACCAGATTGTTCCATCACAAATTGTTCTTAGAGTAAAATCATATCAGGGATACATACACTGCCCTTTTCCAGAGCAGTCACTGATAATAATGAGTTGAGGAGGGCAGGGACCGTCCATGCCAGACCAGCTGAGAGCAGAAGCAGCCCTTCCACAGTCCTCCTTTCTCCAAGGCTTTCCTGCTTAGAAACCACCTGCACAACCACCCACAGCCCGTGGAGTTGTGCTTCTCACTCTTGCCACCCCAGGAATCTGCAGCTGGTTCCCCACCAGCAGATGTACCAGGAAAAACACTTCAGATGCATTTTGACTGACAGCCAGCGATGATGTGGAGAGAGCACCAGGAAGAGGGGATAAAGAAGGACCTCCTGTCAATAAGGAATGACAATTCTGAATTAGAAAATCACCCCAAAAGCTGGATGCAACGACCCAGCCAGAGCAGCACCAGAGTGATATGTAACAGGCCCAGCATGCTCCTAAGTCAGCTGCCAAATTTATTTTTTCTCCTCTAGCTGATAACGAATCCATGCTGGAAGCTCGTGCCCAGCCCTGCTGCTCTTGAACTCTGAGTCTGCAAACAGCTGTGCGGTGACAAGTCTGTTAGTTTAGGCTATTTTGGGAAGCAACCTGTGCTTTTTTTAGTCATGAAGCACATGAAAGGCACCACAGCAAAATTTGGATGCAATTTCACATCTTGAAATTGCCTAGACCTGCACTCCTTATCTTTTCCTGTCCTGACACCTGACACGGTGTAACCAGAAGCAGCACCCCTCTGGAGGCTCCCTGACCCCAAGCTGTCCTCTGCTGACCTCCTGCACATCCCCAGGGGACTCGGGCTGCCAGTGAATGTTCCTGAAGGTTCCTCAAAAAGCTGGGGACCACTCTCCTCCTGCTGCAGCTTCCGCTTCTTTACGAAGCTGGAGAGCAGCTGTCAGCCCAGAGATGTGCTCCCTTCTCCACAGCCAAAGAGGCGAGGTTTGGCCATCATCATGCGAAGGGAACGCACGATGTGATTGTGGACTAGGTGCTGCACACACCATTTGCCATGCTCCTCTACAAAGCTGACGCTTCAAAACGGTCAGAATGTTTTTCAGCCAAACAGGGTAGTTAACACAAAATAATTATTTGCATTTTGAGCTGCAAATAGTTATATTTACATAATTTCCACTTTCTTTTCATCTGAGCAGTCATCATACTCCGGGATTTGCTACTTCAAATGTAAAATGTCTTTTTTGAAACAGACAAACCAAATAAAAACATGGGCAGCAAGGGGAAAAAATATTGCTAACAAACTCTTTTCAGTAGAATTGTCCTAAGTTTTGTTAAATCAGGTACTTTGAGAGCATGCTGCATCTGTTTTACTTGCCAGAGTTTTTTTGCCTTACCTTATGCAATGCGAGATTCAAATCACGTTGATTTACTATGACATGATGCCTTATTTATAAGCCCAAAGTGTGAATCTTTATGGCGAGCATCAGCATAATGTTTAGATTCATTTATATGAAATAGAGTTTCTAGCTTCACCTGCAGTCACTGTGAAAAATAGCAAGAGGAGAAAAAACAACAATGCAAGAAAAACTGAAAATCAATTTTTTTTTGTTCATTGGGGAACAGCTTTATTTCTTCTCTCAAAGAATTCTTGCTGGGAATGGAAAGCTGTCAAGAAAGCAAAAGAACATCAGCTTTGCAGAACTGTCTTGATAAGCTTTCAATAGCACAGAGGGAGGATTTGGGATCCGCAGGGTTTTCCAGGTTCTTCTCATGCCAAACATCCAGGGACTCCCTGACAAAGCATGCCAGTCACGCAGAACAGCTTCCTCTCCTCCCTGGGAGCCTTTCTGCTGATGCATGAGCTCAGCCAGCAGCCCTGATGTTCTTAGCTGCTCTATCTAGAAACCTTCCAGGAGTGGGTTTTGCAATTCAAATCTTGATTTCCCCCGGGGTTCGGTTCTCAAGGAAGATTTATGTGTCCTCATCTTGGAGTTGCTGCTTGGAGCCCCAACTTTTGTTCTCTCGGGGAAGTAACCAAGCCAATAAGTGGAACTGAGATTCCTTGTTAGCCAGGAACTCTGTGTTTGCTGAAAGTACCCTCCTTGCTAACTGAAGAATGCCTTTTAACACTCATCCACTTAAAGTTGTTTAGAAGATAAAGGGGGTGTCTAAGGCTCAGTGGCTTTCGTAGACTCACTTAGGTCAGAAGCCACCCAGCCCAAACTCCTGCTGAACGCAAGGCCGACCTCTACCTGTCTGCCCAAGGCTACATCCAAGCTTCAACTCCTCTGTTTGCTCCAGTACGTGATCATCCTCAGACTTCATAACTCAGTTTCTGGTGTTCCAACCTGTGTCTGTTGCCTCTTGACCCTCAACTGCATGCTGCTGAGAGATCTGGCTCTGCTTTCTCTGCACCTGCCATTTTAGTAGCCGTTCTCCTGAGCCTTTCCTTCTCCAGGCTGAACGCCCTGTCTCTTCTCATACATCACAACCTCCAGCACATTACTACTCAAAAACATAATAATCCCAGGATAGGAATATCCCAATGAAAAGCAAGATGCAAGTTTCCTTTTGTACTAGAAAGCTGTAACAGCCTCTAAGCTAGAAGGAAAAGGGATGGCTACTACTCCTGGTTTCATGTTCATATTTTCATATGCCTGCTACAACAAGAAGAGCAAAGCTGCCTGCAGAAACACTGCACTGATTGGGGCTTTTGTCACTTTGCACAAGAGGTAGCTAACCATAGAGGGAGGAATCTCCCAGAAATCTAAAACCTAGAGGAAGTAGAACAAATGCAAACAATATCCGCCACTCACTAGTTTGAGAGTTTTGAGGTAGTAGGCTGGTAGTTAAGCATGTGGTCAATAAGAATTAGGAAGACTTCTGGAGTTATTTCACAGAAACATGGAAGAAATACAAACAGTGTTTAAAATTTGTAACATGAGATGAATCAATTTAGGTAGTGTTAACCTGAGAAGGCATGATCAGATAGTCTGTCAAGTGCTGAGGTCAATTATGCGATTGTTCTGACACACCAAGTGCTGTAAGCATCACTGGACATGAATATGTCTTCACCTGGAAGGCTGATTTAAAACAACCAACCAAAAAACAAAGAAAAAATACAACTTGGAAAGCCAGATCTTCACTTTCTTTAACAAAAAATTTCCCCGCATTGTAATAATTCTGTAGGTATGGCACAAAACATACCGCAGGATTTATCACCTTATTTATGATTTTCAGGCACGGCTCTGTACTTTTTCCTTTCATTAGCTCATAGCCTTTTCAAGCAGAGTTGTGTGAAGTATAGCTGTCCCCTGTAACATTCGCTGTAAAGCACACTGCTTTAAAACAAGATGCATCATGGTAATTACTGGCATGAACACCTTTGGTCCCTTGGCTCATGTTGAAATTAAATTTCACTGACTCGGTGTGCAGCACCAGAAGGCACTTGTCACATTGGCAGCTTTCCTTACTTCCCTAATTCCTGTAGGAGTTCCCAAATTGTCATGAAAAGAGACATACAAAATTTGCTTCTCAGCTTTGCTCCATTTTCTGAAATGCTTGTTTTTTCCCTTTCAACTGATTATGTTTAGTACTTCTTTGCAACATGTCATCATTTAATTTAGCAACTACAGCAGCATTACAAGAGCAATTTATTTTAAGGATTAGCTTACCAGTGTTTGCTGATGTATTTTATATTCCAATTAATAAATCCCCAAAGAAACCACTTCTTTTGCTTAGAATACATAAAGGCTTTTAGATCTGGTATTTTTTCCTTCCCTCTCTAAAATGGTTATTTCTTCAATCCTTTGTTTTGGTTTGTTGTCCTTAACTGATGGAAATGAGATGAATCCAGCTGTGACAGACTCAAGATTTACTTCAGTACAAGACATATATTGGAACAGGGCAGACAAAAACTTAGCACCAACATCGTTTAAGCAAAAATCCCATTACCATGAGAGTTTGTACTCTGCAAACATGGTGGGACGTACTTGGTGCTCAGAAAACAAGTAGAACACAGAGCGCATCTAAGAAATTCCCTGAACAAACCTAGTCCAAATCTTGTAATACATAAGGTGGGCTACTACACTAGATACAGACAAAACAGGAGTCTAGAGGAGTTGCAGAAACATTCACTTGTGTTTGCAAAGGAATAATTACAGTTCAATATGTTTGAAATAGCTTCCTGCAGTGAAGTGGTTGGAGGCTGCAGTAAGAATTCTCAAGCACATGTATTAACCTTTCTTGCCCTTAACCAAGTGAGGTTCCTGTCTCCTGGGACAAAAGGCTCTGATTGCCTTTGAAGCCACTGAGCTACAGTACTAAAACTGCTTTTGAGCTATAGTGCTGGAGTATAAATCTGCCTTCAGGCTTTCATGTCTAATGTTGATATACAGTAATTTTGCCTGGGAGAGACAAATGGAAGTGTGAATTACCAACAAAGTTCTCAACTTATGCTTGAGAACTTAAAAAATAAAATTTAATAACCTATTTAAGAACATAAGTAAAGTTGTACTATTAAATTCTACCTACCTAAAACATGCAAATAAAGTCCAACAGACTACTCTTAGACATTATTTGATTAAGCGTCTTTTAATACTTTTATTGACAAACATTGTAAGCATGACCAGAGTGAACAGTATATATTTGGAGTCTGTCCAGTGATAGACTTGTCACTGAACTACCAGTTCAAGGAGAACTACTGGCATTTTAATTTCCTTCCCAGTTGAGCCACAGGATGCTGAAGTGATGAAAGACCAGGATGTGTTCCGATAGTGCCAGATTCTAATCAAAACTGAAGTTGTGCGTCACTAGCCAAGGCAGAGGCAAACAATTACTCAATTATTTTATCATACACAGAAAGCAACTAGTATTGAACAGACAAAGTTTGGTCAACAAACTAGTTTCACTTATTTAATCTTTTTCGCTAAGAACTCAATAGGCACAATAGTACCAGTGAGCATATGAACCTTAAAATGCACAATTGCCACAGACAGTTGACTTGAATACAGTAATAGTGTTGGTAGCAGACTTAGAGACGACTTTTAGATTCTGCCACTGTCAAGTGATCTTGTATTTCTGGATCAGCTAGTCATGCACTAGAGAGGAATTCCACAGCAGTCTCCTTCTCTTCAGTTAACTCCTTAGCAGTCAGATCCATCTTCTCACGAGAAAAATCGTTAATAGGAAGACCTTCAACAAACTTCCAGGTCTTGTCCTGTTTGGGGAAAAAGAAAAGTCCTCCTCATGAGAACAAGCTTCACTCAGTGTGCACAAAGGAACCTTTACAGTCTACAAACTACAGAGAACTAAGTGTCACCTTTGAGGAGAGTTTTCAAATTGGCTAATTTAGAACTAGCTTGCTCTTAATGATGTACAACACTGATTTTGCACTTTAGTAAAGGTGGTAAGCATTGTTCACAGCTACCTGAAAAATCCTATTTTCCTGCTGTTGGATAAAGATCTGAACTTGTGAAAGAATTGACTGGTTTTTCAAATGTGATCTATGCAGTCAGAAGCAGTTTACAACAAGTGAATTTTGTATTCAGATAAGGAATATTACCAGCAGTAGCTAGTCATGTCAGATTGCTTTGCTGTACTTATTTGACAACTACTTCCAAAACAGTGAACAGCAGTCCCCTCTGTGAAAGACTGCTAAAACCCTCACGTCCCAGCCACTGCAGTTCCATACCAAAAGCATTGCTGTTAAAGCAGCTCCTATGACAACTTAACTAGAACTTGCAGAAAATGCTTAGATGTAAATACAGACAAGTTACCTTGATCACAACAGGGAATGAGTACAGCAAGTCCTCAGGAACACCATAAGAATTGCCATCAGAAATGACTCCCATAGAAACAAATTCTCCCTGAAGAGAACAAAAAAAAAAAATTTCACTGCTAAAAGCAAGCAAAATTTTAACTTCCAATATATTGCACCTCCTGACAGACTAGAAGAGAGTTTGATTATTTCTCTCAACATACATAGATGCCTGAGGTCAACAAAAGACACCGGCATGTAATCAAAGCATCAGGCAAACAAGGACTTACTCAAGAGTTACATCTTACCGCTGGAGTGCCAAACCAGATGTCCCTCACATGATCACAGATAGCTTTGGCAGCTGACATTGCACTGGACAGCTTCCTAGCCTTTATAACGGCTGCTCCACGTTGCTGAACAGTCTGCAATTAAGAAAATAAATAAATTATAAGCAGCAGAATCACAGTTTGGTCTAACTGTTGCTAGTGAACGCCATACGGAAAGTCCGCCTTCCAAGCGTGATTTAATTTCATCAGTCAAGATGCTGTTCTATCAGTAAACGAACATGGCATACAATGCAGAAATACTATTAAGAGTTTTGCTAAGACAAGAACATGATGGAATATTTCAAAGGCTTGCTCACTTCTTTATATCTGCTCTAGTGTTAGCAGCCCACTAACTTCTCTTACTAACCAGATCGTTCAAGCTTTTACCATCAGGAGACTTCAAGCATGTCAGTTGTAACAGATTTCTTAGAGCCTCATTGGGAATTTGGGTTTTTAGCTGAATGCTAACATGGACTGCTTGATGGTCTCAATCCTGTGGTACTTAATGCATAAAATTCATGTAGTCCCTGAAGATTCCTTCAGCCCCTCCTTATCTTAGCCAAAGTATATTAGCACAGATCAGCATTACAGTGTACCTAGAATGCAACACCAGTATCTCACTGTACTTTGCTTGGCCAAGACAGGATCAAGGACATGGCAATAAGAAACTCCTGTAACAGGTTTCTGCTTACATTCTGGCTCATGAACTTTGGTTGCCAGCATACAATCATTTTTTCTGTATCAGCAAACATGGAGCAGAATAAGCTGTACCCAAATCAAGATCGGAGAGAGCACAGTCATATGACAAAACACACCCCAAGCCGCACACTAAACGCATCTTGGCTAAGAAGTAGAATTTGGCTGTCAACACACCAGTAACACTGCAATACCAACCAATGGACATCCGCTTGGGGCCATGTTGAAAGGCTTTAGTAATTCTCCTCCACTTTATATTGCAGTTAGGTAGACTGTTCTCTGGCTATTACTACCATTATTTTGTTTTAATACCTTCATTTTTTACTAACCCACGTTAAAAGACTTGCACGTTTTCCTTTTTTTTTTTTTTTCCCCTCCAGATTTGGTAGGTGTTGATGATGAGGCCATAGATTCTGTTTTGAAGGGGCGGAAGAGGGAATGGGGTGCACCACACACACAGTAGGGAGGGCTGCTAGCTTTTTTTGGTGGCTGGGTGGGAAGCAGCCTGCTTTATCCACAAAACCACTACAGTGAGCTGCCAATAGTGCTTGTGTGTCAGATCAGTTGCGCCTAAATTATGACCAATTTTTTTTTTTTGGTGAATCATTTGAGCAATCTAAGTGGATTTTTCTAGTAGTGTTTACACAAGTTTCACAATGCCTTGAATTTTCAAGAGCAAATAACTGATTAAGACAAACTATCTGAAGATGATTTACTCTAGATAAACGGATATTCTGAGACAGAAAGAGCTTGGTGGACCAAGTCAGTTAGGTACATAGTTTATAGTTTTGTGTGAAGTTCAGAGAAAGCAGAAGCACAGAAGGTTCTTTTTAAAAAATAAATAAATAAAAAATCAAGATCTTACCAGGATAAAGTCTCCCTTCAGCCAGCTGTCATCTTTTATCGCTTCATAAACTCCAACTTCCTTCCCTTTCACATTTACCTTCGCATGGTTAACATCTGGATATTGAGTGGAGGAGTGGTTGCCCCAGATGATGACATTCTTCACATCATTAGAAGTCACACCAAGTTTGAGAGCAATCTGATTGGAAATTAAAGATGTCCACTGCATTAGCTTAAACTTCTCAATTCACAAACTTCTTTGAGAGCACTGCTGTGCTTGTATTTCGCAGACACAACAGAAAGCATTCTACTTTGAAAAGGTTCTTTTACCTGAGATTTAGCTCTGTTGTGATCCAAGCGAGTCAAGCAGCTGAAGTTCTCCTTTGGTATTGACGGGGCTGACTTCGATGCAATCAGGCAGTTGGTATTTGCTGGATTCCCAACTACCACAACCTTAAAAAAAAAAAAAAAAAAAAGGGAAGGAGAATTGTAGAATGATGAAGCATCAAAAAATGTACTTAGTCAGAAATACTATTTCTGCAAAATAGCTCCTTCAAGTGAAATACAAAAACACTGTATATAGGGAACTGCTTTGCCTTTGACACAACCATGTCTTGGTCTTCTTCAACAAGATTGTTTTATAAGTGTTGTTCAGTCACTGAGTCTTCTATATGCACACAGGAAAAAAATAGCAGGTATTTCCTTTACAATTTGACAAATGTGAAAGAACATGACTTCCAGAGAGGTCTGCACACTGCCCCACAGCCTGGATTCAAATTCCATGCTACCGGATTCACAAAAACCATGACATACAGATACTAGTCAGCCAACAGGAAATTCACTATCACCTTAAAAACTGTTCATAGACTGGCTGTCACTGCTTTATATAATTGCTTTATAATTAGAAAGTCAGAACAGTTGCTTATCTCAGCGTTCATAGACAGAAGTAAAATATTGCCTGAACTTAGATCGATTTATTACAATGGGAAAACTGATTTTTATGCACCCTTCATCTACTAATATGCCTCAAATGATTAACGTCCAGCTCCATATAATCTCAATCACACAAGCTAATCCACAAACCTTCCTTTGTATTTCCCCCTTTTGAAAATAAGTTCAGTAAATTTTCCATTACTCTGCAATAGTTATATTGATAGTTTTTATTCCAACTGTATAAAGCAGCAAACAAGTCTTTAGAAGCAGTAGGAAGTTCATCAGCAGAGGAAGTAGACATTAAAAAGTCAGTTACAAAGCACAGTTGGAGTCTGGGTCTGAGATTAAGAGCAGTAGGAGAGCAGCCACATGATCCCATTAACTGTGCTGAAGCGATCTGAGAGAGAACAATTAAAAGCTTCCAATGCTCCAAAGACCAAGTTGCAAACAACTAAAATAAAGCCATTTTTTGTGCAACTGTAATTCCATATTGACACTGGAGTTAAGGGTCATTATGTTAAAGCCACAGACAGATACAAAGTAGGCAGCTGCATGCAGATAATACAGTTCTCCCAGAGAACAGAGAACAAGCAGAATACTTTTTTAAAATATAGACTTTTATTTATTCATTTAAGAATTGCTGGTAACCACTCCAGAGTATGTGTGCAATATAGCAATACAGTGTAAGACTTACCTTCTCCACTGAAAGAATTAGGGACTAAACCATTTACCTATTTAACATATCATATCTCAAACCTTGACTGTGGTATATTCTCCATGGCTTAAGAAAAGGAATGCCTGCACTGAGTAGGCTCCAACTTGCACAGTACCATTTCACAATGTGTTTAGACCTCTAAGTAACTCAGTGAAGAGTTAATTTTTAAAATTTAGTTTCTGTATTTACCTTGACAGTCTTTTTGGCATACTTGTCCAAAGCTGCACCCTGAGACTTGAAAATTTTCACATTTGCTTTGAGTAAATCCTTCCTCTCCATGCCCTCTCTCCTTGGCATGGAGCCAACCAAAATTGCTATGTCAAGGTCTTTGAATGCAACTTCCTCCTTGTCTGTTGGAATGACCTCTAAAAAAAGGAAAAGGGAAAACAAGAAGTCTGAGTAAGATAAATACTTATGGCAGAGCATTAATGGGGTTATTCCTTGGTTCATAAATAATATTTAATGCAATCTGAAAACAGCAGCACCTTTCCTTTCCAAAAATACAAATACAGTCATTTAGCCTTAAAGCCAAAGATTAAATACATGCTAGTCAACAGTTTCTATATACAAATATTTAAAACTATAAATTCTAAGCACAGGAGAAAGATGTATATTAAAAGATACCTTTTGTTTCTCTCTAAATACATACGTGTATACATATTTATAAATACATATGTATACACACCTATGTATATACGTTGCTCTTCACTGTTGCCAAAATAATTTACAATGTAAAGAACCAAGTACCAACATAAATGAGGTTTTCCTTTACCTTTAACAACAATTCAAACTGAAGAAGGTTTGATTTGTACAAAAGCTGGAAGGTACATGTTCTTCAAATAAGTACTGCAATAATTACTGTAGCATCTATTGGCTCCCTTTCTTCTGCTTGTTTAGAACAGATGAATTTGCTTATGTGACTTGAGGAGCAATTTCTCAGTTTGTGTCTTTGTAAAGAAGGTATTTCTAAAGAATAGCTTTTTCATTTGGTAGAAGCATGTAGCCATAGCCAAAGATTCAAAAGTTATTTCACCTTTAGGCCAGAATACAATGTAAATGTAGAGGTTACTGATGATTTGTTGTACACGCTAACTACTGAGGTTTAGATTACGTAAACCAAAACTCAAGATATCTACTTAGTCAATTTATGCACTTCCTGACATTCTTTCTAGCATGCAGCCTAAGTCAAATGAATTCAACTTCCACAAAATACAAAACCAAGAAAAGCATCGTCCAAATATTTCTTCCGGTTATCACCATTTAAAGGAACTTATAAATCCAGTAGCTATGTTAAAACATCTTGTAAGTATAAGAAAATGTAAGAAAAACTTGTTTTGTCCACCTCTCAGCAGCGGCAGGGCGCAGTCTTGCAGCTCCATCACTACACCTTCCAGAACAGTCATCATGGGGGTGATATCCAGCAGCACGAGCACAAGCGGCTGTAAAGGAACAATTGAATACGAATTGGTCAGAGTCAATCTGTTACAAAGACTGAGTTTTCACATGTATTTGAGATAACAGGACAAATTATCTAGTGCAAGGGGTATCAACTTCAAATCTATTTACACAAGCTGAAAAACTTCACCACAAACAACTACATAAGCTTGCCTAACAGAGCAGGACTCTTGTTTCCTACAGAATAAACTGCTAACGTATTGGTAAAACAGAGTGCCTACAAAAAAAAAAAAAAAGCCTCTGACAGCTCTGCCTGCAGAACTCTGCAGTTTTGATATTATTCATTAGTGCACAGCAGAGAGAAGCGAAAATTTAGTTGACATTTACCTGTTCTTTGCCAAAGACATCTCCCTTGGCAATACTGTAGAGCAGCGAGTAAGCAATCTGCCCAGCGGCACCAGTCACCAGGACTCTGATAGGTTCACCCTGGAAGAAAGTTGGGAAGACTTAACCACAGCCACACGGTGCAGGCTTACACCACCCCTGAGCAGTAAAAATTAAGTTACTACAGAAATAAGGTTAAGATTATTTAACCAAAATCGTGTGCCCAAATGTGGACCAAGGCCAGCTCCTGGAGTCACGCTGGAACCACCAGCAACTTCTCTACTTGCCTGTACAGAACCAAACCACACTTTCAAAAATATCCCCAAGAAGAAATGCTCTTGGAAAAGCTCCTAAAACGCCAGGAATAACAATCTGAAAAACTCTGCATGCCTTTTAACAGTGTTATATTTTTTAGCATAAGGTGTTTGCAACACGTACCCACTCATTAGACTACCCACTTATGCTTTAACCTCATTGCAGAAATTTCATAAGCTGTTGCACTTTGCCAGTTTTCAGACTCTTACAATACTGAGGGTTGATTTTATTAAGCATTTTGAATGCTTAGTTGCAACCAAAGACTTGCTGAATGCCATAAGCCAAGGGATCTGTTGGACTTAAAAACTAACACCTCTGTAAACTGTTACACAGCAATTAACAAATCCACAGACAAAAGCTACATTATGGACAAATAAAGATGCTAATATCCATGGTATAACTGTCCATTATTAAAGTAACCAAAAACTCCAAGAACACTGTGCCAACACACTGCTATATTGTAACTAACAAAAAAACACCCAGAAGGCTTACTCAGCAGCAAAAGTCCATTTTGTTAATCAGAACCAGGACGCTGGGAACTCCAGAGGCTAGTTAATACTGAAAAGGCAAAACATGCCAAAGGCTGTTGTTCATAATCTGATATTCTTTAAGCCTGCTTTTTGCATCTCCCTTCTTCTCTAGAGGCATTACAGCTGGGGTAGGCTGTGCTAAGACAGGAACAAGCAGACTCTGACCAGTCTGCTGGAATTACACACTCAATTTTTTTTTTTTTTTCCAAATAATTAAAAGATGATTGTTTGAGTTACAGGCAAATCACTTTACACATTTAATTATGCCTGAAGTGATTTAGTTGCATGCTGGGTTACATTACAAAGTACAGCTTGCAGACTACAGGCAGTTGTTTCGCTTAGCACTGGGGAAGCTGCAGCTAAAATACCAAATCCAGTTTGGGGGCCCTGAATTTCAGAGGGATGCTGAAAACCAGACAGGGTCCAGGCAAGCGTGACTTGGATGGCTGGAGCCCAGCGCTCACGTGCTCTAAGATGATGCTGAGGAAGCTGCACATAGTCTGGAAAGGTAGAGGACACGGGGTGCTCCAACAGCAGCCTAACATTGCTTCGAGGAGGGTTACAAAAATAACGCTGCCAAATGCTTCTTGGTAATGGCAGGTGGCAGAAAAGGAGGCCACAAATTGCAGCTTGGAAGGTTCAGTGTGGACATCAAGAGAAAAATTCTTGGCTAGGGGGAAACTGCTGCACTGGAACAAGGTACCCTGAGAGCTTGTGCAAACTTCACCCTTGGTGCTTTTCAAGATTCAGATGAAAAAGCCATGCAAGGCCCGATTTAACAGCAGCAAAAGATTTGCTATCGGGCTGCAGTGGACAACCTCCAGACTCAGAGCAAGGCAGAGGTCAGACTGGATGACCTCTAGACATCCTTCCCAACAGCATTCCTGCTATGAATACTTATAGGGAGATGATTTGGGGATTTGAGTATATAGTCCCTGCAGTAGTTACCAGCCAAGCACAGCTGCATCAAGCTAGCATTAGATAACCACAAAAATGAGGCCACCCAGAAGCCATCCCATTCTACCCCATAATAGGTAAAATGAGAGCAGAAGTGATCAAGTTACTACTACCGAACACACAGATGCAGAACGCAATGTGATTTCATCCTTGTTATGCATTAAACTCTTCAAATATTTAATTAAATAGCTGCCAGCTATGGTGTTGAACTGCATTGATTTCTTTTGAACCTGCCCTACTGGGAGCCTCAGACCTCGCCAAAATGAGGTAAAGAGAGAGGAAGGAAGAGAAAACCAGTTCTTCTCATTTTAAAATCTCAAAATGTGTTTCAGTGCACTGAAGTAGGTAAGTTACACCCTACAAATGTACTACAATGTCTGAATGATGATGGGCAGCACAGACTAAGCAGGTTTAGCAGCCAACATTTCCAGGTGTTTTTCAAGAGAACCTACATTTTATTTAAGCAAATTGAACAATGAATGCCATTTTAGGGCAGCTAATCATATTAGTTTAGAAAATATGTGCTGGAAAAATTACTGTGTTGCAAGAACTCGGCCCAGTAAAATCCTGTCTCAGTAGCAAATAAAAACAAATCCTGTGTTACACTTGCTATGCCAGAACTCAGGGCAAAACCCGCAGAAGGCATTTTCTTGGTGTTACATGGTAGCTTAAATCAACAATGAATTTCCATGAGAATTTCTGCTGAAATAGAAGACTAAGAAGTTAGGCTCTTTCTCCTTCGCAAACTGTGAGCCAATCTACACCGGTGTCACAAAAGGTGAACAAATTCAACAAGAGTTTTTTCTACTGTATGCTTTCCACTTTATATGTTAATGGGATTTAAACATAAAAAAATTTCAATAAATCCACTAACATTATGCTACATATTTAGCACAGCAACGGAACAGGAAGATAAAAAATGCCAGAAATAGGTCTATTTTTTCCTGAGACAGACTTAGCATTTAGCCTTGTTAAAAACCCTCAATCTGACGCAGATCCACCCTCTCACAAAATAATGTTTGCTACCATCCTTCCTGTTGTCCTCCCTCTATTTTGGGCTGGAAGAAATGCGACAGCTAACAAAGTGAGGAGTATTGCCTATTTAGTTTTTTTCTCTCCAAGCCCTCAGTACACTGGATTCACATAGAAGCTCTCCCATCAGTGACTGTGAGTGGTAAGCAAAGAAATGTTCATGCTTTCTCAATTTCAGAAGCTGGATTAGCAACCCAGAAGTGTGTTTCTTACAAAAGCAAAACAAAGTTAACTCTTCCTAGAAAACTTATGCCACATCACATCTAAGAACTGGTAGCACTGAGCATCTGAAGCTACTTTTGGGGTAGGGAGCTTAGAGAACTATGCAGCTCTCGAGCTGACAGCTTCTCTGCGTGGCAGTTGTAGGTGCCACACATTTGTGTTCAGGCACTTTAATCCGTGACTTGGCTCCTGCGCTGGGCTCTGACAAGAATACTTTCATGCTTTGGTAACTGCAGAGGTGACCTTTATTCGCTCTCAGGTAGACATGAGCTAGAGAAAAAAAAATATAACAAATCTAACTGAGCTATTTAATTCCAAGTTTTTTTTCCACTCTGCATAAATCAGACATGTAATTTAAGAGTTTTAAGAAACAAAGAGAACAATCATAAAAAGGAAGCAAAAAAGTGTAAATATCGCAACCCTAGATGCGTTTGTCCTAATGTTCTAATTCAACAATCATGTAGGATCCCCTCCACCTCCAAATCTTCACAGACAGAAGCGAAGATTCTGTTACCAAATGATTGAACTGTGGGTTTAACACCTCTCCCAATCCGACTTTGGCTTAAAAACTCCATGCCTAAATTATCTTTGTGATTACTGCTGATATCAGCAGACCTAAAATACCAGTGCCATACATGACAATAGCACTACACTGCAAAACTGATCAGCAGGTTACAAAGTTTGGTTAAAGAGCAATATTAAATAGCCCACTATACACCAGGTGTGCGAACGAGAAAAATCCATGGCCTGTTTACACAACTCGTGGACTTTGCATTACTAATTGCAATTACAAAAGAACTGAATAAGCATTATTGCTGCTACACTTGACTGTCTGTAACACGCCATCAACTTAACGTTTTTCCTGTCAATGCTAACGAAGCTCTCCCACCTTGCTTGACAAGAACGCTCCAAGCGTACCAGTGAGCTTAACTAACTGCACCGCCTCAGAAACGTGGGGCCTCCCTTTGTGCCCCCACCGCAGCAGGGAGGCACTCACAATAAATCTGTCTGGAAATGCAGCAGAAGGAATCAAGACAGCCGTGTACTTTAGTAACCCAGCAGCGCTGTGGTTCACAGAGAGTTCCAAAGGAATTCTTTCCTTCCCAAGTGACCTTCAGGAAGGTGCCCTTAAAAACATCTTTCCGTTTCATTTAGCTAACAGCAGTCACATCAATAGACAGAAGATTTTGTTTCAGAGGTTTGGAGCCTCTGCCCAACAGCAGAAGAATAACTAGAACACTGAAAGAACAAAAAGAGCAATATTCTGAAAAGCCTGAGCACCAAAGGAGCATCTTCAAGTAGGAGACCCTTTGAAGACCAACAACCTCATGGCAGCCAGCGTTTTGAAAGCTTAAGTGCAAAACAGAACATTTTGACTTGAGGTCACTCCTGACAACCCATATATTGAGTAAAAAAACAAACAACAAACAAACAAACAAAAAAAGAGTAAAAAGGTAGAATAGACAAAGTTTACAGCCTTATGTAATCTATGTAGCTAGACAGGTTAGCTTTCTAGGACATAGCTAGAAAGGTCACTTAGACATCTTTTTTGTAGATAAGTATCAAAATTAAATGTTTGAACGAGAAGGTATAATAGCTAGGAGAAAAAGCGAAAAGAAACACTCAAGATTATAAAGAAAAGCAAGGTCTCTGCACAAGACGCGTGCACGTACATACAAACCCAAGCACCCCCCTTCATCCATGCACCCTCAGGGCAGAGCCGGAGAAACTCCTTGAGGACTCGCAGAGCCTACACGAACCCCCGGACCTCGGCATTTCCCCTTCAGGAGACCGCCGCAGCGGCCCCGGGGGACGCCCCACAAAACCCGCAGGCTGTGGGAGCGACCGCGGGGCCCGAGACACGGCGAGGGCCTGGGGGGATTCGCCACCACACGGCCACCTCCGCCTGAGGGAGCCAACGGCCCCTCAACGGCCCTCAACGGCCCTCAACGGTCCCTCAACAATCCCCAATGGCCCCCCAACGGTCCCCAACGGTCCCCAACGGTCCCCAACGGTCCCCAACGGTCCCCAACGGTCCCCAACGGCCCCCCAACGGCCCCCCAACGGCCCCCCAACGGCCCCCCGAGGCACCGACCATGGCTGGGAGCGGCGGGCCCGGCAACCTCGAGGTCACCTCTACGACGCGACTGCGACCGCCGGCAGCGCCGCGCTGAGGTACAGCGGCAAGGGGCGGGGCGCGCCGCCCCGCGCGGCCGCCTGGGGGATGTAGTCTGGCGCCCCGCCGCCTTCAGCGTGTGGATGCCGGGGAGGAACTACAACTCCCAGCGTGCCTCGCGGCACGCGCGCCAAGCCCCCCGACGCGATTGGCCCGCCGGGCTCGTTCATTGAGGGGACGCTGCTCCGCGGAGGGGGGGGGCAGCAGGCGGTGGATGCGCATGCGCGCCGAGGAGACGCGGGACAGGGGGTTAGGGCAGCGCGGGCGGAGACGTGCGCGAGGCACGCCGGGAAATGCCCGGCCTGGAAGGAGGGAGGGGCGCGGTCACCGCGCATGCGCAGGCGGCGGGGCTTCGGTGGTTGCTAGGTGACGGGCGCGCGCGCGAGAACCCCCGGGGCTGCCCCCCCCTCTCCCCCCCCTCAGTCACCTCAGCGCCCCCCCCCCTCCTTCCCTCACAGCCCTCACCGGGCTGCGGGGCGTTAAAATAATAAAATCCGTAAAAAAACCGGCGTGGTCGTGCTTTGTGTGGGGAGGGGGGCAGGATCCAGCCTGCTGTCCGTGCCCGGCGGTGGCACAAGCGGGTGTTTTTCGTCCCCGGGTCTCCCACGGGGCTCCTCAGGGCGTTAAGCCCCTAATTCCGTCCAAACTCGCTTTTACCAACGTTTTTCGGCAGGATTAAGCGTTAATCCCAGCCCGGGTTTCCGAGGCGATTCGGGTTTTAATCCTGCAGGCTGTTTTTTTAATCCGGCAGTTCCCCCTCAGGGCGCAGCAAGTCGCTCCTGCAGGGTGGCGGGTGCGAGGCTGAGGTGTTTGTGCTCGCGTGCTGTTTTTTTTAGCACTTCTCGCCGCTAACTGTCCTTGTGCCACAATTCCAGGCTTCCCGGGGCTTGGCCGAGACTTTAGCTGAACCTCTGGCAGCTCCTGGCGTGCAGAAACCCGCCGTGTCAGAGTTGGAAAGGTATAGTTACGCTCAGTTTTGT
Source organism: Aythya ferina (assembly GCF_964211825.1). Taxonomy (NCBI): domain Eukaryota; kingdom Metazoa; phylum Chordata; class Aves; order Anseriformes; family Anatidae; genus Aythya; species Aythya ferina. Next base: position 11,488,319 of record NC_140298.1, read on the forward strand.
TTTAAATACCAAACTCCTCGACACTGTTACTGACTCGCACCCGTTATTAACCATACGCTCTTGCCACGAGTTAAATTTGTACCCAAATCCTGTGCTGGGGGTGAATTGCAAAGCTAAATAGCTGCAAGCAAGGCTGGGCTCTGGCTTGCTGTGAAGCACAGACAAGCCTGTTGTGTAGAAGGGCCCCTAGTTTCAAAACATATTTCCAGAGCATCCTAAGATGCTTTACACTAGTGGCTCTAACCTTTTTTTTACACCCAGACATTGTACAGACTCAATTATCACCATTTAAGATTATTTAAGATATAAATTTACATAAAAGCTGGTGTGGACCCACTTAAGGTAATTTCCACTTGGTCTAATGAGTTCATTTTAAGTTGATTCCTTATCAATTTTCAGCTAAATCAATGTAAGCATGCTGTAAACTGATTTGCTTGTCAATGTGGCAGATTATATTGGTTTAATGGATTTCAGTTAAGCTAATTGCAATTTCTTCTGTAGGTAAGGCTCTGTTTTCATACTCTGTCCTTTTCTGTCCAAGCTTGTGCTCCTTGGATTATTTGTTAATGAAGATAACATACCTGGTGTTGAAACTGATTAGTCAGAGATGTGTATATCACTTTATTTTAAATCTGTTGCTGTATAATTAGTCCCAGAATGTGCAGTCTTAAGCCAAACTCTGTCTTTTGTGCTGACTTAACTGAAGATATGTTAAAGTTTTGCCTTTTGCGAATGTGGTGTAATTTTCATAGTTAGCAAGATGTAACAATTCTGCAATTTCCTTTTTTTCTTGGCTTAAATTTGTTTTATACTTGTTAGGTTTTTATATCTTCCAAGCAATATCTAACTGCACTAAACTAAATGAGAGAAATGTGAGATGCTTCCTTCTTCTCCATCTGTTTTAACACCTTTTTTTTTTTTTTTTCCCCTGATATTTATTAGTTCTTAAAATCCTCTGCTTCTGGATAGAAACCTTTCTGGCGTTCTTGCCAGGAAATGTTGGTTCTTGGTTGCATTCCTATTGCACTTAGCTCATGTCATCATCTTCAGATTGTTGTCACTGCAGGAATCTATGAACATACAGTGTTTGAGTTTCTGCATCCCATTCTTCCAAATCTGTGTGTTCTTTATCTTCAAGAGCTGCGATGTATTTGATTTCTTTTTGTTGATTTATTAGTCTTAACACCTTTTCAATGTTTTGGATATTTTCACTCAAAATTTAACACCGTTTTTCCCGATCAATTTTGTTACAGTATGCAAATTTCCTCCCATTTGTTACTGTCTCATAGTTTTCTTGCCACTGTTTCATCTTCTATTTTTTTGAGATGGTGAGATGTTCATGTAATTCTTTAAAAATTCTTTAATGCATCCCCCATGTTTTATTAATATATATCACTTATGTAGTGCTTTCAGATGAAGAGCTGTGTAAATGGAAAAAAAAAAAAAGTGCAAAAGAAGTACTTGAGTATGCACAGAGATGCAAAGAACTTGAGTATGCACAGATTGGACTCCAAGCTGACTCTTGAAATATATTTTACATTTTTTGCACTCAGTGGTATTTATTTATGTGGAAATTGGTGTAATTAAACAATGCAATTAATAGTCAAAATGTTTCGATCTTCATCTTGTAATTATTAAGTATTATTTTTCAACGTAACCACTAGTTTTGAAGGATACTCTTCCAGAATTCAATCTGTTTTATTTATATAAATCCACATTTATATATTTCAATATTTTAAAAATAAATTATTCTCTGTTAACAGACGGCTGTGTTCTTTATATTTTGGATCAGATTTTCTTTTTCTTCATTGCCATCTGTAGAAATTATTGAATTATTTTGGGTAAGTTTTTACATTCATTTCCAATAATTTGTGAAGTTATCTATTTATTGTCTCCATGTGTCATACAGTTTTTCTTTTACCTAATGCACTTGCTTACAATTTTTATACAGAAATGTGTCTCAGGTAGCTAAACCTATGTGATATAAGTAATTCTTCAAGTGTTTAAGACTAAGTAAAAAAAAGTTAACTATATATTTGCTGCTTTCAATCCCAGATATAATAGTAGAATTTGAACAATTTTGGAAGCCTACTCTCCATTATGATCCAAGGGAATAATAAGGGATTTTTCAGAAATAAAGCATTAAAAAAATACTGGAATGAGATTAAGAGGTTCAGTACCTATTTTTTTAAAATAATGAGAAATCCGTAAGAGTTTTAAAAACGATAAACCTGTAGATATAGGCAAGAACAATAAAGATGTTAGCTTAGAAAATGAAAATAGATACATTTGCATTAAGAACTGATATTTTTATACAAGATTTTTTATTTTGTATTCCCAACTTGAATGTCCAAATCTTCCTTTTTTACTGTTCATTTCTAACCTTCACTTAAGTGATACAGCACAGGCATTAAATGGTGCGAAGAAAGTCAAATATCTAGACGTTCTTCTAATAACGTTGAGTTTATTTTATATATTTTTGCTGTGGTTCAGAAAACTTTCTTTAAAAAAGAAGCTTTGCTTTCTATCTACGGAACCAGTTTGTTTCATCCCGTAGCTTCAATTTTACTTAATAGTTTAGGTGTGCTTTAATGTAATTAGAGGTAATCGAACATTCATTAAGTTATTTATAAAGCTTCCAGTATGTTTTTGGTGGGTGGATAGGATCCCATATAACATTCTCTGCTCATGTGTCTAGTGTGAAGAGACGAATGATGTATAGCGCACTTGTAGAGTCTATTAGTAATCTTTTTGAACTATCTATGTTTTAAATCTTAATACAAATTGAGACCAGAATGTTCTTTTTTGTTGCTTATTTCTGTGTAGTTTACCAGTACAAACACCTGCTACACATTTGACAAACAGTCTTCCTGGATTCACTCCTTTTACTTAGCAGAAATCCGTATTTTTCTTGGTTATGCAGAAGCTATGTGACAGCAGCATGGATTTTTTGCTCACTAAGGCTGACATGTGGAGGTTGACTGTGCTTTGTAACTTGGGTGAATTAGGTACTTCTCCCCATAGTAGGTGAGCTGTGGTGGTAGAAGTTTTTGCAAACCATCGGGAGATGGGAAATGGAAGGAGGGGAAGAGTAAGAGCATCCTTTGCAAGCGGGAGAACGGCATGAGTATGGCAGAAGGTGTTCTTTTGTATTTGCTGCTCCGTCAAGCAGTTTTCCAGACCACAGAAGCTAACTGTACGTTAGTGACAAAAACTGCAAGTCCGTAATTGGGACATCATGGATTCTATTAGCTATTTGAAATGCTTGCAGTAAAGCTTTTTTTTTTTTTCTGTTCAGATTTATGAGCATAATAAGGCAACTTCATTTGGAAATGTGACTTCCCAATTAAAATCTAATGAGAAGAATGTCAGATTAGGGATTCACGTGAAAAAGAAAAAACAAAAACAAAACCAAAAACAAAACAAAACAAAACAAAACTTAGGCATTTATCACAATAAGCGGTATGTTACCTTGTGTCATTTTGTTTTTTGAGTGTTATGAAATTATTGTGTTTATGTAGAGGGTTTCCAAGGCATATCCGTAGCATCGACGTTTTTGAGACATCTGAATGAAGATTATTACACCAGCCTGTTTTAATACATTGCTGTTCAGTAAAACTAACAGGTTAACTTGCTAACTGAAAGCATATGAGTAATTGTAAATCTGTTGCTGTTGTTTTTATATAAACATTGGAAAACTGTTGCTATTATACAACAGCTTTTTCATTCCCTCTCCTCTAGTTTTATAAAACATAGTAAAACTGTTGATGTGTTTTAAACCCGATCAGAAGAGGTAGGTTGGCTTTCCATGGAATAAATTATCTGTGTGACAATTGAAGTTGTGCAAAATCAAACACGGTACTCTTAAATTAATTTATTACAACAGTTTTAAAAACAAACAAAAAAATCCCACATTTAACCTAGACAAGGTTAAATTAACCTAGACAAGGTTTAAGCTGGTGTCCATGCAGGTTTTTTTTTCCAAACAACATAAACAGTTAATCAAATGGTAAAACAGGTTCTACTGAAAATCAGCGCTTACTTTTTCTCATAGTGACTTTCTTTGGCATTTGTTCATGATAACCTGATAATCAAAGAATAACTTTAGATACAAAAAGTTACTAGCCATAACGGTTAACTTCCATTTTTTAGATTCAATGCAGGTGGGTGAATCCATTGGCTTTGTTTATCCATCCAGTCCAAATGACTGATGGATGCTCTTCTATGTTGAACTGGTCTCATTAAGATTATTTCCGTGGATTATGAACACAGAGTTTATTTAAAATATTTCAGCTTGTTATACAATATCCCTTTGTGTTTGCTTCTGTATTTGCACAGAATTAAGTTGTTAACAGCTATCATTCTGCAGATTGAATTTCTCTCTTTTAAGAATTATTTTAAATAAAATTTCAAAAGAAGTATCTGGGAAGTGAAAATGAAGGCTTATGATACTGACTTTTTAAAGTTAAATTAAAAAAAAAAAAAAAAAAAAACAACAAAACACAACGCTTTACAGAAAGGAAATAGCAATAAATGTTAAAGGAAATAACCATAGTCAATATTTTTATCTGAATTTCATTTTTTATGTGTCAAACATAACTTTAAAAACAAGACTTGAACAGTAAGAAGCTGAAGAGCAAGTTAAAACTCCTTGTTTCCTGTACGGATGTTTTTTCTGCTGCTTCACACATCCATTTTACTATCTGGCCTGCTTTTGGAACCTTACCAAATTGATTTGTAAACAGCAGCAGAGCCTATGGATGGCTGTAGTGTTGCTCCTAGTAGTGTCCTTATTCGGTGGTTTTAATGATGTGTGAAGAAAGAAAGAAGAAATTGTATTTATTCATTCTGCTCACGTAAACCCAAGTACTCAGTTTCGGCACATGCTTGCCTGCCATCAGTTGCATGCTACAAGGCTGAACTGCCTCCATCTCTTGATAAAAGCGTAAAGCCCTTGGATCCAGCACTAGTAGCTATACTCATGCAGCATAACTTCAAGTTTCCCATGGCTCTGAAACATGCAACGTATTTTGTTGTTGGTGGTGGTGTTGTTTTTCAGTTCAGAATGCCAAAAGAGGCTATGCTGGACCCCATAAAAGTGGATTTCTTATAGTGTGACGCTGAGGATCGATGTTACTAACTTCTGAGCATATCACAAAGGCAATTAGAATTGCCTTCTCTTGCAGGGATGGTGTTGAGGAATCATTTCACATGAACTCGTGGTAGTCATACTTTCTGAAGCAATGTTGTGAACCATTTTGAGGGGAATTAAAAACCTTGCTATAGGAGAGCCAAGGAGTGAGTCAGTGTGTGCCCACTATGAATGATAAGGGATCCGTGGCCCTGGAACAAAATCAAGAGCATCCTGCACATCATAGTGTGGACACAAATGATGGAAAAGAAAATAACCTCATCTTTGGGTAAAGAAAGCTTCCCCATGAAGTAATCAAGCAAAGGGAATCATGATTCTAGTTAATTTTTTCTAGTTTGTTTCTAGAGTGATACAGCTACATTTTTTTCTTAGCCTTAATTTGCAGCCTACCCTTAGCTCCTGAGCAGCCCTGGTAATTCACTAACGTGTGGTGAAAAAGTTGTAACTTAACTGGATAAAAGCCTTTTGAATATTTTTAGTCCTATTGGAAAGATGTTACTCTTTCAGTATCTACTTCTATATACTTTTAATATAGGCAAAGCCATGTACATTTATTTCATGGCAGGTAATCCCATTTATTTACAATAATGGGCCGGCTACTGTTTCAGTTGCATTCTGCCTGACTTAAAAGAATATAAAGTGTTGCTATGCAATGGCCTTTTCCTTTTATAGCTGTCTGACATCCAGGGTCTAGCCTCAGTGTATTAGGCAAGGGAGCTAGAAATACACTACAGTTAAATTATGGGTTTGAATCTCCAGGTGGTGCTTGAATTCAGGGTTGAAGACTGTAGAAATTAATTTTGCTAAAGCAAGAAACAACAGGACATTAAGCTACTATGCCAGCTCTAGATGTACGCTTCAAAAATTTTTTGCTGCTCAGCATTATTCAGTAATCTTTAACTCAAATTGCAGGAAATATTTGAAATTCCATTCTAACAATATCCAACAGAGAATATTAAAGAAGCATTAAATTTCAAATGCCTGAGGGAAAATGTTCTCTTGCAACACCATGGGCATTTGGATCTCACTAGTATATGCAGTATTATAGTCTAATATTATGCTTTGCTTGGTATAAAATGAAAGCCCAATTTTAATTCTATCTCCAAAAGCTTGGCATACTGCAGTGAAAAATAATTTATTTGAATGTTGTTTTTTAATACATTGCAACCAACTTTAAAGCTTCCTTATATAAGACTCCCGCTATGGCTTTTTGTAATCTAACTCTTTCATTAAAACTTCAAATATACTCCCAAAGACTTATCTCAATGCTTTCCTTGTTAATTTAGAAGTTGTGAGATCCCAAAGTTACTGCAGAAGTTTTCCCTCGTTGTATGCAATTTTTCTCTTAAGACAAAAGTTTAGTATTTTATAGTATCCATGTAAGTATATAAAATTCCCAAACAGAAGATGAATACGCTCCTAAGAGACAGGTAATATGCAAATTCAAAACGTAGCTTAACGATGCATCTACACAGTTCTGGGCAGGTTAATTTGTCAAACCTGTTTGTGAACTTAACTAAAAAGTCACTGATTAAACCTTTAGGTTTTTATAGTCCATATATGCCATGTTTGATTGCGAAGCTCTTTGAGCAATGAGTTCCCAGCTTACAAATTCCTTGGGAGAGAGCAGAAAACCTTTACAGAATCTCTAGCACAAATATATTTCTTATCCTGTGTTTTAAGTATCTCAGTACTTGGCAGAGTAAGAAGGTGTTTAGTGGAAATTTAAGATCTATGCTCTTTGGAGAAATTGTTTGTTTGTTTGTTTGTTTTACCTGTAGGTGACTTTTTTCCTATTAGTACTTTTGACTGATGTACACATGAGCAGTGTCCAGCACAATGCCAATATTGTGATATTTCACACCTGCTCAGAGTTTCATGATAAACAGCTTTTTTAAACAATAGTGGACGAGTTGCTTGTGGAGGTGTAGCGTTACGCCTTGCCTAATAAACCAGATGGGAGGAGAGGGGAACTTGTTTTAAAGACTTAGAGACTGCCGAGAGAATCTGAAAGAACAGTGTCCTCCAGGTGGTTTAAGATGCACGATAAATGCAGTTTAATAAACTTGCCTTTCATCATGTGGATGCTGTGGCTGTGAGTACAGGTGTACGTGTCTATCATGTATACATAATGTGTTTGTACAATGAAGCTATGCGGGACATGAATTAGTGGAACTTCATTCATGTTGCCGTTAGGCTAACTGGAATACTAGACAGCACTCTTGCCAAATTAATCGTGCTTTTTTTTTTGTAACGAAAGCTACTGGAATATTGCAGCCCTGCTGCGAGATCTGCTCTCACTGCTGGGGGCTCTGTGGCAATACTGGTGGACACGGTGTGCCTGCTGAGCTCCTGTTCCTGGGCTCTGAACAACCACGTACATTTTCGTGGCAGCTGAGGCCTGCTGGAGAATAATGGACTCTTTTTCCATCATAGATGGTCTCAGGTAGTTGTACCCAAATTTCTGTGCCAGTAGAGTGAGACCCTGTCTTGCAGATGCAGTTCCATTGTATGAAGTCTGAGAGAGAATTATCTGCTTGAATTCACCTCCTAGAAGACAAGAACATCCACCTCAGGGTGATGAAACCTGAGAGCTCTCTAGCTTTTCACAGAAATGACCAAACAATAAAGAAATACACTTTTAGAGGTATTCAGCTTTTTTGGAGGAAAGCTAGATGGTTCTTTAAATGTCGAGCATGTCTTCCCTGACAAATGGAAGGCTTGTAAAATGCAGTAGGAATTATGTTGAAAGAGTAAGTCTATGTGGACTTCAAGATCGGTCATATTACATGGTTTTATTTCCAATTTTATTGCCTTTTTTTTTTTTTGGTGATTGTATTTCTTTGGCAATGGTTAAATGAAGTGACTGCTCTTTAAATAATAGCATAAAAACAGAAGCAAATGTGAAGCTTAATGTGTGCACAAAGCTATTTCAATACTTTTCTACCTGAGCTGCATATTTGAGTGGGTGCTTACCAATTCATCGTTCTGCCTTAGCTCTGATGGCTTGGCCAGCTCGTCCCGTGAAGCAGAATGGTGAATGGACAGTCTGTAACATCATGACATGTGAAGAAGCTGGCACGTTATTTTGTTCCTTTGTAAATAGCATTAATACATTCAAACTGAAACAAAATTCTTTGTGATGCAATGGCAGTGAACGAGGTACAGCTTGAGACAGAATTTATGTGAAAGCCCAGGTTGTTCGTTAGCGCTGTGCTGGCAAAGCTCCATACCTGTTGGGAGTCCTGTTAACTTCACTACACCTTCAGGTGGCTCCAAAGGTCTCTTCATGTGGAATTCAGTGTAAGATTAGTACTGGAAAATTCATAACACAATGCCATTCATGTGGTAAAACACAAAATTCAGACTGATAATGAAACAGTGGCGTCAGTGGCAGCTTCCCTCGAAAAATACTTAAGTAGTAAGTGGAACATATTCCTCAGGGGATTATTTGATTTCAGAATAACTTGATTACTTGACATTTCATCAAAGGGAAAATTGAATATTTAAATTCCATAAAGAACTAGCTGGACTAGCTTCTTTGGCATCCATCAGTGATGTTGTTTGACTGTATCACCTTTCTTTCGCTATTTTTTTAATATATATATATATATATGTGGTAATAGAAATACCCAAAGTGGTTTTTTTTTGGTCTCTCTGCTTTGCAGTATATCAAGGTGTATCCCTTTTCAGTGCGTGACTTAGCAAATTATCTGCACTGCTGTCATGCTTGTTTTCCGAATCTGATTGGCAAATCTGTGCAGTGTGTTCACTTCTGGTGCACAGCTGAAATTTGCTGTGGTGATCTTGAAATTCTGCAAAATAGGCAAGTAGTTGAACATTCTTCAAAAAGCAGCCTAGAAAATACACCACCTGTAATGTCAGTGAATAAATGGCAACTTTGGCCTGAATTTTCTTTTAAAGTATGGGCTGTGCTGAGGTTACTGGTCAATCTGAATTCAAGGTGATGAGAGCACCAGCACTGCATAGAGCTGCAGGAGTGGCATACCTGTGAAGGTGCTGCTGCTTGATTTGCAGAAGATGGCATGCTGTGAATTTTAAAGCTCCCCAGTCATGGTTGAACTGCAGTAAATGCCATTTTGTAATTGAGGCCGTGCAAGTTAGTTATTTTACTTTTATTACTAACTTCATTTAATAATAATAAAAAAAAAAACTCTTAAAAATTCTTTGCTGGGATCAAACAAATGCAATTATCATGAAAGGATACATACAATATTTGGTAAATAGGACAAGGAAGCAGAAGAATGAAAACTCTGCATCTTTTTCTCATGGATGTAGTAATCATCATCTGTTTCATGGATTAGTATGGAGGTTATGATGTTGGCCTCCTTTTGAGGAAAGGAATAGCGACAATGGTGAAAATACTGCTGCCTCTCTTAACCTGTGAAGGTGGGTGAAAAGGAAGCATCATCACATAGAGGTGTAGCAGCAGACACACTTTTGAGCGAGCCCAACTCAGACAAAGATTTTGGGTAAAGAAATCCGCAGGTAGAAGTGAGAAGGCCCCTAATGCTCTATCAGTCATAAAAGATTTTTCTAAAATAAAGACTTATATATAAATACAGAGCTCACTTAGCTCTGCTTCCCACAGGTGAAGCCATTTAATGGTTTGGTTTTGCACTGACAGTACCGTGGAAGATTAAACTTGTATGTATGAGTTAATTTAATCATTTATTTTACAGGTATAGAAATAGAAAGAAATGTTGCAGCTAAATAGGCAGGTCATTTGGGGCTCTCATTTGAGAGAAAAATCATTCCAAATTAATCGGAATTCCAGAATTAACGCATTTTTAACAATGTCCTTAATAAGTTATAATGATTCTATGATTCTAAGTCTTTGAACTGCTTAAAAATGACAATTGTTATCTTTTGGCGTGAAAAAATCATACTCCAAAAATTGCGAATGATAAAAAATATCTTGGGAATATATGGATTTACAGAAGGCCAAAGACTTGAGAGTTGATACAGTTTTTATTTTTGTTTTATTTTTCTCTTTTCTATTTTTTTTTTCCTTTGGAAACTCTGCAAGATCAAGAATTTTGCGGGTGGTTGGCTGATCCTGTAAGGGCATCCCTACACAGCTAGCTGCAGAACTACTATCACTTAACAGGTGTTTCCATTGTCTTGACGCTTACCTTTGTTGTAAGTTGGAGTCAAATGAAAAAAGGGTTGGCAGGAAGAGTGGACAGAACTGTGAAATGGTTGGGAATTAAAGTATATGCACAATGCAGAAAGCAAACTTGGAAGCCATGAACACACCACTTGCACTTTTAAAAATTCTGTCCGATTCCTTTCACTTTAGTTTTCCTTTTTCCGTGATGCTAAGGTAAAAAGTCGAGCTGCTTTGAAAGCTCAGGTACTGTCTTCAGGGAAGGGAAGAGAAAGAGCATGTACCATTTTGATGGTTGTTGATAATTTGGGGCTGCCAAACCAATGCTATTCACACTGACATCCTGTCTTTTCAGACAATTAAGTAATATATTGGGGTAATTAAAGACAATTGGTTGTAATAACAGAAAATTGCTATAATTGTTTTGTTTTCTAGATAACAAAGCAGATTTATAATTTCTGTGACCGCATCCAGAGTTTTACTCCTAGAATTCACAGAGAAACCATAAACAGTCATTGTTTTGTTATAGTTTATGTCAGTGATAAGAATTTAACTCTATTTTGTTTACAAGTCAGCCAGGCCAGGTTTCATCCTTATGTCAAACTGGTCGTATGTATCAATCATAGGAGAATCTTTCTAACAAATGTGCCTTATTTGAATTAAGTGTATTATTTCAAGTGGACTGGAGAGGTCTGTAATGGTCTAATGGTCTGATTCCTCTCAGCCCTTGTTTTTTCATGGTTTTTTTTTTTTTTTTTTTTTTTTTCCCCATGTTTTTTCACATTTGCTGATTGCAAATCATTACTTATTCTCATTATTTATAATTTTATATTACTTATAAAATTAAAAACAACTTTTCCACCATTTCTTTTGAAATCTGGACAGGGTGTGATGCAACCAAGAGGCGCATTGGATTGTTAGTAACTGTGGGACTTCTAACAAAATGTGCAACTTTGCCTCTACCATCGGATTGCCGTTCCTTTAGGCTTCCTTTTTCACTGGAAAGATTCATCAGTGTAAATAGCGGTCATTCTTACAGAGGAGATTCATATCTGTGTTTGCTGATCTTTGATGCTTTTATGGGTTTAGAGATCACACATGGGGAAGTTATATACACCCTTGATGGAGAATTACTAGCGATAATCCTGATATTGTTCATTCTAATTGTACCACGGCCAGTTTCCTTGTTACGTTAGGACTTGTTCTTTTCCTCTGGACTGTTGCAAGCTTTGTCAGTGTCATTTTTGGGTTTGTACATAATATTTATTATTTTTAAAACATTTCACTCATTGCTTTAAAAACATAAATATTTTACATTACGTAACAATTTGTTTAATTGCAGCTTTTTATTTAAAGCATTTTAACCATCTCCAGTTCTGCCTGTTAGCAAGGTCTTTTTTATCTGAAGAAACTGAAAGTGAAAGACAAGTAAATGGCTCAAGATTAGATGAATAATGATGTTAATGGTCAGGAAATGGAACCTGAGGAATCTAAAATTTGTGATGCGGGAGTATCAAGATTGTTTTCTAAACGCTGAAGCTTGAGATTGGCTTGGATAGGATGTGCAGCATTGTGACTAGTGAGATTTACAGCCTTGGGATTTCATTCTCCGACTTAAGCAGAAGCTGAACATATTTTGAGGGTCAAAATATGAAGAAGTTGTTTACTATTGCCCACATAGTCCTGATGTGTATGCGTATACAAGTCTTTGTAGTCTTGATCTCCAGGGACAGTGCAGATCTCTGTCTGTAAAGGACCCGTGTTTGAAGATTTCAGATGTTCTCATTCCTGAGCTTCTGCCGCTGGGGAGAAAGCTGCTTCTCCAAACTCATCTCTCAGGTTTGTGGTGGGCTCTTGGGGCAGGTTTTGTGGTGTGTAAGCAGAAGGCGCCATTCATGGGGCTCAGTACTTGAGTTTGGGTCGTGACAGTAAGCAACTGTACAACTGGTGTGGACATCTCTCAGCCTGTCTTTCTTTGAAGTTATACCAGCACGTACAGAGCCCACTTGTAAAAGGCACATGGACAAAGTGAATGCTCTTGCACAACTTTATTGGTAGAGGAAACACATCACACAAAAGCACCAGAAATGTACATCACAGGCGTGTACTGCATTAACATCAAGATGCACTAGAGGGCCCAGCCTGCATGTAACCATTTCCCAAGAAGAAAAATAGGTAGTAAACTGAAGGAACTTCTGAGAATTTACTGCAAAATTAGGAGACAGGAGAACTAACAGAAGCCAACAGGGCTCAAAACAGGACTGAACGCAGGGAAAGGTGATAGACTGACAAATGCATTCAACCTGAAAATGTAATCAGACAAGCATGTTCCCCTGCTGGAGAAGGGATTTAGCAACTTTGAACTTGAAATCTTGTGATTTCTTCCTCCTCCTGGCTAGATTAAAAAGGGGAGTGATGTTTTTAATATTATATCATGCTTAACAAACCATTGCATGCTGTGTCAAGTTCATTTTCACTATCAGCCCTGGCTAAAAACCATTGCTATCTGTAGTCTAGCCTGAAGGTGACAAGAGATTTGAATCATTGTAATTAGACACTCATCATACTGCAAAAAGATACAGCTATCTTGATGAATCAGTACGGAGAAAAAAAAAAGTGTTTCTTGTTGTTGTTTGTTTGTTTGTTTGGTGGCTTGGTTTTTTGTTTGTTTTGATTTGTTTGTTTGTTTTTTGGTTTGGTTTGGTTTGGTTTTAACTGTAGTTGCTGCCTGGGAATGTGAAAGTGGAAATGAGCTCAGCAAGAACTGAGGCAGCTTCCTCAACATGACAACTATTGTCCATTTCTCCAGAAAAAATTCATGGGTTTTGCCCCTCCAAGTCTTGTTGACACCTTCAAGTGTTCTTGGGCTTTGCCCAGGTTTTACTTAACACACATTTTCACAAGTTGTACTTCTTTCTGATTTTGAGAAGTACATGAGAATTCACTGTCCACACTCGAGGAAGAGGTATGAAATGAGTTTTTGTTTGCCTTTCAGAACTGTAGCTCCAGGGCACGCTTTTGTATGAAGTACAAGTGATGAAAAAGTGGATCTGCCCTGCAAAGTCAGGATTGTGGTTGGATATGCCAGAAACTGGGTATAAGGAACTTTATCCCTCTGGGGAAAAGCATTTCCGTGCACCCCAAAATGTATTTTTTCATGACCCCTATTACAGCTGCATTGTATTAATAATTAGGGCTTGTTTTCATTTTTTCCCCGCATTTTAGAAAAAGTGCAGAAAACATTCCTGAAATCCATTTGGCTGTCACCAGGTAGAGGTGCTTTGCAATTTTTACCTTTTCTTTCAGAGAAGAATGAGTTATTCTTCATGCTTTTTCTCTGAAGATACATTACTTTGTCTTATCACTCATCCATGCATCTTTCCTCGGAGCTTGGCTAACATTCCTTTTGATTATTAAGACGTTAAATTGTTCAAAACTGAATCGGAGAATGGCATTTATTGCCCAGTTGCATGTTTGCTCTGCAGTGGAGGCTTGTCATAACCACAGAGTGCTTGAATTCAGGGACCTAATGCCAATTTATCAGTGCTCTAGATTTCAGAAGTGAGCTGCAAGTCCGGATTTACATATTTACATTGAGCAGTGGCAGGTGAAATGTGGTAATGTACTTTGGGAGGGGGGCAGTGAGCGACTTAACTTACAACGATCACCGAGCTTTTAAGGAAGGATGGTTTTAATGGGTTTGTTGTATAGTTTCATAAACGTATTTTAAAACTGCAGTTTTCATAGTTAGTGTCAACGGTAAACAAATTGGGATAGATTTCAAGCTGTAAAAAATTACTTTTCTGGAAGTCTTTTTCTGGAATGAGTAAATACTAGTTCTGTAGGTCGCGGAAACTTTGTCTCTATTGAGATTAGGGTTTAAATCAGTTAATCTGCTATGCTGAAGCATTAAAATGTGTTTGGGCATCACAACAGTATTTAACAATAAGCATGAGAATTTTCCTGTCTTCATATTATGACTTAGAAGTAGAGTTAATGCTTAGCTCAACGTAGCAGCTGTAATTTCCAGGTAGACAACAGAGGCAGGTATATTCGGAACAGCATTGTTTCCCCTTTTTTTATTGCTTGACTACTGTGAGCAAAAACTGCTGAGCAAAGGGACAGCATTTTTCTTTGGTTACCTAAAGAGAGACAGTCTGCTTTTCTGTTCCCTCACGTTTATTTTTGGAGCTTGTTGGCCCATTCCAGTGACAGACAAAGTAGAGGTCTGAAAAGCTCCAAATACGTGTATTTTGTGAAAATCCACGGACATCCAAATTAGAGTTGACTCCTCAATAAAGGGCTGCAACCTGGGATCAAAGATTTCTTCTGTTCAGCTTCTGAGATCAATATTTAAACGCATACGTACCGATGGCTGAGGAGTTCTGTAGGTCTGGGCCAGCTGCAGCCTGCTGCTTTCGTGCTTGGTTGCATCAAGTGGCAGAGGAGGGGATGGAAAAAGGAATTGAAGTGCACGGCCAGGAAGAAGTGAACGAGCTGGAAACAACGTGGAAAGAATTTGGTAAACTTGAAGGAAATGCGAGGAGCCTAATGTGGAGGTTTGGGAGATAAATTTGACATCATAGTGACACTGTAGATCACGAATCTATAGAAAATCAGGCAAGTCACAGTGTCGCTCATTGTATGTCTTTTAAATTACAATCCGTACGTATTGAGGCATACAAGCACATGGAAAATAAAATTTGAAGTACAGTGTAATACATGCTGCCTTCTTTTTTTTTAAGGTTTGATCGCTTACTCATCACAGGCAATGTTTTCCGTGTTTTCTGCTGACAGAAAAATGCTTCCCTGTTCTTACATGTTGATATATTGCTTCGTTTAAGGGAAAATGTTGGTGTTGCCGTTAGCACAAATGATGTATGCATTTGCATTTCTGGAACGTGCTCAGAGTTTCCCATTTACTTTTATCTTCTCCACAGAATGAGAATCTGTTCTCTAGTTTATCTTTTCTGAAGATCAGCATAGATTGTTGATTAAATACTGTAATAAATTAACTTGCCGACTTATGCCACATTTCATGTATAATATATCTGAATAACGTTGAAGATTTATAAAGACTTTAGAAATTAATCCAGGACACACGTTTGAGAACAAAAGCTTTTTTTTTTTTTTTATCTGACTTATTTCTAAAAATCTGCTATGTAAAACCTCTTTCCAAAACCAGCTTTGTATTTTAATTTTTCAAGTTTGTTTTTTTTTTTTTTTTTTTTTTTTTTTCAGTGATTTACCACGTATCTGACTTTGTGCAGAAGTGAAAGTAAATCTTTGTGAAACTAGAAGCTGTAGTCATCTTTACTTGCCAAAAACAGATTAATAAAAAAGAGAGGGAGAATTTGAAAATGCAGAGGTTATTAAGTTTAAAATTGCAGGTTTTGTTGTGTTGTGTTACTTAGTCTGTTTGTTTAAAAAAAAATAAAAATAAAAAAAATCAAATTGCTGTCTTGCAAAGTAGACTCAAAACTTTTCTGTAGCCATAACTGAATTCTAGATTAATTTGTTAGCTGAATTTGTAAATTGTGCTTTTTCAACAGAATTGGCTGGATGACTCAACCCTCTCTCCTACTTGTGGGTAGCGCACTGTTTTGTTTTCCTGTTACAATAAATAGGAACAGTTTAGTTCTTACCTCTCATCTATTTTGGTATCTTAACCAGAACTAACACTGTGGACGCGCCAGTATTTTCAGCTGGAAATATTACCCTAACTAAACATTTTACATAAGCAAACCCTCAAGTTTGCCTCTTAACATAGTACTTGCTGTGTTCTTGTGGGCTTAAAGTGTACAAGCCAGAAGGTAATGGAAATGGGCCAAGTGCTTGCACAAGAAGAAAATACCCATTTTTCATTGTCAGTGACAGTCCTTCAGTGTTATCCAGGCAGCGCTGGCCTGCTCAGAAGGCGTCTGCTGTTTGTCTGCTCTGGACTGAGAGAAAACACATGATAAATGCAAGAAATTTTGTTTCTTTGGGCTTGCTAAAAATTTTTGACTGTTGCATTGATGTTTTTCTTCTGCCTATTGAAGTAGTTCCGGATAGACTGAGGATCACACAGGGTATCGTATCTCCAAAGCATAAATCTGTCATCACATTTACATTTGTGTTGGGATGCATGTAATGCATAACACGCACAACATGTCTGCGCAATAAAGAGCAGATCATTCCTCCACAAAAAACATGTAAGCATCTTATTTGTTTGTGCCTGTGAGGCGGTTACATTATTCACACATCATATCTCTGTTGCTCCTGCAGACTGCTGGATGATGCAATGCCCGGGGCTGCTCGGTCTGCAGCCGACTGCCATCTTCGGGCTTTACCAGGCTGCTTTTACACGCTTCGTGTGAAGGGAATCAGTCCAACCACTACCATGAACTTTCTGCAAAGCAGTCTTTTCTGGTGGTTGGCTTGATATTTTGTAAAAAAATATCAAAAACAGTGGAAAAACACTGGGAAAAAAAAAACCACCAAATTGTTCTTTAAGTGTTGATAAAAGCAGCTGTATTCAGTAGCAGCTGCTTAGCATCTTAAATAAGACTGACTTCTCAGAAAACATACTTCATGCCTTCTTCAGAGAGGTTGGTTTGTAGAGATACCTTAGGATAAATGCATTGATTTTTGTCTGCAGTGGACTGTCAGAAGAGGGATCCTGACTTTCTGTACGTTATGTAAGTGACAATTACGTGCTGTACAAAGTTTGAGATGATGAGAACATCTAAAAACAGCTGTGCAAATAATCATTGCACATGTTATTGTGTTCGTTTCTCCATTTCGGTACAGCAGACGGTTGGGAAGGATGTTTCTCTCCTAATCACTCTGACCCCTTGCCAAAACTAGCAGGGCAGAGAGAGACTTGGCCTCCTGCGCAGGTCTTTGTGTCTGTTTTTTTTTGAGGGGACATTGCAACATTTCTTTATGCGGCTGCTTTTCTGATGCCTGGTATCGTGGGGTTTTGGTGGGCTCCCAGGAATTTGTATCTAGTGCCTGAACTGCCTTCCTTGCAGAGCACTCTGAATTTGGGTATATCCAAATATATATCCAAATATATCCTGAATTTGCAGTGCTCAAGGCACTCTGTATTAAGGAAGAATATTTTGGAGATACTGATATTTAGCCAAATAGGGCTTTGTCTAAAATTTATGATGTTTTTTAATTTAGAAGTCCTCGTCATGACAATAGAGGAGCAAAACAATTTTGTTTACTTTTGAAACAGGCTTTAGATTTAAAATAAGCAGGAGCGTTAGATCATACATGTACATCATGGCAGCGTGGAAACAAACTGCCGAAGTCCTTCTCTAAGACTAGCTAGGTAATTTATCTTCTACTTAATTATAACATATGAATGCCAAGTATTTCCACATTTTTTTTGGAGTGAACTCCGAGATTCCACAAAAAGAAAAGTAGGCCAACTTCTTTCAGCAGGTAAATTTTGTTTCTCCTAAGCAATAAACCAATTCCAGTCAAGCCACCTGTTTTCCTCTTTTGTAAGGTCTTAGTCTGAGGGCTCAGAGAAAAAAAAAAAAAAAAAAAAAAAAAAGTCCACGGAAATGTTTTCAGGGTTCAAAGGAGCACAAAATGATTAAAGAAACAAACAAACAAAAAAAGACTTGGAATTCCTATGTCCTTCCCCCCCCCCCCCCCCATCGGTTTGTTATACCTACAATTTCACTGATGCACTTTCAGATTTTAGTAGATTCCAAGATAATTTGTTCTTGGTCTCTGCTGAGGACATGCAGAACCTCTACCAAAACTCAGACACCATGGCAATGTGGGTGACTTTGGAACGATTTTATGAGAGGAAAGGTAAAGTCCCTTCTTCTGTTCCTCACCTGCCCCACTGCCTTCCCCTTCCACAAACATTACCTTTCTTTTGACCTTGAGCAATTTTTTCCCCATTCATTTACCCTATAAGCTTGATAATAAGTCACTGGATGCAATTTAAGGGATCCCTGGACAAAAAATAGGGCAGGCCTAAAAAAGGAAGAGGATTACTGCTCGTTGGGAATAAGTTTGGAAGTTTGCCTATATATATTCAAGGTATTTTTTATCTTTTTTTTTTTTTCTTTTCTTTTTTTTTTTTTTTTTTTTTTTTCTGTGTGTAGTTTTTTCCATTTGTCCTGGAGTGTTCACCCCTAAGTGTCTCATAAGTTTCTTTGTTGAAATCCAAAGAGCTCTTCTGGTTGCAATTTCTCTGCCAGTGGTGGCTCTTTCCGTGTGACTCCTTGTTTTGTAGAAGCTGTCTTGAACTCAGACAGTTTTACAGATATAAATAAATACCTCTTTTGTATGTTTTTTTTGGGGGGGGGGGTTGATGTACTGTAAACTATACTTGAGTTTAGCGTGTGTTAATGATGTAAAGTGAAAATTCAGTCTGTCTGGGTTTGGAGCTGTGGCTTTTGAATAATGCGACAGGGAGATGGGGAAGCATGGTCTCGAGCAGAGGAGAATTTCCACAGCTTGTTTTACCGTAAGGTAAGATCAGACTCTTCGGTTTGTTTCATGTCTAAAGGCTCATTTAAAACCGATCAAAATTAGTTTTGTGCCATCGCTGTCAGTCTAGCAGCTGCCTTTAATGTAAGCGATGTCCTAGCAGAGACTGAAGAGCACCGCGTGTAAGTGGTTTGTGGCTCTCTGCTTACCACCTGCAGAGCCGCTCTCGAGGTGACAAGCTGACAGTCCCGCAATCAATACAGCCCCTCCAAAAGAGCAGGGGGGAGCGTGCTGTTGTTGAAGAGACACATATCAGAACAGCTTAATTACTTCTCTTCTGATACCAAATGGCTGCTTCATCAAAGGCTCAAAGAGGGCTTTCATACTAGTTTCTGTTTCAAGAGATAGTGGTTATTGTCGATGTTTTACCAGTTGCACAGCCCAAGTTAAACTTAGAATGAGTGACATCTTTTCAGGCTGCATTGCCAGCACAGGAACTATTTCGTGTTGTGACAAATAAATTTCTCTTTTAGCATACAGTGACATCCAGACTGTGTTTTATGGTTACCAGTGGGTGGGTGATTTCTGAGCCTGGAAGCAGAACAAGGAGCTTGTTCTGTCTTGGGCTCTGCATCATTTTTGTCAGTGGTGGAAGCATCCAAACTCGCTATTACTTGGTGACCTGTAAGAAATGAACGTGGTGGTCTTGGTATGGTTTCTAGTTTGAATGTATTAAACAGAGCAAGCAAGGAAATGAACAAAACCCACTCGAATATTAACAAACAAAAATGTTTCGCATTATGGGCCTCCTCAGTAAACTGTGCACTGTGGAAGCACACATGCATGAGAATTCTCAATGCATTGAAGAATTGATGCGTGCATTGCATGTTAAGATTGAAAAAGCCATAGGAAGTGTCACAAGTTTCCAAAAGAGTGGTAGAAGTACCAATATATGTATATATATATGTATTAATGTCATGTGGCAACTCAGGTTGATCAATAACAAGGACTTGGAGGAGAAAGTTGCACATTCCTTAACAAGGTAATGGAAATTTTTTCTATTTTTCAACATACAAATTCTAAATGTTCTTAAATCTTTTTAGGATTATCTTGAGAACAAATAAGCTAGGTTATTCCTGATGGCTTTTATTTTATTTTATTTTATTTTATTTTATTTTATTTTATTTTATTTTATTTTATTTTATTTTATTTTATTTTATTTTATTTTATTTTATTTTATTCTTGTACTTCATGCAGCTCCTCTGTAATTATTGTGAAAGAGCATCCATGATCAGTTTTAGCGAAGTTTATAAAATTGTGGGGTGGGGTGGCGTGGGGGTGTAGACCCCACTGTCCTTGAGGTGAGAGTCACTCTTTATTGTAGGTCCATCAATTGCAGCATCCTCTTTGGGACATTGCTTACCAAGTGCAGTCTTAACTTTTTGTCCTTAGCATGACAAACCATTCATGAGAAGCCCTCGCAAAGGTAGTGCTCTCTCTTTTCCACCAAAGTCGGTTTTGAGGGGCTTTCCCCCCTGCTGATCTTCATCGTGTTTTCTCCCTATTCCATGCATACTCAGTAAGCAAAAGAAGAAGTTGAGAGCATTATGAAGAAGGAATCATGTTGAACTGACTGGAAGTAAGAATAGACATTTACATTTGCAATGTGTGTTTTCTGGCTTGGGACAACATCCTGGAAGTTCTCTGTATCCGTGGATTTGCTGGCATATGTAGCAATTTAGCTTAAAAATAGTAATAAAATAAAACTTCCTTATGAATCTCCTTGCACTTAAAGTAAGCTTCGGTGATATTGGTATTCTTGCTCTTGTGTTCATGGCAACAATATTAATATTAATGTCATTAATATAAATGGCTGAGGAATATTGATTGTATTGGGATACATTTCAAAGTCATCTTCATGTTGTGAAAAATTATATTTAAAATACATAAAAGTTATTCTTATGCTTAATTGTAACTTGAAGACAGAAAAAAAAACAAATCGAGACAGCCTTGAAAGAACGGTCTGTTGAGGGCCAAGTAAATCAGTTTGTGATTAGATGCATTGTCATGAGTTTATTAGTAGGACCATTAAAAACAGTATTGCCGTAGCAATACTAAATTTAATCTTTTCTTTCTCTGTTCTTATTGGGCAAATAATTATCTTAGACGATTTGAAAATGGGAACTTCACCACTCAACTTTGTTTTATGTAAATGTGAAGGCACACGTGTATTTGAAGGCGAGAGAATTGGTACCGCTTGGTCTCCGTATAAACTCTGGTTTATGAGAGATGTATCAAGAACGGAGCTGTATAAACGGGTGCTGTGAGGCTTAAACTGAAACCAAGCAAAAATGTGCAGCCTGCCTCTTTTGCCTATAATAGGGTCAACGTTGGGATCCGTGATTCCTTTGATCTTTACATAAAACAGATGAAAATGCATAAATTGCTTCTAATCAGAGGTGAATTAAAGGAAAATAGCCTCCCGGAGGACAAAGCACCCCAGGCACCCATCAACAGCCTTACCAAATGACAGACCTGGAGGAGACTTCAAAGCTGGAAACACAACTGCCAGTGAAATCCACCAAGAATCTATATGCTGTTTAAAAAAAATTAAATATATATATATATATATATTTTCACAGTTTACAAGTGCCCAGAACTCTCTCTTTAAGAAAAAGTGACAGAAACACACTACAAGGACTTACTTTTTAAGCTGCTAAATATTCTTTTTCTTTTAGAAGAGTTGATAAGGCAAGACATGCTTGTTTAATGCAGTCGAAAAATGTGTTTAGGCATGACAAGCATTGGTAATTTTTGTGTCAGGTAGGGTTTACTCAATTTGAGTGGCACGGCGTTTTGAAGCTGAAGTCTATGTTTTTAGTGGAGGCAGATCAGACATTTATTGTAATTGCTTCCTTGGTTGTCATCGTGTTTGTCGCTGTGAACACAAACACAGTAAACGTTCCTCAAGCTGCAGAAGAAGAACAAAATGTAATGAAATATCACGCTTGATTTTGGAGGTGAAGGGAGATTTGAAGCCAAAAAAATTATTACGAAGCGTTTTTTTCTTTGTGGAAAAAAAGTTTACTTTTATCCCAAGTTAAACCAGGTTTCAGATACTTTTCTAGCTCATGTAACTTATTTTAATACCATGTAGATATTAATACCAGTATGGTTAAATTAACTTCCAAGGGAAAATAACCTAAACACGAACATTTTGCTTTTTTTGTCAGTATTCTCCTAGTGAAAAGATACCAAAACTGCATTTAGCATTTTTAAAGATAGAGAACAAACACACTTTAATGGAATACTAAAATACAGCTCTTAATAGACTATTGCAGCCCCTGTGAAATAAATGCTCTATTAGGAAGGATTTCACCTGCTGCCAACTGCAGACTTTGCCTGGGTTTTGTTTACAGCATAACATTTATTTCCAAGCCCACATAAATTTGAGAATCACTTAGGCACACATAAGCAACAAATGACATGCCCAAATGCATAACTATATATGAAATTGTTCAGTGGACTGAATGATTTGCTGTAGGTGAGGTCAGAAAGGTTGCCTAATTCTTTGTTGTAAGAACTCACTTTCAGTTGCTTCTGACTTTAATTGCTGTAACTGCAGTGAATGTTATGAGGCTGTCTTGGGCTCTTGTTGTTTTGGAAGGAGAAAGCAAAAAGATTTTGCCGGTCTCAGGGAGGAGCTACAAAAAATTGCTGAGCGCTTTCTCTTCAAAATTTGTAACGTTTTCCCTACATCCTGAAGTCACTCATACCTCTGTTCTGTGGAGCAGAAATTGGACGTTTTGAGAAAATGGAGTTTGCCTTGCATCTTGTCAGCCCTTCGAGTTCAACAGTTGGCTTTCCGAAGCTCATGTTCACTAAATGTGCTTGCCTCACTTTTGGGCCACTGACCAGGCTGCACACGAACTGAGCGGAGATTCACGGACCCAAGGGACACAGCTGGACTTTCTCCATGAAGCCAGGTCCTGGCTAATCCTGTCAATAGCTGGATTGATACGGCATTAGGCTCTCAGGCAGAGCAGGGAGTCTGTCTTATTCTGTCGGGTGGGACGAGAGGTGGAGGGAGAAGAAAATGAAGTTTGAAACTGAAGAAAAATAAAATGTTTTGAATAAAACTCAACGGCCCGTGACAGTGCAGAGCAACAGACTCTGATTATGGATGTCCTCATAGCATTTAAAAAAAAAAAAGGTCTTTGCCACAACGTGCACAGAAAATCATTGCCGTAGCTTTTGCGCTAACACTTTTTCTGCCTAAGAGCCAAACTTTCCCTAATACTGAGTCATATTTCAGCAGCATACAAAGCCTAAAACCAAAGTCAGCTCCTCTGCCTTTCTCTGAGTGCCTGGAAAATCGTTGCAGATGCCATGTTTCAGCATGGTCGTTTGGTTTTCCTCTCCTGCAGTTTTAATCACAGCGGATTCTCTGAAATAGGCTGGGCCTCGTGTTGTTGGGACTTCCATGAGTATCACTCCCTTGTCTAAGAGACATCTGGAGGCCTAATGTCTTTGTTCCATACGACAGCGAGTAACACAGCTACAAATTGCTTGCTACTAGGCAACACAACAGCTTTACATGTGTTTTGTTTTAAGAAGTAAAGGAGCTCATTTTCTCCAATCCTCTTTCTGGATGCAAGGAAATTTTGGCTATCCACTTCATAATTGCTACGTAAGTCTACTTGGAAAAGGAAGATGATGCATGGCCATCTGCTTTAAGCAATCAGCATGATAGACTCATCAAGCTCTCAGTGATATCTCCAGGCTTTTCTTGAGGTGGGAGTATGCATTAATCAACCAGACAGCGCCAAGTGCTGCTGCTCCTAAACGAGGTCTCACAGGGGCACGAGGTGCCTCGGGGTTCTGATTCACAATCCGGGATGGTTTACTTTGGGATGAGTGTTCGGGTTAGCGCTCTGCCTCTGCTTCAGGGACAATTCGGTTGCTTATGTAGCAGCTCCTGCGCTGCCACAAATTACAGGTTGGCAAACGAAGGAAAATTGAAATTGGTGCCAGTGTGCCATTGCAACCGAGCTGTGCCTTGCATCAGTTCAGAACTGTGAAACACTCGTTTCACAAGGAGCTGAGCCACCCTGCAGCAGGGCGAGCACCCCTTGCCCCCAGAAAAAAGAGGAGTAGGTGGGCAGCAGAAAGGAGAGCTGCTGCATCTGTCCTCTGATAATCTGCCCCATTCAAGTATTGGAGCCCCGAACTCCACAGTGATCATGTCCTTTGTCTTCTCTTTCAGGGTCCAATCCCTCAAAAGCAAAGTGGGTAAGGGAAAAACAATTTCATCCTGGTGTGATGTCATGAGATCTTACTTAGCCAGTCAGAGATGTCAAGTTCACCACCTAGACGTTCTCCAGCAACAAAAATGCTTTTAAAAGCATTATTTTTTATTTTTTATTTATGTTTTATTTTTTATTTTTTAAATTAAGATTTTTTTACAGTGTTCCTCTACTTGCATGGAAATCAGTGTTTGTGCAATCAGAGGATGTTTCTGCTTGTGAAGGACCCAAGCAAGGACGTGCAGTTCTCAGAAACTTTTGAACGTCTTCAGATGTTGTTAGGTTATTTGTGTTGGATGGGACTCATTGCTCTGACACGTATGCAAATGCAGGTGTGTTTTGCATGCAATGACAGTTCTCCCCAGTTACAAAATTTGATCAGGAATGTGTATTTGGTCATTCTGCTGTTTCATGTTTAGTCTGGGAATTGAATAGTGGCAGTCTCATGTGAAAGGCCTTCATCCCTTTGGGGATTTCAGCATAGTCCCTGCCATGCTTCCAAGTTTCACTGTGCAAGCCCAAGCTTGAACAGCCTTCAGTATGTCCTCTTTTCAGAATACCATTCTCTGTCATTGTCTTCATCATCTCTGTAAGGTATCTGTCACCTTTACGGCCCTTCAGATGGCCCAGAGATGGAGTTATAATGTGGCCTTATGTTCATTTGTGCCTAAATTTGCCTTTGTTTTATCTATCACAGTATACCTCATTTTCCTAGGCTGTGACCAACCAGGACAATGAAATTAAATTTTGAATTTGCATATAATTCTGTTTTATTTAGAAAGAACAAAAAGCATTTGTCACGGTCTGCATTTTGTTTGTGCCAAACAAACATCAGCAGCTGAGCCGATAGCCTTCCTTGCTCTGCCTCTAGCTTTCTTTTCTTCAGAAAGGGGAAAAAAGGAGAAAAAACTTCTGTTTACATGCCTGTAACTCAGTATGGGATATTTGAGGCTTGCTAATGTGCCACTGCATTTCTCATTTTTATCCCTTTCTTATCCTGTAATCTGGTTCATTTACCCTTCAGAAAAAACAGGTTATTTGCCCTCCCAGGGGAAGTGGCATGCAGAAAAGGTTGCTTTTCCCCCTCCTGCCATATGGAGAAGAGAGAATCTGAGAATAACACGTGGAAGTACGGCTCAGCTTTTGAAGAAACATCTCGCTGTGAGATGGCTGTAGTTGTTCCAGCTTACACTGCTTATAAAAACAAGTCGAATTCTCCCAGATTAGTCCACTACGCTCATGTAAACTGTGACTGATATTGGTTTCTCGTCGCATGCCAGGCTGTAGGCTGTGGTTGCTCAGAAGCTCTTACGCAATGCCTGTGGGTATTGCAGCGCAGGGGAATGAGCAGCGGGTGAAAAGAACGAGGACAGATGTCTTGGGGTAAATCATTTCTGCCCAGTCAAAGCTTTCAGATAATAAATACAAGATAGGCTTGCTTGGTGACACTGCCCATCCTCAACTTCTGCTGATCTGCTAGGAAGCAAAAGCAGAGCTGTTGCTGTCACCTTCAAGGTATCCTCTCCTTCTGGAGCTATTATGTCCAGCTGTCTCCAGCTGAAAACACCTTGTAGATGTCAGCAGTTCACATTATCTCTCTCCTGAGAATGCAGTCTCAAGAGGCATCTTTTTGGCAGCCCTGCCAGCTGACACAGCTCTTGTTTTGCTCTTGCATCACTGCCATAATTGTGCTGGTAAATTATTTGTAGGGATGCCTGATGAGCTGGTTTAGGGAATTGAACTGGTTTTAAATCAAACATTTTCCTTGTATGGCCTTACAAATGGTTGTAGGAGCACAGCTGAGGCAGGATCAGCAGTTCTCTGTGTCTTTCTTTACAAGCTCCTTTCTCAGGCCTGGCTCTGCTGGGGATCTGAGGGTAGCAGCACAGTTGCTGGTGGATCAGTTCTGTGCTTTCCCATACCGAACAAGGTAATGTTGTTATTCTTAAGGTTGGGAAGGTTTTCCAATTTAAAGAACATGTTGGGCTACAGTGTATCCCAACCTCTGTCCATTGAAGAGCCTTTATTAGGAATCTATTCGGGAATTTTGGAGATGCCCATAATGGACCCCATTCCTACCCAGCATCACCTTTTAAAAGTAAAATTAGCAATGACTTTGTGCCTTCCTATATATATACACAACGCACCCCGATTGCCACATTGCTCTGCCTCCTGAAGCTCCCATGAGGCTGTAATGCTAAAAAAATGTTGGAAAAAGTTTTGCAAAGACTTTATTTTGATAAAATTTGCCTTCATAGATTTTGCCTTTATTTATATTGAGCAAATGTAACTTGAGTATAGCTAGTCATTTAAAAGGAAAGTGTATTGGAAAATAAACAACACAAATGCTTTGCAGGAGATAAAGAAGAGATTAGCAGGTGGAAGAGTAGAACAGAGAGGGACTGAGGCTGAAGCCAGGGTTAGGAAGCCCTGTGCAAGGAAGAACACAAGGAATGGAGTAGGGATGTTAAGCATTTAGATTGAGGAAATTAGGTGGGATTGATAGGATGGGAATATTTCTGCAGTGCAAAGCCTTCCGTATTACAAGAAGGGCAGAGCATTTCTGAGCTGTATGTTAGATTGGGGTGTTTTAATGTGTCTCAGGTTTTTTAATGTGGCTCAGGTTGCTGTAACCACAAAGTAATTACCTAAAAACTCATGGATAGAGACCGTATCTGTGCTTTCTTTTAGTAGCACTAAGCATTTCAAAACACACCTGCCACCTAAAACATGGTACCTGAGGAGTGTGCTTGGGATCAGCTGTGCCAGTAATGGAGAGAAAGGAGCTGTTGGGGCTTAGGGATGCTCGGTTGGGTCCTTGTTCTGCCTCTGGCTTCTGGAGCAGTCTCAGCCTCAAGCAAAATGGGAAGGTTACCCTGAATCCCTGCATCTCCAGTGTGTGTTGGACTCAGCCCATATGGAAATAAATTTGTGTTTTTATTTGAAATGCAGGACTTTGAGAAGTGTGGTGCATAGTCCTTAGCCAGCACTAAGAACTGGGAGACTGGAGCATCCCAAGCATCCCATTTTGGACCTCACTTGCTAAAATCGATTTTTTTTTTACTGAGCTGTTGTGAACAACATGGTGTTTTTTTCCACTGAAGGTCAGAGATATTTTTTTTTAAGGTCCAGCAGAGGTATGGTGTGAGTTATATCTCTAAGATAAAGTGCAATGCTGCCAAATTTGAAGTTGCTTTAAAGAAAAAGGCAGCAGAATTTTAAGGAACCGAGCTGCTTTTGCTGAAATGTTACCTCACCGACCACCTGCAGAAAAGGAAAGTTGTCAGCCTGGTGAAGAGATACGTGAGTACTTCAGCTCACACCGATGAAGATTTGCAAAGTTATTGAAAACTTTAAGTAAACTTGTAAAAGTAGTAACATGATTTGACACTTGTAAATAGCAAGGCTGCCAGCTTGCCCATAACAATAAAAGACAAGTTTGGGCACTGAACGATGCATTTTTCTGATCTTTAAAGGCACCTGCCTTTAATCTTTTAAGTAAACATTTCTTCAAGATGTAAATTTTTATGCGATATTTACTTTCTTCAAAAATGATTTGAAATAAATCGAGGTATAGTTTTATTTCCGCTTAACCGACCAGTTTAAATCTACCTTAGAGACAATTATATTGACTTTAATCCCAAAACAGGTCTTCCCCCAGTACGTGAATGTTTCTTTTAAACAAAAACCGAGTAGAAATGAAAATAGGAATATGCTTGCTGAGGTTGCATTGTGGGCAGTTCGGATAGAAAAGCACAAATGCAAACTGGAAGAAAGACAGGTAGGTCTCGTTTGAAGAGGAGACGTGCTCTCTGATTTAGAAGTTGCTTTTTTCATCAAATGTGACTGAAAGCAAAGCAGTTGAGGTCAGTGTAAAGATTGAAAATGGGTGTTTTAACACTAGGTGGTGCCATTGTGTCAAGTTGCCTTTCCTGACGACAGCGAAGGTGGAAACGATGTTATGAAAATTGAGGAGTAAGAAAGCGTGCAGAGAAGTTGGCAGTTTCAAATGAGAGGTTTGTGGCACAGGACGAGTGGTTTTGTAATATGCAGATGGAGAACGAATAGCCTGGGAGAGGGAGCTGTGTGATAAGTTTGGTTATGTTAACCTTAGGTCTGCTTGAAAGTATTTGCCTTTTTTTATGATTATTATTTCACATGGGAGTAGAGAACTTAACTCACATCTAGGGGCCATCTCCTAGCAGCTTTATATAGTGAGTATATCAAAACAAGCTTCCCTTGTGTTACTTCAAATACACCCTAAAATGCCTTAGGATTAAAGCAATCATCTGTAATACAATATCTGTGGCTCGTTGTTGATTGGCTCAAAACATGAAATACAGCTTTTTTTTTTTTTTCTTTTCTTGGAAGAGCCTATGTGCTTCCTTCATTGTCTGCTTCACCAAAATTCTGCATTCCTTGTCTAATCCTGAGATATTAAAATAATTGAGTGGGATAGTCACAGTTTCACTTAATGAAGCATAATTGGGGTTTGGGATACTTTGATATTAAAATTAAAAAGAAAACACCAAAAAAATGTCTTCGCTGAGCACACGCAGCTTTATTTCTATTTATTGCTACCTGTTTAAGCAGCAAACGGGGAGCTTGCTTGCCTAAGGACAGTTGGACTGTCCTGCTAACAACTCTTTTAGCGTGCTAATCTTTATCACAGGATGTGTGCAACCCTGTTTTATTGGACCCATGAGAAGAGTTAGCTCTGACCAAAGTAATCATTATAATTGTAAGATGTGAAAATTTGATTACATCAATGTTTATTCTTTTAGGTAAAGTGGTTAAAAGAAAATCAAGCTTTTGCAATCGCCATTCAGATACAGTTGCTATATGGAAATGAAATATTATTAATTAACTTGTTGGGAGAAATGTGTTTAACTTTATGCAGCAAATGGTATAGAATGATTGTTCTTATTGAGTCAGATAAAATACGATTTCACGTGCTTTGTTATTTAAATATATACGGTTCTAATAACAATTTATGTGACCTAGAAAACACCAAGGAGTTGGCATCAATTTTTAAATTACTTCTTTCTTTCCAACCAAGAACCCTGTTCTGTAATAATATCTTACACACAGGGTTGCTTTATTATAGATGTTGCATGTACTTTAACTGCTGTGCAAAGCACCTCTCCCATGTAATTACACAAACATATTCTTAATTAATATGACTCGTGTTAGCGTGATCGAGCAATGGAATATTTTTTAGGTGTGTTTTGCAACTCTGAAAGAAGGCTGACAAATGAGGAATGTGGTTACTAAATATCGCACATCTCATGAAGAAATCCTTGGAAAGGACAAGGCCAGGACACCTATACTGACTTGATTGTGATGCATTGCCTCAAAAAGCCCTAGAACATGTGTTGGTGCAGGAATTGCAGTATCCTGGGCTCTTCCTGATCCTTAAGGATCCGTATAGAAAAGTGTTGTCAGATACAAAGAGCACTTGGGGCAACTGGAATCTTTTGTTTCAATGTTGAAAAGCTTGAATATATCAAACTGAGACCCCTCTGTATGCTAAAGCAGCAGTTTTTGTATTCCCTACATCTGTGATTTAACCACCGGGTACCCTGGTGATAGGACCTGTAGCGTGCTATTACACTGCTCAGCTCCGTGCTTCGGATCAGTTGCTTTTTAATATGTTCATGCATTATTCTATCCGCCGATGCCTGGAATACATACAGGAATTTTAGGACTGGGAATGAAGCTAAGAGATGGATATGGCTCCTCTCCCTATGTCCAGTACTTTTGCCACTCGATTTGGAACTGCTGTAAGACAGCAGAGAGGATATATCACGATCGTGATAATCGTTAATGCAAATAAGATTGTGCACGTGCGTGTGTAGTCATGTAGAGCGATGGTTTTGGCGCTGTGATTTCATAAAGCTTTTGAAGTTGTGGCCATAGAGCTAATGAAGGAGGAGGAGTGGGTAGATTAAAAATAGAGTAGTTACTTCCCCGGGACATTTAGCTGAAGCAGCTTGATTTGGTAGAGTGCCACTTGAGGGGTAGATCAGCTAGCTGCGTGTAGGGAAGCAGGGTAGTGATGTGCAACTTGCACCACCAGTTCTGGGAGCAAAAATGAAGTGAGGCATAGGCCACTGTCCATCTCCAAACTCCCTCCACAATATATAGGCAGGGAAGTTCGTGGCAGTGCCAGCAGGCATTTTGCCATACCTTCTGGAAGCTCATTACGCTCGCTTGATGCCAGTCAGTTGCAAACTAGCTGAACGTTGAGAAATCTGTTGGGACTGTTGTGGAAATTTCCAATGATTTTAGGGAGGAGATTGAAGCAGTTTCATGAATAGTGCCCATCTTGTCTCCCCTTCCCCATTACCCAATGTGAATGAAAACATTGGTGGGAAAGAATTCTTTTTAGGACGCCACAAGCAGTGTCACATGTGGACAAGTGGACTCAAGCCCACCAAGCTCCTACTGCCAAGCGTATCAATCGGAGAGCAGGCAAGAGAACAGATGCCAGCAATTTGGCCACTACAAGTAAAAACCCTGTAAGGTGTCTTGATGCTGGAGTATGTTATCCTGAGGCAGGTTTGGAAAACCACTGGACACACCAAGAGGAGATGGCAGTGCTGCTGGTTCCCAGGATGCCATCTCTGCCTGGGGATGCGGTGGTAAAAAGGGAACTCTTAACCCACAAACTGTTCAGAAGGACGTGCTAAATCGGGCAGCAGGCATGCCAAAGTCATGCCTTGTCGTCACCTTTATTGTCTCATGATGTGAGGATGACATGGCTGCTGCAATGGCTGTGTTTCTCACCCTACTGAAAAGAGACATTTCTGGTCACCTTTCAGGGCTTTAAAGAGAGAGGTTTCAGCTAGTCAAGACAGTCCTGGAGCTGCAGAGGGCACACAGGTATGGAGACAAGACCTGCTCAGATGTGAAGCAGTGCAGTGAGGGATGAAAAGTGACAAAAAGCCTGACGAATAGGTAGGGATGTTTCTGTGTAAAGCCAGGAAACCAACAAACACCCTCTATAAAATTCTTCCCTTGCCAATAAAGATTATTAAAGATGACATAAAACATCAAAAATTCAGCTCAATTAGAGCCTGAGGACATCGCTTTGGGGAGGTCAGCTTAACTGCCCTATCTGCTTGAATGTCTTTTTTTAGACAAGCCCTGTGTTCTGGTGATTGCCCTTCCTCCTCGATGTATGGCTCCACTAGAGCCACACTCATTTGACTGACTTTTCCCATGACTGCTCAATAATAGTGCAGAGGGAAACCCACAGAGAATTAATCCAGTCATGGTTGTGCTAATTTCCAAAGAAGCAAGTGAAAATAAGGGGAGTTTGTAATAAATGCAATATAAAACCTGTTTACATGACCGATTCTTATCCCCACCCCCAGCAGCCTGGCCTTACCTCATTCCAGATTCCTGATTCTAGCTGAAAGCATTTCTGTGCTTTCCTGTACCACGAAAATTCCCTTTTTTATCTTGGCTATGAAAGACTTGTATGAAAGACCCTTCAGTGGAAAGAGGGAATCAGTCTAAATGTGTTGCTATTGAAAGAGGATGGGTATATGGTCACGTAGTTTGGTGTTCTTAGGAGGACTATACATTTAATCTTTGATCTGGAAATGGTTTTGAGAGTCTGCACATAAGCTAAAAGAAGTCCTATCTAAATGAGCCATCTTCAGCTCCAAGCATAACTGGAAGGATTGGGGTCTTTTCTGAGTGAATTTTCCCAAATATGATTTCACTACATAATTTCAGGGAGCTTCCTCTCTCTTCATTTAGCTGGTATATCATTTTCAGATAAAACAACTTGATTTTTGAGTTCTGTATTCAGGGCCAAAATAGATCATCCTCTTTAAGGTTATAGTGTCTGTTTAGTTATTTCTAGGGATGATGCGGACAGTTGGGTATTCAGACTTCTTCCAGTCTAATCTCTGGAAATAGTCATTTTAAGAAAGGCAAGGTAAATCTTTGCATATGAAAAGGGTGTTACTGAAGAGGTATTTCCCAAATTTTAGAAAATGAATATGGTTTGAAGCAGTTCTCTGACTGAAGGGATTGAGTCACTTCTGAAATGCATTGGAAACCTGAAAAAATCTTGGTATATTAAAAGGTCAGCATCATTTTATGTCTTTATGGGCAGTAGCAGACCTCAGATAAATAAAGCGTTTAAGCATGTTTAGTACCAGTGAAGCCAAAAATTTATAAGCATGAGTTTTAGAAGAATGAAACATTTAGAGCAAAGAGGTAATTTTGGCACTTTTTAAAAAACCAACATTGACCTTGAAATGATGTACTAATCTAGGCAAGTGGGCATCTAAATTGAAACCTGAAAAACAGCAAGGGCATATTCTTGCAGGTGGGAGTTGAAGAGATGACAGAAACAATTCCCCATTATCTCCTTATCCCCCTCACACTTTTCAAAAATAGAGGGCAGTTTCAGTCTGTGGTCCTGGAAGCACTTCCCAGCTTCGTTTTTGTCCTGGTTAGTGTAACAAGCATCCTCCATCATCATCAAACAGTGCCTCTGCCACTGCTTGCAGAGGCTTATATTACCCTACTTGTGTTTTGCCTTTCTGTAGGGATATAAAGTTCCCATATATATAAGAATCCAGTATATATACCAGTTCTGTCAGACTAGTGAGTTTCCTAAGTGCTGACTTTTCATCAGAAATGAACCTACAAATCCATGCTGTTCTTGCAACAGGGAGTCCTGGTCAACCTGTGCGTTGTGTATTTAACTAGGGGAGAAGTCTGCCCCAATGTATGTATTATTTTCGTAAAACAGACAATTAACTAAACTCAGTCCTTGTGCAGTAAACATGCACCTCGGATAATCTTCTCAAAGAGAATAATGCAGACATTACACCAGTTCTGATATGTGGAAGATGATCCATAGGGGAAAAAGATACATGTGCACGAGTCAATTATTTGAGAATAGAGCCCTTAATTTCTTCAGGCTCTATAAAAAGAATTTGGGCATCTGCACGTATTTATTTTAGAGATATAGGGGTAAATCTTCAGCACAGAGCATAGGGAGTTAACCATGGAACATTCATTAATGTTAATGGGATTTCTATGGCTAATTCCCCACACACTGGCTGAAAATTTAGCCCAAAGAGATTTGAAAAAGTGATGTTGAGAAGCAAGTTGGTCGGTTAGCCTGATTACTTTCATGTTATTAACTGCTCTATCTGCCACTGGCTTTGCATGAGCACTGAGATATACTTAAGAGTTACTAATAAAGGACTTTATGCTAGATACAGATTCTCATATGGAGGTACAGTAATGTAGTTAGATGAGCAAATTTTAGAATACTCCTTTGGGGTATTTTCGGAAACAAACAAACAAACACCAACAACCAAATGCAGCAAAGCCACAGAATAAAAAGAAAGGTATATATATATATTAAGGCATGTTTTTAGACAGCAGAACTGGTTTATATTTCTGGTATCTTTGGTATAGCTTTAGCATAAATAGAAAGTATAATGTAAAAAAGTAAAATGAATGCTGCATTATTAGGATCTAAATTCAGAGTTGACCAACTCTGAGCAGGGAGTTGGACCAAAAGACTTCCAAGTTCCTTCTAACCTAAATTATTTTGTAATTTAGACTTAATGTAGCACTTTTCTTAACACCTTTTTGGACTGGTTTTCTTTAGTAGAAGATAAGACAGGAAAGTCAGTTTCTGTTTATTGTAAAATTTTGAAGAATGGTTGAAAGCTAGGCAAGCTTAAAACATTTAATGTACTAAATTAAGAATATTGTTTTAAAAGGAAATGCAGACTTATTATAAAGGTTTATCAGATTTCTGTTCCTGTTTTTTGCTGTATTAAGAACATGCAACAGGGATTGGGCGTGAAATGTGAATGTGTGCATGCATTCATGTTCGTATTTATATTTCTCTTGTGTGTTAGCACAGGGGAGCTATTACATTCCTTTTGCAGCTATTATTTAGAGCAGTCACTAGTCAGCCATTAGAGGGTGCTTCTGCACCAAGGAGCACACTCTTCTTAAAACCTTATTCGCTAAACTTTAAGTGAAGAGTCATTTCATGTATCCCAGAATTACCCCATTTCTTCTTTAATATCACCTGGTGTCATTCTTGGAATTCAGAGGATTAAAATGGGGATAACTACAGGTGATTCAGAGAGGGTGAAATGACTCAGAGCAGTTAATTACTACATTTTGTAATTGTTTATGTAAAAACAACAAAAAAAAATCTATATAGACCCCATGCAACTGAAAAACGATAAAGATGAACATCTGTACTGTATAGCACTTGCTTACAGTATTACTGTCCCTTTTAGAAATGGGCTCATTCATTGTAACTCCACTGAATACAGTTGCAGTAGGGATAGTAAAATAGGTACAATTCACAAGTTTTTGCTATTGCTAGAAAAGTCAAAACTCTCAGGAGAATAAATGGGTTTTCTGTCTTGAATTCTCATGACCCCACATTGAATAGCAAACTTGAAGATGATACGTCTGTGCTGGAAGACAGCAGAACTGGGACCTGGTTTTATAACCATTTGTCTCAGGAATACCATATTAAAGTTGGCACTTCTGAACCTTTGGACATCGGTGCAAAGTGAGTGAAGGAAAATGGAGGTAGGAAAATTTCTAAAAGAAAATTCTGCCATTGAAGAATCGGTGCCCAGGACTGAATAAAAGTCACTATGTTTCAAAAGTGGTCCATAGAACAAAGCAGTACCTCTCAGTTATATGCCCAGTAGTGTTTAGATGATGAGTGCTCAGCAAAGAAATCTACCACCTGCAAATCTTTGTGAAAGCCAATCTCTAGAGTTGGTGACTGAAAATACTCCTCTCAGAGAACGTGGCTCTCCAGGAGACATCTTTGCACAAATTTCCAGATAGCATAGCTAAGCATTTCTGATATCCAACTGCTTTTGAAGGCTGACAAAACTTCCAAAGACCTTCTCCAGTAAAATGTTGAGGGACAGCTGGTGGAAGTGGCCCTGAGCTCAGAAGGTGGGTAGAAACAGAAGTTTTTTTTCAAGAGCTTCTTAAGAAGCCATATGTTCTCCTAAGACTTAAACATAAAGGGTAGCAAAATGTCCCTTCAGGCATAAGTATCCAGATTTTTGTTGCACCTGTGTCTGTTGGCGTGTTCATGGTACCATTTCTGTGTCAAAGGCTGTGGGTCTTGCTGTCTCCAGTTTTTGGAGGCTTTGTTCGATCTGTAAACATTTCTTATATTAGCAAGAGCTGTTTCATAATACTTCTTTCAACAAGTAGCGTAAATCCATCAGTTAATGATGGGAGTAGAGCTACTAAGCTTAGTTATGAAAAGCAGGAACAGATGATAAAATATATTGGATATCTTAACTCATGAGCAAAAACACAAGGATGCACATATTTTGATTATGTCAATCTCATCTCCTTTAAATCTGTCCACTAGGAAAACAAAGCAAACTGTGTATTACAGCTGGAAAAGTAAGGCAGTAAGCCCGAAGCCAGATAGCACATCACCAACATCATCTAAAAAAGTAGATTGTCATTTCTATGGAGAACTAATTTACACTCCTCTCTGTAATTCAAGTACACATGGGGAAGATGCTGCAAGGTAGTTGGTTGTTTTTGAAGTATCAGGAGTTGACAAAAGTCCATTTTATATTTAACAAAGGTAACAAAAAATTTATAAATGCCACAAATGCATGTTCTTACAGAAATCAAGGAGAACTACTAGCCTACAGAGTCATATGCGTTCTTTCAAGGCATGAAACTGGGGCTGGTGAAAGAAATTACCTGTATGTCAGTATTAACATCTAGCACATGAAATAAAGATACTGTAATTCTCAGCTTTTTGAGGTGGGTGAAGCTGGTCATGATGAGATCTACCAGTTTTTATCCAGGGGGTCATTATATTATTGGACAGAGGGAAGTCTTCCATAGGAAGTGTTGGATGATATCCTGGAACTCAATTCGTTTTTACTATAAATACTCAAATTTATATTTGGGATGGTTTGGATTGTTACTAAATCTATTGTCATTTTGTTGTACAACAGGTTTGAGAGTGCAGCTATGGTAATTAGGCAAAGGCAGCTCCGGGTATCTTATTAACAGCTTGTCTTACTCTGCTCCCATAATAGGTAGAATGAAATTGGACTGAGCTTTTGGCCTTGAACTGCTTGTATTAGTGTAGTTACTATGGATCTTCTGCATAGTCAATGGGAAGAGGTTGATGCAGCCCATCTTTTTTTTTTGTTATGCATGTCTTCCTGGACAACACTTAATGCTGTGATAGCCAAACACCATCATGTGTCTGTCCATCTTACAGAGAGCAGTCTGTAAGGGAACTCACATGGTGAGAAATCTGGTGAATAAACCAAGCATCTCTGTTTCATTCTGTTTGGCAGGAAATGTTCCTTTTGGTTTTGGTAACTGGATTCCTTAAATCATCATTTGTTTTCAAAAACGCACGGCTTGTCTTGGTCTTTCTCTTCTCTCCGTTTTTCCCTTCTGCCCCATCTTGCTTTTTGTGTCTCATACCATGCACTTGACCTGTTTTGTTTGTGTTTGTTTGTTTGTTTGTTTTTTAATAAGGTAAATTTCTGAAACTGGCTGTACCTATGAAACAAGTATTTTATGGTTCAATTTCCTCTCTCCTAAAAGTAATAGAGTAGTTCCTAGTTCAATATTAAAATCTGTACCTTTTGTTTTGTACATGACCCCACTGCTCAATGGTTTCAAATGTGATTATAAAAATGTTTAAACAAATGCATTTTCTCTTCAAAGTTATTTTCTCTAATGCATATCTGTGTAATTAAAACATAACATAAACTATACTGTAGCATTACAATCAGAAATTAATTATTCTAACATGAAATTTTCATTTTTTGTCTTACTGCAAAGGTGAGTATGGCTTAAAATTGAAAAATATTAGTCCTTTTCATAGAAACCTGTTTGAAGATCATAAGGGAGTACAAAAGAAGAAAAGCTTTTTGTTTGTGTTTGCAATCAAATCTTTCTTAAAAGGAAGTCTGACACATAGGCATTGTAGTGTTTTTTTTTTTTAATATTACATTGAAGAAAGCAAGATACAAGTCTCACTGGATTAGCTGGAATTCAAGTATAGCAGAAAAGCCATTTTTAAAAATAAATGCATTGAGCAAACAAGAATCTCAATGAGCCTCACAAATGGCTATTCAAAGGTAATTTTCAAATATTAGCAAAGCTTACTTTATTGCTTGCAACAAACAAAAACAGAAGAAAATTTCAACATAAAGAAGCTACTGTAAATTATTTAATTGGCAAAACATTCTGAAAAAGAATACCAAAAACATATGTAAGTAGACTGTCGATCTAAATATAATCAATGTTTGTTCTAGTAAATTTATTCAACTCATACAACGTACTTAGAAATTATATTTCTATTTTATTCAAGATAGCTTGCAAATTTTCATGGTTTGTGTATCAAATCAATGTGTTTGCCAATGTTCTTTTGAAAAATTCTTGAAATAAATACTCATTATGCACATTACAAAATGTTAAAGGCACAAGCTGTACAGGTCAGTGAGAGAATTGTTGGTACATCACATAATTAAAAGGAAAACTAAATAGATGTTCATGCTACATTTTCATTGCTGCACTTATAAAACTTGACTGATGCCCTCACAGATCTGGTTAGTAGTTTGATAGCTAAATATGAAGTGCTGCATAAAAGTATGTAGGAACCTTATTTGTTTAGATGTAATTACAGTTAGAATTCAGATTGCACTGTGGTTAACTCATTGCTTTGGACTTAACTATTGCTCTGATCTTTGTTGTTGATAGTAGCAGCCCATGCTGCATGACCAGCTGATGAGCTAAAATAGTTGTTACTAATTTCTAATTTGAACAGATGTGTACATTTTAAAGACCCACTGTTATAAATCTCCTTCCTTCCTTCTGTATAGGAGTTGCAACAATGGCAGGGCAATGGAGCAAGGACTTTGCCTGTACTTGGATAATGTGCAGGTCCTTTCACGTATTGATACTCATTTCTGCTTAGCTTAAAAAAGAGATTTTATTATCTTTTCTTTCAGTTTGCAGTAAGAAATCACTACCGTGAAATTTTGTGACCTACTGACCTTTAGTCCTGAAAAAAATGGTTTATTTACAACAACAATCACTATCTTAAAGAATAGTGTAAAACAGTTTGACATTTAATACTTCTGTAATTACCTTATGTCATGTGTCAGCCCTGGATATCTGTGGTTTGGATCACTTATCTACTATCTAGTTTATATAAAGGCCTTCAGGGTCTTTATCAAAATGTGTATATGAACTTTTCACTCTATGAAGTAAAAACCTGGGTCAATTATATCTATTTTCTGTGACCTTCTTAACTTTTCACACCCACTCTGTCAGAGTTGTTATAGATTGCAATACTTGCCTGCAGTATCAATTGGAGAATGATTGCTAGCTTCATTAATGCTGTCAGAGGTGTGGCTGATACATAAACTAAATATCTTCTTGACAAATGGCATTACCTCCCTCAAATTCATTCTGCTTGGCTGTTGTTAATCTTATCTATTCACTTAGTCAATAGCTGTCTTTGCAAAGAGAGTACCAATAATACATATTGGAAGTGTGTTCCTGAAAGGAGGAAAGACAGTAGTGTGGTTTGGGCAGTAGGCTAGAATTTACCAAATGAGAATTTAATTTCTGTTCCCATCATCATCATCTCGGGTGGCAACTCAGCAAAAATTGTGCCTAGGTTTTAACACAGGAGCAAGCAATTAGAGGGAACAAGTTACCCCCATATGGATTTCCTGTAGTGTTTCTGCACATGTCCTTGAACTTCCATACCCTCTATCTAGTAAGTACAAAACATTTCTTTAGTTTCCAGCTTGGAGAATCACTTGACAGCTGTCTCTCATCCAACAATTCACATCTTGAGCAATGGCCTGCATGGCTTTTTGGCCATGTATTTAAAACAGATTAGTTGTACATAGTAAGCACAAGTCTTTCAGATATTAAGTCTGGCTACATTTTTTTATGGTAACTGTGGACATGGTCCTACTATGAATTTTGTTGAGGTGGCAAACGCAGAACCAGTTGCAAGATCAGGGCCTCAACGCTTTGGATGCAATTAAAACAGATGAGTATGTGTTAAGCCCAAGATAATTGTGTTAAAAGTAATCTTAACTGGTAACAACTGGAAATGAAATGTTTGTTTTGTTTTCCAGCATTTACAGAATTTCAGTGCGTTAGCTCCTTAAGAACATTAAGACTATTGGACATATGCTATGCGGATATCTTGAAGGATGGAAACTCTGTAAATGTAACTAATTGTCATTGCAAAAAAGGATTATTTTCAGACTCGTAAAACAGTAGAAAAGACCTCATAAAAAAGTAATTCAGTGGAGCATGCTACAACTTCACAGCCTATGGGAATAAGTTTATGATGTATAATTTTCATGCCAGAATTCTTGAGTTATCAGATAATGTATTTCCTTTCAATCATTATTCTGTAAGCCGTATTTAGGCCTTTCTTACAATAGGAGCCTCACTGTGTGCCTCAATACAGAATATTCCGTGTGTTGTTCACAAAACAGTTTTCTTATTTAGATTGGGGAAGTTAGAATAAGGAAAAAAAAATGCTTCATTCGTGTGTTTGGAATAAACATTCTCAGTCATCAAAGTATGCTGCGTTAGAGAGAAAGGAAGTACCAACAGTAAATATTTGCATTGAACTTAAGATTTATGATAACTGAACAACCTGTTATTTGTATAAGCTAAAAATATTCTTAAACCAATATTGTAATATGAATTATTAGGCACTGAGAAGATTTATAAGAGCATGTCTGTATTTCTACTTAAAATCAGAGGTTGGGTTTATGAGCAGAGGACCTGATTTTCATTTATACTACAAAATCTGCACTTCTTTTCTCAGTGGAAAAGGGATTTGAAGGAGAAGTAAATAAACATAAGAATAAAGCCCATTATGCTGCTAAAGAGAGCGAAGAACTCATGCAAGGAGTTTCAGTGCCCGGTTCTGGAGATAGCAGTGGTGAGGAGGGGTTGGCCCAGACTCAGAAAAAGGGCAAGGAAGTGTCAGAGTTCAACACGCACCTGAGAAAGAGAAAAGAAAAAGGTGACCCAGGTCTGCTTCCAAAGGGGAAGGTGAAATACTGAACTTAGGATCTGTAAGTGAGGAATTTGGGGAGCAGAGAGGGGTGGCTGAGGTACCAGTGGGCCAGCTGCAAGAGGCCTGGTCATGGGTGTCAACACGGCGGAAAGGATGGAGACTACCAAAGGCAGCTTGACGCCATTAGAGAAGAATTGGTAACCCATTTGATCCAGATTTTATCAGGTGCAAGCATTTGTTTTGTGTAGCCATGGAGTTTTTGGTCTGGTCTTGAATGAGCAGCGTTCAATGTTGTGGTTAACCACAATCTTACTGTAAACGGGCCTCTGACCCTGACCATCATTTATTCCACACTGCAAGGCTCCTGTTTACAATACACACATCTCGGGCTTTGCCAGTGCAAAGTGAAAAATAAAGGCTAGAATACCTGCTTGTCAGAAAATAAAGTTAAATTTTCACAGTGAAATGAAAGAAACATTCAAGAACAAAACAAGAACAGCTTGTTTTTTGCACAGGTATAATTTCTGACCCATGAAATCCAAAGGCAGGCTTGCACTGGGTGAAGACATGTCAGAAGGCCATCTTTGCACGTGTTGAACTTCCAGCCAAACTAACTCTGCCATTCTGTGCTGTTTCTACAATGTCTTAAACCCAAACTTTCGTGAAATTTAAAAGTGGCGTGGCTAAAAATTCTGTGCTGATCTTACCGATGGACCCATGGAGCCAGGGCCTTAAACCCTCACTGGATTCCTCCCAACATCACTGGATTCCTTTTACAGGGACAAGAAACCAATGACACTTACCTATTTGCACCATCTGCTCTGAACATTTGGGCCAGTGTCACAGATGAGAAGAACCTGAATTAGTTCTGCTTAATGCCAGAATACAAAATGAAGGTTTACAAATTCTGACTTCATTTCTTAATGTGTTTGTATATCAAACAGGCTTCAGCTTCATATAACTGGAAAAAACAGAAATCTATCTTGTAAGATTGGAAGGCTATTTTGCAGTCATCATCAATGGGAACTTGACTGAGCAAGAAGCTTTTAGTGGTTTATTTTTAAAGGAATAATCACTGTAAATTTTAATATAGCTATAAATGTAAAAGTTTAGCGTGTTCAAAATTTTATTTTACATGCTTTACACAAAGAAATTGTATCTACTCTAAGTGTACAGCAAGTAGCTACTCATTTAATGTACATTTTTGGGAAAAAAAAAAAAAAAAGACCCCACAACATAAAAGGAAGCTGGAGTAGGACAAAGGTTGGATGTGGTGCTTGGGGACATGGTTTAGTGGGTGACGTTGGTAGTAGGGTGATGGTTGGACCAGATGGTCTTAGAGGTCTTTTCCAACTTTAATGATTCTATGAAAAGAAAAGGGTGTCCTATACTGACTCTTACCAAAAAAAACCAAAACAAACAAACAAAAAAAACCAACCAACCAACCAAACAAACAAACAAAACTAATATAGCTTTATATAGCTGCCTTTTATTTTTTTCTAAAAAAGAAAGAAAAAAGAAAGTCTGTGGAAATGGATTTAGTAGCACATTCTTTTATTTGGGAATTTTGTCCTGTAAGATCTGCCCAAGCACATCTGCCCACCCCGTAGCCTGGCTGTGCAGCATTTACTCTTAGAGGGGGGCTTGGGACCATGTTGGGATGCTGAGCCATGCCTCCAGCACATAAATGACAAAGTTCAGGTAGCCTGTTGTCATCAGCATTTCCTATTCTCTGGGTCACTCCTCACAAGTTTTTGGAGGCCCATGTTCTTGGGATGCACTCGCCTTGGGAGCTGGGCATTGCCTTTTGCAGGCACCCCACTGTGCCAGGTAAACCTACAGGAGGGAGAAATACAGTAGCAGTGCTCTGAATCTCTTGCACAGGGCAGAGTTCCTAATTATTTGGTACAACAGCAGTTAAATCGAAGGTGTCAGAGCAGACCCTAGATACCAATTTCAGCATTTGTTGATGCCACAAAGTGGCCAAATAGTTATTTTCTGTATCAGCGGTTAAACAAAGATTTACTAAACTGAGCATTTTTCTTTTTTAAACAAAGCACTGTGAGCTCAGATGCTGAAGCAGGCTAACCACTGCAGAACATCTCCATTTGTCAGTAAGCTTTCTGCAGTCACCAAAATATCCCTGCCTATTGTTTGTGGAGATACTGTGAAGGCAGACAGCCAGTGTTGTGTGAGCCAGAGAAAGAACCAGCTATTAAATTGAATTCCAGTGTTACCTTAACAATAAAGTTATTTTAACCTATTTTTCCCAAATTCTACTCAATTTTAAAGAAGGGACATGGATTCCTTAAAGCTTTTAGATGCTTTCATGCTGAACTTTTTGCAGTAGCAAACAACTCACATGGCTAAAGGAAGATTGTGAATTCTAAGAGGCACATTTTGAAGACAGATCCCTCTGTTGTTTTCCTTGTTCCCATTGTGCAGGGATATAGGGATGTGATAAATGGTGAGATGTGATTGCATAACTCTGAAAGTTGGCCTGTATTCCTTCAAATGGAATTACTAAAAAAAATAATCTGAACAGAGTATTTAGACTTTAAAATGCCATATTTTGTTCCAGAACAAATTATTTGTAGACTATAACCAAAAAGAATATTTTGGAGGCAGATGGCTATTTTCACTGGCACAACAGCAACCAGCATTGAAACAATGAGCAGATTTGGGGATGCTCAGAGAAAGCGGGAAGCAAAAAGCTAAACTCAAAGGTAGATTATTTGACAAAGTCTCTTCTACCTCATTAGAGATGCAGAGAATTTTGCTTCATCTGGGTTGTTCAGTACAGAACTGAAATACAGTTTTTAGGAGTCTTTTTTTTTTTTTTTTTTTTTTTTTTTTTTTACATTTACATACAAAACTGTCTTTTTAATTTTTGATTCCTTTTTTTTTTTTTTTTTGAAGTGTGTGTCTGGGAAGAATGAGTATGTAGTGCCTATTTGAAAACTTCCCTCTCTTTTTGGAAGGTTCGCCCTGTATCCTTGACATTCAGTGAGGGAAATAGGACTTGAAGATTTTCTGGAGAACACAATTGAAAAAGCCTGTGGTGACTACATATGACAGCTTTGCAGGCATTTTGGGAAGTTATGTTTGGTTATTTGTCATGCTAAAGTCTCCTAGTCTTTTTACCTTGCCTTCTGGAAAGATATGCCTTCTCTCCAGCTGAACAGATCGACTGCCAATCAAAGGGTTTTTTTTTTCTATTTTTTTAGTCAAACCATGATAGGATTTTGAGAAGTTCACTCAATTCAGTGACTTCCTATTAGCGAGAGATCTAATCTAGGATCTCTGGGCCTTGGGGAATGCAAGTTTTGTTTCACTTGCTAAAGTAAGAAAGGAAAGAAAGTGAAATCAAATAAGAAAATTATAATATACAATCTCCTTTTATGGTAGTCCACATGGAAAATGAGGGTCTGCCCTCATCCATATTTATACCAAAAGTGGTTCCCATGTTCAACAGACCACCATAACTACTAATCTCTTTGCATTTTTTTTTCCAAACCTCATTCTCACCCAAGGTGAGAGTATATTCCATTTACTAGATGTGCATTGTGAGCTTTTTTCCTTTTTTTTCTTTATTTCTCTCTTTTTTTTTTTTTTTTTTTGGAGGACTGTGGGATTTAGTAAGTCAGCAAGACTTCTTGTACGTTTGGGGATCAGTGTGAAGAAAATGCTATTTCCACTTGGTGCTATTTCAGTGGATTAGGCGGTGCATCAAAACATACATATTAGCTTCGGTGATAATACCTCGAGGTCTCGTAGATTTGCTGGGACTATGATGGATTCCTTGATGCTACCTGGGACTCTTGCACGTATTTCTCATCATAGCACTCTTGCCATAAACATCTGATAGTCTTTATGTGATGGGAATTCTGCTGTTGTATTCTAATTGGTTCATCCCCTCAACAACTGGGCATTATCTAGGTTGCACTAATAGAAAGGGAATGAAAAGTCCACTTACAAAAATAAAGTCTGAGTGCAGTGCCATACCAGTAGTGGCTCTGAAGTGTTTTGTATCTCTGTAAAGTCCTCGTCAGAGTCCAGCTTTCCTGGGCTTAGCAAAGGAAACCAAAGTAAATGGTCTAGTGGCCCACTTACAACTCCAGCCCTACATGAAACTAAGCAGGCAAGTCTCTTGGTTATTGTGTCTCAGAAGATTTGAAATGTTCCTTTGAAATACCACACATCCTCTAGTGGGAATGTTCAGGTGGATTATTCAAAAAAGCAGAGCAAACAGTTTATATTTGTAGTCTATACACATAATATTTCAATTCATCTATTTTGCTTCACATCTGCCTTTTTGTCAGTGTTAATTGATGCAATATGCTGTGTTTTTATTTAGAAAGGCATCTTTTTTTATATGTAGTGTTATAACTAATGTCTGCAAATATCATG
The DNA here is from genome assembly GCF_964211825.1 of Aythya ferina. Classification (NCBI taxonomy): domain Eukaryota; kingdom Metazoa; phylum Chordata; class Aves; order Anseriformes; family Anatidae; genus Aythya; species Aythya ferina. The sequence continues at coordinate 11,532,844 of NC_140298.1, forward strand.
TGTTCAATACTGTTTCGTGACTATATTGACATTTTCCAATGTACAGAGTTTAAAAAATTAGTCTTGAAATTCAAATTTTCATATCTAAGCCAGATCTTTAAGTAGAGGCTAAACTTTTGCATGTGTCCAGGTAAATAACTACAGTGAAAATAGCTTATAATATGTATATGAGAAGCATCACTCATGAAGTTGTTCACTGTGGTAAGAGCAGCTCTAAATTCAAGCTTCAATTCAACATTTGTTGATTTCTCTCTATATACACTGGATATGTAGAGATATATCCTTTTCTTATTCTATTATTTCCCATGCATCATTCATTTTGTTGTAGTTGAAAACTACAACTTAACTACAATAAAATAGCACCAGTGGTAGGTTCTTCCACACTAAGTTTCCAAAATACTTGCAGTTTCACTGGTGATAGAGGGTAATTAATTTGTTCATGCAGTTTCTTTCCTTCTTTTGATAGTGCTAAGGCTCACATCTTCCATCAGATGACTTTCTGCCTGACTGAGATGCACCTGTGGTCTTTGAAGACTACCTTACATATCAGAGGTGAGCTGTTACCTGTTAATAAAAGAAAACAGCAAAACCTGTTGATGAATATTAAATTGATATAAAATTCTGCATAACGAAATTAAGTGTTTTTTGTACTTATGAGAAAGAAAATTGGAAGCATGATGATGTTTGAACTTGATCAGCCTCTTTGCTTATCTCATCATAGAACTGGAGTATCCTTTCAACTCAGAAATGTTGAGATTGTATTTAATTGGATGCATTTTCCCTTTTAGGAAGCTATGCTTCACTTGGCTGTAAGCTTCACTGTAATGACCAGTTTGGGTGACTGGAGATCAATAGTCTTCTTGATTTGTAAAGGCATTATGATTTGTACTTAGTATGCAATTTTTAAAAATGTTGCATGTTCTGGGTATTTTGCATGATTACTTGAAATTTTATATGTGCAAAGACATATTTATCTTATTAATTGATCATTCCAGGAGACAAATGACTAATTACCAGCAATTCCTTCATCTTGCCTTGCTATTACTGAAGTAAAATATGAAAAAAAATAACAAAAAACACTGATCAAACACAAAAACTCAAACCACTGGTTTATAAACGGATCATAAAAAAAATATTGTTTATGACGTTTCATGTCAATTGCAGTATATTGTACTTTTGTTGAAAACAATGCTAGTTTATTATTATTATTCAAATATTGACTCAGTATGCCATAGCAACCTGTGTGTGAGAACTGTTCCATTCAGTAACAACAATATTAAGAACAACAATAATATTAAAAAAAAAAAAGCTGTATTTCATCAAAAAATGTGATGGATTAAGTAAACACATAGCTGTGGTTTGTTGTAATTAAAGGTGTACTGTGCCTATTTTCTACCTTTCACCTTCTTTCTTCCTCTCTGTCCATTTATGCATGGTCCACAAACCTCATTATACAATCCTGAGGCAGAAGGGAGGACTGCTGTCTTATTTTAAAAGCTACTTGCCATTGCATTGCCTTCCTACATTTCTCCAAATGAACTTCTCCCTGTAATATCTTTGTAATATATGAGTTTAGAATGAGACATGTGCAGTGTCAAACTAAGTATTTTGAAACAGTGCAACCTGAAGTCAGACTTAGATCTGCTTGGTGGAGCTTGCCATGGTCCACCTAAGTATTTGCCAGTCAGCCACAACAGGAACTGGCTCACAGTCCCACTGTAGCCCAAGCATCCAAATTTCTTTGCCATGGGACCAGGATGACAGAGCTCTGTGTGTGTGGTACACACTTGGGATTCATATAGATTCATATAGATTAAGATTATTGGATCCTTTGGAAGGGCAGCTTGGCAGAGCTCATGAATGTTAAAAAAATAACTGTTGTCTTCAGCATAGCTCAGAAAACATTTTAAATTATTTTCAGGTACAGCCTTTGCTGTGTCCTATACCTTTTTTATTTGTGAAAGTATACAAAATATGATCATTAGGAAGGTGGTCAAAACATGTTGGTGGCTGAAAAAGAATCAAAGCCTACATGAAGGAAATGGCAGCAGCAAATAAATAGGAGGACCTGTCACATACTCCTTCAGCCCTTCCTAGCTGGCTCTTGAAAATCCTACTGGTATTCAGACTACGTACCATATTTTTTTACTCTGGCTTGCATTTTAACACCTGTGACTCTGCTCCAGCTAGCAAAAATCATAATGCTGAACTTTGCTTGCTAAGTCATGTTTTTGTTTCCAGTGTCACATCCATAATTAACTAAATTTCTATTCAATTGTATAGAGGAAGATATTGGAATTCACCAGTACTATGACAAGAAAGAACCAGGTAAAATATGAATATAAGTAAAACTAAACAACACTTACAAGTATTCAGTCTACTTTGACATAGACTGTTTACTCTGAAAATATGCAGCCTGAATTTCTTGCTAATGTGTGCCTCTATTTCTGTAGAGTAAGGAAGCACAGAAAGAGATTCTCTTCCCCAAGCTACATCAGAGTATTTAAAATCTCTTTATTCAACAGGGAAAAAAAAGAAAGATTTGGGAAAAATAGTTACATAAAAAAGTTACTGCGTGTGACTTAATATCTCCTCAGTACAAATAAAATTATAAAACGAGCTTTGTGAGTTAAAACCTCATTGAGATTTTCTATTTTTATTTTATATTCCAGTTCTGTGTTCCTTTTGCCTGCTGCAGAGTCCTAAAACCACTCCAAGAGGCTGTGCTGCTCAGGCGGTGCTGGTTGTTGCAGGGTTTGCTGGCATCCCAGCAGAGGGCACCGTGGACGCGCGAGTGTGTGTGCGCAGCCTCCTGCAGCCCCAAGTGCTATCTGAAATAGCCATTTCAGAGTGAATGATCAATTTTCTTTATCTGATTAATCCTGTTAATCCTAGAAGTTTCATGATGGGCCAAAAGGTCTGCTCGGCTAGAGTTGCTTCCCGTTTGCGGCCAGGTTGGAGCAGAGGCTTGTGTGGGCATCCCGTGGGCTTGGCTTGGTTTGTTCGTGCAACGTCCCCAGGGCTCTGCTGACAGACTGACTCAGCTTCTCTTCTGGGTTCAGTTGCAGCTCACTTCCCTATCTGATGAGATTGGAGGCTCAGGAATACTGGCCCACCTGTTGAGCCGCATAAGCCTTTCTTTCACTGCAAATTTAAGATATCTGACTTACGAGGTGAAAACATCAGGGCTGTCTTAATTTTTTTGTAAATTTCAGTGTTTTATCGAAATGTATGACTCTTCTCTCTAATATTAATATTTGCTGACAGCAGTTGTAAGGATTAACATTCACCTTTTCATCTGTTCTTTCCTCTAGCATTGCAGATGAAGCATGGTTACTTAGAAGACAAGCAAAAGCTAGCAGAATGTAAGGACATTTTCTCAGTTTCTTGTTATAGTAAGATGGAATTATTATTATTTTGAATTGGTGATGCTCCTGGAAAAACATTAAAATAATCTCAGACTGCTCCCAGAGTAACTTTCTGCACATGCCCTTTACAAAAAGACAGACTATCGCAGAACTACAAAGCACAAAACAATTGTGAAGTTGTACCTCCTCCTTCCTGGTATATTTGCAATGTGTTTTTTTCTGTGTCACTAAACATAGTACTGCATATTGCTTCTCAAATCCATTGCCAAGAGGAGTCACAAAATGAGCATAATCCAGAGTTTTCCTTAGGACATTTACCCAGCAGATGAGCAATAAACATTTCCCTGCATTGAAATACTAACTGCCTCAAAACTGAAAGTTATAACTAAAATACTTTCATCCAAAATCAAACTGCAGGTTAATAATAATGAGCTGCCTTCTTATAACATTTTTAGCTTTCAAACGTTGTACCCTGTTCCTGCGTTATCTGGTTAAAAGCGATTTCAGTTTATACTATCACATAGTAGTCCTGTGACAGTTAAAAACTTTTATATTAGTACAACTTTTCTTAGCTCAAGTTTTACAGCTCCTGCACATTTATTATTGCTCAGTGTGTGTTCACATTCAAACGTTATTACATGATCACTCTGAAAAATCAAACTGATTTTTAGAAGACTTCATAAAGTAATACTTATGCTGTAAGAACTGCCTTAACATTTCATGTTACCATAATGAAAATTTGTGTGGGGTTGTGCGTGTTTGAAGGCAAAACATGTTCCAGAAGGACACGTTATTTGCAGCACCATAAGGTGTGTGTGGAGCAGGATAAAGCTGTGCGAGGGATGGGTGTAAAGGTGCACGCAGCCACGGGGTAAATATACACCCGCTGCAGAGGGTTGTGTGTCGGTCAGGATCAATACAGCTTTGCAGAGGTAGGGAGGTGAGAAAGGGTTTTAAGTAGGGAGGAGCACGATGGATTTACATCCCTTGTGCTCCGTGTAGATTTATGGTAGAGGCGCTGCCTGTGTGAAAAGAGAAGCAGGCCCAGACAAACAGTTACACAGAAGCCCCGACTGCTATCTCTTATGCGTGTGGCATGCAGCAGAAACATAAGCTGCTGCACCTTGTGGCTGTAAATATTGGGGTGGCCTAGGCAGAAAACACCGTATAGCACGTTTCTTAAAGAGGAGTGCCGCGTAACTTTATTCACAGCTGCTGATTGGTATATATAGTTTGGTATCTGTACAGGCAATTTCCCATTTTCCACATGTGGATAAATATTCCAGTATTTATGAAGGTATCCATTGAAAATGTGATCTTACATGCCTAATTAATATTATCATAACAGTTCCACCAACACTGGCTTTGGTCCAATAAAATACAAAGAGAAGTTGTATGTTGGTGTGCTCCTTTGTTGATATATGAAATCCTTCATTTTTTTTTCACTCTATAGCACTTCTATTGTAAGCTCCTTTTTGCAGGGGGGTTTAAACACAACTGTTAAGTCATTCAGTCTGGAAGTTGGCATACAAACTGACAGCTCAGAGCTCAAAACTTTTCATCAGGTTTCCTTTAAATAGACTAGATTTTAAAAGACCATGTGTTCTAGTTTCTCTTAGTTTTTTATTGTATACTTACGAACAGAAAGCTGCTCACTTTTAAATGATGAAATTTCACAAGCTATTAGAGAGCCTCATTCTCAGCAATGAAACAAGCCAATTACTAAGCAACTCCAGAAGAAGCTTTGCCTCCTGGTTTCAGAGAGCAAATCCTATAAATCAAGTGTATTCTATAAGTTATGGTATTCACAATTGCCTGTTAATACCTCTATATATGCATATATTCATGCATATATATTTTGCAGACACGTTAGTGCCTGCTTTTTGAAACTGGGCAATGAAATGTTAGTTCAAAAGATTAGTATCTGTTTAGAATTTGATAACTTGAATCTGAGTTAACATACTGAATATGAGATGCTTTCTCATAGCAAATGCTTAGCAGCTGGGTAGGATATTCCATCCTGAGAGCTTTGTGCACAATTGCCATGGTGAAGTCATGGTCAGTGTGGATGTTTCATGCGAGTGGTTCCTACGACAGAGTTTTTCAAAAGGATATGATTTGACAATAGAAAACATAGCCATTTCTTTCCAATTACAGGTATGTTTTATTTTTAAGGTAACATCTAATAATCTTAGGTTTGTGTTTCCAATGCAAAAGAAGCTCAAGTTGAAGAACTTTTTTTGTTATATTTAATGTATGTTTGCACACACACACATATACACACACATATGTACTCACTTCTGCATACTTTTTTATTTTTTTTTTAACATTTTTTCCCCACTTTTATTTGCCAGCTCGAGATTATCCTTGGATACTTAAAAACAAACGGCCAGAAAAACTGCGAGATACACTCAAGGAGGTAGAGGTACGTTTCGGAAAGTTTCAAGAACAGCAACAAATAATCCAGTTTTCAAACCTCTTTCAACAACTTTAATTCTCATAAAGATTCAACTCTCCCTGTGTTGATAAATGTGCTTTTGTCTGGTGGGTTGTTCCAAAACAGCTGCATCTTTGTGTGGCATGCTTCATCTATAAACTTGAAAATCAGAAGTATGTTAACTGATAGTGACAATGTGTACTGCCAACTTTACTCTCTGTTCTGTTTTCTGTTGTCCTTCAGGACTTAATGCAAAACAGTCAATGTGTGCTGAGCAAATGGAGGAACAAACGTATCTGTCAGGTAAAATGTTTTGACAAGCTCTTGCAATGTTCAGTCAGTGGAGCTGAACAACCATTCAGTGATTGATGCGAGTGTGTTAAAATGTTAACTAATACTGAAGATCATTGTTTGTTTGTTTGTTTGTTTTTTAATGTACGGGGCTCTTATTACTTAGATTGTATTTATTTAAATTACTTATCTGTAGTAGATACTATCAGACAAAAGTCTGTTTTTTATCCACAAGAAAAACTATATAAAAGGGGCCTGATTCTCTGAGATAATTATTTTTGAGGGAAACATCTTGAAAGCATCCTGAAAGGAGGCTAAGGGAGTGGTTGCAGTATACAGACAGGTCTGGAATTTATGTTATATTACATTTTTATATCTTAATTATTGACATCTCTGTCACAAATCTTTTTACTTTATGCTTATGTAGTATGTGGGGGAGATTAAGCTAGCTAAATCATAAATCGAGTCACGGAACAAAAGACATTGTGACATTCAGCACACATGTAGCTATGTTCTCTATCCGTGTAAGTTCCATGTATTGTATACAAAAAACAGCTTTTCATATCATCATTAACACAGAACAGTAAGGTAGGTGGGAGATCTGAGCATGAAGCATGTGCTCCAGCGCCTTAATGAAGAGCTTGTCCTGAAAAATGTGTAATGTATTTTATAAGTTTCTACAGTCTTCATCATTCATGAGGAATGTGTATTGTATTTAAAGCTGGCTTGGCATAGGAAATACTTGCCAGTGTTATTAATACTGTTTCTAAAAAGAAATTATGTTCTAACTTCTATGCTTTTTCAGTTTCATAACTTTTTTTCTTCTAATCGAGGTAGTTCCAAAGGGGTGTCAGCTGGATGAATATTAAGTATTTGAAAAATATGCAGCTGAAATTCCAGAAATGTGTTCAGGAATAGAAAGTTTTTTCTAACCACCTGATACACCAAACACTATAAAGTCTTTTTGTATCAATAATAAAGATATTATTGTCTAAGCCTATCAGATTGTATTTGCCTATCAGATCTTATCACTAACAAGTGTATATCATTCATGTACAGATTACATAGTATTAATCCGTGAATGTTAATCTTCTATAACTGATTTAAATATTAATTGTACGCTAATTTAGAGGACTCATTTTTTCTGTTGTTATTGTTCTGATTAGGAAAGGAATTTGGTTAAGAAATACTGAGCCAGTTAGCCATGAGTGTGTTTGCTTGCTTCCCAGTTTGTTCTCTTCATTTGCTTTCCCAGTCTCTTCTCCCTCTATCATTTTTCTTCCCCTCCCATCTGTATCTGCATACACGTGCATTCCTTACCAATTCATGCTTTGAAACAGTGGACTTCTTGCCAAAATATGATTGTCCTGCTTTTATAACACTTTTATTTGACAATCAATTGTGTTTTAAACACTTCTTGGTTTCACTTAGTGCCCTCTCAGTAGTTTCAGGCTTATGTAAACAGAAATGGGATAATACAAATTAATTCATTTCTTGTACAAGATGGGAAAGAAAAGAGATGGCTGTTTTTATCTTAGCATAGTTGGTTATGTCTGACTATGTATTGGATTGAATCATATAAAGGGATAACTTGATAAATTAAATATTTTTTTTAGTGTTTTTTTCTTAGGTGGCTTATATAGAAGGAAGCCAGAGTTAAAGTTATAGATAAAAATCACAGTCATCTCTCCTTAAGTTCTGCTTTTGGTTTCTGAATCACGAAACAAATTATTTTTATATAATAATGGCTGATACCTGAAATTACCAGTGGGTTTATAATGTTCTGCCAAAATAATTGTTATTCCACTTTGTCTTCCTCAAAATATAAGCTGTCCAACAAATGAAAATAAAACAGAAAAATGAATAGTTTGCAAGAGTCTAGATTAGAAAACCTGCCTTGTATCAATTTTTATGTTAAACAATTTAATTTTCTGCTGCTTGTGTCTCTGAGTATTTTGCAGGAGTATCTGGACTCCCTTTTTGATACAAACGTTCTGAACTTCTGAAAAAGAGGTTGTCTACTTTTTAATTTAAAATAGGAAGCTAATTATCTGTTTCAGCAGGTGTTTAGCCCATAATGGTGTGATTTATGCCACAGCACAACTGCATTCACATGCTACTCTGGATAGATACCTGAGCAGCAGTCAGTGGGAAAATGAGAGGCCATGTGTGCATTAACTTTCAAGCACAATGGAAAGCATGGGGTGAATTACCCTGACTGTCACAATTTTCTCCGATTTGGGCTAAATCTGAGTATATGGTTGTATTATAGTGTCTTCAGTTTTTAGCTCTTCATTTTGTAATAGCAGTGTAATGCCAAATAAATTCAGTTATTGAAATGTATGTATTTAACTCAACAACCATGTTACTTTTTAATAAATGTTCTATGTATCTGAATCTGCCATACAGATTTAGCTGAACCAGGAGGAGTTCCCTTTCTTTTGTAAAAACAATGTGCTACGTGAAAACTCCATGTCAGTTGTATCGTTAGCAAGACAGAATGAATAGGAAAAAAATATATCTGACAGGAGATACAATGATAACAAAACTATTATCTAAAAGAGCAACAGATTTCCCTCAGATTGTGTGAGAAACAAGCATAGCACTGCCGTTAGTGTGCTTTCTGGAACCTAAAAATCACTATTCCTAATCCCTCAGTGCCTCTTCCAAATCTCTCAGCTTCTAAATAGCCCGCAGGCAAAAATTAGGGGCTATAAATTTAAATGTGCATCTGCTAAAAATACGTGTGCTGTCATGTTAACTGTTTGTGTGCAAATGACCAATTAGCCTTCATGCATATACCTCACTGACAGATCTACTTAGTTTGCATGCAGGTTATCTTGGCCATTGTATGCACGTGTTTCTCAGAATTGGTTCTTGTAGGTGAGATGAGTTTGGCAAGATCCACTGTAATGCTTTCTACCTTTCTTAATGTGTCGTTTTATGCATCAAAATTTCTCCTATTACCTTTTTTTTTTTTTTTTTTTTTTTTTTTTTTTTTTACACAGTGCATTAGAAGTTTCATATTTACTTCCTTATGCATTGCCGAAAAATTCTAGTACTACTTAGAGCTTCTGAAACAGAGGATATGCCAATTCATATAAACATAACCTAGACTGTACAGAGATTTTTGTCAAGGAATTTGCTCTCCTGTTTAAAAGAGCTTAGTTGAGCCCTAAAGGACTGAGCTCTTTTCTTTAGCTATGTTCCTAGTTCCAGAAGGATCTGAATGCACACCATTTCTATATGGTACTTCTGAACCCCAACTTTGATGACTTGTGATGAGCTGCTGAAATAATCCTGTAATCTTCTGTTAGCTGGCATCAAAAGAAAATACACAGACCATGAAAGAAGTATGAAGGAGAAAAGACAAGAAGTCTTTACAATAAGAGGCCACTGAATTGTTTATAATTAAATTGGTTTTCTCTGTCTGGAAGCAATAATCTAAGGAATTACCTTTATCAATATTTTAGTTTACTATGAAGAAGCTCTGGCTTCTTCCCTTCCTCTGGTCTCCTTCTCTAATTCTTTGGAATGCTTTTAAGTTTTGCCACAAAATCATGAAATCAATCCTATGAAACGATGCCATTGGTTCAGGTTTGGTTTTACACTATAGGTTAGTAACATTAATGAGATGTATCTGAAACATTTGATTTCCAACTTATTTTTTTAATTATTATTTTTACATTTGCATTACGGTGTGGAATTGAGCACGTGCCAACACTGAATTAATTTGTTTTATAAATGCCAAGCACTGGTTTTGAATCATATCTGTTACCTGCCAGTGTAAAAGATTTATATATTCTTTGCTTAATTACTTTGATTTAACTTGATTTGTGTTGCAATTTACATATGTATGTGAACAGTTTTTATGTTACCATCATTGACATGCTTAGAACTGGATCCTGAATTGAGATACACAGCAATATGTGCTGACATGGCTTGTTATATCAGCTACCGTGCCCATAAGCAAACTGATTTAGCAAGATATGTGGTGACATAGAGGAGCACATCTGATATCAAAATCAGGACATTTGAGCTAGAATACGTGAGAAGCCAGTATCCATCACCAGTTACTAAGAGGAACGTTGCCCTCATATTAAATTCTTTTGGTTGCTTTTGATCACAACCATTAATGGGTTGTGTGGTTTGAGGGATTTGGAGCTAGAAGTACAAATGCATTGATTATTGTGAAACAGTAACGTGTAACAACAGTAACTTCATTTGTAATAAGGCATGCAACAGAGTAATTACGGTAGGGTGGCTAAGAAAGCAATCTGGAATGAAGAGGTGGGGAAAAACCCTGGGAACCTGCTTGAACAAGAAATGCTTTGCAATTCTCTTCTCCTTTTGCATATTCCTTTGTCAGTTGGGATCTGTAAGGGAAAACAGTTTGCAGCAGTATTTTTTACAGGCATATTTTCCTTCTCTTCCAATTTTAATCAGATAGAGGCAAATCCTGGCTTTGCTCTGGAGGTATCTTTTTGGTAGAAGGGCTGATAAGCAGCTAAGCTGCATGAATGAGGAGTCAAAGGCTAATGCTTCCGAGGATAAAGGAATCCACTTAAATACATGCTTAAGTTCTACTGTTGTCCGTAAATTTGAAGCATGTACATTTTGGCACACAAAGTACATGATGCCCTCTACCAAAACCTTCATATTCAGCTCACAGAAACTCAGTGACCCTTCCTTCCCCGTGTGTGGTTTTACTCATACCAAACATTTTACTCGTACGACTCATAGCATAAAGACTATTCTTCCAATAGGTATGAAGTCAGGGTCTCATTTTTTGTTTAGGAACACCTTGAGACTCTTCAAGCTGTAGAGGTGTCTTTTCTGATTTCCATTTTTCACATCATGATACTTCAGTCTGAAAAATGTTGATGTATTTCATTACTGTGGGTTTAATTTCCTAATTTGATATCTCACAGATGGAATGACTTTGTGCCTTGTGTAAATAACGCCTCTGACATTTGCTTTTATTCCTTTGTAATGATGGGCAATTCCCCTGAGCAGCACTTTTTGGAGTTGGATCACTGTGTATCTGTGTTCAAGCCAAGTTTGCAGTCTTTAACATTTCCTCTATATTCATTCATGCTTATCATTGGACTGCTCCCATCCACTAAAATATGAGCTTAACTGTGCAAGCATATGTACAACAGCACCTAAATCTTATTATCATCTAGCAGTCTTTGCATAGACTACACAGTGTGTAAGCATTTGAAATAGTGGAGTTTCAGTATGAACAGATAAATATTTTGTTTTACAAAATATTGTTGATTAAAGATAATGTGTTTGTGCTTTGTTTAAATATCAGCTTGTATCTCATGGTAAACTTTAAGAGGTATTTTTAAAATATATACTTATTATCTGCATAATATCATTTTAATCTCAGGCCTTTTGTACTAAATATTTGTTTTTCCTTTTAATTCCATTTCCCAGTGCTGTTTATCTTGTAACAAAAACTTTGGTGTTCCTTGGTAATGTCCCATTTATTTATTGTAAAATCTAGTTGCAATTGTTACGGTTTCATCTGAGAAAAGTTGGAGGGTTGTGCTGCACCTAACCATTTTCTTAAGATATACATAAATTCTGAATTTAGCACCTTCTCTCATGCCACCATCTACACTTGGAATAGACGCAGTCCAGAATTCCAGCTGATTGTCTTGCAATATTGAAAATACATAACATTGGTTCAATGACTGGCTTCATACTTGTAAAACGAAGGACATTCATTAATCCAGTAATTTTCTGTTTATGTAACAGGTGTGATTTATGTCATTAGAAGGAAATGAACAGATAGGCAGAAAGCAAACTTACACTCTGAAACACGTTAAGACTTAAAGAAACCTAGCCTTGTATTTATTTGTTGCTATCAAGCCAAGGGTTTGCAAGTGTGTCTTTATGCAGCATATAGGATGGACATATTAAACGTCAGCAGAATTCTAAGCGTATGGCCTCATTCCATAACGCAGTCATTCACTAATATATTGGCTATCTACAAATCACAACACTTCTTTTTTCCAGGCTTTACCTGGAGAGGGGCAGTGTATATTCCTACTCTGTCAGGTAATCCAAGAGGCTACAGACAGACTTCAGATTCACTTAGGTTATTTTCCCAGGTTAACTCCAGTATACTTTTCTCACTCTCTGCAAGGAAAAGAAGCATGAGACCAGCCCTACCATTATAGTGATGCTTCCTGCAAGAAGGGCATAGCTCCCAAAGAAAGGTGGTGTGGAAGAGGCAAGGTGGAAGCTTTATTTTAGTGACTGCACCAGCTCTCTTGTTGGTGCCTAACACTGAAAGATTTAGAGTGGTGTTTTCCTTCTCTGGCTGGCTGATATTCATTGAGAAATTTAGAACTCCTTTTCCTAGAGTATTTATGTAATTTTCCTTGATGAATATGTAGCTCAGTAGCTCGTCAACTTCTGTGTTTCGACCCTCACTTTTTCAACTAGGCTCTTTGGACAATTATAGCTAACCGTAGTCAAACCTTGCTGGACTTACATTATCAAGTTGGAAATAAATTGTGATTTTATCTAATCTAACTTCAACATGAGGATAAATTGAAGTTTTGAAAGATTGTAATAAGAGCTGCATGAGTGTAGCTGTGTCTAACATTTTTACTAGGACAAAACCTTAAAGGACATCTGTCAAGACAGGGAATACTGAAACACTGAATTTATATATTTTTCAAACTAATGCGTAATTAGATTTTATTGGGATGCGAAAAGATCAGTTGTTCCTAACTAATTGATTTCATGTCACAGCTGGGTTTGGTTTCTATTTCAGATATCAGTAGAATTTATTTGCAAACTACTGTGAGTTGACAGGAATATAGACTGGAAAAATATTGGTTAAAAATAGTAGTAAGGTCAAGAAGGTAATTTAAATAGACATATTTGTCCTGTTCTTTGGTACAGAGAGGGCAGAACTGTAATAATACAGCAAAATATACATAACTGACAATTTTCTTAGGTAAATTATTGGGAGCAGAGCATTGAACAAGAAGCATCTCAATTAGATCATTATATTTTGGTTCCCAGCACTTGCGTTACTTTAGCACTGTCATACAATGGTTTTGTCCTCTTGACTTTGAAAAGGAAGCATGTAAAACAAAGAGAAAGTGAATAATGTATCCATGAAGATAACGGAGAATCAGAGAAATTATATTATGGCTGTGATGTGTATGAAAAAGAGATATGAGGTGTGGGGTCTTACCTAATGAATCTTACTTCCAGCTCAGGATTGCTCGCAAAATTACGTTTTCTTGTGCTTGTCCTATTCATTTTAAAAGTCTACCAAAACTGGGTTCCTGCCACTTTCTTTGGAGATTTATTTTACATTCTAGTAGATCTCCCTGCAGGGAAGCTTTCCCGGTGTTTATATACTGGTGTGCTGTACTAAAAAGTGTATTGCAACCATGTTTGTTTCCCAGCTGTAGCATAAAGTAGACAGGGATTTTTATGCTGAATTCTACTGCAAGAGTAACTGTTTATCTGGTAGCAAGGTTTTTAATAGGACAGAGATTTTGTTTAAAATCTGTTTTTAGGTGAGAAATGGAGGCCTGGATTTCTGGCCTCTGGCGAGTCCCTGCTGTGTTTCTTCTGTGGTCCTCCCACAGAACATTTCTTGGGCAAAAAAGACTGTTCAAGTATAAGGCTAGCATAACCTCTGGTCAAGTGATAATGATTTTTATTATTGTTGTTTTTATTATTTACCAAGTAGAGGGAACCTAACCTAGCTGCCAGAAACCTGAGTCCTTCAGGATTCCTACCGTGTAGAAGGAATTTGTTCTGGTCTGAAACATCTTTAACTTCCATGCTGAGGTCATCTGGTCAAGCAGCTTGCAGGATCAGAGGTGGAACTGGAAGACGAATTAAAATACGCAAGTGTTTTCAGTTCTGCTGATGAAGATCAAAGTCACACAAGTGAATTTTTCATTGTTTTTACATCCAGGTTTTTGTAGAATCCAACCTTGGAAATGATTTAAATAATTACATGGTCAGGGTTTTTGTTTGTTTGTTTATCTTTTTAATATAATAGCTTTTTTTTTTAGTGAAGGTTTTCATATACTCCTGCTACTGGAGTAACTTGGCAAAGTGAGGTCAACTCAAAATGGAGTGGGGAACTGGAACTGTTGTTTTTTTGGCTTGTTTTCTGAATTGTTTTGTTGTAGTAGTTGCATTCAGAAAGTTACTAAGTTTAATGACTTAATTATGCAAAAAGCAATGGTTTTCATGATTCTTCCCACCAAGTGGTATCTCTCTTATGCAAAATATGGCATCAGGAATAGCTGATAAGTATTGTAACTTAGTCTTTGAGATTGTGTGTATCATTTAATTGAGATTAATTTGGTAAAAATATTTGGCTAACTCTGAAATAAGCGTCTGACTATTCTGTCCAATAGTTTATATTTCTTCTTTCAAAGAGGGACATCTATAATCGTATGTCAAGGAGTATCTGAATTTGTTAGGAGTTCAGAGTTATCATTGTGGTAAGGCACCATTATTTAAGTTAAACAATATACGAATGATCAGAACTAACCGGGCTAGCAGAAAGGTGCTCTCTTTAATCTCTGAAAATAATAGAAAATTATGTGAAGCACAATTTTATATGCTTTTTTATCCAGGCTATCCAATTATATATTTTTAAAGAGAAATCAAGTGATGACAGGCACGGTATAAACACACCAGAAAAAAATGACGCTCTGGAGGTCTGTAGATAACTTCCAAATTCAGGTCCTTTTAAAGTGTCTCACGTTCAATAGCCCAAACCTGCAGTGTACCAAACATTACTAGATATATCAGAAATCTCGACTCAGCATCCACATACAGAAGCATTTAAATAACAGAAGGCTGCCTTGGCTGAGTTTTTTAATGATGAAAAAAGAAGTAATAGCAACAAATGTAACATAAATTATTTTTTGACAGTTAAGGGTGATCAGCATTATTCCTTTAGTCATTAAGGACAGAATTTTATTTATTTATTTATTTTAAAACAAATTCAGTACATTTTAATCAACATTTGGGGACTTAGCATGCATCATCTTCACTTGTTCATCATTTGTAATTCTCGTAGCCGCATAATTTTGTGTCATATTACACCTCTCTTTTTCATTGAAAAAGCTTTCTAAGTCCTTATAAGACATCTTCACATCTAAGATAAAAGTCTTTTTCATAATTTTGAAAATTAAATTAGTAAGTAACAGACAGCCGCTAATATGTACCTTGGAACGTTTCATATTATTAATGATTCCTGATGTCTTGTTTTCTCGCTTTTTGGATTTAGCTCCTCTTTCATTCAGGAATATTGGTGTCCCTAAGCCTTTCTGGGCCACAGCTGGAGAAAGTGGTGATTGACAGGACCCTGGTGGGGAAGCTCATCTCCGACACCATCAGTGATGGTAATTACACCCACGTGCAAATCAATTGCCTTACATTAACAATGGAGTAGAGAAACAGTATGTCAACAGGTAGACTAATTATTGCCACTGGGGACTTGCAAACACAACAAGTAATTGCATGTAATGCCATAGTTACAACCCTTAGGACTAAGAACACTTTAAGAATAATATTTAACATCAAAGTTTTCAGGCTTGTCAAATATTGAATGGGTTTCTAAAATTCAGTTTCTTATGTGTTTCAGTCACTGGGAACATGCCATTTGAACTTGTGTTTATTTCATAATTGGGAAAATGGGACAGAAACAAACATTAGCCAACTGATTAGTTACATGGGATAGTTATTATTAAAATATTTTCTTATTAGACCACTGGGTATGTGGAGGTGCTCTGATTTAGTTTCTAGATTTCCAGCATCTCACAAGCATGATTAACTAATGACTAACTACAAAGATCTTTTTTTTAATGTAGGGGAAAACTTAAGGAAATGTACCTGTCTTCAGTAGTTTTATAGAATGGCAATAACTTCCTCAGTGTGTCCCTACTTAGCTCCACTGAGCCTAACCAGCTGTCAGCATCTTAGCATCTGCATGATCAAGAATAAGGAAATTCAACATGAACCAAACTACATGGGCACTGTCTTCCAAATTCTTAAAAAGTAGACCCAAATTACATCCTTTAAATATGATTATATGCTAGGTTTAGCTTTGATCTTTAATGATTTATATTTGTGCATACCCATGCATCTATTGAATATTGGCCTGATTATTTCAGAAAGCTGCAATCTGTGTCCCTCTCATCTTTTCTTATCAACTTAAGTTTAGTCCTGCAAAATAAAATTAATAAAACTATGTCAGTAGAATCTTCAGTATCAAAAAATTTAACTAACTTCATTTGTTTTATCAACTAATTAGAGAGTGAACACATTTAGCATCTTGACTCCTTTTTTTCCCTCTTCACCTAAGTTACTACTAAGACTACAAAATCCAACTCAGATTTTTTCCCTTTGTTTCCAGAGAGAGGTTTTTGTAACTAGAGGTGACAAAAAGTAGGAAAGCATGGAAGCTAAGGTTATACCCAAAATGAAATTGTTTGTAGAATTTATTTAGCATATACTGTCTTTTATTTTTTTCATAAAAAATAAATTATACATACATTGCATTATATTGCCTTAGTATGTTACATAAATACAACTTAAAAAATATTTTTATCTAATAAAATTTAAAACTAAAGCAATAGAAGAGCAACAAATATGTTTTCCTACAGTTATATATTCACAGTGCTATAAATGAGGTTATGTAATCATTTATCCTAGTATTCACTTATTCAATAATTTCTTTTCCCTCTATTTGTTAATGTGCATGTCTGAAGGTGGAACAGTGCATCTTCTGTTCAGTAAAAGCAAAGCCACCAAATACTTGCCACTGTAATACATATTTTTATGGACAGCGAAAGAAGATAGTTTTGCTACCCACACAGTAGTGGTAAAAATAAATAAATAAATATATTGAAGTAAGCATACTGAGAACCAAGACATAGTACTGTCCTAGAATAAATTAACTGTAATCCAACAAAATTGCATGTCCTTCCAAATCTAGGTTGGAATCTGGGTTGTGATGTTAATGTTGGCCAAAAAGAACTTGATATTTAATACAAGAAGGCTGTATAACAATAATAGTTTGTTGTTTTTTTTAAAAAAAAAAAAAAACAAATATGTAAGTGTGGTTAAAGGTTACAATCTGCCACAATTACGTCTGTAACGCTGTAATTCTAATTATAACTCAGAGTAGCATGCCCTCTTAACATTTGGAATAATAAAGGTCAGATTGCATGCACAAAATACAAAATGAAGATTGCATTTGTAATCCACATGCCTCTCATAAAACACTGTTAATTTTTATTACTATATAGGTAAAAAAAAAAAAAAGTTTAATTGGAAATGATGAAAAAATTGCCTTCTTAAAAGACAACGGTGTTTCTCATTTTGAAAATTAATTTGTGGCACTGAGGCCTTGTGGCAGGAGTATGTAGGATATAATTTTCACTGCCCATCTCTTTAGGGTAATCTGACCCTGCAGCATATGGGTTCTCTTCAGGGCGCCTCTCTGAATAGTGGTATAACTGCCCATAGTTACATTCAGGTAGATTTAGTTGGCATCAGAGTTTCTAGGTTTGTTCTTCAGATGGGCATATATTCCATTTATGTTTAGAGTCTGTCTTAGCTTCTAACTTACCACGTCAGATACTTTATCACCATTTATTATTATTTTTTTTTCTCCAAAAGCTAGTGTTAATGTTACATTTCAAAGGCAATTATTTGGCTTTAAATTTTACCCTTTAGCATTTGCATACCAGATACTTCAGAGCTGTGCCAGTACATGACTATTGGAAAATGCAACTAGTTGTAAAACAGACTAAATCAAAGCAAAGCTGAGTAGCCAGTTTTCACTGCTTATATGCAAGACTCAACTGTCGACAGAAACTACTTAAGGATATTAAAAATACGTTTAAGAATCTAGGACATTAGTCACAAATGCAATTTTTGTTGTTTTTAAGGGGTTGTTCTGCAGGATTATTATTATTTAATTTTATTTTTTTAAATCCAGTTCCAATTTTCTTGTCATGTTTCTGTTAGCAGAGGTTTCTGAGTTTACTTTCTGAAAACAGCTTGCTAGCTTTACTTTAAACCTGATTCTCATTAACAATTCTTCAGTGATCTGGTACTGGTTACCCTGATGCCTCATTTTGTTCTCAGACATCTCTTTAAATGTAAGCACTGTTTCAATAACTGGATAAGATAACACTTGGGAAAAATCCTAGATAGCACTGTCTAATTAATTTTCATTGTCAAATTAGTTAATCAGTTTTATATTGAACTATTTTGGTCTGTTAATCAGTTTTATATTGAACCATTCAACTGCACTTTCCCAGACTTCAAGGGAGTCTGTTCCATCTTGGTTTTCTGTATTGCTTAAGTACCCACAAGTTAAGCTTTCAACAAGTTCATAACCCCTCTAAAGCATAATTCTGTATGTAGCAGCCACCCAGAGTCTTACAATGTCAGAATTCCAGATACACCCCATGTACTAATTTTCATTTATCATGCTCAATACCAGCAATGCTGTATGAGGTGCTCTTCCAAAATACGACGGATGCTACTGTAAGAAAAACTCTGAAGGCTTGAACCAAGATGAAAATGGATGTGGAACAGGCACATATTTGAATGTAGTGGTAACTTGATATGAGATAATTTATTCAGGTTTATGTAATCTGAGTACTCCCTAAGCTTTATTTCTCATTTCCAAGAAGGCCCAGGCAGAATGACACATTGATGTCTTTTAGGAGATTACAGAGGCTTCAGTGTAATATTTAAGACACTGTCTTGAAAAAATTGCTTTTTGCAGCGTCTCAGTGGAGAGTTCAGAAATTTGTTTTCTTACTAGAAACAGGTATTACAGTCGTGACTATTTTTTTTCCAGCTGTTCTTGCAGACAATTTCATCATCTTGTCATTTGAGGACCATAACCAACTCTGCTTCATTCAGTTTACGAAGAAGATGGGTTCTCCTGATGTAAACAGAAGGCTGGAAAAACTCTCTTGTTTGGATTTTAAGGTATAGCTGTCAATGGTGACTGTAAAGGCTACGGTATCTTTATATTACAAATCACTGGCATTCATGGATTCTTTATAGAAGTACAAATTTAAAAACCTTTGTATAACTGATCAGAACAGCTCAAATTCTAAAAATGACAGTTATTGAAAAGTTAAGAAAAATGACATGGCATTCTGAGCTAATGAGTTAAAAATACTGTGCCAAGAGGGATCCAATTTTCTACTGTATTTAGGTTAAGGGCTCAGACACACAGTTAAGTTACCCCTGCTTAACAGATTACCTCGTGTCAGTTGAGCAGCAGTAACTGACCCTTTGCGCATTCTCAGCATCTAACAAGCATGAAGTAAAATCTGTAATGGTAAACCTCAGTGTAAAAGATTTAAGGTAATGTGTTTTGCCTCTTGTTTGCTGTGGGCTAAAAGCACACACATGGTCAATTACTATGGCTCAACCGATATACACAAACTTGTGAAGCTATGATAATTCAGTCATCTGTCTGAGTTCTAAGACTCTGGTAACTCCTTGCAGAAATCTTAATTTTCCCTCTAGTTACAGTAATCGTATTGTTGGGAGAGTTGGTTTTACAATTAAGCCACAGAGCTAGGACTCAAGATACAGAAGCTGAGTTTCTCACCACTGCAGAACTATGTGTGTGATCTTAGGCAAGTGATTTGGTGCCTCTGTATCTCAATTCCCCACTTACATTGATTAAAATACTCCCTTTTTGCAGCATTTTAGGTAGGGGTATGTCTATAGCACAGTCACAGCAGTAGCAAAAAGATAGTTTACAGATTGTTGAGCTAGTTTTAAACTGACTGGCTTGGTTGTCAGTAGAAACGAGTTCATCTCAAGCTAAATTATGCTGCATCTTGAGTGGGTTGGTCTATGTAGGCATAACCTATTTGCACCACAAGCTCTTTGGCTTCAGGACGGTGTAACTCTGACCTTAGGTGGAAGTGCTTGGCACTACAACAGTATAACAAAATAATCAGCCAAAGGCAATTAACTTTAAACAGGTAGAGGAGGTAAAGGGCTGAGCCCAATCACTTCAAGAAAGAAGCGGAGGCAAGCCTTTGCCTAAGGAAGGTAGAAAGATGTAGTGAGCAAAAGAGTTTGTATTTATTTATTTACAAAATGGTTTGTATTTATTTCAAATTGAATAAAAGTTAAGGAAAACAATCCTGTGCTAGCAAATATTTTTCCCTTGACAACCCCTTAGTAATTTGCTTCGTCACATAAGGGAATGTGCAACTTCTAGGCAAGCTTTTTAAGGATGTGTTTAATTTAAGTTTTGCCATAGTACATTTTAACTTGCTTGGTAGAAATACTTTCTGCTAGGATGAATATCTAATACATTTTCCAGGCTGTTTCAGTTCAGGGCCTCTTTTCAGCAATGACTTGTGTTTGCGAGATTGATCCAACCTCTATAACGTGGATTTGAGACAGTTCACTGTTCACCAGGAACTGAGCTGATACGTAGTTTACTTTAAAATGATGTGCACTTGTGCCTGGCCTATGGTGTTGTGCTTTAGAAGCAAGGTTGGTGGGTGGTGGTGGTTTTTGTTGCTGTTGTTGTTTTTTTAATAGCACTAAACTCTAAGAAATTGTGGTGAGCTGAAGATTGCCTTCATTACATTGTAAGGGTCATAGCTCCTTGCTTCATTTAGGTTTAGAAAATATATTTTCATTGTAGGTATCGCTGTGCACATTTTGGATCTAATGGTTATGGCAGTTTTTCTTGGGAAAAAGGAAAGCCTAATCCATAGAAAACTGTCTCTGCCCTAGGAAACCAGAAATATCTGCTGGACTCCTTAATAGGGTTGTTACGTTCTGTTCTTTGCTGACACAGCTGAGCTTCTAGAAACACCTCCAATGTTAACTTTGCTTTCTCTTGAAATCAGTGGGAATCGCTGTGGATTATTTCTTTGCCAGCCAAAAAAAAAAAAAGCATTTGCATTTTTTAATTGAATATTCTTTTGTGTGGAGCTTGCTAGTTAGGCAGCTAAATATAATTTTTATTATCTTCAGAATAGCACTAGTGTGAGCCAGCAGAAACTGTTATTCACAACTGCAATAATATTATGTCAGCTCTCTGCACTGAATTAGAGTTCTTCATGGCTGTTCTTGGTCAAGCTTACAAAAGCTAAAAGATCACAGACAAAGTCAACAGTAGTGTTGCTACCAGTAGTAACAAGAGAAACAAAAGATATTCCTTAATTGCAAATGTGCAAACAATATACACTTAAAACAAAAACAGTTTCTTAGTTTTGATATTTTTTTTTCCAAGAGAAATTGAATTAAAAGGTGGCTTGCAATGGCACAGAACTACCATGGGATTGAAATAGAGAACAAAGATTCAGGAAATTTGAGTGTAGCCTTCATCTCTGCCTCTGACATTCAGGGTAGCCTTGAAAAATGTATGTAGTATTTGAGTTTTAATCTCTGATTCTAAAAATGTTTTCTAAAAATTGCTTACAATCATATGTAACGATATAATTAAACTTCTGTCTTAGTTAGATTGTAATTTCTTTGATACGTGGACAGATGTATGTTCACATTGTCCGGTGTCCAGCCGAATGGTGGACAAAAATTGGCAGGGACGTCTAGGCAGTACTGGACTGCCAGAGTGCCATTAATAATGAGACCAAGTCAACCATGCTTCTCCCATCACAGTTTGATATTTATCCAAAAGTTAATTTTTTACACATTACATACCTGAATAGAAGAATTTCTTTCTCCTCTTCTTTTCTAAGTGGTACCGCCTTAAATCTTATTTACACTTTGAAAAAAGTAAGAAAGAATTATTGTATGAACCACTATAGACTTGAAGTACAGCAAAATAAAAACACAACTGTTATCATTTGCCTTTTCTCAGTGGCATTAGTCCATGTTTGAAAGTGTAATGTTTAATGCAAGAGGTAAAGTTATACGCAAAGACTATTGCCTGTTACTAGACGTGAAATTGTTACCAACAATTTTAACACCATTAACACTGCAGTACAGCACTAATTAATATCTGTGAAAGTATTTGTGGTGTTCCACCCTAAGAACATGTCACTACCAAATTCACTATTTGTACGTAGTTTTAATTCAAATAGAAGTTACTTGTTCACTTTTATGTGTGCTTTATACTATTAAATAGAATTTTGACAAGTAAAACAGGATATTCTGAAAATATTGGTCTTTTGCAAGTTTTTCACATCTGTGTTTTTTAATCCATTTCAATTTACTGAAGGAGACAGTACAAGGAGTTAAATGTTTACCATGAGAGAACAACATTGGTAATTACTTTGATTTCAGTTCCTTTTGATGTGTATTCAGGGGATGAAGAGGTCAATAATATTATGACCATGCAAATAGAAAAGGGTTCTTTTTGACCATATAAAAAACAGCAAAGGATTATTAAAGCATTAACCTTGATTTTAATGGCCTTGGTTGAGTGGTGAGATCACAATTTGGATGAGCCTGATTATTTACTAAATACAATACATAAATGCAACGGGTTCTTAACACCCATTGCACTCTGGCATTATCGCATTACTGCCATCCTTTGTTGCCTTGCAGACAGGAATATGAAAGCAATCTGTCATGTAGTGAGACTGGCTCCAGAAGCATTTCTCTGATAAGAAGACCCCCTGCCCTTTGCTAGTGTCTGGTCCAGTAGGCTTAGCCATGCGCTTAATCCCCAGAAAGTGGTTCGATTATTGCTGACCAGCAATGGCAAGATAGTTTTTTTTTCCCCTAGCTATCAACCTTCCATTAATTCCTTAAGCAGAAATGCGGTGCAATCTATATTTCCTTGGCATGTGTCACCCAGATGGTGCACTGCTCATGTTTTCAAATAACCATGCTCCAAAATAACGGAGTTTGAATAATAAATTCCACAAATCCTTCCTGAGAAAGAGGCACAATTCTCAAGAGCTGCATAAACTTTACGCATGATGCTGTAGCTCATCCACATTATGCAGAAAAGTATATATTCTCTTGCAAAGCAGATATTTGTATCTGGATTCCTTAATTTAGGGAGGAAAAAGAAAGATATATGTTTGCTCGAACGCTGTAGAATATATTTAATATTCGATTATGTCTTAAACACTAGCCTTCGTTCCCTGGTCAGCTTCACAGAACTTGTCATTTAATATGGCTAAGCTTAAATCCTGTGTGTAGGTCGATGCTGTCAAGCAACCATGACTGTACATTTTGGTATTGATTGGAGTCATTGCAGTAAATTCCTTCTTAACTCACATTCCTTTCCTTCCCAATCCCCTCCCCATAGATAAAAGTGTGAGCATGTCTCTTTCTGTTTGAGGAGATATTTTTCACATTTACAGACAGCCTATATGGAGATATATGTACACAGTCCTCTGTGTATATATAGGTTCTCTTTCACACATCCAAAGTAAACACTCCCAATTGCTCCTACTGTGCTATTTTATCACCGTAAATATTTCCTGCTTTTTTTTTTTTTTTTTTCTTCCATCAGATTTCTTACATTGATATACCTGGACCAGAAGGTAGAAGGATGAAACGTCACCTGGCAATAAACTGTTTGCAAGACATGGTCATTTGCTGGTGGTCAGCAGCTAGTGATGGAGCATGGCCTTGGTCTCCTATTTCCTCTGAGAGGGACAGAGCCAACCTATTGCTATTAGGCTGTGCACATGGCAAACTGGAGGTAAAGTTCTCAACTCTCTTGTTACATGATTTTGCAGAAATTGCTAAAGAAATAGCTATTCAAATTAAATGCATTTGCTGGTAGACAAAAAGAAACAGTTTAAAATGTTGACAGAGGAAGAGAGGAAAAATTAAGATCAGCCATCCTGATCTTAAAACAGAAGTTCGTTATTTAATTGAAAAAACACATTATTTACTATGTTTAATATTTTCACATCAAAATTGGCAATCTGAGAAATGAAGCACGGAAATTAGGTCTTTAAAACAGAATAGCTTTGGAGCTGCTACCACTAAACACTCTTTAACCTGATTTATAAGCTGTATCTGTTGCATGTTGTTCTCCAGTGCAATTATTTTACATTATCTGCAATGTTAACTGATAGGTATTTCTTAATCTACTTCAAATGCTTTATTACAAACTTCAAGCTACACCCAGATGCTGCTTAAATTGTTGTGGGTATTAATCAAATTAGGGAATGTTTTCTTGGAGAAAAACTCAAAATTCCCCAACTACAGGTGGAAATGTAAGTTATTGGTTAGAATAGGGCTACAGGCTGACCCTCCTCCTGACACTTGCTTAGCTTACATTTTTGGGCAGGTGTTTCCATTTCATCTATTTCATTTTTATTTTACATGTTTAAGAATCCGCTATTTGAATCTAGTTTTTTATGTTAAGTAAAAACTTTTAAATGAAGCTATCTGGGCATATTTTGAAAAGAACTAGAGCTTGAATTTAAACTGAATAAGCTGATTTGGACTAACTTCTTATTTAGATGCTCCTATATTTAGAGTTTTATTTTCAGTTTAGTTTAAGCCAATTCTAGTATGGAGTAAAAAGGCACTGACTGTGGGAGAAGAGCACAAACTTGAGGATCAGCTGTGGAATAGCTGTTCTGTGGTAGCTATTATAGGCTATTTCCCTGTAGGGAAAAGCCCAAAGTAACACTTTAGAATAAGCTGCGCTTATAAACAACATTCTCTTCTCTTTAATTTGGGAAAATGTAAATGTTTTAATGTCTTGGAATTATTACTTTGATAACTAGTATTAATTTCAGTGAGGGTTTTTTTCCCTTGGGATTTTCTATGTATATTGAAAGCAAAAGAGAAAAGGTAGTTGAGACAGCTTTTCTTATTTCTGTCATTAATCACTGTAGAATTTAAGTTTAAATCACCTCCAGTTCTGCCTTCTTTATTTCTTTTCAATTGACCTCTCTCCACTAGTGGTCATCTTTGACTCATCTTTCTCTTCTGCCTGATACACACCTGCAGTTCTCAATTTCCCCTGCAGCTGTGCCCAATCACATATAAAAATGACTCTGGTAGTTAAAACATACATCTGTACTTTGTAAGCTTTTGCAGCCTAGTCTCCTGTGCGAGTTTCATATTATGAAACGTCATCCTACTAACAGCTTGGATCTAATTTCTTACTATAACATCCATATGTCCTGGTTCTGACAGCGACATTCCCGTGCCATTAATTTCCTTGCCATATCTCTGTATGTTCTTCCAGGATGCTCCCTAATTTCAACATAGCATTTTGAGATCTCTATTTTCTGAGATTATTTTTTTTAAGACTCATTTCTTCTATGAAATTCACAGAAACTACCCATTTGGTTTAAAGCTTTCTCCATTTTATATATTATAAGGAGATTCCAAAACACAGCATCACTGCATCTTTCAGTGCACTTTGTTTTATCCTTTTCTGGTTTAGACTTTAATTTGCTCTGGGCTGAGTCTGTCTAGTGTAGTCCCAAGCACATCACTGGTGCTTAGCACAATAAGGGTAATAAGCATTCACTGAGCCTTTAGGCCTAAACTCATAATCCTTTTAATTTAGCCCATATTGTAATATAAATATAAGGAAATTATTTTAAAAAGCAGAACAGCCCATTTTAACTGTTCCGTTGCTTTCCTTTTTCTCATCCTTTGTCTGCACTTGTCTGTTTTAATTCTAAACTCTTCAGATGATTTTTTTTCCCATGTTTGTCAACAAAATACTAAGTACTATGCCACTGGTAAGGAAAATTCAGTCACATATAAATAACTTTATTTTTTTTCCTGTTTGTAAATTAGTCTGTCCCACATATTTATCTCTTGGAAGCTCAAGACACTCTGCCTATATGTTTTTCCTATATATCCATGACATGCAAACTATAATCCTGTGGTTTTTTTTCTTTTTTTTTTTTTTTTCCTTGATTTCTCTAGTACCACTTATAGGTGGTAGTTACATTTCCCTTCACAGACCAGGGGATGTTGTAACCCAGCAGCTCTAGAAATAGCATCAATCCCCAAACTGCAATTAACTTAAGTACATCTTTACCCTCCAGAGTCTTAGAGGGGAACTTTAATTTAACACCTTTAAATTCTGAGCATCATGGAATAGCTTAAACAAGAGCCAAAATATAGTTAGCATTTTTAGACAGCTTCTGAACAGTTACTCTCTAGGTCAGGTAACATAAAAAAATACAGTGTTTCTGTAAACATGATTATTTACCTCTCTTTTCCTCTACTATCTTACCATTTATAGTGTTCTTCAGATATAGACCTGGAATAAAATGCTGTCATGCCATTGTTATGCCTTAAAGTAGATGCATATTTATCATATCTTGACCAATATTGTGAGTTTTCTCCCAAATAAATGATTACTGTCAACAAAAGAATGAGAAGAAGAATGAGCTGATTCAATTTGGGGAATTTATCAAAAAAGAAGCCCATAAATGTCTAGCTGTTTGGGGTTATGAAAAAGAAAACCAAGCCTGAGGAAATGAATGGGTGCTACCCACAGCCTTTCTACAGCACAATAGTTCTGACCTACAGAAACCACAAAGAGATCTGCCAGGTACTGACACTTATTGTTGTGGCAGAGCAAATGTAAATGATACTGCTTCCTCCCTGGAAGAATTTTCTGAGCGGTATTTGCTGTCCACCCCAAGACTGCTTGTTAGGAGGAGGACAGGAATAGCCCTGGGACAAGACAACCCAACCCCCTTGTCATGATAATATCCTCTAACTACACATTATGCTCTGGAGTGATTCACATTCACTTACAGTATTTGGGCTATGGTGTACTTAAGCAGCATTTCAAATCCATTTTACATTTTAAATACCTTATAAATATGTTTGGAATTGTGCTGTATGGCCTCATGTCTTAAGATTTGCTACTATTAGGCTAAAATTAGACATTATCCCCTTAAGAACAAAAACAACTTTTTCCTTGCAAATCTTGACTTCTTTTACTTTCTTCATTCTGTATGGTTTGTTGTTGTTGTTGTTGTTTGTTTGTTTGTTTGCCAGAGATCAGTATTTGCTCTGTTAAATGCTGTAGGATTTGATTAGGAATCCTCCCCTGAAGACATAATAATGTTTTTCTGGTTAGCATATGACTGCAGTGGTGTGTGATGTATGTTGTGTGTGCACTCATGTTGCTGCAGGTGTATTTGTTGAACCTTTGTCTGCTTTCATGCATGTATTGGTTTTCTCTGGTAAACCCATCCATTCTCCCATTTATTTATTTAATTGTTTGTTTGTTTCTTCTTTGTCGAAGTACCAATGATCAAGGACATTATTTAAATTGTCTCCCTGTAGAGATAATGCTGGCATTTTGATTTTGAAAGCAGAAGAAGAATCTTCCAGAAATCATTTCAAACAATTTGCTGTGAATAAATAAGATCGGATCTGAAATCATCCTTGGATTAAATGCTTTGAGAGAAAGCCATGTTAAAATCAACTTGAACAGCAAACATAAATTAATAGGAGGTGATGATGCCAAGGCTCAGTTACTGTAGTAGTTTGCATTTGTCTTTACCATGTTTATTTTCACTCCATTTAGTGCTAGTACAAATCACTGAAATTATACTTCAATCTTGCGGAAAAAATAATTTTCCTGAGAGAGAACATTATTTTTCTTTCTCCCACAAGGTGTAATAGTTATTTCCTCCACACTATGCCACAAACTTGTGAAATACAGCAGACCTTTTATGAGTGAGCTATCCTACAGTTACTGTACTACTCAGAGAAACATCTACCAGGTGACTGAATAGCTGAAATACCTCTCACATGCATAGAGCAGAGAATGTAAAATCCTTGATGTCACATTGGGTTAAGGGTTTAATGAGTAATACAGGATAAATATTATGATGATAACTTTTGAAAGAAAATAAAAACTAAACATTGGCTGAAGATCTAGATAAGAATGCATGTGGGACTGTAAATGCAATGCAGCCAAGTAAGTTGGAGTAGGAACTGTGCATTTTTATTTAGAAGAGTTTAAAAATAGGGTTTTTTCTTCCTCCTTCACAGTGCTGTCTTTAAAATTATTTTACCATAGTGTGCACTACACTTCGCACTTTACATTTCTAATTAAAGTGTTTGTTGTTATTTGCAGCCTCACTGTGTGAAATTAAACAAGCATTTTTTTAGCATCCATAAAATAAATCAAACATTTTTCTCATCTGAAAGGCACACAATCCAGTCACAGCAAGCTTATTTCTGTTTCTTTTGTTTTCTTTCTTTTTTTTTTAATCTACTTGGTAAGCCAATTTTCTGCTTAAGAACTACTGTTTTAAACTCATACTTGTTTTGATATGTGGGTTTTATCCTTCCCCAGTACTCTATGCAAAATACTTCAATTTTAAGTGTTCAAAGATTTGCACTAAAGAGAGCGATACTGCTTACACAAGCGAGTGCTATTATTTTTTTTCACACATAAAAAGAAAGAAGGTATGTTAACTAGCATAATTCAGGCTTGTTAGTTACAAAAATTAACAGATTCCTTGACTTGGATTATTACGATTTCTGAGTTGGGTGTGAGAAGTTGGCATGTATAGCATCCTTCGTACTGTTGATTACTGCAAGGGGAAAATGCTATAAATGTGCATCAGTGGTGCTTGATTGCTGCATTGATAAGGGAATTGTGCATAAATTACGTGGACAGTATTTAAATACATTTACTATGCTTTTGTAACATGCATGTCTCAAAACTAAAAAGCACTTTTAAGAAAAATGTATTTATTTTACAGAAAGTAATTGGTTTTACTTCGTGCAAAGTACTTCCAGAAACGTTCATTTGAATTCCAAGGCTAAGTGCTTGGTCCAAGATTTATGGAAAGCACTTAACGTTGAATAGGATTATACGTGTCACTGTGTGGTATTATGGCTTTGTCTTTTTCGATCCACTGCCCTGTCCCCTGCTCCACAATTCTGACAGTTGTCCTACCCACTGCTGAGGGAAGTCCTCCAGTTTTACCTTCCCCTTCCTCGCAAAAATGTTGGTTTTGTTAACTGGAGGATATATTGTGATTTTAATATTCCAGTCTTGAGTTCCAGAGAGTTCAGAACTACTGCTTGCCAGGAAGGAATCCCAGTGGATTCCTTCATATGGAAAATTAAAGCATTATGTACGTAACATTTACTAGCATGTGGCCACTTAACAGATGGATAAACAATTGGCAGGTAATGGTGTACCATCTTCTTGGGGGGGAAAAAAAAAAAAAAGAAGTTGTTTTGATTGTTAGTCTGTGTTTCATAGAATCATACATGTAAAATGGTTTGGGTTGGAAGGGACTGGGTAAAAATTACCCAGTTCCCCCTGCCATGAGCAGGGACACCTCCCAACAGACCAGGTCACTCAAAGCCCCATCCAGCCTGGCCTTGAGCACCTCCAGGAATGGAGCATCCACAGCTTCTCTGGGCAACCTGTGCCAGGGCCTCATCATCATCATAGTAAAGAATCTCTTCCTTATATCTAAACTAAGTCTACCCTCTTTTAATTTAAAGCCATTCACCCTTGTCCTATCACTACACACCATGATAAAGAGTCCCTCTCCAGCTTCCAACTGTAAGGAACACTTTTTTCATAAGTGTTATCTTAGCCTCATTAACATGCCTCTGCAGTGGCATGTCTCTGCTTTAGTTCTTCAGTTAGTGGCATGAAGAATTATTAATAAAAGTAATTCCTGTCAGAGAAACTCAAATCTTCCCTCTCAGATGAAAGAATATCCATTTTTCCCCCTCAGAGTGCCAAATACCAGTTACATTCAGCAAAACAGGAAACCAGAACAAAGAGGTCTCTCGGCTTGCAACTCTTCCTCCAAGAGGCAAATGAGGCCACTGACGCGTGAGAAGCACTTTATCGGTTCCAATCTAAGGAAAAGCGTTTCTCTT
Organism: Aythya ferina; assembly: GCF_964211825.1. Classification (NCBI taxonomy): domain Eukaryota; kingdom Metazoa; phylum Chordata; class Aves; order Anseriformes; family Anatidae; genus Aythya; species Aythya ferina. The sequence continues at coordinate 11,562,793 of NC_140298.1, forward strand.
GTTTTCAGCCAGAATATGAACAGTAGTCTCTAGAAAACTTTCATTTAAGCCTAATTTGTTTAAACAGTATGTTAAAACATCTGTTTTGAGATACAGCAAATAGTCTTCCTCTCCTCTCAGGAATATTTCCCTAGTGTAGAATTTCTCTGCATACAGCAACCAGCCCTACCCAAGACTTCATTTCAAGGATCTGCTTTCAAAATTACATGCAGGTAGGAAGCTTCTCATCTCATGGCTCGTTAAATTAGGCCTTCCAAATTAGAAGGTTTTACTTTATTTTAAATTCAAGGTAATGAGCAACATTTTGTCCCTCTATTGCTCTATCATGGCAGAACAAAAGTATTAATTGTATTCCATTTGGTTGCTGACTTTCAAATGATCAGATAACAACATTTATTTTTCTGTTACTATTTCCATTGCTGTTTTCCAGTAGTCACTCCTATGGAGTTGAAAAATCCACGATTCCCATGTTTTCCTCTCTGTTGTCTTAAGCTTCAAGGCCAGTCTCTCTTCAGAATTTAACAGTGCTTTCAGTCTTTCATCTCTCAGATGCTTGATTAGTGTGTGTATCTTCATGATTTTCTTGTCGCTTGTGAGGAGATGTCCAGAGAAGAGCACTGGTTTGGGAACAAAATGTGTAGGTGAATAATGCAGTGCATTGAAACCTGCCACAGGAAGACAGAAATCTGAGTCCCAGAGGGCCTCAAGGCTCATTTCACTGAAGTTATGGAAGCTTTGAAGACTTGCTTGGGCAAGACTTCTATTTCACATATTTGAAAGGCAGCTATCTGGGTCTCTATGCATAGTCTTAGGGAAAACTGCAGAACAAATAACACTTCACCTTGTCTTTATTTGGGGTTACAGAGCTCTGTGGTCACAGTAATCCTCTGTCCACAATAACCTCTTTTACAGGTTGCCTTGCTATGCAATTTAACACCCTAATAAGCTACACATTTCAAGCCGTTCTAACACCAAACCGCTGCACAGTAGCCACTGCACGTTTTGTGGGCTTAAATGACTAGCTGCAGAGGCTAATTCATTGGTGAGCGATTGGAGCAGGTGAGAAAAGGGTTTTCAGCCTTTATAACTGATTTCATCTTTTATTTCCTTTTTGGTATATTTTTTATTGATTGCTACTCTTGTTTGAAATCAGCTCCCCTGGTTTTCACAAGATGGGTGCATTGACTTCTGTATTAGATGCTTTCGCATCCAATATTTTGTTTCTTGCCTATTAAGTAGTTCTTACTGTGTCCCTAACTACACATCTTATACTAGCTAAGACTTTTGTATTAACAAGCAGCTGGTTTGCAGCCACAGAACGGCAACAATCCTTTTTTCTTGCTGCTTCTTGCAAAAGAAGCCCTTTTACTCTCAAAATAAGTAAACTGTCAGAATGAAACATCATAATCAGTCTGATCAGCATCCCAAATAACTCGCTTATAAATTCATTATGTGCTTCTGAAGTAATGGGTGGTATGCCAAAAAAACTTCATTTCTTATTCTCCTCCTTTGCAAGATGAAAGGCTAAGTTGTATGTTCAGTTGGTCTAGTGATCTGTGGAAATCAACTTTAAACTGCTTGAGTACTTTGTGTGCATTTCTGTTTTCAGCCTGAAATTTCCAGATTTCCTCCATCTCCCTTTTTGTTACCCCTTCCTGTGTAAATAGTACTTGCATACCACCTGGACTCAAAAGAAGGGGCCTTTAGTGGCAGGTCAGCAGCTATAATTTATAGTGTGAATAATGCTATCGGTATACCTGAGGGTGGGGTTTGGCTCCGTTTGACATTTTCCTTTCACTGTTTCCCTCTGCATGAACAAACACCAGCATGTTTCTGACCAACTTCCACTACTCTTATTCTTCTGGAGACATTGGTTTCCTCTCTCTCTTTCAGAGAAATAGCTTCTTAGAAGCCATTTTGTAACTTTTTTTTTTACCACTGGTACTTCATCACTCCCTGCTCCAGTCCTGTACAATATCTCTCCAATACCTCTCTCAAACACACATATTGTAGACCATGAAACTTCATTGGACTCTACTGTTGCCTCCATCATTTTATGGCATTTTGCATGCTTCCACACTACAAATTCTTTTTCTTTGCCCACTGTTTTCTTTGGTTCATATTCTGCCTTTGTAGTCTTCCATTTTGTTCAGCCTTCAAGTACCCCTAAACTGTCCCCATTTTCTACTATCACAAATTCATTCTGTGGCACCAAAGAGCATCTACCACCTACTCGCTTGGCAATGTACAGTACACATTGTTTAAACATGCCAATGTTGCTACCACTACAGTATATTTTCTGTTATCATGGCCCAGAGCAAATGATAAAAAATGCTCTACATGTGATGCTCACAGTAACCTACTACAAACTTCGAGAAATTTGGGAATTTCTTCCCCATCCTCCTTGTGAATAATCAGCTATTCTTGGATGTGTCAGCTGCTCATTTCTCCTCCAGTAGGACTGCTAGGACCATCCCCTCTTTAATCTTCTATTCTACTGACTGTTGTATTCCCTGAGCAAACAGATATGGCTTAAACTATATGACAAAAAGAAACCTTTGAAAAGCCTCACAACTCTATAAAACGTGTGCTTGTTTTAGCTTACTGAGCAATGAGAAAACGTATTGTCAGTAGTCTGTTTTTTAAACCATTAAAGTCAAGAATAAACTGTTACAAACTACTACCAAAGTGTTTTGGATTTTTTCCAGGTTCAGAGTTACGTCCGTACGGAATGGGATCCACTCGATGCTCACTTCAGCACCAAGGAACCTTATCGGGTTCACATAGTCGAGCACTCCGTCTCTGCAGACAAAGAGCCCATGGCTGACAGCTGCATCTACGATTGTGCTAGGAACAAAATTCAGTGTTTGTCAGTCATCAGAATACCACTGCCATCAAAGGCCATCAGCTGTTGCAGAAATGTTACAGAAGACAAACTAGTCCTGGGTTGTGAAGATTCGTCAGTGATTCTGTATGACGCCTACAACCAAGTGACTCTGTTAGCCCAAGCAAAACTATTGCCTGCTTTAATGACTTACCACCCTTCTGGAGCCATATTTGTGGTTGGCAGCTCTCAAGGGGAGCTGCAGCTTTTTGACACAGCACTGTCCCCGGTTAAAATTCAGCTGCTGGCAGAAGAGTTTTCACCTGAGGCAACTTTGCAATTCAGCAAACACTTTGACACATCTAGCAGCCTTGTCCACATCCACTGGGCTGCTGCTCAAGGTGCATCTCCCTGCACTGATGGCACAGATATCCATGATCTTTTGTTGGTTAGATTTGACAAAGGACCCTTAGGAGTACTTCGCTTTAAACTAGGTAAGTTACTGAGCACATTTATTGAAACTTAGGCTCTTGAGGAAACATTTGTACCTTACAAGTTTTTGGTAGCTTGTAAACATCCTAATTTTAGATATATTTTACCAAAGCATTGAAAGCACACAATTCCAATGATGTCTGAAGATGTGAACCAAGGAGTCCAACACGTTTCACAATTATTTAGTATCGGTTCTTGTGGGGTCTGGCAGAGTAGGATCCTGATTTCTTGTATTAGGGTCCTGTTATGTTCCCTGCTAGTCTAATAATGCATAACAATTTCTCATATTGAAAATTATTTTCATCTGTAGTATGCAATTATAAGAATTGTATTCGTTCTCTAGTAATCCCTGTGACATCCCAAAATAAGCTATATGTCATAATAGGATAGTAATGCTATCTCTTTCCTAAATTAATTGTTGTTTTGTATGATGCAACTGTCTTTTCCATTACAATGTGTGTTTGTCCCAGTACTCTGTTATTTCTGACTTTAGTACATGAAATTACACCATTTTTTCCCTTTAAGATTTCACCCAAGAAGGAAAGTTTTCATAACCTTCAGAAAAGTTTGGCCTCTCAGTTAATTTACCAGTTGTGAATAAAAGAAAAAGTAATAATACACAACTTAGAATTTATGTAGCACTTCTCATTTTAGATGTAAGGAGGCTTTAAGAGAGTAAAAGCGTAACTAACTCTTAATTTACAAACAGAATAACAAGGGTGAAGGAAAGCTGAAAGGCTTTTTAAAAGTTACACAAGGAGTCAGTGCTTGAACTAACAATAAAACCCCTGTGGTTCATCATCAGTGAGAACCGTATTCATTCCATTCAAGTCAAGCAAGTTACAGGGGTGCAGACCCAGTGTGAGAGTGAAAAAAACAATCATGCTTAAATCTTCTGACTACCAACCCAGTGCTTCACCGTGGCAGTCAGCCATTTCGAATATACTCATCCTGGAAAATTTCAGCATTTTGCCCATTGTCTGTCCAAGAAAACAGAATTGCCTTTGTAGATCTTTACAGGAGGTTTTTATGACTATTTTGTGTAAAGCTATTGAGATTAGGAAGAAGCCCATTTTTTAAAAAACTAGGTGACAGTGAAGTATGAAACTCGACTTTCTCTTACTGTTTAAGTCATGAATGCGCTTTTTGGCTGGGCAAAATGTCTAAAAGTAATGCAGACCTGAACATTTTAAAGTCTGATTTTACAAAACCTTAACTACATATGTCAGTGCAAAAAGATAGATTATTATAATAGGATGTCACCAACAAAAACATTGGACCGATTTACAGTTATACAGTTTTAAACAGAGCTGAACCAGATTGTTGCTGTTATCCAAAATTACTATTAAAGCAACTGTTTACAGATTACCATTTATTTTGAGATAATTCAGCTGCATTGTGTTCAATGACAGGTTTAATAGTTGCAGAGCACCCCAGAACACTAATTAAAACATCTATTTGATGTTTTTGTGCATGTTGGCCATTAAAAAAAAAAAACAAACAACAACTCTAAATTACCTCTTACCTGTCAAGCAGGAGGCACTTTACCCACATCTACCTTGCTTTTCTTCAGTCCTCCCTTGTGGGGTTTACTCACAACAGCTTTCCAGAAAGCACAGCTTTCCCCTTGCTATCTTTAGCACATTTATGTTCTTACGGAGGCAAGCAGGCTCTCAGTGCAGGGATTTAGAGGCCTTTCCTGCTAATTGCCAGCTTGTAAACTTAATTGGACTGTCTCCCTGGGCACCGTTCCTAAATCAATTAGGCAGTGAGTTGGCTGTCACCTCTTTTTCCCAAGTAGGTTGCCCGGAAGCGCACCACCCAAGAGAAGTCAAGCATCCAAATGGGAAGATGTTGACCTCTACAGCTGAAAGTTATCATGGTTGAAAATTCATTCTGTATAATTACTGTAAAATCTCTTCTAGGAAGAAGGCAAAGCCCTCCCTATCCCTCCCTCCCTCCTCCTCTATAGCCCACTGCGCAAAAACATGCTGTTCTCTATTGCATCCTGATTTTCAGCTTTACCACTCAGTTTTCCACACTACCAAGGCAATGCTGTGTTAAACAGTCAGCCTCTCTTCCCAACCTCAGCAGTTTTTAGATCTCCACTGCTGAAGAAATAATGCAAATATAAATTATACTGGAATTTTAGGGGTCCATGGCAGCAAAATCCAGGCACTCAGGACTGAAATCAAATCTGTAATTAACTCATGGCTATGCAGTGTAGCTCTTGTGCCTCATGCTGCAGTAGAGCACTCAACACAGAAAGCAGCCCAGCTGAGTAACTTCAGTCAACAGAATAGGTCAAAAGTGGATTTGAGGCTGTGAACGTGCTTAAAATTTGGCTTCCCTTAAGGGTGTACTGCTGAACCAGCACATATGTCTTACATTTGGCCTCTAATTTTGTGAAGAGGGTAGAATTGCTACTATGGTTTTTTTTTTTGTTGTTATTTTTAAAACATATTTTTCTGTTAATAGAATTACATACTAATACACAGAAAATTTTCAAGGCAATACTGTAGAGTTTTTGAATGTTTGTGTTTTTTTTTTGTTTTGTTTTGTTTTGTTTTTTTTGTATATAGTAATCAGCTACTTTTTTTAGAATAAACTGTTCTTACTGGCACCTGAAACACCTCTGGTTTTGCTGTTCCAAAAAAAAAAAAAAAAAAAAAAAAAAGGATTTTTGGATCCTACAGATACTGCATCATCCATAGCATTTTCTTTAATTTCTTCAAGCAAAGAAAGATCTCCCATAAAATGCAATTGAAAACAAGCCATGTAATTGATTCTGAACTGCATATTTTTACTAAATCACTATGTATGTCTGGCACTCTAGGTAATGTCTGTTCTCTTGGATTCATGGAGTGCTAGTCCTTTGTTTTTATCAGTTATAAATTACATCAACATTATTTGAACCATTTCCCCTGAAAATCTGTTAACTATGTCAACTATGAGAATAGGCAAATAAATTTTTAACTTCCAGCAGCCATTTTAAGATCTTGGACAAGATTTGTGAGTCTTGTGTTGTGCTGTCTAGTTAGATTTATTTCAGGAAAAGATTCATGTTAAATTTACCCTCAAACATTAATGGCAAATATTTTTAGTGTTTAATGCCAAACTCATTTTTAAAAGCACTGCAGCTTCTTGTCATTGATGTCAACCCAGCTCTTGGATAACGCCAAAGTTGGTACTGGTGCCAGTGGTTCAGTGCTGCTGGCCTAGAAAGATATTTTAAATATAATGCTATATTTAATTAGCATGCAAATAAGTATTTTCATCTTCACTTAGTGATTAATGTGAAGATTTCCCAACTTATATAGTGCTTTAAAAACATGAAACATTTAAGACAAATAAATTCTACTATAACAATTAGATGTTATCACAGATGTGCACTCATTAAACATAGCTATTGCACTGTATAAAGTCCATAGACTTTAATATATGCAAATATTAACTGAAATACAATAGACAAACATATCTTTTACTTTAATAATGCTACAAAATTAAATATTTCTCTATTACAAATGTGTATATGTGTGTGTGTGTGTATACAAGGTTTTTTTCCCCCCCCAAAGCATCAGATCTGTACTTGCGAGTTCTCAGCAGGTTACCTCACCTCGAGCTATAGTCAGATGTTTTCCCTGCACTTTTTTCCCCTCTATTTTTATTTTCTGTCACAAATGATATTCACAACAACGTTTACAAAAATTCTCTGAGATCTCTTTTCTATATATCATGTCTGCTTTTTCTGTTACCTGATTTTTTTTACTAGCCATCCTACGGCTCCAAAATTCATTTTGAAAATCAGCTTGTTCCCTTTCTCCTCATAATTTTTTCCTTGAAATTAATTTTGACAAACACCATCAGAATGTAGATTGAGATTTTTTTTTGTTGTTTTTTAAATGTTTTTAATTAGTGAGAGGGAAACAGTAGGTTTGTTCTGGTCTCTTTCTGATATCTGGAGCAGTAGCAATAAATAATATTTATTGCACAGTGATACAAAGCACAAAAAAAGTACTACAGTGGCGTATAAGGCCTACTGCACATGATCATCTATCTAGTCAGAGATGATAAAAACCTTACTCTCTGCAATTTTTCAGTCATCTTTTCTGTTTAGAAGCTGAGACCAGCAAGTCAAAAAATTTGTGAATCTGTTTTAATTAATACTGGCCGGAGACTGAATGCCCTCATGGAGTGGGCAATCTGTCATTCTTTTTTTTTTCCCTTATGGCAACAAGACCATGGTTTCATGTGTACAAGTTCAAAAGGTTGCTAGTTGTTGATATTTTTCATGATATCAGCATATCAGAAGAAATACCTGGTTCCCTGGTTAGAAGTTAGTTCTAGAGCAATTGCAATAAAGGGAGTAGAAAATGTCTTTGAGGTCTGGACTGCTGTAAACTTGCATACATTGGTAAGTTTGTGTGAGACTGATGCTATTTTTTTTTCTACTGTTGTCCAACAGTATCTCTACAAGAAAGTGATGCTAGGAACAGGAATTTATTACCTCCCACACAATAATAACAGACTGAGAATAAGCTATTTCTACCATGTTTAGAACAAACTTCATTACGTGATCTTTTCACTAGCGGGTATTGGCCACATTCACCCTATCTTCCATGTGTGAAGTTCACTGATAGCTTTTCTCCACTGTCCAAAGCACCCTAAATCTAAATAAACCAAGATAATAAGGAGCTATATCACATACAAATTTTACAGTGAAAATCATTAACTTAAGCGTTCTGATTTTAACCAACACCAATTATTTTTAGCTGTGCTGAAAAGTAGTCAGCTATTGTTTTACACTACTCATAACACAGTCTTTGGTTTTAATATTTCCTATAAAAGGTGTGATCACGAGAGGACAGCTGGGCCTTGTGGAAATCATCCACCAGTACATTCGTTATGATGAGATACACGAGGCAATTAATGTCCTGAACACCATGAACTGGAACACGATGGGTCGTCAGTGTTACATATGCTTGAGCGCCATTGTCAATCACCTTCTTAAACAAAAGCTTACACCAGACAGAGAAGGTAAGGGACTGATTATATTTTTAATGTATTTTTGTGGAGCCTTTGTAATTCTTGTGTGGATTATGATGATATATTTATTTAGTTTATAACAAAGACAATAGAGATAATCCAGACAATCGTTTGATCATGGTACTCCATAATTAAATGCTATATGTAGAGAAATAAATTCAATAAAGTCTAGATTAATGTGTTGATTCCATCCTAGTTCACATTTCTATCAATAGTGAAAGTAAAATAATGCATATTTTAACATATATAGGATACGCATGAGTTAATATGTATAACACTGTGTTATATATGTTATAACTTTATTACATTATAAATTTAGCTTAATTCAGGCTAGTGTTAGTTAATACAGGCCTCAAATGTTTGTTTTATAATCATACTGAGACAGCACTGGCTTAAGGAGGGACATTTGCCTGTAACAGGGACAAGAGATTTTAGTATGGTTTGTAAGGTGCTTATGAAGGGTCATTCTTTCACTACAAGATCCAAAAGCTTTGAATACACTATCCTCTGCTGCCTCCTTTAGGATTACAGCTTTTGTCCTCACTGTAATCTTCTGGCCCCCTGCAGTAGTAGCTGGGGTCCCTCACAAGAAATGATGAATTTTAGGCTCAGCCTCGTCTCTGCTGAAGCCTGGTGTCATGCCTTCCTCTTGATTTGCTGTGTATCTTGAAACTCAATAGACTTCAAGATTTGAAGTGCCTTGATTTAGCGAAGGTGTTATCCTCCAGTCTAGCAGGCAGACAGCTGGGGACCAGGCATCTTTTGTGGCAAGAAAGAATACTTAGGGTTCTGGTGCGTTTGATGATAGAAAAACTCCAAGGTGTCCTACGTTGCTGCCAAACCATCAGCTATCGCATTTTGGGGGATCTGATTAAAAAATCTCTGCATTGCAAATATAGCATATCAATTCTAAATAAAACATGCTTTTAAAAGGACCTATGGAAAAAAAAATATCTAAAAAAAAGCTGATTTTAACACTCTTGTAAAAATATGCACATTATAAATAGATGTCTGTGTGTTTGCCCCCATGCGGCTTCCTAACACTGTTTACAGCAGACAGAATTTTATTCTGTCCAGGAGTTATTCTACATGATGCTAACAAATTTGGCATAGTAATTTGTTTTCTTTTTTTTTTTTTTTTTTTTTTTATTAGCAAAAAACCCAGTGAGGCCTTTTATTTATAGCGATGTGGCAGTTATCTTTGAGATCTTTATTCTGCCTTCAACATCAAGCTGGGCTATCTAATGAATGTGTAACTGTGCTAGTAGTTGCTCGTATTCCATGTAGGTTGGAATATTTCTGAAGTACAAAACATGCTGTCAAGAAAACAGCAATGGCAATAGCGTACGGCTTGTTTTCGCGAGGTACCACTGTATTCAATTTAATCTAAATTGACTGCTGCTTTGAAAGAAAATACCTTTAAAGTTCAGCTTATCTTACTGTCTAGATTTAAGATAACACAAAACCTAATTTACTAACAGTTTGCCTGTGTTCATAACACACTACTATTAGCACATTTAGTGCAATCAAGCCTAATAAAATAAAATGTAACTATGCTCAGAAATAAAGAACCTTTATCGCTAAATACAGAAATGGCTAGTTCAAACAAACGCTAATAACAGAAAATCAATGAGATTTTGTCTGCCTAATGAGACAATAGGTTGGCTGTATTTTGGTTTTCAAGCCCCCACAAAATTCTGATGAGCAGCAGCGATTTGCACAACCACCTTGAAAGGAGAACCTGTGCTGGTGCAGCAAATTCTCCCTGTGCCTTCAGAGTGAGCAAGACTTCTGTCAGTTGTTTTGTTTGGACTGTGTGACTTTTGCATGTGTTGACTGTCAAGCAGAAGTCATATAGCATAAATATTATTGATCATTAAATTTCTTCCCAGCTAAGCATGTGGGACACGAATGCATAGTGTGTATTTTCCTGCATTGCTTGTAATTTTGTATTAAAAACATGTAGCAAAATGGCTCAGAGCTATGGCTGTGGAGTACACCAGTCAGAAAGTATTTAAAGCGAAGACAACTTCTGTAACAAAAGGGCTTTATTTTATTGATTACAAGGGAGGTTATCCTGTTTCCAACCACTACACGCTGTAGGAGAGCCAAGCCCTTAGGGTTTCTAGACCCTTTTATTTAAAGTTTGTAAAGAACTATTGGCTGAAGGAGGTTCCTTAGACCTCAAGGCCATCACAAGAAAGGTTCTGTCACCTGCTGACCTAATACATAAGAATAATCCCTGAAAAACTGAAGTTCATTGTTGTCTGCCTAAGAGGACTAAGAAAATTTGAGCTAACAGAGTTGATCTCTACTGGACAAACTTGTTCAAACTGTATTTTTCTTATGAGTCACTTTTAATTGTATGCTTCTGGTGAGAACTAGATGTGTTATAAACTTTTTCATCTTTTTGACAGCTTTTGTTGCTCAAAGTCATTGTCAGCTCTGCCTCAAAGTGAAAGTTTATATGCACATTTGTGTTTGTACAAGCTGTCATATTTTAATTTCATCTGTCCTACAACAACATTGCATTGCATCAGTGTTTGAGGAATTTGACTGACTGCAAACATGAGCAACCTGTTGTAATTGAAACAGTTTCACTTGTTTCATTGCTGCTGTGTTTGAACTCTACAGCACAGCTTGAGGCAAGCCTTGGAACCTTTTATGCTCCAACAAGACCCCTCTTGGATACAACCGTGCTGGAGTACAGGGACCCCATCAGCAGATACGCGAGAAGGTTCTTCCACCACCTGCTCAGGTGAATGACAGTTTCAACTTCTATCGACTCAAAATTAATTGCATATTTCAATAACTACCTACTTTAATGTGGTTAACATTTTCCAAGAGGACCACCCCTGAAAAAAATGCATTCATTGTTACTGTTTGTTTAACTTGCACTTCGTTCCTTTCAACTATGGTATTGCAGATAAAATGTTATTCAGAGCTCTTCTATCATCAATACACATAAAATGATTCACTCTTTCCCTTTTAGCTTGATAGAAAAAAGATAGTGTGCATCTGAGAGATTTATATCCACCAACTGCTTGCAGGTTAACTATTGAAACAGCTTACAAACTTGGAGAAAATCTTGACTTTAAATAGATGCTAAATTGCAAACGAACAGTATCATCCAAGAGGTTTTTGGTTTTGCACCCTTGAAATCTGAGCGTTTGGTTATTGTCACCCTCAGAGTGACATTTTCCAGCCACTTTCAGTATACTTTAAGGTCTAGAAGTCTTCACCATTAAAATACAAGAAAATGAAATGTTGCTTTCATCTGTGAGTTGTATGACATTAGAAAATTCATAATACCAAATTCAGCTAGGATTTATATTGCACTGATATATGGCTATAATTGTGTAATACATTAATAGCCTAAATTTCAATCTGTTGGAAGTATCAATATAAGCTGTTCAACCTGCTCATATGTTCAAGCACAAATACAACTGAAGCATTCCCTCTGATAATTATCCAGCCAGTGAAAAGGAGAAATCTTCTGAATGATAACCCAAATGTTTGTAATGACTTGTCGAGCACATGCTGAGGAGACTCGCAACGTGCCCTTTTTCTGGGTTCCATCCAGCTTGTATATGTTGTCCACATATGCCAAGTGAGGAACTGCAAGCTTCTTTGATGGTTCAGTGTGTGCTTCACACATTTTTGATGGTTCAGTGTGTTTGGTGGTACAGTGTGAGCTTCTTACAAATCTAAAAGAGGAATAATTTATACCATCTTCTAAATTTTGAGTCTGAATAGGATCGCCTGTCTGCTAAACGGGTCCGTACCAATGGGGTAATTATTCTAAGCAGAAGAATGCGCCAAATATCTGCATAATATGTACCAGCTTTTACTGGAGTTTTCTTGATAGATTTGGCCAGAGTACAGGGTACAAGCTCTGCTTTTGCCTTTCTCCTAGAAACCAGCAGGGAAGATCTGTTGCTGCAGTGGCCAACTGTAGTGGCTGTGGGCCAGTTGCCTGCAGAGGACAGATGCGGAAAGAATGCCTCAGAGATTGCTGAGAGGTGTAATAGCTCTAGCACTCTTACATCTGCTAGAGAAAGGTGTATTCCCTCTGACTCAGGATTTGCTTCCAAATGCTAGCAGGCATGCAGAGGCATGGGGCCCTGGCTGAGCTTTCAGCCCTTGGGGCTGCTGAACACAGCTGAAACACTGACTCAATCCCCCTAGCAAACATGAAGCATCAGTGTCAGAACGCTGCCTGGACAGCATGGGGCACAGATGGGAGGGGTGCAGGAGGGTCTCCCCGTGTGTTTTACCTCCGCTATAAAGCGGTCCTCGAACGATCTACTGTTGTGGCAGTTTCTTGAAAGAAATGGATGTTGTTTTGCTGTTTCCCTATTGTCAAAGGGATTTGTATTCAACTGAATCAAAGTGATAGGATCATGTGATTGCTGCAGAACAGATGGTAATGCTTAAAGCTTATCTGAGAAGACATAATCTAAGTGCAAAATGAAATGTTCAAAAATGGGAGATTTATCTGATAGAAAGCAAGGAAATGATGTCCAGAGCTGATCTTTATTGTATTAAAGTGGCTGTGCCTTAATTGCTGTTTATTTCCTTTTAGATGTTTTCTTAAGTGACTAGAATGATTTGAATGTAGGCTAAAAAGCAAGTGCTACAGATTTGCTGGAGGAATGGTAAACCAGACGGATGGTTCTGGGTGAGAGAAAGCCACCTAGGCATGCTGCAATGTCTGGGAGAATCACAGCGAGGCACAAAGCTCACTAATTCGTCCAGGCACGCAGAAGTTGCAGCCTCTGCTGTTACGTCCCTCTGTAAGGAGCCAGCAAGGCCAGCCACTTCTGCCAACCTGCATTTATGAATGTGGGTTCAAAACAGGAAGAAAAGTCTGCTCTTGCCTTTTTGGATCAATGTATTATACCCATCAGGTACTGGAAATGGAATCGTCTTCCCACTACCTGTTTGTCAGAGATGACAACTTTATCTGGATGTCAGGAAGGCTGCATTTAAAGTTGATTTTATGCTGTCTGTCTCAACCCTTGTTATTTTATTCATTCTTTTTTATTTTCTTTATTTTTTATTATTTTTTTTACCCTTATTCATTTAGCACTAAATACTCGCTGGCTAGTTACAAATAGTTGATCCACTCTTCCCAGTGGATTTGTGCTTCCACAGATGTGTAAACAGGACCAAAGAAAATAATAGCAAGAAGACTTAAATGCAAATGCACCGTAAACTGTCAATGCCAACTTGACACAGCACTAGGATACATTTGTTACTCTCTTGTGAGCAAGAGGAGACAAAAGCAAAATAATCACTTTGTTCCCTATTGCAACAAGAAGCAGAGGAAACATAGAGCTTCTTAAGTTGCATGCACTGTAAGTATGGCTGGTATTCAAAAAATATTCCCTGGAATATAGTAGGGACTTCTGCAATTCCTTTGGGCTTCAGAGAAAGCAAAAAGCATATGCACAGGAGGCAAATGTAGATTTGAAAGATACTGGGAGCCAAAAATTCAAACGTGGGGTAGGAAGAGTGAGGAATGTGGCTTAGAAACATAAGCGAAAAACAAGGAAGCGAGGGCAAAGGACTAAAGAGAGGGATAGGGACATGCAGAGTAATGCAAAAGGGTAGAGTGGGAGTACAGAGCGAAAAACAGACAACAGTGTAGGATGTGTGGGGTGGGCTATAGTGGAGACCAGGAGCATAAGGGGTGGACAGAGAAGGGCGGAGTCTTTCATGCAAGATTAAAACATTAAAAAGCTTAAATGTTTCTAGATCTACATCTGAAAAATGTTCATATAAACAAAATTCTTCACCCCCACCCCCTGCCCCCCCAGCTTTCCTTTGAATGCCCCACCAATCTGCCTTAAGCCTTTTCTAGAAGGACCCACTCTTGGGAGAGAAATATTAATTCATTCTACATGCTGAGACAATCTTTGACCTGCCTGCTGAGTCTGCCAAAAAGGTGCCAGTTATTGTTGTACTTTTTAAGATGTGAGTGTCTGTGTTTACTAGAATTGAGAAATGCAGTCACCTTTTCAGAAAGGCTATCCTCACCTCGTAATAATCATGTGCCAATGATTTTAATCTTTACTGCAGGCGGAAAGGTTTTATATCCAGTTGCACATAACTGGAGACATCCATTTTCACATTATCGGTGAGATTATAGGCTAAGTATTTTTCTGCCATCAAAAAGATCAGTTTCCAGAAAAAAAATAGTGTTGTGGTGGTAGGTTCCCTCATTTAGGTATCGGGCACTTTAGAAAGAAGGTGCTCTGTAACAACAGAGCTGTATTGCAACTACGGGTTAGAAAATGGTGCAGCAACCTGAATGGGCCAAGAAACACTGAGGGCACAACTGAAATGTATTGCATTTAGAAGGAAGGAAACCGTCTTGCACCACTTTTAACAGGGCCACGTTATTTGTATGTTTCATTACAAACGCTAAGTTTTACCATTTGTAATCCGTGTGGCATCTTCAAGTTTCCACTAAAACAGAGGTACAGAGTTTTGCAGGTATAGGCCCTGAATAAAAAATATGGAATACCTCCAAAAACAGGCGTTCGGTATACAAAATTAAAATTAAAGGCCTCTTAATTATATGCCAGGGATCCATTACAACAGTATTTATGGAATGAATAATTATTTTCACTTTAAATTCTTATCTATAATTAAAAAATACAGGAGCTGAATTACAAGTATAAAAATATATCTTAGGTGTTCCTTGCCACTTGAGCAGCACTCCTGTATTTTATTATGATGTCACTACTTATAATAATATAATGCATTATATCATTATGTAAAATGTTGAGCAGAGGCGGATTTATTAGGCAGCCTTGGGGAGCTGTAACCTCCTTGCCCCCACCCTTTTGTTAAGTGCTGCCTACGAAGTGTATTTGTGTAATGGGGGAGTGGCTGCACAACCTCCTGCCTCTGGATAACAGCCTCATCTAGCCGTGCACAGAACATGGAATGGGATGGAATAGTTTTTCACTCGTTAACTACGGCATCGCTGACTCATGGCTTTGCTTCCCTCTGATCAAGCATTCGTAAATTGGACTTGTCATATTTTCTAATGCATGAAATTATCTTGTTTGTTTGACACACTCAGGCACAAACACGCGCCTGCTCTATTTCATTGAAACTTTTCTCTCCTTCTCAGAAAGACAGTGAGGAAGAAATATGGCATGAGCTGGAAGCAAAGGCAGGGTTGGAAAGTGAAGTCTGAAGTGCATCTGAGGAGCTGTGGAATTAGAAGGCAGGCCCAGCTCCGTGCTTCTGCTGTGCCCTTTCCTCCTTTATAGTTCTCTTCTTGTGCTTCTGAATGCACAATTTAAGGATCTTTTCTGTTTTGTTTTGTTTTGTTTTGTTTTTTCCTCTGGATAAACACTAAGATTCAAAACCATGTCGACCTTCCCATCTGGTAATTCCATTATCCATCCCCCTTCTACCAGTTCCAAGTACAAATATGTTTCCCTACGAAGCAAAGCTCTGTTCTATATACTAGGACAGTTCATTTGCCTCTTTCAAGAGAAAAGCACAGCTCTGATCACATCCACTCTGGGAGTTTTGAATGGATTGACAGAAGTATTCTGCTTTGTACAAGTCCAAAAATGAAAACTAGGTATTTTTGCTGTTACTGTTTTTATGCTTCACCCCAGAAGCGTCATGTACTCTTCCAGTGTCCAGTGTAAAATTCTGTTGGTTAAACACAAAGAACAATTTAGATACGTGTTAGGCAGAACATTCGTGAGTACAAATCTATACACAGAGCTTGACTGAGGTCTTGCTTAAATAAAAACTGGTAAAGGAGATGAGAAAGTACGTGATCCTTAGCATCAGGGGAGATCTGTTTCCAGCTAGTACGGTTTCTTATCAATCACTTCACTATTTGAGAGTTGTGAAGTGTACTGCTATGCAGCCTGACATGATTCCTTGACACAGTTACCGCTTACCTCCAAGACAACCTTTGAAAAGCTAAAATAAAGCTCTTTCACCCTGCAGCGACATCACTTATGCAGTTCTAACTAACCCTTGGTAAGCAGGTTCTTGTATCGCTACAGTGCGGTCTGCAAAGTAGACGTGCACTGTGACTGTTCCATCCTAAACAAGACCCTAAATCAAAGGTGAGAAAATGCCTCAACACCATAATAGTTCCCAATCCGATTTGTTCCCAACTGTATGGAACTAAGGGACAAAGTGAGCAAAGAGCTTTTATGATCCTTTTAAAGAGCACCCTAAAAGTAGAATCTATAATTATATTGGTACATAGTGTGTCACAAAATACGTATAAACATTAATGATGACACGGTTCAGGACTGAGAATGTCTTTTATATTCATAAGGTAACCTATTAGGCATTAAATTATGCCTTCAGATAAAATGACCGCTGATGTCAGTCAGGTTCTCTATGGTGGCCACATGAACAGAATTCATCTCTACGGGAGTAAGTTCAGTAGCCGCATTCTGACTAAAGTAGCACCTTCTGGAGAGGACTTTGAAGAGTCATTTTTTGTCATCTTGTAAGAACGATCAAAACCAAAGGTTTTCATATAGCCATGGCACTGATAAATGAGAATTTCAATTGCTGTGATGGAACTGCACATGAAAAGATCCCCTGGTCATGCTTCTTGACCTGTTTTAGAAACAAGAAATAAAGGCACCTATTCAATGGAACTAGATTATTTTTTCATTTAAAGAGATATTTAAATCTCAGGAAAAGTTTAGAATGTCTTTGCTTCAGTCCTATATTGCTAATGAGTTTTTTCTTAAACCAGCTCCACAACAGGTTCCGATTTCAGGCAGATGCTCTGATGCCACAGGAGTAGCTCCAGGATTTAATTCTCTAGTGACAAACACAATGTATGATATACTGAGCAAAATACTAGGAAAAGAAAAGAGGAAATAACACGACATAATTGCTTGAGAATAAAATCCCGTGAAGATAAAGCACAAGAAGCACAAGGCAGAGATTTGGGCAAGATTTTCTGCTGAACCTGATGGGAGACATTGCTTGAAGCATGGGAAAGATGTCCCCTCCCACACACTTAGGGCAGTCCCAGAGCTGCTCTGCTGTGCTACAGCTTCCCACAGCCACCGATAGCTGGCTGCTTGGTGGCCCAGAGTCCCATACCTCCTCCAGTTCTCTGCTACGTCTCCACCCGTGGGACCACACTTTTAAAGAGGAAAATGGAATAGCCATGCCAGACTAATGTTCTTTGTGCCAAGGCTATCCCCCCTATGCTGGTTAATCTTTGATATTCATACTTTTAGAAGCTGAGCCCAAATAGAGACCATCGTTCTGTGGTGTGTATTATATAACTCATAATCTGCCCTCAGAAAGTCATGTTTCCTTCTGTACCAGCTGTGCAAATCCAGAGGGCTTTGGGCATACATCAAGTGCAGAAACAGCACAAAAATATACCAACAAAAATATAAGATATTCATGGACGAAACCAGGAGAAAGTTCTTAACACATCTTCATACTTAAGCTGCTGTGGTAGGTCAGTCAGCTTTCCTTTGCGTGTCATCAGGTACTCCCTACTTATCAACTTCACCTAGTCACTAATGGTGTCTCCTGGAGTGGCCACCTCACGGCCTCAATACGGCTGCTCGGGAAGACAAACTTTTTCACAACCAGCACGCCCCATGGGCAGCTTCTCTTGTCCATGAGCTACAGCTCTGGCCCAGAGTCTGCACCTGTGAGGGCTCTCCACAGCCTCCTTCAGGCCATATGCCATCCACCTGGGATCTCCACAGGCTTCTGGGGGACAACCAACTCCACCAGGGTCCTCTTCATGGGCAGCAGGAGGACTTCTGCTCCAGAGCCTGGAGCACCTCCTCCTCCTTCCTCACTGACCTTGGTGTCTTTGGGATTCTTTCTCTCACATTTTCTCACCCTTTTCTCCCAGCTGCTGTTGCACGGTGTTTTTTCCCTTTCTCAAATTGGCTCCCCCAGGGGCACAACCAGTGTTGCTCATTGGGTCAGCCTTGGCCAGCAGTGGGTCCCTTTTGGAGCTGGCTGGAACTGGCTTCTATCTAACATGGGGCAGCTTCCAGGCTCTTCTCACAGAGGCCATCTCTGCAGCCCCCTGCTACCAAAACCTTGCCATGTAAACCCAATACATCTCTTTACCAAGATACTTTTCCTTCATTCATCTTCAGAATCTTCCTGAGCCCTATCATCACACCTCACTTTCCTGTGTGTGGGCCATCTGACAGTTCTGTCATAAGCGCCATTCATCAGATCAGAACAGAACGGGACTTGGCAACCTGTAATCCGTTTTTTATGTACAAAAACAGTCTTTTTTCTTCCTTAAAAGAGCTTAAATTTTCTGAATTTTCTCCCTCTTCCATCCAGTGTCCCCCAGGAAGAGCTAACTGGTCAGGCAGTCCTAGGTTTCCAGTCTTCAAATGCAGAGCTCCCTTTTGTGGTTCTTCACAGCTGAAAAGCCTGTTAAGGGAAGTATGTGATAAGTAAGATTTAGAACAAGTCAGCAGTAGTCAATTGTCCAATAACTGGATATAATGTCTTGGGGTTGCACCTCACCTTTCCTGACTTAATAATGTAGAATTTAGATGTCCTACACATTCATCTGGGCTGCCTCCGCAGTTAGTAGAAGGATGTGGGCGCCGAAAGGATGAGTAATCCCATCGAAGGGAGATGTCTAGGGTAAGTGTGAACAATCAAATGTCAGTGCCTATCCCTATCAATTAACTATAAAGGGAACGTATCTGATTAGCTTAAATGAGCCATGTAAAAATGAGCTGTTTGAAGATAAATTGGATGATTTGCACTGTAAATGGCTAGTTCCTATATCCCATTATTACTGTCCAGTTAACAGAAAGATCTTAGGTGCTCAAATATGGTTTCTGACTAGCAAACATATTTGAAGAAAGGTTTATAGAAAGACACAAAAATCAGATAGACATAAAAGACCTCTTAAGAAATCCCCTTTTGTCTAGTTGACCTGGATAGGAGAGGATGGGGGCACTTCTTAGTTTGCACTGTTAAGTGTTGAAATATCAGTAAAATGGGTTACAATCTAGGTAGATGAGCAATAATATATGAACAACACTAGATAAAATTCTTTGAGAATTTCTAAGGACTGTCAAGCATAAAATGGCTTAGCTATATACTGTGGTGTATAACCTCTTATTTCAAATGAAGTTAGCAACTAAAGACAAGAATATGGGAAATATTATCTGTTTTTAAAATATATTCTGGAGAGACCTAAAGAACTATAGTCCTGTAAGTCTAGCCTCTGTACCAGTCAAATTAGTAGAAACTAATATTTTAATAAGATGATGAACATATAAACATGTACCCAGGAAGAGTCAGCAGTATTGTCAAATCATGTCTCATAAAACTCTGGATTCTTTGATATCAGTAGTTATGGTCAGTAAAGGATATCCTGCTGCTATTGAGGAAAGTTCGACCACAGAAGACGTTTTTGGAAGGTATCTCAGCAAAGTGTCTTAAAGAAACTAAGCTGCCATAGGATAAGAGGGAAGATCCCCTTTTGCTGATAATTTTTTTAGAAGGTAAGAAACAGTGAAAGATCAGTTGTCTCGCTGAGTGGAGGTCACCAAATTGTAACTACAGTAGATCTACATGTATATTCGTAAGTAATGTAGAAAAAGAGAAAATAGTGAGGTGTCAGCATTTGCTAATGACACTAAATCGTTCAGATGAGTAAAGATAAAGACCTTCTGTGAAGAACAGCAAAAGAACTTCACAGGACTCAGTGACATAATGCCAAAACTGATAATAAAGTTCAATGTAAGTAAATCCAAAGTGAAGCAGGTGGCAGGGTGTGACTCAACTTCATGTATAAAATGGTGGAGTCTGAGCTCGTAATTATTCAGGAAGAAGAATTGGGTCGTATAACTGGTAGTCAGTTCAGTGCTCAGCACAAGTACAAAAAGACATTGAATGCCAGGAATTGTTAGAAAAGGAGCAGAAAACAAAACAACAAAGTTCAGTTCACCTGAACTGTGAATTTTGTGTGTAGTTTCGGAGTCCCATGATCTGTAAAAGGATATAGTAGTACTCAAAAAGCTTTATGAAGGACAGCTGGGATGATTAAAGGCATGAAACAGCTTTAGTGAAAGGAATGACTAAGTAGAGTAGAACTCCTCAACCTATAGAAGAGGCAACTGAGATAGAGATCTATTAAATCATGTGTGTTAGGGAGAAAGAGGACAGTAAATGACTGTTTGTTGCTTCTTCTAATAGAAAAGCTAGGGGTCATCAAGCAAAGCTAGCACGTGGCAGGTTCAAAATAAAGCGATTCTTTGCATAGCATATAATTAAAATATGAAGCTTCTTACCACAGGATGTTGTGGATGATAGAATTGTATATGAGTTCAAAGGGAAGATTGAGGGAAGAGAAATTCACTGAGGAATACCAGCATAGAAACCACCTCTGGCTCAGCAAATCCCTCAACCACAAATTGTTGGAGACTAGGAGACTACCTAGGAAAGCATCACCATATGCTTGCCCTATTGTTATATCCCTTCCTAGGTGCCTAGCTATTGGTAAAATGTTAGGTTGGATGTACCTTTGGTCTGAGCAAACAGCCATTCATACATTTGACGTTCTTGCATGTGATAACCTGCAGCAAAAGCATAAAGCACTCATTAGTTTTGTATTTGTTCCCCCCAAAATGTGCCAAAATTCACCTGACAAAACTTCTAGAGACTGTTTGCTGTAATGGAATTGTTATGTGTGGAGATTGTATGGGCATTATCACTGCATTATTTTAATATGAACAAAGAAGCTTGCTATTGACAAACCTAAACAGTGTAAGTGTACTGTAATGGAAATATAATTCAAAAACTGATTCAAAATTTGGCCCTGCACCATGATTTTGTGATTAGATGTTTATCTTCAGGCAGCCAGTTTTTAGAAAATATTGAGCTAATATATATTCTCTGAGAAGTCTTAGCACTAAAAAACTGCATTTTATCCAACGTCAGGCATGAGGGAAAATTGGCCCTATACTTCATGGAAAGTCAAGGAGGAAAAGAGTCTGTTTATCTTAAATTTAATACCAAATTTCCATCTGCCCCAGTTTGAAATTGCAGAGATATCACATGTATACAATAGGGATTTATAAGAGAGGCAGCAACTCATCCTTAGCCATAGTGATGATACTGGGCCTCTGTTATAGAGCTGTCTTTAGTGTGTAGACATGCTGATATGTTTGCTCAATAAAATACAGCTTTCAAGACATACAGTTAAGTTTACATGATCACCAGCGTGAGAGGGATAAAGCTGGAATAGAAGCAAAGCAAGAAGAGAATTAATGCAATAAAGATTTAACAGACAGGGTTGGGTAAAATAAATGTGAAACAACAGGTGTCGTTGACTCCTATCAGCATTTTTAATTAACATCTGTTTTTAGCCTAGAGTCGTTTGGAAGAGTATGTTGGAGTGTGTCTGTATTTAAAGATAAATACAGGCTGTTAAGAAGTTTCTTAGTAGTAAGAAGTTGGGGGAATGGAGAGGTTTGGGGGCAGGGACTGCCTGGGTTGGTGTTAGTTGCAGTTTAGAGGAATCCAAAGGAAAACATCTATGATAAAATTGCTATGTAGGGAAATACTGCTATGGCAACAAAATGTTTTCTCATGAAGGAAAATGAGTATGAAAAAAGAAATACAGAGTATGGGAAATTCAAAGGAAGTACACATTACAAGAAGAGAAAAAACTGAATATATTTGAAACAGAAAGAAACCACCAGAGTTTCAATTTATGTATTAACAATGTATAATAGTAATAAATTGCTGTTCTTCAGACTTCTATAGCAACTGGTATTGAAAATCTCAGCGCACTTGACAGACATGAAGGAATTATGCTACATGTAGTAAAACATTGCTGTTTCTCCCAACAGTCATCCTCTTAAGTGGTTAGTCCCATCTGCAAAAACCCAGGCTCACGTGACTGACCAACATCAAATGAGAAGTGTATGGCGTAAATGTTCACAGAAACAGAATCTGTTAGCTAATATTTCTTTGGTTTAGACAAGGGACACTTCTATAGTTTTAAACTACTGCTCTTTTGTAATTAATTGAGCCAGGGGCAAGAAGTAAATGTTGTAGCTTTTCTTTCTGTAGCTAAAACTACTGCATTTTCTAGAATATTTTGTACGTCTTGACTTTTTCTTACTAAATATGTATTTTAAAATTTTCAGTGCTGCCTTCTTACTAAATTACCATGGTTCACTTGAGAATCTGACTCAAAAATGCCTGAACAGCTTTTCTTTAATCTTTGAAGTCTGTTCCGAGAAGTGTCTATGCTTAACATAGTCATCTGAACCATTTCACGCAAGAACACATTTAGGTTTCCTAGGACTGAATCCTACAAGATAGGGATCACATGGTAAGATTTTTTATTTTATTATTTTTTTCAGGTTGGGAATGTCTTCAAGATCCACAGCCTGTTACAGCCCTCCAGGGTTTTCTCTGGCCAGGGAGTCATACTGTCTGGCTCTCCTTATTAACTTTCTCTTTCCTCCTATTTTTTTTAATTTGGTTTGTTTGTTTGTTTCCTTGCTTCATACCAGAGGGTACCCTTTGATGTGAAGGGCATTCAGGTTTACACCCAACAATCTATAAAGTTACAGGTGTACTTCCTTAAGTTCAGAGATACCTAATTTGACAGTATGGTTTAAGTGACAGAGAAAAGCTTAAAATATTTGTGCCCATTTAAAATTTTCTCAGTTATTCATGAATTTTCACTTGAGACATGTTCATGTATAACCTCTAAAGGGCTCCATAAGGGATTTTTTTTAAACAAGTCACCCAGGTCCCAAATCCAATACTTCACTTAACATGCCTATATTTAGGATCCATAGAAAATTATAGGTTGTAAACCTATGCATTAATGGTTTGGTAAATTTGGGCCTAAAGGGATATATAGATTATACCTGGACAACCTTCAGAGATTCAATGTCCACAATACAATTTAGAAGATTATGCCTTTGGCTCTCATACATATGGACCTGGCTGTTTCTCCATTGCCCTTTTGGTGGGCTCTGCAGCACTTTTCCTTTGTCAGTACTAGAGTATCTTAGAAGGCAACAAGGTTGTGGACCCCACTCTGAGGCTTATGTATCCTTTCCTAAAAAGCTCTTAATCCAAAAAAAACTGGAAACGTAATAGCATGAGGCTGGCAAAAGAGTACCACTAGCATCTCAAAGGTCATAAATAACAAATGCCTCCATTGATTCTTCCATTAGTTCCCCAGTAACTTTAAAAATCATTGACGAATCTCAACCAAGCCTTACAGAGGATAGAAGTTTCAGCAGTAAGCAAATGCCTACCAGTTCTGAGCATATCAGCAGCCAGTTAGCATTAAATAAGATAGAGTTAATGATCTCCATCCCAAAAGGCTAAGCTAAAGTTCAACAGATATACATTCTGCCATTCAACAAATGCACTGCATAAAACCAGTCTGCACTGATTCTTGCCCAAACCATCATTGGGAGGGAGGGAGCTCAGTATACCCTGCTGGGGAAGGACAGTATATTATCTGGAGCATATTTAGGCAGAGCACATAGGGAACAAGTAGAGTTCCTGTGTTGAGCCCTTTATAGGAGAAATCATAAGAAGCTATCTAAAAGTAGTCCCTGCTGCTAACAGTATAGTTTCTTTTAAAAAACAGTCATGGTTTCAATTTCTGGTTGTCTCACATGAAACTTTCATTTTGTCAGCACATACTGTGGTGTTGAACAACAAGAAATAATAATCTAGCTGCAGTTAACTAATATCCAGCAATTAATTGATCTTTGCCAAAGGAACTTAGTGGTATTGGCAATAGTCTGTCTATTTTTGAGATAGTACAGTATCCAAATAAATAATATCAGAATATCAAGTAAATACAAAAATGAAGGGACTGAGTCCCCCAGATCATAACATTCTGAAATGCAAACTCACAGTTTGGTGGGAGAGGAAAAGATAGGTTCTTTGGAGCATTCCTGTGTTGGGCTGCATTCAGTGGTCTCATTTTCTCTGCAACTATCTAATTTAAAGTAGGGTGTTCTGCTGAAGTCCTGTGGGTAAAATTGGATCTGTTTTTGGTTGTCTTTTGTTTAAAGTGTGGTGGTTTGGTTTTGTTTGCTTTTGTTTGTTTGTTTGTTTGTTTTTAAATTAAGTTTAAGATCTTAATATATTTATTCCTCTCCAGCAACCCTAAGTAGAGTGTCAGAATTACAACATTCACTATAAAATGAAGGATATACGTCTTTGACAAATACTATATTTTATAGATAAAAAGTTACATAGCAATATGTGTCTTCAGAGTTTACTGAAATTTGACTTTAAATTATTTGCTTGAAGGTCAATAGAATTTGAGGGTTGTAATAGTAAGAATGCATTGAAGTTACACCATCTAAACCTGTTTTGTTTTGTTTTTAAAAGGGATTTTAAGAGGTATTCTAAAATACAGATACGACTCTAAATCATTTTCCTTATATTCAACAATTGGTTGGAAACCAAGCCATCCCTATTTAAAATAAACCATGTAGCAACCTAGCCACACACTTTTTACATTCTTTAACCTGATAATCTCTAATTATTCTGGCTCAGAATTCCATTGAAATGGGGTCCAGAGTCATTTTACAGACATCATTCTTTATTTTAATATTGTCTAATTTAAAAGGGAAAAAAAAATCAGATAATAACAACATTTTTAAGGGGGAAAAAAAGGCATGAAAACCATTTCTGTTCCAAAAATTGCTGATATGAGAACTTATGGGAAACAGCTCCTTTTATGAATAATTATTATTATTGTGTTTAAGAAATGGGCAAGATGCCTAGAAATTGAATGAAAGAATGAGCTATTAAATTGAAATATTAAATGAAATAACTGAATTAAAAGTGATCATGTAAACCCTGCGGTAAATGTTGGGAGCTGTAGCTGATTGAACATATTTTCATCATCTGTTTTGTATGCTTAAATACAATTGCTTGATGTAAGTAAACACTTGATTGATATTCTGAATACTTTAAAATCTGCATATGCATCACAGAATACTGAACAATTAAAACTTAATTTCAGTGTAGTTTGATTGCATGTAAATTATTTCAATATTCATTTTTTTCCTGTTCTGTTTGCTCTGTGCATATTTAATATTCACTTTTTGAATGCATATCACCCTTGATTGGACTGTGAGATGAGGAGGACTCTGAAATTCCTTCCATTAAAAAGGATTGCCTTATAAATGTTATTTGTGCCACAGCTCTTCCCCTGCAGATTATTTTCTAAATGTTGTGTACCCTTATTGAAGACAAGGAAAAAAAACTGCTGCAACCCTCCTTTATCAGCATAGCACATGGAATATGCTTACATGGTCGATGGGCATGTCTAAGAAGGCTTGTTGGTTGTAACTAGTCCCTAAAGAAATGTTTCCATCTTTCCTGCACTGTATTTCTCTCTTGCTTGCATGAGCTCTCTCTCTCTTCCCTTCCTCCTCCCTTCAAATGATTTTTTTTTCTTGTTCCTGGCCTTCTTATTAGGCTCTTTAATATTGTGGATAAATATTTTTTAGGTTGACCGTTTTGGGCTTGAAAACTGTATCTCTAAGTGATCACATTCAATCTCAGTGCTGTGGAATACAGTTGACAAAATTCAGCTTTTGATATATTTGCAGAACTTCTTATAAAAACTCAATAGGCATCTTTTCCCTTCACCCCAGGTCCCAATCTGTGCACGTGATTTTGATCTATGGTGTTTCAAATCACCTTATCTCTCAACATTTATAGGATAAGAGGAAACCCGTGACATTTTTTATTATTATTATTTTTAATTATGCTGGTGAGAATCAAAAATAGACTATCTGAAGTCAATGATAAATTAATATATTTTTTTAATTAAAAAATATATTTAATTAAAAAAAATAAATATTTGTGGCTTTCCTGGCATCTTTTCAGTTAATCACATTCTCCAAATGCAAGTAGGCAGCAGGTCTGCCACTCCACCAGAAGGCAAGTCAGGGCTCTTCCCTGTGTTGACTATTTTAACCTGAATTATTCTTGTTATATCACTCACATTTCCCCTTTGTTTCCTTGTCCATAAAATAGATGCACTAATAGCCGTCTTTTTAGAGTTTTGTAGGAAAGGTAGATCACATACGAGTGTCTACTAACGGTATTATTTTATTTTATAGGAATTTAAACTTAATATTGTATGTGCTCAACAGCTCACAGAGAAATGTTTTCCTATCTGACCTGTATAGTTAATCGCAGTTTGAGGGTTTTAATCTTGAAGGTCATATTTATGTTGGCTATCACTTTGACCAAACAAGTGGCTGAACTTCATGGTTTACAGGCAGATTTCCTTATCTCTCTTTTTCAAGAGACATATAAGTCTTGATTGCTGGAGTTATTGTGAAGCAAGCAGTAAGTAACAAGGTGGAGGAGAGGGGGGGAGGACATTCACTTCACGACCAGTACCCTGTAGGTGCCATTTCAGAAAGCAGATATTTTACCTTGTATTTGTAGCACGGGAACAAAAGGGATAGTATTTTGATGTGGGGATTTTTTGGTTTGAGGAGCTGATAAACTGTAAGTGAAGTGTGCGAGCAATAGCAATAAGGTTTCCCATGACAAAACGTGTTAGGAAAAGAGGTGTTATTAGTTTGTTATTAGTTCTCTCCTGCTGTACAGGACTCTCTCTAATTATTCCCGTAGAGTAAAAGCAACACAACTTCTATGCCAAAAAAACTCAAAATAGCAATTTTTTTCTAATTAAGTTTTTCAAAACACCGGACATTCTTGACTTATTTAATACTGTTTGCCTAGGCAATGCAAACTTGTTACCCTTGTTTGAAACTTCCTCCTTATTGTAAAGCAATTCCATGTATAATATGGATTATATGGAATAATTTATGAAGTATCTGGGGTTGCTATTTGCAGCTGTGTTGGTTAGTGAAGAGCATTTCTTGAGTAGTATTTTTTTCTTTGTCACCTTCAGTGTAACTCTGAAAATAACGAGCCAACTTCACAGTTTTATGAATAAGAGCCATAATGAGACAAAAGTATATGTGTCGATTAAAGGAAAAAAAGATGAAACCTTTGTGAAACAGCAAAGAACTGACAGCTTTTGGTCCATGATTCCATTCTGCAGGGCAATTGAAAGAAAAAGTTGCTTCACAGTTTTTTGGTGACAATCATTTTTGCTTTGCTAAAGCAAATATTCAAATAGTCTGTATAGTTCTAGCTTTGGAAAAAACAAATCATGATGCAGATTTTTTTTTTTAGCTGCTCATAAAGTCTGTTCGTCTGTTTCTGTTTGGTTTCCAATTTCGCCTCTAAGTACTAAGAATGTATATTTAATCCATAATTGGGAAGAAAAATGTGCCAGAAGAAGATAAACATGATAGCTATTCAAGATACACATATTTTAACATGTACTTATTTGTCTTAATTAAAGCAAAGCTTCAGAAGCAGCATTGCAACACAATGCATTTTAATGGAAAATCCTTCACAGAAAGCACACTGAAAAGCTTCAGAAACATAGATGTGCATGATAAAACAACGGGGCGCTGCTCGTTCCCCAGCGATCAAGAGGTTAACCTTACTTCATCTCTTCCCCTCCCTTAAACAGGTTCTGTGAGGAGGGCTGCAAATTAGCACACAGCAGGGAGATTAGCTTTAGGGAGGAAAGGACTCCCCACTCCAGGTCTTAGGAACCTCAACTGGAAAGAGCATTTCCTTTTCTGCTTAAGCTAACATATTAGGCCTTCTTGTCATGAATGCTGCTCCTTGAGAAGTCCTCAGCGACTGTGTCTGATGACCTGCTGGATCACTCCAAATGTGTGGTGGAAGAGAAGAGAGCAATACGGCCGTGGTAGCAAGAGGAGGCAGAAAACTGCTTAAGCTTTGGGCAGAAACAGGAATCACAGTATGGTACATCATACGAAACTCATTCGCCGACCAAGGGGAAGGAGGATTCCCGTGTCTCCTCTGCATTCACACTGGCCTTAGGAAGAGCTACAGCAGCCTTAGGAAGAGCTACAGCATTTCCTAAGGTATCTGCAAGGTGCAGAACTGTGTAAGCACTGGCATCTGTATGATGCTGTCTGACAATAACACTTCCTAACACTGAGAAATTACAATGCTGCTTTTTCCCCGTTGAGGTACCGGAGCCATCTCCTTTCCAGACTTCAAGAGTCTACAGCTGATTTATTTATGAAACTTTGAACAGGAGAAAAGGGAAAACGTTACCAGTAACAGGAAAATATAGAAATCATTCTACGTAGAATCAATCATTTGCTTTGCAACTGAAATAAGACAAGGGTGTTGTGTTGTTTCCCAAATCCAAAATTAATCTCACCAAATCCACTTTTTGTGGGGATTTTTAAACCATTTTAAACATGTGGTGGAGAAAATGTATACAACTAGAATCACTTTCTCCCAGTATCGAGTGGTTGTCATAGAGTAGTTATGTACATCTAGTACAATAGAGATGTTGGCTCAGTGCAATGCTGTATACATTGTCAGAAAGTTCCTGATGGGTGGTTTTTTTCTCCTGCTTCAGTAGGTATTCTAAAGATTGCATGTAAGAGGATATATACAGCCTTCAACAGTATCTCCATCCCATGTAGGTGTTTGCTCTAATTGCCAGGAGATAATGAGTGGTCTCTGGGTAGGAAAAAGGTAGCGGTCTCTGTCAGAAATGGAAGGAGCTGTTGTCTAGTGAGCCTTCAACCCACCAAAATGATGTGATAAATCATTTGATGTGTCTCGGTATGACATGATGAAACCCTCCTGGGTTAATAGGAAAGGGGAAGTTCTATGTTCACAGTGCTCCATTCCTACTCTGCTGCATCTCTAGGAGATACTGATGAAGAGGGTTAATGGCAGTCACTGTGGTACCTTATCGTTCTGCAATCCCAGTATATTGATTTTCCCCAGTAAAGCTTTGGCATCACTTTTGATGAGAACTGAAGAACTTTCTCTGTCCATTAACAAACTTTGATGCAGCTCTTGCATTGCCCTCAGCAAGTGACATATTTCTTTTTCTTGCAGGTATCAGAGATTTGAGAAAGCATTTCTGCTGGCTGTTGACATAGGTGCTCGGGACCTGTTTATGGTGAGTCCTTTCTGTTGTCAGGATGTTAGTTGTCAGCTTTTGTGCACATTTAAAAGGATCTGTGTCGTTTGCAGTCTTAGACACATACTGAAGACAGAATTATTTTACCTGGTTTGCCCCTTGCCATCATAAAATTTGTCAGTGGGAACTGAGTAGTTTTAGAGTCATTGACATCTTCCCTAGCATGGCCGAAAGGCTACTCTTTATTTTTGAGGAATTAATGTATATGTTTTTGAACTTTCACCTTCTTCATCTGTCCTGATGTGGGTGAATGTCATCTTTCACTCTAATAAGCTTATACGTTTCTAATCCGTTCCTTTAAGAAGTACAACTGCTGAGTCCAGGACACAAGAGCTGGCCATATCCTGGGGATCCTGAATGCTCTTAGTTTGTCTCTTAGGGTTTTGTGAAAAGTGACAAATTATGAACGCTTCTACAGGTACTTTTAAAACAACAAAGCTCAGCAGCATCAACCCAAGGGTTTTTACATTTCATGCACTCTCTGCCCCCTCCCATTTAATTAGCTACAAAAGTAAAATTAACCAGCTCTTAAAAGGTCCTCTGTGTGAGCTCTGCAGGAGGCTCTTGTTTTATAAGATCTTGCACCACAATGTCACAGTGAGGTCAGATGGACAAAGCCAATCATGCTTTCCTAGTCTCTCAGCATGTTGCTGCTCCACAGCTGATTTCATTGTTTTCAAAGAAACAATAGAAAAGGGGCTTGTTTAAAAAAAGGCCCTTTGAACGATTGCTTTGCTTGACTCTTTTGCATAATGAAGACATTCTGTTGTTTAAATTAAGCTTTGACACTAGATGTTAATATCATTTATCCCATTAAGTCACTTGCCCTGCTAGTTTGATCTTGATATTTAAATTGTATGTTAAATTACACAATTAAATCCTGCTTTTATGGGTTATGAAAATTCCCTTCTAATTATATAAAAAGTTGTGTGAACCTTTTGATGTTTTTTTCACGGCTCTAATCATCTGGCTTGTTCCATCTAATTAGAAAGATGTGAATACTGCGATAAACTTTTCTAAGTATGCATCAAACGAAAGTGATGGAAATGTCAGACTTTTAGGAAATTCATTACATGTTTTATATTTACTCTCCTTGATTTTTCATCCCTTTAGCTCAGCCTTTTCCTTTTCTCTTTTTATTCCGCTTTTTATTAAATGTAACTTTTTCCATGCAAATTTTATACCCAATCAAGATGAGCACTGCAGCCATTTATAAATTTCAGACTGTAAGCTGTCAGCAGCAGGATACATCTTTCTGTCGGAGGGCTCTCCCACTCTTCAGATAATAAATCCTCCCAGAGTAATGACAGCCATTCTAGCAGAACAAATGACCCAGCATTTGGCCAGCCATCTCAAGGGCCCTCTCTTATGTGGGCTGAGAGTATTTTCTGCATGATCTTTTTCTCTTTCCTTTCCTCTGCTGATGCCAGCACTGAGGGAACACCTTTGTCCCAAGGTGGGGAACACCAGCATTGGGTCAGAAGGTGGGTGCAAAGCTGCTAGCATGGGAGAGGGCCTGCCAACGCATGGCTCCAAAGTGGTAATGTGTCCTCCTCTGAACCAAAAGTTTCTCCATCTCTCTTCTAGAGGAGGCTCAAGGCTAACAGAGAAATTGGCTTAATCCTTTCCGACATCTCTTCATTTTCCCTTTCTTCTCTCAGCACCTCCTCTCCCCATCCCATCTCACCAGTGCTCTTAAACAAACATAAATATAAATGCCCATTTAGTTCCTCCTGACTTACATTATTGTGAGATGAAAACCAGTTCCACGTTATCCTTGTTTTCCTTGCATTACCTTTGAGATTCCTCATAGTTTCCTGCAGTTTATGCAACGAGCAGCACCCATGCCTGCCTCTTCAAACCCTCTGTCGACTCTCTCCCTCCTCTGGGGAAATGTCCTTTTGCTAATTCATCACCTAAGTGAGGTGCTAATGAACAAACTTTACAATTAACTAACAAAGGCACTGCTGCAGGACTACTAAGTACAGGACTCAAGAAGTTTAAAGGTACACAGCTCGTAAAAAAGTATTTATTTGTGCCACAGTAATTTCCAGGGAATTGGCCTTTATTGCACTAAATACAGTGTAAAAATTAAGTAATCCTTCTCCCTAAAAACTTATAGTCCTTCTAGGTACTATAATAATAATAATATTGCATAGCAAGATTTGTGCATCCTTCACTTCTGCTTAACACTGAATAATTTGTATATATTGTTTATATAGGTCAAAATGCAATTAATAACATACACCTTGACTTTACCTATATTTAAGGTATTTATAATTACGTGGAGTACGAATAACTAATATATAGGTCAATTATTTGTACTGTCATTTTACACACCAACCAAATCCGTTTATAAAACCTCAGCTGGCACTAGGAGTGACGCCACCTTATTCCCAGTTAATTTAATGGGATTTCAAGAAGAAATAGTAGACTAAGGAAGATATCTGATGACATAAGGAAAATGAGAGAGAAAAAAAAAAAAAAAAAAAAAAAAGTTATTTATTAAGGGAAACAGAGAAGGATCAAAAACAAAGAAAGGATAGAGAACAGCAGATATAACAGAGACTGGAGAGGATCCACACTTTGAATCTAAGGAAATGTCCTGTATCTTGGAGAAATTATCCTGAGACAAAGTTGTTTTCACAAAACAGAGCTCTGCAGCCTTCTTGATACTTGTTTTGAGAATGCAAAGAAGTTTGAAGGAGTGCTGTCTCAGGCCTAATTTACTTCATAAAAATAAAAAAGAAACAAAAAGGCTTAAAAATTACTCCTATAGCTATAGCGTCACAGGTATGATGCCATAACAAGACACACGGGCACTGCTGTGTCTCCCCATAAGCTTTACCCTCACGTCACATCTAAGTCCCTCAATTATTATCATCTCCTACAAAGTTCAATAAAAAAATAAAACTGAAAAGGACATAATATCATGAACAACAGCTACATTTATTGGACAGTGACTGATCCAATCTGTGACAGAAAAGATCAAGCAGTAGAAAGGTTGTTAGCTTTAAATCCTTTTGTAGTATGCTCCAGCTCTCAGCTGCTGAAAATTCAAAAGGCCATCCCACGTACCAAAGGTAGCAAAAATGCAAGGAAAAGACACTTTAATAAAAGTGTCAGATCTTGGGTGATACACTGATGAGGAAAGTGCGTGTTTCGAAGAAATGTTGGAATTTTGCCCAGAAATATCCTATAGACAAATGCGCATCGATGTTTCAAATGACTTCTGTTCACCTAGGGCCAGCTCTGTGAGTCACAAAGATGAGGGTAAAAAGGAAGTAGTCCAAAAAGTAATCAAACTGTTAAATGATAAAATACAGCCTTTCAGCAAACTCCTGATAAGCACCTGAAAATTGTGTTTATTATCACCATTGTTTTGGGGAGGGACACAATGTTTGACCTGATAAATTCTTAGATAAGTGCATGAAAAAATCTGTAATATTCAGCTAATTTAATTCTTTAATTTTTCCTGTCATTCTTTAAGGCACCCTGTAATGCAGTGTTTTTCCTTTTTCTTTTTTTTTTTATTTATCTTCTGGTTGCTATAAATTCTTATAAAATTCCATTTTGCTGGCTAATTTGAGTGAGGACCACCTAAATTTGATCCAAAATTGTCTAAGTAGTAGTTTTTATTTAAAAGTATATATATATATATTTTTCTTTTTAAAGCTCGTTTAGAGATAAAGTCTTTTTTTTTTCTTTTTTTCTTTTCTTTTTTTTTTTTTTAATTCTTTATGGCAGAAATTTGAGGAACTACACAGAAAGCCACTGACTGCTACATCTCTGTTTCTTGCAAAGCCCCCATTAGTTAGTGATGGATATGTAACATCTTCAAAACAGAGAACATAGCCAAGACCAAGATCTGAGTATCAGATGTTTTGAAACACAAGGTGTGCACATCTTCTTCACTGAAAGCACTTTGTCATTTTCTGCAATTGTTTCCATCACCTCCCCAAGTTTGTTATTTAAAAATGCATTGAAATATACAATAGCTTAGTTTAAACTACAAAAAGAGAGACATTAATCATTGTCAGAATACATTTTAAATAGGTGAACATAATCTGCCTATACATTCAAATCTTTGTAAGCTCAGACTTGTTGGAGAGCCCTTAGGTTTTCTATTGTTATCTAAATAAGCTGACAATATCTACTGTTTAATCTTCATAGAAATCATACCTTGCTACTCAGGCCCTTTTCTCTGACAACCATGTTAGACCTACAAAGAGAGGAAGTACAGAGTTCGCAACAAGTTCGTAAGTCATTACTTCGCCCCAAGACACTTGCACATTTTTTAAGTCACACCTGTGTTTGTAATTAGAAAATGTTGCTGTCTGCTTTGGACTGTCAGGATCCTGCAAGTCAGTACTGTGTTTTCCCGTGTAATCAGTCTCAGTTTCCCTAGCATTCTGTTTGCTTCTTCTTCTTCTTATTTTTTTTTTTCTTAATTAAATGAGGGGAGAATACAGGTGACATCTTTTGCTGCTCTCTGCCACTATTGCTCTCATTTTTCTGTCTGTCTTCTCCTTCTGGAGTAAGGTCACTTTTTTCTCCAAGAGTTTTCCTCATCTTGATAAAAGTGTCAGTAAACTCACACTGAGAAGGATAGTTTCACTTGAAATCTTCTGCATTAGTGAGAATATAGTTGCTTTTATGGTATGTAGGGGTCAATGTTTCCAGCAAGTACTTCTTTTCCCTTTAAATTCCTGCATGTGGATAGCGTGCAGAACAATGGCCAGGAATAACTTAAATCTTTGGATACTGATTGCCATCTTCAACGAAGAAGTGGGGGGAAAAAAAACTTTTCAGATGTTCTTGGCTGTCCTTCTTACTTCATCTATCCCAATTCATGCACAGAACAGTCTGTGGCTGTGATGCCGAAGGAGAAGGGGTTTAATTATGTCTTCATTAATGAGATGAATGGACGAAACTTTTTACTTCACATTTCAAAGGACCAGAACCCAAGGGCAGTGAGATTGTAATTTATCAGCAGGAAAATATTCTCCTGCAAATTGTACTGCATGTAATACAGGTGATTTTTACCTCAAAGGTTAACACACAATAAAAAGACTTGCAGTTCAGCATGTAATGATAAACCCTGCTGTAGCCCTCTGATTTTTATCCCTAGATTAAGGATTAGATCCAGAGTATTGGCAACTATTCATGCTAGACAACAACATTTTTGGAAAGCCCCTTGTGTATTTGTGGTTGGGAGACCCAGGAGTGACTCAGGAATCATGTCACCTGTGTCGAGGTTAAAACATTCGAGAAAGCATCGTTGTTCGTATTATGTTCAATATCAGCACAAGGACAACCACATCTTACTCAAAGGACACTAAGTGTATCGTGACAACCTCCAAACAAAAATTAGTCCTCAAATAGCTTTACTGAAAAACTCATGTACTGGGGGGAACCATTAAAACTTAACCTGGGGGCTGTGAGTCGGAAGAGTTCCAGTATTTTAGTTTTGGCTACTGAGACCCTCCTTCTAGCAACCCTCTTTTAATTCTTGTTGTGCCAACCAAAATTTCCTTTAAAGCATACAGATTGGTTTCATTCATATGCTGAGTCAACAGCTTCACTTTTATCGGGGCGTGATTGGTCAGTGCTTTATTCATTGTTAACGAGAAATGCTGTATTAACAGCACAAGTAAGATAATAAATGTGCATTGGAAGAGAATTAAAACGTAATGCTAGGTTCATCGGTTCCATCTGTGTTTGTGATCTAAATAATAAAAGAACCTCTTTCTTTCAAATTCTCTTTTGTTACACCTATGAGATTCATTTTAGATTAATCTTTTATTTTTCTTCTATTTCCAAAGGACATCCATTACCTTGCACTAGATAAGGGTGAATTGGCACTAGCTGAAGTGGCAAAGAAAAAGGCTAATGACATTGATGCAGAATCAATAACTACTGGAATTGGTAAGAATTAATGGCGTTTAAAAAGCCCTTTTTGTTTCAATCAATACTTGTCCTGTACAACACTGTGTTATATTTGTTGGGGGTTATTGGTTCAATTGTATTGTTTTCTTTGAAAGCGACACGGTATTTTTGTTCGTAACTGAAGAGGGAAGCTTATAAAAATGACAGCTTTGCCTTTCAGTAACCACATGAGGATTGTGTCAATGCAATAGCTATAGAAAAAGAAAAAAAAAAAAAAAAAAAAAAAAAAAAAGATTAGCATACTATATCTCTTTATAAAAGTTCAGGCTGTACAAACTGAACTCAGATTCCCCTCAGGTAAGGAACTGAACTGGAAAATCTTTGTTCATGCTGAAGTTAAAGGCCAGGTATGGCAACCTCATTCACCTATTTGCTCATATATACAGTCCTAATAACTGGAGTAACATCATTATTACATTGGAAGCGTTTGGAGGAAACTTTTACTGATGTAAATAACATAAGCTCAGACCCTGGCTTTAAAGTAACTGCTTTGCACTCAGTGGGATTCTTGCAGTTCCATAAGGTGTATTGATGCAAAAATTGTGGGATTAGACTAACAGCTCAAACACAAACAACTTTTCAGCCAGGGGAACTTGCAACTCATTCATTTTCTCCTTGTGTTTCCTTTGAATTTTCATGAAGAGATGTGTACAAATATGTAGATTGTTCTGATTATTCAGGCCTGTAACACAAACCAAGCAGCAAGTGTCTACAAGAGTCTAGAAAGCTGATGTCCTGCGGAGAGAAAGTAGACAGAGAGGGAAAAAAAAAAAAAAAAAAAAAAAAAAGAACACAAAATGTTATAAAATATGCACGGTGCTGTTTTGCCTACCCTGATACATCTTTGAATATTAGAAAAAATCACTGGGCTTCTGTCCTTGCCTCACGCTAAGAAAGCAGAATATGACTGGAACTCAGAAGGAGTCAGAATAACTTCAAGATTTTGAATAACATAGGATTCTTTTAGGACCAAAAAATTAGACCTGTACATCCAAGAGTTCACCCAGAGCGTAAAATCAAATGCCATTCAAATATGTGGAAATGCAGAAATGTGGTATGTGAGTTTATGTGGCTGTTTCTATATATGTAGATACAAATCCCTGACTTTCAAGGTTATGCAGTACAGTATCACCTCCTTCCCTTTCCAGCAGAACAGAAATCAAGCAGTGCCTGTCCTGAATGCTTTTCTTCAGATCTTTCATTTTCAAACCTAAGTCTCTTCCAGCATTTTTTTGCACCACAGCTGTGCCTTTGAGCAAGCTCTTTGACCACTAGAATTGCCAAAAACGATATTTGTTTAGGTCATCTGTTACCAGGTGCTCTTTAAATTGTACAATTGCATCTTCCTTGCTTTCTCTTCTCTTATTTGTAGAGAGCTGTCCTCTGCACCTAACATAACTAAGATAACGAAGAGTTGTCTCTGATTGTTATCTATTCTCTTAGTTTATTAGTCTTGAAAAATTGCCTTAATCCAGAAAAAAATAAGCCTTAAGCAGTGTCTTCTTTAATTCCTTGCACACTATTACTAGATTTCTGAAGCTAGGCTATTTTCAAGTTTACTGAGAGCCTTGAACAATGTTACAGACACAAAGAGAGGGATAGGGAAGAAACCTGAGTTGATTCCAAGTGTGATAGTAGCCTATCAGAGGTAATAGATGTGTTACTGCAGCTCTGTTACAAGGGTGCAGGCACACAGTCTTCCCCTCCTTCAGAGCAGTCCTACGGTTACCTTTGGAATGCCCCATAAGCATAAATTATTAAAGTCATTTTATATGATAAAGTCTTTAAAGCGTTCTCATTTGCTGAATAATTAACTATCAGGATGATTTAAAATACTTAGTAAATTCAATGCCCCTGGGACAAACTGTCAGTGAAATTCAGTCTATTAACAGTAATGAATTTGCATCCAATTCATTTTATATGAAAACAAACATAGGAGTCTCCCATGAGTTTGTTTCATTGCAGATCAGATCTCACCTTAAACACTGGAAAATCTCAGCCAAGGGTTTTGCTTTATTACACTTTATTCCAAGGTCCTTTCTTTTTGATTTATTTATTTATTTATTTATTTATTTTTCATAAACTGTTGTTAGCAAAGAAAGGGTCACAGAGTGTGGATTTTTTGACCGCAATGAAAACAAAAGAGAACTAACAAGTGCTTTAAATGTAAATTATTGCATTTAACTAACATTTTGAGAAAGGGAACAAAAATCATGCC
Source organism: Aythya ferina (assembly GCF_964211825.1). Classification (NCBI taxonomy): domain Eukaryota; kingdom Metazoa; phylum Chordata; class Aves; order Anseriformes; family Anatidae; genus Aythya; species Aythya ferina. Next base: position 11,600,425 of record NC_140298.1, read on the forward strand.
AGTGCCAGAAGCTTTAAAATGCACTTTCCAACATGTCTTTGTCCGCTAACCATCTCCTAAGCCAAGTCCTCATCATCTAGCCCTTGCTTTCTTTCAGTCAAATTGCCAATGGTCACATTTCCTAGAACAACCCCAAAACTCCTTGAATGCACACTTCAGGCTCCTACAAGAAGGCAGCAATAAGCAAATGAGACTACAAGGTGCAATCAGTACTGCTGGGACTCAGTTATAGTGAACACTGCCTTAAGGAATATCTGGTCTCTATGTCCTGAACCGTACAAATGTGAACCTACATCCACATCTGGTGATATTTCCTAAGCTAGCCCATCCCCAAAACTCAGCTCACTTCTACTTGAAAATAACATGAGTCAGTGCTCCTGGCCAATTCCCAAGCTGCTGAGAGTGCTCCATCTTGCCTCAGATATATTTAATTTGTCAGAATATTTCTGCGTACAGGGCTTACTTCAAACATAATATATTTTGAACTCAGACTTTTGGAAAAGTTTCAAATTCCTCCAAATAATGTCGAACGGCAATATAATTTCAACTTAAATTTATAGATGTCATCCAGAGTTCTGTAATCACTGGTGGATTCCTCACATATATTAAATCAAGATTTGTGTCAAGATACAGCTAAGAATAGATTTATTATTTCAAAATTTTCTGAATTTTAGCTCTTCTCAGTTCCACACCTGATCATGGTTTGCTATACCCTGTTTCCAAGAAGTCACCATCAAAGTGAATAACAATTGTGTGCGTTAGTCAAAACTACTGCAGACCTTCAGAGCATAGTAGGTTTTTTTTGAGAATATTGCTGAGCAAGATGAAGTGTCAAGTGAGCTCGCTTCTATTCCCTGCCTATGTTTTTGGCAGAATCAGATATTTTGTTCAGCTGATTAAAATCTGCTAAAGAAAATTATTCTGATACGATTTTATGTTTGACAGCCTGTGAAAATGTGTCTTGAGGCACGGGAAGATTGGGGTAATGGTATCGTACATCTCTGAGAATACAAAAGCAGTCTCCTCTTTGCCCACTCCCATTTGATCAGCAGACCAGTGGCCACACTTGTCGTTACCTCTGCCAAAGCTTTCCCGTTGAATTATTTCTGTAGTAGACCTACGAGTTCCTTAATGAGGCCAGGGAGTTCTCATTTAGCCCTGCCTAAGCTATATCCTGTGCACCTCATTTCGCTGTATTAAAACAGAGAGGACTTTCTGCCATATTGACAATATTTGCGGGCTTACTAATGAATTCTGTACATGGGTGTAGCCTTGCATGTTTGCTCCAGAAGTAACCGCATATAATGTTGTCCATGTTAGCAGAGTGCATCGTCTCGGTGCTGTAAACCATAGGTTGCTAATGTAAAACTTGAGTTGCAAAGAACTGACATGGCACTGCCTGCTAAGAAATGCCAAAACTAATAATGATCAGGGAGGTGAAGAACTCAGCCTTTCAGACATCATTGCTCAATGAATAACCCATGAAGAGCATATGTAGTCTGTGTCAGAAAGTTTCCCAAGGCCAACTTCCAACAAATTACATTAGGGCCTAGCAAGATGATTTTAACCTTCAAATCAATAGCTTTTACCCAAAAGGGATTCATGTTGTGACAAGACAGATAACTGCTGCATAGTTCAAAAGCAAATTGGGAAGCCCTGTATTTCTACTTAGAATTAAATTCAGAATATTAGTAGCACTAATGTTTAGGCAACATTTCTAACAGAGGTATCGTAATAAAAACACTGATGTTGAGATAATAGCATTGTTCTGAAAGGCTAGATGAGACTGACTAACATTTTGGTGGTTCCGTAATGTCTTCTGAAAGTGCTTGAGGTATTTCCACTTAAAATTGAATTTTAAAATGCTTCTGGAAATATTCCGTAATACTTGCAAGTGAGATAGGGCATCTTATCAGCTCTCACAAAGACTGAGGTCTAATTTCCCACACAGTACATAAAACGACGTTCAAAATATAGGGGCCCTAAAGGTTTCACCTTACTGGCAAGGAATGTCACTAGGTTGAACCTTAAGTGGAGAATGTTCATTTCTTCTCAGTTCTCTGACAGTATTCTACACTGAATGGCTTACACGTTCTTTCTGATTGCTCGTAATTACACGTGCCACAGCATTTTGTCTTCTCACACAGTATGTCTGAAACACCAGTCTGGCCTCAAATGTATTCTGCTACCTCCAAAGTGCTTGTGCTTTACTCAGGTCTTCACCTAATCCCAATAGTCCACCTGAACCCACTTGCATTTCAAAACAACGTTTAGAATTGTCCCTCTGTTTTTGTAACCCTCCCTGTCCCTGCATTAGCCTAGTTGATAACAGTTGTTCTTCTTCTGATCCATAATGACTCCTTTATTCTACCAAGCAACAGAGAATCCTTACCCTCATATACCCTTTCTGACACTGATGACAAAACCGTCTTCATTTCCTACTCTCCCTTGACACACACTTGCTATCAAATTTCAAGTAAACTAAGAATCCTAGCCTCTTATTTCATGGCATGGTTTTTATTTCACTGCATAATATTTTTATAATGTGTTTAAAAGGTATTATCCAGTATATAGATGAAATGTGATCTGGGAAGACTTGGGGGATACCTGTTGATGCTACAGTTTTCTGGAGCTCTGCTCCCTTCAGTTTCAGCATTAGATCTCCTGCTTATTTATTTAGATTTTTAGTTGAAGTTGGTCAAAACCTATGGCATCAAATCCTTTGCTTTTAGTTTTCTAGTAATATGACTTTTTCTCCAGAGAGCCAGAAAAACGTTTTTAATGAAACGTTTCTTTTACGTGTAATCAGCAATAAACCTATGGCAAGAAATGAGTTTCACCACAAGCACTTTTTGAATTTTATACCACAGAAAATGAGAGTCTTTGAAGATCCATAGTAATTTTAAATGATTAAACTGTGTTCATGTGTACTTTCTGCTGCATGTATCAAAGCACACACAGCACTTGATAGAGAACCCACTAAAAGAAGGTTTCCACCATCTTCAGTAGGCTTTGGATGGGGGTTTTAGCAAGTAACAAACTTGGGTATAGACCAGAACTTCTGTCCTCTGAAAAAAAAATAAACAACAAACGACAAAGAGTGTGGTCTGGAAGGATGTTCTACTTGATGTAGAAACTATTCGTGTCTCCTGGTTTCAAGAGGAGCTAGCTGGTGGCACCCAGTACTCACAGCACACAAGCCTGTTGCAGTGGTGGTTCTGAACTCACAGCTTGACACACCAGCTTCACTGGGGGGGGTGACAATGCATTCCTGTATATCTAAGTGGATCTGCTGAATCTTCTTTGTTTTCTTTTTGTTAGCTATATTTTTTTTTAAATTTCAAACTACTAGTGAGGCTTTTAATATATTGAGAGGCACCGATTGTTCCCCGCCTTGTGTTCTTTTTGAGAAGTAGAGTTGTTTATTTTACATGAGGTCTATAGTAATGCCAAACTATTTTTGGCTCCACCTCATCTCACCCCTTTGCTTGCTTGTGTCATGATGTCAGTTTTGATCTATACCTTCCCATTGCTCGACAGCTTTGCCTAAAGACATAATCCTCAGCCCCTAATAATTATAAGTACATCAAAGGCTAGCTGGTTTGCTTAGCTGCAGAGGTCTACACAAAGATCTGTGTATCTTCACTTGAAAGAGATTTATGGTTTTATGTCAAGCTTTAGAATAATCGTGGCATTCCTTCTTTTTTTCCCTCCTTTATCATGACATATCCATGCCCACTGCAGAACCTGATTTAAAACACACCATTCTATGTCTGAAATGAAGACAATATTCTCCTTAGTATTTTAGTTTTAACGATTCTCATGTTTGTAATATCTGTCAACGGTAAAATTATGCCCCATTTAACATGAAAAAAGTCTTAACAAGGCCTCATAGATTAACAAGATTTTGCCTTCATTTTAAATGATGTGTTGAGTAGAAAAAAATAATAAAAAATCAGTAACTGAAAGAGACAGTTTTAGGACATTAATTTTTTTGTTTATAGCCACATCCTGTGACTCTTTTATAAACAAAAAATTATACTATTTCCAAATTCTAGAAATTGAAAGGAGTTGTCCGTGTCTGATCTGTATTTGTTGTACTTACAATTAGGTTATTGCAAGGTACATCTCTCATCACAGATCGTTTCTAGCTTATCCCTCCAGCAAAGTTGGTGCACATAAACAACAGAGAGTAGATGACACTAATTACCAAGTAAAGAATTTATTTTCCATGGCAACCTATCAAGAAGTAACTTACAAAAGTGAAAACAATTCACAGAGATATTCCTTGAGTGAGGATGTTACATGACAAAGAATGGTTCAATGGAAAAGATCTTGAAGGGATGCCCACGGCATGGCATTGCAGTAAAGACAAGTGAATACTCAAGCAGTAATTTATTGTACAGCTAGGAATTTAAATAGTATATTTCCTTAGTTATCTACTTCAAAATAAACATAGAGATAGATTGTATGTATAGAGATGCATTCATTACAAGTAAAAAGTCTGAAGTCATTAGAAGATACATTTAAAAAAAAAAAAACAAACGTAGCATTAATGCTTATATCCAGCCCAAATTTCTGTATGGATAGCTACATTTTGCCTACCAGGGTTACACTCCTTGCCATTCCAGTCAGAATTCAATGTTTCTTACTGCCCAACTCTGGCACTAAGGAGTCTTGCCCTCCACTCAACAAACAACACACGCCATGAAGCTCTGTCTGTGTGCATGACCATATACATGAAAATAAAATATATATAAAAAAAAGAAACTTTCTGTTCTGTAAGTTCTGCAGGCACTAGTCATCACCCTCACAAGAGTGAGCAGTTGGGGAAATTTGTATGTGCCACTCCCCAAAATATAATCCTCAATAAACTAGGATTATCAACCAGTTTAGGAAGTGATTTTGAAAACTTTGAAGTGAAATGTGATGCATGGGGGGGATCATTTTATTAATGCTATTTATTTTCCTACTGCTTTCTTAACATTAGCTAAATGCCAAGTATTTGGGCATCAGCTATTATGATGAGTTGTTCAGACAAGCTGTAGAATACCAAAAGTAGAATTAGGCTACTTATTTATGGTAACCACATTTGAAAAGGCTTAAGCTTTGGAAAAGCATGTAGAAATTATGTCAGGATATGGTTAAAACAGATGACTGCTAGCAAACATTTCTACATCTCAGTAACTTTTGTCACACATGAGGAAAGCCGTTTACGGGATCGAACCCCTATTTTTTCTTGCTAGCTACGAAGAACGGAAAAAGGACATTTGGGGTATTAGGAATTTGAGTTCTCAGTGCTGACTCCATATACTGAAGTCAATTTAAATAAAAAGCACAGGTAGTTAAAGTAACTGTTGAAACAAGCTATCAAAGAAATTGGTGCATGGAAGGTGTCTTTGCATGGAGACTAAATGAATACCTTTCTGGGAAATAGGTTTTAACCAAATACAATTTATGCATTAGTCAAACACAAGTTTTTCTGGCTCAGTGTAGGATACCTAGATGAAATTTAATGACCTGTAATTCACCGTAGGTCAAACTAGATGATTTACACTGTATCATTATAGTATAATATTCATATGTTTTGGATTCCTGTCTTGCCTACAGCTCTGTGAAAAAGCCCCTGGTAAATCTCCCATTAGCTTCAAAAGGCCCACATGTAGGCTGAAAGACTGCAGTTAAAAGCCACATAATGTATATTCACACATCTCATAGTATGCACGTGTGTGTGTACATAAGTGGGTGTTATATTTACACATATGCAGCCAAAATGTGTCCAGTCATAAAAATAGCTCCAAATCTGAACACAAACGCTAGATTGATTAATACGTATTTATATCTTGCTTCATGACATCAGCAGCTGCAGAATCCTCTGCTGCTTTTTTTTTTTTTTTTTTTTTTTTTTTGGAAAGAAGAAGAAATGATCACAGCTGGAGGTGCTTTCATAATTGCTGTAGCTGGCTGAGAGCAGAGTATCTGTATATTCACGGTGTGTCAGAGGCATGTTTGTCTCACACACCCTAGAGCCATCCTCGAGCCTCTAGTTTTCCAACAGGGAACTTGCCGGTTGCATTTCCACGCACCGAAAAGAGTTGGCAAACACATATTTGCATGGCAGTTGGTATGTGTTTTGTCCTGTTTGTTCTGTGTAACGTAACGTGATGTGACAGGCTGCAATTCATCACATCGGTGGCATGACAGCAGAGGAATTGGAAAAGAGGTATAATGGTGGGCTGATGCAAGGTGTCAACTTGACATTAGGCTTTAATATCTCAACATTAAGTCTTTTTATAATGGTCTACCAAATAATTCTCAGCAAACATTCCCCATGCAGGTGAGTTTAAGAAGCAGAGATCAGATATAGTGTAGTTAAACACCAGGAGAGGGATGCAGATATGCTTTTGGAAATACCAACTCTTGTAAATATGAGACACTTTGCACATCTGTTTTCCAGTCAAACAAACAAACAAAAACATTGAAGGACTCCTTATTTATTACATCCTCTTTCACTACGTTCCCAGCCACACCACAGGCTCTTTCTTATATGGGGATGCTGTGGAACTGCCGATGGCAAAATCAGAGGTTGGAGCTGTTTTCCTCCACTGACTCCTGCACAAGAGACTGCTTAACAGCTCATCCCCAAAACACTGCTGCATCAAAAGCCAAGGTGTTCGATGACCTGATCTCAGCTCTTGTTGAATGCTTTCCACCCATCAAAACCAAGCGACCTGATAAAAGCCTGTCTTGGGGCTGCTGGCATTCTGCTCTGGTTATCGCTGTTGAAAGCTATAAATAAAATGCTCAGCTGGGTCCAAGGGTAAGCTTTGCACCCATCACTGTTGTCCATCTTGCACTTTCTAAAGCACCAAACTTGCCCAGAAGAAGAAATAAAATAGGTTGTTAGAGAAAAAAACATTGATAGAAAACTGATGAACAGTGCTTAATACAAAGCAGTGAGTACATTTAGAATGAATGACATTTTTTCCCCTCAAATTCCTCACCAAATGTATTTATTTTCAGCTATTTGAAATATATTTTCCTTAACTATTCTTCTTGTTGGTTAGTCTGCACTGAAACTTCTTCAGATCTCAGTGCAGTGAGACTGCTGCAGCTCCTGAACTCATGCATGTGTAATATCCACCCTTCAATAACATTCTTCACAGCATTCGTGGCACCAAAAGGTCCTGAATTGTGCTGGATTTCAAACTGTAAAATTTAGTCTTAAAAACAGATCATGAGGCAACATTATTTATCTCTGCATTATTGGTGTGATGAAATGGCAAAATATTATAATAAGATGAAAAGATATCGTTAATAATAGCTTAAGCATGTATGGTGATCATTATAATTAGTTATTTACTGCAGGTACACAGCCAGTGTCCCACCTTTCCATCTTTATGATTAACCAAAGATGCAACAGCCACTTGATTTCTGCCTCCTGCCCTCCCAGCCCAGAGCCAGGCTGCAGAGACCACTTCCCTGGGACACTCAGGCTCCTTGTGTCCTTGCTTCTTGTCCATTTTAAACTGCTACCTTATCCTTTTTGCTCGAGGTATCCTGCCTTCTGCTACATCGTACTGTGGTTATTCACGTGCGTCTGCATTGGGTAAAGAGCAGATTTTGGGGCCATCCCAAGACCTTGCAGAAAGACCTCATGATTTCCCCTCACACCACCTGGAAGCATTGCTGCTCACGCACCATCAGGAGCCTGACAAGTGCTCACCCTCTGCCTGTGCCATGTGAAAGGAAGGGTTTGGGACCTGTTCTAAACTTCTCTTGAATTACCCCTTCCAGTTCATTGCTAAATTTCACCGCACCTCTGCCTAAACAATACAAATTTGTAATAACCAGGTGGAAGATTATGGGTACGAATCATTTATTTATTTTTTAATACATGGGGCACATCATGGCTAAAGGAAAACATCCACAAAGTGCTTACTTTAGGCCTTTGCATTTTGCCTCCAAATGGTGAGGTGCCTAGCCCGCAGTCCTGGACGTGGAGCCCGTGTGGCCATAGTCTGCTGCAGCAAAATGGGCCCTGGTGGTCCTACCAACTGCGCTGCCACTCCCACTGTGAACACTGAAATAAACAGAATTTTAATAGGAAAGCATTTCTGAAAAACTCCCAATTTCTTCCAAAACTCCTGGAAGAGGTGTGGTCTTTATTATTATCGGCTACACTGCCTCAACCGATCCCCTTGCATGTGTGAGAGCCTTGCTGCTCACATGTTGGGGTCAGTGATGGGATGGCCACCAGCAACTTTCGGGGTGACTTTGGCTGGCTCATCTTAGCCTTTGGTGCTCTTGTTTCCCTCTGGGGACTCCATGAGCCCTGTGTGACGTGTGCTTACGGGTGCACCCCATCCTTCCTGCAGCATCCCCCATGGCCCCTCGCTCTTTATCCTGCAAATTCAGCACCGCGTCCCCTGGCTTTTCTCCTCCAGCATCTGCTTTCCAGCAGTGCCCTCCCAGGGGTTAACCGCACAGCCAGGGGAAGTCCATTTTCTGAGCTCACTTATTTTCTATAAATTGAAGGATTTTTTTTTAAGCAGAGCGTAGAACACGCCCCTGGGAAATGAACCATAACACTCTAGTTCCTAGCTGCCATTAGGTGTCAGTGTGACAACAACCATGATGCACAAAGGCTGTTGCAGGGCGCAGGCACGCCACCCCATCCGAAACTTCTGCTAAAATCAGGGAAAACACAACATGCAACCGAGAGGAAGGGGAAGGGAGGAGAAAGCCAGAAACATTTTATTTCAGGTTTTCCCACCATCTGAGTGAAGTTTTTTACAAACAGATAAGGATGTTTGCATTTCATCCAGTGTGTCTCCGGCTCCCAGTGCTGCAGTTGTCAGAGAGGTGTAATATTTACAAAACCAGGAGAGCTTCTGCACACACTGATCCAACACCCCATTTTGGGGCAAAAGAGACAGTCAATACGATTAGTAATTTGCAATCTGTAGGAGGTCAGTGGCTTTGCTGTTAATTATTCCTGTAAGCTGATGCGTGCCAGCATTGGTGGCTATAGATGGGTCCTCCACAAGTTGGATAAAATACCATATCAGAAAAATAACCAGGAGTTCCACTCATTCAGAAGAAAATAATATAAAAAAATAAAACAAATAAAATGACTTTTCGCACATTAAACAATACATTATTTCAGTGCATCGTTGGTATGCTTAATAACTAGTAAAAACATGGTACGTATTGGGGAATTTACAATTGTTTGTAAACCAAGTTTCAAGCTTTTTCCAAAATGAGATGACAAAGGAAGCAAACGATTTTTGTTTACATGAGAGTTTTGAAAGTTAGTACAGTAAAAAAAAAAAAAATCAGAAGACAATTAATTTCAAAAATATTCTCCAGTTGTCTCTAGTGTTGAGAATGCCTCAGGTACTTGTAGGATGACATTTTTTCCCCTAACTTTTGGAACTGGAGACGTCTCCACCATTGGCTTGGACTAGATTTAGGTCAGGCTAAATCAGCTTGGCCTTCCCATGGATCAGGGAATCTGTTGTGCAAGAAAATCCTTTGGATGCAGCTTCGTCTTGCTCTTTCCTCCTTTGAGATAGAAGAGATTGTGAGCATCGCTCGAGTTTGTTTGTTTATTTGTTTGCTTTGGTAGATTAAATCTTGAGCAGCACCATGCTGCTATGATAAACATCTGAGTTTTTCTTTTAGCTACTTGCAGTTCTCCAAAAACTGCACAACACAGGAGTGGTTAGCACTGAGCGTCTTCTGCACAGCATGGCATAATCCCAGCCAGAGCAGCGTCTTGGGGTTACCATCTTTCTTACATTTCCCTGAGTTGCATATCTGTGGTTCTCTGCACAAGGGCAAAGACTTTCCAAATGTTGTACCCCTGTCCCACTTCGAGTTGGGGATGGGGAACAAAGAGCCTCATATGCCAATCTGACCTTGTCCTTCTAGTAGATAATTACAGGCATTAGAAGATGCCAGGTTAAATGGCTCCGGACACCTGCCAACACAAAATTGTGAAGTAATCCTGGGCCATTTTCATAGTAAAAGTTGCCACGATGATGATCTCCCACTCCTTATGCTATGCAGCTTGCCTAGAAAGCCATCTCCTGGACTCCAGTTTATCTGCACCTTCCCTCTCTTTCCCTTTTTACTATCTTAAATGGTGAAAGTTGGTCTTAATGGTCTTAAAAGTTATTCAAACTTTCTTTATATCAGTACTGTTGTGGGCTTGAAAGTTCCTGCTGTCCTACACATCTGTTTTGATTTCCAAATTAAGGTTCAGGAATGATAGTTTCAGAGCTCCTTATTTTTACATGTGGCTTAAGACCAGGTTTGTCTTCTTGTCTGTGGTACGAAGGGGGGCAGGTGAAAACATCACCTGGGCCAGCAGTTCAGACAGCTTTAAGCCTCTCTCAGCCGATCAGAAAGGATGGTGGTGGTGCTTTCCCTTTGACTGATCCCTTCTCCCTGCAGTGGGCTGAGTCCCCACCTGCCGTCTAAAACAGCCTGAAATTGTCCCACAAAACGTGAGGTGGGAGGAAGAGTTTCCACCCTAAAACGGGCCGAGGCAGAAGAAGCAGAATCAGGCTGTGAGGAAGGACTGCGAGGATATAGCCAGAGCCTGGCAGATAGCAAACACCTCTGGGTGATGCATGTCTGCGTGAGAAGGGCTGGTGGTGGCATGTAAGGAAAGGAAAAGCTCGCTACGGTAATGCAGGAATGTGGAAAGATGCTTTGTAAGGGCAAACTTTCCCTATTGAACCTTAATTGCTTTCCGTGGATACAAAACGCACTTTAAGTGATGAAAGGAGTGGCTGACAAGCAACGCTGTATTCAACAGGTATCAGAGAATGTGTTCTAGGTTAATTGCCTTCTCATAAAAAAAAAATAATTATTTTATTTCTCTAAAAAGGTGAGCATCTGTCTGAGACACAATCTTATCTCCAAGCTCCTGTTGTGCACTTCAGTGAGAAGAGGAGCAAGACAGGAAATGAAACAGGGCTGGGGGGAGCCTGTAGGGGCCACGGGGATTTTTTTCTCAGTGATTTTTTTTTTTTTTCTCAGCACCAGGCATGGGTTCTTTGCTTCTCTTCCCATCCACCTTCCTCCCGGTTGCCTTCAGAAGCAGGAGCAAGGCCAGGAGCTGCCCACAGCTCCCTCCGGGGCTCTGAGCTTCCCAGCCGCTGCTCCTGCTGACGGAGTTTATTTAAATAGGCAGGGAGAGAGCAGCCGTGTTTGCAGAAGGCAGTGCGTCGTGTAAACTACCTCCGTGAGTTTTTGGTTTATTTTAAACAAAACACAAACCACCCTGGTATTTATGCCAGCCTGTAATTGAGGGACACCAGGCAGAGGAAGATCTTCCCAGGGAGTGGAAGGAAGAGGCTGGGAATGAAAACCTGCTCTCTCTCCAAGGATGTATTTCCCCATCCAAAGGCTGTACAAAGCACAGCGTGCCCTATTTCCAAAGCTTTGTGTTTTCCTTCTAAATGGTTCCCTTTTCTAACAGCGAGGCTCGGGAAGGAAAACGTCCACTCGTTAGTGTGGGATTTCAGATGCCGATACGGTCACCTTGGCTTTTAAGGCCTTTGGGCACCCAAACCAGGGAATGTGCTGGTGGTTATCAGCAAGCCCGTGCAGCGAAGCCCTGTGCGGGTGAGTGACAGCCCATAAATGCCTATCAGGGAGGACCTGCCCTTATATCTGCTTCAGTGGCTTGATTAGCCACACCTTTCTCGTAAATTGTCAAGTGTCAATCAGGGTGCTCCAGAGATGGTTAAAACAAGGCGTGCTCTAATACCCCAACTTCTTTTATGTCCCAGTGCCTTAAGGTGCTTTTAGAAAATGCATCCAAGTTTTATCTCATATTGTAGGATTTAGCCAGGAGACACAGAACAGAGCACCGTATAAGTGTCATTAAGAGCTGAGCAACAGGATGTCAGCGTGTATATTGTGCACGTGTATATATATATATATATATGCATGTGTGTGCAAACACACAACTTGCATATGTGCACATCACAATTCATTTTTGTACCAGGTAGGTTTAAAATAACACGTTAGTACCAAATGCATAGCAAGTTTTGTATATGTTGCACCAGTGCTGCTAATTTTCTATGCCCAAACACACAGACCCATAAAAACTTGGCCTTTGTTTTATGGAAACTTATCCAAGAAATTCAAAGCCTGATATCCTTATTCTTAAGGCACAAGAAGTTTTATAGAAAGTCATTATTTTTGAATGGACTGAAAAAACATGTAAGCACTTTTAATTTTGGTACATGGTACATGGCATTATGCATGTTGATATTGGAGTAAGCTTAGTCTATACAGCCTTCCAGCATAAATGACTTTTTTTTTTTCCATGAGACCCACTGACTATGAGTACATTTGTCTGCCAGAAGCCAGAAAGCACTACTGATTAATTATTGTTTTGTTTATAGATGGTATTCCCATTTTTTTTTTCCTGTTACTTTTGTTAGGCAACTAACTGGTCCCAACTTTTTTCTTCATTAAAAGAAAAACTCCTTTTAATAAGTGTGGGCTTTGCACTTCCAAACTTCAATGGCATAGAATTTTTCACTTGATCAGAAAGCTGATTTAATTTGCTGCTAGGTTAAATGTTAAAGGTTTCAGTCTTATGACCATGAATTCTCAAATTAAATTCGGTGCATTGCTTAAATTTCTAGCTGCAGTGCATTTAGCCTAATTGCTTTGGTAAGTTGGATGCTTAGTAACTACCACTCTTCTGAATTTTAGTCTTTAAAGGAGAGCAGTGAAATAAGCCTGAGGGGCACAGGTGGGCTAGCCTGCTCTTTGGGACTCGACTGTGGGGTCTCTGGATATCTCTTCCAGTCTGACCACATCCTCAGACCATGTCTGATGAGGCTGTTCTGCTGACAAGGGAGAGAATTTAAACACCTGTAGGTTTTAGCTATTTAAACCCAAATCAGTTTTGAAGCAACAAGAAAGGCTGAGGAAAATGGTTCAGATTTCAGTCAGTTGTCAGCTAAATGTGTGCACTGGGCCTTCAACTATTTGGCCAGACACATCTTGATTGCTTAGCTTTTGTTTTCGCCCTCGGAAAGTCAGCTGGATAATACCCCCTAGCCAAAGTCTATTCTGTGATGCTATAAGCGGGCAGGGCTGGGGGGGAGTGGGAGAGTTCACCAAAAAAAAAAGACAGAATTATCCTGATTTTTGTCAGCCAAGATATTGGCTCTCATTTTCACTTTCCTTACAATATTAATTATAAAAATAGTCAGGTCTTGAGTTCATCCTCACTGATGCAATCGTTACAGTGGGCTCTTAGGAGTCACAGTGCAGACACAGGGGTGATGGAAGTGGCAGAGGAAACCTCCCCCGGCTACACCATGGGGGCAAGCCCCGAGTATCTAGCTTTTTCCTCTTTGTTTACGGCATTTTTAAGGCTTTTAGTTCTCACGCAACGTATATGTCATTAAATGGCTGATGCCTCTTTGCACACATTGTTGTGATGGCCTGTGGCAACCTGAATTAATTGTTTCAGTAGTTGGTGGTGGTTACTAGCAGTAATTATTATAATTTGCATTTATAAAAACACCTTTCATCTAAGGATCTCAAAATGCTTTTGCGCACATTTAATTAAGCTTCACAACATCCTGTGAGGTAAGTGTCAAGAGTGTTGTTATATCCATTTTTACGCAGGATTCTCCAAGAAAACAAGGTCAGTCCCTAACGTGACTGGTATTTGGTTCACATCACACTTGCACAGGACGGAGCAACTAGCACAGCTGCAGGAATTAGGGGTGCCGATCTAGGTCACTTTGCATCTCCCACATAGCTCTCGCTGCCGCCACGCTGTGTGGACAGACGCGCTGAGCCACCACGTATGCAGTCAGAGCAGCCTCAGCCCAGATTTCCAGCCTGAGAGGGCCCCTTGCTTCCCACGAGCACGCCAGCCGCAGAAAAGTCTTGGGAAGCAAAACAGACCGGCGTGTGTTGCACAAGGCAGCAAACCATGCTGCAAAGATCTCGTCCCTTGATCGTTTTCTACATTAATATTTAAGCCCCTCTTTGCAATCTGCAAGACGTTGTTGACACCACAGCCAAAGCCAAGAAACGAGGTGCAAGCAACGTGAAGTCACCCTTGAGGAGTCACTCGCTTGTCCTAGAAGAGGTTGCACGCTCTTCATCTCCAGCCTTAGATCAAACCTTATGGGCAGTCAGCACTTCGGAGATCAGCTGAGTCCTAAACTACCACTTGACCATGGTATTAAAGGTGAGGACCAACTCAAGCAGGAGACAGCTTTGAAAAGCCCATTTCTTCTTCAACAATTTGCCAGTGTTGTTTGAATTGGAGCTGGCTTCCTGTAAGCTCTGTTGATCACTGTATTAGCCCTGAGGAAGATAGGTCTATGTAAGTGCTTGCAAATTGAGCAAGAAGTCCAGGGCCTCACGAGTTCTTCACCATCCCCATCATTTTATAAGGCCTTGTTTACATATGGCAATGACCAGATTAGCTGTTTTGAAAGAACTTCGCCTGTGGATGCACTTATTCCAAAATAAAAGCCACTTTGCTCTTCTAAATTAAGTGGACCTACAGGTAGGGAATGATTATTCTGAATAACACGAGAAAGAAAATAATTTCTTTCCACAATGGATCGTTCAGCCAGCATATTCTGAAGCCTGGCTCATGCCTCACGCTGCTGCTTTTTAAGGCAGTGGCACAGTCACAGATTCGTCAGCAACCAATTTTGGTTTCAGCTTGTCCTTTTTCCAAAGAGGGAGTGGCGATGCCAGGTGAGAGGCAGGTTGTCTTTGCCAAAGGTGACAGAGCTCTCTGTCTTTACCTGACATTATTTCTGGTTTACCTGACAGCATGAAATAATTCCTGAAAATGTTCTTGCTTTTTATTAGCGCCAGAAAGCTCAAATGGTAGAGACTTCAGTGTGTCCCACATGCACAGGAGATGCCAGTAGCAGCAGGGGCTTTGTCCTGGTTTCTCTGCAGGAGCACCCCAGAGGTGTCCCAGGAAAATTGTTCCTGCACCCCAGCTTAAGCATGCCAGGAACATCTTCCCAGGAATGATGGTGTTGCTTATCCCCAAATCTTTCTGGTTCCCCTGAGACAACGTACAGGATTTATTCTGTTCCTGTGTTTCTCTTGTTGGGGAGGAAACACCTGGCAGCGAGAGGAGAAGGTCTGGCATAACAACGTATGTCATTTGATGTCATCTGGTGTCATCTACTTCACTCTTAGCAGAAGGGAAGGACAGGCATTGGGCTAAGCGTGCCTTTTTACTGAAGGTCTTCCTGTTATCCAAACTTGTTCATCTCTACTGCTGCGTAGGAAGAAAAAAAGAGAAGAGAAGAGAAGAGAAGAGAAGAGAAGAGAAGAGAAGAGAAGAGAAGAGAAGAGAAGAGAAGAGAAGAGAAGAGAAGAGAAGAGAAGAGAAGAGAAGAGAAGAGAAGAGAAGAGAAGAGAAGAGAAGAGAAGAGAAGAGAAGAGAAGAGAAGAGAAGAGAAGAGAAGAGAAGAGAAGAGAAGAGAAGAGAAGAGAAGAGAAGAGAAAAGAAAAGAAAAGAAAAGAAAAGAAAAGAAAAGAAAAGAAAAGAAAAGAAAAGAAAAGAAAAGAAAAGAAAAGAAAAGAAAAGAAAAGAAAAGAAAAGAAAAGAAAAGAAAAGAAAAAAGAAAAAGGAGATGAAAATGCAGGAGTGACCTGGGGCTTGCCAGAATGCAGTGCCATGGGAATCATAGCACCAGGCCCACAGAGGGTCTTGTTGCTGCTACCAGAAAACTATGGCACTAAAAATCAGTACTTTGAGGATTTGTTTCTTTTGGGGGGGAGTTAAAAAAATCTGCTCGTCTCATATTGCAGAAATGACTTGATGGGTGCTATATTATCCTCTCTGGACCTCAGTTGTTCCCAAAAATTCAAGATGAACTCTGCCTGCCCAGGCACCAGAGTCAATGCCCTGGGGAATTTCTTCATATCTCTAAGGGATACGCAGGATGTGTACTCGCATGCCCTTGCTGCCTCTCAACACCAGCTGTACATGCAGTTTTGCTTTAGGAACCTGTACCTCCAGTATTGCAATATCTCTTTCAGTCTCTGTCATCAAGAGTTTAAATACAGTTCAGATCAGTGTTAGTGGCCCAGCTCCAGCGGAGGAGAATTGCTGCAATTCGTTATCTTGACAAATTAACTGGTCTGAGGCAATTCCTTTTTGAGAGAGATACAATTAGCTAACTCTTGAACTCTAGCCTTGCTCCAGTGCTGTGGCATAGCTATGCACCTGCTCGAAAAGTCCTGATAACGCAGCTAAGGCTTTTCCACCTGTAAATGTACTCCTGCACCAAGAGCCACCGTGTGGTGTGGCCTTGCCTTGCTGTCCTTGTGGTGCTCTCGTGCCCTCTGTAGATGATGCAGATCTCTCTTGTAAAGGACTCTGACCTCAGCCCATTGAAGAAAGGGCTGTATGAAGACCAAGGTGGTCTTGTTGAAGAGCACCTAGGGGATGGAGCTGGAGAAAGCTGGGTTAACATCAGGTATAGGAGCTGATGCTCCGGTTTCCCTCACCCTGGTTTCCCTCACCTCCTGTCCTGGAGGAGCAGCTCCTTTCTGCCTCTTCCTACCAAGCAATGTGTTCACATCCTTCCTCCAGCCCTGTGTGTGCAGATGCAGTTATTATCCATCTCCCTGTACGAAGCAGCTCCTTCTGCCCTCAGCAGCAGCTCACCCTTGGGCATCATCTTCCTTGCACAAGCACTCCCAGATGCTAAAAGATATCCCTTAACCATTCATCCAGGCCTTTTGGAAACTGTGTGGGCTAAAGCTGTCCAGCAGAAGGCTTGTGTCTGCCTGGAGCCTCTTTGTATGGACTTAGTGGCTGGGAGGTTCCTTGAGCTTCTCTTTGAACTCCAAGCCTTCAGCATCCGAAACATTTAACCCTCAATTTCTTTTCCACTTTATCAGTTTGGCCAACTTCCAGCTGGCAGCATTTGCTTGCAGACTTCCATCCCGCGTCTCGTGCTTGCAGATGCCTCTCTGTCTCAATTAACCCCCCCCTGAGATGGTTTTCTTCTCCCCTGAGCCGACCTCCCTCCCGTCTGGCCGGCACAGCCCCTTCCTGCTCCCGGAGGGCAAAAGCTGGGAGGGGAGAAGCTCGGTCCTTGGGCTGGAGGTGCCAGGCAGAGGGTGTGCCTCACGGATGGGCGTCACGAGGAGCAGCCGAAGGAACACGCAAGCTCGGCAGCGCCTGCTTTGCCCGCTGTGGGTTGGGGCTTGCAGTGCCGGAGGCGTTTGTGCCTCCGTGGAGTCTCCAGAGCATCGTTTGTGAGAAATCGGGGCTTCCCTGAAAGCTTTCGCCGAGGTGCCTTGGAGCACGCACCCACATTTCCACTGCTGCAGCCTGCACCCAGAGCAGTGGGGATATCTGTGCTCACCAGCAGCTTTTGCCCAGCTTTCCTCCAGAACTAGTGTTTCCAGAGAGTCACTTACAATGGGAGAAAAAAAAAAAAAAAAAAAAAAAAAGAAAAAAAGAAAAAAGAAAGAAAAGGTCTAAAGCACCTCTTACCAAACAAAGAAAATGCCTAGTCACCAGGAATGTCCTCCCTCCTATGCCTGCTGTAATTACCCAACAATAGCAGCCTTGGGTTGCTGGGGTTGAGCCTTGGCACTCCGGCGTGTTCACATGCATCAGCAGCCGAGAGGAGAGCTGCTTGCCTGCTGCCAAGATTACGAGGCAAACTTCACATGGTTTGGGCAACCCGATAAAATCTAGAGGTGCGAGCTCTCGATTGTTGGGACACCAATCAAGCCTTTGAAGTGAAAGGGCCTGGAATCAGAGCAAATCCTCGGTTGTTCAGGCTCCTTCAGCTGGCGACCCATCACAGCTTGGTGCTACCACATCTGGATCATCCTGTAAGACACACCTTCTTTTTTTTTTTTTAAATTAAATAACATTGGCACTGCTAGCATAGTTCCTAAGGAACCTGACTACCTAGGCTCCAGGGAGACATAAAATGAGCTGTTCAGCCTATATAGTGGTTAACTTAATCTCATGTATGATTCTAGCAGAGCAAATGAGTAGTAAAGATTGAAATCTCTGTCGGAGCTAGTGAAGACTTGGCATTTCCATTTGAAGAAAGTTTTAACGCCAGGTCTCACTGCAAGCTGCACGAGACTGCTAACTACTATACAACTGCCTAGCCCACCGAAAAAAAAATGTTTATAAATGTTAACTGCTTCTTTACTTTTATCACATAACTTTTATTTAAATTATTACGTTTCCTGGCACACCCACTGAAACAGTTTTGCTGCTGCTAATGTGCTTAATATCCAACTAGTGAAATAATGACATGTTATGCTAGCATTAAGGGCTGCTTCTACTTAGTAGTGATTGAAGTGCCTTATCTTCTCAAGTATCAAATTGTTAAATTACAACACAAATGGGAGATATTCTGATTTAATATACCTTTTCCTGCTCTCTCAGCAGCAGCAGCTGTTCTCAGTGAGTTCTAAAAGTAGTGGGAAAACAGTATTTCAACAG
This sequence comes from Aythya ferina, assembly GCF_964211825.1. NCBI lineage: Eukaryota > Metazoa > Chordata > Aves > Anseriformes > Anatidae > Aythya > Aythya ferina. Next base: position 11,618,942 of record NC_140298.1, read on the forward strand.
GGAATTTTTGTCAAATGAAGATATGTCAGCTCTGGAAATTAACTAAATAATTTAAAAAATAATCTAAAAGTGAGAAGCCATAGAAGACTAGACCAAAACAAGCAGAGACGTTTATGTTTTTCCCACAAACAAAGCTGGTTGTTCTTAAGTGGTTTCTCTGCAGGAATTTGTTGAAACTAAACAATTTCAATAGATTCTGTTTATTTAGAAAGGCATTTTAGGAAAACAATTGTAGCCAGAAAAAAAAAAAAAAAAAAAAAAGAGAGAGAAAAAAGCTGCCCCCACTCAAGTGAACAATGGAAGTTCCCATTACTTTCAGTACCTGAAGAATGTTACCCAATGGCTTCAGAAATACATGTTTTTTAGAAAGCCAGGGATAGAGTTAAGATGGAGCAACCTGTTAATGAGTGACATCATGCTTAACCTGATGCCTTCTGTTGCAATTATTTTCCTTTCAAAAAAAAAAAAATCTAACTCACAAAAATGTGAGAACTGGATTTCAACATGCCAAAATAATGAAAAAAAAATAGATAGAGAATTGCATCCATAATACAAGGAGATAATAATTTATTTGCATGGAAATAACTATTCATGTTAAAAAGTGAATTTTGATTTAACACCTAAATAAAAAAAATAAAAAGTGTGATTGTTCAGGTTATTCCTAAACTAGAGTGTTTTACAGCACTCACCTTGCTTATCCATTTGTATTACTTCAGATCCTTGATTTGTTTCTTTCCAGAAAACCTACTATTTACTTCTTTTTCTTAGAAGTATGTCTGAAGTCGGCGTGGTTCACTGGGAGTTCATTGGGATATATTTGCAACTCCTGAAGCAAAAACCTGATATTTTATCTTTAGCAGGAGTTACATTTTTTGAACTTATTGAATTTTTCAAAGATCAGCATGAAGAGTTCTGATCAAATGCTTGCTTCAGCGTTTTAAAGGCTCCTTGTGTCCCCGTTGCCTAAGGAGGTCGTACATTACGATTGCTCTGTAAACATCAGATTGTGCAGAATTGGCTCTGCATACCATGCCGAGCACACAAAGAAGAAGTCAAATGGCTTATCTCTCGCTTATCAACTAGTTTATTTTTCATGCCAAAAGAGGTTGTATTTTTACAAGAGCAGCTGCTGCTTTGTAAATAATTTAATGGCTTCTGTTAAGTAGAGCTGTCAGTTTTGCAAGCAATATTCAAAGACGATTTTCATTTTGCCATGGGATTGCACGTTTTTAATTTATTTTTATTTTTTTTTTATCCCTGAAAGCCCAGTGGAGGAGACTGGAGAATGTAAAAAGCTTGTGATTTGCAGACACAGATCCAATAGAGAATAGACACAGTTAAATAACAGCACATACATGAGCAGGGAAGGCGTGAGATCACATCACCTGCGTATCATGTTCACAGAGTGTCCTGCTCGTTACAGTGTAGGAAAACTTTCGGTGGGCCTCTAAAGAAATGTGCTGGGCTCTTTCTGTCAGGTGCTAGATGGAGCCGTATATCAGCAAATTTTGGACATGCAGAATTTGCATTGTGTGGTTGTGCTGGTATAATACCGATGGTGACAAATGTGATTTTGTAGATAAAGATTTTAGTGTGATATGCTTCATATTATTGCATCTGATAAATGACTTTAATGATGAAAAAACAATGCTAGCCAAGATACCGATTCTCAAGTTTTTAAAATTCAAATTCAGATTCAAATCCCCAGATCATATCACGATAAGCAAGTACTAGGTTAGAATTAAAAGTAGAAAGTGTTTATTGTGCAATATGCCAAAGGAAGATCCCAGATAACCTGAGGTGACATTTGTGAGTCCCCCAAAGCCAGCACCAAGTCAGGTCTTCACCTCGCACTTATCTGATGTAAGGACCACCACCTCTGCCATGCTGTTGACAAAATTCTTCCTTTTTTTTTAGTTAAATGTGGGATATGTTGTCCCTGGTATAGGAAGGACTGTATTTTTTCAACAGTGCTCCTTGCACATTTGTTTTTCCTGCCATAACAATTCTTACTGGGAATGCAGGTCGCTGTCCCACAGCAAAAGTGTCCATTTTTTTGTCAACAAAAGTGTCCATTTCTTTGTGGCAAAATGCTCATATCAGATGTTTTTATGACTTTGAATTGCTGGTGGCGTCTGATTTTACCTACTGTCACACTACAAGTCTGCAGCCCTACACCCAGACAGAATACCTTAAGGTTACTAATATCAAACCCCTTCTTCTCTTGGCTGCTCACTGCAATAGGCTTCAAGAAGAGACCTTCAGAGGAACGTACTTTACTTGTCCCAGAGTTTCTTAGATGTAGAGCATTGCTCATACACATTTTTTCTCCCCTCCTTTCACCAAGGCCAGTTTATTATTCAAGGCAAGTCTATTATTTATTCATTGCAGCGTTATGTGCCTGCTTAGAGGTGTGTTGCCCCCTGACTGAGTTGGCTGTTTTCAGCAATTCCCTGCATTATTCCACCCTTGGGAAACAGAAGCACAGAAAATATTGGTTACTGGAGAAAGCCCAGCCATTTGCCACACTTTACCCACTCTCACACCGCAGATGCAAATAATATCCAGGTAGCACGAAGACTAGAAATAGTCCGCAGAAATCTGACAGTGTTAGCTCTTTAGGACCGAGAGATTTAGAAACACTTACAAGTAGATTTGCCCTCCTAAGCTGGTGAGCATCCTGGGTCTTTGGCCAAAATGTAAGCTAGTGGTATAGCAACGCTCACAAGAGCATAATCTTCTCTGCACTGCCCATGGTGTTGCCATGGGTATCGTGCAGATTAGCTTATAGGGGATCCAGGAAGGCAGAGAACAAGGGGAGAAAAACAGGATTCAAAGAGAAAAAAGAAATGCAAAAGGGTCTGATGGTTTCAAGAAAAAAAAATCTTTTAAAGTCTTTATGTGTAACAGGATTTTTCCGTAATCTGAACTCTGCTACACTGGGGTTTGGTTATTTTATTTATTAATTTATTTTAAGCATTACATCTTGAATATGCAGCTCCTCCTGTCTGTTTCCAAGCAGTTTGTACATTTTCAAACAATTTCCTTCCCCACAGAGCTCAGACTGGAACTTGGGAACGGGAGGCCCTCCCTTCACATGTCTGAAGGCTTTGGGTCGTGATCGTTAACCAAAATATTTTGACAGAAAGATAAGGCAGGTTTTTATTTTTGAAGGAAGGAGTTGCACATGCAAGGGGGATTGGTCCAATTGATAAGATTTGGATCTGTATGGCAACAGCGAAATACTCCCATGCAGCAGCCTTTGGCGGCCAGCTAGGCCTTCTGTAGTTGACAATTTAGGAGGCATTTCCTCCTTGCTAGCTAAAGCCAACACACACTCATGCCCTTCTGAAAGCTCTTGTGCATGTTATTATTGCTGGTAGTTGACTACTTGGCCTCCTATTCAAAGGAGAAGAGTCAGGGGTGAGAGCTGTGTAAGCGTGGAGTTTTCCACTGGATTCGATCCATTACAAGAAGCCGCTCTTGTCCTTTTTGACACCTCAGGCAAACGGCTTGCAGCTTGCTTGGTACTTTCTCATTAAGTAAGCCTGATACCACAACTTGCTCCGTCTTAACAGGACTTCTGGGGCAGTCAGAAGAAGAAGACACACCACGCGAAGCTTGTGTTGACCAGCCTCCAGCGCACGGAGGAGAGCGCGACGTGCCCGCTCCTGGCCCGTCCACCAGCACGCCAGTACGGAGCTGCTCCCGCAGGTGAGCTCTGTTCTGCTTCCGTCACTGGTGTCTCACAGGGCCTGGAAAGTCCTGTATTTCCATAACAGAACATGTAAGAGCGGGAGCAATTAACTAAAATGCTTTTTGAATGTGTGTTTTGATGTTCTGAACTTTCCTGACAACCCCATCTGCGTCTGATCGTAAGCGCGATAAAACATTAAGAGCTAGGCAGGAACCAAGACAAACCTGGAAGCCAGGAGGATGTGGGATGGACACAAAGCAATCTCCAGAGACATGGATAGTTTGCAGGTATTTCACATGCACTAGCGCAACCATTTTTGAATTAAAACGTTTGGGCAGACACAGCCTACTCTGATGAATATGCAGAAGAGAGAATGGGATGGAGCAATGGAACTGCTGTGCTCGGCAGGCACAGGTAGTGAGCAGCTCTTTTAAAAATCAAAAATTATCTTTACATGGGTCTGTGATCTCACTGCTAGTCTGTGATCAAAATCCCTGGGATGATGATTCGAGAGTGCACTTCTTCCAAAGTTGAATGAAACCAGGGACTTACCTACTAGAGAGAAACAGTGGGCCTGGCCTCTGTTTATGCTAGAAGCACATAGATGCTTTTGTTGCTGATGAACAGCACCTTGCAACAGGTGGGAAATTACAATGAAACAGCTATTCTGTAAAGGTTTGAAATGCATTTTTTTCTCTTATTTTTCTTGATTATTATTGATAGAAAAGAAACCATATTCCCAGTGATTATATAGATGCATTTATTTTCATTTTCTGTCCTTATTATATGTAGGAACACTTAATAAATCTAGTGTGAGTAAAACATTGAACATCCACCTTGGCAAATCATCTTAAGTATTTGTGTGCAATTGTGCTGAATGCATTTTTGTGTGGGCAAGAATCACGTGTCTTTCTCCTTCTGGAAATCAGTGTATTGTCTAGTTTTCTTTCTTCTTTCACATGAAGAGACTGAGGTTTTTCAGTATTAGATAATATCCATTATACCTTCTGCACACCACTGGTGAAATACATTATAAGTAGTCTACCGTTTTTGGGATACAGAGTGCCATCTAAGGCTTTCAGAGAGACCTAATAAATTTGGATATGGAACCTGGTTTTAAAAATACAGTTCACAGCTATTCCATCTTAACTTTGAGGATGGAGACAGCACTGTAGTGATATGGGCAAATAAAGACAGCAAGGTTGTGCTGAAGATGGTATTTACTACAGAGGACTTCATAAGTGCCCTGGTGAAAGGAGTTCCTTTACCAGAGTCCTCGAGCAGCAGCTAATCCCAAGACGCCTCTGATCCGAAGGTATCAGCTTGCCTTTTCCCTCTTGGAGTTTGCTGTGACTCACACGTCCCTGGCAGTGCCACGTCTGCCTTCCCTGGGCTTCTTGGGAGAGAGATGCTGGAGTTCAACTTCACTCCTACTCCCCAGCTTCCCAACTTGACCCGTGCCATCCCGAGTGGGTCACCAAAAGCTGCTGAGCCTCACGAGCAGCCCTTTGCAATCACCAGAGCTGCACAAACTGCTTGGATTTCCCAAGGCTCTTGTTTGCCTCCTGCCAAGCTGGTGAGTACAAAGAAAGCTTCCCACCCACGCGGCCAGCTCCTCCGCCTGCTCACACCTCCCCCAGGAGAGCCCTGAGGTTTTGCTTGCCTCCTGCGGAGCTGTGGAATAAGACTTCTCGCAGCTCCCCGGGCTGGCTGCAGCCCTGTGAGGCCTGCTAATGCTAATTTGAGTTTTAAAGGCACTCCCTGTGACAACACGGACTAGCTGCGAAGGTCACCTGCTATGGCACAGGTGGCCCCAACAAACCTCTTCGCTGTGCTTATAAAACCACAAATGGTTACAGGCACATGACTGCGGCTTGTGTTCTGCCTCCAGTTCCACGCAGAAAGGAATTTATTTTCTATGTGTGCTGCCCACTCTGCATCCAGCTTCTTCATGTGCAGAAATTTGTATAGAGTGGAAGGTCTCGAGTGATAGGAGCCTACAAAAAGAGGGACCTTCTCAGTTCTGCAGTCATTGCAATGGTTCATCTCTCTGGCCAAGATACTCCAGCATTGCTAGAGATTTGGCTGCCTGATCTGAGCCACCAGGAGACAACATGGTTTATAATGGATGGATGGTTAAGCAGCACTTTACAAAATTTTCTTTAAATTGATTCAGCATAGGAACCCAAAATTAAATCACATTTGCTTTCTGTTGCCTCAGTGAACTCACCTGAAAAATGGCATCAATAATGCCTTACTAAAATACAGTGAAGTTTGTGAAACCACAGCTGTGGAGTGCCTTGCAGCTGAGTGTCTTAGGAAGTGCACACCGACATTATTATTCTAACTGATTTCTCACATCACAAATTCATATCTGACATTTCCACTGTCCACTTCTTCTCAGCCTCCAACCACTACCTGCAGTTTCTAAATCAATAACCGGGACACATTCCCCCTCCTGTAAAGGCCCTTCATTCTTCGTTAGCTTGGTCATTTTTTTTGTATCGTTATTGACTTTCTCCATTTCTCATGCTGTTTAACGCTAGTCTTCAATGTTTATGTATTCTGCTCACCAGTGAGATAAATGTACATCCCGAATCATTTCCTATTTATTTCTCAATTCTTTCCCCTCAAGAAAAATAAAATAAAATAAAACAAATTCCATTTTTGTAATGGATTTACTACCGTTCTTCTCTGTTCCCTAATCCCATGCACCACACAGCCTCCTGTCTTGGCCAAGTCACTTCAGCCCTGCTCTGAATGTTTCACTATAGGCATTCTTGTTGATTTACCTCCTCAGCATCATTTGATATCCATGAGACACTGTTTAGAAAGACTTGATTTGTGGTCTGGGGAGCAAAGTTAGTCTATAGCTTTGTAGACTTTGCTTAATTCCCCTGCACACTGGTGTCCCATGATGTCCTAAAACAAATGTCCCTTCTGGGAGTGTGACAAGATTCAGACTGGAGTGTTGCTCCAAGATTAGGGAGAGGAATTGTATTGCTGCTCTCATGCGGAGCCTTCCAGTGTTCACCAAAGCCAGTGGTTCATTTCTGTTGTCATCCTTCACAAGTCTCCACCGGGTCACAGACCTGGAGCTGAAACAGCTGAATCTGCTTCAAGAAGAGGATTGGTCCAGATGACCTCCAGAGGTCTCCTCCAACCTAAAAGGCCCTCTATTATTTGTAAGCTGAGCATCATTATTTAGTCATTGATCCTGCAATGAAACCCCCACAATCTCATCTTCTCACATAAAGCATAATTCTCACAAAGCCAGTAGCACTGCTCACGTACACTTGGCATGCATGAACTCAAGTGTACATGACTGGAGTCCCAAGCTCTGCTGTCTTCTGGATAGCAGCAGTCCCCAGAGTGGTAAGACACCACAGCAAGACTTTGGGTGTTGAGCAAGAACTGTGCTTGATGGCTGCTCTTTCTTCTTTCCCAGAGTCTTCTTTCATCTGCCTTGGCTTTTTGTCATTGTAACAGCAAGACACATCCCAAACCATGAAATCAATTGACACACGACTGCATTTCTAATGCTACCACCCCTGTCTGACCCAGTTACTGCCCCATGTCTGTATGTCACCCAGGTTTCTGGAAGCTCATCTCCAGCACATACTTCAATTTCTTCCCTTCCTGTATTTCAGCTTGGACAGCAGCTTTGTTTTGGGACAGCTGAGACGTTATCTCTTGAATTACACCTAGGCGAAGGCCCTGGGCGGTCTGTGGAGGCTAGCAGAAGACTTTCTATTTAACCTACTTAATAAACCTTGCTACTGACACCCTTCAGGGAGCATATGTGTAACAGAAGCCCAGTTTTCAGGCTGCTTGATTAACAAATCACTTCTATTAACTCTTAACATCATCATCTCCCTTCCGGCTCTGCCTAACAAGGAAAGCTGTAGCCTGGGCAGAAGCAGGAACAGAAAAGACCAGAACCAAAATGATTCCTAATAAAATAGTCTTGAGGGTTTATTTTGAGATCTTATTCTAAGCCAAGCCTAGCTGCTCATTTTACCTTAACAATCAGAAAGCAGAGAAATTAGTTTGAGACTCAAATAGGTTTTACAGACAACAGAGAAAATTGGAGTAACTCCATGACATTTTATGGAAGCAGCAGCAGCGTTGCTGTCAGTGGAGAGCTGTAATCAACTTTCTGAACAGTGCACACACACACGGAGTTATGGGCAATAAAGATTGCTGGACAATGCTACAGGTAGAGGCGCTCTATTTGCTGTGTATTTTCTTTCCACCAGCCAACAATGCACAGTCCAGTGAATAATTTTACAAGTCACAGGTCTTGTCGCTGGCTTACGTGTTTGCCATTGACCATTGCCACTCTGTCCTTCCCAATGGCAGATATTTTACAGTCTAGCAATTCTTGGTTTTCCTCATTATTATTTTTTTTTCTATTTATGGAAGTGTTTGGACCGGCATAAGTCTTTAGAAGCCTGTAAATAATGAAAATATTTTTAAAATATGTGAACGGTGTTGTTCAGAGGACCCAGGTAGCTTACTGATCCTCTCCACGATGTGTTAGAGGAATCAATTGACTCCCTGGGGGCCAGCTTCTTTTGGACAAGTCACCTAGTGACTGCCTGTCACCGTGCCAGAGTCCAGCACCTAAGAGTCAACACAAAACTGGGGCTGTTCCTGCTCCTCTGCCATTGTTACTGGTAACCGCAGCGTGGTTTTCTTCCCTGTCTGTGTTTCATTCTTTTCCTTTACCGTAATGCATGCTGGGCTTAAATATCTTGTGTTTATTTGTGGTGGCAGGCTGTGTGTGAAGCTGTTTCATCTTGTTATCCGTCTACTCTCTCCCCACCCCCATAGAACTCCTCTGATTTCAATTAGGTTCTTATTTTAATACAGATTAGGATAGAAGGCAGAAGTGTGTCTCACCACAGTGATTTTTGTCACAAAACTTTTGCTTCGTTTTTTCTGTACTGAAAAATAGACGTATTTCTACTCCTCCGCCAGGTTCCTACTCTAAGCTCAGAAGCGCGCTTGCGCATTTTGAACCTGTAGCACCACCCAGCACGGCCTGCCACGGGTCCCCACACAATCCTACAAGCTGCTGTCTCCATCCTAGCAATTTTCAGTTCCAAAGTAGATCTATGAGAGGCGAGCTGTGGGGAAGTGGTGATGGGGTGTAGGAAATGCATCAGAGAGGTGGGATCCAGCAGCACGGTGGTGCTAATCCTGCCCCGTGTCTGCAGCCTCCCCTTGTTTTTTGCCTTTGCTCAGCCCCGGTGAAGGCAACGGGAGTTTCACATGCATCAAGAACGTGACAGCAGGCAAACAGACGTGGGGCACTGGGCAAATTAATTGGTTAGTGTGCATACGGCACCTTGAAATTAAAAAATTAACTCTTATTAGCCAGTACGAACGTACTCGAGATGCATCGAGGTGTGCTGTATGGCCTCTTGATTCCAGACAAAGGTCCTCTTGATTAAATTAGATTGCGAGCGTGTTGCCACATTAGCTCACTTGAAGAAAGAAAAGTTTGAAAAAGCAATTTGGCTTCGTCACATGAGCGGCGCGTAGACTTAATGGAAATTTTTCACGCATTCACAAAACAAAGCAAAATCAATAAAATGTCTGCCAACTGTTCCACTGAAAACATTCTATAATCTATAGCGCCGAGAATCCCAAGCCAAGATAAACCACCATCGCTGTCAGAAAATACTGACAATTATTTTACGTTGATTCAATTTGGCCCAGCCCCGACTGACCTTGTTTATTCATCTCAGTCTCTTAATTCATATTAACTTGGCATCCGAACGGGACATGTGGCATGTGGGCTGAAGACCCATTTCTGTATCTTAGACTCAGATAAACGTAGAGCATTGAGTACTTCCAGTGCCTTGAGCTCTTAGGTAGATTTATATGCATTAGACAGAACTGGTTAAGTTCCTTTTATCCCCGCTGGGCTTTTCGCGTCTGTTGACTGTAAAACTAGAAGCTCGGTAGAAGTAACATCTTCTTCTAAGCCTTCGGATAGACATGAAATCCTCCCAGCACTGGTCAATTTTAAAGACACGTCCAAAGAGGATGGACGGCTTTAAGCTCTTTTAAAACACAAAAATAGAAGGGTTATGGCAATTTGGCAGCCAAAAAAGCAATTTACGGGTCTCGGCAGAATCCGAGGCTGTGTGTAAGAAAGCTGATCAAGATACTACAGAGGAGATAATGGGGTCGAAGAGCAGAAGAATCCCTCCGTTTTTGCAGCCGGCATAATCTGGTCTCCAACGAAGTTTCTTAGTTTCTTTCGCAGAACCAATAAAGCTTAGCGCAACGGCAGAGGTGCATTACTGCAGCTTAAACACGGCTCGGGAAAGCTGATGAGGAGCATCGCTTTTAGTGGCTTGACAGATGCCCAGCTGCTTGCATAGCTATCGCCCGATGGTAGGGGGAAGACAAAGAGATGGAGAAAATCTGAGCTTTTTCTTTAATTATTTACGTTCTTGTCACTAGTAAAGGGCTTTTTGTGCTGGGGATGTATTGTTTGCGCTATCAAAGCCCAGTGAGATTTCGCACTGTGGCAGGTGACAAATCGGGTGCCACATGAAAGCGCTCGCATTTTCCTTCTCACAACTTCCCTGTTGTATTTCGAAGCCACCTTTGAGGACCTGCAGCCTTGAAAAACAAGGAAACAACACACGGTGCAAGAGCACCCCTACATATGGTAGCACGATAGAGTAAACACGACTCTGTCCACAGAGGGGGAAAATCCACCCAAACAAGGGCCAAGGGCTCTCCAGTTGGTCTGGCTCAAGAGGTTCACTTTATTTTCTCTGCTCAGGTGATCTCTGCTGAAGGCAGAGCTCCCCTGGACTTCACCAGACATTTGTAGACAGCGGGATGAACAACAAGCAGGCAAGGCAGGACGGCCTCCAGATTTCCAGTTCCACTGCTTTGGGAATGGATTGCCTTTCCGTGTGCTTACCCAAGCAGAGATTAATGATGCGTGAAGAAAATGAAACTAGAGACATAAATAAATACATACATAAATAAGTCCATCCTCATTTTGTATGGCACAGTGCTGGTGTGTTCCTCCCTGCAGCTCCTCTGCAACGTGAATTTCAGTGCGTTTTGGCCGGGTGGGACAGTCCTGGAGTGACTGCGAGGCCAAGCAAGTGCTGCTGGTGATGCTCGATCAGCAGACCAACTAGCACCTGATAAAAAAAAGAGCTGCAATTTGTCACCAGGCAATTTGCACAGGCTGCTGTGTGCTTGATAAGATATAAAACAAACAAAACCACTTTGCTCGGCTATGTAGCTTCTCCCCAGCTCTTCATCAGTTCCCTCCCCTCCTATCACTTCTGTTTTGTTTTTAAAGACCCGCTGGCAGCAGGCAGGCAGAGGACAGGGACGGGAAGTCTGGAGCCGCTGACCATGCCACCTCCCTGGTGGAGAAGCCCTTTCCTGGGAGCCAGGAAGGTAAGCAAACAATCTGCTTTTGAATATACACAACAGGACGGGGCTAGGAAAGTAATGGGGATTGGTGTCTTGACAAAGAACTTGAATTTGGGAAGAGAAATAAACCTTGAGCTTGTTTTGCACGTACTTACCGGGGAGAGGCACGAGGCCACGGCTCCTGAGGCAGCCACCAGGTCCCAGCTGGAGCTCCTTGTCCCAGCTCTTGGGACGTAAAATAAATCACCTGGTCTCGTGAAACTCCTTACCTTGCAGTGCTGTTCATGATTCAGTGCGGATGCAAGGCGTGAAAAGTGTTCATTAGATTGGATTGATGTCATTTGGCGTGCTATGGCCAGGTCCTCCAGCAGCAGAGCTTTGGCTATGGCAGGGTTTGTGCAGCAGCATCTCCCACTGCTTCTGCATGGGGTTCTGGAGCAAACAGATGTGGATGTCTTGCTTCAGCAGTGTTTGATATCTCTGTGGTGATAGCAGATTCAACATAGCACAGCAGGGCAAGAGAGCAGTGCTCCAGCAGGAGAAAGTCAGGGGTGAAGAGTCGCCCTGCAACACCAGCCAGGCAGGGGGACCTACGGGTCTTTGCACAAGGGGATTTTTGTCTTCTGCCTTGCCCAGGTGTCCCATCACCCATACAATCGGGCGTGTAGGAAGTGAGCAAGGCCCTTCCCCCTCCTCCTGGCTCTGTCCCCTGGGCCCAAAGCCTTGCCCGGGGACCATAGGACACGGCAGGCAGTGCCAGCGAGGGGCAGAGGCGCGGTGCCTCCTCTCTGACGTCGGCAGCTGTTAGCTCAGCTCAAGCCATAACACGAAGATGCCTCATCCCCAAGCACCTCCAGCAGCAAACCTGACAGCATGCGGGCTGCAAAACCCTCTCGAGACACCAGAGGAGTGCTCGGGCAGGCAGCCCGCACCCAGCCCCACCACCCTATGGCTACCTCGAGCTTGCCCCCAGCACGAGAGTTGAGCTGCGGCCGTGGCTGCGTTGCAGTGCGAGCATCCCCCTCGTGCAGCAGCACCCACCGAGCGAGGAGGACGTGGGGACACGCACCCACCACTGGCTTCACGTCTCCACGCTGCCCTATCTGCGAAAAAATCACTGTTGCTTTAACCCGGCGTAGCATTTGAAGGAATATACGTGTCCTACATGTGTAAACTTGCAGAAGCGATGTATTAAATATTTTAATTCAGCCATTGAATAACAGGATATAAAATAGCTGTGTCCTATCAAAAACATGAAAGAGTTACCTAATACCGTGCCCTTGTTTGTTTGGGTTTTTCAGCAAGTTCAGTGGAATGTAAATAACACGGTGATCTTCTGTGTTTTTTTTTTTTTTAAGGAAATTTGAGAGCAGTTCCTACAGAGCAGGTAAAGCATTTCTCATTTATTTATTTTATTTTTTTATTTCTGCTTATTATTATTTACTCTATTTTGCAGCTTCCTGAAACTTCCAGAGCCTGCCCCTGCAAGCTGTCTGCCTGCAGGGCTCTCGCTGAAATTGGTAGAAGTGCTGCTAGGATGCGGCTTCGTCCGCAGCGCTGAGCTGAGCGCAGCGCGTGGAAGTCAAAAATCATTATTAGCCAGTGGCTGCTGGATGGGACGTAAGAAAGGGCTCCTTGTCCTCGCTCCACGTTCACCTTACACGAGCTAGCTGGTGCTCATATTGGTGCTTTCAACAGCGAGCCCACGGTAGAGAGGAGTGAAATCCTACCCTGGGGTTTCACGAGCACTTTAAGCTGATTTAACTGCAAGGTGCTGCCAAAAAAAAAAAAAGGTGGCCCAGCCCTTTCTCCCCCCTGTCAGCCTCCAGCTTTATGTCCTCCTCCTCCTCTCCTGCACTGCCGTGGGCACTTGTGCACTGCAAGAAACCCACCGGGGCAGGGGGGAGAGGACCCCATGCGGGCACAGGGATGGTGCCCCCATCCCCAGACCCTGCACCACGCCATCTCCCCAGGGACCTGCCCTGGGCCGGTGCCCCACAGGGTTTGGTGTTGGTGCTTACAGAGCACACAGGTCGGGCTGGTGAGTCAGCAGCGTGCGGCACTGACGCACTCCTCCAGTCCTCGTTTACGGGGAAAAAAAGTAAATAACACGCGAGCTGTGTCACGGCAGGACGGATAAAGGCAGAAGGCTGCCTATATTGTAGCCTAGCTCTGTTGAAACTCTTATTTTCGAGGCCAAAGCATTCAATGTTTGGCCACGGTACAAACAGATCATTAATAAAAAAAAAAAAAAAAGAGAGAGAGAGAGAGAAAGAAAGGAAACTCTTCAACCTCCCAGCGGAGCAGGATGGCACTTCTTTCTTTCTTTCTTTCGTTCCGAAGCCGTGCCAAGTGAAATCGTGCTAAGAGCTGTTCTACCAGTCCCGAAGCGCTGGAGCACAGCACGCGCCGGCCCCACCTCTGCAGCCTCCCGCAGGCCCCAGCGCACGTGGGCCGGGTGGAGGATGGGGACGGGCGGCGTGGTGGTGGCAGGGAGGTCCCCGCGCTCGGAGGACGTCCCCGGCTGACCTTTGGTGGCTCGGTGGCACCGAGGAGGTGGCGAGGAGTGAAATGGAGCTGGAGGGACGGTGAGGAGGTTGGTGGCTGGCAGCCCAGCTGGCCAGCAGCTCGCTGCTCCTGCCTGAGCTGGATGTAAGGTGGGAGCAGCTGAATTAATTAATTAACTCAGAACCTCGTTTGAAAGCCCTGGGTTGCCACCATATGAAAGCCATGAGCACAAACGAGCAGGCTGTGTGATCTGAGAGATAGCAAGAAAAAGCACTTTACCATCATGTAATTAAGGACTTAAAGCATACTTCAGGTCCAAAAAAAATAATGCAGGTTAATTTTTGGATTCTGGTGGGACTCCAGACCAGGTGCCCCAACCTCACCATGCCTTGCAGAGCTGCTTGCTGGTGAGTTGGGTCTCCTCCACCCCTGTGGTCTGCTGGCTTTGGCAGGGCCAAGGGACGAGAGGGAGCAGCCGAGACCAGCGCCAGGCTGCAGATGGAAACGCTGTGCTGAGGACAAGGGAGCCCTTTGTGAGCTCCAGAGGTTGGGAGCAGAAGAGCCATCCACACGGCATTAACTTCGTGCTTCTGGGGCCACGTTACCGCACTCATCTGTCCTGACTTGTACTGGTGTGTGGAAATCTGTGTCCTGCAGCTCCTTCTGTGTCCTGGCTCCTTCCTCGCCACCTAACTGGGCTAGCCACTGCAACCCGTCCCAAATTCACCCCAAACCCACACTCACCAGCAGCTCTGGACCCAGTCCCTGCAGCACTGGTTGGTTCTGGCTCTCCATGCGAGTCCCCCCGACACCATTTCACATTTTTCCCCCACTGGGGCAGAACCAGAGCACCCAAGCCCGAATCCCCCCGGTCCCCAAGGTCCCTGAGGCTTGCACCCTGCTGCTCCCCGTGCTGGCATCCCTCCACCGCCACTTCCCACACGTTGCTTCAGAGGAAGCCCTCACAATACCGGGCTCGGTGCCACGCACGGGGAGCACACCCAAAGCCCAGCCCTTCTTGCACAGGCAGCGCTGCCGGAGGAGCTGCGACCCGGGGGGTTTGGTTTGGTGTGTCCCCCGTCGCGGTTCCTTGGCAAGATGCTGAAGTGACCCGCTGCAGGCAGAGGGTGTGGGCAGCACGGACCCGAGTTTTCATGGGTCTGTGGCAGCACACGGCCTCGCTCACTGCCGCTCAGCTATGAGGAAGCCTCTCCTCCCTGAAACTGCAAAGAGCGGGGCGACAAAAACCTCCCCGGCGCCTGAGCTGTCGGACGAGGTTGGGTGTCTTGAGGCAACCCACGGCCCTGCAGAGAGGTGCAGCAGGAGGATTTGGTGCCCGTGTCCAGCCCTGTCGTCCAGGAAGGGCTGGGGATGGGACGGGGAGGCCGCCAGGGCCGTGCTGCTCGAGGCCCGGCCTGCGCCTGGCACGGGGCTGGGCTGGGTGATTCCCAGAGGTCCCTCCCGGCCCGCGTCACGCCGTGAGCTGATCGTCTTGAGCAAAATATCTAGGTCAGGTCAGAGAGGCTCCGTGCGGCGGCACCCAGCCATAAATAAGTGAGCCAAGGCCGCCAAGCACCCTGTCACCAGCCTGGGCACCCGCTGGGCCCTTTGGAAAATGGGATCTGCGACTCTGCTTCTTCTGGGCTGGACACGGCTCCTGCTTGGTTGCAGGAATTTGAGGTCCTGAAGTCAACCTGGCCTGCTGGTGGTTGTTTAGCTGAGTGATAATATGGCAAAACAACCAGACAGAAAGGTTTCATGTGGTGCCACCCAAGGGAAATGAGGAGGCATGCCTGGTGAAGAGGAGCGGGATCGGACAGGCCACATGTCCTTCCACATCTGCGGGCTGGGACCGGGCAGCCTCAGCCCGAAAACCAGGAGGGAGCTTTACACCAAGGAGCCCCTGGGTCCTTGTTTGTCCCCCATCTCCCCCTTCCCACCTTCACCGTGCCCTTGAGACTCATCCCCAGCAGAAAAAGCGGCGCCTGCTGGGGGCAGGCCCAGGGACGAGGTTTCTCCCTGCTTCCTGCTCCGGGAGGATGAAGGGCTCCTCGTCTCCACCCCAGACCCAGGGAGACCGAGCAGAGCAAACCTCCTCCGCCCTCCCACCCCTGCGGGCCCGAGGTGGCTTTAGTGGCTTCTCGATTACAGGGCGCGTCCTCCCGCCCCACTCCTCCCTTCGCCCGCCGGAGCGGGCCCGCAGCATTGCCATGCAAAGCCCCACGAGCCCAGCTCTGCAGGGCACAAGCGGACGCTCTCCTGTCAGGATGATCGTGTTTTACTTCCCTGGGTGACGAGCTGCTCCTTGCTGCAGGCAGCTCCCTGCGCTGCCTTCCCCTGCTCCTGGACAGCCCTCTTCTTGCACCGTGGAGATGTGCTCTGGTCAGACCATTACGGCATTTTATTGCCGGGGTGCTGCTGCAGGAGAGGTGCAGATATCAGGAGAGAGCTCCCGTCAGTATCACTCCCCATCCTTGGATTCACGTCCGTGGGCTCGATGCCACATCACAGGCTTCCCACGCCACACCGCCAGGGCTGCCGTGCTGCCACCAGATAGGTTTGCAAATGGGTTTGCGAGGAGCACGCATGCAAAAACGGCACAGCCGGGCAGGTCTGCAGAGCCCGGAGTGTGTGGGACGAGGGCTTTTGGTGAGCTTCCCCCTGGAGAGGGGCAGAAATCACCCAAACCAAGCCCTTGGACTTGAGGTGGCCTCGCAGGGCTTTGTTCTCCAGCCTGCCCACCCCTGCCCTTGCCCCGCAGAGCTTCAGGCACCACAGGGCAGCCACGTCCCCTCCTCAGCCTGTGGGACACCAGCAAAACCCCTCTGCTGACGGGTGCTGAGCCAGCTCTGGGTGCTGGGATGATCCAGTGAAGGGGTGTAGGGCATGAGGCATGCCGTGGCCACCTCCACACGGGGACAACACCGAGCTGGGGATGAAATTCAGCGTGTCCAGCCGTGGTGTCTTCGCCCCCACATCCCAGCAGGAGCACTCCTTTCAGAGGGAACCATGCCCTGAAGTGGGGCTGCTGCTCTGTCAAGGCTCCTTCACCATCTGCAGGAGTGAGGGGAAGGATTTGGGGGTTTCTTGCTTCCACCTCCCAGGACCGTGCCACCCTCCCTGCCCTGATGCTCGGGGACGGGACACGCACGCCTTCCCCCGTGCGCCCAGCTCCACGCCCAGCGTTCGCCACATCGCGCGGAGCCAGCTCGCTGTGAGTCAAAGGAAAGCAATGACTCACGGGGCCGCAGCTCTTCCCAAGGCCAAGTATTTCACGCACTTCGCAGGCACGCTAGCCCGCGTTATGAAATAACCTCTATCTGTGGCACACTTTGATATGTCCCGTATGGAAACACAGGGCTGGGGTTGCCGTCGCGCACCGGTCACTGGCAGAAGCGCCAAGGTGTGCGGGTCGCTGTGCTCGCAGCGCTGCTCCCCTCGTCCTGGGAAAGCAAAAACGCCTTCCCCACGTTAAACTCCAAAAACCTGGCTGGCTCCCTGCTGGCATCAGCCCAGGCTTGTGGTGCTGGAGGTGTGTTTTAATTAAAAGGTTAACAAAAATATAAAGTTTCACTTTGGCCGTTGCTGGAGAAGGGGGCTCACGGGCGGGCTTGGCCCCAACTCCCAGAACAAAATGAGGAGAAGGTCCCTGTCCCTTTTCCCTGGCTTGGGGGGGGCATTTGGGACCCCAGTGTGAGGTTTCCATCTCTGTTTTTTTTTCTCCCTGTGACCGTCTCACCCCGTTTGTCCTCTCCCCACAGGGGTCAGGAGGCAGCGGCTCACTGCACGTCGTGCACCTGGGGCTGGTGTGACCATGTGTGGACCACCTCAGATGTCAAAGCACGGCAGGAGAAACCTCACAGAAAGCCCTGCAGAGAACTTCCAGCCTGGACCAGGAGGTGAAGAAAGAGCCCTACCAAAGAGCCCTGACTTTGTGTCTGTGTCCTTGCCTGGATTGCCCCATGTGTCTTCATGAAGGACGATGTGGTGGCTTCACAAGACATTAAAAACAGGAGAACTGTGGCTCCCTGCTTAGGGTGTGAAACCGAGTGGTTTGGGTTGGTTTCACCGAGCACATCATAAAACTTGTCGGGAGAAATTCTGGCGGCCTGGCCGCATTATATGTTTTAGCAATCTTCACTCGGAAGCAGATTTGAATTTCCACTTCAGGCTCTGAAAACCGCTCCATTGAGATACCAGCAGATAACATCTCCACTCAGGATGCCTCTGTGAAAGAGCAGCCTTTCACAGTCGGCAGCATTTTTCTAAGAATGCTCTCAATTTTCATATCTAGCTGTATCATCTCAGCTGAATAACCATTATTTTGCCTTAAAAAAAAAAAAAAAAAAGAGAGACACGGAGCCTCTTAAGCATCATCCCGTCGGAGTCCAGATCCTAATCTGCCTCCCCTAACCGCGACCTGCCGCATCCCCGCGGGGTTTTTGGGGTGGTTAAACGCGAGGTGGGCACGGCCGCAAGGCTTCATCCCACCCCCGGGTCCCTGCACGCATCTGTGCCTTGTGCCCGGTCCTGGCCGTCCTCTCCAAATTGGGTCTTGGCCTGAAAAAAAAAATAGAAAAAACTGTATATTTGTGTGCCCGGCGCTGCGCGGGCGCCGAGGTGCAGCCGCCCGGCTGAACCGCAGCCACGCTCCTGTCAGCACAAGTGGCGGTCTGCGCGAGGGATTAATCTGACACCAGACAGCGATGCTTAATCCTCCGGTATATCATAATCTATTTACTTTGCATGCTAAGAGGATTTCAGCTTAAAAATATACAGGAAGTGATACTAGAAAATGTACATAGGATCCAGAATGCCGGTTCCTAAAATCTCGCTTTTTTACCCTAAAAAAACAAAAAGCCTTCCCTGGCTGCCTGCAGTGGCAGGGCCCGGGGCTGGGCAGCACCGGGACGGGGCAGCCCGGTGGCACCGCGCGTCCCCGGCCGGGAGGGAGCTGCACCGGGGCTGCTGCCTGGGAAATCCAGCCCGGGGTTGGGACCGATGTGGGATTTCCACCACACGCTCAGCGCCACCCGAATTAGCAGCCGCTGGGTAACCTGGAGGTCAGCACGGGGCTGGGGGGGACGCCCGTGGGCACCACGCACCCTGCAGCGCGCGCTGGTGCCCGGCTGTGATCACTGTGTGGTTTTGGGGCAGGAGCTGGGATGTGGGATGCGGGCAGCTTCAGGGCAATAAGGCGACCAAGGCTACCAAACACCGGGCTCTGGGCTGGCACACGGCTTCAGCTTGCACCACGAGGGATGGAGCAACTTTTTGGGGCGTAAAATGGGTATGTTTGGGGTTTGGGAAGAGCAGTGCAGGGGCACCAAGCACCACCAGCCAAAGAGCTCCTCACCGGCACGTAGGCGTTATTTTGGACACACCGGGTGGCACAGGACGCTCGGTGCCCACGTCACCTGTGGGTGACACCTCCACCTGCATGCCCTAGGGTGGATGGACCCAAAAATGCCCAAACCCTCCCCAAAACATCCATGCATAGTATGTCAGCGCCTTGGCGCCTTCCCCCTACACCCTCCCCCCGGGGATGGGGGCATGGTGGGGTCCCGGCTGCCCCAGGCACTAATACAAGACCACAGGGAGCAGCACTGAGATTTGGGGGGGATGTCCTAAAATCTCCCTCTAAAAAAAAAAAAACAAACCAACGTGGAAATGCCCCAAACACCTCAACAAAGGGGCAAGGAGCAGCAGCACCGGCTGTCCCCTCACCCCGGCCCCCAGCAGCTGCGGGGAGAGGCTGGAAAATAAACGGGGGTGAGGGAGGGCAGGGGGGGCAGGCGAGCAGAGACCCCAACCCCGAGTCCCAACCAAACGCAGCCGGTGCTGGACACGGGGGGGATCGCCGGGAGCCAGGGCTGAAGCCGCGGTGCCGAGCATCTCTGGAGCACCTGCAGCTCCGCCTGTCCGTCTGTCTGCGTGTCCGTGTGTCCGGGGGGACACTCATGGCCCCCCATACCCCCCCGCAGGCCTGCCCCTGGGTCCCAGCGTGCCGGGTTTGGGCATTTCGGGCAGTGAAACCCCATCCCTCAACCCCAACCCCATCCCCAACCCCATCCCCATCCCGCACGAGCGAGTGCGGTGCAGCCCGGCTGGGGGGCAGTAAGTGGGAAACCAATTAACGGCGGTAATTAAAGGATCCCAGAGCCCACAGCTGCAGAGGGGGCGGGGGGAGCCCCCTCACACCCCGTCCTTGCACCTCGGTCCTGCCGGGACCCTCCTGGGGGAAGAGGAGGCACGGGGAGGAAGGACGGGGCAGCAGCGGCTGCCTTGCGCTGGGCTTTGTTTGGGGACACGGGGGGGTCCCAAAACCAGACAGGGACGTGGGTGGGGGGGACATTAAAGGCTCAGGACCCCCCACCCCGTGCCCATGGGGCGAGCTGCCAGGGGGCAAACAAAAACCCAACCCCTCCCGACACACGGCCCCGACGCAGAGCTGCTGCCCCCCCCCCCCCCCCAAAACACCACAACCACAGCAATCAAAACCCAAAGCCGTTTTGTCTTTTTTTTTTTTTTCCTCCAGTTTTCCTTTTTATTATTTTTTTAAATTTTTTCAAAAAGTTTGTCTTTTTTTGGTCTGCGGGTCGCGGATCAGCCGAGCAGCCCTTCCCACCCCCCTCCTCTTCCTCCTCCTCCTCCTCCTCCTCTTCCTCCCCTGTGCCCCCCCGGCTGCTGCCCCCCGCCCCGGGACGAGGCTGGACCCCGGCCCCGCGCGGACAGACGGACGGACGGACAGAGGACACGGCCCCCCTGCTGCCCGGGGATGGGGTAGGGGCCAGAATCACCTTTTTTTTTTTGGGGGGGGCGGGGGGCAGGGGCGAAAAAAATTAAAAAATAAAAATAAAATTTAATAATAATAAAAAAAAATAGCTTAAAGTTTCGTTTTTTCGTGTTAGGCTCGTGGTAAGACGCCAACCCGAGAGCGCCAACTAAAAACGAGGACGGTCCCTGCAACGGAGCCGAGTATCTACAGCGAGCCCGGCGCGCCCGGGGCGAGGGACCCCGCACGGGGGGCACCGAGGGACCCCCAGCCGGGGGGCAGGAGCCAGCCCGGGCCCCGGGGAGGCGGCAGGCGTTGAGTTTCTATTCTTTTTTTTTTTTTTCTTTTCTTCCTCCTTTTTTTTTTTTGTAATTTTTAGTTATTTTTGTTAAAAGTCCTCTTCTTCTTCTTCTTCTGTTCCGTTTAAAAAAATAATAATTATAATAAACCCGCCGGAGGGGCGCGGGAAGCAAATAAATATCAGTCAGGAGAGACGGGGGGGCCCCTCGGCACCGCGGGGCTCGCCGAGAGGGGGGAAAAGGACGAGACGGGGCCGCGGCCCCGCGGGACGCCCGGGGCCAGGGGTCCGAGGCGGGGGGCGACCCCTCACAAGACCTGGAAGCGCCAGGACGCCTGGTCCTTGTAGTCGAGGCAGTCGGGGGAGTTGAAGTTGAGCTTCCAGGAGGCGGTGGCGGCGGGCTCCTTGTAGTCCAGGCAGTCGGAGGAGTTGAAGGGCAGCGCGGTGCCGCCGTAGCCCTGGTGGTGGTGGTGGTGGTGGTGATGGTGGTGGCCCGAGCTCTGGCTCAGCGGGTGGTGGTGGTGGTGGCCCGGCACCGAGGAGGGCCCCATGGGGCTGAGCTGGTGGGGGTGGTGGTGGGAGTGCATGGGGGCCAGGTAGGAGCTGCAATCCACACCCCCGAAATAGGACGAGGAGGGCGGCGCGGGGTAGCCCTGCCCGTACCCCCCGCCTTGGCCGTAGGACACCGGGTAGCTGGCGGAGGCGGCGGGGCCGGCGCGTTGCATGCAGGAGGCGCCGGCCGGCGGCAGGGGCTCGGGCACCGTCACCCCCGCCGGGGCAGCGCCGGGAGAGATGGAGGCCGGGCTCCAGATGGACGAGGCCGGGGTGCTGAGGGAGGCCGGGGCGCCGCCGGCCGCCGCTGCCGCCGAGGAGGCCGAGCTGGAGGAGGAGGAGGAGGCCGAGGAGCTGGAGGCGGCCGCCGGCGGCGTGAACTGCCCGCTGCTCTCCGAGCCCGAGCTCTCGCGGGCCGGGGACGACTTCTTCTTGGCCGGGCGGCTCTTGGCCCCGCCGCCGCTCTGCTGCTGCTGCCGGCACTTGGCGCGGCGGTTCTTGAACCAGACCTGGAGGGGAAACGGGGGGGCTGTGAGCAATGGGGCGAGGAGGGGACAAGCGGGGGGACCTCCGGTGCCCTCGCTCGTCCCCCGTCCCCTCTTCGCCCTGAGCACACCCGGCCCCGCAGCCGACCTCACGCCGAGCACCCGCACCCTGCCACTACACCGCACACCCCCATGCCCCAAAAAGCACTCTGTGCGCACCCCAACAGGTGTCTGGTCACCCCATGTTACCCCCCAAAAAATGAGGCCAACAGCAGGTGGCCGGGAATGGGACGTCCTGCCTGGCGCTTCCCGCAAAGTTCACAGGGTGTGCGCCCGAGTTTCTCTTGCAAGTTCGTAAGCCCGGCTTGTGCCCCTCAGCCAAAAGACCTCCGTCCCCCCACACCTGGGGCAGGGGGAAGGATCCTGCCCACACATCCCACCCCACCGAACATCCCTCCCCGGGGAGCAGCACGCCGAGCCTGGTGGGGTGCGCCCGAGAGAGCACGCGGGCTGCTAACCCCAGGCAGGAGGCAGGGCGGAAATTAAATTCAAGATTTAAAATATATAGAAATAAGGCAAATAAGGTGAATATTTGTGTATTTTAAAGCCCCTTCCCCCGGACAGCACCACGGCAGGACAGCCAAGCAGCCAGGAGCCCACACGCGACCCGAGGCAGCGGCGCCGAGCGCGGCGGCGAGCTCAGGGCCGGCCGATCCGGGGCGCCCCCCGCAGCCCCCCTCTCCCCGCGGGTACCTGGACTCGAGACTCGGGCAGGTTGATCTTGAGGGCGACCTCCTCCCGCATGAAGATGTCGGGGTAGCGGGTCTTGGCGAAAAGCGCCTCCAGCACGTCCAGCTGCGAGCGGGTGAAGGTGGTGCGCTCCCGCCGCTGCTTCCGCGGGGTGGCTGGGGGCAAGCACCGCCACGACCCGGTCAGCGCCGACCCCCTGCGTGCACCGGACCCCCCGTGCACGCCAGGAGCCCCAACCCTCCCGGGAAGGGGCCTGGGAATCGCCCCCCAGTTCTGTCCCACCACCACCCCACAACGCAGCTCCCAGCCCCGGGAGCGCTGCCCGATGGGGCCGGATCCCGTCCCGCTGCGGGCAGGGCGAGCGGCGAAACGCTGGGGAAGGGTCGGGCTCAGCCCCGGCGGGGGGCACGGGGAGATTTCGTTGTGGGGAAATAAAATTATTGTTAGTAGTCATAGCTCTTATTTTTTTTTTTTTTTTTTTAAAGGACTGATTAAAATTAAAAATCCCCACTGGAGCAAACGAAATCTTGGGGACGGGGTGGGAGGAAGGCGGCTGCCGAAGGTGCCGCCAGCCTGGGGTGCGCAGAGGGGGCTCGGGGGGGACTCACCCGGGTACCCCACGGAGGGGTGCAGCAGGTCCATGGCCGGGCCCGTCAGCCCCAGCCCGTTCATGCCGTAGGGGGGCTGTTTGAGGTAAGACATCATGCTAAAAGCCGGGCGGGTTCCCTCCAACGTCCCGCGGGGAGAAAAAAAGAATGTAAAAACGGGAATCAAAAGAGCAAAAATTAAAAAAAAAAAAAAAAAAAAAAAAAGACGAGGAAAAAAAAATAATAAAACACAACAAAAAATAAAAAACCGCAAACGAATGCGTGGAGTCGGGGGGGGATTAAAAAAGCCCCAAAAATGACCAAACGAAAAAGCACTCGGGCGAGGGGGAGACGGGCGCTGAGCGCCGCCGAGGCCGGGGCGGGCGCCGGCTCCGTCCCTGGGTCCCGGCCGGTCCCGTGCGGGTCCCCGCGGGGTGCCCGGGCTGGGGGGCTCCGGGCTGGGTCCCCCCGGGCCGGGGGTCGCCGCTCGCAGGCTGGGGGCTGCAGGGGGGGGTCCCGGCGGCGCCGGGCGAGGCCGCAGCTCCTGGGGAGAGAGCAGAGAGCGGCGTCAGGGGCCGCGCAGCCCGGCTCGGGGCTCCTCGGGATGGGGAGAGATAAAGCAATTATTTAGCGGGGTAATTGGATTAGGAACCCGAAGGAGGGAGCGGAGGAGGGAAGGATAATTAAGTGAAAAGCGAGCGGCCGGGGACGTTTTAATTGGAAGCGGCCGAGAGTTGGGAAAAGAAGGGAGGGAAAAGGGGAGAGGGGAGCGGGAGCCCGGGCGGGCGGCGGGGAGGGAGGGGGGGGCCGGAGGAGGCCGGGCCGGGGTCTCCCCGCGGAGCCCCGGGGGGGGCGGCAGAGGCCGGGACCCCCCGGGCCGCAGGTGGGGCCGGCGCCGGGCGAAGGCGAGGAGCCGGGACGGGGCTGGGGGGAATTAAAGCGGGGCCGCCCCCCCCGGCACCCCCCGCCCCCCGACGGCTCCGGGGCCGCGGCCGCGGAGGGGCCGTCGGGGGCTGCGCGCAGGGCGGGGAGGAAGAGGAGGAGGAGGAGGAGGAGGAGGAGGGGGGGGGAGGAAGGAGAGGGGGGGGTCACCGCGGGGGGGGGGGAGGTCGAGTGGGGTGGGGGGGGGGGAGAGGCGGGTTTGGGGGGGCGATGCCCGGGGCCTCGCAGCCCCCGGCCGGCTCGGGGGGCCGCGGCGCCCCGCGTTACCTGGCGGCCGGGCCGCGCTGTCGGGGCGCCGGAGCCGCGGCCCTGCGGAGGATGCAGCCCCTGCCCGCCGCCCTAGCCTTGTATGTGCGCGCAAAGCGAGTGCGTAACCAGCCCGGCGCCAATCCCCGGCCGCTCCCCGCCTGACTGACAGCAGCCCGGGCAATGGCAGAGCAGGGCGACGGCCCCCCCCGCCCCCCCAAATCAGCCCCCCCCCCCCCCCCCCCCCCCCAACCTTCCCAGCTCCGCGCTCCCCCGCGCACCCGCACCGCGCCCCGGCCCCTGCCCCCGGGCAGCGCCGGGCTCTGCGCGCCCCTTCCGCACCTTTCCCCCCCCCTTTCTCACCTTCCTCCCCCCTCCCTCACCTTCCTCCCCCCTTCCTCCTCCTCCTCCCGTCCCTCCGAGCCCCCCCCGGGCCGCCCGCGGAAAGTTTTCGCCCCCCGCGCAGCGCCTGGCACCGGGGGAAGGAGGCGCGGGGGGGGGACCCGCGGGGATCCCAAACTTTTTGGGTTTCGAAGGCAAAAAGCCAGCCCAGAGCCGCGGCACCGCCGGGCCGCCGCTCCTCCGGGCGGGACGGGGCCGGCGGGGAGCGAGGGGGGAGTCGGGGGGGGATGGTTTTGGGTTTTTTTATTTTGGGGGGGGGGTCCCCAAACGCAGCCCCGCTCGCTGCGGGGGAGCCGCTGATGCGCAAAGGCGCTGACCGCCGGCCACGGACAAGTCGCGCTCCTCCTGCTGCTCCCACCCCCGGTTTTCTTTTTTTCTTTTTTTAAAATTATTTTTATTTTTTCCTTTTTTTTTTTTTTTTTTTTTCTCTCGTCCTTTTTATTTTTATTTTTTTACTTTTTTCCTTTTCCCGGGCCGAGCCCCCGAAAGCTCATTGAAGGGGTCGGGGCGGGGGGGGGGTCCGGGCAGGTTCCTCCGAGCCCCGCTCGCCCCCCGAAGGCACCGGCACCTCGCCCCGCAACAAAGGCGCCGCGGCCCATTCACAGAAAGAAAAGGCAGGAGGAGGAGGAGGAGGAGGAGAGGAGGAGGAAGGCCCGGGGGGGGGGGCACTGCCCCCCTCTCCCACCCCCCGGCCCCGTTTTGCCCCGCTCCCGCCGGGGCCGTTCCCAGGCCCGGCCCGGCCGCGCTCCCCTCGCCGCCCCTTCCCCACCCCTGGCCCCGCCGCCGCCCCCGGCCTGGGGGGGTCCCCGCGCCCCCCCCCGGGCTCCCCCCGGCCCCCCAAATCCGTCCCGGAGCCCCCCGGAGCCCCCTCCCGCCGCGCCCAGGTGAGCCGGGGAAGGGCAGGGGCCGGGGGAGGCAGCGCGGGGAGGGAGGGGAGGGAATGGGATGGGGGGGTCCTGAGCCGCCCCCCCCCCAGCTTTGGGGCCGCGTTTTTGGGGAGGGCCCCGCGGCCCCGGCCCGCTCCGCGCATCCTCCGCGGCTTGGCAGCCCCGGCTCCTTCCCACTTTTTTTTTTTTTTATTTATTTTATTTTCATCATTTTTTATTTTTTACTTCTTTTTTTGGGGTGGGAGCGGGCTGCACCCTGCACCGGGGGGCTCCCCCCTTCCTCCTTCCCCCCACCACCCCCCCCTCCCCAAATAAAGGGCCGCAGCGTCCCGGCCGCGCACCGACCCCAGCGGGACCTTCCCCGCCGGGAGCAGCCCGGAAACTTTTTTGGGTTTTTTATTCCTTTTATTGATTTTATTCTTCCCGGTGCCCCCCCTCCCGTCCCCGTCCCCGTCCCCGCAGGTAAGGAAGGAGGCGAGCGGCGGTCACGGTAAGAAAGATTCGGCTTTTATTGCAAACTGTGTCACGGCTCGGGGCTGTAATAAATAACCGGGGCGAGCTCCTCCGAGGGACGCGGGACACGCGTGGGGGCACACGCGGGGGCAGGGGGGGGCCGGGGTTTTATCGCCCGGGCGCAATAAATAAAAACGGGGCTGGGGGGGGGGGGGGACAAGACGGGACGGGACACGGCGGGACACGGGGGCGATGGCACCGGGGGGGCCCGGCCCCGGCGGCGGAGGATGCTGATGGTGGTGGCCGTTCCCCCCCTCCCACCCCCCTCCCTCTCTCTCTCTAAGCCGAGGACGACAAAAAGCCGCGTTCAGCGGGGCCCCCCCGGGGATGGGAACCCAAAAAAAAAAAAAAAAAAAAAAAAAAGAAAAAATAAAACAGGGAGAAGGGAAGAAAAAAACCAAACCCACCCGAAACCCCACAACGGGACGGGGCCCGGCGCAGCCTAGCTCTGGCCTAAGAAAACGGCAAGAAAGAGGAAGAAAAGTTTACAATTTCGTTTTCCAAACCTTTTTTTTTTTTTTTTTTTTTTTTTTTTTTGTGTGTCCATCCCTCCTCCCTCCCACCTCCCCCCCCCCACCCCCCCCCTTTCCCCATAGCCGGCATTTTGAAGCCGTCTGAAAAAGCCGCGCTGCGCCGCGGGCGGGCCGCTCACTGGAGGAGGCATTTCTCTTCCTTCTTGGCCATCTTGCCTTTGTTTTGCTCCAGGGTCCTCTCCAAATGCTCGTCCTCTTCCTCGGCCCTGCGGAGAGAGGCGGCGGGAGGGAGGAGGAGGAGGAGGAGGGTGGGGGGAGGAAGGCGCCCCCCCCCCCCCCCCCCGTCACCTCCCCATCCCCGCACTCACTGCTTCTCCTGGGCGTCCAGGTCCCGCACCAGCGCGTCCCGTTTGTTAACGAGAAGAACGAGTTCGTCCAGCAGCAGCTGCTCTCGCCTCTTCTGCGCCTCGGTCTTTTGCCAGTCTGAGGACAGGGACGACAAAAAAAAAAAAAAGAAATAGAAAAAAAAAAAAAAGAAATAAACCACCGAAGGCAGCGGTGAGCAGCCCGCTGCGCAGGGTCCCCCCCCGGTCCCCCTCCGTGCGCACCTGCTGGGGCAGCGCCGGGCACGGAGTCGGTGGGCAGCCCCCGGCTGCTTCCCCTTTATTTATATTTGACTTTTTTTCTTTTTTTCCCCAATTCGTTTGGTTTCTAACCACCCCCTCCCCACCTCCCGGCGCCGGCCGGGGCCGCGTTTTCCCCGCTAATTCCCGGGGCGCCCTCGGGGGGAGGCAGCCGCTGCTCGCCGGCCCTTTGGGGGACCCCAAAACCGAGGGGACCCCTCGGGGACAGCCCCGGGGCTTCTCCCCCAGCCCGGCCCGGCTCGGCCCGGCTCGGCTCGGCCCCGGGGGCTCGGGCCGTGCGCTGTCAGTCACTCCGCAGCCATCCCCGCCTCCCTCATTACGGAGGTAAACAATGAGAGAGGGAGCAGGAGATGCCGAGGGAGATAGCAGGGCGAGCGAGGAGGGAAAGAGGGCACCGGCTCCGAAATTAAGAGCCGGGAAAAAAAGGGGCAAAAAGAAAAAAAAAAAAAAAAAAAAAAGGAAAAAGGAGCAGCCGCAGCATCGCGCCCCGCTCGGCCGCCCCCGGGGGTACCCGCGGCACCACCCGGCCTCGCCTCCACCACCGAAAAATAACAAAAAAAAAAAAAAAACAAAAAACCCCGCGGGGCACGGACACGACTTTTTTTTTTTTTTCTTTTTCTTTTTTTTTTTAACCCCGGCCCGACTTTTGGGTTAAGTTTCCCCCGTTTCCGTCGAGGAGCTGGAGGAGGCGATTTTGAGCGCTTTCGGTTAGTCGCAAAACTCTGCTTTTTGGAGCCGCTCCCTTTCTTTTTTTTTCCTTTTTTTTTTTTTTTTTTTTTGGCCTCCCCTCGGCTCCCCACTTTCCTCGGCAGTTTCAGCTCTCAGGAGATCAGATACCGGGCGAGACGTTTCGCTGCTCAGCCCCTCGCTGCTGATTTTCCTGCTATTTTCCCTCCCCAAAAAAGAGGCACTTTTTGTTGGCCAGCCCCGTGGGCTCAACACCACCGCACTCCACGGGACAAAACTGCTTCTGGTTTCTTTTTTTTTTTTCCCTTTGCTTTCTGCACTCGTTGGTTCCTAGCGGCTGAAATACACCCCGGCAGCAGGAATATGCACCCGGGGCTTTACTCGGTGTCCTGGAAAAGGAGCCGGACGCCCTCCTCTCGGCCAGAAAGTCACCTGGCAGTGGGGCAGGAGGGGAGCAAAGTGTTGGAGCAGGAGCTCGCAGGCGAGCTCGGTGCGTCCAACAAGGCGGCGTTTTGGTTTTGGGGCAGCATCCCTGCGTGCAAAATCCCCCGAGTCCGACTCCTACCTGTTGTGCCTGCCGAGCCCGGGTCGCCCACGCCGCCAGTCCCGCACGGCCACGGCGAGGCACAAACCCCGGCTAACCTGCAGGTCTCCCAGTCGGACTGGTGGAAAAGCCACGCTCTGGACAAAAATGGGATCAGGGCTCCGAGGAGGGCTGCGAGCTCAAAGTATCAGAAGCCCCGAGCCCCCGCGCCGCGCGCCTTGAGATCGCGGAGTTTGTTAAATTCACGTCGAAAGCAGAAATGTTTTCAATTATTCATCTTCGTTGACTTCATATTGTCTTTTTTTTATTATTATTATTTTTTTTTTTTCCTCCCACTGCTTAAACTGATAATTACTCGGAGCAAACAGCCGGCCGGTTCCCATAGAAATGCTTTCATAGAAATGGTCGAAAGTTCTCGTAGTGAAACCTTCAGCCCCGCCACTCTAATAAATAAGCCCGGCACTTTGATGAAAATTAACACTAGTTTTGTAAAGAGCACATTGGGGGATTGCAGTCAAGTCTTATCTTTAGTTCCAGTCAACTAGCAATCCTGAAAGAGTTTGCATCATCATCAGAGCAGGCCATTTGATAGGATTCTGCTGCTGAACCTAATCAATCTATGGAATACTGTGGCTGTGCGGTGTAACAAAGCTAAAATAGATTTACAAATGGGGTTTTAGAGGATAAGCTCCTCCACAGGATTACATATTGATTTTAAATATAAAAAGCTTATCATATAAACCATAACTACAAAAATAGTGAACCTATGCATAAATCCTTTTAGAAGAGCACCCACTTCAAACTATAAGCCAAGAATAAATCAAGATGTACAAAATCCTAAAGAAGATCCATTTCTTGGGCAGAAAATGAACACGCTACCCCAAGGTGTGCAAAAATGAACTTATCTTTTCTAAGGAGGCATTAAATCTCGAATTAAAAAAAAAAAAAAAAAAGAAAAAAGAAAGAAAGAAAAGGAGGGGAGGAGGGGGGGGAAGGAGCCAGAGGAAAGGTGGCTGCAAGCGAGGCACCGCTCGGCCACCGCGGGCCTGGGAGAGCTGTGCCCGCGGCAGCCCACTGGCCTTTGGGCGGGCAGGAGGAGCACCTCGCTGCCCACACGTGACCGGGCAAACCCCGTGCCCTCTGTTTTTTGGGGCCTGGCACCCGGGCATGGAGGTCCCTCCTCGGCCGGAGCTCCTGGCTGAAGCCCCCAGCGCTCCGCGGCCCCATGAAGGCAGCGCTCCGCTCGCCCTCCCTTACCTCTGCGGCCGAGCAGGAGGGGAAAAAAAAAAAAGAAGAAAAAGAAGAAGTCCGACTCTTTATTTTTAATTTTACCCCCCCTTGGTGGCCGTCCTCAGCCTGCCGTGCCTCTATTTTAGCAGCTGGATAGGAGGACACCAGCTCCGCATCCGCACGCCCCGGAGCTCCCGGTGCCTCCGGCCAGCGCTGCCCGCACGCCGCCGGGGCCAGCGCCGAGCCTTTATCTGCCTCCTGCCAGGCTGCTGCCTCTCTTTTTCTTCCTTCTTGTTCTTTTTTTTTCCCCCCTCCCCGTCATCGGCCAGCTAAGTAAACGGGCTGATGGATTTTTAAACAGCACAGTCACGCGTGGAAGAGTTAGTGCAATTTAGCAAAACAGTAATTATCACCTTTCAAAGGCTTTTTTTTTTTAGATATTATTATTTTTTAAGTTCCAGTTTGGGTTGGTGTGTTCTGCCTTACAATCCTTTCTTTTAGACAAACAAACCGACCGGTCCCGTCCTGTTATTTTATTTTCTGTCTGTCTCTCTCTCTCTCTTTCTTCCCTGCCCATACATTTTGGGGTTGGACTCGGTGCCGGCAAAAGTGCGATCTGTCCTTTCAACTCTTTCCCGGAGCCCAACTGCTCATTAGCAATCGGCTAAATGGCCTCTGAGCGCAGAGCCTGTGCTGCTGGGGCAGCCAATTCTTCTGCGGGGAAAGCTCATTGTAAATGGTGTGTTTGCACTTGGCGCTTCCAAAAAAGTGCATCTTTGCACTCAAGCATATGTCAGACTCGGAAAGCAATACCGCGCTGACACACGCATCTCAGGCAAGGTGTCACCAGCATGTATTTTGACATTTCGCAGTCGTTTTGTTAGGAGAGTTTCTCCTTTAATAGGTTTTTAGGTAAAAGCAGAGAGCTGCTAAAACTTCTAGCGGAATAATAACCTCTTTTAAGGCTTAAAACGCTAAGCACAGACTTTGTTGCACAAATAAAACACAAAACCAAAATTCGCCAGCACCTACGTTTTCTCCCTAAGCCCCTGTTTACCATATCACCAGTAGCAAGAAAAAAAAAAAAAAAAGGAAGAAAGAAAAGAAAAGAAAAAGGAAAAAAAAAAAAAAAAGACTTTCCTGGGTTTTGGCATCTCTCTGAATTTGCAAAAAAGAAATTTTAAAAAGAGAGATTTTAGTTCAAGCCAGTACGCGAATGGCACAGGCTGTTAAAGACACTCACAGGCTGCTGCTGTGACGTCCCAAGACAGAAGCACGTGTAAGAGGCAATTAAGCATTTAAATTTAAGATTTAAATCCAGTATCTCTCAACTCCTCTTTGGTTTTGGAGTATTTTACGTTTTAAATATTTCATTAGAATGATTCCCAATTAATCTGGCTTGCCTCTGCTGAAAGCAATGCATGTGTTTATGACTCAAGTTTATCCACGAATACAGTGAGGGTAGTTCTTATGCAAAAATATAACCACAGATGGATAGATAGGAAAAAGCTACCTGAAACCTGCTGCTTTTTTTGCTACAAACTTATGCTTCCAGTGAAGTCTCCAAACTAATTAGAATTGATTTATTATGGATCAGGTACCTTATCAGGTGAAGAAAGAAATTACCATGGACAGTCAAAGGGTTAAGAGGTCAATACAGAATAGCAAAATCAATTTGCATTGATTAGACAAAAGGTCCATTTTACAGAGCCCAAAGGATTAACTTTTAAGCAAACATCTTTGAACTATACGACAGCATTTGTGACTGAGAGGTATAAGCAGTACAGCATTATAAAACACTTAAGATATTTAAATAAGAAAATAATGCAAGCAATGGTTTAAGCTATCTGGATGTTTATTTTTTATTATGAATCATCCCTAGGATTATTGTACAATTCACTTGAAAGCCCTATGGAAAGTTTGCAATTGTTTCATTTATCCCGTGTGTCAATCTTCCCATGAGTTTTCATTCAGGTAAGGTGACTAAACTCTGGAGAGTTGCAGAGAATGGAGAAAATAAGTGCAAAGGATTGCACTAATCCTGAGGTTGCCTCTGATGAAATGTTTACTTGGCAAACGTAGTGTTTTGCCACAAAAAAAACGACGAGACTTTTTTTTTTTTTTTTCCCCCAGTGAGATAAACTCATCGTTCATCTCCTACTAAACTTATCCAAAACGCGGTGGTGAGACTTAGCCAACACGCAGAAGTCAGGATCGCCCCTTCCCATCTCTGCGGTACGAAAAGCAGCGCGGTGCCGCAGGACAGCCAGGAGAGTGTTACTGCACCAAAACCAGCGAACCCCTTACCTCCTCATCACTTTCCTCCAAGTTTATTCCAAAGAGACCGTATTTTTTACCGCGTATCTTGGATTTCTTTTTTCCCCCAGAATAAAAATTCAGGATGGGATTGGAGACCCCGTGTACCTGTTGCGTGCTATCGGTCAGAGTTACGTAAATGCCAGCATTAATTCCCAACCAGGCTTTGGCACAGCCTGACAATTTGGCAATTTTGGGCAGCCACCTTCGGCAGCAAGCGCCTTCTTTCCCTCGACACCCAGTGCTGCTCTTACCTTCAATAGCAAGCATTGCTCTCAGCTCCCGGTTCAGCAGTTCGTAGCGCCTTTCTAGGTCATGTTCTTTTTCCCTAGGCAAGTTGCAAAAGTTCATCAATATGTTAATTACTAAATCATTAAACACTTAAAAGAACCTTTAACTTACATTGATTTTAGGACTCGTAACCGACTTTTCTCTTTAACTTTAAGCTACTCCAAACAAATGATACACAAACTTAAAACCTTGCTCAGGTGGCATATTCAGTATCAGGGCCTTTTCATTTTCTCCATCGTCGGCTTTAATTCCATCAGTTTAACTCTATTGTACTACGGGACATAATTATTTCATATTCATCCTTGGAGCAGCTGTTGTGGAATGTCCTAAGCATAAAACATTCCCCCGGATCTAATGAACAAATTCCAGCATCAGCCTATTCACCAAGATAATACAACGCTGGAAGTATTATCCTACATACATTCTGCCCTAATGAATAATGAAAATTAGACACGGGATTAGAAAGCTTAATATTTTGAGGTAGAATCCTCCGTCAAGTTCAGACACGGCAGGAAATTTGTGAGCACGGACTCTTTCCAAGGAAGTACGCCGGCATCTACACTAGGTGGCACACTGAAAGAAACAGAACTGCTCAACTGAAGGAAGACGGAGGAGAAGCGCCGACGGCAGAGTGCCTCTGCAACCCTTCTCCCTTCCTCTCCCCTGCTAGAGAAAAAAGTTTATTCGTCCTCCCTGTACCTGCCTGGCTTCGCAGGATCGGCGGTACCACCACACCGTGACCGATGCGCTAATATCCCTTCAGCATTCGGCGCTGCTCAGCGAGGGATGCAATTTAGCCTTTCTGCGGAGCCGGTACCGGCTCTAATTTTGCTCTCTCTCAGAGTAGTTTTCACATGTCACATCTGAGGCACAATACAAATCTCTTTGCCTGTTTCTAAAATGTAATTTTATTCTACTGTAGGGCCTTTGAAAGTGTAACTACGCTTAATATTTCAGATTTTTTTTTTTTTCACAGCTCTGGCTAATCTCGTGTGATTGCACGCTTTCCATTGTCAAGTTGGAGATATGAGAAAAACAAGTTCCTTGAGGTGCTCCACAAATCCCCCACACCACTCGTTTGCGAGGAAACATTTTGAAGTCGGACGGGGAGAAAGCAAAAAGTTTTCCATCTGTCTGCTGGGTCAATATTCCTGTAAACCTGCCTGCTGTAACTACAGGTAACCATCCGTACTTACAGGAGAGAAAGCTGGTTCATTCGTCTTATTAAGGCGTTCTTCTTATTAACCAGCATGAACCACTCCTGCATCATAGCTTCCTCTTCTTCTGTGTTTCTTCCTGCAAGAGAAGGAATTTCATTACTTAGGTGGCATTTCACAAGTCGAGCCATGTATTTCCATTCAGTTGCTGAAGTGCCTGTCTCTAATATCACTGAACGTTACAAGGCGTGTTCTCAAATGGTAAAAATATCCCAAGACCACAATGCGAGAACTGAAGCCTAATGCTGTTAGCTCCATAAATAAAACTTTGAAAGCAGACACTCTGCGGCGTATGTTTTAGTCTTCTTTACCATGCTGACAGACCCTCCTAAACAAACACCTTTAGAAAGTACCCTATCTTAAATTTTCCTGAAAGAATGCTATTGTTGCTCTGTTCCCAACAAAAAGTCCTGCTGCTGCTGAAAGACGCCTGGACATCAGAGGCAGCCAAACACAAAAAGCAACCCTTGTGGGCAAGATCCGCTCTACCCAAGCAAAACCCAGGGCAGGCAGGATTATGCGGTGGGGATCAGTGTAGCTGCAGAGGAGATCATAATCCTGAACCCTTGGCCAAAGTGGCCCCTGCTCAACTTTGCTGAGCCTGTGGCCACTTTTCCAGAGCTGCTCCTGTCCTCGCCCACAGTCAAAGTGAGCACCCGGGGTCCAGCTGGCTAAGGAGCTCCCCGTGTGTACATGGTGGAGACTGCACCTTTGCAGTGACCTCCCTTTCTCATCTCTCAGGTTGAGGAGCAAAAATGGCACGGGCCTTGTTGAATTATGAAACTCGCCCATTTCTAAGGGTTCGAATTAACCTGGGAAGAAACCTGGAACAGTGGCAAAGGAACACGAGCTGGGACTTCTGAGTACTTCTCCCAGCTTCCACATCGATTCATCAGGAGACAGACCGTGGGCACACCTCTGCATTTAGGCAGCTTGTGCTTAATAGAAGGATAACCACCCGTACCTGGCTTGCCAGGGTGCTAAAAGTTAATTCTTTGATATTTGCAAGGCATTTTGAAATCTCTGATGCAAGGTGCTGTACAGTCAGGGAATTGCAGGATCCCTAGGATGTAGTTTCCAGCATCAGAAACTGGAAAGGCACCAGAAAAAATACTGGTTTTCTCTGAGAGAAAGCTTTCAGCTCCTGGACGGGGGCATTTGAAATGCGTGCACGTCCGTGCCTGCTGTGCACACGTTCACACCCATGTGCAATGGCAGTGTGCACACACAGACCTGCACAGAGCCACCTCCAGCCAGCCTGCTTTCACCCCGTGGCCTCTCTGGGCTTGGAGCATCCCCACGAGGGAAGGAAAATGAGATTAAGGGTGAAGTGGGTCCGTTTGGAGTGGAGCTGGTGGGCCCACGTGGCTAGACCAAGTCGCACCATTTGGCACGTTCTTCTTCCAAGCAGGAGGAGCAGTGGCCAGGCTCTGCCCGAGCGATGTGGGGATGAATTTGCCCTGTAGAAACACTCTGCCCCCAAGACCTCCACTTCTGGTTTCATGCAGAAAAGATTATGCCACACTCGCCCAGCACTTACAATCATATTCTGCAGTTCAGCACTGCCCCGAAGAGGATTAAGACCTATAGGTATAGTTTGCTGTTAAGTTGCAGATCAAAGGAATCGCTGTATTGGTCCCAACGAATGGGGTCTGCCTTTAGAAGCAGATGATAATCAATAGCATCAGGCTTTCACTGACGTGCACCACGTAGCTGGAATTTATTTGGGGGTGTCAAGTGGGGAGAGATTGGTACTTTATCCTCGCAAAGCGATCCGTGTATTTTGTGGCACATGAGATTGCCACATTGCAGGTGAAAACAAGTTCTCACAGCAGAACTGTATGGCCGTGGTAACATTTTCATCAATTTATGGCATCAAATTTATTGTTTCTAGGGGTGGTCTGGGATCTCCAGATACAAGATGCACTCTGAATGCAAGCCCTTGCTGCATTTCATTTTGCAAAGCCTTTAAAAACAGACACAGAGGGATGGGACAGAAAAGTTTTGGAGGAGCTCGCCTCATTTCTACCAGCTGAGGATCTGAACTTTCATTTCCTGACATGAAGCCTCAGGGGAAGGGCATAAACCTAAGATAAAAACTTTTGTCTCTTAAGACATTCCTCCTAACTAAGTTGGTTGCAATGCATAACAAGACAAGACAAGAAAAGATGTAGGTAAAGCTCGCAGCCCTTACAGGTGCATTATTTTGGTATTTCTACGCTGCCAGCAAAGCCCATGGAATATCCTCTGACGAGGCTGTTTTAAAGCGAGTTAACAAAGTCTGTATTGTTTTACAGAATTTTTAATCTTTTCGGGTAGCTGTTTTTGTATTCACTTTGGCCCATGTGATGCCCTGACACCGGTCATGTGATAGTGGCTGCGATAGGCACAAATCCCTGGGCAGCAACAAAAGAAGAAAGAGGAAAAAGAAAAAGCTGAGAAAAAGCTTGCAATTTGGAAAAAGGCCAATTGTACCCTGGTGAAGGCCTTTTTGATCAGTGAAATGACACATGTGTGCAATATTAATAGCAGTAGATTGTGATATTTTCTTTTTTTGTTGTTGCTGTTGACCAAGAGCTTTTAAATTCTTGTGCACAGAGCTGAAACAGATTTTTCCCAGGCAAGCAAAATAAAGACGAACTGCCATACGTATAATTTTTAAATAACTGTTTTCAGCAAATCCGGTGCCATTAGCTAATTTACTCCCCCCCCCGCCAACCCCCCTTTGGTGGAAGGATGCACGCAAAACACTTTCAACAAAGGAAAACTCGGTGTTATTTCAACAACCGCATTGCAAGCTAAACTCAAGTTTGCACTTTCTAAACCAAAATACACAAAAAAAGCCTTTCCCCCACCTCATTTCACATTTGCACCCTGTGCTGCTGCAGCGGTTGTTTTTGTTTCTGCTTTCCAAGTGTAAAACAAGGATTTCATTTACTTGCTGCAAAGGTTTGCAAATTAAAATTGGAATAATATCTGTGCTATTCTCTGAAAAGAAAAATACTGTACAGATTATTCAAATGAAGTGAAAAACGTGTTTGAGGACAAATCGATACCTGCATGCAAACCCCTTATCTGAGCCAGGACAAGAGGATGAAAATCTATAAATAGCCCACAGATCTTAAACTTAAATTTTGGTCCATAATACATGCATTACACTATTGTTTTGGATAAAAAACAACAACAACAACAACAACAAAACCCTTTTAAAGCTAGTAAGTTGGACCATTACAAATTAATCCTGACTTTAATAACTGGTTAAAGACCCCTTCAGCTTTATAAGTAACAAAAAATATTAAAGCCTGTGATCACAGCGAGCTTTTCTCATTTCTCCTCTAACCATTTGTTATTTAATCCAATACTAGTAATCCAATTTGTCCATCAGACTTTTAAAGGGCAGAATGCAACTTCCCCAGCTTAGACACTTTTCAAAGTACAATATATTTTTCAAATGAATGCTGGATGTTTCATTTTTTCCCCAACTGTTCCTAGCTCTAATGTATGAGGCAAAAAAGAACAAGATGAACATTGTTCGTACTGATTAAGTAAGAGCTCATTAAAGAGCTGTCAGTGCCGTACTTTGAATATGCATGAAGCATATAATCAGATCTAGTACCGTCACTAGAGGAGAATACGGTAAGTACAAAGGATTGATTTAATTACTTAGAGTGGGCTGTGGTGGTAAAGCAGTCTTGTTAGCGCAAAAAGAAAAGGAGGTTGTATTCTGGCACGGTTAGGGGAAAAAGGCAGTTTTAGCTTCTGCCACAATACTTAATCTCAGGATAAAGCACTTTACATTGTAGCTTAAAATGAAGACTGTCAGTTTTCGAAAAAGACCAGAATTCATCTTATCTTGTTTAACCTCACCTGGTTAACTATCTAGCAAAGCAGATTCGTTCTCTTTAACACGTAATTACGGTTACACCTTTTTATCCCATAGCTCAGTAATGACTTCTGAAAGCAGTCTTCAAATAAGGCTGGTTAGCGCCGCAACCATCCTCTGCACGCACAAGGCACGGTAAGAGATTTGAGAAAGGCAGAACCAGAAACTGAGGCGAAACAGTAAGTACACACGTCCTTATGTAAACAGACAATACAGCCTTTGATGTTGTGCTTTATTACTAGATATGTTCTGAGGCGAATTCTGGCAAGGTTTCTCTAATTTAGTTTTTGTCTTTTTTCTTCCTCCGCTCTTCCTTTTTTTTATTTTTTATTTTTTTGTTTTTGTTTTAAATCAATACACTCTGGTTTTATTCTTCCTCTAGGAATCCAGGGGAATTCTCTCACATCAACTCTCAGTGCCATTTTCTAATTTCATTGTCTGGCTTGAGTGGTGAAGGATGCGTGCTCTATTCTTCCCTTCACTTGACATCTACCAGAACCCTCCTCGGCGATTAGGAGCGAGCCCAACACCAAGCCCACACTAGCCCAGGACACTAAATTCTGCCCTCGGATCCAAGAAACTCCCACTGGCTTCAGAAGTGCGGATCCACGCTGCAACAGCTCCTGCGCAGGCTTCAAGCACGGCTGCAGCACGCAGTTTGGTGATTTTGTCCTAGGAAGCCCAAATTTTAATAATAGCCAAACAACCAACAGCCTCCCCTCCCCAATTTTGTTTTCTCCTGGGGTTAATCACACGTATTCAAATCGTATTTTCGTGACTGTGATTCAGTTACAACTTGAGCCAATTTTCATCTTCAGTGCTCAAGAATTACAAGCATGTTTGTATGTTACCAGTTTTTTTTTTTTTGAGAACAATACGAGGGACTAGCTTATTTTAGTGCTGCACAGTTTCCAGGCAGCCTTTATAAAATACCTTTCCCTTTGCTTTCTCCAGGCTTTACAGATGGATTTCTGTTTGAACTGTAAGCTAATTATTTGTTAAATATTTAAATAACGAGCGTTTGGACAAATGGCTGTCCCGAACTAATTTGAAAGAGCAGGTTTTTTCTTTTTTTGTTTTCCTTTCCTGCTGAAAATACTTCCCAACACACCCCTTGTGATCAGCCAGCTATCAGTACGTGTATGTGCCATTAGATCCATTATTTTTAAGCCTTTCGGGCAGCTAGTCATTAGATAAACCAAATATGGATTAACATAGCAAAACTGTACATCGCTAAGAAAACAGAGAATAAAGTGCTACAAAACACTGTGAATACCACTTAAAAGGAAGAAAAAGCAGCAACATGCAGGGACAAGATTAGTTTACAGTGTAAATGGATGAACACAGTAACTCCTCTACACTTTATACCATCGTAAATCTGTCAAGATAAGCCAATAGATTCATATTTTAAAAAAATC
This sequence comes from Aythya ferina, assembly GCF_964211825.1. Taxonomy (NCBI): domain Eukaryota; kingdom Metazoa; phylum Chordata; class Aves; order Anseriformes; family Anatidae; genus Aythya; species Aythya ferina. The sequence goes on from NC_140298.1 coordinate 11,657,709, forward strand.
CTTAAATGTAAATGTATTTAGCTGTTGTGCAAAAATGAATTACAACCTGCAGAAGATAAATAATAAAGGCTTTCTATCAGCATCCCAAAGCAGCCCATTCAATCTGGCAAGAAATAACAGGTTTACAGAAATCACTTTGCATGCTGTCTCGAGCAGTAATTGTTTTTAAATTTTATTTGCACTGCGCATAGTGTGTGCCACGGTGTCACGGTTAAACACTGACAACTCCCCATCTCCCCATTTACCTCGACAGAACTACATGAAAAACAACCTACTTAAGACAGAGCCCATTCTTCCCCCATTTGCTGGTGTTTACACACAGTTTTAAAACAGAATAGAAGAAGCTTTCTTCACTCAACACACTTGGGTGAAGAGGCCAGCAGGAGAATGCCAGCCCATGCGAGCTGGAGCGGGGCGAATAATGACAAAAACTGGCCAGCTTCGCTAGGGCCGTGCTATTTGGTGTTTGACGGGGGCGAGATGGCCACCGAGAGCCGTCCAAACGCCGGCAAATTCCACAAATTTAACGGGAAGCCCTCTTGAAAACCTACACCCCCGTGTTTGTTTGCCTGCTGGGAAAAAAAAAATAAATAAAATAAAGTTGCGTTCATCCAATCATGGGGACGCGTTTTTACGAGTTTCTGTATTAGGAGCAACCGGACAGATTGGCTTGTTTACCTGAAGGAGAACATGAATAGCAAATAAAGGAATAGTCGGAGGATGTGCCTCATCTTGTCTCCTAAGAACCCGGGGAAATGCACTGAAATTGAAGGTGGTGTGTTTAAAACCGATAAAAAGAACTGCCTTCCCTCAAAGCCTCGTCGTTTACCAGTAGGACTCGTTGCCACAAGGCGATGTTGAAACTAAGAGCTCAGCAAGAATTAAAACCGGGTTGAACGGTGACTACGGGGAGGCCAAGCCATAGCAAGAAATATCCCAACAAACAAACCAAAAGCAAAAGAGGTAGGAGTTGGATCTGCCTGCTTTAGGACACGAGGGAACCTTTCATTTTTAGAGGTTGAATGAAATGATCCCTGGAGACGGGTTAGCCTGTAGCTGGCCCCTGCAGAGTTTCTTTCCCCTGGCAGGGTTCAAGCTGAACCCGTCCCTCTACGAGACAATATTCCTGAGCAGGTCACGGGGCTGATCCACCGTGGCAATTACAGCTTTACAAAAAGGAAGCTTGGGCAGGGAAGAGAAGCAACACCGTGTGTTGTAGCTGACCAACGTCCTGTCGCTAGCAAAGGCTGGTGGAGGGTCTCGAACCCTTTAAAGTCAACAGCCGACTTTCCACTGCTTTTAACAGTCTGCTCCTCTCACCCACTGTGAACAGTTTGTGCCCAGATGAGCTTTCATTTTGAAAGCAAGTTACTGAATTTAATAAACACTTAAAGAGAAAGCCCACGTTCACAGCTGATATTCCTCAGAAAGATGAGTTACACCAGACCTCCTCCAAAACACATCCAACTCGATTGCAAGTCACGGTGAGGATCTGGACATGACTTGCCATTCACAGCTCTTCCCTTTGGGTGAAACTGAGGCATCCCAAAAGAGACCTCTCTGTTCTCTTCTTTAAGAGGACAATCTTTGGTGGAAAACCTCAGAATTTGGGGTAAAATAACTCTTCAAAGCTCCAAGTGTCAAAACAGAGCCTGCAGTAAGCACCCCACAGCATGAACCTGCTCGACCTTGAGCTCCATGCCTCCCATTTCAGAATTACCATGCCCAGCTTTCTTCCAGAATACTTATTCCTTTCACTGAACAGGGACCTCCTTCGTTATTATAAACCACTGAAAATGAACGAGAATAGCCACCGAGAGACAGGCAGGATGGAAGCCCTCTATATATGACACTGCAGGAGTGCTAGCTATCAGAGGAAGCCCTAGAATGATTTTCCTAGTCTGAGCTGGATGGGAAAATGCCTAAGGAACATTAGAAAGGCAAATTCATGGCCACTAACTTGCTGTCTGAGAGCAGTTGAGAAGGAGACATTGATGTCCACACAATGAAGTCTCATAAAGGTAGGTGCCGAGTGCCAAGAATCTGCCAGGCAGAATTGCACTGCGGTGCATTGTCCGCCTGTTTCAGCCCCGAAAATACTGTAACCCTAACGAAACAGAGCCTCGACCGAGGGAATTCCTTTATCGCAAGAACACATCAAATTAGCTTAATATCAAGCAGGAAACTTGTAATTTCTTTGGCTTCTGAGACACAATAAATCAGAGAGCCTATTTAAAACTTGGAGAGCTGTGTAAACAGGAGGTCAGGGCTCTGACCACATCGCAGCGCAGACAAGGATTTATTCTACCTGCAGTGGGACTGACTCACAGAAAGACAAACATTTGTGGCCCGCCGTCTTGGCAACCCAGAATTATCACAGGATCAAAACTTCCACGAAAGATGAGCTGCCTGAAAGACTGCTGATTTTTTTTTTCTACACAACAAGTCAACAGAGCGGCCACTAGAAAATAACAGAAAATCAACAGAAACAGAATGCCAAGGCTTAATCAAAATGAGTGCATTTTAAATGTGGGGTTATCAACAAAGACCAAGAAAATGTATAGCTTGTGGCCCAAAATTCAGGCAGCAAAAGGTGGGATTCAAGTGAAAAATCTGGAGAGACTCCTGTAAGAAAGCAGCGGTTCCTTCCTGAGGACAGTGCCTGCAGGGACCCTAGCACTGGGCAGAACCAACACGTGTCCTTCATCACGCTCTGCAATTCTGTATTCCCAAATTTTCTCCTGTAGCACAACTTCAGAAGCACGGCTTGGGAAAAGCATACATCAGACCCTTGCTTGCAGCACAGGAAACATGCACTGTTAACCGGGACACTCGAACCTTTGAAGCGATGGAAAAAAACAATAGTTCACACTTGGAAATTCACCAAGAGCAGGATGATGGTCTGGCAGACAAACTATTTTGCTTGCAGGTCAAAAAGTAGAGTTGGATGCTTTGTTATAAGTGACAGTAATTACTCCACGGCTCGTGACTACTCCTTAGACCAGTTCACACCCCAGTTGCCGGTTCACATGGTGAATGATGGCTGGTTACAATCCTGAGGTGAGAGGAAAGCTAACCTTAAAGTCTTTGGACTGTGCTCTACTGTTACGTTATCCCATTTCCACCAAATGTTGCCTTGCTTCCTTCAGGATATATTCTCCTGGGGCTGGGAAGGGGTGGTGGACAGCAAAAAAAAAATCACTTCTTTACTGGACAGGGCTGAGTTTAACCCAAACAACTGTCTGAAAGGAGATAACAGCTAGCATTGAATGAGACCTTCTACTGATGGTAATGAAGATGCCTTGTCTTACTGGGAGTTGGCAGGTTTGTACCTCTGGGACCCAGAGCTTCCCGGTGCTAACTGGGCAAGTTCAGCTAGGCCAAGGTGTCCTGGGGCTCCATGGTTTCCAGTGTTGACAGAAAAAGTGATTTTGGTGGTAAAATGGAGAAACCCAAGTAGAAATAACAGGGCTTTCTGTAGACTGCAGTGGCCCCGTGGGCTGGAAGCCCCGGGGTGACCAAAGTGCCTTTCTCCTTGCCATTCTCTTTACAAGCAGGCGCTGGTTGCAGAGAAAGCTAACTTCCAGGCATAAAGCCAAAGCCTATGCCGACCACATGAAAGACCATTTATACTGCAATACCACAAAGAAAGATGGAAATCAGTTAAAAGAAGCAAGTGTCTGTTGGGTCTTGCAAGACTTTTGGAAGGCTTGCAAGTCTATTCATAGCGCCTAGGGCTCTCCCAGAGTAGCCTCCTGCTATGCGGGCAGCACTGCGTTCAGGCTCTCTTCTTCAAGCTGGCTTCAAGCACTTTGTTGACAGGTTCTTTCAAGGCAACGATGAGGCTACAGCCAGGGAAGTGCACGGAGAGGAGGCTGACCTCTCGTTCAGTCCTTAGGCAGCCAACGGCAACTCGGTGTTGCTTTGAGGAAAAAAAAAAAAATAACCACGGTCATCGTCGCTGCTGAGCTTCTTTACAATTTAATGAACTTGGCCTGGGAAAGCTGAATGTGTACACTGCCCGCCTCTGGTCTTGGAAAGGTCTCTTCCTGGGAAGTTCTGCCTACAAACGCACGGATCTGAGACGGAAGAGATGAGGTGAATGAGAGGGTCAGAACCATGTACTCCGGGGTTTGGCATGGTGTGATTGTTCAGTGGGAGCTCCTCAGCGGTAGAAATGCCGGGCATTTGGAAAGGTACGGCTGGCTGATCTTCCTTTGTAGCGAAGGCAAGCCAAGATTGCTTCACAGGAACTGCTGAGAGGAGGAGTTAAGACTGGAGAGGAACAAATTGGCCAGCAAGAGACTTTGTGGAGGCAGCACGACAGAAGGGAAACTGAAGAAAGGCTGACAAGCCTCAAGAACGCAACGAGTTCTCAATTGCTCATAAAATCCCAGCAACTACAAACACACTGCTTGTGCAGGAACGAGCGTACGAAAGGGGCAGATCTGGGAAACTCACGTCAGAAAAACATCTTACTAGCGTGCCAGTTTATTTGCCTTAACAAATTCTAATGAATGGCCTTGCACTGCTTGAGATCAGTGCTAGCAGGTGTTTCTTCAGAGCTCTGTAGGCTTCAGCGTGATTCAAGGCGGTCAAGTCACACTTGGACTCAACATGGAGCACATTGTAAACGTGACCCAGACCGAAATGTCGTCACACTTCTCATCCAGAGTTTTGGTAGCTGCCAAAACTCCCGTTCCCATAAATCTGGCGAATTAACATTCCCTGAATTCTGCAGAGAAGCATCTCGTGAAGTACCTCATCATATTACTGGTCCAAAAAAAAAAGCAGTAACTACCAATGCATAGTTTTGTGAAATATTACCAACTTACAATAAAACACTAAACCAGCTTCTCATGCTCAAGTGCCAAAAACCTTTTCTTCTGCACAACACAAATTGCGATGAGTAATATACTGCTGGCCTCCTAACCTTCAGATGTATCTAGGAGGAAATACAGATTGGCACCAGCAAAAACCCAAACCAGTGTCATGTACACATTATTCATGTATCTAGATTTTTTTTTAACGCTTTTGCTCACCTTTTATGTTAAATACAAAAATGTCGATAGTAAAAATACCGCTTTTGGCAATACTTTTTGATTTTCTTTGCCATTATTATACTGTCCTTTCTCTCATCACTCTGGTTCGGCATGCAACACCATCTTTACCTTTCACAATATGGTCAGACAACTCTCTGCCATCACGTGGTCTGGCCAGCTTTCAGTTCACCTGAGATTAATCACGCTGAGCTAAGCAAAACAATCACACACGTGGAAAGCAAGCGTGGCACAGTGCTGGAAAAACCACGGTGTTATTTATTCCCTCTTTCTGATTCAGGTAAGATAGGAAAATATGAAAAGACCGTACTGATATCCCTGTCTCACTACAACTTTTTCCTTATGTATATGGACAGATATTTTTCACACTTTCTGCTTCCCAAGCAAACAGCTGCAGCGACGCTTCTCCTAAGGAGTCACAGGCTACTGCGTGGCAAGAGGGCATGGTCAGCTTGTTGGTACACGTGAGTTTGGGTAGGGGCGATAGTTAGTCCAAGGAAGTGTATTTTGAAGAGAGAAACAAGCATACAAAAGGGACTAATATACAAATGTATCCCTTCCTGCTGACAGAGAGGACTGTAACAAAAACAACTTTTAAATGGAGCCCATCTCTCATGCAAAACTGAACATTCATAATTTTCCTCCCCTGGTGCTAACACCAGTGGATACAAACCCACATTTCCTTCTGAAAACGCCAAAGAGAACTGCGAATGCAATTGTTTTTAAAAGACAAAACTTGTTTGGGGGAGTGTGGTACCTCCTCCTAGCTTAGCCCTCCCTCCCCAAGTGCAAATTCCTATTACAGACCGACGGACTCCAGGAGGAAGCATTCAAGACCGTATAATGCAGGCTGGTAAATACAGCTTGATAATCAGGTTTGTGAAGGTGCAGAGCATATAAGGGATTTATTTTTGATAGTGAATCTGTACACATATACATCATCAAGCACCCATTGAGAAGCAGAACACTCCAAGTGATTAATACAGCTAAAGGGGGGCAGATAAGAGATCAATGACAAAATCACCTGGTAAAAAAAGTAAAAGGTGTTGCATTAAAGGGGCTTTTACTTTGCATGCGAAACAATACGGAGAAACCTGTATTTTAGCACTTGTACTCAAGAAGCACTCCAAAGTATGCCAGGATGAGAACAGAAACCCATCCTTTCTAATAATCTTGTGACAAAAGCTAAAAGACATCATCCTATTAACTAGTGATCTCAACTGCTAATGCAGAGTACTTCCTGGTGCCTTTTATGTAGAATGCTGCTATTAAAAAACCACTAAACATTCACTGTGAACAACACAGAATCATTCATCTTTTATCAGCATCTCTTGTTAGAGGAGTATGAGAGGGGCTGAAGGTGTCATTGATATTATAGAGTGGAAATTAATCAGAAATTTTTCTCATATTTTCCTCATCACACTAATTTACTTTTGTACAAATTTCCCCCGCTAAAAAGTTCATACCCAGCCCCCTGTTGTACGCTTTTAAGTTGAGAATATTCAACGAGTGCGTCAACTGAAAGGCACCAGGTCCCAACACAAAAAGCATTCGAAATTCTCATTTAGTTGTCTTTATTTTGCTAGCGCCATGTGGTCCTTGAAGATGTAGAAAACACGGGAAGCCGAGTAAAGATCAGAGCAAGCTCATTAGCATTCTGACAAAATTGGAGTGGTGGAGATGTATAGTTTGCCTAGTTTGTCGTTTTGAAAGCTACCGGTGGTAAGCTTTCTATTTCATTGTGCTTTTGTCTTTTTTGGGGGTTTTCAACGCAGCAGGGTGTTTGTTAGCCTAGGTTTTCACAGTGCATTGTGGGAACCTTCCCTGCACATTCAGCCTATATAGTATCATTCGAGTTCAAGTCAAAAAGTTTTTTTTTTTTCCCCATTTATTTCATAATAACCTAGACTGATGTAGAATCGTTGTCTGGCTGTCAAAACCCATCCTGCCAAACACCTGTTTTATCAAGTTTAAAAAAAAAAAAAAAGGAACAAAAAATCCCCCCACAAAATAAACTCTGAGCTGCATTTAAAAATAAAACCTTTTAAACACGTTGCTGGTTTTCCTCAAAAGACAAGATAAGAAGAAATTAATTTAAATTCCACTGTTTACAATCAACTAGGAGTGCATTTGAGACAGATCCAGTTGATTAGAATTCAAAAGAGACTCTCTCCCTCTGTAAGATCCCAATTCTATTTCAGAGCCTCTTGAAGGAAAGATTGGTTTATACTCCAGAATTATGTAAATAATGAATTACCTCTTAGAAGACCTAAAGAAGTTATTACTCCGGTCATTTGATTTTTTATTATTTTTTTTAAACATAAGGCTCGCTTTGAAGGGCTAAAAGGGCTACATTAATGCCTCTATCCGACACGAACGTTTCCAAGTCGCAGTGAAATGGATAAAGGTCTTTTTGGATGAATTTATCTGCTAAATCCTTGCGGTTGCCCTCCTATCTCGGATGATGACCCAAAAGAATGTCAACAGCTCATTTCCCAGAGCGCTGGGAAGAGCCACCACACCAGCCATAATCGGCGCGTCCTCAAAGCGCCGTCTCAAACGTTGCATTTCTCAAGCTCTTTAACGAGGTCCCGCTCCCATCTCCACCATCCTGGCGGCGCTTTGGCCATCAGTGCTTGGGGAAGGCTCACGACTTCCACGTCGGCGTCCCACGCGTGCGGCCGTCGTGTCCGTGAGCACCCACGGGATCCCCAGCGCTTCGAGTTCGTGTTGCTGAAGTCGTGGCCATGCCATGGGAGCACCAAGCTGGCTCTGAGCATCCCCGTCTATTAACTCAGCTCTCATTCGTTCTTTGTATTTTTTTAATATAACGTGTCAAAGTGCCAAAACTGCAGCTATCCCTTCGGTGTGAAAGGATAAAACCTGGCTTGAAAGGAGTTACAATGGCCGTGATTCCGATACAGTAAATTGTACAATGGGATGGGGATTAAAGATTTATTTACTTAGCAATGAGGGAAAGGCTAACCAAACACGAAGAGAAAGAAGCGCTTCACACAAAACCTTCTAAACTCTTTCTTTCTGTTACGTGCTCGGACAGCACCGCTACGTTTGCCAAAATGACAAGTTTCTTTTCTCACCAAGGAAACAAACAGCCAGGCCAGCAAGGAAACATCGGCCTTTAAAAACAACCAGAAGTACGGGCAGGTACGGGAGATGCCCCCACCGGCCTGGCGGTGTGGATTGCCAGGTCTCCATTTCCCCCTCACATTTAAATTCTAATTTCACCCTACGCCCACGTGAAATACAGTGGATTTCATCACGGGGGATTGGGCAACGTTTCAGCTACACATGAGGAGCTCCGTTCCCTCCCCAGCCGAAAACAAAACCCCAGCCCACAGAACGAAATAGCAGTCATTATTTTAAGATTAACAAAAGGCAGAGTTTTGCCAGCTCCGAGGTGCCACCTTTATTTCCAATCTGCTTTTAATCACTCAGTTCCTTTCCATTCAAACTCCTCGCAGAGTCAAATAACCTGGAGACTGTTACACGCACAACAGCGGAGAGGACTGAATTATTTTCGATACTTCGCAATGTGCTTATAGCTGCAAAATTATTTATCTCCTCCACTGCGTTCTGCTACGAAAGTTTCCTCAAGAAGAATCGTCTGGACCAGCCATATCAAATTAGAGGGCAGTCAGGAGTGTCTAAGTCCAGCTTTAAAACAAATATCATAACAATTACTTAGCCATATGGAAAATAGGGTATGTCTTTCCTGAAAGCTTTTATACATTTTCTATCTCGAATTTCAACTTCATTAGAAACTATTTCTGACTCGCAAGCTGCAAGATTGCTAAATATCTGACTGCTAACTCACCATGAAGAAAGCGGCTCTTTTTAATGGCACAACTTTTCCAAGATGCAAATGAACAATAATCTAATTTCGAGAGTAAATTAACTGAAGGATTCATTTTAATATGTTGCAAAGTCTCAGGACTGAAGAGGCAGTTGCAACTTCGGGAGCACGCGCCCTCCCCCCGTCCCCCCAGGCTCGCCCGGCGCCCGCTCCCCCAAAGCCCCGTCCTCAGAAGGGCTCACATTGTACTCGTGTTTGGGTTCCTATGACTTCAAGGCCAGATGTTTCACAAATGACCAACAATCGGAGGTTAGAATAAATTAATGACTGATTTCTGAGCTTTGATGGAATTAAGCATACTTCTTTTCTCAACGTGCCATGTGAATGTTCTCCCGTTAAACTTTTTTTTTTTTTTTTTTTTTTTTTTTTTTGACAAGTGAGGCCACCCGGCAGAAAACAACTGATGCAAAACCCAGGAGTAATCCCTCTGTTTAGTTCAACACTGTGGTTAGCCTTAACACTGCCTCTATTATCCAATGGATTTAGAGAAACTTTCATTTATTTGTTGGCCTCAGTCTTCAACTTTGTTGCCTTCTTTAAAGAGCCCAAGACCCATTCCTATGTAAATACATTTGCATGCAGCCACAATGAAACTTTCTGGGACTCTGATTAAACTTGCGAACCAGATAGCCGCAGCGTGCAGATTTGTGATCTTCGGGCGAGTGCTTTCCCGACTACATACGAGTAAACGAAGCTGATGTCAACCCTTGCTACAGGCACGCCGGGAGTTTGAAAGAAACGCTGCGCCGCAAAGCGCGCCCCAAATCCCTCGGCGCCGTCCCGAAACGGCGGCGCTGCCCTGCAGACAGCACCCAACGCGAAATCACCGCCGTGACACAATATTTATGGGCAACAAAAAGCCCTTTTCATCCGGGAGCTGTTGAGACCGGTGCTTTATATGCTACAAAACGTCACCTTCTCTCCGAGCCCCTTCCTGCTGCAGCAGGACAAGAGGATCCCTGTTGTAAAAGTGAGGATTCTCAGCTCCTGGTTCTTCCCTTGTTTTTTTCTTGCTGCCTCTGTTTATAAAGAGCACCTAGAGTATAATGTATTATTATATACTGTACACAATGCAGCCTTCTTGCAGCCAACTCAAATAGAAAGCTTTGCATCCAGCCAGTCTATTATGAAACAGCACCAGGATTAATCCGCGCAATTACAACCCTCAAAAAATGCAGGTGGACAATCGGTGCAATTTCACCATTCCCACATACAAAATGCCAATACCTTCAAGGTTTATGTTCTGTAAGAGAGGCACAATGGACTTCAGGCATACACCAAGAGCTGGTTTTGTAATTTCACTGGCACTGATGACTGTGGGCCAGGAATTGCAACCTAATATATTCTTTTGGTATATGTTTAAGGAGATAACACCTCCTTCCAGGGGCAAAATGAATCTCTAACTCCTTGTTTTTGCAGTACAAACTGTTTCAATGTAGTTTTAAAAGCTTGGAATACCTTTTTTTTTTTTTTTTTTTTAAAGTCACATTATAGCATTATTCTAGCCCATTACTACAACCATTAAAAAAATGAAGCCAAATACATAGAAGTACCAAACTCAACCACGTATGAAAATGCACTAGCTCATGGAAAATGCCATGCGTAACTGGCAGCATGTGAATGAAGGCACCAGCACAATTCAGAAACCGGTTGTGCTTTACACTTTATTCTCCTTATTCCTGAGCATACGTGAAGTCTCTGCTGCCCCGTGCAAATACCATACACAAACCCAATTTCTCTCGTTGGACTAAGCACATCAATACAAAAGCAAATGAACTACCAAAGTGCCCTAATTAACAATTTTGCAAGTGAATGCAGACATCAGTGCCACACTGCAGCCATTAAAGTCTATTCCTTGCCATATCTGTTTCTGTTAACATTTCAATAGCCCAATTAAATGACCTTTCCCCCCCTCAAACTCAATTAAGCTATTTGAACATCAATTGATAACCTACCATGTATTTATGCAAAATGTGCAAGCACGAGATTCATTTTTTCAATCCTAATGATGTTTTGAAGAAGAGAAAACTACCTTACAGCTACACTGTCCTGGTATTCCACAGAGATGGGGCCGGGGCTGGGATTGCCTCCCGAGGGACCACTGGGCACAGTGGCATTGTGGCAGGCGGCTTGGCGAAAGCAGGTGCGAGGCAGATATTCTTCTCCCGTGCCATTTGGTCCCTACCAGGCAGCTGCTGGACTGCCTCACGAGGTCAAAAGAAAGTGGAGAGAGCCATCTCTTTCAGCTTGTTGGAGTATCACATCGCTGGGGCACAGCCAGAGCACTGGTAGGTGGCACAGGGTCACAGCAGCCAACTTGGAGAAATCCCTTTTTTTTTTTTTTTTTTTTTTTTTTCCCTGCTCTTGAGTTTCTACATCTCGTTCTATAGAGAACAAGCCAACAGGTGCTGCAACACGCACACCTTTCCGAGCATCGCGTGGTAGGTATGACATTTGACTCGTGTGACCCAGGTTAAAAGAGGCAATTTGCTGACATCTGCATTTTCCCAAGGGATTTGGTACACCACAAACCTGTCCGTCATAAATTCAGGGGGACTCAGTCGTGCAAAAAAGGCAGGGGTGGAGGCAACACTGAATTCTTTGCTTGTGTTAAAGGCTAGATAAGGGTCAGTGTCTCCTCTTTAAGAAGTGGCCTCTGCTTCCCAGCACAGGTAAACAGTTCCCTCCGGGGTGTGTAGATAGGGACTGAAAGCATGGATTTATTTAAAATAAGAGGACCTCACTGGCATGATGAGTCTGAGACAGAGACATTTTGATGCAGCTGCTGAGACTAATTCAGGTGAGAAATACAAATTTGTTGCCTTAAAGAATAAAGCACGATGAGAAATCTTCCAGGAAAAAAAAAATATAAAAAGAGTATTCCTTTAGGTCATTCAGAGGAAAGCTTTGCCAATACTTAATTCCTTTCAGGAGATGTTTTTAGATCCAGAAAAAGCTCAATTTTAAACTAAAAAAAAATCAATTCAAGAAGAAAGCACAGAAGTGGTGGCAGGTATAATTTGTTTAGTGTCCTTCTTATCTTAACACTAACAAAAAAAGTTGTACCTGAAAAAATTAAACACTCAACCCAAAAAGTAATCTTCCTTAAAAAAAAAAAAAAAAAAAAGTGAAAAG